>NC_089145.1:24457705-25657705 GCF_009819655.1 Sylvia atricapilla | reverse complement strand
ATTAAGGATGCAGCTTCCTGGGCACTGAGCAAGTCAGAATCATATGAAGAAAATAATGTGTGATTTTTTCATGAAATCAGCATTACACACATGGGAACCAGATAAAGATTGCTGAGATAATTGTGAAGCTGACATTTACTAGCTTTGCAGCATGGATTTTGCATTCCAAATAATGATCTTATCTCAATACACAGAAAGGGTTTATTGATGATGATTGCTTTCTAGGAGTTTCCCTTGGTTACATTGGAGCTGCTGCTATTGTGCATCCTTGTCACAATTTAAACCTGAACCTTCCCTTTATACTGGTCACTAGAGCTGCAAAGGTAGCAGTGGAATTGTATAGCAAGAAAGGATCTTCTCTCTAAAGCCAGAAGCCAGGAATCAGGCACTGGGACTGGAGAGGTAAGGTTAGGAGGAAAGCCTGTCCAGGTTTTCTTAAATAATTCGACAAGGAAAAATGGCAGGGAAAGCAGAAGACCTGCCCCTAGCTTTATTGCTGGTTTTGTTTCACGGATGTGATAAAGCCCCCCAAGAGCTCATCGAGGTCTCCAGACTGCTCCCCCTTGCAGCCTTCCTTCTTATGTCTTCTTGTCTCTGGACGCTTGCAGGAGCTTGTGCTTCTGAGGCTGAGCTTCTGCTCCCTTTTAGAGAAGACTGCAAGGTGGTCAAGTCCTCTTCTTCAGAGGGATGGTCACAGCTTCCCTCCACGAGAGCCAAGGACAGTTGCAACCTCCGAATTCCCAAGCAGATGCCTTCCCCAGCCCAAAGAAAGCGGGGCTGAAACAAGGCTGCACTTCAGCTCTTCACCCTCAGTCATTCTACAGGGAGCTGGAGACCAGCGGCAGCACCCACAGGAGGGGAGCTGCTGGCGCCGGCGCGTCTCTCTGCAGTTCACTCCTGGCACCGTGTTTGTGGAACGCAGAAGGCCCTTGGGAATGCATCAGTGATGAGACGCTGGGATTTGGTTTTCTTGCTGTAGGCGAGTTCCTAACGGGCATAAAGTACCTTCGGGATCTGGCCAAAGACCATCGCAGGCCGAAGAGAGCAGCCTCGATCACGCCGGTGGAGATCTCCCGGCCTCGCTGCCTTTCCCAACTGCTTTGTGTGCCGCAGTCTTGGCTCTTCTTGCTGCCACAAGCCTAGCCGAGCCCAGCCTTTTTTCCTTCCTTTTCACGTTCGGAAGAGACCGCAGCCTAACAAACCCTTTCCTGCCCGAATGGTTCAAACCCACCGTCCCCAGTTCTTGGGCTGCCCCTTTCTCACGGTGACACCGCACGTGAGGGGTTAACCTTCCCCACGCCAGCCCCGAGGAAGCCCCGAGCTACCGGCGCCGCTCCCGGGGTCAGATCACTATCGCAGCGCCATCGACCTCAGTCCCGCTACTAAATGAGAGCGGGGGCCGGGGCACAAACCTGCCCTGGGGTGCTGTGGGGGCGCGGCTTGCCAGGGGGACGAGGGCTGCGCTGCGCCCCAGGGTCCCCGGGGCGGGCGCGGTGCCTCCATCCCCGCGGCCCAGGGCTCCTCCGTGGCCGTACACACGCCGCGGGAACCCAAACTGATCCCTCGTCATCCACTGGGGCTGCCCTGGTGCCCTGGCAGGAAGCTCCAGCTGCAAACCCCTTGCACACGTCTGCCGGCAGCGGTGCCAAAGCAGCTGCGGCGCGGAGGCACCCGATGCCAGCGCTCCTGGCTGAACTTCCCGACAGCACCCAAAACTCTCCTTGGCTCCTAGAATTATTTCCTTTCAAACTGAAAGTGGTGGTGATTTCTCAGATACGTAAAGCCAATAGTTCTCATGCTGCAACATCCTCATTTAAAGCAGTTTTGAAGGCCGCAAACGATATTACAGATCTAACAGACAGAGTCTACCCGTTCCCCTGCAGCCTCTCCCGGTGAAAGGAAACGTGAAGCAGGCGCAGCTCGTCCTTCCTGCAAAGGGCAGAGCTCTGCCCCTGCGGCCCAGACTGCTGCTGGCATACTGGGGCCAAGGCCTTGCACCTTCGCCAAAGCGGGAGGCCTACCCGGTGGGTAACAGGCAGGAAGGAAAGGGAGGGAGTAAGGTAGAGGAGAGGGAAGAGTCAGGCACCAGGCACTAGGGGTACTGCTCAGAGGGGGAGCAGGCGGGTCACGGGGTTTCTGGGTGGGTTGGAAACCATTCTTAGACCGTTGCAGACCATCTAGAGGCTCCCATTCACTGGCAAAATTGTTGCCCTCCCCAAGGGTGTCTGAGTGGTCAACAACAGGTGAGAGGATCCCAAGGTATCGGCTGTCCCACTTGAGCATGAGGGCACCCTCTCCCCTCCCCTGTCTCCCGGCCCCAGCAGCACTGCCCTGGCAGGACTAAGCAGCAGGGTGGACAGTTTTGCCATCCAAAGCAACTTGCTACCCTAAGCACTTGTCTGCTACCCACATCCTACCCTGAGGCTGATGCCAAGTAAAACTAAAGCTCCTGAGGCAGGCAAGCAATGGTCAGAGACCAGCTCAGACACCTGGCAGCAGAGCACCAGCTCTCAGAGTCTGGCCTGAGGCAAGGAAAAAAAACTATTGCCTTGCCTAAAAGCCTTGCTCAAAAAAGCCACAACTGCATCAATGAGCAGTGCAGTCAGAGCATGTTCACAGACCAAAGCAGCTGGCATTAGCAGCCTGCTGCTTGTGCTGTACCTATTTGGGCAGAGATGGTTTCCTCAGTTCAGCTCCTCACCAGGTCTGGGAACTGGCAGCCCTTGGGCAGCCTGTGAGCAGAAGACGCATTCTCACAGCCCAGAGTGGCCTCAGTCAAAACTCCCCCATACAGCGTAAGGAGGGGCTATCAGGACATTCACTATGAATGCAGCATCCTTATCTAAAGCAAGGACATGCTAAGGTGTCCACCTCAAGCCAGTGTTTTCATGTTACATATTTCACTGAAACGGTTCCAAAGAAACTACTAAAATGGCACAGACAAGGCAATCATCAAATATGCAATTTCTTCATAGATGTTGCTGATAAACAACACAACCACATCATAAAACTACACAAGCACCTTAGAGCGCAAACAAGCAACGAACTCTGCATAGGTCTGAGAGCTGGCACTTGAAGAGGTTTTTCTGCATGCCTCCCAAGCCTGCATTCATAGGGCAGCTCACCAAATCTACATCCAGAAATCTCATCAAGTTTTGCATGTTAAATGTCAATGCAAGCAAAAATTAATAGTCTGGGGGCAAATTCTCATTTCAGTTGCTTCCTGTTGTTTTGCAGGAGTCAATAGGTATAACTGAGTAGAGGTAAAGTCTGGCCAGGAAAATCTCCCAACTCTTAGGCCGTATGGAGCCAGAATATAGAATTTTCTCTTGCTCAGCAATCTGCTACTCCTTCTTGACAGCTGAATCATGATAAAAAACCATTCAGAAACACAAGCAGGATTACTCTCCACTGTTCACCAGCAAGGTCACTAAGCAGAGTAAAGCACTGAGGCCATCTCAAGAAATGTGCCTGCTGCCAAAAACCCTTACAACAGTTCAGTGGCATGGTGGTGAAGGTCCTGAATTGGTCAGCAAGGGGAAGGATTTGGCTGGTCACGCCCAGCATCCTTGTGGGTGTAAGTGCTAGGAGGGATCAGGGGCTGCTGGTGGTGCTGGGGCTGCCCCAAGCCAGGCAGGATGGCTGTTCTCAATCTGGGGCAGGGACAGGAAGGAGAGTGTGGCCATAGGGAGGTATTGAAATTGCATTTGTGGGATGCAAAATAGGATTTCATGGCTGAGCAGGCAGCAGGGAAAGCTGCAGGGGAAACAGAACCTGCTGTGAAAGGTTTCCCCTATAGCCCTGCAGATCATTAAATTACTTCAGCTTTCTGAAGGGCCTATGTTCAACTGCCTTTATGGGCATGTTTCTTAGGATTGCAAACAGTGAAATGTGAGGGATTTAAAAAATCAGGCAAAGTCTGCTGTTATACGAGTCCCAAGAGCAGCTCCAATTCGTTCTGTAGGAGAGGAGATCGGCATTTCTGAGACACAAATGTCATGCTAGAGAGTACAAAATGTCCACATTATCCCACCTCTGCCCTCTCTGAACTGTCCTGGCTCTCTCTGGAGCAGAAAACTGGCTCACTGGCTAGTCCTCAGCAGCTGGCTCTGAGGGTGCCAAACTGAATTGATCCCCTAACTTCCTCAGGATTGCTCAGTTCAGGCTGCCCTGGGCTTTTCTGTGCATGTGGGATCCTACCACCATCAAGGCCTACTCCTGTTTCCAGCATCCTCCCTGCAAGCAAAAGCTCAAGTGGAAAGAAACTGTGGTAACAGAAGCCATTGTCTATGGGCCCACTTGCACTGAGGGAAAGGCATGTTGTGCCCTTTAACTACACCTGGTGAAAACAAGGCAATGCCTTGGTTCCATCTGTGCTAGCAGGTCCAGGGAAAGAGTTGTGGGAGAGACACAGATTTACCTCAGCCTGCAACTGTATGGCAAGACCACAGAAAGTCTTGTTTTCATTAAGATTTAAGGCCCATTTGCACTAATGTTAAGTGTAATGTGTTAAGAACAGCTTTTTCTTTATTTGCCAAATTCAGTGTCAGTGATGCTCTGTGAGATGTTTACCGAGAAAATAAATCCATTAATTTTTTCTCATGAAATTTTAGAGCCTTCCTGGAACAAAGGAAAGTGCCTATTTTCTACATTCACAGATTTCTGATAAACAGGCAAGCTGTAGAGCACGATGTTGAATTCTTGCCAGCCTTGTGACGGCATCATCCCCTGGACTTTCGTGAGCTGCTGCGCAGTGCTCCTGCTGTGGGATCAGCATCAGGGCTCAGCAGTGCTACATAATGCTTCAGCAACTGAACGGGCTCAAGGAAGAAAACCAGCATCACCCCAGCAGATCATGTCATCCCGGAGAGGTCAGGGCACGGTATATTAGGCAGATTGGGTGCATTTCCAGGTTACATACCACATCCTTGCCTCAGCTGTGCTATTTTCATGCCAAAAATCAAGCTCTGACGATCTCAGTGCCTTTCTCACAGAATTGCACCACTATCAGCAATGGCTGGTTCAGACCTGCAGTGCAGGAGGCCTCAGAACAGTGAAGTCTGCTCCACTGAGACTACAATGGTCAAGTGTGGGAGCATAAATCCCCCAAAAAAGTTCCTGTGGGCCAACTGTGTCTCTAGTTCCAGCACTGCAGCTCTGTATCCTACAGCTTGACAGAGCTCAGAAGACTGGCAGTATTTCGTGGAGTGTATTAAGAAAAGAAAGGGAGAAATACTGAGCCGTGCTAATTTCTGCTATAAATGAATAGGTTCAGCCCCTCTCATTTGGATTCTTGCCTGATGATGATGCCTGCAGAAAAACCCACTGGGCGGTAGGGCAGCAGCCCTGATCAGTTTCAGTGGTGACCCAGGGAGACTTCATCACTAGGTGGAAAATATGGGAAAGATTTCACATAGTGAGCCTGATCATTGCCTCAGGTACAGCCCAGCCTATGAGCTTCAATGGAAGTGCATTGGCGTAATTGGGAGTGTTGGCAGACAAGCGGGAGTGAATCAGACAGGGGGGAGGGAGTGTGAGAAGTCACCGGCTGTTTGCTCTGCCAGAGATTTCCACCCCCTCAGCGGTGCTGGTAGAAACATGTGCCTGTGCTTCATCCTTTTCTGTGCATCATCAGCTCTATCTTCATTACCCTCAGCAGCACCAGCACTGTTGGCCCTGGCTGATGGGGCCCCCAATTACAGCAGAGAGGGAGCAAACAAATATTGGGGAGAACGTCTTTAATGGCTCCCACTGTCTGACATGCAAAGCCTTGCAGTTCAGATTTGACAGGTTTTTGTTTTTTTTTTGTTTTTTTTTTTACTTTGCAGGGGTTCTGGCAACAGCTAAGTGTCTGCTTCTTTCTGGAATGCAGTTTGGGTCCCCTGCATAAGCCCCAAGCCTGCATCTTCCTTTGCCTTTACACCCTGCAGCTCAGATACAAGGTTCATGGTCACCAAAAGGTTGTTAAAGCTCAATCCCTCCTCATATGCCCTGCCACATGCCTGCATGGTATTTCTGCTCCTCTTTCTCTTTGTGTATCTTTGTGTAAGAAGAGGGATTCTGTAGACAAATAATACCAGGTAATGTATTAATTAGCTCTGAAGCTTGCCTGATGTTGAGCAGGCATGCTGCTTTACATCATCTAGCAATGTCAACCTTGGGGGCTTTTAGCTTCTTTAAAGGTAATTTAATAAGAAGGAACAGTGAGAGGCAGCAGCGAGTGACCAAAGGGCTCTCTCCTCTGGCTAGCACTATGTCACACATGCAGAAGTCGCTGTCGCAGAGGCATTCATTGGCAGAACAGGAGAGAGGCAGCAGCAATCTCCCACGCAGCTCAGGTAATGACAGGGTAGCAGCCAGGATCACTGTCTTATATATTAACTAAGAAAGCAGAGACCTTTTGAATGTGCTGCAGTAACTGCCATGTTGCAGTGTACAGCCTGCTTTTCTCCAATGACCTGCCATTTCTGTCAACTCCCCCTTTCTGTCACCTTTAATGGCACTGTATGTTTATCAGCATGTGCTGCAATCTCCTGTATTCCAGCTGGATCATTTATGCACGCAAGCCCTCTTTCCTTGTCACGAATTTGTGCTTCCTTACACCACATGCTGGCAAGAGTCAGCTCCTATAAAGATTCTTCTGGAAACTAGTTCAGTCCCATAAAATCTATACTGAACTGAGCAAAGCTTTAATCAACAGGTGCCATCTGTTTCCTGGGGTTCACATTTCCTTCAGTTCTATTTCAAGCCACTGAAAAGAAACTAGAAGAAACAAAAGCTGTTTAGATACTTTCTGTGCTGCTGAAATACCTGTTCTCTAATTTCAGTCCTACTGTCAAATATAACAAAAAGGTGTTCCATTCCACCTAACTGCAGTTGGGAGTGACTTGGCTTGGCATGCCTCAAGCTGGAGGATCCATGGAGTAATTAGGAAGTGAGGAGTCAATCATCTTTGTTGTTGCTAGACCTCAGTGCAGTGACTGAGGTCTGATTCATACTGACACTGAATTCCATTTATATGACAGAAAATGCAATCAAAACCCATGTCCATTGGTCTTTTCTGTTCTTGGACTAAGTAATTGATTTCTAGCTCTGTTTCCCATGGTAACAAGGCTCTCTGATCACCAGCTGCACGTGTTGGCCCTAATAGCTTTTGAATCCACTGCTTTATTTCAGCCAAATGCGATGGCAAGATTGAGGTCTGAAGGATAATTAAGTTCCTACAACTTTTCTGAAAAAAGTCTGCATGTGGCAGACCCTATTACTTCCACATCAGTATACCTTCACTGCAGATGGAAATTCAATGAGTATTGGATGCCAGAGGCTCCACCAAGGGAAAAAGGCTTGTAAGAACCTTTACTAGGGGCAAGCTTCACCCAGAGGTTGCAGTCACCCATTGGATCCAAATCCACAGGAATCCAGTGTTTGTAGAACAACTTGCTATTTTAAGGGAGCACAGCAGGTGCGAAATAACAAATCAGTATAAAATTAGGACTGTCTGTGAGGGCTCCTCGCAGAAATCCCTGGTAAAAAATAAGATTTGCAAAAGCTGGTGATTGTTGACCATCAGAGGAGGACGAATATTGCCAGCAATGTATAGGATGTAAATCAGGAAAATATCTATGTGCAAATATTGTTCCCTTCACTGGTCAGCGAGACCCAGATTTTTACTCAAAATTGATTGGATTTCATTCCTAAAAAGTGTTTTTTCAGAGTCAAGATGCCAACACTTCCCTCCAAACACAGGTCGGGAAGGAAGGTGGCTGGTTTCAGGATAGCTGTGCAGTAGCTCCAGGTTAGATCCATGCCCTCGCTGCAAGCATCTGCTGAGCTGTCAGCCCTGAACACACCATTCCCCACACTGACAGGAGATCCATCCTGTCCTGGATCAGGCTGGAGCATCCCTGTATCTGCAGGCTGAGCTGCCACACAGCCCAGTCTGAGGCTTTTCAGTCAGCCTAGGCACTGGAGATGACAGGGGCCAGGAGCATGTCTCCTCCTGCACTAACTATTCCTATACACTACAGGCAGTGCTGTGAGCTTCTGCTCTGTGCTGTGGGGTCATGCTGCCTCACAGCATAGCTGGTAAATGCCCCACGTGGCTCAAGCCTCTGTTAAAAAGAAGGAGACCCTGTCTCATCCTCAGGGAGATGTGGATGGAGGTGTGTGGTCAGGTTTACCCGTATGGGACAGAAGTTGCTTCAGCATAAACGTGCGGATGTCAGACATCCCACTGCCCCAGCAGACCGGGGCAAGGGCTGCTGCTTGGGAAGATGGGAGTCTGCATTGTTGTAGTGGGGTGGTGCGGAAAAACGGTGGCTGTGGGAGAAACACTTGGTTTAATTAGGTAAACAGTGTGCCAGAGTGGTGCCAAACTCAGAGCTCTTAGGCTGGAGCTTCCCTGGGGTCAGGATCACAGTTCTGTCTCCAAGCAGACGTAGGGCCAGGCCACCTCTGTAAAGCCTCTTTGTGATTTGGGAGCAGAACACTGCAGAGCACCTGGGCTGGACCAGAGAGAGCAGCTCATCCTTTACCAAAACACAGCCAGCCCTCACCTCAGACACCTGCTTGGTCCCAGCTCAGGCAATGCCATCTCTGTTCTGGTATGTCATACATAAAATTTCATATTTCTGCTTTCTGACTAGCTCCTGACAGCTCATCCCATCTGTCCCGATTTTAAAATCTCCTTCCCTCCCTCTTTTTTCACTTGTTCTTCTTCTAGTGTTATCTCTCCCACCCACAACACAGCCTCATTTGTACCTGGTCTGTCCAGGCTTTTATGCAAAAGGATTAAATCATCATTTGAACCAGATCTAAGGGACATCACTGGGCACTGGAACCTTAAAATATTAACTAAATCAGCTGCTTCATGCTTTGGAAGTCATTTTTCCTGCATTGCAGATGGGGGGTGAGTGCTTGTGCCATTTCCCATCACTCTTCCTCTCTGTGTGAGCTGCAGGCAGAGGGCGTGCAGCATGGTGTTTGCTTGTGAAGAATAAAAGTGTGAGGTACACCTTTTCTCCTCTGCAAGTTGGAAATCCAGAGGCTCTTTTATGTTGTACTTAGAACATTTGAGTCAGGAGCTGAATTTTACCCACCTCCTCCAAACCTCTTTTCCAGTGAGAGCACTGCCAGTAGTTGGATGCGCGCACATGACAATTTTCAGGGAGGAACTGACGGAAAGGTCCGGTATTCCTGGGTAGGAAGCACCACGTGCCAGTAAATGGCCATAGAGCCTCTTTGTGGAACCACCAGCCCTTGCCCATCAGATTTGGGCCTTCAAAATCTCAAGGGTGGAGCAATGCAGAGTAACTGTCACCCGGGCAGGCCAAACATGTTCTCTGCCCCCAAGAAGCAGCTCAGTCATGCTTGGTGAAGGAAGAAAGATGTCTTTTAGCTGGGGCAGATTATGACCCCACACAGTTAGTGAGCATGATCCCACGTTCTGGCACAGTTAAGAGGCTGGGACTCAAACACAGTACAGATTTTATTATTAAAAAATGCATAAAAACTAAAGACATGCTTCCCAGAGTTAGAGTCTATATGTACATCTGCACTTCCTAGGCAGCTGCAGGGAGCATAGCCTTCTGCCCTCACTGCAAAAGTGCACTGCACAGGTTTATGTTACCCTTTGTTAGGTGTTATCTTCTCACCGGCATTTACAGCATTCCAGCTAAGTGAAAAGAAAACCCTGTACCACCTGGGGTGTAAGATGGTAGAATTTGTATCTGTGACTGAGAAACCATACTGAATTTCTGGAAACACCTGTAGGACATCTCTGTTCAGTAGGAAACTTAACAGAAAGGACCTATGCTCAAGTCCCAGGCTGAAATTCCCCTTCCCTAGGAAGAGTTCTTATTAAGCACTGAAACTTGACCTGAATTTTATATTTAGACCCAACCTTACAATAAGCAAATACTGGGTATCGAAGGGTGGAGTGTTCTGATACCAAGTCTGCAAGCTCATTTGACTTTTTGGTCCCACCTTTGGCAACTTAGTAAATGCTGACATTTATGGTATTAGTTTGAGGAAGTGCAATGTGGAATCCTAATACCACCAAGTTTTCAGCGCAGTGAAAATAAAAGAAATTAAGATCTAGCAAATATTTAGGATAAGTAGAGCAAGATGTAACTGCACTTCCTTGCTGGGAACCACTGCACAAAACAAATGCTGATTTACAGTAAAATATTAAATTATTAAAAACCACACAAGCACTTGCAGTTACAGTGAGTCAGACATGCTGATTGGGAAACAAAACAAAACTCAAAGAGCAAAACCATTAATTTTGCCCTGTCTGGAAGGCTGCAGTGATACTACTCCGTGTTTTATGTGACTTTTACAGCATGCCAAAAAACCGCCTAAATAGGAAGGCCAGTGGTTCTCAAGTTTTTCATCATGAGGCCTCTCTCTTCAAACAGAGATCTTCCAGTTGGTTCCTCCCCTCAAGACACACATCTTCCTGAAACTGATTTCACATGTCATTATAGCAGCTACAGTTCTTGGCTGTTTGAAGAAGACACAGGACTAATAAAGAGAATGACTGAAAGAATCCGACTTTGAAGCAAACACTGAATCCCGCTCCTGCTGAAACTGAGCAAGTCTGTCATTCTGTATCTCAGTCTTCTTCCTCTCCTGGAGGGCAGCACTTAGCACTAATTAGCACTGTTTCCCCATGCTGCTGTTAAGTCCTCTCTACACTGCTTCCTTTCCATTCCTTTGAAGTTGGATTCTGCCCTCACACAAGCCAGCTGCTCTCCCTCCCTTTGCATTTTAATGTCAGCTGCAAGTCTAGTCAGGCCTGAACTGGCATCAAACAGAACAAAAAGAAAAACATAAAAAAAGGTACATGGGGAGAAGAGGAATGCTGGATTTTCATTTTTTTTTTCCTAATTTCCTTGCTCACCAAAAGAGTCTGAAACTTTTAAAAGACCCCTGGACTGAGGAAGCGGCAAATGTCACTGCATGAAATGAGCAAGATGTTCAAATTCAGTGCTGGGTAGGAGCAGATCCATTGATCAGTTTGAGAACCACTGAGGTAGGCAACAAGTCTAGGCAGTACTGCTGAGTGAACATGAGGGGAATTTTTCCCTCTTGTCCTGAATGACAATATAAATACCCACTAGTGTTTTCAGACGTACCAGTCCCAAAGTCACGCAGCCAGGATTGAAGACAACATCTACACAAGAGCAAGCACTGACTGAACAGAAGGTGTATTCAGCTCTGCTCCAGCATTCAGTGAGAAGAAGCAGAGCACAGACTCTGACTGCTGCCTTAGCTCTGAACTCCTTTCAGCAGGATGTGGTCAACCTGTAACCCTACTGCCTCCCCCTTCAAATCCAGGGGGTTGTTGGAGTTGCAGTTCTTCCAAGCTATTTGCCACTGCAGCCCACACAGGTGGTGAAAGCTACAAAAGCTGCCCAAGAGCTCTGGCCAGTGCTGTTCAAAGCTGTTCCAGATCCGACATCAGAGCCCCAGGAGACACAGCACCATGCTGCACACATCCAGTCCCAGGGAAGCAGAGTGTCACTGCTATGTACAAGCTAGCAACTTTTCTCTCCTTCTGTCTCTAGCTCATACAGAAGGCTTTTGTGCTCCCCTTCTTGTCCATCTGGATGCCTTTCACCCTCAGCATCATCTCCAAGGCACAAGGGGCTCATGATGTAGCGATAGTCACTTGTGACAGCAGCAGCTGCCCCAGCAACAGTCTCTTCAGCATCCATGTTTCCAAAGGAGGCGTGCAGGGCAGGGTCACTTCCAGACACCTCTTTGTCCTTCCCAATGTTGACATAGAGAGGATCTTGACTGGAAGAGAGTGTGGACATCCTCCCACGAATCATTTCCAGCTGGGACCGGAGCACTCCAAAGCTGGGGCGTAGCTTGGGCTCAGGATGCCAACATCTGCACATGAGATCATAGCTGCAAAACAGAGGGAGACAAGAGCACTGAGAAGCGGAGCAGGCATGCTCTGCACCTCTGAACAGGGGCTCTGGGCAGTGAAGCTTAAAAAACACAGACACTTCCCTCAAAACCTGTCTGCTTTGACCTTGCACAGGTGACACAGCATTGATGGCCATTATGGGTCTAATTTCTCGTTTCTTCCCATTTTCAGGGGCATTCTCCTTTTGGTCAAAAAGGTTATTTAGATGGTATGAAAAACCCAAAAGCCCTGTCAAAGTGTGCTGAATTTTTTGGTAAGGCTCTTGTTCTGCTGTCTCTAGGGATCTAGAATAGGACCGTGAGTGTGACATCACCTAGTAATAGCTTTTGCATTTATTCACAAAAAGCACCCTCACAGCCTCTGCCACAGCTGAAGCCATCCCTCCAAATTCTAGTTCAAGACAGATAAATCACAGGGAGAAAACAAAGATCAAACTGTGGGAGGTGCATGTTATTTCCAGAGTATTATTTCTTTCACACCGTGTTAACTCTGTGCTCCCAGAGTAACAGAAGTGTGCTGCTGCTGCTGCTCCCTGACAGCCAGTCAACAGGGCTGGAAAAAGGCACACTGGGTTTGTTTAGAGGGATGTTAAAGAATGGACAACAGATTCAGTGCTGGAAGAGGGATGCTGAAATGGCCTTTCAGCTACAAAGGTACCAGCTTGGTGCAGAAGACATGTTCAGGGCCATTACCAGGCCCAGGTCCCATCCTGCAGCCTTCCTCCTACATCAAACACCAGCTACCTCAGCTCAAGCTGCTCCAGGGCCAGCATGAGGAGACCATCACTGGCTCTGCTGGCCCGTGTTTGGGCAAGGGAAGAGGAGCTCTCCTCCTGCCCTCTGGCCATGCTGGCAGCTCCATGTCCATGCTGCCACCCTCCTGTTGGCCAGGCCTCTGGCCATAGTGCTGTGCTGGAGCACAGCCACTGTCCTTCTCCACTCTGTGCATCACCCACAGCACTGGCAGCTGCATTCCTATGCTGTCATTGTTGCCAGTTTTGCAGGGAACAAGAACAAAGCACAGTGCTAGCACTGAAAAACACTGCATACAAATGAACCTCAGTTGAACTTGTAAATGGGAAAAAATCTGATATGGCCTTTACTGGGAAATAAAGCATTTTGTGATGGGTTTTATTTTACTTCTTGTATTCCTGGTGATCACATTTATAAGACTGTTTTTGATCTCACACTACTTTTACAGAAAGCTTCTATGGTTCACTTGTCTTAATCCTGGTCTACATCCCTCACAAACAGTAGAAATAATTATAAATGCTGCAGATAAACCAGAAACTTCCAATTCTGTGCAAGCAAGTTAAATACTTTCTTTTACCTTTGCTGTCAATCAGCATAATCCATTTGAAAGAAAGGCAGAAAAATACTGGCTGTCCTGAATCAGCCCAAAAGTCCATTTGCCCCAGTACTCTATGCCTGACAGAGTCCAGTAGCAACACTTGGGGAAAGTGTGTAAACTGAGGGTGGGCATGTAGTGCAATCTTTCTGGAATATTCTCTCAGGTCTCAACAACCTGTAGCTCACAATGGTTGTACCTTTTCAGTAGTTTTTGATGGATCTTTCTCTAGTGCCCATCTAGTAAGTTTTTGAGTCTCTTCTCTACTTTCTGCATCTCTAACATCCTACAGCCATAAGCTCCACAACTTGGAACAAATCTACACAGAGCAGTCAAGATTCAGATGTGTAATTAATTTAAGCAGTGATAATAACAATGTTTTCATTTATACTCAAGAGAAGTTAAAATGAACTGCTGAGAAGATAAAAGCATGCAGCTTTAGTAAGACGAGTACAGATTATTCCTTATGCAGAAAAAAAGGAAAAGGAGAAAGCAACTACATGAAATAATCCACCATCAGAGCAGGAGGGAAGAGGGAGGAAAGAGGTCTTAGACCACTAAAATCAGTGCTCATAGTTATATCTTGCTTTGGGCACAACACACAGAAAACTGAGCCTTGCTTGGGCACTCAGTGAAATGATTTCACCTTGTCCAGGCAAGACAAGATTTTACCCCAGGATAAGCTATGCTGACACTCCCTGTGTGTGTCCCTGATCCTGGGGGATCCCAGCCCCATGTGAGGCGACCAGGAATCTCCAACCACCACCTATGGAAGAAGGGTTCCTGAGCAAACATCTCCTGTGACCTGCTGGCCAAGAGTGATCCCTTGGCAGCAGGATTAAGGCAGGAGCACGGGCTGCAGCATGTGGCTGCCTGCTGCCCTGTGGGCTATCTGGGTCCTTCCTGGAAGTCTGAAAATGTCCGCAACCAGAACCTTCGAGATTGTCCTGGATTTTCTCCTAGATGTAATTTAAGGTGGGACACTGATCTACACAACTTTAGTTTGTCCCATCTGCTCTCTTCTCTTTCAGCCTGCCATTTCTGAGAGCAGCAGATTAAATTTGGAAAACTGGGCCATGTTTTGAAAGACACATGCAGGCCACTGTCTCTGCAGTCCAGTTTCCTCTTAGTCCTGCTAGATTGCCTCTCTATTCAGCCTTCAGGGTGTGCCATGGAACTCATCCCTTTGCTCAGATGCTGGCCTGAGAAGGCAGGGTTCAGTGATTCTGGAAACACAACTACAGTTTCTACAAAGCCAAGAACTGATGTTGACACTGTTGAACCCATTGAGCCAAGTTAGCTGCTTCTGTAGTTACCACAGGTTCCTGGGAGCTCTGCCAGCAAAGAATATCTAGTAACTAACCCAGAGACTTTCTAGTGAATGGCTCTGTGTACTGGAAAGTGGAGATATTCAGATCAGCATCCCAGCCAGCTGCCTCTCTTTCCCTCCAGCGAGCCAAGTTTCTCAAAAAGTCATGTCAGCAGGGTGAGGAAGTACTCACACATCTTCCAGGCACTCCGGGGGCTGCTTCAGCCTGTTCCCACTGATGAGGTAGTTGTAGATTTCTGCATTCTCTATGCCAGCATAAGGGGTTTGCCCTCGGGTCACAATCTCCCACATGGTCACCCCAAACGCCCACTGAAAGAGAACAGCAACAGAACAAGTGAACAGACTGTTCCCTGCTCGCTGGGCTTGGTTTCAGTTTCCAGACTGAGCTGGGTAATGTCATCTGAGCAGCAGTGATGCAAGGACTACCCAAACTCTAGCCAGGAAACAGAAATGACCCACCACATACTGCTGATGCTGACACATCATAGGAGACAGCTGAAGGCCCTGCCCAGCCTCATCTTGCAGTGGAGCAGGGACTTGGGAGCTACTCGTCTTCCACCTGCAGACCTTTCCTACTTATGTTCTTTAAGGTATGTGGTATCAGTTGTTTGGTTCCCATCTAGAAGAAGATTTTGGTTTGGGGCTCACAAATCAGTTTCTTAATTCATTTAACCATATTCTGAGTTTCTGGTAATGTACAGACACAAGTGAAAGCAGAGTTTGGTGAATAAGCAGGGCAAGGAACAAAGCACTTATGGCTCACATTCATTTCTGCTCCACACTGCACAGCCATATTTGTACTTTTCAACTGAACTGCAAGGCTTGTGAGATGCAAAAAAATTGTTATTTTCATAAGCAAACTCCTGTCCAATGTCTGTTGTAAACTGGCTGAACTAGTGATCAGCAATCACTGAACATTGCCCACAGTGGATGCAGCAATGGCTGGGCAAGGCAGCAGCCACGTTACAAGGCACTTGTGGTTATCTCCTCAAGGGCACCGTGACAGGGATAACTGGAAAGGCAAGTCCACAAGACTGAAGGACAAACTAGTGTGAAAATAGATCAAAAGGCAGCAAGGAAGAGGGAAGACAGTATCAGGAAAAAAAAAATCCTCAAAGGAAAATAAGTAACAATTTCAGATGAATGGGTTTAGCCTTGTCAGGGGAAAGTTACGGGGAGTGCCTAAGCACTGATGTAGTCAGATCTATGGAGTTCCACCAATGCCTTCTGCAGCACAGAGTACCCTTGCTGCACTTGTATGTAAGTGTGTGGGTTACATGCTTTTCAAATGTGACCTTCAAACTGTCAGGCACAAGAGAAAGGAAAAAAAGTAAGAGAGAAGAAACTGCATAAAGAGAGGAAAAGGAAGAGCAGGAGCGGAAAGATAAAGAGGATGGGGATAAACATTGAAAAATAAAAGACAAAAGGACAAGAAGAAGAAAAGGGTTGATGTCTTCTGCCATTAATCACTCATATATTTTTAGCCTTGAGTTCTGACAGCACCCAAGGCAGAGGTAGCACCATCCCTCAAACACAAGGTGAACCCCCTTTCCTATCACCAGGGCCTTTTCCCACCCTCAGCAGGACTCCTCCACTCCAGCAGGAATACAAATGGTCCCCAGTGCACGGGAGCAAACCTCACCACATCACTGTGCGTTGTGTACAGGTTATCTGCCAGACTCTCCAGAGCAAGCCACTTCACTGGCAGCTTGGAGGCACAGCCCTGGCGGTAGTAGTCTCCACTGTAGATCTTCTTAGAAAGTCCAAAGTCTGCAACACTCACGTTCATGTTCTCATCCAACCTATGGGAAAGTTTTCACAGTTAAGGAAAAGAAAGCATTTATTGGTTACCTCAGGAAAAAAAATTAAAAATTCAGAGAACTGAGGTATATGGCTCACCAAGTATTACACAAAAGGAGAATGGTTTCATCTACTTGGTGATCAGTGTGTGAAATAGCTTAGTGGTCTCAAACTAGTTCCTTCAGACAAACAGGGAACTAATTATGACTAAGGAAGTGGCTAGGCTCAGATGGTCTAGTCTCTTACAAAAAGCAAACTCAGATACATTCTGTTGTTTCCAGGATTATCAGAGGACATCTGCAATGCTCACTGCTATCACCAAGGCCTGTACCTTGTACTGGCAATCAAAAAAATCATAGGGTGATTGCCTAGACTACCTGTTAAAACTGCCTGAACTGTTATATCTGCAGCATCTCCTCTCCAGGCCTGGTTAATGGTCTGAATTGCTCTGTCACCCACTTAAACCCATACATGTTGGCAGATAGTCCAAGTAAAGCCCACAAACACTTTATCCTCCTGGGCCTCATAAAGAACTCACTGCTTTCCCCAGATGATGTGCTGAAATAAGCATTCAGCTTCCTCTAGAAGATGTCTACAAAACCAGAAAATCAGTATGGGTTTCTCATAAATGTCAAAGCAGGCTAACCCATCATTTTTCATCATAACTATCAGGCTCTTTGTCTGTACATCTGGACATTGAAATGCCTTTGGAAATCTGTGTCTCATTGTGGATTTTATTGGTTGTTGTGGTTTTGTTCAGAGGCAGAGTTCTGTTGTCACAATGAGTTGTTCCTTACTCCATTCTCAGGGAAGAAACAGAGTGGAAAGGATAAAAAAAGGACTTTTCTTTCCTTCAAAGCAGCCAAGGTAGTTTGGTGTCAAGAACAGTGAAGTGGGATCATATGGTGTGATCACCATGCACTTATTTTTAGAGGCATTCCCCACCAGCTTTCAAGGAAACTACAATTCTTGTATTGTGATAATCAAGTCCTCAAAATAGATACCAGAAATACAGACTTCATGATACAATGGAAGTCCTTTTCTCCTAACACAGCCAAATCCATTCCCTCCTGTTGGTTACTTTATATGGTGGAACAAATAGCCTATGCTGACACACAGCCACTGGAGTGGCTAATTACAAACACATATTGTAATCAACTCTATGGAACTCTATGTGCAGACTAATGATGGAAAAGTTCCTTATAAAAAGGGTCTGTTTGAAAGATCAAAAGTGGGACTTTAGGAGCTGCTCCCTGCTCCCAGCAGCACCACCACACCCTCTACCACAATGACCATGACTCTCCTATGTTGATTGTCACTTATATGCAAAGATCAGCATTCTTCATATGTCTGTCATGCAAAAGGTTTTTTTATCCCTCACCCACTCTGGTCTTTCTTTTCTTGAAAAGCTCATGAATCACTTACATGCAGTTCCTAGCTGCAAGGTCCCTGTGTATGAAATTTTTTGAGCTCAAGTACTCCATCCCGCTTGCAATGTCAATCATGAACTTGAGGAGTGTCTGAACAGGCAAGTTCTGTAAGAAATAACAGTTTAGCTTCTGTTCCAAGAGGTTTTTAAGCTCATATGACAAAACTCATATGACATATGCAAGGTTTGCTTCCACTTCCCAGAGTACGGATGGGGAATACAGGGAGGGGATGGGATGGGATGGGATGGAGGAGCTGGTCCTCAACATGCATGGAACAAAATACTTTAAGATCACACCTCACAACTTCCTCTGGTATTAAAATCCAACCACTTGCCAGTGATTGGCATTGAGGAGACCAATCCTGAGCTGCTCCAAATACATTCTCTGAAAGTCCCTATCTACCCAGAAGGAATTCTACAGTATGACAGACTTACAAATGGGTTTTCCCCAATTCGTGACATCAGCAGAAAAGCATGGAGGTCTCCATGCTTCATGAATGGCAGGATCACCATGGGAATTGGGAGACGGCCCTTGGGACGGCTTCGTAGACTGACTCCTGATGAGGACACACACACAGCAAAGGGGTGTTAGCAAACAGATTATTCCTAGGAGGAATCTTACAGGCTTCTGCGCCTTCCTCTTACAGATCTGGAGGAAAACGTGCAGTTTTGGTGGGTAGATTCCATGCTCCAAGCTTCTATGACTTTATGTCAGTTAAGATGCCTTTAACCCTGTTGACTTCAGAGTCTGTACTAAGAGCCTTGTGCCTCTCAGCTCTTCTTGCAGGACCAACTATAAATGTTTCTAGGACCACTCCAGACCAGACAGCTCCAACCCCAGGCTCTGCAGAGCAATCTCCACATTCTGGAAAACACCTGCATTGCAAAGCGTCCACCCACAAATGTCTTGCTTCTTACTCAGTGTTTTGGAAAGGCACAGTGTTCCTCCTATTTATAGTCTACCTGCCCACCTGTTCACATTTCACATCAGTTTAGACATGTCTCAGCCAGCCAAAGTCCCCCTGATGCATTTGCAAGAACTAAAGAAACAGCTTAAATAGGAGACGGTTGTTCCTGATGTGTGAGGGCAGATGTGAGGAGAATTACACACACTCCAGCTCCCTGGGGTCTGGGAAGGAGCAGTGCTGATCTACACAGGACTCCAGGCAGCACAGAGCAGGCTGCACCAGCCCTGCTGGGGAGAGTGAGGCTGTGTGGGATAATGCAGGAGCAGGAGGTGCTCTGTGGCATGAGCAGCAGCACTGTCTTACCGATCAGTTTGGTGACGTGAGGGTGGTCAAACTCTTTCATACAGGCAGCCTCCCGCAGGAACTCCTCAATGTCAGTTGAGGTGAAGATGTCCGCTGAAAAAAGGGACTGTAAGTTTTCTTTCTTTGTAGGTGGCTCCAAGGGACTTTACAAATAACGATTGTCAAAAGCTTGTTCTTTGTGGCACAGCACATCTTCTCAGACCTATAGCTAGATAAGCCAATTTACAACAAAGTAGAGCCTGACACTCTCTCCTGGGATGGGCAGCACATATCAGGGACATCTGGTAAATTGGTTCTTGGCAGAGTAAAGAACCACAGGTTAGCAGCTCTTTTCTCAGTAAGAACTTTCATTGGAAGCTCTGCAAACTGTATGGGGGTTAAAGATTTAAGAATTAATTAGGTAAAGTAATCTAAACTACAAATGTCAGGGAGAGGAGACATCACAGAAATGAAAGAAAATACTGAGACTGAGGAGATGGCTTGGAGCCCCTGACTGGCACAGCAGGGCCCAATTCATCTCTGACAAGGATGGCATGAAAGATCAATGCTTTTATGTCTCTCAGCATAATTAATTCTTATAAAGTACTAGAGCTAAGATTTCTTAAATAACCACACTACTGGACAGCTTGGACCAAATTCAGCAGCCACATACATCAGCAAAGTTTTGGAGCAAATTATTTCTCATTGCTGTGACTCCAGATTTATGGAAATACATCAATATGATCAAGAAGTATCCCAGTCGACTACTTCCACCACTGCCGCTGCTGAATTTAGCAAGAGTCCTTCAGTTCTGCTGCAAGATCAGTCTCAGACCTGTAGATGAGTGTTCATATTATCTGCATTAGGCAAGTAATTTCAATATGATTCAGAGGACAAAAGGAGATTCCCTTTTCACAGTCAGAGAAGAAAGGAAGGTGCCTCTGGAAGCTGACAGATTGTTTCTAAGTTAGATGCCTGAAGGGAGACATTCTGACTACAGAAAAGCTTGCAAACTGATTAGAATTATTGTTGCATCTGGATAAAATGATACAACTTACACTAGAATGGTACTAAGTGTATTTAGTACAGGCTGTTATTCTGTAACACCAAACTGAGTTCCAGAGATAAGTGAGTGTGACTGCTTTCAGTCAGTCACAGTTAATTTTTGCCTTATACAGGCAAAAGGGATCAAATAATGTAGGTCAACATATATAAACACACATACATGCACATTTCCTTTGATTTATACCTATCTCTTAATTGCATTTCTTGTTACAGACTTCTGCCTGTTAGCTGCCCTCGTTATGTACGATCACCAAATGTCAAATCAGAAGGGAGCTGGACTGTTCAGTCAAATGTGCGGACTGAGATGAGATAGCTTGTCACTGCATTCAGTCCAAACACTCCTGTGTTTATTCCAGGCTGTGTGCTTGCAGGAATACTGTTGTTTCACTGCTGAATTATTAGGGCAGAGCAGACCAGTCTGAGCTGTCTGTGCTACATGATGCAGTGGTTTTGGATGCATTCACCACATGCTACGTGCTGTAGAAGCAACTAAGGTGGTATAGGTCCTTTCCTGAAGAGCTTCCACTACAAAAAGACTGACATGAAAGGGATGGAGACAACATGAGTAGAGTGGAAAGCTCAGAGAGAAATAAAGAGCACCAGGGAATTTGCTGAGAATAGGACAGACAACATTTAATCTTTCCAAGCTCTCTTTTCTTAAGTAATTCAGGTAGCCCTGTTCCCACATACCTTTCAGCATCTTCACTGCCACTTTCTGGAAAGAGCCATCATCTAGCTTTAGCAGTGCCTCTCGAACTGACCCAAACTCCCCTGTAAAATTATCAGAGTAGGCAGTGAGGGAACAGCTTCTTGTGAGGAAAGTATGATTCACAGCAGGTTCACTTCAGGGGTCACTGGCAAAGAAACTGAGTACCCATAAGAAATGCTTCATTTTTCATTCTGCAGTTCCAGACAGCAGCTTTCAGCACGTGTGTCTAGAAGAGATATCACTACCAGTAGACAGAGCTCGCTGTGCTGGCAGTCCAGAAGGCAAAGGAAAATGAGAAGGGAAAAAAGCAACCCCTGAGCAGATAGATGATGCAGAGACAGAGTTTAAGTTGGGCAGATATTTCTGGGGAAGCCATATCATGAGGAATGAGTCTGAGTGAGGTTCTGTTCAGAGAGGAGGCTCTTTGATGAAGCAGCAAGTGGAGGGGCTGGCTGAGGAAGCTCTTAGTATTGACAGCCAGAGCTGAGTGATAGTGCTAGGACTCAACCATTTGAGACACAGTCAGCCTTATCTCTCAAAACTCAGAGAATTACTTCTATAAATCACAGCTGACCAGAGAAAACATACACAGTATCTGCTTGCGTGTGAGTGATATGTTGATTCACAGAAGGCAGTGTTTTGCCCTGGTGTTTTCTCTAAGGTAGTTAAGAGGAAATGCAACAGGCCAAAAGCTCTTCAAAATATTTACCCTAAAGAGACTTTATACCACAGCCTAACAGCCTCTTTGCATTAGATCTGGCTCTAGATTTGCTTTCCCTAATTTTGTAACTGCTTACCCCACCCAAAATGCATTTGTATGAGGTACTCTGACACTGAAAAGAAGGAATCAAAATATGGCTCTCAGGACATCTACCCCAGAAGCTTTATCTTCCCACCACTTTTTCACTAGTGTCCTTCACTACTCGATGGCACATGCTGACATCACAAAAACCACGAGCAGCGGATCTGACCACAAATCAGGAAAATGGGAAGGAACAAAGGTATTTTGTGCTGCTTCCATACTATGGAGCTGTTGCTCAGCTGTAGAGCCAGCAGAGCCCAAGACAATGCAGTTATGTCATCTTACATAACCTGTAACCTGGGGTTGTGGCAGTGGGGCTGGCAGCACAGACCAGATCCTGCCAGCTAGCATCCCACACCAAGGCCATGCCCTGGGGCCCCTCTGCAGCCAATTTCAATTTACCTGTCATGGGAGCAGCCCAAAAGGGTTGAAGCAGGATCTCAGAAATTGGCCAAGAGCTAACACTCACAAACAGATGACACAGCTGCTTAAATAGTTAGCATTGTTAAGCCCTCTGAGACCACTTCTGCAGGAAGGTCATCTTCCTGCTCTGAAAGAAATGCATTTGTTCTAGGAGAGATGAAGGGAAGAATGCTCCCTGTGGGAAGGGTAAAAAAAAACTGCAATAAAACTAGTCTTATAAAAAAGGAAGAAGGTGAAGTTGAATTGAATATCCCTTTGTTTAAATCTCTGCAAGAAATTCACAAACCAGTGAATTAACACTACTTTGGAAAGCTGAGCATGGACTGCAGTTCATGATTGTGTAGAGCCATATTATAGGAATGGCTTAGCCAATATCCTCTTAGTTATGCTAAACCTCTGAAATGTTTTATCCCAGCACAAGGGATAGTTCCATTTTATTTCCATCCACAAGCTGAAGAGAAAGTAGGCTGCTTGTAATTGCTTCTCCCTACTCAACAGTTACAATAACACAAGTGGGATTTTAAATGTAAAGCTTTGTTCAGTTTTGGTTCTTACCCTTGCCCAACATTCTTCCCAAGGTGAACTGCTGTTCCTGGATTAAGACATCTTTTAGTTTTGTCTTCAACTCATCACTGATCCCTACACTCTCCACTGGAAAAAATACAAAAACAACAACAAAACAAATGAAGCACCAAATAAGGGATATTTAAATATTCTGTCACAACATCAAGAATCACCTGTTCTAATCTCCATCTCAAATCTGATTCCCACACTGTAAGCATGAAAACCTGAAAAAGGCAGAATTCCCTTCCATGTCCTCTAGCCTCACCACAGACAAGCAGCCAGCAACTTTCAACCATCAGAAAATGTACTCACAGTACTTAAAGAGAGAGGGTATGATAATAAACACTCCAAGAGCAACAGGAATACACAAATAATGTAAAGAATGCTGAAAAGACAAAATCCAATCCGAAGGGCCACTGACAGACACTGGTTCATACAGCTTAATTTAAGTTGATGGAGCTGCACCATTTTAATGGCCCTCTGGAGCATCATCCTAACCCAGCTATGCAGTGCTGCCACAGAGAGCCATGCCCTTCCTGAACCAGGAGACAGAAATGGATCACCTTAATGGATCATCTGGTCATTCCTGGGACTCAGTCTCCTGTTTGATACGTTACTAATTCCTGGCTTTCCAAGACTGATTAATTCATGCTTGCAGCACAGCTTAGCATACTGAGTTTAAAAAGTCCTGCTAATATTGTTCAGCCATATTTATCTCACTACTGGATTATATTCCAGTCAAAGGAGTCCTTGTAGAGTGAAACTGGGGCAGGGGAGTGGTGAATTTATGTTTTGCATTAATATACATAATGACTGTTGCTGTAATTAGCAAGGGCTATGTAATTGGTATGGCAACAGCCATTCTGTCCTTTCACCTCTGCAATTCAGTTTCTAGGCCTCATTGTAAATTAATCCCATGTTTTTGATCAAGAAACATCAGTTTCAGTGAAAACAGAGAGAGCATTGTAAATGCATGAACACAGCTTCCCAGGCAATCACTCAGGTCATTTTACTTACATGTTGCTTCAATGAGCTCTGGGCCCTCCCTGTTGAAAGACCTGGCAGCTCTGAAATGGACTGCTGGATCCCCTCTGCCAACCACACTGCCAAAGGCATGGCTAGAAGGCAGAAAAGACACACAGGGCCATGATTACATGGGCCATTCACTTCTAAAAGGGTGTGCTGAACAGGATGGATGATTTTTCACCCCTTGCCATATAAATACTGCAGACTGTTTTGTTAAAGAGGGTGTATCTGGAGAGGAGGAACAATGTGTTTATGCTGCTTTGCTGATGCACCTACAGCCTTTCAGAACAGGGGAATCATTCCTCCCAAATGCCTGCGAGAAGCTGCAGGTTGGGGCAGGTTGAAGGAGTCATAGAAACAGAGATGCTGCTGAGATAGGGAGGTCTGGGAGACTGGAAAGAATGGGAACCTTGTTTGCAGTAGGGAGCAAACCACAGCCAAGTGTCAGAAGTGATGGAAAGGAAACTTTACTGGAGATCCAGAGGGTTCTGGGCAGTCAGAAAGTTACAATCAGCTGACAGACTGAAAAAAAGTGTGGGTAAAGGGCTCAGCCCATTAGAATACAGATGTTTCATCTGTGGATCTTTTCTCTTTGAATCTCTTAAGCATCAGTGCTAGGAATTACCTTGATAGAGTTTATAGTTCTGTAGCCTAATAAGGCCTAGCTGTAACATAACATTTTTTCTACTGTATTTTTGGTGTTGCTATTTTGAAGAAAAGGCAGGCACCCCAAAACCGTGGAAAAAACAATAACAACAAACCCCCCGCCAAAATTCCAACAAAAACCCAACCAATACAGTTACCCAAAGAAACTGCTAAAAGTACTCCACCTACAATGCTTTTTTAAAAAATAATTGAGTCAGAAACCACAACAGAAGAGAAAGCAGAGGTCTCTCTAACCAGCACAAGGAGAAACTCCCTTACCCAAACCGAGTTTCCTTTCTTCTTTTCCGAAGGAGAATAAGAGCCAGGGCAACAGCGGTGACCAGAGCTGTGAGAATGCCCAATGCCACAGGAACCCAGGATGTCCCATAAGGAGGTTGTCTCTGGCCACCTAGATGATGGAGAAAACACCAGACAGGAAATAGAAGACTGTCAATTTTTCATTTTGCTTTTAAATGGGAAAGCTATGCTGCTGGACCCGGTGGATCTTTGTACACTGGAATTTGGCATAAACAGGTACTCAGCCAATCATCAGGAAAACCATCTCTTTCTCACAGCAAAGGCAGAGCAGAAGCATCTAGTTGTCAGAAATTATTGGTTTTGACCCTTAAGAAAGTAGCAGGAGCTGCAGCAGGTTCTACTGTTTTACATGAGCTCATGATCTGGGGCACTTCAAACTGGAGCCTCAGGACAAAAATGTTGCTGAATGTGAGCATTCTGTGTGTGGGTCTTGCCCTGTGCTTTTTGAGGCAGACATCAGAACCTTGACCAGGTTACACAGAACTACCTGAAAGTCAGCCAGGCAGCATTTTGAAGGACAACAGAGAAGGACAATTGCCTCATGACAATCTGGTTAGAAATATTTACATTTTTCCTCTAACCCTTTCCGCCAAGAGAAGCACCCTGAGGGACTCGGTATTAGCTGTAACTTCACAACGTTGTTTGGTTGGTTGCAGCTTCTCAATGTCTCTCCCAAAGAAAAGGTGAATTTTAAAAGGTCCCCTGTGAGTCAAGAAATAAGTTAGTCAGCCTACAGGTTCGAAGACTGAAATAATATTTGCTCCCAGAATACGTATACTTTTGACTACAGAATGTCTACAGAAGAAATGGAGATGCTGCCAATCTGAGCAAGCTGCCAGGCAAGGAAGATAAACAACACAGTTCTGAATAAAAAGAGTATTATGTATGCCTGGAAAAAATGATAAATTAATCCAACTTCCCAAGAGATCTCTTCTCCAAATACAATTACTAAGATTAAATGTGAATTTGAATGGGTTTGTTAAAATCTAGGATAGCCCTCATATCTCCAAATTGTTTAAGAGTGAACAAGAAAAGGTACCAGGTCCCTGAGCACCTCGTTTATCTTCATGCTCACTTGCTCATCCTCAGCAGCTGACTGCCCTTTACCTGAAGGTAAGGAAGAATCATCTTTGATGATGTAAGTCAACTTAAGTCATGACAGTATAAATAAACCTGTTTTAAAAGGGATGTTAGGCTCATGGGCTGGAATTTGGATGGATCCCTGCATAGACACATCTGAAAAAGAGCCAGACAACCCTTACTGGCAGAGTCCTGGTAAGCAAGAGGCTTCTGAGGCTTGATTAACATTGATTGATTACATTGAGGAGCCTTATCATCCAGGATTTCAAAGAAGTAATATTAGTCTAATAAACAGGTAGAGCTTAAGGACACAGAACTGTGGACAAAGGAGGAAGCAGACTTGTACTTCTCCACTTGAAGCAAATTATCAGATCCTTAGTACTTATTTTCCAGCATCTTATCTCCTTCAGTGACTCACATATTCTTTTACCACCCAGAAGGCTTTACAGGCTCTGGGGCTTATGACACTCCCTCTCACTGCAGTTTTCAACCCAGCCTTCAAGGCTGTTTATGAGGAGGGAGAGATCAGAAACACAAGCTGTATTTCTCAAATACAACAGAGGTAACTCCAACCCTCTCCACAATTTCGAAGCAAATCACTTGGGCTGCTTGTGCCTATCAGGGCAGAAACAGCTAACAACACTGATGTACAAGGTCCTCTCTGATAGTTAACAATAAGGTTTTCTTCCCCCTGTGGTGAGACAAACCTCTCTCAGCTTATTTTTCTAGTGTCTGTTGGCTGCCCTAGTGAGAGAGCAGGGATTTAAGTCAACTTCTGGGGAGCCCCTCCAAAAGGAGTGTGGATGAAAACAAAACAAAACTAAAGTAAATTCTTCTCCCTGTATCTAAACTGCTGGGAATCAGGAGCCCATCCTACAGTTTATAGAAAATGTGTCAAAAATAGAAATGAATGTTGAAATTCACTGCTTCTCCTCCTCTGCCCCACACATTGTTGCTTCCCCCTTGTGTCACTGAGCTTGAGAGGAGGCTGGAGTACACAAGTTGCCTCTCCTCTCTCAACTCTGTCTCTCTCCCATCTCCTGCACCACCCTCTTTTTCAACCAGCCTTAAGACAGAGGCACAAGGCAGAGAGAAGACTATTATTAGAAGAGTTTAGAAGAGTATTTAGGAGCCCATTGATGATGAGGCCTTTTATGTCACAGAAAGTTTATATCTCAAAGGTGTGCAAAGAACATAACCCAAGAAGCTTCTCCTGCCTACAACAGTGAAGGTTACAGATAGGAAAAGGCTATTAAATCACTCTGTTCCTTGCTCTACAATGAAAAAATGAGGTTTCTACTGAGAAAGTTTCTGAAAATATTAAAACAGTCTTTGTTAATAGCACACAGGATCTCTGCATAAGTAGGGTGGAGCTCCCACTAGCATTGCTGTGATGACAAATTCGACTTAAAGTTTATATGAGCTTAGTCATCCTTATTGCCGCACTGGGAGCTGGTCAGAAACCACCCCTGGCATTTCTCACATAAAGCGACCAGTGCCAGTTTGCTATTTTAGGAAAGGAAGCGCCTTATGTTTTCTACCAGGCCTGAAACAAAACTGCAGTCTTTCTGCAGCTCTGCTGCTTAAGGCCTGTCAGTGTTTCCACAGTGAACTTTTACTTGCAGCCTGTTATGCTTGTGAAGAAATGTAAGTGCTTCCAGACAGCATTTGGCCAAAACAAGCACCACTCCCCATGCCACGTTTTCTGAAGTGGTTTGTAAATAAAAACAATCAAGCAACAACATACAGTGCTGTCAGGATTATCCCATTCCAGCTCCCTGTAAAATGCAAACCCTTAACATTCCCTGGGGCTTCTTGCCAGTGATGGCCATTTTCCAAAGGGAACTCCTACTTCTTTCAGATACTTCTGTCTGTATTTGGGTGCCACAGAAAATACCCGATCAAAAAGTAGAAGGAAAAAACTGATAGAGCCAGTGACCAACCTCAGTTAGGTTCAGATCTGAACCTTCACACCCCTTCAATCTCTTTTAAATAATTTGAGAGCTTTGATCCAACAGTGACTGTGGGCTCACACTTGACCTTCAGTGCTGACTTTGTCACAGAAACTTGGCTGCCAAAGGACCTGAGTAATGTGCATGCTAAAACCAGCATTAAACACACTACTGCAAGTAAGGATACAGTTCTTTAGTGGCTGCTTTGCCCATATCTCCCACCTCCTGCTTGCTTGGGAGCTCCCCTCTAGAATCCCCTGCCACCCCCAGTGTGGAGGTATCAGGAGAGCTCAACACCCGTGTGATTCCTCAGAGATGTTTGGAGTGGGAAGACAGCAGCAGAGACTGATATCTTGTCCTGCCATAGGCACTTGGAAAAAAAAACCTCAGGAGACTGTGGAATTTTTGTATGGTCACACCTCACTGACTTCTTATCATCAATCTGTATCTTTATTTAGAATCTTCCTCTTAGTTCTAAAAAGTAACAGTTGTAAAAAGTTACAGTTTTCTTCACAAGCAAGAGCACTCTCTCCCTTCTACCCATCTCCCCATATAACATCCTGCCCTACTTCATAGCCTGCCTCCCATTTCCCACTCACTGTGAAATACAAGAAGCAAGCAAATCACCGCAGTGAGCCCAACTGCCCTTCAGCACTAGAAGTGCGCTCCACATGCGCATGTTCTCTGCTCCCAACAAACCGTTCCACATAGTTCAGATTGCATGGTATGGCATCTGTACCATCATCTTCCTCTTCTGCCAGTAGCTCAGCTTTTCCATGGAGACAGCTAAACTGGTTTACTATAAATACATTCAGTAAAAATATTATGAATCCCCATGTAGCCAGGTTTAAATCAGGCTTCACTAAAACTAGCCAGGAAAGGCAGAAAATTAAATCAAAGAAGACAACCTGTATTAGAGGAGTTTTCTGTCACATTTACTTGTGTAAATCTGTGTAAACCTTCATTTGCATATTTCTATTGTGTTTGCCCTTCTGCTCTGCACTTAGCACAGTAAAACTCTATTCTAAGAAGACACAGTAGAGCCAAGAAATTCTTTTGTTTATATCAGCTCTTTAGAGATGATTGGATTTCTAGTCTCCTTGACGAAGCATGCTGTTGTATAAGCCCACGTGTCTCAGTAAGCAGTCAGCACAGAAAGAAAAAGACTCAGAAAAAAACAGCAGTCCCAGTATTTCTGACTTTTTTCCCGGAAGTGAAGGGAGAAAATGGACACTCACCCATGACCTCCTGGGCTTCCAGCAGGAAGAGGTCACTCCAGGGCCCACACCCTGCAGAGTTCAGCACACACACCCTGATAATCAGGTCTTTGAGAGGATTCCACATGGAGAGATTGGCTTTTGTGTCTTGCACGATCATCTCCCCCTGAGTGCACATAACAACGAACTGTGAACAGTCTTAAAAGGCATCTAATGCAAAACTTTACCTTCAAACCAAAACAGTACCAAGCATGTATTTCACTGGCACTATAGTAACGTCTGGGAATTGTGACTTAAGGGTCCTTATCTCAGTTTTGCCTGAGATAAGGCTGAGATTTGGGCTGTTGTCATGGGTTTCTGTTCCCAAAAACTGCTAGTTGTTTCCCAAGGCATAAGAGAGAGGAGATTTAATAATTTCTTCCTTTGAGGTCCTCCCATGCACGTTGCTATAGAAATATAGGGTTTTCTGCTATTAAAAGATACACCTCTTTCTTGTGGTTTACTGGAAAGCATCTGATGGTTTTAATCCGAGGGAGGAGTCTGTCTGTCTGTTTTAACTTGTTGACCAAATCCTAAATGGCTTCTGATTTTCAGTGCCAGTTTTCACTTAGGATGGCAAAGCCAACATATTTTCAGTAGTTTCATGGATCTTCTTCATACAGCAAATCCATGGCTATTTGGCTTCTACCACTGACACAGAGTATGAGAACTCAAAGTACCATCAGTCAAAGTCAATGACGCTGACCTAGTGTGAAATGGGCCATACAAAATAGGAAATAAGTCTCTTTTCCCTCTAGCCGTCTATTATTACAGACTTGCTCTTCATTAATAAGCAGTGGGTAAATACCTATTAGGAAGCTAGAAACCATAAGAAAAACTGTGAACTTCAAAGGCTGATAGATACCTGGGAAAGATCCATGCCAAAGAGCAAATGAAAGGCCTTCTATCCTGTCAGGGTCCTTTCAACTCCCTAAGTATTGTAAATGAAGCTAAAGAATCCACAACCTTCTTACAGCACAACTCATTCACTTGTTAAATACACCTTTGCTGCTAAAGGATTTCAAAAGCCAAGGCCCAGTCACAGGAGACAGAAAACCCACATCCTGCACTGTCTGAGCTGGACAGCCCTAGAAAGAGGCAGAGAGACACAAAGTGGATTCTCTCTATGTTGTCCTTCTTGTACGAGGAATGGCAGAGAACTGGTCTGTCTGCAGATGAACATTCACATGAAGGAATTCTGAATATGCTAGGAAGGAGGAAATGGTCCTATATCTTGAAGTCAAGTACTGAGGCATTCCCTAAAGTCAGAATAGATCCATTTACACAGAGGCAATGTCAACAATGTAATCTCCTGGTATGGATGTGAGATTGTAATGCCTAGAAAATTTAGTAGCAATTCTCTCTTCTGCAATTCTGTGTTCAATGGCCCAGTACCTTCTCAATCTGTTACCTGAGTTACATTATCCTGAATCCATTCCAGTCTGTATCCCAGGACGTTTTCCTTCAGCACATCTGGAGCCACACCTTCCCACTCCAAAATTAGACCAGGATCTCTTTGAATGACATGGATATTTTGAGGGGTGCTGTTTGGAGCTGAAAGCAGAGAACAGAACACAATCACTTGTGCAGGAGAATAAGGCACTATCCACACTGAAAATAGCAGTTTTACCCTCTTTCCTGAAATCATCCAGAAAAGAGAGGGTGTGAGGGGAGAGAACAACTTCTGCAAGCCATTAGCACTCCGTGGTTTCAAGTGAAGAAGACAGGCCAGCACCTCTAATTTCTCTCAAGATCCCAAGAATCTCACAGAGCTAATGGGAGCAGCATGCAGAAGGCCCATGGGTGGGTCAACTCCTGTATTACACATTGTTGATGTTAACCACAGGTGACTGCATATTATTGTTTTGTTCTGGGAGACCCTCAGAGTGGATGAGCAATGGAACAGTGTAATGCTTCCCACATTGCAGAATCAGCAAGGAGTTAATGACATTTATAATGGTCTCTTTTTCAGGTTCAGACCTGCTGTCCTGTTCTTGTCTGCTGTTTCTTACCAAGCTCCAGGGTCTGGAAATAAACCCTGTCGGTGAAAGGGGAGCTGCCCATCTCATTGCTGCACTGCACACGGACACTGTAGTTGGTGGAATGCTTCAGGCCTTGCACGGCATAGGAAAAGGGTGGCACTGGGGTGACTTCAGTGGACACCTCCTGGCCATCTGGTGACTCGGCTACCTGTGCCAAGAGTGAAACAGAGATGACTGTCACCATAAACAATATGACTAGCATGTCCACATGGATAAGAATTCATTTAATTGTCAGTTTAGGAATGTGTAAGAATAGATATAGCACCAGTGGTGCTTAAAATACTGAAAAGGGAGTAGTCAAACTAAGAATCATGAAGTGACATCACTTGGGCAGTACAAAAATTTTCCACCAGATGAAAATTTGGCTCCATATTTTAAACCATTTCCTTCCCTATGTTACAATTTCTATAGCTGATTATCATTCTTTTAAAGAAAACCAAATGTGCTTGTCACATTGAGTGGTAGCAGCCAGCTTCTGAGGCTTGTTTAAATCTGGGCAATGAAAACCAGTAGAGCAACTTGCCTGTTGCCTACTGTCACATTTTGCCAAACTCTTTTTCCCAGAAGTTTGTATATCTTCAGTTTTGTAGTGGATGAGAGATGTAGTAGACATAAGTGGCTTGGTTCAACTGACCTGTTTCAAATTAAACTGAAGAGAAACTTCTTACCACTCCTGCATCCCTTCTTTTTCTTGCTTCCAAATCTGAGCTTCAAAGCAGCATGAATGTTAATTTAAATCTGATATCACTGTGTGCTTTTAATGCACAGACAGAGTCAATGTTCTTGCTTTTGTACTAACAATAGCAGAAATCACTGCATAGCTCCCAGGCTGAGACTTTCTCCCCAAGTGCATACAAAATAGCAAAGCAGAGAGTAAAAGCAAGATGTACTGACAAAAGCAACACAGTCATATGGACTTTATGTATTTTATATGGCAGCCTTTCTTCCTTTCTCACTGCCCCTCTGCTCACTCTCATGCACACTTTTGGCACACTGATTTATTTGGCTGGTAGAAAGGAAGAAGCTCAAGTGTTCTGAATAGAAAAGCATACTGTTGTCATTATCAGTGTCATCCACAAAAAAGCAAGACAACTTTTTTGGAAAACCCTATCTGCTGGATGATGTATTCCTGTTCAACACTCCCAAGAGCTGGTGCTTGTGCATCTGCCCCTTTCACACTCTGGAACTTGGCTTGTGAAAACACTGCCATTCCCTGCCCTGTCCCCAGAAGCAATCTGCTTGTCTGAACGTGGTGCTCCTGGGGCACCCACTGCAATGCCCGAGTGCCAGAAAAACACGGCAAAACTTCCAATCCCCCTTCTCTTTCTGGGAGACTCCCAGCAGAAGTGCAGTCATGAGGAGCCAGGAACATGTGCATTTTCACATGGAAATGTAGGTCAATGCCTCGCACAGAATCTCTCAATGTGGGAGTCAGGGGAAGCACGGTTTTCTGACAGCGCAGGGCCATTGCCAAGTTATCCCGCTCCCAGACTCAAACGCAGGAACTCCGTCCTCCCCAAATAGAACAGAAAAGGCTTAGAAAAGGGGTGAGAGACTGCTGAGTTGACAGAAACTGGGCTGCTCTGATTCAGCCTCTTTTCCACATGTCCCATCCCCCACATCTGCCCCTGCCAAAAGTGAGAGGGAGAACTTAAACCCCAGAATGATTAGCACTGCAGCAGAGAATAGGCTGTTCCAGCTCGAGATAACTGGCATTGTAAAACAGAGGAAGAAAACCATTTTCAACTGTGAACAAGAACAGAAGCAGCAACAAAACCCACAGACTAGGGCCAGCTGCATTCAGTTCTTTCTGCCAGTGAGTTAAATTAGATGATGATTTCTTTTACTTCTGAAATATAATAGACACCAGAGCATGAGATCTCTGGTTTCCCCCCAAATAAAAAGAGAACTGCAAGTAAATCAGCTAGAGTGCTTCCAGCATACCTTAAGTTTATAATCCTCCTCTGCATAGTTGGCAACACGGCATAGAAATTCCACCCCAGCTCACAATGCTGCCGTAATCAGGTAAGGAAAGCATAGGGGCCTGGCAAATAAATCCATGGGGAATGTGCCTAGCTGTGTTTGCACAGCCCACTTTGGGTATTACCATTCATTTTCTCATTGGATTACCTGTTCTTTGATCTGATTCTACAGCTAAGGATGCAATGACAGAAACTAACTCTGCCTGAGGTTACCTAACACATACCATTGTTTTCAGGAATTTCAAGAAGCAGACCAGACATGGAGTACTCTGCACCTATCAGAGCTACAGAATAGTATCAAGCTTGATTTTCTGGGAAGAACTGGTCTTTGACAAGGGAAAACTAATCAAGATTTAGAGACAGGGCTTGAAATTGCTCTAAAACATACTAATAGGTCTGGTCTTGTATCAAAAACCCCAATCTGCCTCCTGCCTCCATCATTCCTACCTCTCCTGTACTACATCCTGTATTTTGCAAGCTCCTCATCCCTTAGACTCTGGTATGTCTGAATTTCTGCACTTCCTCTGGCATCACACAGCACAGGCTTGATTTGGCATGGGATTCACAGGCACCTGCACTGGAACAAGCTAGTGTTCCATACAGGAAGGGTGAGCACCCTGCAGTCACAGCTCCTCCAGGGCACTTCCCACAGAGTGCTGTGTGCTTCATGTGCTGCAGTGTAATAACCTACATGGAGAAGCTGCCATGAAGCAACTGATAACCTGCTGGCCAGGAGACTGTGGCCAGTCTTTAACACTTAACTTTTGAGCATGAGGTTCATGACCTGCTCTTTGGCACCTATGAGTTGTCTCCTGTTAAGTTTTTATGTTTTAAGGCTGTGAAGTAAGACTTGAAACATTGCTAATGAGTGGGGAGAGCAAATGAGGGCCCAGGAAATGTGGCTTAGGAGAGTCCTATTATTCATGCAGGGCAGGGCACAACCCAGAGAGGCCATACCTGAAGAGTGCAAGAATGGAGAGGTGCACGGCCATCAAATCCTGGCACCCAGACCACGCTGGCATTGCTGCTGGTGACTTGGCTTACAGTGACATTGAGAGGTGGGAGAGGCATGGCTAGAAAGGAAACAAAGAGACCTTTCAGTGCTCACAGAACTGAGCAGGTATTCACGCGGAAACGGAAAAGGCTTGAGGCTAAAAAATTATGCAAAAAAATCACTAACAGAAATATGGTAAAATACCACGTCTTTAGAGAGTGTCCTTGACTTCTTGTGAATGAAACTATTACTTTAACATTGGACAAGCTATTGTCAGCGGTTCCCACGTTGTCCATTGATGCACACAGGCAGTGGTTGATCTCTTTGGTAGCAATGCCAGCGCGTGATGTTTACACCTTTGCTACTCAGCTCTCTTCCCTGGCCCCTCCGTTGCAGGGCATGACTCAGCCCTGCACACAGTTGCCTGTGGACCCACATTGTGAACTAAATCAGGGCTTTAAAATCTCACCTCGGGTTCTCAGTCCAGCCTTTGACACCAGCTCTGCCAGCACCGATTGGAGGGTGGTTTGATGTAGTGACCTGAATACTCTGGAGCTGGATTTGCAGCAGACCTCTTTGTGCTGCCTCCAGGTGTCCATTGCAAACTCCTGCTGAAATACCCTGAGACAGAGCCTGGACTGAAAACTGCTTCCTCAGGCTTGGGATGAATAAACTCTAATTTAGAGAGGGGAAACGCAAGCCAAAGGGAGTGCCTGCCACACATGGCTGATACCACTCCACAAACTAAGGGCAGGGCTAGGAGAAAATCAGGATTCCAAGACTGGACAGTTAGTCAGATGCTCATGCTTCCTACCACCACAGCACAGCACCAAACTGCTTGGCATCCTTTTAGGATCCTTGGTGCTTCCCTTTGACTTCTCCTTTCCTCTCACTGTAATTCCACATAGTTAATTCCTATCCTTGCAGTCACCATCTCTTTTTCACCTCTGAGTTTTTACTTGGGCATTTCACTCCTGACAAAATTAGCAGCTTTATGAATACTAACTTCTCCCCTGACCTTCTTCTCATTTTACAAAATTGTACACTGATGTAATAGTTTTCCTGCCACATCTCGACACACTGTACCCTCAGGGGGCTTCTTTCAGAAACCCATCCTCAGGACAAGGCTCTGCCTGCAGATTGCATTTTCCACATCTGCATACAAGAGTTGTAGCCATCAGAAAGCAGCAACAGAAAACTAATTGCAAGCCAGGATTTCTCCAGCTACATCTCCTACCCTGCCAGAGTGCCTCTGTATTTCACTACAGCCACAATACTGCTGCCTTCAGCATATCCACAGGGCCATCTTGCAAGAGAAATGCAGAGCCCAAACACTCAGGTCTCAGCAGAGGGCCTGGAGAAGAGGAATAGATTGACACTGATTAACCCTATAAAGCCTTTGTTGTCCAGTTAACCAGTTACCAGGGCCCAGGGCAGGGCCGGCCCCCTAGATAAGAACAGAGTGTGTGGGTGGGGGATGAGCAGCAGACCAAGGTTCTCTGGATGGAAGCTGGTCAACGAGTTCTTTGGTAGTTAACTTAAGACTTCTCAGCATCTTTGTTTCATTCTCTTTTGATGTTTTGTGTTCAGGTCTGTAAGCTCTTTAAGGGGAAAAAATCCTGCTTTTACTACTTACTGGGTATTGCTGAAACACTGCCCATAACTCAAGTTTTTGCAGACACACTTGTAACTTTTGGGTTTAGTAAGCTGTACTTTTCAACAGGGGATGGCAGGGCTGAAGGAGGTACGTGCTGTGCCACCAGTGATAATAAATAACCAACTGCTAACACACCCCTTTGTGTGTAAAGGAGACAGTGGCTGAGGAGGGCTGGCTTGCTAGCACCTTTCCCCACTGTGCAAGCAAGGGCCAGATGCACTGTCCCCTCATCTCTTGGGAAAAAACTGTGGGCAGCTGTTTCCTGTTGTGCTCTAAAACACGGGATACAACCCTAAAAAGTGTTAGCTGCACACAGCTAACTTTTTTCTGTTAAAGCACAGAAAATCCTGTCAGAAAACGGGACCTTGAGTGTTAACATAATGAGAGTTAACTTCCTCTGTGCTTAGAGAGTGCCTGAACAATGGGGCTTTGTAATAGCTGGGGACTGTGGGCTACAATAACAGTAATTTTCTGCTTGGAGTACACCCAGCACATTGTGGGCACTACAGAGAATAGATAATGAACAACAACGGGAGCAAATAGGAAGAAATGTTAACAGTTTGTCAACATCCTAGCAAAAATATTTGCCTCTGGAAACACAGAAGAAACTAATTGTTTAATAAATTGTAGAAAGATTTAAGAGTCCTCATTAGCAGCTGGGTTTGTGTAAGAGAGAAAGGCCCTGAACATGCATGTGCAGGCAACTACTCCCAGGAGCAATTTCACTGAATTCTGCATATTCACACGATCAAGAACTAAATAAACATTTGTGCCTGCCCTATTTCTGCTGTGTAAGAGCTTTGCTTTAATTTCAACAGGGCTACATTACATCTTTGAAGCTTTTCTATTTAAAAATCCTCGTCACTTAGGTAAATTTATAATTGCTTTAGACCTATCTTTGAGGTATTACAGACGTAACTTATATGACTACAGCACTGGACTTGCTGTTCAAAACCTGAATTTTTGTCTCTAGGACATGCCCTATACTGGTGCAATGTTAGTTGAGTGACTTAAGCTTGCTCTTTCTCAGCTCTAGAACGCATGTGTGTGACACAAGTGTGCAATGGCATTATGTCCCTCCTAAACAGTCAGTGTGGATTCATTAGCTGATGATCCCTGTTTCAGCTAAACACAATTGCTGGGAAATTAGATAATTCTGAGGTCTTTATCCCTTCATCTTATTAATAGTTAAAAAATAATAATCTGTATTAACATTAAAAGCTTTAAAAGCTTGTTTATGCTAAATGTTTTTTTCAAATTATGGCTTGACAAGATTTTTTAAAGTGTAATAGCTTTGTGAACTAAATTCTATCCCAGGATGGAATATCCAGAGAAGATTTATTCTACAATAACTAACTCCCTTGTGTAGACAAGTCTTTAAGACTTCAACTCCAAGTGGGTTTAAATTAAGTTATAAATCTTACTAGTCCAACATACTGCATTCTTGGCATAGCAGTAACCACAGCGTTCTAAATAAAAACACACTCCAAGAGCAGTAGATTACAGCTGGATTTCAATCTGTCCTTTAATGAACACTAGCTGCTACAACTGTGAGTTCTGACACTGATACAGACATAAAGGATTTCTTGTATTTGTGCTGAGCAACAAGTTACCACTCAGAACAAATGATTTTTGTGCCATGCCTCTCCTGGAACTGATGATCATGTAATTAAAAGTGCATTAAAGCATGACTAAAAATTCAAATGCAGAAGCATCTCAACATGAAGAAGAGGGGAAGAGCTGATTGCTCTGATTATCCCTGTTTCAGTTACCTGGAGGAAATGTCACCTCAGCCTAGAGACTTTCAAATGGCAACTGGTCATGCACAGACTAGGAATTATTTGTTTTCAATGAGCTTTTAAAGAGCAAAGAATTTAAAAAATAACATTCATAAACCGTGTTGATGAGCAGACCTTACTGGCCACTGCTGATCACCTTCCTTAACTTTTTTCAGCATCTAATGTGACGTTAATAAAAACAAGCAGAAGTAATGGCCTCTTTTGCTTTAACAAGACTCATCTATTCCCAAAAGGCAAAGATTTCCCTGCTACAAATTTATATCAGCTTCATCTCTCACAAACAAGTTAATCGTCCCAGCTCTCTCCTTTTCAAGGAAAAGCTGTCATTTGACATCACATTTCCACTCCTAAATCAGATGTGGGTTATTTTCAACAGCCTGGGATACAGCCCTGCATAGGAAGTGGGAACTGCTGTTAGAACACAAAGCACTGTTTCGACCGCTGAGAGCTCCAACCAGTGCTGGCAGCGTGGAGGCAATTCCTTGCATTAAGGAGCCCTGCTTTCCCTCCCCAGAGAACAAATCCAAAGCCCTTGCCCAGCCTCTTGCACTCAGTCTCTCACCTTTAATTTGAACAGTGGCAGTCCGAGATGAAGACAATCCCTTTACGTTGTGAGCTTCACAGGAGAAAACTGTGCTTTGATTAATACCTGGAGATCAGCCAAGAAAAGGAAAGAAAACACAAACAGCTATATAATCCAGCTTCAGCCTTCAGCAGAATTTCAATTATTTGTGACATCCAGCTCAAGTTGCACAGGCAGTTGGAGGGGTGAGCTGTGTGCCAATCAAAAGCATGCAGATTTCAATGTAACTAATGTGCAAAACACATTTTTAATGGAGGGAGTGTAGCAACATAGAAAAGCTTTCATGGAAGTGTCAGAAAGCACTGAAAAGGAAGGAAGAATCTGTCAGGACAGCAGCTTAAAGTGCTCAGGTAGTAGATGTCTGTTTCTCACATTCTGACGGGCATCTTTGGAGCCAGGATTGCACTGAACTCACACAAAGCCCAGTGCTTTGGGCCTCAACCTACAACTGAGCAACATTCATCTTCTAACTGGGCTATAAACCCAGGAAAACTTTTAATCAGATGCTGCCTATTTCTAGCCAATGCTCACCTGTCCCTCACCCTGCATCAGACTTTTGAAGACACACAAAGGGAGTGGAAGTTAAATGCTACTGCTTCTGCACTGAAACACTTTCCAGGGGTGATACAAGTAAGAATGTCTCCTGTGAGCATTCATGCATCCCATGGCATCATAATGATGTCTGGCTGTTCCAGGACACATATAAATATGGCAAATGAATCAGAATTGAGATAGATTTGCAAGGCTGCCCGGAGAACTGTGTCCAGCAACTATTGCCACATGACTTGGCCCTCAGTTGCCTTATCTAGGCTCTATCTAAGAAAAGTTAAAGATTGGCTCACTGTGGGCATACAGTCTAGGAAGGAAAAACGTTTCAGACTGCACAGAGTAGCTCACACAGTGTCTCTGACCTTTGACTCATCTCCCAAGCCTGAGATCAACAGCTCTGCAAAAAAGGTGTAATGGAAGAGAGGAGAGAGTGCTATTCTCATCCCTGTAAACCAGAGGAAGATGCTGCCAGCAGGCTGAAGGCCAGGCAGCAAAGCAGAGCAGCACCTGATGTGGTAGGCCTATCCCAGGACAGAGCCCTGCCCTGAGGAAATTACAAAATACACCACAAACCAGGAACTGCACGTTCCCTAGCACCATGCCAGCAACTGCTTTCCAAATACAATATTGCTGAACCTTCTAAATGCTTGCTTTCTAGCCAAGTTCTTTGTTACTATTTTCTTCAGAGTGATACTTTCCTCAGCTAGCAAGGCTTGTTTTCTTACCAACTGCCTTTTTTGACAGGCTTTGGTAATCCAAACATGCAGGATGTGCCTTCCTACATGTTCTCAGCTGGAAAGACAACATAAGCCCCACGGACACCCCAAAGTGCACTAAAAAGAGGTTGTGCCCAAGGGACATCCCAAAGAACACCGGAAGCAAATACACGTGTTGATGACACTTAATATGTAAAACAGAAATTCACTTGGCGAATCACTAGGACTAGATGTCCTTTTTGAGGCCCCCAAGCCACTGCCCTCCAACAACAGATATTTTGTGAGGCACCGTGGGATGAGTTTAGTGGAGGAGCAGAATTATTTTTTAATTGTCTTCTCCCTCTTGACTATCCATCTTTTTAGTTTCCATTTCAACAGGCAGATTATATCATAAGGGAGCAGTTTTCATTTCCAACTTCGAACAGCATCGATGGCTACGTAAGAGAGGAAGCAGACGATTAAAACCATTTCAAATCACAAATCATGATTTGATTTGTGAATAAATAAGGTTCTAAGGGAAGCCTGAACAGGACTGGATAGCTCAAAATATGGCCCAAGACATATTAAAACTCACCCCGGGTGTAACTGTATTAACACTGATTAAAAGGCCCTAGAGATGACTCTTAGTTGTAAAATCTTTTATTTCTAAATAAAAGTTCAACTTTTTTAGTTCAACTAGTTCAACTTTGGGTCAGGGCTGAAGAGAATAATAAAACAGCAGCAAAGAGAAAACATAACACAAGGCTGCTGGACAACTAACTAGAATAAAGTTACTTTTAAGAGATAACTGCAAGAATAGCTGCAGTCAGTTCCTGGGAGAGATTCATCACCCTTTCTGAAAGTGATCTGAAGAGAGGCCTGAACACCTACTGGCTCCAGAGTTCTTCTGATGCCCTGCTGGGGAAAGCTCTGCTCTGGGGCAAACCTTGGTCTTGAAGGGTTATCAACCAGCCCATTTGAGCACTGATACAATCACTCTTGAAGTGTCAAACAATTACATGAGGCAGTCAGATTTTAATGACAAGAGCATCCAGCAAGCCTGCAAGAACAGAGATGGGGGTGGGTAAGAGAGGGGAAAGCAGTGTGTGACAGGGCTATGCACAGAAGGAAGGGATGGCATGTGCTACATGTGAATGCCTGGAGAGTTCCAAGAGAAATGGCACCAACAGAGTCACTTCATATAACCATGAACATCCTCCACAAGGTGGAACAAGAGGCACCCAACACATCATCTGTTCAACAGCATCTTTAACAAGAGTGCCAGTCACACTCAAACTCTGTAAGAGCCTGTGTGCCTCAAGCCAGCAGAAAATGTTCAGCAACCATCACCCCTCGAGATAATCTTTTAAGTGATCATGACCACCCAACCCTTGATGCAGAGTTAAACACCACTCCCACACTATGTGGCTACCCAATGTACAGGGCATGATCAGAAGAAAGCCCTTCTCCTCTTCTGATGCTCAAAGTGATCGGTCCCCTGCAGTGGCAGCAGCCTTACCTGACACATTTAAGATGGAGGGGGAGACATCTGGAAGCCCCACTCTAGAGTCTCCCATCCACCAGACAATTGTCACTGGCTCAGGGGGACCAACAGCAGCACAGGCCATATGAAATGGGGCATTAGGGGACACCGACACATCCTCAGGTTCCACAGTAAAGTAGGGCACACCTGGAAAAGCAACAGACAAGTGAAAATAACTGGAGCAACTGCCTCTTATTTATTTCCACTAACACCAGTGCCCCTGGTGTTACAACAACACTGGACATCCATCTGTCCTGCTGCTAGGCTGAATCCGACGCCCTCTAGGCCCTTCACAAAAACCAAGGGTCAGATATGTTGGATCACCTCAGGGCACGAATGCCTAAATACTGCTATTAAAAGTCAGAGAGAAAGAGTGCTTGCTTCCCACAATGCCTTTGAAAAAGCACTTTCAATTCAAGACTCCCCTGTGAAACAGCTTTTAGTGGCAGTGTTTTCTCAATTTTTCAGCTGGAGAGACTGGAGTTTAAAGAGGCAACAGTCAATAACTTTAGTGGTGGCAGACATCACTTTTAAAAGATAGCTAATCCAGCTGCAGATACTTCTTGCCATGCATTAAAAACTAAAGCTTGAGAAAGTGTTGAACTACCGGCTTTAACAAACCCATGTATGAGGAAAGAATCCCCGCGGTGAGAGACTGGGAGCATTTACAATACTCTCTCTGGAGCTTAATTGAATGGAGATGCCTTCCAGCACACTCTGACACCACGACAACCAGGCTGCCTTGGAGTCAGGGGTAATTTGTTTCAGAGCTGAAGGCTATCCACGGACACAATTCTCTGAGTAATTATCTGTTCCCTGCCATGGAAAGACCCCTGGTTGGTACAACAGGTCTCAGATTAGGCCCATGGAGAGCAGAGTGCAGCTGCAGTGCTACCTACCTTAGGTCAGCTCTAAGTGGCAATAGCTGAGTGCAATTCAACACATCAAGAGATGTGGTTCCTCTTATGGGCAATGCCAAAACTCCCGTGGTTTCAGTGCTCCAAACCAGCAGCACAAACTTTGCCAGCCATCAGCAGCAGTGCTGACCATGCAGGACAGCCATGTATGTATGTATGTACGTACTTCTGGTGAATGGTGGAAGAGCTGAAGGCCCAGAGAAATGTTCAGTTTCCTTCTATACAGAAACCTTTGTTTGTCAAACACTGCTGCTACCAACAGCACTTACCCCAACCAAAATCATGTATTCTCAGCTGGAAAAAGCATCTTCTGGAAGCTGCTGATCTGTTGCCTCACAGAAACAGAGGAACTGACAACATTGTGCATTCACATGCTGAAATTACAGTCTGTCCCTGGCCAAAGATGACAGGCCCAAGCACCTCCACCAGCAGGCAATTAACACAGGTGCCTAAACAGAAATTTAGAAGCCTAACACTTGACATTTCTCCCAAGCTACAGCCAAAAGTGCTTCCCTCAGTCTTTCACAGTGACTGGACAGTCAGTGAAAGACTGTGTCTTTCAGGCAGCAGGTTCCTTTGTGCCTTCCTTGCCTCCTTCCCTTAGAGCAGTATGTAAATGAACAGACTAAAACAGGTCTGAAACCAAGTCTCTTGAGGAATGACAGTGCCTATCTGTGCTAAGGCTAGTGTTCAGAACAGGTATATCCATCGTCATGGCATACTGCTTGTTTTTGCTGACATACTTTACTTCATTTTTTATTGCATTCATACATAAACAATAAAATGAGTAAGCTTTTGAGATATCAGCTGCGACACCTCTGCCTGCTTTGCTCTCCTTCTCCAAGGAAGATTAGAAGGGAGAATAATCACCGTTTCTCTACCTGTGAGCAGGATCCCTGCCTCCTGTCCATTTGTCATGACACTCAAGGTAAACTTTCAGGAAGATCCTGCCCAGCTCAGCAGGTTTTCTCACTTTGGGAGCAGCTAAACAGAGCAGACAAGACCACAATTAAAAACTTTCATAGTTGAGGGAGTGCAGCTGACTCATCCAGCTGAGGAACTCGCACTGCCCCCATCCGTATGTTACCTGGACAGCTCGCTGCCTATGACACATTTAGCCTCCCAGTTCCTGGTACAGGAGGTGAGTGTCAGCACATCCCTTTCACAGATGCCCCATGGAGGCACTGAGCAGCCAGCAGTCAGAAAATCAGCAGCAAAACAAGGAAATTATGCCACCTATTCCCTCTTCCAAGCCAGCATCCAACCTTTAAAGCTGATTTTTATGTACAGCTCAGTTTCCAGACAGTGTTGATTCAGGGGAATGTGTCCACACGGGTGTGGCTTGGTCTCTGAGTGTAGCCACAATGGGGGCTAGCAGCCCCAGGAACAGCCACATAGTCAGAGGTGTAATTTCAGATGGGAAGTTCTGTAAGAAACACAATCTGTTCTTTTACCACTCCACAGTGTGTCTCCGAGATCACCTCTCCAGGCATCAAACAGTATCATGTTTCAGTAAGGCCAGAGACTAGTTTCCAAACCAGGAAACAGGTTCAAAACTCTTCTGGTTTTGTAAATTCTAAGAAGTGTCTCATAAGATCAAACATTTTTATTACAAAGACAGTTCAAATACCATTGCTCGAAAATCTGGCAGATACAGACTACCTAAGCAGATGTTATACAGCATAGAAATCCAGTCAAGCTCACTTCAAGTTAGATTACCAATAGTCCACATTTGTTTGTGTGCCACACTGAAGCATGTTAGCACCTACTGAAGGCTGCAAATCACCAGAGTAAAGCTCCTCTCTGAGTCAGAGGACAGTTGATATCGATAGAGCAACCACTGCTACCCAAAGCTGGCACATCCAGGGAAGAAACACAGAGGTAACAGCCAAGGTGGGTCTGATAGGCTTTTGCATTCCCAGGTGTTTTCTTATGCTAAAAGCTGACACAATTTTTAAAACTCCACCCCTTATCACTACAAGCTAATATTTAATTTTATCCACCAACTCCCTTTACACATGACTACATGCCCAGTTCAAGTTTAACTACATCCTGCCACACTTGTTTTTCTCAAAAAGGCAAGTGGTTGCATTTTTTTCACTTCTGCTGTAAGCGTAGGCCTTCATTTTCAACACACTCCACCTTACCTAACTGCAGCTGTTTTTTTGTGACTTTGATACTTTTTGCCTGTGCAGTCCAGAAGGGCAGCATGTTTTTTTCAGACAGCTTAGCACGCTGAGCTACCCAATCACTCCTAATGCACCCACCATGCAAATGCAGCTACCTCTGGAGCAGACCACGGTAATTGGATAGAAATAGAAACTTTGCACAAGAGAGTGTTTTAAGCTGTAAAAGACATTTTCCAGTTGAAAATACACCTGAAAATTTAGGTGGACAAAAGCCTGGGATTTATGGAAGGCAGAATGAGTTACTCTTCTTGTGAGAGCTGCTATGAATGTTTCTATGCTCTAAACGAGCAAGACCTTTGCTGTAAAACACCCAGATCACATCACCTCCCACAACACCCTCCCTGCTCCCCTCCTGTTTAGGGCTGTCAATTCAGCTCTGGTCCAAAATGTTACCAAATCCATTTAAAAAAATACTTCTTGCTGCAAATGCACTGTTCCTGTTGACTTCTTCACCAAATATTAAGCCATCCAAAGACGACTAGCTTCTGAGGATCTAACAGAATCATGGCTCAAGGGAAATGAAACTAGAGACAGTAAGATCCACACTGCCTTGGGTGACTTTTGGGCAGCCATGTAGAAGCCATTCTTATCAGATAAACCCGGAGAGAAAAGTGCCACAAGGAGCAGTCACAGCTACGAAGTGCTGATGTACAGCACTGCTCATGAAACTCACAACTGGGTTAAAACTGTACCCTGCTCACAAAGACCTGTTTGGCTGACACACAGAAACAGACTGTGACCCTGCTTAGAGAAGTGGGTTGAGACAGATGAGCCCCATGGATTCCTCTCAACCTGAACTATTCACCATTCTATGAATTATTTAGAGACGACCGCAACAATGGATTTAAAAGCAGGAAAGAAATGTGCTTGCATGAAAAGATCTTGTTTCCTAACATGCCAAAATAAAACCAGAAGGCAATGAACTGACAGCTCTGCTCTTTGAAGCAGTTCTCCTAGTTCTCACTCCTGCTCTGCAGCGATTTCCCTGCAGTCAGCAGCAATGGTTCAGAGCCAAGAAGCCTGTCACTGGAGCAATCTGCTCTCACCACTTTGACCTAGAGCATATTGGTGGGTCAGCCCTGAAAGGAAACCAGCACTACTACTCCTCCTTACCTTCCACTATGAGCCACACTTGTTGTGATTCTTCCTTCTTCCCCCCGTTCTCAACCTGGCACCAGTACTTCCCAGAATCTGTCCGCTCGACGGATTTCAAGCTGAAAAAAGTCAAAAGCCATATCGATATTTTATGTGGATAAAGCAAGTTTTTGCCCCAAAGGACCCTCCAGTGTTTGGCAAACCAGATGCATGGAAAACACCCACTGAGACACAGCCAGCTCTGGGGAGGAGATCGACAGCCAGCCAGCACAAAGCACATGGCAAAACAGCAGAGATGGGAGGCTCCTCTCTAAAGTGGGTGGAGAGAGTCCTTGCAGAGCAGACAGTCTTCCTCCAAAACATCCTTGTAGAAAACCAGTCATCTGTGTCCTCTGAGGATAGGAAGGGGTCATCTCCATCCTGAATCACGACTCTAGCTAGCCTTCAAGTGGGACAGCTTGGCCTACACACCTTAGCTAGCAGGAAACCCCGCCCTGCAAACCTCCAGCGAGCTCAACGGCTCTGCCTCAGGTGACGGGAGTGGCAACAGCCTCAAACAGGAACAGAGGGGTCAGAAAAGATGCCCCTCTCCTCAACTGCACTCAGCACTGCTCTGGTGCCAAGAGTGGCGCACTCTGCAAAACTCCTTGGGCCTCCCAGTTTGTGATCTCAAGGGGTTATGCTGGTGCATGGTGAGCAAGGGCAGAATTTAGTCCCAAAGCTACCAAAGGCCACAGTGTGACCCTGAGAGCTCCTTGGTGCACCAGTGCTGACTGCTCCCCGCGGGCCGTGCAGCCATGCTGCCATGCAGGGATCCTCCCAGAGCTGATGCCCACCTTTCTAACGCTAGCAGTCCTCGGAGAAAGGGAAGGACGTCTCAGGAAGGAAGACAGAAAGGGGAGAGTGTTTGCCGAAATGCACAAAATGGACCCACTACAGCCCGATTTTCAGAGCTGGACCTTCAAATGGCATCAGCCGTCCTGCCCATGTTCTGAAACACAGTGATCACAGCAGAGAGTCACACGTGGGTGGTAGAATTGATCTCTTTAGGAGAAGAAAGGAAAAAGGAGAGAAAGATTCAGATACATCCAGATTTAGCCCCCTAACTTATCTCTGGTGCTGCAGAGAGTTCTCAGTGGAGTAAAACAAGAGGCAAGAAAAAAGATCAGAATGAGATTGTGAAGGACAGAGTTAACTAGTGGAAGTGGGGGGAAGTAAACAGTATAGTTTCAAGACAAACTGTTTCCACAACATAATGTTATGCAATAGTTTCACTGTGCACAGCTGTTTTTTCCTACCATAATGTTTCTTACAGACAAGCTTTAACACAAAGCCTTTTGGTTGGTGGAATTGGAGACTCTGCGCAATGTCAAGCCAAGAAACGTAACAGGAGATGAAGCCAGAGCTCAGGGAAGAGTGATTCTCAGTCAGTCAACAGCTTTGAGCTCTTGTAGTGTTGGTATATTTGCCTGTACAGGCTCTTTTAATGCATAAAAAAAGACAGAGCAGAACCTTGGGTCTTGTTTATCTTAGTACTCCCCAAACTAGTTGACATCCTTCTTCTGCTGAAATAAAGGGACAGAGATCTGCTTTGCACAAGGTTTTATGCCTCTGCATGGGGCAGGACTGATATCACGTAGTGTAAATGTATTAGGAATAAATTAGGATTCATTGCAAAATGAATCAGGGATGGTTCAGAGGACAAACACTCCTCCCCAAAGAAAGGAAGGGGATGTACTCCTGGGAGTCTCATTTCAATCAACAATCCTCACCCTTTAGGCAGACTGACAGCTCAAGAGAGAGAGTAAGAGAGCAGGATGAGTACGAGAGAGAAAACCTATTTATACTGCAGCATGGCAGAACAAGATGAACAAACAAAGCAAGACCATCCTTTCACCTTGAAGTCACGTCTCAAGCATCACAAGCATTAGCAAAGCACCTGTCCCCACAGTAGTCAGAAAACCAATATGGTTCTACTGGATAAAATCTCAGCACTCAGCAGCTTCAGTTCTGCTCTCAGTTATGCCCTTGCCACACAGTGAACTTCAGACCTAAGGACTCTGTCCCACTGAGGGCACTGCAGTCGCAGAGATATAGCTGACAGCAGAAAACAGTGCAATAGTTTCCATGATATTCTTCCTTCTCTGCATCTGTTGTACCTGAGGAAGCCGATCCAGTGTTCTTCATCTACTGGAATGTACACCTGGTCTACGCTTTGCACCACTGCTCCGTCCTTGATCCACAACATCTCGGGATCTTCCATTCCCTCCAGGCTGCAATTTAGTTTCACGGGTTGACCCTGGGACACCTTTAATTTGATTGGAGGTCCTGTAAATTTCATACCTAAAAAAAAAATACTACTCCGCCCCACCCCCAGAAGAAGGGGGGTTGGAGTACAGCAAATTACTCTAGGTTGGTGGTCTGGAATTACGCACCCTACCAGCACACGCTGCAGAGGAGTATGTTAGTCTCAGCACTGCTCTACTATGTCTGCTAAGCAATAGGCAAAAGCAAGCACTGAAAGCACAATTGCTGGAGAAAAGTGGTGGTTCAGTGTGTACATGGGGATTTTTTCAACTCGTCTAACAGCAGGGCGATGCTCTGCAGAGCGGTGCCCAAGCAGAGACGCACAGAAACGCCAGGAGCTTTGCTGTGTCAGTGATCCAGCAGTGCCAACTGCATCCGTTCAACACGCTACCACACCTCCCTCTTTTCCCCAGGCCTGGATTTAAGCTATGGTGTTCTTGTGCTGCTAGGAAATCATCATGCTTGCTCCATTGTATGCATTTGTAAAGAGCTTGGATATGAGAAAGAATCAATTATGTCTTGTTATTCAGCATACACAGTTCTCCTGCATTACAGAAAGCTTCTCTACAATTTGCAAAATCCATGGAAGCAAAGCCTATTCCACAGCATACCTCACTGTGAAGCAGAACTCTTTAGAGAACAGATATTTCTGTCGCGTGATGTGGGTGTGTGCTGAATGAGCCGCCTGGAGGACCCTTCAGTCCAGCCAAAGGACCACACAGTACCCAGGGCTACACCATTGCAACCCCAAAGCAGCAGGGCCAGAGCTGGTGAAGCTGCTCAGGTATTATATTGACACAGAAGTGATCAGAATTTGGCGCCGAGCACTGTTACATGTGTGGGTGGACGGGGAGTATTTCCCTCAAGCAGAAGCGAATGTACAGAATTTGTTACCATGAGAAGACACAGAAGCCAACTATCTAAATGCATTTAAGAAAGACAGGCATATAAAGGAGGAACCAGAAGATCAAAGGAGACCGTGGGAAAGCAGGAAGGTAGAAAACAAATGTAAAGTTAGTTTTGTTAGGGAGAGTGGCTATTTCCTATGCAGTGGCACAGGACTGACAGACCAGAACAGGTCTAGCCTAGTCCAGTATTATGCCTTGGCAGTGGACTCCACATCCTTCAGAAAAAAATTACTCCATCACTCTTGCCTGGCCACGTATCACAGCACATTACAACTTCACCCAGTTCACTGGCTGGTGAGCATCTCACAGAATGCCTTGCTAGTCCAGAGCCAGTCAGAAAGCACTGCTTAGTGAGCAGCCCAGTTGCTCTCAAACTCTGTTACAGCCTCACCAGTGATCCAGCACAGATTTCAGATGTGCCACTTCCCTTCTTGCTAAAATGCCACCCTCCCACAGCCATGAGGGCACCACCTCACAGGGCAGAGGAGCAGCAGAGGAACTCACAGCGTGGTTATAACAGCTGGCAGAAGGGGAACCAGCACTGTGGGACCAGCCAGCACTCTGCCACCAGCAGCCTGTACCCAGATGAGTACCAGTGCTCCAGGAGAAAACCCAGAACACAGGCAGCAGGTTTTTATTCCTTTCCTTAATGAGATTCTCCAGCTGGTTTCCCGACACTCAGTCTTCTGCCTTTCTATCTGCTGTTACTCATTTACCAAACTCACAGAGAGCACCGGAAAATGGGCAAACTGATCACTTGAGTTTAGTTGCTGCAGCTCATTTGCTGGGCTAAGGATTTGATCACCTTGGGTGAGGGTGATCTAACCTCGCATAACTTAACTCAAATGTAACACAAACGACATGCCCCAGTGCATGCCAGAAAGCATCCTCCCTTTTCACCACTCACAGTATACTGGAATAAAACATGAAAGCTTCATAGCAGCTCTCTCTGTGCTACAGAAAACTGATATATTCAGGCTGCTACACGCGCACAAACTGACAGGCATTTTCATTACAGGTGCCTTCATGGAAAATCAAACTACTCAGCATCCTTCAGACTGCCCTGCCCAAAGAGTTAGGCACAGATTAAACCAGGAAGTATTGTTAGATCCTTTATGGTTTTCAGTTAGCAGAGAAATCAATTATGTAGGAAATTAACATAGAGTACCAGTGTTCAGTCAGAGTTGTACATATTGTCTAAGTATAATCCCTCCATCAATTTCAACTGAAATGAAGAATTACACATCAGGTATTTTTAATAACTTCACAGGTCAAAAATGCAGTTTTGGCTGCAGCATCTTTTCCTGCAGGTATCAGGAAGAATCCCATAGGAGGCAAATAGGGATTTTAATTTCCACCTATTGCCCGTTTTACTCTCCCACTCACTATTTCTCATCTGACAACATTCTTGACTGTGCAAGAAGTAATTTCATCCAAATAGGTTCTGCCAAGCCTACCTGTAACAGCTGCAGATTGTGAAATGTATAGATAGGAAATAGAAGTGTATTAAATTTCTTATCAAGCAGTTGTCTGAATTGACAGCAAGTGAACACACTAGTGTTATCAACCAGTTGTCAAAATACATGACACATCTGTTTGTTTTTTAAACTTGCTAGTTTCTTAATATTTTAATGCCTAAGAACAGAATACTTTTTTTTTGATGTTGGGAGTGGAGAGGAAACATCTGCTCATGCATGCCAAGAAGGGTAAAGGCTTTTTGCTCCTCAGACTCCTTAGGACACTGATGTAGCGATCCAGCCTGTGCCACAGCCACCCCAGCTCCGTGTCACTGCACGCACATCGCTCCACACGCAGCGCGGAGCCCAAACTCCCGCTGAAGTCGGGAGGAGGTTGGCCAGGCCGCCGAGACGCTCCAGCACGCTGCCCTTCCCTGCCGACTGGGGGGTGAAACTTCGGGACACGAGTTCATGAGGGAAAAAAAAACAACAAAAGCCACTCAGGAAGGCGTTAGCGCCCGGCTTTCCTCGGCGACGGCCCGCGCTAGGCACATACCAGCGCAATGCCTCCGCAAACACCGGGGAGGATTATTCGCCACTCTACTCTCGCAGGCGGGCGAGGCTCGCACAGCCCGGGCTCCCCGCCGGCACCGCCGGCTCCCGAGCGCCACGTCGCTGGCCCCACAAAAGCGGCGGAACCGCCCGTGCCCCGCCGGAGGGGCAAAATGCGCCGGCCCCGACCCCCACCTGTGGCTGCCCGAGGCCCGCGGCCGCCGCACCGGGCGGACCGGGCGCACCGGCGCCGCGCCCGGCCGCTCCTGCCCGGCGACCCTCAGCGGGCTGCCGGCACTCGTAGAGGTGGCGGGGCGAGAGCCGCCCGCGGGGAGACTCGGCCCGGAGGCAGGAGCCGTGCCCGGCAGCCCCTCCCGCCGCACCCCGGGTCTCGGGGGGCAGTGCCCCGCCGCCACCGGGCTGTCAGCCCCGCTCACCTGCCACGGCAGCGACGTCCCGGAGTGCCGCAGCCCAGAGTCCCAGCAAGAGGAGCCGCGGGATCGCCATGCTCCGCTTCAGCTCCATCGCTCCCGCACCACCATCCTCCCCCCTGCTCCCGGCGCCGCGGGGGGCTCCCACCGCCCGTGCAGGCGGCGGCGGCGGCGACAGCGGCTGGGGCAGCCCCGCGTCGCCGCCCGATAGCGGGCTCGCCCGGGAGGCTACGGGGACGCTCAAACTTCTGGCTCCGGCCGGGGCGAGCCTCGGGAGAACCTGCTGCGGGACGACGGCGCGGGTCGGTGGAGTCGGGTCGGGTCGGGTCGGGCCGGGTCGGGTCCGCTCTGGTCCGGCCGCCGCCGCCGGGCGATCTCCCCCTGCCGGCTTGGCCGCCGCGGCGCCACTCTGAGGGTCGGTCCGTCCGTCCGTCCGTCCGTCCCTCCGTGCCCAGCCGCCGCCGCCTCCTTCAGGAAATGGCGCTCTCGGGCGGTCACGGCGCGCTGTGCTCCCCCTCTGACATCACGTCATGAATATGCATGAGCCGGGCGCCCACCGCCCCCGAAGCGGCGAATCACCGCGCCCGCCGCCCCCGCTCCGCCGCTCCGGGACGGGACCGGGGCTCTGAGCCCCGGGAGGGCGGGACGGGACGGGGCGGGACGGGGTGGGGCGGGAGCGGTCAAGGAGGTGTGTGGAGGCGGCGCCCCTCGGGGGCTGCTCCGCCGGGCGGCCTGGTTTCCAGAGCGCCGGCAGCGGGTGACCCACATCCGCGGGAGCTGCCGGGGCACCGGTTGTCCTCCTACCTACGTGTGGCCCCTCTGGAGACCCGGCGCACCATCCAGCCCCCCCAGGGGAGGAGAGCTTGGGGCGACCACCGAGACTCAGCCCCCACAAGCCGAGGCTGTGCCGAGATGAGCAGAGCCCCGCCTCATGCACACATCATCCCCAGCCCTATCACCCTCAGCCGGCCCTCTCCAGCTCCTTGGCTTCGGCCACACTCTCCTCGCCGTTCGGCTTCTGGCTCCGGAGATGCCGGTCACCCCATCCCGGCGGCTGAGCTGTGGAGGAGCACCGGCAAGGTGAGGAGATCCACCCGTGCCCTTCAAGCAGGATCGGCTCGGCCTTGACCATTTTTCCGCTAGCAGAAAAGTAGTGAGAGAGCTTAGGAGGGAAATCTTTGCTGCCACAGTGTTAGTAGAACGGCGTGGCAAAAGTCACTTACAAACAGTTTTTTAAAAAATCTGGCGCTGCCTTTCCGTAGGAGTTACGGTGAGAATCTGGGTTGAGAGGCGCCATAGGGAGCAATATCGTTGCAACACGATGCAGCTCTTAGCTCTGCCACAGCCATCAGCGTGCAGCACTTGTCCAGCAGCTCCTGCAACACTCTGCAAACCTGGCTAAACGGAGGAGTGCAGGGAAACTGCGTTATCCCCAGGAGGGCAAAGGAGAAACTGAGGCACAACAGGCTCATATAATTCCATTCCAAACTCTAATCTTCACTCCTCCCCAAGTCATTTGCATTCCTGATAGGAATTCCTAGGGGACTGGAGCAATGCCAAGAAGATTTCATTACTGGAATGGAAATGTCACTCCCTCCCCAGTGCCTCCTGCTGCAATGAGATAGCTGGGAGGAGACACTGACAAAGCCATCCATTCGAGTGCTTGTACGAAGTCTAGTTGCACTTGGGGACAGGAAATCTCCTGGATCACTAACAGCTCTTGGGATGAGAGGTTCTGTGCTGGTGCTTGCTAAAAGCTTTGTGCATACTTGCTGTCACTGCTGCCTCTCCCTCATGTATCCATCCAGCTGCGTGGTGTGCTTCTGCACTTACGGCAATAGCACCCTCCAGAAGGTAGCAACTTTTGCAGATTTTAGTTGTCTCATCAGAAAAAAAAAATGGCCATTAGAATAATGACACCTTTCTATGGTGTTTTCCTTCTAAGGATTTCTTCCAGCCCTACAAATACATAAGTTTACACTACACTGGTCCCATGGTCTCAGGAAGTGCTCCAGTAGTTGTAGCATGGCACAGACCAGATTCTGGGTTGGTGTAAGAAAGCAAAGCTTTACTAGAAGCAATAGATCAAGGGGGATTTTCCCATCAAGGGATCTGACTTCAGCTGGTCTGAGAAGGGCTTTTTGTTAGCAGTGATAGGCAGGAAGAGCCATACAAAAATTGGACTGAAATTCTGCACACACTGCCAGTTGAAGTGCAAGCTGAAGTGGGAAAACTTACAGAGGAGTGCAATATCACCATGCAGAAAGCAAAGGAACTGGTGAATCTTAAATGTTTTTAGGAACTGGAGGCAAATAAACTCTCTTGGCCTCTAGTGGCACTGACTCGAGCACCATGGCTTTATTCTTCAGGCTGTAACATCTGTAACATCAGTGACAGTGCTCACTGCTCACACACACAGGACACAGCTGTTGGCTCTCTGGATTACATTCTTTCCTTACTTCTGCTGCAATTGTGTGTTACCACATCTCACCAGATGTGCTGGAAGTGAAGGTACATTCCAGAAAATGCCTGAAGAGCTATACAATAATCCAGAGGTGAATGCCCAGTCCTGGGAAACTTCTGAAGATGAAGAAAAAGAGAAGAAAGGACAAAAGGGAGAGAGGGGAAGGAGAGAAGGCAGAAGGAAGAGAAGTATTTGCTGGACTTCCTCACCTTCCTCTACTGTTCTGCCTCTTCTACCTACTGAGACCAAACGGGACATCTGGAACAGGTTATCCCAGTGAAAAAGCCCAAACCCCCATTTCCACATGAGAAGCCATAGCCCTAAAAGTTCAACAAAAGCTGCTGGCACATGCCACTGCTCCATTGTGAAAGTAGTCAAGTTGCAACTGGATAGAAAATCCCTGTGTTTTGTACAAGGTATTTTCTATAGAGCTGCCTGGTTTGCACTGGGATTCAAGAACTTGTCCACTCCATCCTCAGAGTTGGGATTTGAAAACGTGCATTAACTCCCCCCGCCCCATTGCTAGGGGGGCAAATCCTTCATCCTGCATCGGGAAGCAATAGCAATGAAAATAAAAAGGTTGAAGTTGCACTCAAGGGTTGCAGGATTACAGCAGTAGCTCTGCTCTACAATATAGGAGACCCAGGACTGGTTATTTAGGTACTTCCTGAATGGGAGACCTGTTGAAGCCAGCACATTTAGTCCCAGACTAGAACAGGAGCTGCTCCCAGCTTTTTGGTCATCATCAGAGGCTACAGCAAGTGACAGGAGGAAGCTCCATGTGTGTGAAGGCTTTTGCAGCTTAGGGATGGCTTCACAAATGAATGCCCCAAAGTAAGGCCAGAATACACAGACTGAGGAAGCACAAACCCTGAGGACTTTTCAAAACTCACCAAGGACACAGCTTGAGAGCTACTGGGTAATAAATACAGTGGCTTTTCAGGTCACTGAAAAGGACTAAACTGAGAATAAACGGTCTCCATTCTCTGCCCAACCCATCATAATGGATTGTTCATGTCAGATAATAATAGTGTTTAACGTGGCCACTTCTGAAGACCCAAATATAACTCCCCATCTTGGCATACATGTGAGACAAAACTGGCCATCCCAAGACCTTGGGTACGGTATTTAAAGCCACGTGTGGCTGCAGCAGCAACAGCAGCTCACAAGAAGGCTGAAACTCATCCTGCCTGTGTCTGGGCTAAGCTTACCATAACTGAGTTATGCTGCTCATTTGGGAATTCTCTTAGCTACAGCTGAACTCTGTTCTCTTTTAATTTATATTATTCTACCATGTCTTCCCTTCTCCTTAATTGTCTTCCTCTCAACCACCTTCTTCAGTAAGCAGCTGTGTTGAAATATTCCAGCCTCTCTGTTTCAGCCTCATCCAGCTCTTATATCTTTCATATGTGCTGGTTTTAACTTTCTGTATGAATAAAGAGAAGTACAGGGAATGCTATGAAAGAGTTGCATTTACTCAGTCTTCAGAATACAAGGATATCAGGTATGAGTCTGAGCTTTGAGATCAGTCTGATTCTTTCCCAGTTCCCAAACTCTCACAGCTCTGTCTCTGGGTGTGGCATGTGGCATGGTGTAGACGAGGGAGACTAGGATTGGGTCACTGTATGGTGGATCTAAATTTGGATTTTTTTCTAAGTTTCAAGCCTCAGCCCAATCATAATCATCACCCCAAGCCCAAACATTGTTCCTCCACATGTCTGGGCTGGTTATTTTTTTTAGAGGTGATAAATTAACACATCATATGTGTTATCTGTCTTTTGGGATAAAGGCCAAGCTGTCAGAATGAAAACGTCACATAAATCACACATGAAGTATTTATATTAAAAAAGATCAACTCATAAGAATTTTGAAAACCTTTCTGATGGTGCCATCATTTGCAGCGGGTTAGGCAGGTATTGCCAATGTTTCCATTTCTGGAGTTGAAATAAACACAGCACATCAAAACAGAGTCATCAAACAAAACCAAAATGTATTTAACATGGTGCAACAGTCAATGCCATAAGAAATCACCACATAAGTATGCAGAGTTACATATAATCTACACATATCAGTATGACTTTACGAATTTCATAATACATGTTGGTACACACAAAATGGACTGGGGAGGAAGCACTTGTTGCCAGCCCCTCTTGGGGCCCAGTTTCTTACCTACTTGTAAGGTAGGGTGTGACAACACTGGTTTTGAAAGTGACCGTATGTATTACGATCGTGTTGCATTCTCCTGTGAGTCAGAGTGGGTAACAATCTCCACCAGCCATGTGGCAAAATGGTAGAGAGCTTGCTCAGCATACAACCATCCCCTGTGGGATGGAGGTTTGGCAGGTGTGAGGTCCCTGGTGGGTCCTCAGTGTGGCCACAAGGTTCTTGGACAGCCTCTGGCTCTCGGAGGGGGCCAGGCCGGGTGGGTAGAGCCCACAGCTCAGAGTGCAGTGGAATGCTCCATCAGGACCAGACACCTTCTGGATTTGGAGAGGCTGGCACTAATTCTGGAAGGTGCTACACCTGCTCCAGGGGAAGCCTTGCAGGAAGAGCCTGGAGCCCCAGCAGGAGTGGCCAGTAGGGCTGGCTCCCAGCTCTGCTCCCTGCCTGGGGCTGAGGTGGCACCACATCTCACCTGGGAAGGTGTAGTGGGCTACAGACCAAAAGCCCTCCTCAGGGCACACAGAAAGCTGAAAGGTAGTGTAGGCAGTCCTACAACTGCTGTAATAGACACTGTGGGTGGAAGAGCTTCCTAACAGCTCCAGACTCTCTGTGGGAGGGTTAATACCATATTTACCTTTCCCTCCCCAGCCTCTCTCCCCTTGTCAAGTTGTGCTGCTGTGCTCAAGAAGGAATGAAACAACCACAAACTAGGCCTACTGTCCTAAAAATAGTGGCATTAAGAGGGCACTAATCTACATTATGGCTCTCAACGATTGCTATTGGGGTGGAGCCGAACAAGGTACACTACAGCTGGAAATGCAGCAGCGTCTCTGCTGCAGACCAGGCAGGGCAGGGTGAGCAAAGGGCATTTTGCTATATTGGTGTACATCACTGCTCCTGAAAGAAAGTCCTCAGCACTTCTCAGGGGCTTCATTTGTGGCTGTGTGAGCAGTCAGTGACATTTATGCCATGAATACCTTACTTTTGCCCGATGGAACATAATTACACCTTGAAAGACATCCTCAAAGACAAGAAGACATCCATGGCAAAACCCCAGAAAAACTGGAAAGCAGAAGTGACAGAACTGAAAAAAAGGGAAGATGAGGGTAAAGCGAGAGGAGAAGAACATGAACAAAGGAGAGAAAGAATGAGAGAAGAAGAGGAAAAAAAGACTGGAGAAAATAAAATTTTTTAAAAAGCACCTTGTTTGGGATTTGCAGGAGGTGACTCAGCCCCTGCAGATCTGAATTCTCCTTCTGACTTGACTCTGGCTGGCCGTGTGCCTTGTGCCTTGCTCTATCTGAGGTTCTTACCTTGTAAAGCATCCAGGAGGGCAAATGTACTGGCAAAGCACAAGCATTTAAAATCCTCCAGCAGCCACAACAACCAAATGCTGTGACTGAAATGTAAAAAAATAGAATGAAGGTGGAATGGGAGGTAGGGAATCAAGGAGCTGAGAAAGGGTGAGGAGTGAAAGAGTTAAAGGAATGGGGAATGAAAGACATGGGAGACCAGGTGGAGGGGGAGAAAATCTTGGAAATGAGGTTAAGTGTTGGTCAGAGTCTCTATGTCCTCTTGCAATGGCAGGGGGAAGAGCTGAAATTTGTCCTGCTGACCTGCTGTAGAGACCAACGCTTGCGGGCTCCCCACCGGCGTCACCTCTGCAATCCCTGTCCCATGGAGGCCTGTCACAGAGAGGTTTCTAGGCAGGAGGAACGCCTGATGTAGAAATGCCGCCTGTCCTGCCCCTCCGGCCTGTGCACAATCAGGACAGGGAAGAACCGGGCATCGTGGTAGGTTGGGGGGTTCTCGTTGACAGCCAGCTGGCTGGAGTAGGAGCAGCACTGCTCATCCTGGCAGCCCCGGTCTGCAATGCTGCTGCTGCGGCTCCTCCAGAGGCCTGTCCTGTGGGAGCCGTGGATGCGGCAGAGGGAGAAGCGGCTGGTGTTGAGGGAGAGGCGGGAGTTGCCGCTGCAGCTGTGGAAAGCGTGGCGTGAGAAGATGGAGGAGGTGCTGGAGGCGCGGTTGCAGCGCTCACAGCCGTGGGCCGTGTCGCCGTACCGACACACCGTGTAGCTGTTGTAGGCCGGGGAGTTGGCCAGGTCCATCAGCATGGCCTCCGAGTAGCTGGGGATCAGCTGCCGGTTGGTGCAGATGTGCCACTCCAGCTCGGTGCTGTCCTGCGTGGTGTCCCGCGGCATGCGGTACCGGTACAAGGGCTCCTCCGCCGCCGCGGGCGCCGTGTACTCCAGGCCCAGCAGCTTCTCCACGTGGTAATGGACATAAGCAGTCCGATACTCTATGAGTACCCTGAGCGGCCATGAGATCATCAGGATAGCTGCCACCCAGAAAGCGTAATGGGACACGTACCACGGGAGGTGATCCGGGTCTCCATAGGCCATCATCAGCTCTTTAAAATCCACATTTTTGAGCTGCATGCCTTCCCTCACCTCCATGTAGTCATCCAGCCCCTCGATCTCAGTGAAGAAATGAGCTCTCTGAGTCAGGTAAGAGTTCTCAGACTCAATGTTGGCAAAGCTGAAGCACTTGGTGAACCTCAGCTTGGTGGCTGTATAGCTCTCCAAGCCCAGGAGCTCCTTGGAGATATCCTTGTATCCACAGTGAGAGTAGTCAAACTCAGCTTCAGCCACGTGTGTGTTGACCCTCTCGTGGTAGACCTGTGTGGTGGTGTAGGCGTCCCCGTTGCGGTAGCGGGTCACCTGCCGCGTTCGCCGTACGAAGTGGTAGCTGATGGCCTTCCACCAGATGCAGGGGGTGGCCTGCTGCATGCGGTTGATGCACTCGTACACACTGTCCACATCTGCCTTGTACTGCAGCTCCCTCTTGACGTGGCAGTGCCAGCACTCCACCAGGTACACCACATACAGCATGGAGAGGAAGGCCAGTGGGATATAAACATAGCCGTCCGAGCACGGGCTGTCATGGTAGATCATAGACTTGCCCTTGAAGGAGCTATCGAAGCTCAGCTTGGTGACTCTGGCCAGCTGACACCAGGCCACTGCACCCAGGCAGCCATACATGAGGATGGAGAGGAGGAGGCATTTCCAGTGGGACTCTCGGCACATGCAAGCACTCAGGGACTGTTTCACGGGGCGTTGCTTCAATCGCACCGCCGTGCAAGGGGAGAGAAAGACAAAGAGAGAGCGAGGAACCCATCAGTCACGCTGCTTTGCACAACACACACACTGGCTGCTGCCATCAAGGCTGTGTCTGGCTTTTCTCTTGACTGCCTGAGAACTGGGACACCACCCTACTTAATATAAATGTCAATACAAACAGAAACACCCTGCTGGGGACAGAGGGCTCTGGACAAAGCTCTTTCCTTGCTTCCTTCTGGCTCTGGGGAGGGCAGTTGTTTGTGCAGCAGTGACTCGCTGTGCCCACACCCTGGTCAGACGGGCACCTCTGCAGGGAGCACAATAGGTGCCCATCTCCTTCTCCCTGCCTGCCACCAGCATCATTTACGTACCCTGCCATCTTCAAAGGTCGAGAGTGCTGAGCCGGTGAACAGCCAAAAGTGTGGGGCCGTGGAATGGCCCCTTTGCTTTGTGAGTCTCCCGTGCTTGTGTTCCCATACGCTGCTGTTGGGGAGGCTCAGGAGCAGAGTCTGTTGCAGAGCTATGGCCCCACTGGTTGTGCCAGCACAGGAGGACCAGCACTTCACGCAGCTAAAGCTGCTGCCTGACTCAGAGCTGACTCACATCCAACCCTGAAACCTACCAAATGATCGACACCATTTTCTTGGAGATGAGCCATCAGTAAAATGACTAGATTCAAGCATATTTAGTTGAAAAAATTGTCAGGATTACAGCACGATGCAGCATTGCTTCAGGCTGGTTACACCAGCTCTGACCTAAAATACTTGAAAGCTTCAGTGTTGCAGCTAAGGGTGTGTGTGTGAATATTTAAAACAGCACCCCCTCGCCTCTTTTAAGGCCCCAAACTCGAGTTGGGAGCAGAGCTGGGTTCACACTCCTGTACTCCCACTATGTCCCCTGAGAGGGCACGACTGCAGTCCTTACCCCAGCCCTGGTGCAGTGAATCAGCTGCATTGTCATAGGACATGTAGCTATAAAGAAAAATGCCAATTGGAGCCAAGCAGCTAGTGGAAACAGAGTTGTGTCCCTGCAAAGAGCAGCAGCAGCATGAGTTACACCACTGGCTGGCAGCTGTCTGTCCATAGAGAGTGCATGAAAAAAGTCCCCACTGCCCTAGTAGGTAATGAGGAGGGCTGCTTGCATCCCTTTTGTTACTGCCATCCTCTGCCTCCCTCCTAACTGAGGAAATGACAGTGAGAAAGCAGATACACACTGATACTCATGCATCATCATGCCCTCTGCTGAGCCTGATTTCATGCAAAAATAGAAGCACACTGTTACTCCTTCTCCCAAAGGCCCATCTTTAATGCATCAAACTGCTCTGTAGATGCCAACAGATGCTAGGTTCAGGAAATGTCTTCTCTTTCTTTCTCCACAGATAAATTTCTCCCCCAGTAAAGCTCATCTTGGACCTACAGCTTCAGTAAGTGATTTTGAAACAGCAAGGAATTTAAGAAGCAGCATCTTGTAACTCAGGAAATAATAGCATGGCTCCACTGGAAAGAGGAGTTTGCTGTCTTCTCAATAAGATGGAAGCATTGGCATCTAACTTTGCAGAGCTGCAGGGTCAGATTTAAGCCTTTTTTTTTTCCTGAGACAGAGAACCACTTATAAGTAACCACAGAAGGTTTTACGACTTGCTGTGAACACTGCAAAACTAGATTTCATGGGGCTTGGTTTTGATTTCATAGCTTTTAATCTGACACTGTGTAAGTGCTGAGTAATTTTATTGATTTTTAAGAAGCTACACCAATATACATTTGCAGCGACTTAGCGCTCCAGATTCTTCCTGGTTCATCCAGAAGGAATCTGAAAAAAAAATTATATTCTTATCCCAAAACTTTTGTACACCTGTCAGAATAAAGTATAATTCTTCTGGGTTGTATTCTGGCTTCTGTATTCTCTTTACAGCAGCTAAAACAGATGCAGAGAAGCTAAGTGGGTTATAAAGTAAAGGGAACATAACTTCTGTAGGTAGGGCAGTGAAAAAACTCAGTATAGGTAAGAATAAGGCTGTTTTTCTCAGCCTTTTGCAGGAAACTTAGAGGAAAGCCACAAGGTGGCTTCAGGCAGTCCCTAAATCAGCTAAAAAGTAACTAGAGAAGTTTTGGGAGTGAATCTCCTACTTGCAGTCTATATGCAGTCATGGAGAGTTTCATCTCTTGAAACTCTCATCAAATGCCCACTGCTCAGTCTCAGTGTGGTTACTGCTCCAATGTAGGCTTCTGCCCCGGCTGTACATTGCACCTCAGGTCAGAGCCCCAGGCTCTCCTGACTCATGGCAAACCCACTGGAAATTACTGACTTTTACTCTTTGTCTCTTCTTGACATGAAACTAGAGGTTTTAACTTCTATAATAATGTAAGAATATAAACTGTAATGAAGAACTGTGAAGCTCTATCTTTTTTTTTTTTTTTTTTTTTCTTCTTCTCCCCTGAAGGTGTTCTGATGTGAATAAAACTTTAAACATTAACATCTCTCTACTCTCTACTATTGAGACTGTGCAGAAGGAACAGCAGGACAATATCCCAACACATGAATTTTTATTCTCATTCAGGCTTCTGCAGGTACTTCTCATCTAAAATCGCTTATGGCTCACACAGTGAACAGTGCCAGTGGACCCACTAAAAAATGCCCAGCAGTCAGTTCCAATGTGAGGTGAGTGCTTAAGTTGCCCATGCTGCTCCAGGATTCCCATTTTTTTCTATTACTTGTTGGAAGCACTGTCAGCTTGGCCCTGTCCCATGCCAGTTAGGGAACTATTTGCCAAAAGCACTGCAATCCCACCTTCCTTTATCTCACTTACTTTGACTAACAGCTTCTCTGTGGTCCAACCTCCAACCCACAGGCTGGCTTCTGCCCAAGGGGTTGTTCAACCAGCCCTGCTGCTTAGGGCTATCAGAGGCGATATCAGAGTGGGCAAATGCCTCCTAATGTGCTTATCTCCATGAAATGCCATCTCCCCTCTGGGGGATGAGATAGCTCTGGTTCCACCAGTCATAGAGCAGCACCCAGCTGGGTTGGCAGTAGCTCAGAGGTTTGCAGGTCCAAGATGATATTTCTGTATTCATCCTCTGGAGGCACTTCAAAAATGGCCTTCAACCCACTGCACTGAAAGGGCTGGATCAGCCCAGGACAGATTTTCTCCACTATTCTCACAGCAGCCTGCAAAAAAAGCAGCTTCTCTCCTCTTTGCATTAGTGAAAACATGCAGCCATAGAGCCCACTGTCACATCTGATTCACACACCTACCAGTCCAGTTCAGCAGGGCCTTCACGTTCAAAATTCTTTGGTAAAAAAGACAAGTTTTTTCACCTAGCTTTTCTGACCCACTGGGTCACTCCTGCTGTTGTTCCTAAGCAAAGCCCAGTCTCTGCAGGTCCTCAGTTATAAAAGGACCTCTCTTCCAGGGTCTGCCCCCTTCCAGGCAGCTGTCCTGCCTGTTTCAAGTTCTGACCATATTCATCTGGCCTGCAACCTCCTATTTCTCCTTCTCTTTGCTGAACTAATTATCTAACACAATTGTACTATTAGAAACTCTATTAGAATGTTTGTAGAAAAGACACGAAATAGAACATAACTACAATAAAGGTATCAGACATTCAAAAATCTAATAAGGAAATATATCTTTTCATCTCTCTCTGCATAACAAATTCATTAATATGTTAAACCAGTGGCTCCCAGACTTTATTAATTAACATACCACCTTCTTACAAGAATTATGTTTGTGGTACTGCGTGGAATTTTCTCCTTTCCGTGCATAGTGTTCCAGATTGAAGCAGGGCAAGCTTGTATTTCTGGGTGAGTACAATAAATGCTTAAGGAAACTAATAATTTCCATGATAACCTGGGCTAGCCAGTGAACAGGAGTTGCATTCTTTGAGGAATGCTGTGGGATCTGTGTTGTTTTGATGTGGAATAAATGCATAACCCCTGAAAAATCTTAATAGAGAAACATAATTGAAGAAAGCAAAGACAGAGAACCTGACAGAAAGCCAGAGCCAAAGAGAGACTAGAATAGATGGAGGCTCAGTTGCCAGGTACTTTCTCTGCAAGCTAGGGGCTTGGTTCTCTAACCCAAACCAAGAGAGATGTCTTTCCTCTCCTGCTTGTGGGGGGCTTTGCTTCGGGCTTTGCTTCAGGTTTGCTTCCAGCATCGACCTGAGAAACATCCTGACAGATTAAATAAGGCACAAGTTGTCCAGAGAAGGTGTGGATGCACCATCATTGGAAGTGGTCAAGGCCAAGTTGGACATGCTTTGAGCAACCTGGTCTAGTGAAACAAGTCCCTGCCCATGGCAAAGGGCTGGAACCACGGGAGCTTTGAAGGTCCCTTCCAATACAAACTGTTCTGTGATTCTACAACCACGTATTGTGAAGAGGAATGGATTTGTCAACTCAAATGTTTCACCAAAAAGGTCCCAACCTGCTATGATAACAGTACAAATTGTAAAAATCTCCTGTTATGAATGGAATGCCATGAAGCAGCACAGCTGAGCTGTCAGTATCACTGTTTATGAATTTCAAGTAGTGTTAAATACACATGCTGTTAATAACATCTTGCTAGTAGTCTCTGGCATGCTGCTGAACTGCATTCAGAGGCCTCCCTTCTCATTGCACCTGACTGGATTGGAAATTCCTGATAATTCTTACTGAAACCATCCAAAATCACATGCCAAAATTCATTTAACCCTTAGAACACTTAAAAGCAGTAACCAAGAAATATTTTCCAAATTCTTCAGCAGATCTCAGCATGAATGAAGAAAATGCCATGAATGAGAGGTGCCACAAGTGAGGAGGGCTGTGGGTGTATAGGTTTTATGAACCTTGTGGGAAGGGATAAGGTTACAAGGTTTAGGGATAGCCTGCCCTGAGCTGTCCCTGGCCCCAGGCAGTTAGTCAGCTCAACAGCACTGCTCTGTGTTTGATTTTCCTGGCCCATCATTTCTAGAAAGCTCAGACAGAGCAAAGGACCTGTGTACCACTCAGTCACCTCCATATGGTTTGTTTGCTGTCTGGTGGTGTGGAGCACTCTGAGACACTAAAATGATAGATGCTATTTAATTTGTGGCCACAGTCACTGGAAAATAGTCTGGAAATCCCTAACTGCCGATGGAGAACTGGAATTTCAATTGACACCTGTAGGAGACAGGAGTTTCCAGGCTGGCAACATTTTGATTACTTCTCCTTTAAGAAACTCAGCTTGCAAATGATAAAACATTCAGGCAGTGGCTGAAAGGGCAATTGCCTTCAAAGGCACCCTCTGATGGCAGATGCCCAAGATCAAAAGCAGGTTTGCAAGGGCTGAGGTGGAGCTTCCTTTGCACAGGCACACCTACCCAGCTCCTCCTGGCTCAACAGCAGGCAGGTCAGGTCCTGGCTGCAGCAACCATAATTAAAACCATTCAAACGTGCTGTGTTGTAGGAGTGTGCAGATTTAGGCTGTTAATCTTGCCTAGTGTAAAGAGGTGGAGAGAGAGTCGATGGGGCGTGCACAGCCTGGCACATCTCCTGCTCAATATCTGGGGCCGAGCGTGCTCTGGTGGCAGGAGCAAAGGGCTGCTGGTGGTCAGGGTTTTGGTCTCTGATCCCTCCCCTGACTCCTCAGAAGTGACCAGATTTAGGACACTGGTAGGTAGGTAAGTTGTAGCTGGTAACCACCCTAAGTGAGCCTGAAAGTGACTGCACTGGGGGTTACCAAGAATGAAAAAAATTTACTTTCCCTCAAACCCTGACTTTTCCTTAGAAGGTATATTCAAAATGTAACACGGATGCTAACAAACGAGAACAACACATTTCTGCATAAGCAAACTGTGCTTATGACTCTAGGTCCCCTTTCTCTTGATAGGTACATAGAACAAATTAATTCCTCAAGGCAGAGGCCAAGGCAGTCTGGCTATCCTTGTTCTAAAGGAGATCCCCACTTAATAGGAGGAGGAAGGGCCACACTCAGAGACGGTCAAACTGATTCCACCCGCCCAGGTTTTTGAATGCCTAACCTGAAACTCTGGTGCCTCTGTTTTGCCAATGTTGGCTCGCTGCTTTTGCTGGCCTCTGGATACAAGCACACCCGATAGCAGGACTCACCCACCAGCCATCCACTAGTGGCAGGGATTCTTACTATACTATAAACAATCAGGCAGTTCTTCAGCCCTTACAGGTAGTCACAGCAATTTCTCTTATAACTTTGCATAGTTATGCTGGGTCCCAAACGTCCAGCTTATACTACAACCCAATTTCCATTTACACCTTAAGACTGGAAGACACTGTGCCTTCTCCTCATAGCTCCTGTGTCTCACAGGCAATGTGATTTCACTCTGCCATCCTATGGACAGGCCAGAAACCAGTGGCTGGTAAAAGCTCATTTTCATCTTCCAGGCTGTTTTAACTGATAGTCTAAAAGAAATGAGAAACTTGCAATTCCTTTTGAAATTAAGAACTTGGTGATGAAGTTTGTGATGATTTTTGGTTTTTTTAAATTTACAAATTACCTTTTTAATTTTGTCTCACTTCAGCCCCCATTCATGGCAGTGAGGATGCCTATTCTCCAAGTGGTGAAAACCTTTTTTACATGAGTGCCTTCTCACTCTGAAGAGGCTCCTCCATTCTAATTATGACATCTCTCAGCCTTCTTTTTGACAATTTAAAGGAGCTAAAGTCCTTCAAGTCCTGTTGGAATTCTGGAAACTTGAATTTCACTGCTCCAGTTATTTCTGGTGCTCTGCTCTCCCTTCAGCACTCTGAGATCCTTCTTAAGTCTGCACCTTGCCATTAAATACTGGACTTCAGCACTTAGTTCACTGGCATCATATCAAAAAATAAAATCACCTTCCACTCTCACTCATTGCTCCTTTTTACTGTCTTCAAGATTTGCATTAAGAGATTTCCACCCAGCAACATCCCAGGAGTTCATGTTCAACCCCTCACTCACTTGGTTCCCAGGTATTTTTTGAGCCTCTCTTTCTGAGGACAGCTGAAATGCTGGCTGCACTCTCTACCCTGAAATGTGGAACTTCAGATTTGGCTTTGGACTGAGTAACTAAATTATCAAGTGGAGGAGATCCCTAAGGAGAATTGTGCTCATCTCATCAATATAGACCTCCCTGCTACTGTTTGTGCCAACTGTAAATGTTACCAGCAGTGATTTTATGCCTAATTCCAGTGAACAGTGTCAAATCTGGTAATTATTCCTGCAGAATTCTGCCAGTCTAACAGCTAAATACCCCATTAACTTAAACAAGACAACCTTTTTCAAAAAGTTAAGTGCCAACCACAAAAACAAGGCTGTAAGCATTAGGTGGACACTGAGGTGCTCCTCACATTTCCAGTGTTCACTGCCAGGAATAACTCCATGAGCAGTTCTGTATACCATCCTAAGAGAAAACTTGCAAAGCTTCAGTCGAGCACATTATCACCTAGCTGGCTATGTATGACCTGCATCAGTAGCTGTATTTTACTCCAGAAATAGCTGTGTAGCAGTGTGGGCTTGAAGCATCTCTCATTCTAGCTGCCTCAGTAGTGCTCATGGCATGCAAACGGTTATAGTGACACTGAAAACACTCTTGTTTTGTCCCCAGTTTTGACCGGCACAGTAAATTTTAACTGAAAGTTGCCAAACTGACACCAATAGAAGGGGAAGAAATAGCCTGTGATATCTAGAGGAAATACGGTGGATTATTTTGGAGTCACATTCTTTAAACATTTGATCTATAATTTTGCCTTATCCTTGCTATTTCTCCGTATGTGTCTATTGACAAAATGACTATTTCCTCTTCTGTCAGACTTTATTCTTCAGTCTCCTTGAAAACTCCAGCATGAGCTGTCTAAGCAAAAAATATGCTGCTGCAGCATGAATTTATTCTGTTTGTTTTGTGGATAGTTCGGGGCTCAAGCTTGACTGACTGTGCCTGGTTCACAGATACGAACCTGTGTTCCCCATTTTCAAAAGCATTACAATTCTCCTTTGAGGATGTCATATCAAAAGCACTTCCTGTCCTTTTAAATCCCACGTGCATTTGTCCTTGGTGGCTGACCTCAAGAGCTGCAAATTTGCTGAAGGAAAATGCTATCATATCTAAAATGAAAGAATGAGAGAAAACAGAGGGTAGCAAAAATGTGGCCTGAATGGAATTAGAGAAATGAGAGGGAAACATGGAAGGCAGGAAGAAGTGAATGAGGGAAAAGGATAACTAGGACACGCTTCAAATGACAGTGCCACTGAGGCAGGGGAGGGTGCTGGCAGGTGAAGAGAGAGACCAGTCAGCCTGGGCAGGAGCAGGAGGGAATCACACCCAGAGAAAGGACCTGGGTGAAGATCAATGGAGGCAGCACTGAGCCTGACAGCACCAAAGCATCGTATGAGCCAGCAGTTACCCCAGCCCATCCATGGCCTGGAAAGCAGATACTCTGGAAGAGCTGCTTTCTCACTGCTGGGAACTTCTCCAAAAAACAGATCTATGCCCCTCGCCCCTCCCCACAGTCTGAGGGGTAGGATAAGGCTGGACCTGAGATTCCCATGGAGGTGAGAGCATGCTGCAGGGCTGTTGCTGCAGCTGTGTCTCGGCAGGATGTGGCATCACAGCATGCTCCTTACTCTTTGCCCAAACATGGCTTTGGGGCTACAGGGTGACTTTACTGTCTTACTGTCTTCAACAAAACAACCCCACATCTTATGATTCTCATGTAAGCAAAGCGTTAATCTTGTATTTTTCTTCCCTCTTATTTAGCAAGAATAATCTTCCTGTCCATGGGGAAAAAGGAATGGGGGAAATGTTTCACAGAGAACTGTGAAAAAAGAGATAAAATCAGGTAAGAAAGAAGAAAAAATGGTGGGTAAATTAATAATAATCATAACTGAATTTTTCCCTGTGGATTTATGCTTGTGATTAATATATCCCAGTGAGATAATTGAGAGGGAAAGAGTAATCAATAACCACAAGTCATACACTTTGGCAGGTGGTGACCAGAGTCTGGATGAAAGCAGAATTTTGTCTCTATGACAGAATCCTCAATCTTGGTCAAGATGGGGCAGGGGAGAATGTTCCACCTCCTGATGGCAGGATATAACACAGAGAGGACCACGGAGTCCTTGCTAGAAAAGCCCTAGGCTGTGCTATTAATCAGAACTGAGGAGAGCCCTTACACCAGGACCAGCCTCTGGCGCTGAGAAGGGCTTCCCCACTTCTGCAGTAGATAGGGATGATGCAAAACCAAGGAGATTTCTATCCACAGTCCCCAAGCAGCCACAACAGATGTGGCTGCAGCTAGAATATTCTAGATCCTTCTAGGTAGGTGATGCTGGTGAAAGACCAGCCTAAGAAGTCTGGGGTGAGCAGGGCAATGACAATTGCAGGAGAAGCACAACCTCTCATTCCTTTCCAGAGCTAAATGAACTCACAGGTCGGATGCTTATTAGTACAGTGAGAAGGAGCCTGACGGGCTGTGCTAAGCCAAACATTGGTGAAACGGTGGGCAGAAGTGCTCCTCCACCACGTGACCCAATCTGGGCACCACATGGGGTATCATTAATAAGGCCTGGTAAGGAGAAAGGGAGATATTACAACAGTCATCTCATCAATCCCCTCCTGGGGAGCCTGAAACAAAATGCCTTCTGCCATCCGTCTTGAACGGCAAGAAGCCCATTACTCCTAGCTCCTGCTGAGCCAGTAGCAAGGAAAGGGAAATACAAGCGATAGAAGGCAACCAAAAAAAGGTCATTTTGCATCAAAGATAATCCCCCTCCAGTCCTTGAACACATAACAGATTGGCTGCTGCACATCTATTTGCTCCTCTGCCACGAAGCTCCTGTGAGAATAAAAACTTCCTGCAGGCAGGGGCCATGATGTCAATGAATAGCAGAAATGCTGTTACTAGGTTTGAAAATAAGAACCTGCATCATGCACTCCACGTGTTTGTAGCGTCACTGGCTCAGGCGTTGGCAACTGCCCTCCTGTGGTGAGCAGGGATTGTCTGGTTTCTCATGGTTTAAATCCCTGTGGAGACATAATCTCCTCCTTCCATCAAGGGAGCTGCCAGGGGGAACACCTCAGGGTATGTAGGCGCACAAAATGGTAGCATTAAATCCTTTATGCAGCAGAGCCTATTGCAGAACAAGTCAGAACTATGCAAAGACACAAATCTTGCTGATCCACCTGAATTTCAGATGCTAGGATGCCCCAAAATACCTCACAAAGATAGTCTGTTATTTCACACCAATCATCCTCATGAATTCAAGCCAGCATCTGAAGAGCAGGAAAGCAGAGGTCAGGACAGCAGGAGCCTACAGTACTCTAAAATGTCAGATTCAGGATTAGGTCCTGCAGAATACTTCTGAGTTCTTCAGGCAGAAATAAAGGAAATCCCAGAAATAAAAGCCATTTGGATCCCTGCCAATATATATGCTGCTCATTGCAGCATGATGGGAAAGCCACTCAGAACAATACAAGGGTGCAGATGTGAGTGTCGCAAAGAATTTGGCCCTAAACACGTCCACAAGTGATGCTTCCTTATGCTGCTCCAAGGAAAACTGTGCAATTGCATCCTCAGTGCCAAGGAATCCTAGCAACAAAATGGTCATGATTTACAAAACAGAAATTAGGGCTGTTTTTGTGGCAGCTTTTTACAAGATCACCAAAATGCTGCACTAACAAAATTACTGCTTTCCCCCCCCAAATTGCTGATGCTGCAGCCACTGGCTTTCAACTCCACACCAATAAAAAGAGCATATTTGGAGGCAGAGGATTTTTCCCACTAATGCCAATGCTAGGTATGAGGTCATCAGGAAAGGAAAGCTGGGATTCAACCTGCTTTAGAGCAAGAGAGTAACCCCAAGAACAGTTCTTTTTTCTACACTTGAAGCACCCATCATACTTAGCTCATATTACCTACTCCCCTGCCTTGAATATTAGTGGTTTCTAGTTGACACAGGGTAAATTTTACAGGTGGCTTACCTCAACACTTATCAGTTAACTGATAAAAGCATCACATAGCCACAGGAAAGCTCCTGGGATGCAGTTCCCAGGCACTGTTTGATTAGAAAGGCGAAGCAAATTATATGATCCATAGCTGCCTGTGCCCCTTGGTATTTTGCAGCCTGCTTTGTGCCTAAGCAGCCACTTTGCCCCCCATCACAGCCAGCCACGCTGCTCAGAGATGCCCAGGCAGGTGCCCTTGCCCCTGCTCCCACACTGCAGGGACATACTAAAAAAAGGGCTGATGGGAGCATCCATCCATCTGTTTGTGCTGTGGCTGCATAGTGGAGCAATCCTCAGCAGTGCTCCAGCCTGTGAAAGCCAGACCCAGCTCCCTCTACCCCTGGCATGCCACCGGCAGCACAAAAGCACCATGGCCCCCGGGGATCAGCCAGGTGCAGCTTGCTGACTGGTGCCCACTCAGTGGCTTTGCTGAGGTAAAGGGAAAATTGACACTAGCCAAGGGAAAACAGAAGGGATAGTGGGACAAGCTCCCACTGCTTCAGTCCTTGAGGGATGGGAACAGCAGGGAAGGGAGGAGAGCAGCTATCTGCCAGCCTCTGTGCTTGACCAAGTTTCATCTGGGTTCAACAGGAATCCTGTAATGCTTGCTTTGCTCCCACCTTTACACAGGAGATGCAGCTCCCCAGGGGTGAGAGAGGGGCAAGCAGGGAGAGGAGGCTGGCTGTGCTCCAGCAGGCGTGTGTTCTCCTGTGCTGTGCACACCATCAGCCTGCAGCAGGGGATCTAAGTGCCATAGTCCAGTGGTGTACAGAAGCTTGTTCCTTCCCAATCCCTGGTTCCTAGGGTCGCTGGTGCTCTCCTCATGCTTGAGGAGCATGTCCTGTGCCTTAGTGTTTTCACCACTGCCACAGGTCTTGTGTCCTGCCCAATCTTCCCTCAGCCTCAACATGGGGAAGTGAGGGACTGATCTGAAGCCAAGCTGGACAACTCTATGGACTAGCTTCCCTGGGGGAAAAAGCAGAGAGCCAGTAAAGACATCCTTGTGAGGAGGAAGCCAGAGAGGTGTTAGTTCCACACCAGTTCTCTAGTTTGCAGCTTAGTCAATGGATGCCTCTGTTTAGAGATTTCATAAATGAGAAAAATAGTTCATTATTATGAATCCCTTTTAATCTTTACTCAGTTTAAAGGAACACCTTGAGATTTAAATGAAGGATATAGAAACAGCTCTCAAGTTCTCAGGAGAAATATGATCCAGGACTGATCCAAGCTCCAGTGAAGTCTGAGGAAGTCGTTCAAAGGGACTTGTGAATGAAAGCTTGCCCAGAACCATGTAATTTTATTTTTATTCTCACTTATTTGCAATGCCATCTTTTTATCTAGCTAAACCAGAAGAACATGGTTCTGTGATTTGAGCTGTCAACTTCCAGCCTTCCCATGTGTGACTTCCCAGCCAGAGCCTTCAGCCACAGCTCAGCAGAGGCAGTGCCAGCCCCACAGTGCTGGGCTGCTGCAGCTCAGGCTGGTCAGTGCCAGGTCCTACGTGCTGCTGAGCTGAGCATCCCTCACAGTAACACCCAGCCACTACTCAGGCTTTAGTTGCTCTGTCAGATTTGGGGAGTGTGTTTCCACCTCTGCACCTTGCTGAACACAACTGTGACCTCAGCACTGCCAGGTTTTTATAACAGTGCTCTGGTTAAGATAAGGGAGTATCCCAGCAGCTAATGCTTCCCTGGGAGAAACAAGTTTTCATTATAAATATCATTTCTCTCTCCCTCTTGCTTCTCTGTGACACTTTCTGCAGCAATATGTGACAGCACAGCAGGTGAAAACTTCACTGAAAATTCATTTAAAAACCTAATGGTTAAAAGGCATCCTGAAAGCAAGGACACCTGGCTTCTATTTCTTGCTTTGACTTTGACCCATGGCATGCTGTCAGCACACTTTCTTACACCTCCTGAAGACACTGAAAAAACAGCACTTATAAAATGATTCCACATGAGCATTGCAGCAGCACGCTCCAGGAAGGTACATCATCTGCATGCATGCTGTTGCACCCTGCCACTCTGAGTAGCAGCTGGTGGGAAGCAGAGGATTCACCTCCTTGGCCTGCTCTGCTGACAGGCAGTCCCCTGCAGAGAACCATGGAACACCTCAGGCCTGAAGACTGACTGTCATCCCCACCCTTTCAGAACATGCCCTCACTACACTCCTTTTCTACCAGGTACTGGCCTTTCTGCCTGGCCACCTCACCTCTAGGAAGCCATGACAGAGTTGTTTTCTTTATTTTGGTGTTTAGAGGGACCCTAATGCTGGCAGGACTCTCCTGGCAGGTGCTACCATCCTAGCCTCTGCAGTGCTCTGTGCTCCCTCTGCCCATTGCAGTTGACAAGACATTCCTGTGGGAGTGTTGTACTCCAAATTTCTCGGGCCATCTCCCAAGGGCAATCAATCACACAAGTATGAATCCATAAATCCATCATCACAAATCACTTCTCTCCCAAAGCCATGACCTGCAGAAGTCCCTGGCTGATGCCACTCTCTTCCCTGGTAAGGTCACCTTATTCAGACTCCTCATTTGCCAGCCATCTGAATTACCTACCCTTGGTTTTCTTGCAAGGAGCAGGACCCTTCATGACCTGCTCTTTGCCCTTTGCTGTCAGCTCCTACCTTGCCAGGCCTTGCTCTCACCAGCTGGTGGCTGTTTCCAGCCTGTCTTCTCTGGGCCCCAGTACTACCAATCTTCCCTGACCAAGGCCTCTGGTGGCTGAATGCTGAACTGGGATGTGCAACACCTCATCTGTATAGGAACGATGCCATGTGTGAGCTGGGATTCTCTGTGCGCTATTCACTTGATGTAAAACCACAGAGGCCAGAAGTTCACACATTTCAGGGGGTGTGAGCCCCTTCATCCTCTCCCAGTGGCACGTGTGGCACCTTGGGAGAGGCTGCCAGCTACATCAGACACTGCTTCACAACCTGAACTCCACACTGGGAAGGCTGCCAGCCTCCTGTGCCACGTGCAGCCAGGCTCTTCCACCCTTCCCACTCATCATCTGTCCCGCCTGTTTCAGGCACTTGTCTTCCTTGCCTTTACTGCAGGGGAGATGTGCTGTGGGCAGAGCAGCCAGTGCTCAGGGAGGAGCTGGCATGGGCGCCTGTCAAAAGCAGCTCAACCCCTGCCCCAGCAGTGTGATGCTGCTGGCACTGTCCAGCCCCACTGCAGCAGCATCCTCACTGTAACACATGGCTGGCCCCTCTGCAGAGGGCTGCTGAAATGAAGCTGCCCCCTCAGAGTTTTGGGGAGTTAACAAAGCTGTTACAGCAACCGTGACCTCGAAAAGTTTCACTATGTGCTATTTTTAACTTTACTGGTCTTAAGCTCTGAGGAGCACAATGAGTGATTGGAGGCTGAAAGTGAACTACATTTTCCATTATTAGAACTTAAAAACTAATTAACTAAGTAGGCATACTTTATCCAAAAAGTATAACTTGTGAAAACTCAGACACAGCCTCATCTGCTGTGCCACAACAGTGTCACTGTAACAACTGAAGGGCCTTACGGTGCTGGTGATAGCTCAGCAGCCACTACTTTTGGTGTCAATTCATGACAATGTGTTAGGACGCATGGAGAAAAAAACCCTACTCACTGTGGATTACTTGGGGATACTTCACTCCTTTTACACTCTGTTTCCACAAAGTCCCTGTTCACTGGCAATGATCTGAGCTATTTTCTTCCATGGCGTAGAAATAGATGAAAGGAAGGAAAGTGCTGCATTTCCAGGGAGAAGATACCTCCTACCTCACTCTTGCAATGGCTTGCACTGATTGCAAAGCATCTTTGGTATCCACACTTCCTTTCTTAGGGGGGAGATCATCTCTGGGGTCTCTGAAGCAAGAAAGGGAGAACAAGGAGGGTATTTGGGGCTTCCAAAAGGTGTGCGGACCCATTGCTCTTCCACCAATATCAGGTGACTGTGTCCACCTGAAAGAACAGCATTAGAAACCAAGTCTGAAAACGACCTATCACCAAGTCACCTAGTCTGTCCATTTCCCATGAAGTGACATCTACACATTTAACAGCCATTTGCCTAAACTGTCCTTGTAACCCTCCAGTAGCAGAACTCCACGAGCTCCACAGTTGCTACAGGCCAGTGCTTAACTGAGAAAATTCCCTTGCTGGAGGGATTGGAAAAATCAGCCTGAAGGAGCAATGCACTTCATTCTCAGCCATGGTGGTGAGGAGCAGAAGGCTGTCTGTAGTGGCCCACACAACTGGAGACCAGGCTGCCCTTCAGAGCTCAGACACACTCATCTGGTATATCCTATCTATTTTTTTAAAACTCTGTGAAATGCAGAGAGGACAGCCAACTCCAGGGCCCCAAGAACAGACATGTGATTAGAAGATAAGTGGGACAACAAAAAGAACAAAAGCAGAAAAAAGATGTGATGGCTCAGTATGGATTTTCTTGTGACAGAATCTGCAATGCAAATACTGCCTGAAACTGCAGGATCATGAAAAATACTGCCACTCCTGATGGACTTTTTCCTTTGTCTCTACGAGGGAAATAATTTGGAACAAGGAATGAGGTTTGGTTTATGTCTGCTGAATAGATCAAGGGCAAGAAGGGAAGAAAGGGGCCTGTCCTATTTGACCCTCACGCAAGAGAGGGAATATCATGCACTTTGCCTTAAAAAGATAACTGTTTGGTCAGCCATACTCTCTTGGGATGGTGACAGCCTTCCACCAGGCTAACCTGCACCTGTCATTCAGGGGATTAGCTGATCAGGTTTTTGCATCAAGTTTGGAAGAGCCAAAGAGAAGGAAAAGAGTTTTCCTGGGAATCACATCTCACTCATTTCCTACCCTTCTCTGTGCAGTGTCTATTGTGTGAGTGCCCTGGGCAGCTTTTGAAAGGGGAGGTTTAAAAGGAAATAGCCCCTCTCTGGAGATTGATACTCAATGGTATCTCAGCAGCTTTTGCTTAACCTCTCATCCATCTGGATACAACTCAGCCCATAGGTGGGAACAATTTAAAACTAACTGGTCTGTTAGGATGGGCTTTATGCCTGGTGTTTTCAACGCCACAAAACAAGCCTTGACAAATAAAATAAATCTTGGGGAAAAGGATAAAAAAGTTGGAGAACTAAATGGAGTCAATGCCCCAAGCAGAGGGTGTCTCTCCAGGGGCACACTGAAGAGGAAAGGTCTCAGCTACCCTTCTGACCCAAGAGCATGTAAAGCTGTAGCCTGCCAACAAGCACTGTGTATGGTTTCTTAACTTCCAGCACCCCTTTGGCATTGTTGTGACCACAAGCAGCACTTTACAAATTAGCTCCTGTTGCATTTTGCAGTAGCAACAGGACACAAATGAGGCAGTTTTAAGCGGCTCCTCTTTTTGGTAAAATTTTCATCAGAAAGCCAATGACCGTGGGTTTCAGGAACATTGAGTCATGAGGTTCTCCCTTTTATTTAAATAGCTTAACTGATTACGTTATGTCATACCCAATTTAAGTTTTTAAATATGGAAGAGAAGATAAAAACAGGCATGGACAACTGCTGTTTGACTTTGCCAGTGCAGACAAGACAAATACATATTTCAAAATGTCAAGTGGCTGCTGCTTTCAGCTTTCTTCAGTGATTACTTGGCTTTGGAAACAAAAAATGAGGTTTCTACTCACCAGCTTTGTTTTCCTGAAAAAAACCCTCTTGATTTCCAACTAAGTTTTGAAGATTTTAATATTTAAGACCATTTCCCAATTGAGTTATAAATTAGCAGAAATTAAGAAAAGTCACTATCAACTCTTTGGTGTAAGCATAGGCTGTCACAGTAACAAGAAAAGCAGCCAGCCTACTGCTTAACCAGGGCAGTACAGAGCAGCAGGTTCTGCCGTTTCAGAGAGGAAAGCAAAGGCAAGTATCTCCAGAGAATCAATCTTCAGCAATAACTGAGGAAACATTTGGAAAATGGAATCCTTTGCATACTCTCCCCTGAAAGATCTTGATTCCTCTTCACAAGAGTTAGTGGAATGGTAGAATCCTACACTAATAACAAAAGCACATCTGTTCTAGGTCATTCAGATCAAGCAATTAATGTTTCTTCACAAAAAACCCAAACCAGAGCACTGTCAGGTAATCTGAGGGCTTGTTCTGACACTCAGCAAAGTCAGCAAGAAACCTTTGAGGTCCTTGGCAGTAGAGGACAAGGGCCGAGGCAGGTAACTGAACTGCTGCTCTTCCTCCTGCTCTGCAGCTGCAGCTTTGCTTGTCCTTCTTTCAAGAATAAAAAGACTTCAGACACATTCTCTGTCACTAGCTCAGGGTTGTATTGATTTAATACCCAATAAAGGCAATTTTCGGTCTTTGTTACCATTAGGTCCATGCATTTGATCTAAGTGAAATCCATAGACAACAAGGCTTAACAGAGGAGCCCATTAAATGCCCATTTAATACCAATACAGGGCATTTACATCCAACTCCAGGCCCAGGTGTAAAAAGACTATTTGCATGGTGATGGGGTAGGCATGAGGAAAGACCAACATTGCAGGACTGCAGGGTTAAGATATCACAGGCGTTTGAGACATAGACTCAAATGTGCAAATATGTGTGTTGGCACAGAAGAAAAACTGAGAACAGGATGAATGAAGGAAGATACAGATAGTGCTTAGCAGAGAGATCAAGTGCTTTCTTTCTACAAATGGCTTAGATGTTTTTATGGCGGACTTAATACATTGGAAAGCCTTCAGTAGCTTCTGGTCCTAGACCAAATAAATTTAAAAATCCCTTCCAGCATTAAATATCTATTGATCATCTGCAGGGTTGTAATTACATTGGTGTGCTCTACTGCTGGAACACCAGCTGTATCCTGGATCCAGCCACAGCTCTTCATGGTGAACTGTGTCGCAGGTGTTTAAAAAGCAGTCAAACAGGTGAAAACCCTAATTTTCACCCATGGATGACAGTTTTTTCAACCTGAGCTGCAAAGCCAATTTTCAATTATAGGTAGTTTAAACTGCTGTTTGGTTTTCAGCTAAGTATCCTTCAGCTTCACATAGGCTTTATTGAGGCTACTGGATTTTGACTACACGATTATGTGACTGTTGATGAGCCACGGGACCTGTTAAAAAAGCTTTAAGCAGACTAACTGCACACAGCAATGTTCCAGGGCTGATTTCACTTCTGTTTCCAATTTTCTCTTCTCTAAGCCTGTTTCAAGGCTGCTCTCTGCATTCCTAGGAGCAGGTACATTTGTTTTTAACTCCATATTATGAAAAGAGTTCACTCACTTCCGTGAACTGCACATGGATTACATGACATAAGTGGCAGACCTGTCAAAACTGTTGGAAACAAAGGCTACGTTAAGCGTAGAAGAAAATTCCAGGTATTTCTAAACAGGACAGCTTGCTGTCCCAAGTGTACAGGATAGCACGCACACATTGTCGCCTACTGTCACACAGCCCTGCAGTTCTGTCTGGCCAACACCTTGTGGCTCAGGATTCCGTGTCAACACTCAGACACATCCATTATTCCCTCTCTATGATGTGCAAGGCCACAGTAAGTGCTTCATAGATGATCTGAAGAAACATATTACGCTGTATTTTCTCTACTGTTTTCTTGCAGGTTAGGCAACAGGAATGCCTAGGCCCCAAGGGAAGAGACATGACCTCCTCCTTCGCCCCCAAACACCTGAAAGCTACAGAGCCCCAGACTGCAAGCCCGTTCTCATGCTCCGTGTGCCCCTCTGGCCGCCTCCACCAGTGCCCCTCAGAGCTGCAGTCCTCCTTGACCATTTCACAAGTCCCAGGTAAGAGGCAGGCTCTCCTAGGCCAAACCCCAAGGGGCTCATTTGGCCAAACTTCCACTGGGCAGGCCCCCTTTCGCCCCCGCCGCATCGTTCCGGTGCAGAGCCGCCGGCCCAGCCGCCGCCCCGAGCCCGGCAGCCGGCGCAGGGCTGGGCGCCGGGGGCCCGTCGGTAAAACCCCCAAGCAGCGGCCGCCCCGCCGGCGCGGGGGCTCGGCGCGGCCGCGGGGGTCCCGCCGGCGGCCCCGGCACTGCAGGGCGCGGCGGGGCAGCACCGCGGCGCACCGCGGCCGCAGGTACCCGGGCGGGCTGGAGCTGCGCTCCCCCGCTCTCCCCGCGTCGCAAACACCCCCGGCCGGGGCACCCTCCTCCGCCGCGGCTCCCCGCGCCCCACGGTCCTGCACCCCGGCCCCGCGGCGGGGCTGCCTTTGCCCCTCAGTCTCCCCCGGCCCGGGGCGGACGCCCCCGCCGCCGCTCACCTCCTCCCGCTCGGCGGCGGCGGCCCCCGGCGCGGGGGTGCTGCCCGGCCCGCTCTCAGCAGCCGCCTCGGCTTCCCCCTCCGAGGACATCCTTGGCCATCACCGGCAGTCGCGGCGGCGGCGGCGGGGGCTGCGGGACCCCGAGACGGCGGAGCCCCCCGCGGACCGCGCCCCGCGCCGTGGCCGGGGCTGGGGCGAGCCGCCCCCCGCGCCCAGGGCCGCCCTGCGGGGTGCTCCCGACTCCTTCCACCATCCCAGGCAGGCGGGCAGGGAGGGAGGGAAGGAGGCGGCGGAGGGGAGGAGAGAAAGACGAGGCGGAGTGGGGGGATGCCCCGGCCGCTCCCGGCCCCCCCAGGTGGGCAGGCGACTGCCCGGCGGCTCCCGACGCGCCTCTGCGGGCGCCTGGGAGCTGCCGGGTGTGCCCCCTTCCCGGGATACGACCTCGCAATCCCTACCCTTCCGGGGTGCCCTCTTCTTGTCTTCTTCTCAGGGTGAACCCCACTCCCCATCCCCGGGTGCACCCCAGCCGCCGAGCACCCCCCTCTCAGCGCTTCTTCACGCCTCCGCCGCCCGCAGCTCAGCCTCGGCCGCTTCCCCCGCTTTTCCCCAGCGCCCACACTTCGCGGGACGCGACCCGGCAGCAGCAGCAGAAGGGGCACGAGGAGGAGGAGGAAGAAGGTTGCTCCGCCGAGGCGCTCCCTCACGGAGCAGCCCGACGATGCCTCACTCCCCTCCCTGGTCGCTGGTCCTGCGCACCGGCAACAGAGGGCAACGCTGTCGGCACGGAGCTGTGGGGCTGCCCCCGCACCCCGGCCCTGCTTCACCACCTTATTCTCGGATAAGTAGCTGCCAGTAGAAAGGAAGGCATCCAGCTGCTCCTGCCCCTTCCTACCCTCCTTGCGGCCTGAGCCTCTTCTCTGGTTTTATCTGCCTCCTGCACAGGCTTTCCCCCACAGCTGCAGTCTCCTGCAAACTCCCTGCCCTGCCGGTATTTCTTCCTCCTGCTTGCATCCTGTGCTCAGCGCATCCAGTCATGATTGGCTCTCTTGCTGATCAGGACTGGTGTACTGCACCATCTTACCTTGGCATGTTTGCTTCATGTTTCATTACACTCTCGTGAGGCTCATCTCATTTGATCCATTTCTGTGTGCCTTAGAGCAGCATATATTTTAAATCTTTCATAAAAAATCTTACAAACAGACAAGCGAACACTCTTGAAGCATCAACCTTGACTTTAATATTTGTACTTCAACTCCTGTCACAACATGCTTGCTGCTTTTTTGGGCATGCTGCTCTGGAAAATGCCACTCCAGGTTCAAGGCATTCAGGCTGCATAAGAGATTGTTTAGAAGGACTGCAGAGCAGAGAATGGTGCTTGGTGTGTAAATGTAAAAGCAAAAAACCCCAAAACTTGGATTTTCCAAAAGAACTGGGCTCTGCTAAATCTGAATTATAGGATAGTAATTGCATTGGAGAAGTTTTGGCTGATGCCAAGTTGAGAAACCTACCCATTCATGGGGGTGCAAGATGTTCATGAGAGACAATTAACAAACTCCCTTTGCCTCACATGTCTCTGGCTTACACTGCAGCACAGTGACTGCCACAGTGGCTACAGGTACATGTGCCTTGTCCTCCCCTGATGACGTCTCCTCCTGGCAGAAATGGCATTTGTTTGGCTTAATCCAATATACATGTCCAAAGCAGTCTGGCTTTTACTTCTCTCAGACCTGGAGAGGAGCTGTGAGATGCACAGTGGAAGGGACTACAGTGCAGGTTTATAAACCACATGAGAATGCACATTTAAAATACCCAATTTCCTCTCTGTAAGTGGTACAATGGGAAATCTCTGGAGGATAAGATAGTCAGTAGATAGACAGAGAGTCGGTCATATCTAGGACAAAGAAAGGAGCCAAAAAAAATGCATTTGCCTGTGACATACCCACCAAGATCTATAGACCAAGAGAGATATTAAAAGTGTTCTTTATTGTCAGCTCATACCTGTTTGTCTAGGTGATTTTAGTGACCCTTAAATATGCTATGGAATGGGTACTGGGGCATGATGAGGTGTTGTGGTTAGAAGGGAAATGTGCCAAGCCAGAAAACAGTGCACTGAGATACTAGGAATGAACTTTATATTTGTTTATATATACTTAATATATTTACAAATTTCTATTTGTAAGGATTGTTTAAAAGCCCTAATGAAAGGCAGCATGAAAGGAGATAGAAAAAAATGGGTTTTAGTTTATCACAAGGCAGCATGAAGAAGCACCCCCATTCAGCTAGGAAAAAGGCTGACAATTTTCAGAAGATGGGGCCCCCATTTGTACGGATAGCAGGGTGAGGCTGTTCACCAGAAAGGTGTCAGCTTGGCAAGCCACACAGCCCAGAGTAAGAGCATCATATTCAAAAGCTGAGTCAGACAAGGACAGAAAACAAAGACCTGGCAAAGCTCAGCCTGTCAGATTTGTCTGCTATCCCAGTCCAAATGGTTGCTTTTATTTATTAAATACATCTAATACCCACTGGACTTCAGTGCTGCCTGAACAGCTTCATGAATTTATTTTCATTTCCACAGTTGCTCTGTTTTTGATGTTGAATAAACTGTGATTTATTTCATCTAAACCAGTCCTGGCTGTTTGGCTACAGTTGCCAGCAGTTCCAAGGACTAGCTAATTGGCCCTTCCACCTTCAAGAGACGAAATTGTCTCTGAGGATATGTAGCATCAGTTGAATTTATGCTTTCGATCTGGAAGGCACATGCACATACATCTTCCCACCTGCCATACCATCAGAATTCTGCTGGTACCTGAAGCCAAAACATGGGAGAAAAGCCTAGAGATGAAAGAGATCTGGAGAAGGGAAAATGAAGGTTACTATCCCTGAGATTTAAGCTTTGGAAATATCATCTCTCACCAGGTGCCTTTGTTTCCACCTCTGTAGCTCCAGATTCACGGTATCAAGCTCTGCTGTCAAGGTCGCCCTCACAAACTGAAGGATCAGGACAAAAAAAGGAAGCTTGAACTCCAGAGACTACTGCAAAATCCATGCAAAGAAGCTCATTTTTTAATTTCAGAAATGCAGCGGATCAGTGTCACTGCTATGAGATGCCTGAAGGGGCTATTTTTGTTCTTTAGAAGCTTTATACTCTATTCTAACACAGATTAATTATGAATATTTATGTATATAGCACCAGAAATGTGATAAGCAGTTTGTGAACTGGCTTGCAAAATATGTACATCATATTGCAAAAAAATCAGCTCTCTCTTCTGGGCTTTTTGCCTGGTCACTCAATCTTTCTAAACAGCCAGCAAGGAACAGAGACAACATGCATGTGTAGCTTTGCTGCCTCTATTCAGAGCAAGAAGAAACTGGTGCAGTCAGGAACTGCAGTTTGTGTCAGCTTAAGATCAGCACCCTGTCATTCAGAGCATGCCACTGTAAAAATGTTGATAATCCTTTCTCTGAGCTCAGCAGGGCCATTGCACTGACTTAGCAGGCAGAATTTTGCTCTGCTGTTTAGTGAGAGATGGTATTTGGGCTAAATTTGCCAAGATCTGGTACCATTTTTAAGATATACCTGGAAGTGAGGTGTCTGTCTTTAAGATGATACAACTGTGAAGATCCGTAGCATTTCTGGCCATCAAAACTTTATTGAAAGAGAAAAACTAAGTCGTCTGTTCTGGCCACACTCCTACCCAGCAAACTGCAGTATGAGGGCTTCAAATTACATCTCTGCTGCTCCAAAAACAGCATAAATTAATATATGCTGTTAAGGAACTGGCACATACTGCCCCAAAGCTGACGGTAATGTAAAGACTATTTCCAGTGCAGACGGTTTGTTAGTTCACTTATGCAAAGAGGCATATTGGAAGAGAGGAACTATTGCTAAATATAAAGTAAGTCTTCCCATCCTATGACTTGTATGTCCTGCCAAAGAACTATGCAGATTATCTGTAAGGACTAAATAGAGTGATCTCAACAGGCTTTCAATACTAAAAAACCCCATGTGTATTCCTAGTTAATAATAAGCTCTGCCTTTTTAAAATTACAAAATCAAACATCTATTGCAGTTACAAGTGTCATATCAGTGTATCTATTTATGAGCCTGTGTAATCCAAAACATGTCTATTAACTTTTGCTAAAGCTGTAAAGAGAGAACACTATGTTGTTTCAATATTAACGCTTAGTGAAGTATTTGTGAATCAAATTGGGGATATAGCAAAAGAGAATCTGTCTATACCATTCACAAAATGAGCTTTGATATCCTTTTAGTAAGTAAAATGCTGAAGGGACACATCAATAATTTATTAGCACTTGGATTACATCCTCCAGGGCTTGTAGTTTGCTGCCTTCTTGAAGGAAAAGAAGACAAAGGCAATACTGGCTCTTAGGCTGTAAAGTCTTCGCATGCTCTGATCTGTTGGTGCTGACAAAGGATGCCGTTTATCGAGGAGCATATTGACAATGACTGCGATGATCACAGCTCCGAGGATCACAGTGGTTTGAGCCACCAGCCCGTTGTCATGTGGTGCCTTTCCGATTACCAGCACAAAACGAGCCACTTGGTATTGGTACCACCCTGGCACAGGGGCACCCCTGCTGTAAAGAGCAGGCTTGGTGTTCCGAGGGGCCTGAGTTTTAACAGCCCATCTCTGCACTTCAGGCTTTTTGCTTCCCTCCTGTTCTCTCAGATGTCTGTGCCCTGTCACCTGCCATCTCTTTCCTGGTGGCAGTGATGTGTATGCTCAGTCTTTAGATTTAGTAATGTAACTGCCACATTGCAGAGATATGCCAGAATTTGCAGTGACATTTGCTCTTTCTTTTCAGAATGAAATGTTCTCTCCTCTAATCTATTTCTCTGGCTTGTGTCTTTCAAATTTGGCACCTGTCTCCTATTTCTCTCTTTCCCTTATCTTACTCCTTCTGAGGTGCTATTTCCAATACCTGAACAATCAATACCCCCCAAAACTTGTTTCCCAGATTTTCAACATCTATGTCCTGAGAAGTTTTTCTTAGTTCTCTCTCTATCACTATCAGCAAGAGCTTCATTTTCCCTCTCAGCATTGTCCTGAGTTGTTCCCAAGAAGCATTTAGGAGTAGGCAAAGACTATTCCTCTGCTGTATTGAAGCAGAATCCAACATCTCTTTTCTTCTGCTTTATCCACCTTTTGCTGATGGAACAGATACTCTCAATCCCACATAGGACAGGAAGGGCCATGGGCAACCTTGAGGGATCTAGACGTGCCTCTACCCTTCTCTGTGCACAAGGGTGTTGTTTCCTGCAGGCATTGACATTTCCTGTTCCAGGTGTGCTGAACAGACCTGCACAAAACTGGACAGATGTTCCGAGAGACAGGAAGCAGCAAAAGGTCATGTCTATGATAAGTCCACCAGCATCCTCTGAGGCTGGTGCTTACTATTCATGTCATTCCAAGCCTGAGCTGATGCATCCTGCTTTTCAGTGGGACTTGGTAGCTCAGCCTAATGCTAGCCAGGTTCTGCACAAAAAAAGTTTTGGAGAAAATGAGGAAAAACCTCTTTTTACAAATACTGTAAAGGCATCTCAATATTAAGGGGGTGCTTTCAACAGTCATGAAAAATTTGAGCCCCCAGATTTTTCCTCCACAGCACTGCGGGGCTTTGTAAATCAATGGGAATATCAATGAAAGAATATTTTTATTACCTTTTATAAGAAAGAGAGGTTCTCAGGCACAGTGGCTGATCAGAGGAGCAATCCTAGGCTAGGCAAATCACCAACAGCTCCAAGCACCAAAATACTGCATGTGTGGCTGGAAGATGAGGAAATACCTTTCATTCCTATCAGGAAATACTTAATTATCATGGGGCTTGATAAACTTTCTTCCCAAATTGAACTCAGAAACCCAAAACCATCCATTAACCTCCACAGCTCATGACTTCTGATGCAAAATAACCATCTGGTCAGTGTCGTTCCACAGCCAAGTCGATAATTTGGAAAGTCACCAACATTTTCCCATGGGAAGAAAGCTGGGCAGTTGCTGCTGCTGTATGTCTCTAGAAGGCAGTCTGCCAGCACTCAGGGCTGCTGTCCAGTGCCAAATAGACTTTTAAAAAGCATGGCCCTCAGTGGCAAACCGTAACGGAAAGGTGCAGCACATGCACCTGAGCAATCAATGCTCCAACACGGTAACACTGAGCAAGCACTGCAGTGATCTGTTGGGGAAGATGAATCAGGGAAACTTTATAAATATGATTGCTTTGCAAAAGATTCTGAAAATATGAAATCTATAATCGAAATAGAAATGAAAGCTTACTTTGAGTTGTAGGATATTGAGTCTTAGTCACTATATAACCTGAAAACAATAGCCTAGCTAGCTGAAGGAGAATCCTTTTTGATTGAACAATACCTTTCTGCTGGCTAAGGGATCCAAAGGTCAATGTAGCAAAACAGAAGTCTAAAGAGTAGATTTTAGAGTTTAAAATATAACACAGTGCGGTAACATAGTAGTCCTTATAGGCTGTATGTAGATTCTATAGGATTTTGTGTCTTGTATTGGTTGGTCGCTGTAAGTTAGAATATTCATCACAAAAGGAGATAAAATGTATTGTAACAAGGACCTCTCCCTCTTGCTTCTTACTTCTTAGCTTTTACCTCTTAACTCTCTTAGCTCTTAACTCTTAGCTCTCTCTTACCTCTTAGCTCTTAACTCTTACTCTTACCTCTCCTCTTAACTTACCCTTCCTCTTCCCCCTACTCTTGCTCTCTCTTGCTCTCTTCCCCCTGCCACCTTGCTCTCTCACTCCCTTCTCTCTTAGCTCTCACCCTGCTGTTCTTTCTCCCTCTTTCTTTGGGACTTCCCTTCAGCCAAGGCTGGTGGCTGAAGGCAAGGCCCTTTTACCCACGACCCTTGCAATAAAACCACATGTTCTAGAATATACAGGTCAGCAGAATTCCTTGTCCCAGCCGTCCACGGATTCACCTACAGTGATCTCTGCCGATTTTCCTGTTTCTGTGCTGCAGAAGAAAATGGCTTTTAAATATCACTGTTGCAAATGGGACGGTACTACTTGCCACTAACAGGAGGGGCATTCTCTGCCAGTCAGCTTTACTTTGGTCACTGTCATCTTCTTTGCTCCTTTTTTAGGCGACTGTTATGAGAGATCACAATAACTATAAATACCTCTGAAAATAAATTTTAAAAAAACAACCCACAACACTGAAGAGAACTTGTCAGGCAAAAAATAAGCATGAGAGAGTACTATAGAAAGATGCCTACATGTCAGCCTGGTAGAATAGCGTTTACAGGTGAAACTTTCGGCTGACTTCACTTCCATCACCAAAGACCACTAGTGAGAGAACAGTCCTGTCCTGCTGCCATGCATATACCAAGTCTCACAAGCAATGAGCCTCTGGAAATACAGGGCACAAGCTCCTATCCTGTGGAAGACTGGCAAAGTAATTTCTTCTATTTATATGATGGCAAGAGAATTTTAAAGTGATGCAGCACTATGTATCAGAGCCACCTCTCAGCATTAAATATTTCATGTGATAACAAATAGTTCTGGTAGCTTCCTTAGAATACCGCTTTTCCAGGTATCTCTTTCACTTTGTTGAGCTATCCTTTTGTTTGTCATTAGGCTGCTTGTCTGTCCCTACCAGAAAGCTAGGTGAAGCAGTGTGTTGCCTTGTGAGAAGCAGAAATGCATGCCACAGCCACGCTCCTCTGGGAACCCACAGCTTTTCATATCATTCCTAAGGATTTGGGAAACCTGCTCTGGCCTAGTAAAGACTCATGGAAAAGTATTTCAGAAGATGAGGCACAGCTACCCATCACAGCCCTTTTCATTTCTAAAGATGAAGGTGAAAACCTTCACTTCACAGTGTGACTGCAGTTAGTTCTGCCAGATCACTTAAATCATCAGGACATCATGATCATCGCTGTTAAAAACTCTTGGCAGATCTAACTGCATTAGCACAGCTATTTAGAGTTGAGTACATCAGGCTTGGGTCCACTGGCAGTAGTAACTGCTGCTGTGCAGACATCTATCTCAAATATTCACAGAATCATTGTAGGCTTTGGGCTGGAAGGGTCTTTAAGGATTACTGAGTTCCACCTGTCCTGCCATGGGCAGAGACACCTTCCACAAAAGTAGGTTGCTTAAAGCTTCATCCAATCTGGGGCATCCACAGATGAGTTGCTGGGTTGCTGGGCAACCTGTTCCAATGCCTCACCACTCTCATGGTGGATAAGTTTTTCCTAATAGCTAATCTAAAGATATCTCCTGTCAGTTTAAAGCAATTTCACCTTGTCCTATCATTACCTGGCCTCACAGAAAGCCCTCCGTAAAGCAAGAGCTTTGCAGGGGCCATGCTTTCTGCTCCCGAGGTGTGAGAGTTGAAGCCTGTGAGAGATGAGCTTCCCCTGGCACTCCTTTCAGTACATATGCTTACCAGTACAGATGGATTTTGGATAAAGCATGTACACATCACTCTCATCCTGTTCAGGTGCAAAGGTATAAGTTTTTTCCCATGATACAACAGTAGATAACCTGAAAAGAAGAAAGGAACAAATTCTAAGGCCCATAACACAGCCAGTTCTTCAAGAGATTTGCCATGGAGGGTAATCATGTGAGCATATCCAGTGCTTTAAACTGTCTCAAATCACTTGAAATCTTAGGCTCAGGGACTTTGACAGGCTTCCTTTATAGTCTATGACAGTGGATTTGAATGCATTGACTACATCACTCAGATTTTGTCAGATAGATCTTACAGCAGCAGCCAAGGGAGACACTGTCCTCAGTCCAGAGAAGCTGAATTTCAGAAATGTTGTTTTCCTCATTGATAGCAAGGGTAGAGGGCATTGTCAGGCAGGGTCAGCTCAAGACCACTTTCATTTGAGCCTTCTGTGAAGCAGTGACTGTCGAAGACAATGAATTCACCATCTGTGCAAATATGGATTTTCACCTGCAACACACTTTAGAGGCAGTGTTTGAATGATCTGACTTGAGAAATACGTTTGCTTGACTGCCCATTCCAATTTCCACAGGAGTCTGTTCTCTGGAGTCCCAGCTATACTGTGACTTGCTTTTAACTGTTTTTCATTTGGGTGCTGTAATGAAGAGAGGAAAACCCAGTATGATAGGGATAAAATACACAGACTGAGCAAGAAGTATCTGTATTTGCTGAAAAGGTGTGTTGTTTCAGGATATTTTCATCTAGTCTGATAAAAATGGCATTTCTATAGAAACAACTGATGAAAAAAACAACAAAGAGGAAACCCCATGCTAACTGTCAAAAGACAACATAATGTTTGGCAGATGCATGAGTAAATACTCTGCTGTTTTGGGTTTTTAAAATACACAATCCTTTCCTCTCACTTGCATGGTTAAATCACTTCACATTGAGCATGGATGTGTAGTTTTCATTGGTGAAAAAGCAGAGATTTGATTTTAAATATCCCTGCTTCACCTAGTCCCAGGGATGCCCTTTAATCAGTGGGATGTTGCTGGCATGGAATGCTAGGGTTCCACCTCAAAAGTACATTTGCTTTACAAAAAAAGGTAACAAAAGTAAGATTTTTATCTTGGACTGATCACTTATGATAATTTGTTTTCCATTCACCAGCAGACATGTGTGCTGCCCACCACACTTCTCTCTGGCTACCCTGTTCTTAACTTCAGTTTCTGTCTTCTCAGCAGAAGAATTATCTGCTTCCATGATCACCTGCTCTTTAAATAACTCATCTTACTATTTATCACCTCTGATAAAACTGCTACATTTGCAGATTTACCTTTCTAATCCCACCAAGGCCACTGCCATATTGTTTTTGTAGTTCTGATCCCTTCCCTTTTATAATCCAAGGAGAAAGCATCCAGCTGTAGGCACTCCTGCTTCTCTCTGCTTTAGAAGACCAAAACCACCTGTTAGAAAGTCATATGAAACTGATGTGTCAAGCTAGACGAAAGGGACTAGAGAGATTTTCACAGCTTGTGAGAAGACTGACAATCTTTTAAAATCTCATCAAATAGCTGTCATTGAGTGAGGAATATTTGAGTTCACCACCAAAGACTCCAAGAGATGCACTACTGGGAATTTTGTTGCTAGAATTGCTTAGCAAATCCATGCAAATATGTTGGTACTTACAATTTTATGGGATAAATATGAAGACACACAAGCATGATTTATTGATAGAGCAGAAGCTATATATAGTGCCTTTAACTGTATTTTTAAAGCTGAAGGTAAATAATTAATGGAATGAAGGAAGGATACACATAAAACTCTGGCAGTTTTGATGGGAAGCATCCCTGTCTTGCGGTAATTAAAATCAAATCTATTCTATTTGTATGTCTTTCTGGCAAAAAAAAAGAATATTTCCTCCTTTCACCTGCATGCTTAGAGACACTGTGTGTGGCCACAGAAGCTGTGCAGCCAGTGCGAGAAGCATCAGGGAGGGAAAATGCTCATGGCTGTCTTGAATCAGAACCATAAGCAGTTGTCAGAGAGTCTGAGCAGTTTTCCCAACACTTCACCCAAACACTTTCCAACACAACCACTGCCACGGGCTCCCTGCCTTACTGTGCGGGTGGGAGAACTGAACCGTGTACATGGGGTGCCTGGGAAACCATTCCTAAGTTCAGCCCCAGGAAAGCCTTGAAGTGGGAGAGAGAAGTCTTCTACTTGCACCACTGCATCTGCCTCACCCTTTTGTAAAACCAGTGGTGCTCTGATGCCTGGCCTGAAGATGAGTAGTGCAAAAACTAAAACCTTGCTTTCTCATTTTGCTTCAATCAGAGGCACAATCTGTTGATTTCAATAGACTGCGGAGCAGTCCCATCTGACCTTCACTGCCCCAGAAACAATGTTCACAAAAGGCAACAAGGTGCCAAAGGAAACGTTAAACTCCAACTAGCCAGACCTGTGGTAGCAACAGAGCCCTGGAGCCATCAGGATAGTGGGTGGTTCCACAGAAAAAGGCTGAGAAGCTGCCGCTCTTGAAGTTTAACTGCAAGCAACCTGCACAATTATTTCAAAATGTTTCTTGCATTCCAAACCAGCACAAATTGGGAACAACAATATTAAGCGGCAGATGGTGGTGGTAGGGTAGCAGTTATTTTCAGTGAAATGGAGAATTTGACACTCCATTTCTCAGCAGGCACTGCTATTCCTGAACTAGGTTTGACTTTAATATGATTTCTTTTGCTTCAGAGAGCACAAAGCAGAGCTCCACCAGCTGAAGAACTGCAGTCTGGCAGGGCAGCACTGGAAAAGCACTCCAAACACTCTTAAGGCTCTGTTCTGCCTATCTCCAAATGTAATTCAGAGTAGATCTATTTACTCCTCCTGTTAGGAGCATCTGTAAGCACACTAGATCTAACAGCAGAAACTGGTCAAACATCGCTGCCAGAATCATGTGTCTGATCATAAGGTTAGAATCACAGTCACTCTTGGTTATGTAGTATGCCTAATGGGGCATCTTCAAATTGATTCCTACTTCAAGGAGCACTCAATGACCTAAATTAGTGCAGTTGGGAACTTTATCATGTCAAGAACATGGTTGCTCATCAGAAGACATGAAGCTGAGGGAGATGTTTGCTGTCCACCACTTAACAAAATTGAAATTTTCATTCCAATCTTTTGTGAGTTAATCACAGTCCTGTTTCCCTGACAATATACTTAAGGCGGTCTATCTATTTCCATAGATATAAGTGATTTCAATGGCCATAATAGATAAAACTCGTTCCTGACTGTAATTTTGCTTTAGTATCACAGTTTTCTGAAGGGATAAAAACCCCCAGTGCTTCAATGCTTATGACATGAGAGACCTTGCAGTGAGCCCTTCCCAAACAGTGAGCCCACCAGCTCCAGCCCAAGCCCCAGTGGGGAATTGTGCCTGTTCTCAAGCTCAGAGAATTCATTGCCCAGCTAAAGAGGCTGAAAGTTGACCAAGCACTAAAATCAATAACCAACATTAAAATCAAAACTCCTGCAAGTTCCGACAGCTCTCCCAACAGTTCCTTACGAAGTTTGGCACGCACTACAAACAAGCAACGCATAATAAATTACAGCCACGTTCACAGAGCTTTATGTATCCGCTCTCCCGAAACACCTCCGGCCTGGGGCACGGCCACGCCCTCCGACAATGACAAGGCGCAGCTGCTGCGTGGACTCGAACGCGTCTGTGTGTGTGCGGACACTCGCTGAGGATGCCCCACATGCTGTGGCCGCTGCCGTGGGCCGCACAAGCGCAGGGCGGACCCACAGCCGCGGCCCAAGGCGGGACTCCAGGAGCCCCGGGCCGGGCGGGAACAGCAGGCAGCCGTAACCACAGTGCCGGGAACCAGGGCCGTGCTTAAGGCGTCAAGAGCAGCAATGAAAACCCGATCAGCTGAGGGCAAGGCCCCGGGGCGCGGCCGCGGAAGTGACGGCGGCGGGGCGGAAGCGGCGCCCGGGGCGCGCGGAGCTGCCGGGAGCGGCGCGGCGCTGGCGCAGGTGAGTGGCGGCCCGAGCTGCCGAGAGCGGCCCAGCGGGGCGGCCTTGGCCTCAAAGCTTAAACGCTGCTGCTGGAGAGCATCTGCGAGAGCTTTGTGGAGCTCCATTTCTCTGTAAAGGAAGCGCCTTTTGCCGTGACACACTGGTGTGGCACCGGTGCTTGGGGTTCCTCACTGTCAAAACTGAGCCTCTGCCCAGGCTCACACTTGCACTAAAGTTGGTTGATTCAGAAGTGGATCTTGGCCCTCGAAACAGTCTGTGGCTTTATTACGTTCTGTGCTCTTGTGTTTTCTTTTAGTCTGACTGAAATCTCTCCACCCAACCACGCCTGTAAAACTTCCTGCAGAGCTGGTGGACTTTTCATACAGTGTCCACGGCAAATCCAGACCATGACAGAAAACTTTTTTGTGAGACTTCTAATATAGATAGGGTGTATAACAGCAGAAAATAGTGTGGCCATAGAAGAGTCGATGTGTTGTGCAGTGCAGAAGTGCTGAAAGATGCTGGGCAGCATTCCCAATCCCTTACCTGTGTTCCTAGGACAATGTCTCAGTGTGTTGTTCATGCTGGCTGGCCGGTGCTCCCTGTGGGCAAACGGGTGGTGTAGGGGAGCTTTCAAGTAGCCAGTTGCAGGCTGCAGGATGCTGGGGTTAGTGCTGATCCTCAGGAGTCTGTGAGTTGTCCTGCATGTTTTCTCTGAGCTCTGGTGGGTAGGAATGATGACTCCTGATGGCCAAGGGGCTGTTGCTGATGTGCTGCAAGGGCTTGCAAGGGACATGGGAAAAGGTGCCCTAAGAAGAGAGCAAAGTGTTTTCCTTACATTGGTTGTGTCTGCAGGTCCCACGTGTATTGAAGGCAAGGCTTTGAGGAAAGGGTTCCTGGAAGAACATGCAACCTCCTTAGCAATGGCTGCTTAGTTGTCTTGTTGTGCTGAGAGTTCCCCAGAGAAGCAGTTTGAAGACGCGCTGTATTTCTTGAGTGTTTTGGTAGGGAGAGAGTTGGCCAAGTTTATGTAGAGCTGTGTGTGGAGGAGGCTTCTTGCAGAGAGCTAAGCAGCACCCTTTGCTTCCAACTGTGTGTTTTGTGCCTGTTCAAGCAGGCATCCTCCTCTTTGAAGGGCTTTGAAGCCTGTGATGACAGGGCAGGGAACACTTGGCTTGGGATGCGTGTTCTGCTCTTTATGGATATCAAAGAGGGTCCAAGCAAGCGAATTCTGCCCGTGGGAGCCTCGTTGTGGAAACAAGCTCCATAAATAAATAGCCAGTAGGTGTGGGCTCATGCTAGGAGTGCACAAAAAGAAGGAGATGTCTGTGGAGGTTTCAGTTTTTGCTGTGCAGTTGCGAGGGAAGTGGGCTGGAAGGGAGCATTTCTGCATTCTCAGCATCAGTCAGAGCCTCAGTGAGATCCCAGGTGTTTTTGTGCTAGTCCCTTCCCTGACAGTAGCTTCCCTTCGCTGAAGGTACCATAGCAGGGTGCTCCTTCCTGCCTTCTTGCCCTGAAGTGGCCTTTGGTTGATGGTTTTACACCAATACCTTGCATAAAGCCAATAAACAAATGTAAAACATCCTGGCCCCCTTTTTTCTCTTAGAACCAAGAGCATCTCACTTAACCAGCCTTGGTCAAGAATGAGATACCCTGAAAACGGTATAAATATTCCAAATGTAGGTCACAAATTCTAGAGGCAGTAACTCTTGTGTCTGAGTATCTTTCCCACAAGGTTTCTCTCCACATTTCTTGCCATGTATTTTACAATCAATTATAGTAGTAGTATAAGAGAAACCACTGTGTGGCTGTGCCTGCACAGTGGTTGAACTCGGTTTTTTTCGGAGATTGGGCCAGAGATTTACTTCCACACATTGCATTTTCTCATGTGTTCTGCCTATCCCTATGGCAGATAACTGTGGTTTTAAAAATCCAAGTCCTTTCCAGCTTCTCAATAAATCATGCCTGAGTTCTGCTGGGTTTTTAAAAGTGGAAGAAATCTAATATGCACGAACTATTTCAACATACCAAGGGTGGGAGGGTGCCAAGTCTGCAGCATTAGCACTGATCAGTGACTGAAATTAGCGTGAAATGTACTTGCAAACAATTTACTTGCTCCCTGTGAGAAGTGGATTGCTGGTCCCAGCCTCTGGGAATCAGAGGTGAGGAGCAATAGTCACCAATATTTTCCTGCCTGGTAGATGGGAGGTGGAGTAGTTGCCTTCCTGCTGAGTTGCCATGTGCACAGAGTGAAAAAGTGTGTACAAATCTCACCCTTGTTTCTCAGCCCCAAAGTGGCCTGGGCAGCAAATGAAGATGCTTGGCAGTAGCACAGCTTCTGCCAGGAAGGGGCCAGTGAAAGAGAACTAAAGCAGGAGGTCCATATCAGGAAGAAAGACATTTTTCACTTGGGTGATCTGAGTGAGATGGAGAGCAGACAGAGTCAGGGAGTGCATTGTCCAGATCTATGTGGACAGGCTCTTGCATCCTGCCAGGGATGTTAGTGCTGGGATCTGGAGAAGGTGGTATGCTCTGCAGTGATGCCTGTGGAGGGAGTTAAAGTGCAGATCAATACATGCACAATATATTGGTGGGCAGCCCCAATGCCACAATAGTAGGATAAGCCCAAACAGAGATAATTACTTACAATGAAAATTTAGGCTTTCAGATTTCAGCAGAAAAGGTGCAACCCCCATCTTCTGAAGTTTCTGGAAGTATGGTGGAGGAACAGTGTGTGTTCACCCCAAAACTTTTACTTTCCTTGAGCAAATTAAAATTCCTGGATAGAAGAAGGAGCTACAACATGCCCTTGCCCTGCTGGTAATTTGGAGAAAACACATTCTCGTTTTCTCCATCATAGCCCACCCTCATCATGATTTAACATACCAGAGGATCACTTGTGACTGGACCCCTGCCCATGCAGAAATCTTAAAATTGTTAGTATTTGAGGCTGGGTTATATCATGTTTTAGGACCAATGCATCCAAGAGATCCACTTTATATCAAATGAGGCTTTGCAATTCATGGATTATCAATGCATATTTGGCAATGGGGACCTGAAGGTCCAACTTGCCCTGTCAGATTTTATTTACACAGCTCTAAAGATGCAAAAAAACTTTATTCAGTTTGGTAGAAGTGCCTCTATGGCTAGTCTAGCTCTACAGGGAGCCAAAAAAGGGTTGTATATCAAGACCAATTATTCTAGTGGGACCTTTCAAGGTCTTGAAACCCATACTGGTCAGAACCTCACCTGGTGTGGGGGTTGCACAGGGAGAAGCAGTAAGAAGGTGGTATGAGCAGTTATGTCATCACTGCCATATGCCTCAGATAGAGGAGGGAGCACCCAGAGTGCTCCAAATACAGGAATTGCCTGACAGTCTACTGAACCAGGAGCCTCCCTTCTTATATAAAACCTACTCCTCAAGGTAAGCCCCGCCTGAAAAATGTGTAGTTCACTGAAGCATCCTCTAAAAGACAGGGAAATACTGAGCAGTGTTCCTGAGTGTTGATTCAGGGGACAGAATTGTGACAAGGAGAGAAGAAGGTGCCCAGATGGGAGAATTGGTAGCCATGTGCAGGGTGATTGTTAGAGGCTGACACTAAAGAACTGGTGTTTATTTACACAAACCCCTATGCTGTTTTTAAGGGATGCACCAATTGGATCCTATTTTGCCAACAAAACCAGTGGGCAATCTATTGAGTTGCCAGTATGGCAGTGAGAGAAATGGGAAGACTTCCTAAACTTGTTAAGCAAAAGTGTTCCTTGGTGGGATGGAATCCTGCCCACCAGAAGAGGGATAATCTGGGACACCTGTTGAATAATCAGGTAGATTCACTGACCCCTGTGGCGGATATGGCAATAAAGGGAGAAGAAAAATGGAAATATCTGCTAGAGCGGTTACATGTCAAGGAAGACTATTCAGGGTTTAAGGATCTTTTTAAGGGAGCTGGTAACACAGGGTGGCCTGTCACTTGGGGGCTGTGTAGCACTGTCACCTCAGTCTGTGACCTGTGTTGTACAGGGCTAGAGAAACAACACCCCTTGCAGGAGGCATCCCTTCACTAACGATATGGAAAAGGCCTCTGGGAGACCTGGCAGGTGGACTGTATAGGCCCTTTCCTGAAGTCAGGGTGGAAGTAATGTCAGAACTCACTTAAGCTGAGGCAGTAGCAAGAGCAGCAGTGCACAGCACTGTAAAGGGACTGAAGCTGTGGTTTAATTATTTGTCGTGGCCCAAATCCCTCCAATCCAAAAGTTGTCACTTAACTGCTGGGGTGGTTCAAGAGTGGGCACAGGATGAAGGAATCAGATGGCTCTTTCACACTCCATACTACCCCCAGGCAAATGAAGTTGTTGCATGCACCAGTGGACTCTTGAAGAGGAACCTGAAAGCTCATGAACCCAAATGGGCAAGAGGGTGTCAAATGGGATAAGTAGATTCAGTAGCTGCTGGGGAGTTAATGGATGTCCATAACTCACAGCATTTTGTCTTCAGGCCCCACCCAGCTTCCTGGTACAAAAGATGCTAAAGACCCTGCAAATCCTCTCTATTACCTAGCACAGTTGGTTTTGGCAGAATTACCAAGAGTGGGATTGATACCCCGACCTTAAAAAAGCCATTTAACTTGTGTGCCAGGTGGTGGATTGTTCCCTACTTTTAATTATGTTTTGTTTTTATGCATGTATATGTTTTACAGATTATCTGAAATCCACTGCTGGACCTATGCTTTCAACTGTTGAGTGGACGGATCATTTTGTGTATTTTTTAGTTTGATTTTGCTAAGCCTATTTTGCCTTTTTACTAGAAAAAAAATGGTATGGGAAAAGTTTTTACTCTTATGTTATGGATGTATGATTTTGTCTCAAGCGACTGAGAATCAGAGTACTGAACCAAATTTAGCTTGGGAATTGATACAAGGATTTATGCATATTTGGAATCATACAAATCAAGGAATATGTATTAACCTCCCCAACTCTGCATCAGAGGGGTTTAGGTTCATGATGATTTGGTTAAATTTTTCAGAAATATTAACAAGAGAACTGGATAATCTTAAAAAAACAGGAGGAAATGCTACCTGGGGAATGGTTGAATCCCGGTTCCTAGACCAGAAAGGACAACAATGGGATGCAAATGGGACATGGGTAGAATACAAGAACGCCTTTTACCAACTCCCACGAGACTCCACCTGGAGCCATTTATGGAATCAAACATGCTATCGGTCATTAGACACCAACTCTACTGAGACATGGCAAAATGTCACTTCTATTCCTTGCACAGTGGTCCCATGGTGGGACTCCCCTGCTGAGGGTGGGTTTTTCGAACATGAGTACAATTTACACTGGGATGCAGGATGGTGTATACAAATCCCTGATAGCCCAGGAACAGCACACCAAGTTAACCGAACAAATTATGAGTGGGCCTGGTCTCTGAAACAAATCTTTGACCCTATATCTACCCTACAATGGGCTTCCAGGGCCCCCACAGGGAAAATAGTAGAATGGGAAGTGGAGAAATCAGACTGTAAGGACTATCAGACCACACTACCTAATGGAGAGAGCATCTGCTGGAAAGTGAGGAACCGTAGAAGCTTTACCCAAAGTACATCAGAGACCTCCTTTCTGAATTGTTCCCGTGTATTAGATTGTACCACAGGAGCAGGTGAGCCTATAGAAACCTGGTACCTCTCGGAGCTGAGAACTTTTATCCGGGACATGTGTACCTGTTGGGATTATCCCAACTATGGCTATCTAAACCAAGACACCAGATGCAATGGGTCTTATGAAAATTCGGAGACAGCACTGTCCTGTGGCATTCCCATTACACATGGCCCTGACCGAAGAAGGGTCTGGAATTCAAGTAGCGAAGCACAGGAAGTTCCCCAAGGTGACCTGTATCAGTGTTCACAAGCAAAATATCCGGCTCCACGGGGAACAGTATGGGCATGTTCAGATGGGAAAATGTATTCCCACTTGAACATGTATGATATGGCTGGACTCCAGTGTACTATTGGATTTCCTACCATGTGTCCATCTAAAACATTCAATTATACACTTTATCATAACAGCAAAGTGCGGAGAGAAATCCACAATCCAACAGATGCAAAAGGGTGGATTCAGGGGATTCAAGTCCCCGACTATTATACCTGGGGACAAAATGTTGCTTTAGACTTAGAATCATTTTTTGTGTCCAGTGGAGTTACCCAACGACACAAATATGTCTTGGAGAACTTAACTAGGCAAGTCCATGTCTTAAGCAACTGGACCGGACGTTCACTCAGGGAACCAAATGTGCACGCCCAGCAGGCATCGAAAATGGCTTTGCAGAACCAATTAGCCCTAGATATGTTGTTGCTGAAAGAGAATGGAGTGTGTGGGATGCTAAACCTAACGGATGGGGAATGCTGCATCACTGTCCATAATGCCACCACCACCATAGAAGAGGCACGTCAGAAGATGAAGGAGATTGCTGAACAAATGGGAGAACTGTTTCAAGCAATGCAACCCAAAGACTAGTTTGTTGGACTGAGCCTGAATTGTGGATCACATGTACCAAAGTGCCTTGGATTTATGGGATGGGGAAGGTGGCTTGTGTGCATTGCCCTTATGATACTGTGTGTATTCTTGGGTTTGATGATAGGTCAAGAAGTCACATCAAACTGTGATGAGTTCATTATGGTTATAGAGGAAAGGGATAGAGTTTCTAGCACTGTATAATTCCATACCATTCATGTCAGGGCAAGAACATGGTAGAAGCCGGAGGAAGTCGGGCTGGAAGTGGAAGGGTGGGCATCTTTTGCTATGCTCGGGGATGCGGCTTTTCTGGTTTGGTGCTCAAAGACACGCCAGTGAACCCAAGAGCTGGTGAGCTGCTCCGAGAGGAAAAAAAAGAGAGAAAGCAGCAGCATGGTAGAGCCCAGCTGAGGCATGTGGAGCCCAGGCTATAGCTGCTGTGACTGCAGCAGCCACTGGAGCTGCCGCTGGAACCGCCAAGCTCTCCAATCCCATTTCCACAAAGTCAGGCCTGGGAGGAGGGTCCTCTGACCTGCTTCAGAGCCCTGTCAGGTCCCACCAGGTTTTGCCTTGTCCCCGTTCTTCCAGTGTTTTTGGTCTGAGGGGGGAAAGGTATGTTGCAAGCCTTTCCAACATTCTGCTTTTGTTTTCCCATACAGCATGCTGCCCAGCACAGGGCCGGTCATCATTTTGCCTTTGTCATGGAAAACCACACTGGGTGTGGTCTTTGGGAAGTGTTTTTATTAGTTTGGTGGCGAACACCCTTTCGTGGGTAAAAGAATCTCTCTTTTGTACACTCTTTTATTAATATTGTGGTTATTGCAGTTTTTCAGTAAACTGATTGCAATTTATAATATGTGCTAGTGTTTCCTTCACTACTGGAAGGGGGCAGGGGAAAGGGAGCAGCTCGTGTAGATTTAATATTACCACTGGGTTTTAAATCAGCACAGAGCTATAAGAAGAGGATGAAGGAGATTGTTGAGACTTGTGAAAAGACTGGTGACCTCAAAAAAAAATCTCATAAAAGGTCTCATCAAATAGCTGTCATTGAGTGAGGAATATTTGAGTTCACCACCAAAGACTCCAAGAGATGCACTACTGGGAATTTTGTTGCTAGAATTGCTTAGCAAATCCATGCAAACATATTGGTACTTACAATTTTATGGGATAAATATGAAGACACACAAGCATGATTTATTGATAGAGCAGAAGCTATATATAGTGCCTTTAACTGTATTATTAAAGCTGAAGGTAAATAATTAATGGAATGAAGGAAGGATACACATAAAACTCTGGCAGTTTTGGTGGGAAGCATCCCTGTCTTGCGGTAATTAAAATCAAATCTATTCTATTTGTATGTCTTTCTGGCAAAAAAAAGAATATTTCCTCCTTTCACCTGCATGCTTAGAGACACTGTGTGTGGCCACAGAAGCTGTGCAGCCAGTGCGAGAAGCATCAGGGAGGGAAAATGCTCATGGCTGTCTTGAATCAGAACCATAAGCAGTTGTCAGAGAGTCTGAGCAGTTTTCCCAACACTTCACCCAAACACTTTCCAACACAACCACTGCCACGGGCTCCCTGCCTTACTGTGCAGGTGGGAGAACTGAACCCTGTACATGGGGTGCCTGGGAAACCATTCCTAAGTTCAGCCCCAGGAAAGCCTTGAAGTGGGAGAGAGAAGTCTTCTACTTGCACCACTGCATCTGCCTCACCCTTTTGTAAAACCAGTGGTGCTCTGATGCCTGGCCTGAAGATGAACAGAAATGTAGAGATTTAAGTGCTTTCAGTGATCATAAGGGATAAAATTTATTTCTGGCTATAATTTTTCAGTAATATTGCAGCTTTCTAAAGGTATATAAAAAACCCCAATCAGTGATAAAGTGCTTAAATTTTTTACAGCATCAGGGCATTTGTGGTGAGTCCTTCCCAAACACTGAGCCCACCTGGTCCAGTCCAAGACCCAGTGAGGATTTGTGCCTGTTCACATGCTCAGAGGATTCTTTTCCCATGTCTGTCATCTTTATTCATTTCACTGGTGACTATCAGTATCTCAGGGGAGGGTGTCAGAGGATGGAGCCCGGCTCTTCTTGATGGTGCCAAGAAATAGGACAAATAAGGGGCAGAAACTGATGCACAGGAAGTTCCACCTGCGCATAAAGGAGAATTCCTTTATTGTACTTGTGACCGAGCACTGGAACAGGTTGTCCAGAGAGCTGTGGAGTCTCCCTAACTGGAGATATTCAAGAACCCGGATGCAATCCTGTGCTCGAGGAGGACCCTCCTTTAGCAGGGAGGTTGGACCAGATGACCAACTGTGCTCCCTTCCAACTTGACTCGTTCTGTAAAAAGGCTGAAAGTTGACAAAGCACTAAAATCAATAACCAACATTAAAATCAAAACTCCTGCAAGTTCCGACAGCTCTCCCAATAGTTCCTTACGAAGTTTGGCACGCACTACAAACAAGCAACGCATAATAAATTACAGCCACGTTCACAGAGCTTTATGTATCCGCTCTCCCGAAACACCTCCGGCCTGGGGCACGGCCACGCCCTCCGACAATGACAAGGCGCAGCTCCTGCGTGGACCCGAACGCGTCTGTGTGTGTGCGGACACTCGCTGAGGATGCCCCACATGCTGTGGCAGCTGCCGTGGGCCGCACAAGCGCAGGGCGGACCGCGGCTCCGGAGCGCCGGGCCGGGCGGAAGCGGCGGCGGCCGGGCGGAAGCGGCGGCGGCCGGGCGGAAGCGGCGGCGGCCGGGCGGAAGCGGCGGCGGCCGGGCGGAAGCGGCGGCCGGAAGCGGCGGCCGGGCGGAAGTGCCGGCGGGAGCGGCGGCGCCGCGCAGGTGAGTGGCGCCCGAGCTGTGGCGGCTGCGGGGCCTCTCCTGCCGGCGGGATTCCCCGGGGCGGCGGCGGGGCAGGCCCGGCCTGGCCTGGCTCGGTCTCGCCGGCAGGGGCCCAGCACTTCGCCTTTACCCTGGTGTAAAGAGGAGCGCGGCTGCGGGCGCCGCGCGGTCCCCGGTCCAGTGGCCGTGCCCGCCGTGCAGGGAGATGCTGCGGGATCTGTGCCGCTGTGTGCCTCCCTCTCTCCTTCCCTCCCCCCATCAGAGAGGCCTTGCCAGGCCGAGTCTCCATGGCCTGTTTAAGCCTTGGTTCAGAGTCGTTTGTGAAAGTCCGTGAGGGCTGTGAACGCGGTGGGAACGCCGGGACGCATCGGCTCTTCAGTGTGTTAATAGCAGCTTGTGGTTTTTTTAGTTTTATTTTGCGCTGTTCTGCTGCCTGTTTATTGCAGAGTCTCTAGAGACAAGCTGGGACAGCAGCGGTGCTGTTGGCAAGGTGCTGTGTGCATGCACACAGTGTGTGCCTGACAGGCAGAGTCACAGTCTCGGAGTCTTCTGTGACCAGCATGAGATGTGGACCCTCTTTGAGGAGAATTTCTTGCAGCTGTTGACGTTTGTGGATGGGGCTTTTCATCTGAGAGGAGTGACTTTCCAGTGTCTGCCTTCTCCGTAGCAAGTAAAAGTGTCAGGAAGAGTATTGGCCATTACAGCATTGTGTGCAGAAAGCATTTTTGTGGCAGAGCAGAGAATGCACATATCCATTTTGCAAAGGAGTGAATAATCCTGAGTGAGGCTTTCATTGCTTGCTGATCTCAAGTGGGGAAATTGTACTTTTCCACTGGCTGCTGGGCTGCCCAGGAGAGACTGAGATTTGACTCTCTGCTTCTCCTTTTAAGTTCTTACCACAACCAACAAGGTCTAAAGAAAGAGGTTAATTTGAGGCGCTAATTGTTACAGCAGGACCTTGTATTCCTCTTTTGCTCAAATCTGATAACTTTATCAAAACAATGGAAAGTTGTAGACTTGAGAATGGTAAAAAGGCCTTCCCCAGGGTTCACAAATGACAGTAGCAGTCAGAAATGATTTTTTTGCTTCAACACGTAAATTTTTTCTCTTTTCACTGTGTCTGGTTCATAGATGTTACTTGTCTCCCTTTGCATATTTGGCTCTGCTGCTATGGAAGAAAAATGCACTGTAAATGCAGATGAACCAGAAGAAATAAAAAAGCCTACAAGTGTTGGATTTTATCAAGTAAGATGATAATGTGTCCACACATTGCTATGTTGTGCAGTGCAGAAGTGCTGAAAGATCTTGGGCAGCATTCCCAATCCCTTACCTGTGTTCCTAGGACAATGTCTCAGTGTGTTGTTCATGCTGGCTGGCCGGTGCTCTCTGTGGGCAAACGGGTGGTGTAGGGGAGCTTTCAAGTAGCCAGTTGCAGGCTGCAGGATGCTGGGGTTAGTGCTGATCCTCAGGAGTTTGTGAGTTGTCCTGCATGTTTTTTCTGAGCTCTGGTGGGTAGGAATGATGACTCCTGATGGCCAAGGGGCTGTTGCTGATGTGCTGCAAGGGCTTGCAAGGGACATGGGAAAAGGTGCCCTAAGAAGAGAGCAAAGTGTTTTCCTTACATTGGTTGTGTCTGCAGGTCCCACGTGTATTGAAGGCAAGGCTTTGAGGAAAGGGTTCCTGGAAGAACATGCAACCTCCTTAGCAATGGCTGCTTAGTTGTCTTGTTGTGCTGAGAGTTCCCCAGAGAAGCAGTTTGAAGACGCGCTGTATTTCTTGAGTGTTTTGGTAGGGAGAGAGTTGGCCAAGTTTATGTAGAGCTGTGTGTGGAGGAGGCTTCTTGCAGAGAGCTAAGCAGCACCCTTTGCTTCCAACTGTGTGTTTTGTGCCTGTTCAAGCAGGCATCCTCCTCTTTGAAGGGCTTTGAAGCCTGTGATGACAGGGCAGGGAACACTTGGCTTGGGATGCGTGTTCTGCTCCTTATGGATATCAAAGAGGGTCCAAGCAAGCGAATTCTGCCCGTGGGAGCCTCGTTGTGGAAACAAGCTCCATAAATAAATAGCCAGTAGGTGTGGGCTCATGCTAGGAGTACAATGACAAGTATTTGCAAACAGTTTACTTGCTCCCTGTGAGAAGTGGATTGCTGGTCCCAGCCTCTGGGAATCAGAGGTGAGGAGCAATAGCCACCAATATTTTCCTGCCTGGTAGATGGGCGGTGGAGTAGTTGCCTTCCTGCTGAGTTGCCATGTGCACAGAGTGAAAAAGTGTGTACAAATCTCACTCTTGTTTCTCAGCCCCAAAGTGGCCTGGGCAGCAAATGAAGATGCTTGGCAGTAGCACAGCTTCTGCCAGGAAGGGGCCAGTGAAAGAGAACTAAAGCAGGAGGTCCATATCAGGAAGAAAGACGTTTTTCACTTGGGTGATCTGAGTGAGATGGAGAGCAGACAGAGTCAGGGAGTGCATTGTCCAGATCTATGTGGACAGGCTCTTGCATCCTGCCAGGGATGTTAGTGCTAGGATCTGGAGAAGGTGGTATGCTGGAGTGCAACTTATGTGATACTATGTCTCAAAGATTCTTGGTTGGTATTGGTTATTAAGCAAGTCAAATTAGTTGTCTTACCTGAGATGTTACTCTCACTTTACAAATCCAAGGCCATGTTGTTGGCATTCTGGCAGTGATGCAATTTTTGTCTGGCTTTTTGCTGGATGGATGCCATTCTCCTCCTAGCTGACTGTCAGACCTTGTGCAGGCTTGTCAAGTAGTCTTTTGTTCAGTGATGAAGAATAGGATTTAATTCGTGTGGGACTCCCGTTTAAGTGTTTGTATCTGAGTGATCCTGGAGTAGGGGATCTGGGATCTGTAGTATGTACAGAAATATAAGAGTGGGACAAAAATTACTAGTTTCCCCATGCTATTCCCATCCTATCTCCAGGAAATCCAGTTCTGTTACCAGTTTTCCATGTGTTCAAGTCCTGTGTGAAAAGCACGTGTGGCTGGGCTGCAAGAGCAAGAAGGCAGGATGTTGTCAAGACCAAAGCCTGGGGAGTCCGAGGCAGACCTACTGCGCTTTCAGGACCAGTTCCTGGCAGCCAGAGCTTCACCTGCAGTGAAGATTGTGAAGAAAGCAGACAAGAGGAAAGGGAAGGAAGGGAGCACAGATGCTGAGACACCCCTGCTACAGGACAGCAAAGATGTAGTCATGTTGGATGGTAAATTAGTTTGTTTTTTGAATTACTAAGATTCTTTCTCTCAACCCAGTGTTGCTTTTCCCTTGCATTTATGCCCTTATTGCAGTATTATTTACTCCTTAGCCTTGGAAATTGGCTTGTCCAGTGCTACTAGCATCCAGTAGAACCACCTTTGGTGCCTTAGTCCACATGTACCAGCGGTCTGTGGTACCATGCCAGCAAGATTTCTGTAATTTGTACTGTTTGGACACTCACTACTTATTTTGCCAGCTATCCAGACCCAGTGTCTTTGAGATTTACCTCTCCTAGCAGCTCTAGTTTTCAGCCAGCAGATCTTGCTTGCTTTTGATTTCTCCGTCAAGAGTAGCTGTAACACTTTTGTCATGTGCTTGATATCAGAAGTACGAGGTACTTTTCTAAAGTAACGATACAAATCTTGCAGTACTTTGTTCTAGGCAGAGGAAATATGATCTGTTCATAGCAGGTAGAAAGGAGTTTGTTCATGATCATACAAATCCCTCACTTTAAACAGTTAGCAGCAGAAATGTGCTTTTTTTATGCCTCAACACAACCTGCAAGGACAATATTTGTTTCCATACAGCCTTGCTTCTTGCCTTAATACTTCCAGTCAGACCTCAGTACCCTCTCCTCCTTATGGAGCTCTTTGTAAAGACTTGTGCCAATAAGTAAATAGAGTCTTTAAGTATTCTAGTTTCTCTCTAGTACACACTTCAAGTTAGAGACAGGGGATGCTTAATTGTTTTATTGCTTCCTTATCTTTATTTCTCATCAGAGGAATAGAAGATGCTGTTAGGAGGTCTTGATCTGGTACCTATTGCACAGTGGTTATACAGCAATACCTTGACTGCTTTTTTTTTTCTTTCTGTTGCTTCTCCTCTTTAGATTTTCCTGATACTCTCCCAGCTCTAACTCCAGCTCCTCCAAAAAAGTCCAAGATCAAAAGTGCTAGTGTTCACTTTGAGGATGAAGATGCAGAGGAAAGACTGGAGAGTCATGATCGACACATTACAGCAGTCTTCAGCAAAATTATTGTATGTCTGTTTTTTATGTGATGATCTAGTGTTTGTTTATTTGAGTGCTGTGAACTAAGGAGGATGAAGGGCTCTGTGGCTGCTTTTTATTTCTACAGTGTAATGAGGCAGTATTGTAGACCAGTGTCTTGGAGCACCTTGAAAGAAAAAAGTTCTTTGGGTGTATTTTTGCTCTCAGTTAAATATAGATTTGTATCTGTCTTCCAGCCCTGGCTGCCTACAGGTAACACTGATTGCATGCAGGCATGTGCTGTAGTGTGAATTTGGATGAGTTTCTGGACTCTTCTGGGGATGTTCTCCTTGTTTTGCACTGGCCTAGGTTTTCCTTTATCTGATTCTTTCAGTGATGCATGGAGTTTGGCAGCAAAGTCTTTTGGAAAATAGCTTTACTTTGTCTCTAAATAAGCACAAAGTGTTCTGAGCCTGATGATGTGAGCTGCAGAGCTGAGAGATTTTGAGCCTGCTCTCAGTTAAATGATACAAACATGTCTGGCTGCTGCAATGGTTTTACAGAGTCTGAATATTTTTCTTCAGGAACGAGACACAAGTGCAGTAGCAGTGACCATGCCAGTGCCCACGGGAGATCCATTTCCAAGGACATTTCACCGGTCTGAGATAAAAAGTGAGGTAAGATTTGGAGCAGATGTTTTGTGCTATCTTCATTAACAATTGCCCTTTCTCCCGTTAAAGCCTAATGCTTAGTGGGGCTTGGTCGGGCTCAAAATAACCAATTTGGTATGCTAGAGATTAGGAGCTAGTTCAGCATGTATGTGGCATTGCCACCTGAGTGAAGGAGAGTTCTTCTACTAAGCTGCCGTCAACTAGCTACTCCATACCTTGCAGTTAAGTAACATTGGAATCTTCTTTGTTTAGCATTCTTCAGCTAACTTCACTGAGATGGATCAAATCTGCAGTGCTGTAACAGAATTAATCCTGTTCTGCTTGTTTTTCTCTGAGGAGCAATCTCTGTTAATTTGTCCACCAGTTTCTTATTGAAGTTGCAGCTGATTTCTCCTGGCATAACATTTGAGTATGGTTGCTCAGGTTATCTTTTGCAGAGGTTTTGATTTTGACTTTTTTTTTTTTTTTCTGAGGCTGTAGAACTGTAAAGCTGTGGTTGCTATTATCAGTCATTACTGTAGTAGGAAGGACTGCTAGCTGAGTGGGAGTCAGATGCTGGGAATTGATATGTGATTGACAGCTGTGGTTGCTTTGAGGAGGCAGCTTATTTTGAAGGACAGCTTTTTTGAAAGGCAAGGGTAATACTTTTTAAACTACCAGTTTTTGTTTATCTGATGCAGAAGTGCACAAAGCAGCTACCAAATGTTCAGACTGCCTTTTAAGTTTCCTCTCTGGACTGTGGACATGCAAGAATTTTTTCCTTAGTCTCCTTTGGATTTTCTGTGCATCCCCTGCGCAAGGCTGTTCAGACCCATGTTCTTCATTTACCTAGGCAAGCAACACAGTAATTTAGTCAGGATTATTTTAGCACTACGTGCCCACTTCTTATTGTGTAAATCTCTTCACCCTGCTGCTCACTAATCACTTCATAAGAAGCCTGTTCCAAGCATGTGGTGAGCACAGTGAAGTACAGCCCCATTTATACTGAAAAATCTGAGGTATTCAGCTATGCAGAGCTTCCAAAGAGCAGGAAAACTGTTGTGCAGCAGGAACTATTGTGTTTGGTGACATTTCACAATTTTGGTGACGTTGGTGTATTTTCCTTGTTTGAATTCACTTACAATTTATCACCTTCCTTCTCTAGGTGCCAAAAACATCCATGTCTTTGTCTCTCTGTCATAGCAGTAAACTCTGTTTTAAGAGTCACACGTGCGCAGAAAAGGGCAGGTGACTGCCAGCAGCCTCTCTGTATCACATCCCAAAGTCTGATCTGAGGGTGTCTTTAGGATCAGAACTATACATTTGTTAGTGGCAGGTGTGCAGGGAGACTCTGGAGAGAAAAATTGACACGTGGCTTTCCCGTTTGCAGGTGCAGCTGGGATCTGGAAAAAAAAGCATCTTTGCACAGAAGATGGCAGCGAAAAGAGCTGCTGAAAAGGCAGCGACGGCTCCCTCTGCTGCCGAGTGCGTGCAAGTAAAATCAGCTGCTCCGGGTGCTTTGAATCCTGTGGGATCCGAGGGAGCGGCACCGCTCCCCAGCAGCAGGGGTGGTAAGTAGAGAAGGTTCTGCTTATCCAGCCGACCGTATTTGCATAGCCTTAGTAACAATAACGTTCGCACATCATATAGAAATATGATTAAATTAGGGTAGCATTGTTGTCCTCAGTTTAGGAATCTCAAGGTCAGTTGGAATGTCTGTATTGTGGCAATAATTTGAAATGGTCTGAGATGCAAACTAAAAATTCTAAGGAGAAGATTCTGAGATGCATTTTAAAAATGGGGTTAGCTTTCCCACTGGTTTCGTTTTTGCTTCACACAGGGAAGTAGATTTATTTTTCAAGGTTCTTGTCCTCCTTTTCCTTTCTGTTGGTTACATGTAAAGTTTTTCTTATTTCATCACTGATTTCCACAATTTTAGGAAGAGGGTGGTTCTGTGTTGAAAGCATTTGAGACCACTGTGATGTGGGTTGTCACTCCCACTGAAATGTTTGAAAGCTCAGTTTTCCATCACCAGATCTGCTGCCATGAGACTGTGGCTTTGCTCCATAAGGAGTGTTGTGAGGCAGTGCTGATGAGTCAGTGTCACCTCTAGCAGTTACTTGTCTGACAGCAACTTGACGAGGAAATATGAAGCTAGTTCAACTGTTACCAATATCTCCAGGCGTTTTTTCATTTGTGTTGTTTGGGACAGTCCAGTTTGCTTAGGACCAGCCTGTGTCTGGGTTTTACCCTGACACCCTCTACTGAAATAGAGTCCAGATGTTATTCGAAGATTGTCACCATTTCCCTAAGGTTTGTGTTAGCCCTGCTCCCTGTCAGAGAATTGGTAAGAGAACTGCCAGATGTGCTGTGCTTTGTGTGCACAAAGCCATCATCCAGGTCACTATACTGTGCTTACTGTATGTCCTATTACAACTGGACAAGCATAATTATGTCTGAGAAAGCTGAAAGGGAAATACAGTAACCTTATAGCTGTCATCCTTTTGAACATGAATGCTTCTAAAATGTGATAGCATGACAGAGAGATTACAAAATGGCTTGGGCTCTCCAGCCAGACTGTTGTGGCAGGATCACTAGAAGCAAGAGAAGAGGAGCTTAATTTCTTGTAGTAACAACGTGTTTTTCCGTTGTAGCCCTTAGTTTAATTGCTGGTGGTGGGAAGCTTACTGAAGCTTTTGCCAGGTCACTCTGTATTATCTCTTTCTGCTCAATATGCAAAACAACTGTGGAAACGGCATCAAATCTTCCTGGTGTTATGTTGAGAGTCATTGCTGCTGTTTGAACAGGGATTGGATGCTTTCAGGGCTGGCTGGTTTAGAGCATAGGGATGGTCCAAGTCAGTATATGGAGCATATGAATAAAACATAAGCAGTAAAGTCACCAAGTCAGGTCCTTGTATAGTGGGTCACAGAGAGCTAGAGGGTCTCACACTGACCAAAAGAGCATGTTACCTGGTGCTATGGTTAAATGAAATGAGCATTTAAAATACATTTAGATCAGATTGTAAAGGGGACTCAGTTTTATTCAGAATAGGAAGAATGCCACTTGCTGTAATTTCTAATATGTTTAACCCTTGAGGATGAGTGCAGGACATTGTTAGAAGCAAACATGCCTGTGTTGAGAATTGATCCTGTATCACTCTGAAAGATGGTTTACCTGATCTAATTTTCTGTGTTACTCAGCAGACACTTACTAGGTAATGGTTCAGCTGACTTATGAATGTGGGTTCAGGCATTCTTGGGTGGAGAAAGAATCTAGTACTCACTAGCTTGGAAGAATGTTCTGATGCATCAGTTGTGAATTATGCTCCAGTTTACCTTTAGTGCTGTTGCTTTGCTTTAATGAAACAGAATTCCTTTCCTCCACCATCCCTCCTCAAGCTCCCAAAGAAACAAAGCTGGAAATGATGTCAACATGTTTGTTGTGACATGGGATGAAAGCACAAATGTTTTAGTTTTGTTTGAACCTAAACTAAACTTCTTTACTCCTATTCTAACTTTACTACCAAGGTAAAAGAAAAAACAAAAGGAGAAATTGTGCAAGCCTGTTAATACAGAATTGAGATTGATTGATGATGCTGTAGACACAGATCACTAACTGCTTTCTCTGCTGCTTTTTATAGATAAAGATGGTGACTTTTTGATCTCTCAGCGTCCTTGTCTCATAACGGGAGAGGGTCTTGGAAGCCTAAAGAGTGAGCAGGAAGCTCAAGCTATTCACAAAGAGAACTTGGAGAAGCTGCAGTCCATGTCTGAGGAAGAGATCCTGCAGGAGCAAGCGAGGCTTCTGGCTCAGCTGGGTATGTGCTTCCCAGGGTCACCTCTAGAGCTGAGGCAATTACTGAATGTGTAGGTCTTAACAGAAGTTAAGTCTTAACAGATTCACAGATAAATGATGGAAACTTGGAATTCTTGCTCATTCCATATGTGGAAAATCTTACTTCCATGTCATGTCAGTAGCTTATGAGTAAGGGCTAAGTGTGAAGAAATTCAAGAGTGTTTATTTTTCAGTGAGGGTTGATTTGGTTTGTTTTTCTTGTCACCCCTCTGCTGTGGTTTAAGATGATTCATGTGCTTCATTGCCTTGCACTCTAAATACATGGTTGCACATAAATGTTTAAGGTCCTAAAATGTGATTCTCTGAAGCTAATAAGAAAGCAGTGTCATAGCAATGCTTAGGTGAGAGAGAACCCTTGATCTTCCCCTCCAAAATACCTAAAACTCAGGCCAGAACTGTCAATACCCGGATTAGGAGAACATATGGGCATGTGGGAGATTGCAGTTCAAACCCATACTTGTAAAGCAGAAAAACTTGCAATTAGCCTTGACTTTTTGAAAAAGTGTTTTAATTATCAGGCTGTTGGGTACAGGCATATTCTGGCAGGGGTCTGGTCTCTGGTTTGGAGCCCTGTCCACAGTGCTGCTCTGGGAATGCCTGTCACTGGCAGCTGATGACAAGGTAGAGGAGAACACTGAATATGGTGTGTTTGATAAGACTTTGTGTGATCTGGGGCACTGCAACCCTTGTTGGCATTGATTTGATGAATTTATATGCTCAGGAAGAGCAGATGTAGGTGGCAGACAAGGATTTTTTAAATGCTCATGATTTCAGGTCCTCTAGCATCGAATTTAGATGTGAGTGGCATTTTAGATGCGTAAGTCTCTTCTGGGTTCGTCTTAAAGATCATATTAATTATCTTGACTTCATTGCAAGCAACATGGGTATAACTGGAAAGATGGTGAAAGAACTACACAAAATAATTGCAGCCAGATTGTTTAGGTACATCTTTCATTCAGAGACCCGAGTATTTTATTTGGCTTCACTGCTTATAACAATGGCATGTATATGAAAAATACCCTGATTACTGATTTGCTTCTGGTGATTTGTGATCTTTGCTTCTTGTCCCCACCACTGCATCCTTTGGGATATTAGTGAAGAGATTACTTAAGGAGTTTAAAAATGATGGGATGTATTTAAGTATTTTTGAACAATGTTTTCTGAAGCAGTGTATTTTTTATATGCCTAGTAGATTACAACTGTAGATATTTTAGTCTTTTGACGCCTTAAATAAACTGGGAGTAATTTTGGAATTCCCAGAATATCTATGAGTAGAGAATTAAACATGATGAAGCAACTCCTAAACTAAATTGCTGACTTACAGGTGGATTTTGGAACTGGACAGGTACAGAGTTGTGAATTAAGGAGACTTTTTCTCCCTGTTTGGGAGTGTGAATGATTTGTGTGTCTTAAATGCTGTCCAGTCCCTGAATTCTTAGTTATGAAGCAGATGGTATTCCAGTTCTGTGTTGGGCAGTGTCTTATTATTAAAACTGTGCTGGTTTTGTTCATGGAGACTCTAGACAGAAGTAGGCTTAGTTTGTGACATGCTGTGCACAGATTGACATCAGTGACTTTTTTGTCACTGTGTGAAATGATGAAATAATTGAGTACAGTATTTCCTTCCTGTGAAAGTGAAGTGTAAGAAAGGGAGAGCTCTGCTTGCATTCAGAAAAAATAGGAATACTTTAATGAGAGTGGGCTGAATGCCTGTTGTTCACTAAGGATGGTTTAAACTGCATCATTGAGGAGAATGTGTAGCAGTCATGAGTGTGGGATAGATGTTTCAGAGACATGGGAGTAATTTTTGAGATGACTTATCTCAGGTACAGAGCATTTCTCAACTGCTTGTCCTTTGTCCTCCAAAGAATAAATAACCATTGTAGGTGTTATGTTCTACTTTATGTATCTCTGACACTGCTTATTGGAGCATTTGTGTATGCTGTTGAGGCACAATGCAGAATCTCTCACTGTTCACCTCTGGCATAAGCATCCCAAACGCAGTCTTCTAGAGAAGAGTATTCAGAGACAGCGCACTCCATCCAAAAGGATGTGGGATATCTGTAGCAGATCTGAAAGAAAAATGATTATCCTAGAGCCATATGAACATTATCTATCCTTCAAAACATGTCTACCTCCCAAATGTTTCTTTTCAAAGCGTGAAGAGAATGGCTTTGTCTTTTTACTGGGTGTTGTCAGACCATAATTGGAAGGGGGAGTCAGTTAAAAAAAAAAGTCACCTTGTAACATAGTACCTGAGCTATGACTTGCAGTTCTACTGCAAGATCAGGTAATTCTTTTTGTGGTGTCTGTCCTGTGTATTCTTCTAGTGTTCAGATTGATGCTACTGAGTGATCCACAGGCAGGGACCACACACCAGAATTCTCTCCACGGTTAATAGTCCTTTTTAGATGTCCCGTTCAAGTGGCAGTGAGGGGAAAAGAAGCAATCATTTTTATTTGTAAGCTGGGAAAATAGAATTTTTCTGGTTGCTTTACCCTGAAAGACATTTGTCAGTTCTGTCTCTGGTTGTCTCCTCACCAGTCAGTTACTCCCACTTAGTGTGCCTAAGAGGTCGTAAAGCAGTGGAGTGGCTCAGTTTAAAGAGAAGTGACAGCTGGTAAGAGAAAGAGGACATGTAGAAAAGACTGAAACATAAATAGCAGGAGCTATAGGCATATGAAGTATTTTGAGACTTTCTGTCACATCTCTGTCTGTCTCTTTGTCAATACTTGCAGATCCCAGTTTAGTTGCTTTCTTGAAATCACAACGTGGTAACAATGAAGGCCAGAAAAAGGAATTAAAAATGGAATTGAACAGACCAGAGGAGTTTGTGGAATCTTTGCCTGTGGCTCAGCATGGTGTAAGATCATCTCTTTCCATGCAGGAGTCAGGTCTGGAAGAACATGTAAGGAAGGAAGAAAATATGAAGGTAGAAATCACGGGTAAGAAACAAAGTGCATATTGTTAATTTTCTGAACAGAAATACAAGATTAGTATGGTGTTTGCATCAATCTGCATTGGATTGTTGTGCTACTTTGTAGTGATCCAAATCTGAATTTTATCATGATATTTTAAAAATACGTATTTTGGGTTCAAAAAAGAACATCTCTACATGGGCTCCACAGATAAGAAAGGTGGTACACTATGTAATGGAAGTGACCTGTTCATTGGGAGGTCTTGCTTTCTGAAATTTTTTCTAAGGCCTCTGAAGGGAAAACTAGGCATCATTTCTCTTCATTCTGTCATGTGAAGAAGGAAACAGAAGAGTGTAGTAGTGAGATTCAGCTGGTGCCTGAATAATTTCTTTTAACTGGTACTGGTTGGGGACAAGAGAGTGTTGGGTGGGTAGGGTTAACAGTTTGTTCACATGATAGTACAGGGATGACAATCACTTTCACTTCAGGCAAATTGCTCATATAGAGCATCTATGTCTTAGTGTGACACTGCTCCTGATGGCCCCACTCTGTGTCTTGTATCTCAGAAGCCACCCAGTGATTTTCACAGGATAGAGGTATTAAGGTGTAGAATATCCTGCTTTTTGTGGAGTGCTACAGATCTATTGCCTCTTATGACAACCCTTAAATGCTCAATATATGCCTGTATGAGGAGAAAGCTGCTGTATCTCCAGTAGCTAGGAAGAACCCCATACATTCTCATGGCAGAGAAAGGAAGAGTTTTCCCCTTAGCCTTCTGCTCTTATTTTTGCTTTTCTCACTGCATTTTTTCTTTAGCACTTTCTTTTCCTCTGTTGTGATTTTTAACTTCTGTTGTCATTTTCCTCACACTTTCGTTCCTAACATACTTGTCCCACAATTTCATGACAGTTTTGCCTTTCTCCATCTCTTGATCCTCTCCTAATGCATCCTTTGTGTTCCAGTGTAACCTGCAGACTGATTAAAGAAGTCTCTGAATCACTTTGGGATTTCAGCTTGATGTTTGCAAGAGATAACAAGCATTTACCATTTTCTTGCTGAGAGGGATGAGTGTCTCAGTGTGTATCTGTGTGTGTACATGTGCAGAAGTAAAGCTCAGCCTCTTTGAGGAAGATACTTCACTGAACAGTCCTTTTGCAGTTTCTCCCCAAGTTTTACTTTTTCCGCAAATCCATCTTAATCAAAGGGACTATTTTTAGTTCTTTTTAGTCCCAGAATGACTGAGTGCACAAGTAACACCAGGTCAAGTGACATCTTTTCATTCCTGAGAGCCATAGAAGCATGTTGTTCAGCCTGTAATGGTAATAATAGTAATGGTAATAATAATGCTCTTGGGAATTGCTCAGTTTAAAACATTGTGTGCTGACATCTTTTGCCTCCTATAGAAGACAGCGCAGAAAAAAGAGGAGTTTTCTCATTATGTTTGAAACATAAAGAAAGGGTGAGCTGCAACACAGTTAAAAAAGCAAGGGAAGCCTTTCCAGTACCTTAGTTTATGACTGCAGCCCATCTTGGCCAATAGGAGATGTAAAAATTAATTTGCCATTAGCACTTATTGTTGGAATTTTAGCATCTGTTTATACTCAGAAGTAAATGCATCATGAATAGCCCAGCAGAAATGGTCATGCTGAATTTCCGGTGATGACACAAAGCAATAAGATTGCTCAAGAGTCAAACCTGCCTCTCTAATGACATGAAAGGCTGCTGTTTATTAGGAACAAGATAGCGAAACCTTTATCCAGAAACTTGTGAAATGGAAAAGTTAATCCTGACACTGAAAGAAAATGGGAAGCAAAGCAAAAAGTGAAGAGGTTGAGTGGTAGCCTTTAATGTAACCCAAGTCTGAAAAAGTTCAGTACAAGTGTTACATTCACACTGCCAGCTTGTGCTTTTGTAAAGGGATTTCTCAGTAACAGACTGGTGATGCCTTGAAATATATATCCATCTTTTCTTGTTGACAAGATCATTGTACTCAGGGCTGCAAGTTACATGCATAATAACTAATAACTAACTAATAGAATGATTAGCTCAACCCTGTCAATTTAGTGATTAATGGAGAAAACATTTTGTTAAATTACGAATGTCGATATATTTTATTTTTCTGCTGATTTTATTTCCTCTCATGTTGCATCTACCACCCACAAACATTCCACTTTCGTACATTTCAGATGCTTTTTCCTTTGCTTCAGTTAAAATGCATGCTGAGCCTTTGGCTGAAATTCTGCAGAACAGCTTTCTGGCTGAGCAAGATAACTGTGCTTGGTTCCTTGCCTCATTCAATACCACGTTGATCATAAGGGTGAAGCTTCATTCTGGAGGGGCTGAGTGCCCTTCTTGCAAGTTTATCGGCTAATTGAAAGAAAGTAAAAGGTTAGGTTTCAGGCCAGTTATCAGCAGGAAAAGATCTGATGAAAGAAGAGCATCTCAGTGGGACTCATCATTCCTTGCAAGAGAAGACTGAAGTACTGGGATTAATAGCTGCAATGCAGATGAGTTCTGGGCTGCTCCAGCAGGAGTAATGCTAATGCTTTCCATGCCCTTAAACTGCCTGTTACTTTCCTTACATGTGCCTTCTTTTGAGATAGCAAAGACTTCTTAGCTCATTCTGATTTGGGGTAGTATGCTAGTAGCAAAGCCTTACCTTTCCTGATTATATATCTCTGGTCTCTTCACTTGTGAGATTCTTCCACATACTCAGCTGTCTCTTTCCTTAGGCAACTCTTGTGATGTCAGGTACAAATGTCTTGTTTCTCAAATTCTTGTGCTCAAAGCTCTTTATAAAGTTAAATTAGTAATTTCTTCCTTGAGGACTTGCACCTTTGAAATTCTTGTTTAACTGTCCAGTTTTCCCACTGAGCTGTATCTGGAAAGCTGTGCAAATTTTCAGCTGTTTTGATCTTTTCTTCCCAAGCTGATCTCCTCAAGCCTTAAGGGAGGGATACTGAAGAGCAGCATCACAAATGCAACCAAAGCACAAATATTGTGCTGCCTTCAGTGTATCTAGGCTAAAATCTTACTGGATTCCGATAATTTGCTGGTATGCTGCATTAACACTTTTCAATTTCATGTCCCCCCAAACACACTCTTCCATGGATATTAGTTTACTTTCTCAGAAGTAGGGCTGATATTGTTTTTCCTTCACTGGTGCTGATAATTTTGCCTTACTCGTGTCCTGACTTCTGTTCAACTTCTCCTAAATTAGCCTTGTCTGAATTTCATTACAGTGCTGTTTACTTCCTCTTCTTGCTCTCATGAAAGATGAATTTCAAAGCTTTAAACCTTTTAGCTTTAAACCTTTGATGTTTGTGCATCAGACAACAGTCAGTTTGAAAATTGTTTTCTTTTTATTTTACGTAATCTTCTATTTAATACAGTCTTTAAGACAAACAGCTTGGCAAAGAGGGACTAGTATTTCCTTCATTGCTGACTTGGAAAGTAAGACTGACATTTCTTTCTCCACATACAAAGATGATGATTTGCCTGTGAAGCCCAGGAAGGAGTGGATTCACATGGACAATGTAGAGTTTGAGAAGCTGGAATGGATGAAAGATTTGCCATCACCTCGGCAGAAGAAAACCAAAAAGGTTTGAAAGCAGAAGCTATACTTAGCATGTTTGTGTCTGGATCATGCTTCTCAGCAGTAACAGTTTTGAAGGCTTTAAAAATGAGTCCTCTGGCTACTCAGTCTGTGGGATTTCATCAGGTTGAAAGATTCTCGATTTTCTTTCACAGGATGGGATGATAGAGGATCAGTTCAGTCTGTAGCACTCAAGAGAGCTAGGAAGTGAGAGTCTAGGCATTGTAATCTGGGATGAAACAGGTGTAAAACTGAGAAAAAAGGAAAGATAGGAGGTTGGGTTTTTTTAAGAAGTTGAGGCCTGAAGAGTTTTTAAACTGTTGTCTTCCAGCAGATGATGTAAAAAGTGTTATTTTAAGAAATGAATTGAGTGGACAGTAACAGAAATAATAGTTTTCTCCCTCCACCCTTTTGCTGTAGGGAATGCAAGCTCGATTCAGTTTAAAAGGAGAATTGATTCCTGCAGATGCTGATTTGCCAACACATCTAGGCTTGCACCACCATGGAGAAGAGGCAGAGGTAGGTGGGTGTAATATAATAGAAAGGGTACACACATTTCTGTTTTCTGTGTTTGATTTGGTGGATTCCTTTTGTGTCAATCTTTTTAGTGCACCTTTAAAAAGTGCAGCAATTTTTCTTTAGAAACAAACTCCTGAAGACAAATTATGTCTGCATGCATGAACTGCATTACTTCCAGAAAACTGTCGATGGTTTTTCTCTTTAATGCTGTTAAAGTTCTGTGGTGTTGGGAAAAGGTGCACATACTTCCTTTGCTTAAGAAGTTCAATTTTCTATTGTGACATCTAAGATTAGAATCTCTTCTGCAATTGCCACGAAGTGGCAAACAGCATTGGCTTGCAGTTTAACTTCTGATACGCAGTATGTTACAGGTGATTTTATTTTAAGAGGCCTGTTTTTAGCTGTAGCTGAGGGTGTTTTTTGGTTTCTTTGTTTTGTTTCCCTCTGCAATTTAGAGAGCTGGTTATTCTCTGCAAGAGCTCTTTCATCTGTCTCGCAGCCAAGTTACACAACAGAGGACACTGGCTCTACAGGTCTTAGGTCGTATTGTTCAAAGGGTAAGTCACTTTAAGGACTTTCTCCCCCATAATTCAGGTTTTTGGTGGATCAGGGTCTGGATTCTCTGGTTCTAGTTGTTTGTTTTCTGCTGTTCAGTGAAGGTGAGCAAAGTCACCAAGAGGGCATTCCGTTTCACTGAGGATCCTTACTGTTAGGTAAGCTAAGTGTTGGGATATAACACACTGAGATGCAGATTTCTCTGGATGGTTCAAGAGTATTATTCTTCCAACAGGTTGTTTCAAGTGCTGTTCAGCGGCAGTGGTGTAATTTCAGTTCTCTTGTTAATTTGGATGCAAGTTGATTTTTTTAGTGTTACTTTTGTGACAAACCTATTCTTGGCATTGACCCTTTCACTCCTGTTGTCTGAGCCAGCTTCATGATATGCATTTTCTGTAGGAGGTGAGAAAGAGCTAAGCCTACTCATAGAGCAATGTGCCAAGAGGAGAAACCAAAATGAATACTTCAGTGCACATTTCCACCTAACTTTTGGGGAAAGTGCTGACATTCCCCCTAATGGCCCTGGAACAGAGAACAAGAAACATGGTGGTTTTGAGAAGAGTGATGGGACAGAACAGGATGAAGTCAAAAGATGAGTGCAGACTTTAGAAAGAAGAGTTTCTTGCACTAAGGAATTGAAGTTGTGTTCTTCTGTAGAATGAATGGGGGATAAAATAAAGGAAGAATAACCTCCACACAGGTAGCAGGTTTGCAGTAGAAGTGGAAAGAAGCAAAGACACAAAATGTTGAGATGTGACAGCCCAAAGATATGCCCAGCTGAGATGAGACAGCCTTAACCTTGGCTCTGTCTGGCATTTTGCAGGCCAGGGCTGGAGAGTTTGCTTCCTCATTGAAGGGCAGCGTTCTGCGTCTGCTGCTTGATGCTGGCTTTCTCTTCTTGCTGCGCTTCTCACTGGATGATGCAGTGGAAAATGTCATGGCAGCATCTGTTGGTGCTCTCCGGGCTCTGCTGGTGTCACTTGATGATGAGGTAAGATAATCATTCAGGGTTTGATTTTATGCTGAGCTGCTTACAGGGATCAGAATGAGGAGACATGGTAAGTAGCTTGAAAAAAGGTTTATTGGATGTGTTAGCTTAATGGTGATAGAATGTCATTGCTGTGCTTTGAGACAAACAATGGAGTGTGTTATCCCAATTTGAGAGATTCAGCTATCTTTCTTTCCTCCTGTTTGAATTAGCTCTGTCCTATGATTAAATTCAGTGCATGCTGCTGAGTTTCTTCTTCTTTTGATATCTTTGCAATTTACATCAGGCCACTACTAATGTATATGTAAAATTTATCTTTTTAATATGACCTCTTACATTGTTTTCTTATTTCATAGTTTTTCTGCTTCATAACAGATTCAATATTCTCCGTTCTTTCTCCTATGCCTTGTAATAATGCTGTTTTCTTTTTCTCTCATTGTCCATTTTCTGCTGTTCCCGTGTATTTTTGTATCACTGATACATACCTAATTTTGCTTGTTCATGTGTTTATTTTCTCAGTGATGATTTTTCGCCTGTTAGAAGGTTGACACTCCTTTTAGATTTTCAGGGCTACTAGACAGCCTAGAGCACCGAGATTAAGATGTATTCGTGGTTGGACAGAAGCAGTCTGTTATAGGCAGAGCATGCTGTTGACTGTGTTACAAATTCCTTCCTTGAGAGCTGCTTTTCTGTTTGACTGCAAAGGGGCTGGTGATAGAAGAGATGGGGTAGAAGTTACCTGCGCCTTCCACCAGGCCTGTAGAGCTTTCCTTAGTGGGAGGCAAGAGAAATGAAGGAGTAGGTAGCTTTCTCTATGTTTTGCTACTTTTCTATATATGAGCCTAATGGAGTTCTGCTAGATGAGTCCTGCCCACCCATGGTAGGTAATTAGTACTATGAATCAGCTTCTTATTGTGCTTTTTCACTCTTCTGGTGTTACTCTGGTTTATAAAGTGTCTGCAGTGCTCTTGATTTTTCAGATCAAAGCTTATGGTGTGATGTCTTGTGTAAGCAGGGATTGCTGACTCTTGCCAGAAGCAGTACTGTGAATGCTGTGTCAGTATATTTTCTAACTTAGAGTCCTTCCTAGAATCTCGTGTTACTGAATTTCAGAATGTCTCTGAGAAGGGGACAGGGTTGGAAGCCTGGTCCTCTGCTCCAGGATTTGTAGGGCAAATAGGATTTATCTGCACTGTAAACACAGGTCAGCACACATGAAAATCATGCTGTTTGAAGGTTTTGTTCATCCTTCAATGGCTATGAGAAGGAAGCAACTTTCTTTTCATTTCCTTTGATGACCCAGCTACCTCTTCTTAATGCTTTTCCTCCTCTTGGTGGAAGGAAGACTATAGTCCCAAGCTCTGTGTTCCAGGTGGACTCATGGCTTCATCCACTCAAGTCAGGCCTCTTCTGACCATGCCATTCACTCACCATCTTTAGTTCATATTGCATTGGGGTTTATTTAATGTCTGGTAATAGCTTGTGCTTCCTTGGTACTTGGCAATTGAAGTCTACCACTGACTAATTGGTGTGTGTTTCTGATTGTGGGAGCAGGAAATGGAAAATTTTAGTAGTTATTAGGCAGTGCAAGCATTTGATTTGGCTGTCTTTCATATTCTAAAACATTTTGGGGGAAGTAGGTATGTTATGGGAGCAATCCCCTCTTGAAGAATTGAAACTATTACCCTAGTTGGGCTATTACCCTAGAACTGGAGACTACCTGACACTGTCATCAGCTGTGGACAAAAAAAACAAACAACCCAGGCTTTTCTGTTTGCTTAGGCTGAGGGATGTAGCAAACATGAACAAATAGACTAACCAGTCTTTATTTTATCATACTACTTTTGCATGATCTTTCTCTGTTATTTGTGACCTAAGTTCCACACAGGTCCAAAAATAGGAAGCCAATAAATACCAAATTTCCGTTTAATGCCTAGAGCCTTGGTGGTTGTTTTATTTATTTATTTACTTATTTAGAATCCTATTTTTTTTTCCGGTTAAACTGAATTTCTGTTAGCTGTGTAGTGAATTTAATTCACATCACAGTAATTCTTTTTAATGGTTTTTCCAAGTCTGTATGTGTCTCAGGCCAAAATAATTTCCCTGAAAAAGCATTGAATTCTACTTGTATATGTTTAAAATAGCTTTTATTGTCTTCATGTTTTCTTGGGATTATGTAGGAATCAATAAATCAATAAAGCATTCCATATTTTAAAGCATCCCCAGAAAGTTTTTGTCTCTTTTTGTGTTTATGAGAATTTTATTCTGTATGCCTTAACTCTCCTTATAGAACTATCTCGATTGGACTTTCTCATGGTACCAAGGGATGGCTGCATTCCCCTTTGTCCCTAACAATGAGGAGGAAGAAGAGGAGGAAGAGGAAGAGTTAAATGGAGCAGAGAAATCTCAAGATAAAAAATTAAAGGATGAAAACAAGCCAGACCCAGATGTGGCCCGATATGATGTTGTAAAGGTAATCACAAAGTTAGACACAGAATCGTCTTAGGAAAATAGGCTCTGCGCAGTGCTATGTGTGCTGTTGAAACATCCACCTTCCTTGTGCATACTGGACAAGCACATTCTGAACAAGAATTAGAACTCTTTCCTGGCTGTTGGTTGTTTTGTTTCTGTCATATATTATGAGAAGGATAATTATATTGGTCTCTAAAAATGTTGAGACTTGACTTATGTGGTTTCAGTATCATTAATATCTCTTAACTTCCTCTAGGGAATTCAACAGCAAACACACTGATGACCTGATAAGACTTCGTCAAAGACTGCATACAGACATGACTTTCAAGCTCACTTACTTGAATTAAAAATGGAAAGATTCCAACCATTATTAAAATGTCTATATGCACTTTTTAAGTTAAACAAGAATATTACAGCTCGATAGTTCAGAACTAGTAGATTTGTACAGTGATATCTTTTTTTATTTGACACAAGGTGGCTATTTACTATTTCTCCAAATGTCATATTGCATTTCTCAGATTAAGATTTTTACAGCATTCAGAAGGAATTCCTCCCTCATTTTAAACCTAATCCTGTATTTTGGATATGAGATCTAAAAATAGCAAACTTTATCTCAAACTCAGCCTTGGTGGAGCCAATGCACCCCTCTTGGCCGCTGCAGTTGTTAAAACCTGTGATCACATCACTTAATCCTTGAGCTTGTGTTTAAACAGCACTTGGTCTAAAAGCATCATTGGGTGAATGAATTACTGTACTTGGATATTTGGTCTTGTTTAGAGGCTTCATGATTTCAGATGTGTTCTGCTAGGTGTGTGGCACTGTTGAAAAAACACAGAAAAGAGTGATAGATAGACAGGAGATCAGTTTGTGATTCTGTAAACTGTGTCGTGTTCAGCGTAATTCAGCTTGATCTGAGTAGCCTGAACTCAGAAGGTATTTGTGATGAAATTCCCCTCTGTTCCCATTGCTGTGCAGTTCCATTTCACACTTGCTTATTGTAAGTCTGTTACCCAGTTGTTCCACATAGTTGGAAAAGGAGTATTTAAACTAACTGCTGAACTTGGTCAAGCCCAGAGCTACAACTTGCTCGGCTGCAGTTTTTAAAAAGTATCAGTTATATGAATTCAGGTATTGAGGATTTGCCTTTTCTCAGAACCAGGAATACATCACACTGTTACATAAACTGATGATTTGTTTCCTGGCACCATACTGATCATTAAAAAAATCACATCATCCCTATACATCTCTTTTCTAACTGCAAAATTGGAATTTGTCTGTTCTCTGTTTCTGTCAATATTCTCTGATGTGACAAGTACTCTCAGACAGAGTGCTGCATTAGCTGGAGGTGGTGTGTAGCCAAAATTATTCAAGGTCCACAAGAACCTTCTTCACCAGCAGTAGGTTTTAACAGTCTTTTGTATGGAAGGTTATTTCCCTGTCACTTAGAGTTTTAAACTCTGGTAAACGCAAGTATCCAAACCCCTCCAGTGGTCTGATTCAGAACAAAACTAAAGTTGTTTCTGCTCTGTTCAGATAACTCTTGCTCATTTGCCAGCATAGTTCCAAATACACAGAAACTTAGTTGTTTCATGACTGCTAAATTTGCAACAGTCTCTGAAGAAGATGTATTCTCCTTTTTAAAATTTTTTCTTTAACACCTTTCAGGGACTTTTGAAGACAAGGATCCAGCACCGGCTGAGGTACATCTTAGAGGTGGTGCGACCTGTTCCGACAGTAGTCCTGGATATACTGCACATCCTCACCCATATCGCAAGGCACTCCTCTGAAGCTTGCAGCCAGGTAAATCTCCCATTGTATAAGAGCTTGGGAACAGTAGAGAAAGGTTGGGAAAAGAGAAGAAAGATCAGGTGCAGTTATGGCAAGGAGATGAGACAAACTTGTCTGTTTTGCATGTCTTCTGCTTGTTTGCCTGACTGCATACCTTTAGTTATTTGTACTCCCTGCTATTTCTCTGCAGCTGCTTGACTGTCCTCGATTGATTGAGACCATTGTCAGGGAATTTCTCCCTACTCAATGGGATCCCAAAGTGGCTGAACCAGGGTTTTTACTTACCAGTCTCCACGGAGTTGCTTGTGCTAATGCTATGAAGTTCATCAGGGTATTGGCATCTGGAGGCCGAAATGCAACAGCCAGGCTGGTGAGTGATTCCTGGAAGAGCTTTTCTGATTGCAAAGGCCTTTGTTCTCTATACCTTACTTCCTAAATAAAGACAGCTAACTGGAGGTGACTGTGAGCTGAAGCTGAAGAAACCAGGGTGAGGAAGGTGCATTAGTGTGTTTTGAAGGAATTGTTGACAGCGTCATAATAATGATGCTTCTCCTGCATAATGGTAAAAGAGCTGTCTCAAGCTTTACTCTGCTTTTTTATGGTTTGTGTAGTGCACTCATGTGAAAGTCACAGAGCAGAGCAGGGTGATACTGACCAGGAACAGATGTTTAGAGTATGCATTGGTGTGTAATGCTCTGTACACTCCCATTTTTCAGAGATAGGCAGCATAAGACTGTATAAAGTCCAGAGACATAGAAGACTATATAAGTCCAGAGACATATTCACTATCCTTATCTTTTACAACCCTGGCTGAATTTTTCTGCCATTAATTTGTCTTAATAACACTGTGATAATTCATCAGAGTTTTCAACTCCTCTTAACTTCTGGACAGGTTTTCCACTTCAGAGATAATTGCATTCCCTCACATAGTTGGTCATGCTGGTGCTATAAATGCATGAAATCTACCAAGAGCAGCACCCATTGCAGTGCAAAGAGCACTTCTTAGGCTGTTTGGTTCACTGTTAACACCTAACAAATTGCTACCCAGGAAATTGCTACTGTCAACAGAACACCAGTCTGTACTGTAAAATATAGAGAATAATGATGGATAGTGGGGTATTTAAAGACTGTAAGTGTTACTAGGAAGATAACAGAGTAAAATTCAAATGTTTTTCTACTTCAGGCTTTGTGTACTCCAGGTATTTCGAGGCATGCAAAAACTGCTTTGAAGGTTCTTGACACTCAGGCTTTGCTACTGTTACACTCTTACATGTTCTGTTACATGCACTTAAATGTGGGAGTGAAAGATAATAAAAAACTAAATCAAAACCATCAATGTAGGAATTTATTTTAGCTAACAACAAAGTTCTTCCATCTTCCACCTGGAAGTAAATTTGACTTTGTCCTCTGTTCTGTAGGAGAGGTGTCAGAATTTATAGTTTTGACTCATCACCACCTTTGCTTTCTTGCTGGTGTGCATTGATTTCCCTACCAGATGCCTCTAAGGCATTTGAAATTTAAATTACCTATAATATGTCCTTGTGCTGTGAAAAAGACATTGTTGCCTCATTTGTTTAGACAGAGCACATAGAAGCTTTTGTATGTGTGGGAGAAGGAAAGAGAAGCTCTTTTTTATGGTTAAGTAAAAATACCCAGATGTAGGGGAGGATAAAAATTATTTCTAGAGAACTGCAAATGAGTCATGTCATGCTTAATTCAATACCAAAATAACCTCAGAACATTTCCAAGGCATCAGAATTCCATAACCTTATGAAAGTAATAGGCAGGAGGTACCGTTTGCATAAAATAAACACTGAATTAGAGTGTAGAACTTCTGAAACCTGTCTAGTGTGACCTCCCCAGGAGAAAGTCAGCATCAGTTCAGTACTTTTGTAGACATCTTTTTTCACAAAGTGTATCTTTCAATGTAAGCTTGACTAAGAGAGTTGTATTTATGACTATTTAAAGAAGGATAGTTTTATATATATATATATATATATGTATCTTTAAAAATCAGTTAAATGCTGCAGAGAGCATCCAAAACAGGAGTGTGTATAGGGCAGACACACCTCCATCAGAAATTATTTAGGTGTCGTTGGTTTGTGTTAGGAGTGGATTAGTTATCCCATGTCATCCCTTCCAGGAATACTTCTCTCTTAACAGCCATTGACCATTTAGTGATCCTTTGTCGTGTGCTCCTTAAGACTGCAGAAAATAAAAGCAGATTTGAGCAGTGCAAGAAGGGTTCAGAATGAGCTGAATTGAAATCTGCAGCTCTTCGTGCATGTCAGAGCAGAGGTGATGCTGCATGCAGCTGATGCCCCTTATCCCTTTGTCTTTTTTTGTTCTTCATCCTTTTCCCTTGGTTTGTTTTGCAGCTTAACAAATTTGAAATGAAGAGTCGGCTAAGTCGCTTTATCGCTGAAGCCCCTCTGGACGTGCAGCTGCCGAGGGAGGAAGCCGTGAGGCTGAGCACCGAAGCCTTCCGGCTGTGGGCTGTGGCCGCTGGCTACGGGCAGGCCTGCGACCTCTACAGGTACAGCTCAGAGCTGGAGGGCACCGCAGGGGCAACAGACATCCTGCTCCAGGGGGGTCTTCAGGCTCAGTCTCAGTTCTCTTCAGGGTGTCTTACCTCACTTTCTCTTGCCTCCTGCAGGGAAACTCAGTTTCCAAGGGTATTCATGCTGTGTATTGCCTTTTTCTGGTTATTCACTATTTCCTGTGTTTAAGCACTGCTATTTTGTTGTTTCTCCTTTACAGTGGGAAACCACTGTAGCTTTTTAGGGCTGCTTATTTTCCCCTTGAGGGGTTGAATAATCTGTGCTTGTATGACATGAAAACATGTGGTCTGCAGTGGATCCAGGACTGAATCTGCTTGACCTGGGGGTAGTCTGTGGGCAGCAGTCACCACACTGAGTGGGGCAGACTGATGCACACAAAGTGCCTGATGCATCAACTTTCAGGTCAGGACAAGTTCTTGTGCTTGACCACCAAGGTCTGCACCTGGTGTAGGTCTGACCTACCTCAAGCATGAAGTCTTCTTCCTGTAATTACATTGAATTGGAAGAAGAGAGACGGCTATGGAGTTGCTCTGCGGTGGAGTAAAAGGGAGGCCAGTATTTAGTTTCAGAAAGGAGCTTCTCATCTACAGCAGCATTTTGTGTTCTTTGGCACAATCTGATGTATGATTTTAAAAGAGCAAACCCTGTGTATACTATTTTAACATTATAAATAATGTTGAGGAAAGAAACAGCAGAAGATTCCTTAAAGTTGCAAGATTGTAAGTGTGGCTGAGAATCTGAGTATTCCCCAGCAAGAATAAAATCAGAGTTGTTTTTTCAAGAGATAATCAGGGTGCTTGGAGGCAGGGAATAATTAGATCCCATTCAGATGAAATTGGAATAGCAGTAGTCTTTGTCATCTTTTTTCTATGTCAGTTTATTTTTGTTATTGTGGTGATGGTTCTCATAATCACATTTTAGAGATCTTTATAAATAAATTATTTGGGAGTGTAAAGAAGATAAAGCCAGATTCTTCCAGTGGAAAATGAAGAGCCAATGGGCACAAATTAAAATACAGGAAATTCCACTGAAGTGTTTTTACTGTGATCTTTACTAACTTTACTGTAAAGGTGATCAAACACTGGAGCATTGTTGCACAGCAAGATACTAAACTCTCCATTCTTGAAGATATTAAAAATATGACTGGACATAATCCTGTGCAATCTTGCTCTTGCTGGCCTGTCTCGAACAGGGAATTGAAGTACAAATTATCTCCAGAGGTCTTTTCCAATGATGTCTCTTCCGTAATTCATACTACAGTGATCTCTACCCTGTGCTGGTGAGGATACTGCAGTCCCTGCCCGAGTTGCTCAGTGGGAAGAGCCCCGTGGCTGAGTTGTCTGTGCAGCGAGCTGCAGCAGTGATTACTCTGTTGACACATGTGACACAAACAGCAGGATACACGGCAGAGCTGCAGGCCAAGTTGAGCAGGTAGGCTGTCTAAGTCACCATTCTGTGCATCTCAGTAGCTGGCATCCCATCTTCCCTTTCTTTGGTTTGGAGACCTGGTTGTCACTTTTTTCCCCCCTCATTTCAGTTGTTTACTGTCCCACATGTGAGCCCCTGCATGGTGAGGTGTATTCCCTCTGACACAAGATCAAAAGTAGTGTGTGGTCTGAAAACTGTATGCCTGCTAGCATGGCCAGGGGCAGGAGTCAAAGCCTACATTAAGCTAGGTGGCACAAAGGGCACTGTTAGTCAAATGCCCTGCTGAGAGGAGTTAGGATGCTGCTTTGAACTTCTCTTGGGAGTAAAGAAAGAAAATGTCTTGAGGTTTGGAGAGAACCTCTCTGCAGAAACCAAGATGAGTCCAGGATTAAGAGATGGTTAGGTTTTGACAGACATCAAAACAGTAGGATTTGCTGCAGACAGAACTACTTTTTCTGGTAGAAAGCAAGAAACTCTTTTAGCTAAGGCTGAGTACTGAGGTAGCATTTCTGGTAAAGCTAGAGCATAGCTCAGGGGCAGAGTAGTGCAGGAGAAGAAACTTCAGCTTTAGTAAGTACATTCTGCATTTTTCCTTTCTGCCTAAATTATGTGGTCTGGGTTGTGGGACTATGCAAAGACTTTCCTCCTAGTTATGCTGTTGGATATAATCTTCTAGACATCTTTCTATTAAAATTGAAGATTTAGAGAGACAGTTGTTTGATATTTATTTGCTGTCCTGTGCCATTCTTCCATTGTGTTTCAGCAATAACTCAGAAGATAGTGAACCAATTCCACCTCCTCCAGTAGCATGGAGTCAAGTGTCAGGCTTACAGCCCTTCCTTGAGACAAGTCTGAAAAAAATCCTTCAGCAGATATCCCAGACAGAAACTTGGCAAGCTCTCCAGCCTCTGACCACAGCTTGTGTGATCTTCTTGGGAGTTTATTACAGTGCTTACAGCCAGCAGGTAACGCCTGAAAACACAGGCTGTCTTCACATCTCACCAGCACCAGCTTGTGTATTACCTCTGAAAACTGGAACTTACAGGCAGTACTGAAAAAGACAGGTATTGAGGCATCTAGCTGAGCACTGATTTTGTTACCACACCTCATATCTAGGCTGCATGACATTCAGGGTCACTTAAGTTTGCTAACCTTATGTGTTAGCAGTGCCAAATATCGGTCTTCCTATTTTGTCCTTTCATCCTTTGGGATCAGAATCTCAATCAAGGTATTTGGTAGTGCTGCAATTGTTCTGATTTACTACAGAGCTCCAAAGCATGAAGCAAATGCAATGTAATTTTATTTGGCAGTCGTTTTTCCTAGTGGGATAACTCAAGTCATACATTTTTGCATTTGCTTTGGTCTGAGAGCTTACATGTGGACACCTAGGCTGCAATCATCTCACTGGAAGATGGAGCATTAAGGGTCATGCCGTATGAATTTGGATAGGAAATAGTAAAGATAAATTTATTTGTTGCCCCACTGACATTGAAGGTCAAATTCTGTAACACACAGTTGTTGTATGTGATCATCTTTTAAAGTGAGTTTTCTGAAGGTGACATGTCAGTGTGATGCTGTTGAAAAATAATGTCTTACGCTTTAGCTACCTTAAAGATTCATGTTCTAAAGATGAATGCAATTTTCCTCTTTACTGCCCAACTGACATGTCTGAGTTCCTACTTGGGAGATCTGTGTTGAAGGTGTGGGGGTAATTTAGTGGCTGTAGTTATTCACACTTGTGCAACTCCTCTGAAACTTGCCAAAAGCAACTGAGTTGCAGTTGCGGAAACTGCAGTAGCTCTCAAAGATGTCTTCAGGGTCCTGAAGGTTGGTATAACTTTCATAGGCTGTGATTATGTCCTGAGCATTAGAGAACCAGGACAGCCAAGAGGTTAACACGCCTTTTTAACCTTTACAGGTATTCTAGAAGAGTGATTGAGGAAACATTTTTTTAAGTCCTTGAAGTGTGCTGGGTTTTTGAATTTCCACTTAAAAAGATGCTAGCTGAATTTTTTACAAAAATTGTACATAGCATTATCTGAATAGATTAGTGCCAAAAACCCCCTCTTATAGTAATTAGATTAGTGTATACTGGGACCTTCTTGGAATATTTTTGTTAGACTATTAAAAACTAAGGTTAACATCTTCAGAAAGGTTTTACTGATATCTGGAGATGGATTTTACCTGGATGAAAATCAAATTTTATGTAATGGAAATGAGTATTTCTGTATCCCAAAGCAGCACTCTAATGAAGATAAAAGTGTTAAAATTTGCCAGCATATTCCTTCAACCTGGAATATTGTTACTAGGGTCAGAAGATTTTGGATGATTCTCTAAAAGCCACAGTTCCTCCTCTGTGCAGTGTTCATCCACAGTCATGCTTTGATGGGTAGGTCACTCACACTTTATGCAGCTGATTTTTTTGGGGGTTTTTTTTTGGAGACCCTCAATGGTGCCACTCAGATTTCTCAAGGTGGTTCTGATCATCTTTGTGTCATCTGCAATTTAAATAGAAACATGTAGATGGTAGGGGGAAGGGGGTCTAGCCAAGTTTTTATTTAGGGAATCTTGATTCCAAGGATCCCATATCTTGCTTCCAGCCAATTAAGAATCTCTACGATGCGCTTTAATACTTGAGTGTGAGAACACTTTGAGGTGTCAGCTCTCAGCTTCCACACTATGAGCAGTGAGGCCAGCTCTAGCCTAGAGCAGTACCGCTGTTTGTACTGGGTGATGGGGTCTGGCGAAAGGGTAATAAACAGAGGAAGTAAATGAATCTGTCACCTTTTTTGCTATCACTAGATGCTATGGTCATTCACTCTCTTTTCCTGTCATTCTCCACGGCTTCTACAGCCATCAGTCAATCCAGTTGACTGCTTAGAGGAACTGGAAGTTTTGACATCGGAGATGCTGCAGCCCCTTCTCAGCCAGCCGGCCATAGACAGCATGTGGGACTTGCTCAGGTAAAACCATTCCACTGCTAAGATGCTGTTGTCAGAAGCTGAGAGAACCCCATTTCTATACTGTACCATGTGACAGCTCTCCCACCTTCTGTCCTCTTTTCTCTGTGCAATATACCCCAGCTATGGGATTGGAGTGCAGTAGGGCTGTGTCTACACCCTGCTTTGTCCTCTCTTTCCTCACAGAAAAGGCGTGATGGATCAGAGGTTTCCAGCTCCTCCTTTCCTACTGGTGGTGCTGCATCTCTGCTTTGCCATGTAGCTAGGGTTTTCATATCAATTTCAGATTATTTTAGTCACTCTTGGCTTTGATTCTTCTTTTCACCAGTCTAAAAGAAATAGTACCAGTAGCGTTAGTTGAGTCCCTCTTACGTCATGAGGTGAGTGTGTGAGTTCATGTACTGTTCATGTGCTCTGTATGGTGCTGCTTATATAAAAGAATTTAACTAGATTCACATCTTTAAGCTCCTGCAGAGCTTCACTATGGCTTTGAAAACCCCTGCAGAGAAGTGCAAGAACAGATACCAAACTGTTCTTCCAGACATTTGAATAACATAAGTTCTGCTCTGGAACAGTTAAGCACTGCAGATATTCTGTCTTTCTGCTGTAGAGGGAGCCTCCTTACTAGGCTGTGATTAATCTTCTGGAGTGGAGAATCTAAAACACCTGACTTGCAGTCAGAGAGGCATCCATCCACCTCTGAGAAGGTCTGATATAAAGGGCACTTGAAATTTTTGTTTTCAAGTAGTATTTGAATGGTCACCAAACAGTTTGGCCCATGTTCTTTCATGACTGAAACTGAGATCTGAAGCTCTTGGCACCAAAGCTTCCAGCACAAGAGCACTCATTAGACCCTTTTCTGCCTGTCCTTGTGATCTGAAGACAATGGATTTGGTCAGGCTATCAAAGCTCATCCACAAGAATTTTCATTCTTCTCAATACTGGCTGATCTCTGCCCTAATAATTTTACAATTTTGTCTAAACTCTCTGGGCAGTTTAGGTCCAGGAGTTCAGGATACTTTGTGAGCCCCCATGTGTTTATGCATCTCCTACATGTAATACCAGCAGTAGAAAGAGCAGTGCGGTTAAGCAATTCGTTTTCTGCCACAGAGTAATGATATGAATCTTTGACAGAGTTTGCCCTATTACCCCATTACCATTGTGCAGCTTGCTTGTGGTCACTCTTCTTTGTGGTGGTCTTACCTATACAGGCATGATGTATCTACTCTGGGTCCCACAAGCACTGCTGGTGTGGGAATTTGTAGTTCCACCTACAGAGAACACACACGCTGAGAGTGGTCTGCACAGTCATATTCATGTACAGTAAAGCTACATCCTTTCTGAATACAATTTAAAAATACGCATTTCATTAGTGCATAAAGGGCAGCATTTTTGCAATGTCAGTTTTAGGTATAATCTTTTTGGTTTTTGCCTACAAGTTTATTATTGAAATGTCTTGAGTGGGTGGGCAGCCTTATTAGCCTGGTGTGCATATGTATGTGGGGAGCAGTGTATTTTTTTAAAATCAAAGGTCCAACACTTTCAAGTATTTGACATCAGAAATGCGTCACTGCATCAGTATTTCTGCTCATCATGACCAATTTAGCTGAAGAGTTTCTGACAGCTCACTGGCATTAGCTTTTATGGCAGTAGTGCTTGGTGTACTGGCTGAGAGACTGGCTTTTTGCTTTCACTGTCTTCAGGGCTTCCATTTTGCTGCAGTGTGTGGTACAGTTCAGATAGATAGCTACAAGATAATGCCTCAGCACTATGAATGCTTTTGACCCCTCTCTCTTTATTTGTTCACACAGGCCATGTTCTGCTTTGTGCAACCCTCTGTCCTGTTCCCCGGCGCCGGAATCTGTTGGCAGCATTGCATCTCTGAGTTGCACTGGAGGCAAACCTCCTTTGAGCCTGGTTGGCTCCAAGTCACCTTTCCCCTTCCTCACTGCCCTCCTATTTCTCATCAATAATGTCACTCACATTCACAAGGGCCTGACCAGCAAGGTGAGAATCAACCTTTTCACTTAAATTCTAGGTGAATGGTAATATACTTGTGAGGTAGATTAGTATTTGTACCTTTCCAGGCATAAAAGAGATGTTACAAGGACTGTTAAAATCAAATTGTTGTGCATTTTTATTTTCAAAATATTGAAGTACTATGGAGAGAAACAGCCCGACTTCCTGAACAAGTGGGATAAGGATCAGAAAAGTATCTTGTCTTTGAATTCCAGTATTCAGTTGACACCAGAAAGCTGGAATTACAGAGCAGGTGATGCTTGAAGGATGGATTTATAAAGAATGTTGAGAAGAGTTGAATAACTGTTGTTTGGCTAAGCAAAATATAAAACTTGAGTGTCATTGGAGGAAAAGCATGGTTGAAGTATATATAACAAAGAAAAATGGGGTAATATTAAAGAGGAAGATGAGTGCTACAGTGCTTCTGAAGAGGGTCCTTCCTACTTTGGTTTGTTCTGAATTTTTAGAATGAGTGAAGCATGGAAGATTGCAGACCGTAAAGAGAAAATGTCTGAGCCCTAGAAAGATGGAGCACCTACCATAACCTTTCTCAAAGTGTTCCTTTGTCACCTTGTGTTGTATTAGCTGATTGGCTACTAAGGGAAATATCTGGCCAGATGAGGGAAAAACATTTTAAACCACTGGCCAGATTTCTGCCTTATAGAACACTATGGAAATTGTAGGCAGTGACTGTTGGCTATCTGTGGTAAGGATGGTCATGATAGATGCGGGTGTGCCCTGAGGAGAAAAGCAGATATTTTTAAGGTTATTCTTAAATATGGCTTTTGGAGTAGTCACCAGGAATTCTCATGTGAGAATGTGAGAGGAGGTAAGGGCTGGGCCTTGGAGAGGGCTGTGTTTTGCTTTCCTCCAAACACCATTGTAATATTATTTGTCTCCACTTGTGATTCCTTTATAGTACAGCTCTGTGCTGGGCTTCAGAGGCTTGAAGGATTATCTGCATCAAAGCTGGCAGACTGGACCTCCCTCTGTGACTCCCTCATCTGCATGGATCCTACGCCATGAGTATCACCTGCAGTACTTTGTGTTAGCGTTGGCTCGGAGAATGGTATTGTTATTAGTCCTTTCATTTCTTTCTCTCAAGGAACTGACTTCACTGGCAGCTGGTCTTCATTTCCTTGTTCTTTCTTTTATCTGACTTAGGTCTGGTGACTCTACTGACTTTTATGACCTATTAGCAAAAACACCTTTCCAGTTACTGATGTGGGGATTTAGTTCCAAAATATTTTGAATAGAAAAACTCTATTTTTGCCTTTCTTTGAGATAGAGTAAGAACAAAGTTTTCAACTGTGTTGCTAAAAAAAATCTGACTATCTAAGGCAGTCAGGGGAAGTAGAAATATCTCTTGGTGGGAATGCTGACAGCTCTTGCAGTCTTGCCTCGGTCTTTCAGTTTGCAACAGGATCTGTGTCTTGTTCGACCCTTCTGTTCTTGTTGATTGTCTTGTTGACAAATGATAGAGTGCTTTTATCTGTTGTTTTCCTTCCTGTACAGGCAGGCACTTGTCCGGATTACACCCAGCATGCCTCACTCCATCACTGTGTTGCCATGGCATTGCTAAGCCGTCTGTTGCCAGGGAGTGAGCATCTGGCTCACGAGGTCCTACTGGATCTTGCCTTTAATCCAGAGTTCCTTCCGTAAGCTTTGCATTTTTTCCTTTCTCTAGTCTGATATGTGGGAAAACATGAGGAAAATGGAAAAACCACTTTGACAGTGCAGTTTTGTTACAATTTTTTGGCCTTTAACAGGGCCTGTAGTTAAATTTTACTTACTCATTGGCATATTCTCCAGGCATGGAGTCGTCTAATCAGGCAAGCGATGTGGTTGCGTATTTTTCTCTGATGTACCAGTGTTGAGAAACGTGACCAGTTTCTTTTGATTTCCTCTGTGACAAGGCTTGTGTGACTTCTGATAGAACTGAATGTCCCTTAGGCCTAGTATTTGTCATCCTGAGAGTAGGGAGTCTAGAAAATGAGAATTTGACATCGCCTGAAAAGCCTAATGAATCTTCCTCAAACCCTTATTAATCAGGTTCTTACACAAATATTTGCTGATTTGACAAATGCCATGTCTCCCACCTGTCTCTTCACACTGGAAGAAATTGTGAGCATCTCAAATATGAATCCTCTCATATCTGGGCAAGAAGATGGTAGCAGTTTATCCTGTTCATCTCAATCCATTTCAAATTAGGCATGATGCATCTCTGGTTGTACTGAAGGGCTCTAAGGAGATACTCTGTGCTTTCAAAGAAGGAAAATTTATTAGTGGATTTGTTTGTGTGGTGGTGTTTTGGTTCTTTTGTTGGGCCAGCAGAATGGTGAGTCTTTGGTCTGAGATTGTGGCATATGGATTTGACACCATCCATACGCACAGTTTCTATCAGTCTGTGTAGTTCCTCTGAGCTTGCCACTACCAGCTGCAAAGCTACTGTTCCGAGAATTGTCTTACTGGTTTCTTGAGGCCTTATCTAATACACAGTATTTCATCTCAGCACTCTCATGGCTGTGTTGGTAAGTAGGCTGCCTCTCTGGACAAGGGGTTTCAGCCTTCACACTAGACTGGCATTGTGTTTTTATGGCACAGCCTCAGTGTTGCTAGTCAGCAACCAAATGTGGTTCTGTGAATTTGCTGTAAATACCAAGGCAGCCGATACTTTACAGACCCTCTATATTAGAATAGCTCAATGGTGTAGAAAGTGTTGAGTGCTCTGTTCCAGGAAGACTGTAGAGATGAATTTATGTGGTGTGTTGTTTGTTTGGCATTTCAGGTTTTTGTTTGTTTGTTTCTTTAACTGTTGTTTGTCTTTACCTTACAGTGAAGGGAAAGCTGGAGGGCCAGAAGCAGCTGACTTCTCTGATATTCTGCATCTGGGCACCAGTGCCAAAGTGGCACAGCCTGGCTCTGCAGCAGCGTTTCTTCCAAAGGTTACTCGTGGTGCCCTGCTGAAAGAATCATACCAGAATCTGCCTTCCATTCGTTCCTGCTACCTCTCTCACTTTGTCCACTTGCAGCCCACTCTTATGCGTTCTCAGGCATCATACCAAGGGCGGAATTACCTCATCCAGTCAATGCTGCTTCCTGAGGTCAAAGGGCCCATCCTGCCTTCAGACTGGCCATTCTTTCCACTTATCAGCCTCTACAACAAAGTGACTAATGCAGAGACACGTGGGGCTATACTGAACTCTCTCCCACTCGATCTCATCAATACTGTGACCTGGAACCTGCAGTGGGTCTTGTTGCTGGAAACTTGGCGTTCTAAAATCCTTCAGAGCATCCCGACTGCTGCTAAACTTGCACGGCTTATGTGTGTCTTCCTCACTGGCAGTGACCTCTTTCTAGAAGCACCAATCCACCGCTACACAGCTGCCCTTCTCTCTGTGTATTGCCAACCCAAGGCCCTCGACTCCCTGAACTTGGATGCTCCTCTCCCTGGTTTAGCATCCTTCCATGATCTCTATATAAATCTCCTGGAGCAATTTGAGGGCGTCTCATTTGGAGATCCACTCTTTGGAGTCTTTGTTCTTCTACCTCTACAGAAGCGTTTCAGTGTTCACCTGCGTCTCTCTGTTTTTGGGGAGCACACAAATATCCTGCGGGCGCTGGGAGTATCATTACAGCAGGTAATCCTGGCTTTGGTAATTGCCAATTGCCTGTCACTCTGTATTTCTGTGTTACTGGGCTCTTGCCTGTGAATTTCTAACCTTGATTTGTGTGTATATGTGGAGGGCAGGAGCTGTGAAGTTGCTCAGTCTTAAGTGGAAACTGTCCCAAACCTTGCTTGATTTAACCATTGAGAACTTGTAATTTTTAGGTTGTACCTAGGAAGAGCTGGTGGCACCCTGTGTTCTGCTAGCAATTACCTTTCCCTTAAATAAGTGTTCTCACAACTTGGTGAGAACTTTTTCTTTGCCCGTGCATAGACAAATAATAATTTTCCCTCTCAACCATTTTTCCACATATAGTTATACTGGAGTTGAGCTCTGCTGGGTAACAGCAAGAAAATTTGGTCTGTCAAGTGTAAGACTGCATTTCTTTTGAGTGAGCAGAAGAGATTGAATATTTTTGACAGCATCACTAAATTCTGTCTTCTTATTTTATAAGCACCCATCTTATCTGTGCCAAGAATCAGTTGCAGGGATAAGATCAGTAAAACATCTCTCCATAAAGCTCAAGATGTCTTGACAACACTAGTCACATTAGTCAGGGTGGGCTGTAACAGCTCAGCTGCAAATGGGGTTATGCCACTGGGGTACATCGCATTATAGGAGGGCGTGTACAAGGAAGAGCACCCTAGAAATCATGAACTTCCTTTCACTACTTAGACCCCGACAAAAATTGTAATGTTGCCTGGATGGGTTTGTTACAGTTTCCTGTGCCTCTTGAGCGCTACACTTCCCCTCCTGAGGATAACCTGAACCTCCTGCGACTCTACTTCCGAACACTGGTCACTGGTGCCCTGCGCCACACCTGGTGCCCTGTTCTCTACGTGGTGGCTGTGGCTCATGTGAACAGTTTTATTTTCTCCCAAGAAAGCACAACACAGGTGGGTAATGGATAGCAGAGTTTCAGGGCTGCAGTCTTTGGGTTTTGCATTTGCTCTCCCTATAACTCCATTGTGGCTTGCAAAGACCTTTGGGGCTTGCAAACAAAAATTGTAAGCAAATGTGTTGAGAACTGGTCGGCTTTTTGAGAATCCACATTCGAGGCAGCAGCTTTTGTTCATTATACCCAAATGTACTTGCATTAATTGTAGCTAGTCCTACCTAAATCTTTGAGGTCAGCAATTATGTGTTCTGTGGTGTGGGGGGAAGAATAAGGAGAAAGAATACCGAAGGTGATCAGGCAGAGAGAGCTTGTAATGGATTTGGCCTCTGCCTTAGCAGTCTTAAGGTGCAAAGTACTCTTTTATTTGACTTCACTTGAGTAACCAAGCAGAAGGCCTCCTATGGCCTTGAGGCCTCTATCAGTGAATAGTTGTGCTAACAACACTTCACCTCTGATCTGCAGTACTACCTGAAGGTTGAGAAGTCAGTGAGATTCAGATCAGGGAAAGGAGCAGAGAGGCAGGATTTAAGTGATAAGACATCTCAAGCACTTTCTGCTGGAACAGGCTGCTCATCATTATAATGAACAAATCATCCTGGAATGCTGTATGCCCCTGGGCAAAGGTATTACTGCACCATACTAAGGAAAGTATATGTTTTCCCAGGAGACAGATGCTGCTCGGAAAAGCATGCTGCGGAAGACGTGGCTGTTGGTGGATGAGGTAGGATTTGTAAGATTCAGCTTGTGCTGCTGGGAATTAAGTTTTCCATACATGGAAACTCTTACAGACTTGTGTTTGGCTTTTGAAATTTGTGTTTAATTATCTTGCTAATTTGAGAATGAGAGGAGATCAGCAGCAAGATTTTGGCCTGAAATATTTGTAAATACGTTTAACTAGATCTTGTAGTAATTGACCTCAAAATACTGAGCCCATTGGAACCCAGATGAATCTCCTGTACTGTATTTCCATGCCTCTTGTCCAAGCAGCATTATATTGGGATAGCTAGAGATGCTAGAGGAATAATTGTAGCACAGTTATGAATAGGGGGTCAGCAATAATCTGTCCTATTTCTTAGTTTGATGGTTCCCCTGAAAAGATGAGGACAGATGTAAGGTTTCTCTTTTTTTCAAAGAGCTTGCCAAAATCTGTCCTTTGTGGAACAGAGCTGGGTTGTTTGGGCCTCTGTGATTATTTTTAAATTATTAGATTAGAAATCCACTTGGGTTTCTGGCAAGAAGTCATTGTGAGGGGTTGTTGAGGAGATGGTGGAGTTGTGTTTAGAAGAGGAATTCTCATGCAAAAAGAAGTGCATTTTATTGGAAGACATTTGCCTTTTATAGCTTTTCTATTGAAGATGATGTAATTAAATATCTTGGACATGATGGTATTGTACTATTTGCAGATTTACTGTGTTGTAATGGAGATGGTGGAAAAGATTATATACCTTTTTCTTTCTTTCTTCAGAACTTGAAAAAGCACCTGCTGTACTACAGACTGCTGAATGCAGAGAGTCCTTTGGGATTTGACCTTTATGAGCATCTTCCTCCCATGCGACTGAAGTACCTGCAGATAGTGACACAGAAAGGAATTACAGAGAATGCACCAGCAACAGACTCATAGCAAAGCACTTGTGCAAGAAGAGGGTCAAGGTGAAGAGTGGAAAGGCTCAGTTTATACTTCACTGATGAAACTACTTGCAGTTCAGATGGTTTTAGTGTCTTACCTGGACACTCTTGTCATCTTTGCCTAGTGAAGCACTAGTAGAATGCTCCCAGCCCTGCAGAACAACATACGTGTTGTCAAGATATGACAGCATGTATGTGTGTGGCCTCTCCGTGATGGATGTTGGAGTGTTTTCCTCCATTCTTCTTCAAGTTGTTCTGCTTCTTCCCAGAGGAGGTGAGAATATGTCTGAAAGGCACAGGACTGTTGAATAAACTGAAGGAACTGGAAAAGCTGTTTTGTTCCATCAGGCTGGAAACTGGGTTGTCAAGATAATATCTGTTTTCTCCAGATCTTTCCATTGCTTTTCTCTGTACCTTGGATTTTGAGTGGTCCTTCCCCCATACTATACCCTGCAAACAGAGTGGCAGTGTGACACAGGAATCTGATCCTGAGAGGGTTTTTTTAACATATACATACAAGCAGTTTCTCCAAGATAGTGTTTCATGCATACACTCAGTAACACAGATGTATTGTGTTAGATCTCTAAGAAATATGAGTTCCTAGTGCAGTGGTACAACCACTGAATACCCTCCCTTGGCTGTCTTTTGGATGGTCTCTAAACTGCTTGTTTTTCTCCCTTAATTTGGTTACATGTATAACAAGATCAAAAATAATTTCTTTGCAGGCCAGAATGCTTGGCAGTAACCACCCCTCATTAGAGGAAAAAAAAGTATCTGCTTGTTTAATTAAAATATGTATTGGTTGCCCTCTGAGGAGAATGCAATTTTAATTTTGAAGTGGAGTTTCCTAGCTCAAACCTAATTTTAAAAATGTCTAATTTGATCCCATTTCTACGTCCAAATTCTGAATTGAGTCTTAGACACAAGGGCTGCAAATACAGAATCCTAAAAGGCTCACCATAAGTGCCACATCAAGTCCGGAATTTACTCTAGGCATATGATCTCACTGGATGTTTTCTTTATACTTTTGCATGGTCACTCAGGCAGGCTTTTGTTTAGAGAACCTGATTTATATGAACAAAACTTTTTAAAGAGATTTCTGATGTTTTGTTTTTATGAATAAATTCCTATTGGTGATGCCTGATTTGAAGAGCTCAGCCTCTATTTTTACCTATCAAAGAGGCCAAGCTAGCTTCCCTCTGAAGCAACCATGCCTGTAACTAACCTTGCTCCAGTGAATGTCCCAACAGGAGTGTGAATCACTGTTAATTGGCACACTTGTAATGATTGCAGTTGTTCATACAAGAAACAAATTCCAGACAGCAACTTAACAGAGTCAAAGAATCATTGCACTTCAAAAAGAAAAGAGCTTGTGTCCAGCCATAATACAGTATCTTTCTTTCACCTGACAGTCAAGTGTTTCTGCACCCTCAAATGCCTGCATAATCACATAGAGCTTAGGGCATTTGTGACTGATGCTATCTTTGTATTGGCAGTTTTCTAAGTGTACCAGTCCCCTTCCTCTTAGGTTGCTAGAAAATAGTACGTTTCATCGTTTTTCCCCTTATTTCAGGGAGGAAATGGGCAGAACTGGTGTTTCCTTACAATCACTCTTTTTTTTTTTTTTTTTCTTCCCTTTTGATCTGTGGTTTCTATCTACAGCAGATCAATATTATGTAAAATAACAAAAGCACAGTGCTCTAACAGGAATTTTTTAATTGTTGTTAATTATTTTGAAAGCATTTGATGTGATTAAAGTTTAGTCAAAGTCATTAAAGTTTTAATCTGTCTAGATGATGAGAGCCCAGCAGTTGTCTTTCAGAGCAAGGACTCTTAGCTTCCCATTTAAGAGCAGCCTTCATCAAGGACTTTACCTTTTGTTTTTCAGACGTCCAGTTATGAAGTCTTCCAGTCCTTTGTGGAATGCAGAGTTGAATTTTGTAATGTGTACAGAATGTAAATAAATATTTTGATAGCTCTGCAGGAGTTTTTTTGAACTATGAGAATGCTTTGTTTGAGTCTTTCTTGAATTTGGATAGTTCTGTTTGCAGTTTATCAATGTCTTGGGACAGCTGCTGCCTTAAAGAATTCTACTAAATTTTGGAGCTCTGTAAGAAAATGCCTCAAGCCAAAAATTACATCCTGCTTGTGTGATGGATCAGTAACACAGGGCACCAAATGCTGTGTGTAGTTGGGGAAGGTGCAGGATGGTATGATGTGATTTGACACATGCGCCAGGTGAGAAGACTGTCCACAGATGGTATTTGTAATTATGATGCAAGTATCTGCAGTGGAGAGAAGGAAAATAACGGATCCCAAATAGTTCTGCAGGCCACAGTCAGATGCAGAAAGTTCCAGGGATGCTGCATATGAACTGTAAGCTTTCAAAACGTTGACTCTCACTTGAGATGGTCAGCAATCTTGTATGGGATTTCTCCACAGAACACTAGAGGGCATTGCTTTATCTAGTTTAAATGCAAGATTCCTCAGCCTCGGTCCTGCTGGGACCTGAAGAAAAAACAACCACCCTTACACATTGTTTGATTTTTTTTTTTCGTTTTTCATTTTTGCATATAGTTTTGGAGCAAGTGTGGTGAACTAAATACTTTATGTGATGGGTTGCTAAGAACCATACAGTGCTTTGCCAGCAGGAACATTTTTGAAAAATCATGGTACATTGAATGTAAGATTTAAATGTAAGCTGAATGCAGTTTTGAGACAGGACCAAAGCATGCCCATTCTGTTAATCCAGTTTAATCCTGGTCAGGGTAAGTGAGGAGATGAAGGAAATTAAAACTGTCAAAAAAAAATGGATGTGACTTCTTGACTCCTTACTGAAGGCTTAAGATTTCTTTGAGAAGAAAATAATTCTGCCTGCAATAGGATCCCCAAATAGGTTTCTGGTGCTGAAGTGGTTCTAACTCAGAAGAACATATGCTATCTGGTAACTCTCATCAGAAGTCAACAAAATCAGCAACAACAACTGTAAGAATTCCTGCCTGTCTTTTAATTCTTAAAAAGGGCACCCCATTTTCTGGTCCTTTGTGGCTAGAATATACTTGGTTTAATCTAAGCTTCTGATGATATCCCATGTGGATAATAGTGGAATCTCTGTTTTTACCAATTTAGCATGGGATGTGCTGGAAGGCAGCAACAAAAAATAAAAAACCAAAAATGGTCGTGGTTTTAAAAACAAAAGGTAGGTTGGACTGAAGATGAGTTGAAGATAATCCTTTCAGTGTTGCTGTTGAATAGGCAGGTGAGAGGGCGGGGCTGTCACAGGTTTGTATCCTATTACTTCAGTGGTATTCTACTGAATCTTCCTTGGCATTTTGAAAGGGAAGAGAGTTCTCCCATCAGCTTGGAAGTATGTCCTTTTCTGCCTAGAAGAAATGGAGTTGATTTGTGATCCTTCAACTGCGTGAATGGTTTGAAGTCCTGGAGTTTAGACCATATGTGGTGACTTGGCTCACTTTGCTGAATAGGGATCATTCCCAGAAAGATGTAAGCAACTCAGTAGCTGGCAGTACTACACAGTGAGGTAGGACAAGGCCTGACAGAAGAAAGTAAAGGGTTAGGCAAGGAAGAAATCAAAACAGGACTGAAACCAAACTGTATGGGAACTTTTTAACAGTACATATAAAGCATTATATAGTTGAAGAACTTCTGTTCCTCTGGATTTATTGACTACTTCAGTTTGACAGTGGAATTTAATAATCCATTTCTAGACTAATGCATTCTGTCTGGCCACTTAATGCCGGGCAAACCCTAAACACTTTTACTGGTGAAGTCATGACAGGGCAAGCCATAAGATGTGGATATATAAATACACTGTGGGTCAGACAAGCACATTACTTTTCGTGTCAGGCGTGAAGTACAGCAAACAGTCGTGTTAATCATTGCTTTTACTTCTTCCTAGTTCTGCAAAGTTCTTGGAAATTCCTCACTGATGAGGTGGTGCTGCCTCCAGCTGATGATCATATTTGGGAGGCAAAACATGCTTATTCCCCTTGCTTACAGAAGCTCATATAAGCTTTACTTTCACAAAGCTGGCTTTCTGGTGTTCCTCGTTTAAATAATTTTGTGGTAATTTATTGGCCTTTGCCCTAGTTTTTAAAAACTGGCTTTACTTCTGCCTTTGAATGGAGAATGTGCAAGAAAGCCCTGCTCACAGAACTGCTGTGTTTTGCACGGTAAGTGGTGGTTGTAAGGAGAGATAAGTTTGCCACAGTGTGCTCCCTTCCCTGCCTTTATTGTGATAATCTTGAGTCTCAAAACAGCTCAGCAATGCTATGTTTAGGTTTCTGGCCAGCTGCAGCACAAAGAGCTCCAGATCAACCTGAGGACTGTGCTAAAGGAGCAGGCACAGCACCAGCGGTATTGTGAGCCTCCAGCCACTCCTGGCTGCAGCAATAGCTCTGGGCCAGTTAAATGAGCAGAGGACATTCCAGACAGACAGCACCTGCCTCATCTTCGGGTCCAGTTCTTTATTTGTAGGTGGGCTGTAACCAGCAGATACCAGCAGACAGCTATGGCTCCAGAGAGCAGATGAATGTCCTTTAAAGTATGTTACTGCCTGTTGAGCCACCAGCTCATAAGCCCAGTCAGGGTGATGAATATTCCCTGGAAGTACTGTGTTAGCACTTCACTCCCAGTTGGGCGTTAGACCAAACCTGGGGCATAGGGGGAAGGCTGGATGCACCCACCCTCTGCATCCCCCTGCCCTAATCCAACATGGATGACAAACCAGACCAGTGCTGTTGCAGCTTGTCCTGGCCGCAACAAAAACAGGGCTTGTGTGATGTAGAAGTACCACTGATGTCAAAGCACAGCCACGTACATGGCAGTGCATGCTGGAATCTGAGGTATTAGTTAATGACTAAGGCTGGAGGAGAGTTTTGTGGGACAGTCTGGGTGCTGGAAGCCCGTCGTGAGGGGCAGCAGCTGTGGGGCTGGGCAGGGAACACCTCGGCCCCACACCGGCCCTCAGGGAGCGCAGGGCGGGGTCGACGGAAGGTAATTAACGTGCTTCGAGCCTTTTGTCCGCTCCTCTGGAGCGTGGGTGCCTGGCTGAGGGCTCTGGAGGACACAGATCAGGTTGGTAAAATTAAACTACGTGTGGTAAAGTTAAATTCTGTGTGTTAAAGTTAAATTCTTGTGCTGGGGCTGATAGGGTTTTTGTCTTTTTGGGTCTATGCTGACAGTGCTGCCTCATGTTTCCCCCAAGCAAGGAGGGAGAGCTGCCCGAGTGCTGAGCCCCGTGGCCATCCTGCCCTCAGCAAGGGCTCTCTTTGGGGTGGTTTGTGGGGCTCTGGCAGGAGTGTTTGCTATGGAAACAGGAGGCAGGAAAAGTCCAATCCTTGTGGTAAATGAGGGGACAGCAAGAGCAGGAGTGCAGGTGCTGGAAGCCTCGCCACAGCACAACCTTGTTCCCTGGCCATAGTGACTAGTCTGGAGCTTTGGGAAGGGGCAAAGAGAAGGACTGAATGAGCTGGTGGGCTTGGAGAATGGCTCAGTTTTTGCTTCTGGGGCTCTCAGGTTGAGAGGAGTTTTGTGGTTCCTCTTCTCTCTCCAGTGTCCCTTTCCTTCAGTACTCTATGTGTTCCATGTCTTTCTTGTCCTTCGCTAGACACTCCTTCCCTCTCTTTGCCTTTTTATTTTTAATTCCTCCATTATAGTAGCTTCTAGCTCCCTGTTGGCTTTTCTCTCTTTTGGCTCTTTTGCAGAAGCAATCAGTATTCCAACAGTTAAACTGGTGAACTGAGATGTCACTGGGTTTGAGGTGAAAGCTCACATCTCTTGAGTTGTTCATCTGAAGGTCTGGGCAGATGTCCATAAATAACATGCACAACATGCCCGTTTGGAAAGCTTACAGCAAAGAAGTCTGTAACTTTACTTTTAAGACTCAGATTGCCGTCTGGTGTAAGCACACCACACCATTTGGGTCTGATCTGTCAGATATTTGATGACACTTTAGCAATTAATGTATTGGATCTGCCTTCTGAAAGGGAGACTGATGCCTGTGTAGCAAGTGATTATTTACTGTTACTGCTTCAACCATGGTAAACTTTTGCCTCAAAAACTGAATATCTCCCAGACAGTATTCTAGGTTTCCTCAGTGCACATGGGCTTTTCTTAGCAACTTTCAGCACAATGCATGTTCAGGGAGGGTCTTTAATATCTTCCAAGTAGCAGGAAGTGCAAAGAGCTCTGAATTAAATTCAGGTATCACATTGCTGGCAGTGACCTGTAGTTTCAGAGGGGTGTAACACACCATGAGGATACAATGACAGCCACTGTGAAGGTATGTTGCTAGCATCTTTCACAAAAAAGCAGCTTGCTGCTCCTGGCATCAATGTATCTTTCAATATAGATTTTAAAGAACAAATTTAGAATGATACAAAAGTTTCTTAAAACCAGCATGCCTCTCTTGTCTCTGACATGAGTGTCAGCTCACTCAGAAAATGCTAGTTGTGCTGCCACCCAGAAGACACCACAGATGGTGGCTCGTTTTTGTTCCTCTTGTCTGCTGTGAGATTGATCATGTTTGGATTGATGAAATTATTTGGGCAGGAGCTGCCATTGCTCTCCTCCTGTCTGTCCACTGTTAAAAGAAGTGGGAGGAAAGGGGATGTAAAATACACTTTTTAGTGTCTTTCTCTCTTATTACTGTTTTATTAACACTTAAAATATTTATGGAGGAGAGTGTGGGCTTGCTGACCATGCTTCCTTGCAGTGAGCTCTTATAGCAAGCTTTATGTTTTAAAGCCTTTGCTGGGGTTTGTTTTGTTTGGTTTTGGTGATATTTTTTTTTGTTTTGTTTTGTGTGTGGGGTTTTTTGTTTGTTTGTTTTTGCATTTTGTTGTTTTGGTTTTTGTTTTTTTTTTTGTTTATTTTGTAGCAGTACAATTTGCAAGTTAAAATTAAGATGGAGAACTTTGGGTATTTGAATTCACCAGTGAAAATAACTGCATCCTGTGTGATGCAAGTCAGAGGTTTTCATGCTCAGTGTGCACTTGTGCCATGAAGGCCAACCATTGCATTGTTGAAAAAGTCAGCAGGTGCCCTGCATTTTGCAAATCTCCTCTAGAGTTAGTGTATTACTTTAGGGACAATAAGTTTTCTTGTATGAGTCTCTTCTGCTATTAAGATACTCATGTGATTTTGAAACTTCTCAATTTTGCAATTTAACTTTCCCTTTGAACAAGCAACTTTTTGTTACTGCTTTCTATAGTTACTTATTTTGGTGATTCCTACACTGTCTGCAAATGGAAGAAAGAAGCAATAAGTCTACAGCCTAGCATGGGATTCTTGCCCTGTATTTAAACAGAAAATGCAATTTTATAGTCAGACTAAACCCTTTTCATGAACGGATCCTCCTGGGAACAATGTTAATGTACATGGGATATAAGTAGGTGATCGGTGACAGTCAACATGTCTTCACTAAAGGCAGGTGGTGCCTGATGAATTTGGAGGTCTACAGTGTGGTTACAGCACTGGTGGATTAAGGGAAGAGCACTGACATCACCCACTTGGACTTGTGCAAAGTATTTGACACTGCCCCACATGACATTCTTGTCTCTAAACTGGAGAGACATGGATTTGATGGATGGACCATTTGGTGGATAAGGAATTGCCTGGATGGTCATGGAGAAAATATTATACACTCCAGAAAGACAAATAGCCTGAGGTTAAGGTAATTTTTCATTATGTGGGAGACCCCAATTACTGTGTTAACAGCTCTTCTAATGTGAAAGTTTTTACAGATTTTCTGAGGTTTCCACTTTTCGTGTCGCTGACAAAATTGTATCCAAAATAGAATTCTTATTTTCTGGTTCATCCTCAACAGACTGTTTATGGAAAACTAATTGTTATAGGAAAAATGCTCTCAGGGTGTGATAAACTTATTTTGTGGCTTAGTTCAGGATTCTTTTTTGTTAACCACATACTCTTCCAACAAATTGTCATAAATTAGTAACTGGAGAATATTCCCACAGTTTCAATACTGCATGCTATAAGCTAAACTTTACTAGTGCCTATTTGGCTTGCAGGTTTTTCCCCAATGTGAGAGGAACAAGAAAGAGGAAGCATGAGAGTCCTATTGGGGTTGTGCTCTCTTGGCTCCAGTGCACAATGTTTTAGTAGAAAAACATTGCATGCATTTAAAAAGTAGTTGTGAGTTCCTGTTCTGTAGGCTCATCAAAGAAGCAGGTGCCACCATGAGAAATTACTTGCTCTTGGATCCTGTTGCAGAAGCTGTATTTGGCTTTTGGTTACATAGTCAGACTGCTGAGGAAAATAGATAGTGAGAATTAGGAAAATAGTAACCAAGTAGGCTTTTCTGGTGGAGAAAACTTAGATGTTTTTCTTTGACAAGATACAGGTGGGAACACCTCTGTAGTCATCTGCATGTAAGCCTTGATATTTTTCCCAGGGAATCCAGTCTTAGATCTTAGTGGGAATGGAACCATAGCCTCTGTTTAATAAACCAAAGGATCATGAGAGGTACCTGCTGTAAGCAAACATAATTTAGTGATTGTTTGATAACAAGCTCCCTTTTAATTTGCAAAATGATAACATAGTCACCTTGACAGATAGATGTGAACAGAGAGCTCAATTCAAAATAAACCTTGATTGTTAGTGTCCAGAGGCCCACCCTGACACAGGCACTCTCTTGTGTGTGTGCAGGTGTGCTCATGTTAAGACACTATGTCTCTCTAAGCTTAATCCTTCTGGTGACAGATGTGATTGCCCTCTTGTATTTTTATTACAGTAAAAATCCACACTATTTTACTACATCCATATTTCAAGTCTTCTGTAGCTTGAGCTGTGTGCCTTCTGGGGTTTATTGTTGCTTTATTCCTCTAAGAGATAATTATTGACTGTTTTGGGTGACTAACTCCTTACTGAACAGCACAGTTGATGCATGTGTGTTTGATTTTGTCTGCTCTCTCATCCACTCTTATGGATTTCCATATGGAATGCATGACAAGGAATTTTGGGACATCTTGTGATGCTCCTTGTAAAGAACTTTTAAAACAGGACATGTTATGAGTCCTTCTGGATGGAAGCTGGAAGCTTTGCTTGGGAAGGACTTGTGTTTCCCTTAAATGCATAACAAAGAACCCTATCCTTATATTTTGAAAATTTAGTGGTTTGGATCGCCTATAGTTTCACCTGCTGACCATTGATATGTTCAGTGGCCATATAGTTCAGGCAATATCCAAGTGTCCCAGTCTTGCCCCATTTCTCTTTGAATCTTGTTTCTGTGGCACGGGTATAAACATTCTGCTCTTCTGCTTTATTCGTTTATTTTTTAGCTCTCAAAATTTGTGAATGTCTAATTTCTAGCTACTCTAGTGTGAAAAGGGTTTAATGGAAACTGAATCGTGCTAAACGTGGTAATAAAAGCCTTTTCTGTTTGTTGTGGTTTAGGAATGGTGTTCCAACATTTAGTGGTCCCACTGAGACTCTCCCAAACCAGATGCTACTTGTTCTCCTTCCTTCCCTCTCTGATTGAAAGCACCAAAGGCAAAGATCATGTTTTGAGATAAGAGCAGTGCTAAAAACAGCCATGAGATAAGAAAACAAACAGGAGCTGCAGCAATATTACTAACAAAATGTATAGGACAAAGAAACGACAAATACTAACTGGCTCTTCCATACTACCCTTTCTCCACCCTGCTAATGATGTGAGGTGGTATCAAATAACATTAGGATCTGGCCATACCACACTCCTGGCTACTGTAAAAAATAAACCCTGTTCTGGCTGAAACTAGGACACCACTGCACTTTGCATGTCCAAGTTCCTTAACACATACTAAAGTTCATAACCCCCTTTTAGGAGTGGCAGTTAGTGCATATAAAAAGATCACTTCACCTAATGCTGAGATAGAGAAGACTCTTTTAGTATATTACAGCACACAGAAATGCCACAAACTATTTTAGCCTGGAGAACAGAATGCTGTATTTAGATAAATCTGTAAGATTGATTTAGGTAGTTACCTAAATTGGATTGTCTCCAGGCCAGTGGGATTAAGAATCTGCTTTTTACAGAAACGGTTATGGGATCTTTAATGATCATACAAGGTCAGGACCTGTTTTGCGTCTTATCTGAAAGACCATGAACTTAAAACTACTGATCTGTCACTGTCTGATCTGACTATCTGTTCTAGGGACTGCTTTATTTTAGAAGAGATCTGTGTAGCCAGGAGTCTCTATGCCGTCAAAGCTTTTAGTCCTTGCTCTGTTCTTTGCCTGAGGAGGTTTCTAACGAGTTTTCGTTATGAAATATTGTCTTGGTTTGTTTTTCCCTTTTCATGGCAGACCAAAATGAGGCTGCAAATAATATTTTGCAGTTTGTACGTCTGTCATTCGCTGTGCTGCTCACAGAACTGCTTACTGATCTGTGCCTGAAAATGAGTTAATTTCAGGATTGTTCAGGAGGGTATCCAGTTCTCAATACTTTTTCTGGGTAAGGTCATCTTTCTGCCTACATGGCCACCTCTCTGTGAGGCCCCTCATTCCCCCTTACTGCAAAACTACAGCCACAGCAAACTGTAAATATAGCAGGAATATGTAGACCATGCCAGTCCTGCTTTTAGCGTGTCACGGGTAAGTGGTTTGTGTGTGTTTGTGTAGCCATGTTAAAAAACCCTCTAGTAATCATATAAGCAAAATCTTTCTGTACAGTAGCTGTACTCAGAAGAGGTATGTGGGAGGAGGTTAAAGAAGTTCTCCTTCCCAGCTATTCTCAGCATATTATACATAACTTGGCCAGTTTTTTCCTTTATAGCAAAGGTAGAGTCAGGACCCAGCTCATAACTTCATTGTTTATGTGGTGTGGCTGTCTGATTCCCACCCTCTTCCACACACATTTACATGTGCCCATATGATTTCCACCTTGCCCTCAAAAGCACACTCACTGTAGTGCTGCTTGATAGCACAGAAGTGTGTATTCCTGTTCATATTCCTGTTGTTCCTGTCGAGAGCCTGTTTGGCCTGCAGCAAGGAAACGTCTGTGCCAGATGTTATCTGAGATGGGAGAAAATGGACAGATCACTCTACTATTTCAGTGTCCAACAAGTGAGCTGTGCTCACTTTTCCTTCTATATATGACTAAGTTTTGCCTAGCCTGAAAAGGACATTACTCTGCATCATCTTTGCTTTTAGCGGCTTCATTTTAGCAGCAGCAGCAGAGGAGGTGAAATTGAAATCAGGAGGTCTTAATTTGAAAGAGAAATGAATTTGTTCAGAAACAAAAGGCTTTTCTCTCTTGAGTCACCAATATATTACAACTCTTGATTTGATTTGGAAGCTGTTTAGGATGCTGCGTTTATATGACTGGCTGGTAGTCTGGGTAACCTCAGCACTGATGTGCCCATGACTGGCAGACTATGAGTTGGTCACACCATACTGTTTGACTCATGGATTCTGAAGGTCAAATGCAACAGCCTTGTTTGAGAGACTTGTTTGGCACCAGCAGTGAAAAGGGATACAGGAGATCGTAGTGAAACGTAGCAGCAAATCTGTCCTTTCTCAAGAGGTGGGTGGAGAAGGAAGCCAAGTACACAAAATGAAAATATAACTGGTGGTATTGTGCATTAGTCAGAGTTTCTGAATCATCTGTGGAAATCATGCCAGCCAGGCCTACTTGTCTAGAGGAAACTTCTTGTCTCAGAGCTGAGGTGGCACAGCAAACTTGAAAGGCTTCCTTCAAGCTTTTGTGAGCTGTGCATTCTGCTGTTTAGAACAGAACAGAGTAATCCAGCTTGCTGACCAAAGTAAAGCAAGTTATTAAGGGCATTGTCCAAAGGCCTTTTGAACATCATCAGGCTGTGGAATTGAACACCCCTCTAGGAAGCCTGTTCCAGGGTTTGACCAAACTCTCTTGGTAAAATCAGTGTTTTCTAACATCCAGTCTAGAGCTCCTCTGGTGCAGCTTTGAGCCATTCCCATATGTCCCTGTCTCTGCATAACAGGGAGGAACTCCCAGCACCTCCCCTTCTGTCCTCTTCTCAGGAAGCTGTAGAGAGCCGTGCAGTCACCCTTCAGCCTCTTCCTCTCTAAACTAGATGAGCCCTAAATCCTCAGCTGCTTCTCAGGACATTCCAGCCCCTTCACCAACTTTACTGCCATGGCCTGGACCCATTCAAGGACCTTCACCTCCTTCTTAAATTATGAAGGCCCGGAACTATGCACAATATTCTAGGTGAGGCTGCACCAGTGCTGAATACAGCGGGGTATCTGTGTGTACTCCCCTGCAAGGGCGCTTGTCCTTCAGGAGTCAACAGCACCTCCCAGGCTGGTAGCATTAGCAAACTTGCTAGTAGTGCATTCAACTCCTTCATTCACATTCTTGATATGTATACTGAACAGAAGGGGGCCTGGAATTGAACCCTGAGGAACACTTTTAAAGCTGATGCCTCAAAATTTGATCTTTGACTTGCCCACCCTCCCCAAGTTTTTGTTTCCCCCTGTGCTCAGTGTATCTTGAGGTAGTGCATAAACACTAATGCAACTAGCAACTTGATGCTTGTTTGAAATGGTTTGCTTCTTTCTCTGAAAATACAGTAACAAACTGCTAAGGTAGCTGCCTGAGGTCTCAGTGAAGCAATTGACAGAGGCATAGTAATCCCTGTGCAAGTCTTTATCTCTTTTTTTCTCCTTAACCAAATGCCCCATCATTTCTTTCGTGGAAGTTCAGACTTCACATATTTTGAACTTTCTGGTGACTCTTAGACTGGGACATCCAAATAAGATCTTTTTATACTCACCTCAACAAAAATTCACTTTTTCAAATATATTTTCTGTTCGATGTACTTTCAAACTTAAGTCTCTGGCCTTGCACAGAGCTTGACTGCAGGGACTGCTCTTGCTCAGCCTTTGGGATCCTGATGAAGTGCATCTGCCACCATGACTGACTCCCAAACTCCTGCTGCTGCAAGTGTACACAAGCTCATTCCAGCTCAAGTATGTTGATAGCTCCTTCAGGAAGGAGTTCTGGGGAATCCTGCAATCTAGTCAATTTGAAACCATGTGACAGAAGAGAAAGCAAATATACGGAGTGCTTGTGTGTTCCATGGGAACTGGGAAGTGAGTAGAAGAGAAGTGGACATCTATTTGTGTCTCTGCTGAGAGAACAGCTCTGTTGTTTCTGCCATATCTGCTCCATCTGCTTGGAGCCAGCTGGCCAGTTACACATCCCTACTGGCCACAGAGCATCCTGCTCTTCTGGTGTGCCACTCCATAAAACAGGGGAAGGCATGGGAGCCTGAAATTGCCAAGTCAGGGATATCTATGTAGAGAAATGGTAAATAGCAACAATGAGGCTGAGGAGCAGTGTCCTGGGCAGGCACAAGTATTGCTGAAGGGCTTGTTCTGTTCAAGACCTTGACTAATGACTGGCAAAACAACAAATAGCCCATTAGCTCACTGATGCTGCTAATGTGGAAAGTAGTGTTGAATACCATCCAATCACAAAGGCAACTAAAATGCTGAAATCTGCACAGAAGTCAATACAACAAAATTCAAAGAGGGGAGATAATATAAAACATGGCTTAGCTAAAACAATACCTGTACAAAAAGATGTTGAGAGTGGTCAGCTTGACCTCCTTAGGAACAAAATGCCAGTTGAAGCTGTTGGACTTGGGCGTGCGCAGTGGCCTCCTCCCAGGGATTGAGGTGCCAGTAAGATGTGTTATTTTATGCAATTTAGAGCTGTCATCCAAGTGCCATTCCATGACAAAACTCCCCTGAAAAAAATTGCTCTCCGAATGAGTAGAGAAAGTTTTAAAGACAGAGTCCAGTGCAGTTTCAAATGTGCTGATGTGCCTGAACTTTTGCGTAGAGTTCAGAAAACAGTCAGTGAGACTGAAGAACTGTGAGGACCAGTTTGGGAATGCTGAAAAGAATAAAGTAGGTCTTTGCTAGACTGTACACAAAAAAATGAAAATAAAAAGAGCAATTTTATAATAGCTTGTAACCAAAAGAAGAGGAGAAATGGTAAAGACAGAAACTGTTTAGGGAGAAGTGTTCCCAGCAGAGTAGTGGGCATTAATGGGAGGAAAATGTGCACAGAAATCATCCCTATTGTTTGTTGTTTTGTTTTGAATAAAGTACTTGTACAGAGAAGGCCTAAGGCATCTTAAGCTGCAGTAGTCAGAGTTCCAGAAATTCTCTGATTAGCTTGAGACCAGGAATAAACTTGAAGATGCAATTTCCTTGTGTGGAATGTGCTCGGAGGCATTCTTCTATTCTGCTTGAGAATAAAAATCCTTAAAGAGCAGTGACCGCTCTTAGATCCTTCCCATTTGCACTTTGATTGTGTTTGTTTTCATTCTTCTCTGGCTGGAACAATATCTCCCCTTCAGTGTATTTTTTGATGCAGTGTTCAGGTACAAATGTATTTTCCCAGAAAACCTCAGGCATGTCAAGCTGCAGCAAAGAGACATGTTGTGATAACAGATTGTGTGGCACTGTGAATCCTCTCTGCACTGGAGTGCACAGTTCATGCTGATTTGCCTGAGTGGTTCCTGGACGCAGTCCATACACTTCAGAGGCTGTGCTGGTAAATAACACCACTTCATCTCTTCAAAGGATCCTGGACATATTTGTTTTCTTAACAAGTTATTTTCTCTGACTAGGAAGGGCAATGCTTTCTTTCCTTTTAAATGTCCCTGAGCTTTTGGTTGATTTTTTGGTGTCTGTTTTTCCAGAGGTGATCTTACAGCACTTGGCTTCTTCCAGGTTTCTTCTGTTGTTGGAACCTTGGAGGCTGAAAATTTCAGGCTTTCTGTGCTGAAAGGTGCTGACCCTCAAGCAAGCACCACATTTGACTTGAGGCCTTGGAACAGGCTTCTGAGGTCAAGTGACAGCACTGAGGCTGTGGGTGTGTAGTTTGAATAGTATTGTGTGATCACAGGGCAAAAAACTTGAATTTGGGATTTTAGTATACAGCAATCCATGTGAGCTAAGATGAAGGACTTTGGGCATTGTCTTAGTCCTTCTTTACCTTCTTCTTCATGGGTTTGGGAGGTTTTCTGTAATTGGTTGATGGAGTCTGCATTGCAGATTTCAAGTAATTAATTATTGGGTTTAAAATAAAGATAATTTAGGTGGCATTTCATAATTGGACGGACTGGCCTTGAAAAGACCTGGTAGAGATGGAGAAATACTCCATTTTACCTCATTTCTCTAACTTGCTAGTTAGAGCTCACAGCTCATAAATCTGTAAATAGATAAGAAATAAACATCCAAGTCTGAACATGAACTTTGACTCCTGTGTATTAATCCCAATCCTGGCAGGGAAAAAGAGGCCGGAACCATTGAACTCTGTTCTTTCTCCTCTGTGGAGTGCTAGGATGGAGGCATTGTATCCTTGTGACCCAAACACTTTTCTGTCAGTCTATTCCACCTCATTGATGCCGTTGGTTTTGTTGGATGGAATAATTGTAAATTCACTTTGTATGCCCAGGGGGGTGGCAGGAAGAAATCCATCTTTTATGCCATTAAAAGTACAGATAAAAAAAAAAAAGCCCCAATCCAAAGCAGATTCCCTTGAGGGTATCTGTGGCTTTTAATGTCATTTACATGTAGCTTAATTTTTGCTAATGAACAAGCTGTTTGTTTAGGGCTCTTAAATGAACCTTCAGCCTCAAGGGCTGTTGTTGAAAGAAGAGAGAAAGGAAAAGGGCAGAAGAAAGTCTAATGCCATGAGGATAATCACGTGATATTTTTTTTTTTTAAAGCTAGAGGAGTTGCTCTACTTTGTAATCCTCAAGCAGCTCCTCTGTCATTTGCAAGGTCAGGATTTTCTGGCTCACTTAGAGAGGATGCTCTCTGACCAATGAGGCATGAAATAGCAGTTGGAGAAGGGCTTGATAAATATTGATTTAGAAATTGCCACGGCTGCTGACTTTGCGATTGGCCTGTTTACCCGGCAAAAGGAAGAGGAATGGAAAGAAGCTGTCCGTTTCTCAGTGATGGTGGCACATGCATTTTTCAACAGCGCCCTAGATATTTGAGGGGAAAGGGTTTGAAAGCTCAGCCCAGTGAGTTTTTTAGGACAACATTAATCCATTACAGCAGATTAGACTTTGGAATCCTTCCTCCTGCCAGGAGCCTTCCCTTCTTAGTTTCACTAGACTCTGTGTAGATGGTTACACTGTCCCTCCAGGAGGAAGAAAGTTTCCATTGCAAGCAGGATAGGCATTTTGCTACTTTGGGGAATATCTGTGCTATGTTCACACTATAATGAGTACACAATACCTGTGCTCTAAGCTGAATTAATAATGTCTCTCTTAGCCAGCTCTGAGCCTGAATCTGTGGTTCCCCTTTGAGTGGTTTATTTATCTTGCCTTGCTGTGTCTCAGCGGTATAAAATGTGAACCAGCAGAGTGATATCACACCACTTCAGTATTTTGCATTTTGCTGTTGTGCCACTGCTAACCTGCTGTGAGGGACCCAAAATTCAGGTTTGCTGCATTGCCAACCAAAACCTGAATTAAAAGCCAGAGATGTGGTAATTAACTCAAACTCAGTGCTACATTGTTGGAATGTCTCAGAGTATGGGTGAAAATGAGCTCAATGTCTGACAGCTGTACTCAGTGGAGGCATCCCCTGGGTGAACCCTTTCCAAATGCCACCTGAGCTTGTGACAACCCTGGCCAGTGTTGCAAGGTAGTCCCTCTCCTACGCACTTGAAAGGAGTCCTATGCAGTGATTCTTATCCACACTTTTCCTGTTAAATATTAAATTCACACACAAATTGTAGGAGGCTATCGCTGAGTCTGTTCTGCCACAGGAATTCTAACACCTTCTGATCCTTCTGGTCTATACTTTCAGTGTGTTCAAATCTCTGCAAGATAATTTGGTATGATCTTGTTTCTATTTAATTTCTGCTGCTTGATAAAGATACTTCAGTTACAGAGGTGGCTGGGGACTTTTGTCAGAATCAGGAGTTTTCCAGATTAAATGTATTGAATGCATTTAGTACTACAGAGAAGGCTGGAAAAAGGAAACTTCTGTTCTGAAGTGTTTGTGGTCTAGGCAAACAAACAAACAAACAGGAACGAGAGAAACCAAGCCCTGAGTTCAACTGCGTGGAATCTATTTTGTAAATAATGAGTCAATAGGGGGAAAAAAAAAAAGAAGAAGAAAGAAATATCTTTGCAATATCTTCATTAGTCAATTTGAATTTTCTGATGTGTTTTGACTAGATTTGTTGTTTGAAAGCTCTAAATCCACAACCTACAATGGTGAGATGGAGAGCTTGTTCCTCAGCACTGTCCTGTCTGGTAGCACAGTTGTTAGTTGTCCTATGACAGCAGTAAGCTCTGTTCCCCAGCTGTTTATGTTTGTGCTCTCAATACCAGAGTTCAGGACCCAGAGGAAAAGCTCATGATCTGTGTGTAGCCTGTCCTATGACGGCCCCTAGGCCCAGAATCATCATTCTTTTTCACACCAACTCACCAGTGTCCTCCTAAGCCAGCTGGGAGCAGTGTCCTACTCACCAGTGTCCTCCTAAGCCAGCTGGGAGCCCAGTCCTACAGGGACAGAACTGAGGTTAGTCCTTTCAGCACAAGGTATCACGGTGGTCTGTGGTCTGCTTACAGAGCTCTCTTTGCTTATCCCCTCTCTCCTGGCAAACCGGTGTTCCCTACTGCTCCTGTATCCTTGGTGCTGTCAGCAAGGGCTGTCAGCCTTTCTGGCCATGCACTTTGCCTTTTGCTGTGGGGAATTAGCCCTTTTGAACCCTGCTGCTGTGTGCTGGCAGTCACCCCTCACAGGCCAGGGACAGCTGCACCCTGACCCTCTGGGGAAGGAAGGGAATTGGGGAACAAAAGTATAGGTATAGGCTGCATAGGGATAGGGCTCTGCCCTGCCACAGGCACCTCCTCATGCACTCGCTCCTCATCATTGCTCTTCTTGGATTAATAACCTTCACAGGTCACTGTGCAGTAATACCTAATTCCTGATAACCTCCTTCAACCTGTCTGGGTAATGAGTTGCTTCTAGAGAGGGACACCTTTTTATTAACTTCCAGCTATAAAGAAATATTGCTGTTGGTTGGGGCAGGGCTAAGAGGGAGCTGTGGCAATGGCATATGGTGAAAACAGATTCAGGAAGCTTAGGGATGTATCTTTAAGAAAGGACAGGACATACAAAATTACCGCTGGAATAAATGACATTGATACATTTTGGGAAATCCAAGCTGTTAAAACATAGGTACAGTGGCACTGCCTTCTTTTGCTTTCTAAAAGAACTGGTTTAGAAAAAAAATTGTATTTTTCATTGCACAGAGGTCAGAACATGAATATTTTCAGACTGAGTTATCAGTTTTGAGCATCATATTTAACAAGGAATGATTCTAGCCAACATATTGTACTCAGCTGGGAGAAAAATGCATATAGTAATGTCGTCTAAGACCACTTGTCAGTGCATCCTGAGTTTTCAGGTGGTTTATGATGCACTTTGTGTTAAAAAAAAAAAAATACTAATGTAAAAACAAAACTTTGCTTTCCATGAAGCAACAATAATGTAACTGTGTATTGCTTTTGAAATTGCACATCTTTTTTTTAATAGCTGAACTAATGCAGGTTTTCCACAGTTGGTGGGTTTTGTACACCAGCCTGTTATTACAGGAGAGACATGTCATTACAGGATATTTCTGCAAACCAGGTTGGTGGTGTTTTACCGCTTTGTAACACTGCTTATCAGACACTACAATATTAAGAAACCAACTCTTATGCAATGATGAATTCTCTGAAACAGAAAAGAGGGGTTTGTGAGCCTGGCTGATATGATGTGGTGATCATACAGGAGTGGTAGGAATGTATTAGTCTTAAATAGACTTTATGTTGCAAGGCTGTGAAACTACAGACTAAGCAGCAAAAAAGCTGAAGAAATGGCCTCTGTCAGAAAGATGGTACAGGTGAAATATTAATCCCCAGACTGTAAGATAAATATGGTAATACAAGAAGTAGAAGAACCTTTCTAATATTTTATAACAGGGAACTAGGTGGTTTTTGTCTCCATAGCCAGGACATTATCAGATTTGTTCTCAGAAGCTTCATTTTTTTTTTTTCCAGGAAGTCCCTCTCCCTTTGTTAAGGTTCACTGGAATTAGGAAGTCCTGGCCATTGTTTCCCATTCCCGTCCTTGGAGTTGTTAATTCGTTATGAACAATTTGCTGCTGTTCCCTTGACAGATGAGAAAGTGGAACCTGGTTTGTCTCAGAAGCCTGTGAGTACAGGGACCTTGCTCCAGCTTTTGGTATTAGCAAAGATTTTGTGATGCAAGGCTGAAATGGCCACCTCTGAGCAAGACATCCTACAGGAGAGTGAGTGGGTCTCACTTCTCTCAGTTCTGGCTCAAAACCTTATCAAGACACTTGATTGTTTCACATTTTGAGCTCATTTTAAAGCCTGGCATTTATTGCCTGGGCTTAGGCCAGTTTAAAATACGAGGTTTCCCACCATTTGCACAGCAGCACCGCTGTGATGTTTTCTCATTGCTAGCCCTGCATCCACAGTAACTGCTGTCTGAAGGGTCTCAGCTGTATGGGCTCTGAGTGCGCCGTGTGCTGGGTGAATGCAGCTACTGTGTGCTCCTCATTTGCTGCTGTGCATACCTGATCACTCTACCTACCTTACTCCTGAGCACTACTCTGCCCCTGTCAGGAGACTGTGCCTGGATCCATTTCCCAGGAGTACTTTTATTGGTTCTTTATTATAAAGTTGTGGTTTTGAATGTAATTCAAAGCATTTTACAGAGAATGTCAGTTTTACAGATGTAAATTCCCAAAGCCTGGAGCAGGAAAAAGACTTATCTATGGTTACAGAGGAAACTGGGAGCAGAAGCAGGCCTAGATTTCTAGTTTTCTACATGCAAGAATGCCACTTGATCCTTCCTGCAATGAATAGTGTTTCTATAGATCAGGTTTTTTGGGGATAATTTCATTGTTGTGATGGAGCTGTCACATTAAAAGGAAACTCTTATTAGTATAGCTCCAATTTCTAGGTGTTGTTCACATCAAGGATTTCATAGCTCTAACCTTTCTGATGCAGCAGTGACATGTGCCTGTGCAGTGGTTCTGTCTTTACTTTGAGAAACCAAGGCAGGGAACAACAAAGTGACTTCCAGAAGTCAAGTGTGGAGGAAGTAGCAAGTCAGTGGATTTGTTGGGAATGGTTTACAGGTGTAGCATGATGATGTGCTTCTTCAAGCCCCGCGTACACACACATCTCTACACACCAGAGATCTAAAACTGGCAGATGGTGATGGAGAGCATATGCTTCCAGGCTGTGATGGTGTTCTCCAGTTCTTCTTAACACTCAGTGAAGAGGAAATGGTGAAAGGACAATGGGAACAAAGACAAAAGACCCTGACCTATGTGTGAATCAGAATAACCCTCTCCACATGTCCATTGGGATGCTGACTGCTTGTGGCAGTACTTTGGGACAAGATGGTGTGGGGGTTCCTAGTGCTCATGGATAGTGTACAGCAGCTGGTTCAATTTGGATCTTTGATTGCCTGGAGCCCTGGAACCCTTGAAGTGTGAGTATGTTTGCATGCAGCCTAATTAGCACCATTATCATTGTCATTAATGGCTTTTAATGAAGAACAGATGGTCCAGTCAAGCTTTCAACCTGTTAAGTTCACTGACCTATTTGTGCTAAAAGCAGGGGAAAGAAAACAAAAAACCCCACAACCCCTGGTTCCAAACTGATGGTGGTAGACTGAAAATGATCACCCAAACATAAACCTCATGTTTTCCTATACAGCAATAGAAAGCATATGCAGATGCTGACCAAAGCCCTGCTTTCTCTGGGGAAAACAGGATTTCCTGGCACTTGTCTTCATGAGGCTCTGACACATCAGTTATCTTTGTCATGTTTGAACTGAGAATTCTCTAAAAAAAAAAATGGATCAAAGAAGGGATTGACATGATACACCCAGGTCTTGGAAAGGGTCATTAGGCTAGGTCAGTACTAGGGAATTAAGGAAAGAAAGAAAGGGGACATAAATTTGCAATGATTCTCATTAGTGTCCAAGCAACCTAAGTGAAGAATCTTACAGAATTTTAGTTTTACCCTCTTACTCTCTTTCACTTTTTCTCCAGGCTTGATTATCGCTCACGTGTGGCTGTGAATGGCACCTCTCTTAAGGGCTGTAGTTCCAAATTTTTCTTCTGGAAGATGGAATGCTGCTGTTCCTCATTAGGAGCTCAGATGGTCAGCTTGAAAGCATGGCATCTTGGTGGAGAAAAATTGGAAAAGATGAATCCCAAGCAGGGGTCATTTGTTAAGATGTAATTGCCTATCCAGGTAGAGGCTTTTCTTGTCTCCTAATTTGCTTAATAATTATTGAGCAAAAAGGGATGTGTAATTTATAAGTTCATGTTGATCGGTGCACTATCCAGCTTAATGAAAGGAAAGTCCTTTTCTCTTTTAGTTTTGAGGGAAGCTTTTGTTCTGCCTGTGATTCAGGATTAGCTATCTTCTTTTGGCATGGTGTTCTCCATCTGAATGAACAGATATATACAGATAATATGGAGTGTATTATTGGTGTTCACTTCTGCCTTCTGTTATTGGATCCACCCCATTTATATGGATCATTCAAGAGCATTTGCACAGCACAGGAAGGGCCTAATCATTATCTTATCATTATTCTGGTCATGTTCAAAAGGTTTACTATCAGAATTCCAGTTAGAATTGCCAGTATGATGAATGCAAATTGTGTTAGCACTTTGTAGAGGAATTTCACATAGGACCATGTGTCTGTCACTTCAGATCCATGTAGGTCCTACTCTTCAGTGTGGACAGATGAGATCTGGGGATTGAAATAGTTATTGAGTCAATTGCAATGTTCTCAAGTTATGAGAATTTTGCAACCTGCCCATTTCTTTAAAAATTTAGAAGCATTTAAAGACATTGTTGAAAAGTAAGAGTAATAAATAATTTTATCCTGGTGTTGGAAGAATACACCACCACTACAGTAAATAGTAGCTGTAAATTCATCTTCTTGTCTGCCAGACCTCTCTTCTTTCCCCTCCCCTTGCTTCTTATTTTTACTTCACATTTTCATTTGGAAGAAGGAAGAAATAAAATTCATTAGCACTGATCCAGTGCCATATTTAATTAGCTATAGTATGGGGCACTTCTGTAGTCTTGGATACTGAGTACTGTGAGTTAAGAGGTTTGGTTTAGTTTGGCTTTTTTGCTCCTTCCCTTGCACTAGCATCAATTAAGGATTAAGTAGCGATAAATCTGATTAATTTACATTGCCTTTATCAGGCTGTGGAAATAATTATCTCTCACTGGGAGAGTTTTCAAACAAACACAGTCATGTCCATGAAGTAATTTCCCAAGGAGTCTCTCTGGAGCTGCAAAAGGAAACTTAGAGCATTAACAAGCAAAAATTCTGCTTGGGTCCTCCCCGGCTGTTTTACAAAGCTTCACCCGCCCTCCTACCTGTGCCTACCAGGAAGAGGTAAGGCTCATAGAAATGAAAACCCCTTATTTCATGAGATGTGCTGACTTACAACAATCCCTTAAGTTGTGTTTTAGATGTGTGCTTGAGAGGAATGCACCCTTGATTGTACTCTGTCCTGTGGAAGTTTAGAGAGGAGGGGTTGGAAAGGCCATGGAAGCTGCTCCAGCAGAGCATCTGTATGCAATGGGTTTAGGTGGTTAAGCTTTCCTGTGTAACATGCATAGGAAAGGTTTTCTCATTAGCTGCCATTCCAGGCAGCAGCTGAAGACCAAGGGTGAAGAGGAAGCAGGGCAACCTTCATTAGGCTGAGTGGAAACATTTTCATAGGGATTTATAGAGAGTAAGAATGTCACACTGGGGATCAGTAGAAAGTTTAAAAAGCTGCAAAAGTGTACCCTCATTCCATCTCAAGCTGGGCCGGAGGATCCTTTCTTTCCCTCCTTCTCCTTAATTAATAAATGCTTTGTTACTTACATATACTGCAAAGCTTTTTAAGGCTTTTTTTTAGTATTTCCTTTATCTGTCCATTGATTTCAATTTACCTGGGTTTTGAGGTGGTCAAGTGTGTGGGTGTGTGTGTGTGATTTTTTCTTTTTTTCAAGGTGTGTAACCTATATGGGAAATTGAAACATTTTCCAGGTAGGAGCCTGCAGGAGAGACTGGCATGAGGGGAGCTTGACTGGCTGCTGCAACAGCCAGCTGTTGAAAATAACAATGACTGCCAGTTGCAGGTAGAATCTTGGCAGAAGGAAGAGTTTAAATCCAAAGAGAAGGTTTTGTCTATGCAGACTGGAAAATACTCTAGAGACTAGTTGAGAGACAAGATAGAGGAAACACTCAGGTATAAGCCAGTTTTGAGAATCATCTATTTGAATGCATTGGAAAATTCGAAGAGGTGAAAAGAAGGAGCAATCTCTGAGTAGGACAGTTAAAGACATGGAGGCTTTCTAGGAGGGTGGCTTGGAAAGCACAAGAGTGAGACAGAGATGAGTGAAAAGGTGTTTAAGGAAAGAAATTTGGGAAGAGTCAGGACAGGGAAGGCTCTTGCATGGGGCAGTTTAGTGCTTGGAAAGGTGGTTCCTGAATCAAGGTAGGAGTCTGAAGACTTTTTTTTGAGAAATAGATTAGTTCTATTCACTGGCATCAATGTGCTTCTTTATTTCAGTCTTGGATGCTTTTGCCAGGCCTTTTGATGTACTAACAATTTTCTTTTGAAAGGCCTTCTCACCCCTGATTAGTACCTGTATAAAAAAAGCACAACTTTAGTGCACTCAGACTTGATCACAAATGTGATTTTCAAGTGTGATGTTAATTAGTGCATCAACACCTGTTGCAGTCTTAACTGGTTTCTGTCTGTCCTTTGGTACTTAAACACTTAGACAAGGGTGTAAATACAGGATCTTCATAACCTGCTCTTCCAAGAATTAGTCACTTTACAGTGCTGGCAAATCACTGTTCTAAAGTATGTCCTGGGGCAACAATTGTCAGTTAAGATCTAGCTAAGTTAAGCCATTTATTATTTTAGATCTTTGATTTCTTTCAAAACTATGCCATCACTACTGTTTTCCTCACTTAAGGTTACAAAAGTATCCAATACATAATGGCCTGAAAGAAGTCTTGCACTTGTTTTTCTCCTGTCTGAGATGCACAACATCATTAATTTTAGAGGGGGGAAAGATTTTTGATGTAAAATTTGTGGCTTTATAGCAGTTTCCAGTTTATAGCAGTGGGAACCAAGTATGAGATACAAAGGCTAGGCACGTGGCTCACCCACCAGCTCTGCCCAGGGAACCTGTACAGGTGACAATGTGCAGGTGATGCCACGTGACTCTCCTCATATCATGATTGAAGCTATAACTGGACACATGCAATATTTACAGAGAAATTTGAACCCTGAACCAGTTCAGCTGGCTTTGTGTTTCGTTACAATTTAAATTACCAGTTACAACTTGCCAGTACAAAAATGTCAGGTTACAGCCATGTTTGCAGAATTGCAATAGGAAATAGCACAAATCGAGCAGATACTGAGGGTGTGTAACTGCAAATATTACTTGATATGTTTAAGACACTTGACATTTTTTTAAGCCATCTGTAAATTGCATCTGAATGTTCACTTAAATTTCAGTAATCTCTGGAGAGTCCTAGACCCAGTTTTCAATGCCGTCCTATTTTAGGGTGCTGTGCCATAATTTACATGCAAATAGTATCCGCATACTATTTTGAAGCAAAAGCCAGGGAGAATCTGGTAGAGGTCAGAAAGGTTGAGCATATGGCTTGTATTTAGAAATCACTGAAGTTTCATTTAGCTGTGCTTGGTGCCTCATATTACTGTGAAAGGGGTAAATACAAATGTATATGTAAAAGTGATACTTAAGGTTATGATTTTAAGGTTATTCCACAGTGAAGTACAAGGTGTACAATGAAACGAATTTCCTTTTTTTTTTCCTTCAAGAGGGAATATATATATATATATATATATTTGTGGAGACTTTTGTTTGTTATCCCCCTAAGTATCTTTGATTTCAGCTGCTCCTCTTTGTGGAGTGCTTTATTTGTTGAAATTACATCTACAAGCCAGATAATATTCAGTGACATTACAGCAAACAATCTTCATGGGCACCTAACTCAAAATTCTCATGTTTCAAAGTGGGAGCTGAGACTTCGCCCATTACTAGCAAACTGAAGTATGTGAGATGCAACAACTAATGAGTGTCCAGCATAAAGAGGAGGCAAACAGGTCTGAGGCAGGATTCCTCCCTGCTGGGCACAGTCTGAAATTCCAGCAGAAATGTTGCAGTGTATTTTGCTGAGCAGCTGAACCCATGGGTACCTGTGTGACTGACCAATTCTAATCAACTGGATATTCAAAATGATTTCTGTTGCAGCGTAATTACTGCCAAAGCTTGAACCAGCAGTGTTCATGCTGTCAGCCTAAGGACAAGTAGACGTGGCAGCTGTTATGTCTTGATTTTAAGTAAGGCTTGGCACAGTGCTGCGTGGCACTCTTGTACGCAAACTCAGGAAGCAAAACCCGCATAAGATTGGCACAACCAGTGGAAAAACTAAACTGAGTAATCTATCAATAGTTCCTTGTCAAGCTGAGAGAACATTCAAGTGTGGTCATCAGAAATCTGTCCTGGGTCCAGAACTATTCAATATTTTAATTTGTTATTTTGACAATGGGAGGACAAGCATGCTTATGGGATTTGTGCATAATACCAAGCCAAAAAAGATTGTCAGCCTTTTGGAAGACAGAATTAAAATTCATAATGATCTTTGTATACTGAAGGAACTGTGTAAAATCCAATAAGATGAAATTCAGTAAAGACGAGTGGCTAGAAAAAGGAAAAATCAAATGTACAAATACAGAAGTATCCAGTTTTGGCACCACGTTTTGAGTGCGATAGACAAATGTGAGAAAGATCAGAGTTCTAGAAAATATAGCCTGAGTAGAAAGATGAGAGGAACTGAGTGGAAAAGAAAAGAATATGATAGATATAACATTAAATGTATTTAATATAATAAATAACACATAATAATATATTATATAATAATGTAGTAATAAACATAGTTAATAAATAGATATTAATGTGATTGTTAATATTTGGCAGGTAGTTGCAGGGAAGATTAGATATTCTCAGTAGCTAACAAAGTAAGAATATGATGGGTTTTATTTGCAAGGAGCATTTAGGATTAGGCTTTAAGGGACAGCTGTTTATACCCTTCGTAAAAAGTGCTACCTTGATAGATTTTGGTATCTGAAATTTTTAATTATTGGTGAGATGCAAATCTGTTTATGGTGATTTTTGGATACCAATCCTACCTCGTGTGAGGGGATGTATTAGGTAGAAGTTCTTCAATACATCTACACTAGACAGGGATGTAAAGAGGAATAGTGTGTAGGAATGAATGTGTGAAAAATTGAAATATCTGACTTTTTGTTCCGTAGTACAGTTTCACCTTTGCATTCTCGCTGCTCCTCATGGGAGGCTGTCTTATGTTTGTGGTCTTCAAATGATATGGGCAAAGCTCTCTGCAATTTTATTTAGCTTCAGAGTAATTTCTGCTTTGAGAAGACTGGAAGAGTTGACTCCAGAACTGTCTTTCACATTCCATTTATCTGTGAATCTGTTTTATATGACCTAAGATTATCAAAGCTCTTGCTGCTTTTTTAAGGAAAAGAGTTTGACAATTTCTACTGCCAAAAATAATAGGAACTTCTGAAAATGTTGATCTTGCTTGGAGTTGATAGAAGAGCAAAAGACAGATAAATAGATGCTGGGGGTTTATCTCCTTCATATTGTATGCTAAATTGGCACATTTTAAAATATGTAATTAACTCCATTAGGAAATTGTAACAAACATTCTCTAAATATCATGATCCAGAAGCTGTATACAATATTTGCATAAAAATGGGCAGGTTCAAATTAATTCAGAGTTGTTCAAAAGATTTGATAGCTTTGCCAGTACAGAGAGAGCATGGCAGTGGAAACTATGAATAAAGCATGTCTACTTGCAGGTATAAGAAAGGTGATGGCATTCACCTGCTTGTATCTGCAGCAGGTCAGGCAACTATGACAGCTCTGTGATAACGATTGTACTTTGCAGCAACTTTTTCCATTTAATTACTTGAAGCTGATCCCAGAACAAGAGGATGTATATTGCTGTGTTGGTGGACAGCTAAGTGTCTCTCATTCAAATGTAAATACAGAGATTAAATTTATAGCAGGATATGGCACAGTAGACTGTGTCATGAGTCAGAGTGAGATAATGTATGAATAGCTTCAAGGTCAAGAGACAAAACGTGTGACGGGCTGATCTTCGTGTTTAGCTTATAGATAGAGAAGCTTGAAACATTTGTGAAAATGACTTTTGTTTCTAAAATGTTGTTTCGTGGAGCTGGTTGAACCAGTAGTACCCTATCTTTGCTTGCTGCTTCAAAAAGGAAATCCAGTTGTCTGTGTTGTGCATTCTCACGCTGGTCTCCTGACCTGTCTCTGGTGTGGCAGCTGGCTGATTACCTTCACAGCCCCATGACTTCTGTGATGGTCTGGTTCCTTCTTACCAATGTATAACCACTGAAGGTTTACTAGCATGTTGATCCAGTTGCTTAAGTTTTTGAACAATGACCAAGAGAGTGGTTGTCTCGCAGTACAGAATGGCCACCTTCTTAGGCCCACTGCTGCAGCTTCCATTGGGGAGGCTCCACTGTAATTTCCTGGGGAACTTCAGATATTGGATAACAATATGATCCTTATGAAGACTGGAATGAACACACCAGTTAGTGGGCTGCATAGGCTTAGCAAAGGAGACACTTCATGAATTCTATTGTCCTCCAGCATTTACACACTGGTAGACAGTGCAGCATGAAAAAACAGTGAAGCTGGAAATGCAAGGCAGACTGAGAAAGAGAGAACAAGGCCCACAGGAGCACTGAAAAGCTATGTTTGCCTTATCATATGCAACCACACACTAGTTTCCTCTCCCCACCCCCATCTTTTTTCCATCACGGCAAATTATAGGTTCTTGAAGACTTTTTTAAGCAGGATATGACTGAATTTCAAATATTTTCTTTATTGTGCACTGTGAGAAGGGAAACTGATGGTAACCTCCCTACATGACTTTTGTTCAAGCAATACTTTTCTCTAGCTGGCTGCAGATTTGTCTGCCTCTATGTGATATTTCCTGCTCCAGTCCTCTATGTGAGCTTTAATTAAGCTATAGCAAGTGGGACAATTCATGGATCCTTTATACTCTTGAACAACTGGCTGGCCTCTGAGACAGTCTTCACCATGCTTTAGTTGTGCTGGTCTAAATGTCTGTTAAATGTGGACCGTGGAGGAGGCATGTAAAATGTACATTGAAGTTAAACATTTATTAAAAAGGAAGAGGATTGTGTATTTATTTAGTCTGCTGATCCACTTCCAAAAACTTGCAGAGCTTCTTTCATCCTCACACACTCATGCATCTCACATGAGCATTAGCACTGCTAATCCATCCAGACTGACTTTTTTGAAATTACAGACAGCCTCTTTGAATTGTTTTTGCAGGCAGTAACGAGCATCTCCTTATTGATTTCACAAATACTACTTATAGTATCCTACATAAAGACAAGAATAAATCAGTGAGGGATTTGCTCCAGCTTAAGGGCTCAAAGTTATGAGAAGGACATTTCCTTCACAGTCTGCCCTACCCATGCTGTGGTCTACTGCCTGATGGTAAGTTTGCCAAATCTCTGTGTTCCAATTACCATTGCTACTATTTCCCTGTGGGAAGTTGGCGATTTTGATGGCTGACCTGTGAACTGCAGTGATTAGAATCACAGAAGTGTAGAATGGCCTGGATGGAAAGGGACCTTATATAGATCATCTAGTTCCAACTACCCTACCCTATCCTTTCATTAGACCAGATTGCTCAGAGCCCCATCCAGCTTGGCCTTGACAGCTCCAGGATCGGGGCATCCACACCTTCTCTGAGCACCCTGTTCCAGTGCCTCACCACCCTCACAGTAAAAAATTCCATTCTAGTATCTTATCTAAACATACCCCTCAGTTTAACGCCACGCCCCTATCCATATAGGATGAGGATCCCCCTTATCCTATATGCTTTTGTATATGTCTCTCACCATCTTTCTTGTAGACTCCTTCAGGTACTGGATGGCTGCAATATGGATGGCTTGAAGCTTTGTTTTCTCCAGGATGAACAATCCAATTTCTCTTAGCTTTTTCTTGTAGGAGAGATGCTCGAGCCCTCTAAACACCTTAGTGACTCTCCTTTGGACTTACTCTAACAGGTCCCTGTCCTTCCTTTGCTGAGGACCCCAGAGCTGGATGCAGCACTGCAGGTGGGTCTCATGAGAGCAGAGTAGAGAGGCAGAATCCCTTTCCTTGCCCTGCTGGCCACTCTGCCTTCAATGCAGCCCAGAATATCTTTGACTTTCTGGGCTGCAAGTATAAGTTACCAGGTCATTGCAAGGTAAATTGTTCAGCCCCTCATCCACCAGCACCCCCAAGTATTTCTTAATAGGGTTGCAATTGATCTGCTTACAACTGAGAACAGAGAATTACACTAAAATTTTTGTGGTAATCATGGGTAGGAACCCAAGAACTGCTGTCCTTATCTCTAGATCAGAGAAGGTTTGTGAATCAAAGCCCTGCGCTAGCTTAAAGGCAGTTCAATTTTCTCGTGTAGGAGAATCTGTAGGATTGCTCACTTAAAGGCTCATTCATGATGGCTTTAAGTGGAAGGTGTTCATTGCAGAAAACTGCATCCACTCTTGGATTTGCTAATTCAGTGCTATTTACATGTCACTCAGTCCATCCAGCCTAAATCAGTCTTTACTACACAGCCTCAAGCCTTTGGGAAACTTCAGCTTATGAACTGTCTGTCCACTCTATACAGAACACATTATGCCGCAGCTTCCAGTGGTAACGCTGATTGCATTCACTTGTTTGCATTGCTGTAATAAGAAAATATGTCTTCTCAGTAAGACTCTAGGTAAAAACATGCATTATTAACAGCTCTGAAAATCAGCTGAAAATACATTTGGTGGGTTGGTTTCTTTTTAGTTCTTTTCATGCCTGCTGAAGGTGAGATGGTGTAACACTGCCCCTGTGTACCAGAACAAACTTGAGAGCACAGGTTCCCAATATGGCTTATCTTGCATTTACTACTTCAGGTCTGAAACCCAGTTTCTGTGGGAAAGGCAGAAAGTGCTGAATGCTGAGGTGACACACTGCCAGAATGCTGTGACTGGTGCAGATAAGTGAGTTCCCAGCCTTGCTGCTGCCTGTGCAGTCTCTGACGTGTCATGCAAACTCTGTGGCTGCTTTGTAAATCTGTTCAACAAAGCTACTGTTTCCATGTCCCCCCTGGTGTGCTTGTTCCGCTTGTATAGCTGTTGCCTTTTAAGCCAATTCTTTCAGTTCAGCTGAAATACAGTTCAACTTATTGTGTTCTTTCTGGCTTCGCATCTCACTGCCGTTCATTACTCATCTGCTTTCCTCCTCTGCATGTCAATATGTACATACTATGACAAGAGGATTGGCTGCTCAGTTAATAGCAAATATTCTTCAACAGATACAGCTAGGTAACAATCTTTTTGTGCATCTCTGCTTCTATTATGCTTCACAAAGCAAACTGAATTTCAAAATGTCCATGCAGTTACTCTGGTATTTTCTGCTGATGGTGTAAATAAAGTTTTTTCTATCCTTCTGACAGCAAGTCCTTCAGTTTGTCAAATACTGTATCATGGATAGATAAGCTGAAGTACTCAGCTTCTCCTAGGAAGAAGGTTAGAAGAAGTTGATAGCTGTTGCCATAGACATCTTCCTCAGTGATTCCTCAAATGTGAATAAACATTTTTTATCCTTTGAAGCACAGGTCAAAATACATTTTACAAGTAAGAAAACAAAAGGACAAAAAGAATTTTCTTTCAAAGACCACATTATGATCACGAAATGAAATTAAATCAGAAATCTGAGAGCAAGTAAAACTCCCAAACTCTCAAAGGTTTCCATTGATGTTAATTATAAACTATAAACTTTTTTTTTTAACATCTGAAGGTACTTTAGGACTTGAAATCTAAGATTTGGGGTTAGGAGGTGGGAGTTCTGCTCCTGCTTGGTCATCATTGAAAAAACTGTTTATAAACAACTCTGTCTAGAATTTGCTTTAGAAATACTACTTGCATTCTTTACCTGGAGAATAGAACTGCCACTCATCCCATGCCTCGATTCCATGTAGAAGCCTTACGTATTTCTCTGGTTTTTCAGCATTGCTTTGTGATTGTCTTTGGGACTTATTCTGAGACCATTGAAAGGAGAGAGACACCAAAGGGAGAAGGATGCAAAGCTGTGCATTTTAACTTTCACAAGGACTCTCAGGGGATGACTGGATAGAACTCCTGTTGTGTTTAGTTAATAACAATCCAGTTGAATCAGTAGTATGATGTATCAGCATCTTTCTTTCCTCTGTCTCCAGAACCTGGATGTGCTGCTTAATTCAGTAGACCTATGCTGGTACCAACAGCGGGATGGGACAGACCCAGACGTCACAAAATTATGTGCAACATTTTATTTTGAACAACTCTTAGTGATGTGTCTTGGTTGTAGGGGAAAATACATTCCACGCCACCATGGCTTGCTATTCAAGAGAGCAGAAGTGAACCTTTTATTTAGATTAGTCCAATATGCAGCTCTGAATAGGCTCTCTCAATAGAAGTGAGTGACTTAGTAATGACATTCTACAAGTTAGGAAGAAGGATGGATCACAGGAGATGGAGGCCAAGGCTGCTAGGAAGTGAGGGAGTGTGATTGGTGTGGAAAAGGGCAGGCTGTCAGCATCCTGGTGTCTGGCTTGGTACCTTTCCTAACAGTGATTTCTGGCAGGCTGTCAGGTTTCAGTGAAAATGAGCATCAAATTGGTGATTCATAAAGCCGGTGCCTTTAAAACAGCCTGCTTGCTTCCAGATGGAGTACAGGGGATGTTGTGGTTCCTCCAAGCTTCCCTACCTTGTTTGCAGTCAGGTGCTTCCTAACATCTCACTGCTGGTGCCCGCTGACAGTGCAGTACTTCAGTCCCAGCTCTTTAAGCCATTTCCTGCCCCCTCTCCTCCTCCATTCCTTCCTTTACCCAGCTCCAAACTGCAGGCAGTGCTTCCTGTAAAGATTTTGCTCTTTGAGTCCTGTGGTATCTCGAGGGTTCAGGTTCTGGCTGTTTTTAACTTTGTTCTGAAGAGGGGCTCTGCAACTGGACCACACTAGACTTTCCTTCCTGCTCAGCTGGGGTGGAGATGCGTTTTCTGGTAATGGACCAACAGATTACTTAGGGATGTTATCCATCACACAGACAGAGAGAAAACCTGCAGATTTTCTTACAGGGCTGAAGATTTCAAAGGATGCTGAATGCGTCAGTGCTAATCCTGCACTGGGCAGAATGCCAGAGTCTGCCTAATGCCTTTGCTGGTCTGACATTTGAGCCTCCATCCTAATGGATGCCAAAGCGGATCCCTCCACCTCACAGAGCCATTAATTAGAGCTTAACGACTTTCTTAGAGAAAGACCTCGGAAATGAGATTCAGAGAATTTCCTACTGATAATGTATGGTGTAAGTACCAGGTTGGCCTGCTTTGGTCAGACTCTAAGGTCTTTTGAGTCAAATGATCTGTGTTTCTGTTTATAGGATCTACATTTTTTTTCTGTTGCTGTCACATAAAACACAAAATGTCTTTTGTGTAGAATGACAGTTTCTCTAACTTCTGAAGCCATTTTAGGTCTTCTCTAGGCATTAAATGAGTTTTAAGGTCTTCTGATACTGGCATAGTTCTTGGAATGACAACTCTGTTTACACCCAAAACCATTTTCAGTCCCAGGTTCCTGCAATTGTGGTTTCTATGAATTTTTGCTTTATCTGAAGTCATGTCTGATTGTACAAAGATTCTATTTTTAATTTCTATTTCTTTTTCTTTTTTTTTCTTTTTTTTTTTTTAGATAACACCACCTCTTTTTTCCCCATAGACATTGAATACAGTGTTCATTTTCCATTAGTTTAACTTTGAAATTCCCATTATCTTAGCAGAACTAAAATGTAAGCTCTGCAAGCATTGAGAGTGGATTTTCCTCCCTAAATATTAATGCTTTGGGGTTTTTAATGTATATTGTACAAGATTCTTAGGCTTTAAACTCTCCGGCTTCAACTGTACTTGTGTATTGATGATGGAGTATATGAATATGAGGTGTCTGTTTTTTGAGAAGTTTGGTCACATTTATGAGGGTTGGGCACATCAATATTTTCTATAAATCTCTTTGTAAGGTGACTGGAAGTCCTAAGAAGTTCAATTCATACTGGTAGTAATAAAATATATTTTCCCAATAATTTTCTTAAAAGTAGTTGTGCAGTCATCTACATAATGCTTTTGTCAATACTCCTTTGGTGTTGGTGCAGTGGGATTAGTATTGGCTTGCACAAGAGTTGGAGGAGAAAAGCTCTTTGAATTTTGACTTGAAGGTTCAATCCTGTAGTTTTTCCAGTCTCACTGGCAGTTACAGTGATGTCAAAATGGCTTTCTAAGAACTTGGATTCAGTTAATGCAATCAAGTTTTAATAGAGACTTGGTTCCCAAGGCATGCCTCTTCCATTTTGCTTTGCTCTGTTGGATACATGTGTCTAAGAGCTGGTACAGTATTCTCCCTTCTAGAAGGCTATTTAAAACATATTACATGTCAGCTGCTGTACCTCTTATATAAGCCTTATACAAAAATTTTGAAGTGTAAGGCTTTTTTCTTTTTTACACTTTAGTGCTTCTACCTGTGTTATTTTTGCCAAGCCAGGATCTTCAGTTTCATTATAAAGTGAACCAAAGCTGAAGAAAATTTCAATGAGTATAGCTTTTAGTTTCCTCATCATAGGATTTTTTTAACATGTAACTTAACTTTTTTCAGCTTTTCAAGCTTATACTGAGAGTAGAAAGGTAACTTTAGCTATATTTAAAATCCTAGTATAATCTCACAGTTGAAGGGATTTGTAGGAAAAGAGAGAAACCAGAAAATATTGCCCTTCCACTGTGCACTTAAACTAAACTTCAACTCACAAAGGAGAGTGAAACTGTGTAGGAGCCATGGGGTGTGCATGTGTGTACCTGTGCAAGCACAAGGCAGGGAGCTGATTTACCTAGAAACAGGATGGGAGATTTTAACTATGGTTTGGAAAAGAGAGGAGTTCTGGAGTGCTTCTGAGGAGGTCTGCACATACAAATCCTCAAGGAAGGACATGGGAATTATGCCTTCCGTAGCTGAGTGGTTCACAGTGTGTAATGCCAGGAGCATCCTTCTGTCCCAGCACTGCTTCATGATCACAAGGCTCAGTTTTACTGTCATCTTTGTTTCTCCCACCCACTTATTTCCTCTTTTTGCATGAATTAACCTCTCTTTTTTGAGCTTAGGATGTCATAAATTTACCAGTGCGTCTCACAGAATTAATTAATGTCCCTCTTAGCCCTCTAAAGAAAAGAGACTGGCACCCCTCAGCTCAAAGGCAGAAGTCCAGTTGGACATGGCTTCATGGTTTGACAGGACATTGTGACCAGCCCACTCTGGTGATGGCCCAGCATGTGACTGACTGGGGAGGGGGCTGGTTCAGAGAGGCCTTTGGCTCGTTTTTGGGAGGGAACACGGGATGTCCAGGCTGTGCTCATTGGCTACTTCAACCATTTTGTTGGCTGCTGCACCCTGTAGCAGGGTGCACTCACTGTTTCTTTGGTTTAGGATAACTTGGTGCTGGAACAAGAACAGCGTTTGCTTTTTGGAGTCTGAACAGATTTCTAGGATGGGGAACTGTAAATTGTATTTTGGTGTGTGTATTTGATAAGGACAAGGGACTGATTATTTGAGGATGATAGATTACCTCTTACTGTAGTACCTACAGACCTTTCAGATATGTAAACACAACATAGGTAACAGCCTGAGTTGATCTGTTAGAATCCATGAAATCACTGGGCTCACTTTTACTGGCTTGATACTGTGTATGTCCAAAATGCAGTTGTAAGCTGTGTCTGACCTGTGGGCTCTGAATTTCTCACCCACACAATGTGAAAACAGGGAAACATTCAAATTTGATATTTGAGCGCTCAAATCTATTTTGCTCTAGCAATAGCAGTAGTGGCTGTTGCTGTGCAACATTTTGTTTGGACAGCCAGGAGTCAAAATCTTTAAATTATATCTTCTGGCAGAGAGAGGGAAGAAGGAAGAACAGATTGCTTAAATGTATGATTTTAATCATGTAGGAAAGTGGCAAGAGAGGAGGTTTTGTAAACCCCCTAACTTTCACAAGGCTTCATTTAAAGATTGTAGATTTGACCAGACTTCTCTTTGCTCTTTTTCTATTATGTTCCAAAAAATATTTTTTGCTACCTTTTCATAGTTAATTTATAATGGTTTTCCTGCAAGCTTTGAAAAACTTTCAAGTTTTGTTTAGAAATAGTTGCCTAATATTTTCACTTTGCTGCATGATTGTAAAACTACAGACAAAGATCTAAGTCACATCAGTTGGAGGACTGATGTCAGACTGGAATTCTCTAGTGTTCAGATACAGCCAGGAACCTGGGTCTGGTCTCAAGGCTGGTGCCTTGTAGGACTATGGCTGCAGTACAAAGGCTTTCTTTGGGTAACATGAAATAATTAGAACATGAATAAAATATGTGAAACACATATGTGTTTCTTTGGTGTGGGTGGGAATGATGAGAACAATTAACTGCTTACATACAAGGCTTTAATTCTTGGACTTTCAAATCCCTTAAGCTTGAGGAAGTTAAAGTAGATATCTTTTTGGAGGAACGTATAAGAAAGCATTCACCAAGGACCACTTGTACAAAAAATTCAAAGGAAATAGGTTGCTGGTTCCTCTTTGAACAGGACTGGGTGGAGACAGGGAGAAAAGTTGAGAGAGTAGAGAATGGCATGAGAATAAGGTGAAAGAGGGCAATTCAGCAGTCAGCACTTTCCCATCTCCGGAGGCTTGCATTTAAGCACATCCATCCAGTGCAGCTGCAGCTTCATTTTAGGAATCAGGAAATAAGCTGAGTGGCAAAGAAAGATAGGAGCTGACAGCTCTCACTGTTCAGTCTCTCCCCTTCACACTGGGAGAGCAAGTAGGGAAGAGCTTTTCTCCTGCGGAAGCGGTACCATTCGCCAGCAGGATCATTGCTTACTGGAGAAAATGGGATAGAGAGAGGAGGACTTGGGAAGTGTATGGCCCCAGCTGCCTGGGTGAATTAAGCACGGTGCCTGTGTCAGTTTTGCTGACTCTGTGCCTCCACGGGATTGGGGCTGGGGGACATGGGATGGGAGAGCAAATGACAGGTGTGAATCTGCTGACATTTTGTTTCCAGTGGCTTCACCATTAACAGCTAAGCTCATGCTCTCTGCTTTAACAAAACCCTTTTAGAGCCCCATTAGTGGTGTCTTTGTTTTTCCCTAGCCTGTTTCATATATAATTGTATCTTGTTTATGGAAAATCCTGAGGTGAAGTGGAAGCAATTTCTCTTCATTCCAGGTGGCAGCAGAATGGAAGCCAAATCCTGCTGATGCCAAAGACCAGTGCATTCCTGAGCCTTCGTGCTTCTTGCTTTTCGCTCTGCCATTATAATTTTGTCAGGACCAAAAAAACCCACCAACTTGGTGGGTTGCTTTTCTTGGGTTTACTGAAGATGGCCTATTGACTTTTTACAGCATTTTGAATTTCACTGCCTTTTGTGGAGCCTGGGGTGACAGGGGACACCTGCCTGTATGCAGGCAGATTGTGTCCTTGACTGTGCCACAGCAGGATGCTTCCATCACATCTCTGCTCTTATGGTAGTGCTTTTGGCAACTGTACATACCAATGACACAGGGTCTCTCCCAGCAGCTTCTGGTGTTTCGTGATCGTCAGTCAGGTTTTTAAAAAGTGTAGTGCTTCTACTATCAGAAACCAAGACTGATTACAAATTATGTCCCCAGTGGATAACGAGTAGAAATTAGTAGTCAGTGGTATCTGCTTGTCAGCAACTTAGAGTGCAGATGTGGTGGGTAACACTAACTACCTGTCCAGTTGTCAACTAGTCCATAATTAATAAATAATGTCTGTAAATAATTTCCCCTTTGCCAAGGGAAATATAGGTTGGCTATTAAGAAAAAGTTTTTTTACAGAAAGGGCTGGAATGGTCTGCCAGAGGGGTGGTGGAGTCACCATCCCTGGATGTGTTTTAAAAAAGACTGGACGTGGCACTTGGTGCCATGGTTAATTGAGGTGTTAGGGCTGGGTTGGACCCAATGATCTTGGAGGTCTCTCCCAACTCAGTGATTCTGTGATCCTTTAATACAAGTGTGTGGGGCACTGAATGAGAAACTGAATATGCAAGCTGACTGAAGTGTAACCCCCACCCTAAAAATACTTGGTTCCAGCAGTAGCAGAAGAAATACTAGATTGAACATCTTTCTTTCCCTATTTTACTTTTGGTCACTTAGCTGGCCTCTTTTCGGGGTTGCCTGCATAACATGTGAGTTACAAGGATCACAAGAGGCCAAAGTAATGTAGCCTGCTCATCATTTCTATAATGCAGTGGGCTGTATGTGGTGCTTCAATGAGAAACCTAGGTAAACTTGTAGTTTCTAAAAAGGGGTGTATGGAAATTGGCCTAGTGATTTACACTTGGATTTCCAAATCCTAGGTCTCATCAAGCAGAACACTGGATTGAAGTAACTTTTATTTTTCGTTCTCCCCCTCCCCACAAACTAGAAATATTTTAATTTGACTTCAGTTTAATGTTTCATTTAGAACAAAGTATTTTTATTTTCAGATAGTTGCAGTAAAAGCCAGTGAAAAGTGAACTTAGTATGTCAAAGTATTGCCTGATACTCAATTATTTCATATTTGGTATCTGAATTGTTTAGGTATTTTGTCAGAATATGAGAAAAAGAGAGAAGTTCAGCTTGCTCTTCTGGATCAAGAATTTGACTCTAAATTACATTCTCTGTCTCTGCCACCAGTACTGTGTTTTTATGTTTCCCTGAAGTACTATTGATGTATTTTATTTGTAAGTCTCATCTTCATTCAAACGTGATCTGTTCTGTGAAAAGACTTGCTGAGCCCATCCTAATGGCTGGATAAAGCCAGAGTACTCTGCCTTGCTTGTGTGCTGCTCTTCTTTCTTATAGATTAGTCAGTCAGGAACATTTTCCCTCGTGGCTTCTGTGAGGTAAAATCAGAGGAATGATAATGTAAAAGGATTGAGAAAGTGTGATGGATTATGCTACTTTAAAAAACAAGTAGTCCTCCCAGCCAGCCTCACTGCAGCTACACCAACATCTACTTGTCACCATTTCTCTGCAGTTCCTCACTTTAGTCCTGTTTGCTTCTTATTCCCTTGGACTTTAGGAGCACCTGAAGTCAAAGAAAATACCCTGGAAGGTGTGCCTTCTTTTTTATTTTTTTGCATCATTTATTCGTACCTTGCCACCTCCTGTTGTTGCCTGACTTAATATCTTCCCATATAAGCTTACCCTGAAATGTGACCTGATACCAAATATCAAGTTGTTAAAACTACTGGAATGATCAACAAGGAACCTTTCCTGTTTTTGGAGGAGAGCTCTGCAAGTGCTTCAAAGCATGGGCAGAATAACAGACAATCTCCAGAGAGGAAACCATGTGTAGAGAATTAAACAGAATTAAATTTAGACATATTATGGCGGCTGCAATTCATAAAAATCATGCATAGGATGCATAACTACATATGTAAGTATATGTAATTTCAGAGTATTTGAATGAGAGAAGAAATAACTTCCTTAGGCCAGGAGAAGTGCTGGTGTATGGGCAAGAGCACATTCTCATGTTCCTCACCAGAGACACTAGCAGAAAAAAGCTGTCATGTAATGATTTTAAATTTCTTTGTGTGGACAAACTGTCTGAATTATTGATGTTTCACCTTGTCACCATCAGCTTGTGTTGTGGAGATGTAATAACAGCCTCTGCTGCAGGTCACAGAGATCAAGTAACTTCATCTTTGAGAGATTACTGGTTCTTTCTTTACCAGGTTATGTATAGATTGTTCAATTAATGTGGATGACTGTTGTGTCCCTGTGGTTCTGTGTCTAATATTGAGGGCTATCTTTACCTGAAATTTTTTTTTTTTTTTTTGTGAGGCACATACAAGAATGAGTGAACAAGAGTTGTGGCTTTACAATTATGGATTTTCTTGGGTTGGTTTTCCAGTGCATGTCTGTGTCCCTTTGTATAGCTTACAACTACACTGCTGTTTGGCTTGCAAATTTCTTTTACTGAGCTTTTCTTCTGTTTTATCTTTTTCATCTAACTTCTGAAGCAGTTCTTCCCTTGACCCCTCATTCCACTTTGCCTTCTTCAATGCCTGTCTGCTTTGCACCACCTCCCATCAGTTTCATCTCCCATCTTGTGTTCCCCTACTCTTGAAAGATATTTCTGCTCACCTGTTTGCTCTTGTCCACTGATTTTAACTCAGAATTACTCTTCCCCCCCTACCAATAATTTTGTCCTAATTTCTTGATTAGTATTTTTTTATGACTTTACTTTGGATTTATGTTGTGTTTGCTTCGAGTGTTTATTTTCAGTCTGTAATTGTATTCAAGGCAGAAAATATGTCTGCATTTAAACCTGCTGTGTAAATCCATGGTGCAATGTATATATGACTTTAAGAATTACACAAAATAATCCATAGATTCAATAAAGGAAGGCAGCCCAACCAGTGGTGTAAAGGTTTCAAAAGAAGAACTCTGCTTCCAAGGCATATGGGCCTAGGCAAGGGACAAAACTCAGTACCTCTGTGCTTCTTTCTAATTTTCATTTATGTTCCTTAAAAGTTGTTCAGATTCATGGTACAGCTGGGGAAGGGAAGGATTCAGATGATGTTAATATTGCTGGTAGAAAAACAAAAGGTGGTTCTTGGAGACTTCTTTTGCTGTCTCCTTACCTTTACTAATTTATCATGTCGCATCCTGTAGATGGCAGCTATGACCCTACACATCTGGCCGTGCACTGGATAAACGTAGAGACAGACTAGTGCTTTGTTAGCGAGCAGAGCTTTTTCCTCTCAGCGTTGAAGAGTACCGAGGAAAGCGTGTGCAAGGAGCAGATCAGACACCATCACAGGATCAGACCACTTGATCTCGTTTTGGTGACTGATATTCCTGCAATTTCTCATTTGATGACTGATACTCCTGTAGTCCCTAGACTCGCTCAGAATCTCCTACAGCTGGCAGTAAACAACGTAGGACGTAAGTTTTCATAGTTGAAAATCTGGAGCGTGAACTGGCTTTTTAGGATATAGATTCTACTGTAGTTCCCATTTAAAGTGTCTTTTTGTGTTGTGGCTTTTTGTACTTTGGGTAACCCATCAGTGCTGTTCCCCCAAGGCCAGATAGAAAAGGCTTTCGATTGTCATTAACCTATCCTGGATGTCAGCTCAAAATGAAAAGTGAAAGCCTGATAGCCTGTTAATGGTCCCCTGGGATGTCCATTTATTCCGTGTGTCATTTTCTAGTCCTTAAACACTTGGAGTATCACAGAACAAGTCTTGAATGTGTCACTGGCACCACTCAGAGAGGATGTAGCAAGAGATGATTCTGACAAGCACTGTGGCATTTGCAGCCCTGCTATTGTGGCCTAATCCTGTGATAACATGAATCATTTTAATGGAGATGTCATCTGCAGTTTGGGCCCTCATCATCCAGTCCGACCTATCATTGATTCCACCAAATACAGCAGCTTGGACTCAATTATATTGCTCAATTTATACCAACAAAAATGCAAGGCATTCATCCTGCAAAACACACAGTTACAGCCAGAAGTGCTTAATTAAGAACTGATACTAAAGAGTTGAAAACTATTTGATACACCTTGTTGTGATCAGATTGGAATTAATTAAAACTTCTGTCCTTGCATGCAACTTTTCTGGTTTATATTCCTCATCACAAATAAATCTCTGGTTCTCTTAAATGAGTGGTCAGGAACATCAGGTAAATATTTTCATGGCATCAAAGTGAAAAAAGAAGACTTTTTCTAAAGCCTACTTTCCTTTAGGTTCGGCATGTGTAAAGTCTTAAACAGCTATTTTATTATTACTTTTTATTATTGTTTTATTATTAGCTGCTTTCTGGTTTGTTTTTTTTTTGTTTTTTTTTTTTTTTTTTTTTTTTTTTTTTTTTTTGTATGTTTAGTATAGGATAACCTGAAAGTTTTCTATTCAAAGGCAAAAAAGCATCTGGCATTTTATTAAGGTATTTTGCCTATACTAGTTTTTGTTAATAATGGAATTCATATTTCTTCCCATTATCTTGGAATAAAATTTCCTAATTCATTCCAATAACCTAAAAGAGCATACCAGGACTGCGTGGATGCTGTGGACTGCCACTAGTATTGAGTGGAACATGGCTTTAGGCTGAGTTGGAGCTGCTGTAGGTCCCTCAGACCTTATTTTGGCTACTCCAACTTAATGTTAACTTGTGTTCCAACTGTGGAAGAGACTGGTCTGTATCCTAAGCAAAACCCTCTTCAGGATTCTGACAACAGCCTGAAAATTAGAAGCATTCTTTTCTTTAAATCAGGTTAATCTTATTTTGTGTCCTCAACTGCTGGTGAACTAAAGTGTGGGAAACCTTGAATCCTAGAGATATTTGTGAAATGCGGTAATTTATCTTAATTGCTTCTAGATTCTTCTCCAAAAACTTGAAGGCGATCATAATTTAGAAGGTATATTAGAGGACTTTCAATTGTCTTTGTATTTTCTTTCTATTTGGTACATTGTCAAAAGAGAGGAAAGTCACAGAATTTCTTAAGGTAAATGTTAGATGATTAGGAAATGTCCTCTTATTTTTAAGACTGTGCTCAGGTTGTTTCACTTATGTCAATAGGATTATTTCAATCAGTAATAGTTTCAGATTTAGATAAATCCTTTGATTGATAAAAAGAAGAGGTTAGGAATAGAAGAGAGTGGTCTCACACTGTGATTAGCAGTGAATGGGCCAATCATCTTGAAATGTGGATATAAAAGATCTGTTTCTTAGAATGCAGAAGAGAGAGCTTTTAGCACTCACACACGTGGACACAGGCAAGAAAGAAAGAATGATAGAATGATAGAGTGGAAGCAGCAGAAATGTGAGACAGAAAGTGAGAAAGTCAAGCTGGCTGTTCTGTGTGTTCCTTATTGTTTCTCTTGACTGTAGATAGCCAAGACAGAATGAAACAAGTGGTGTAGCTGAAGACTTGGGAGAACTGCCTGACCATTGCAAAGTGCAGTGTTTTGAGGATTTACCTCTCTGTTTTGGTATCCTTATCTGTTCATGCAGGACATTATTTTGAGCTGTGGAGTCCTTTGGAGCAGTAGTGTGTTGAATATGTCCGTGTTGCTAAATGTCATCTTTGAAGTGGGAAAGATGGTCAATTTAACCCAAACTCCTTTAACTCTGTGTTATTTGTTAGTTATTCTTTTAACGTAGATGTTAAGGAAAAATAATGATCTTGAGACATCCTATTGAATTTTTACAAGACCTGTCTTTTTATAGCCAGTCTCTGTGGAGTATGAGAAATCACAAAGTTTTCATCAGTCTTGATTCCTTCCTGTAATAAGAGGATAAAATTCTGATGGGAGCAGAGATAGAAACCTTTAGCTGACAATGAGGTTTATGTTTACCCATAGTTTTCCTCAGCTTCCTAAGGTATCTATCCTGAAAGCTAAATGCTTGGCATATCTACTCCTGAGTGCAGGAAAATGTGCAGCCGTGGTTTCAGATCTCACTGGAAAATGACAGATCAGTTTTAGCACCATAAAATTAAGGAGAGGGGAAAAAAAGGTAGCCACGTCTTTAGCTGTACCACTATTGTCGTCCAGAAGGTGGCAAAAAGGTAATTCTGTTTAGCCCCAGTGAGAGCTGGTTCCTGTATTTAAGCATTTCTACACTTGTCTCTTGGTACACAGCTAGGCCTTGAGCTGCTTATGTACAAACAGCACCATAAATTCAGCTCTAACATTGCTGGTGTAAGCTAAGTGAGACCATAAAGCTGTGCCAGCTATGGCTGAGGTACTGCTGGCATTGAGGTGGCTGTGTAGAATTTCAAGATAAAGAACAAACTGCATCCCTGAGCATTACTGTACTTCTGGACACAAGAAGGACCATCCAGGTTATCGGAGTCCATAGATTCACTGGCTTTTTGGTCCTGTCTAGGTCATATTTCTACAGTGATGTATTCAGGACATGCATCTTTCCTTACCATATGCTGCCATGTGGACAATTCTGCACAAAAAGTCCATTGATAAACATTCCATTGATGCTGACAATGAAAGCTGGTCAGGCATTAGGCATGTCAGGCATGAATCTTTTATTAGATTCAAAGACTGGCACTATCGATCCTAATAACTTTTTTTCAAAACATTTATTATGAGGTAGCTTTCTCACAGATGTTTTCACTTGCATGGTAGGGAAAGAGAACAAAACAGGATGGCATTCTGTAAAAAAAACAATATCAAGAAGAGTAGCGCCCTATTAGCTTTGCTAATTTACATGCATGAAACAACATCCAATTTGGGCTAATTTCTCAAACCAAGCTAGTGAGAAATGACACAGCATGAGGAAAGCACAGCCCTACACCTCAGATGCTGGCTCCAGCTTCTCTGTCAGTTCTTGTTACAGCTTGGATTAGGTGCTAAATGTTTACCTTGACAGCCTGTCTGTTCTCTTTCATTCACAGAGCCTCTTGCTCTTGAGTATGAGCAGCAAGTGATCAAAGTGACACTTGTGTGATTCAAGGCCAGTAAAAGAATTGTTCTTAACAGGATATGATTCTAACAACTCAGGAAATACAGAAGTAGTGGAAGGGAGAGTGGAAACTATTCTTTTTTATATTTCCTGGATACCTTAATCTCAGGGAAAAGAATCAAGAGAATAGCTGTTTCTACATCTCTTTAGAAAACGGTCCACTGATTACAGTGATGTGCTTTCAGCTGTCCGCCTCCTGCCTTGGACCTCTCGTGTCAGTGGAGTGTGTTCTCTGCACTCCCTCTTCAGCTTGCAGAAGGGAGAAGAATCTACCTCTGCCAGCACCGAGGCCATGTTTAGGTTGAGAGAGAGATTTGTGCCTCCCATTCCAGAAGCATGTTCTATCTTGCCTAATGCACTGCTGCTTAAAAGTTCTTGCCACTGGTTGTCATGGTTTACTTTGTAACTGGTAGCATTGGATGGATATTTGGAAAGCATTGCTGCCTTAATTACTTTGATTGCATGCAATCAGACAATTGCATCAAACACTAATCATCTTAAAATTATGTATATGCTAAAAGCTGAAATCTGTAAGTGATACAAATATTGACTATAGAATCAACATCTCTGTTATGTGATCATCAGAGATATTCTTGATAAAAAAGATCTTTCACAAAGTTTCATAGAGGTCATATAAATTTTAATTTTTGTTTTAATTTGATTTTCTGAAGCTCATTAGATGATTTGATTTCCTTCTAATTCACTAAGCTCAACTATGATTCTTTGTGTGATTTCAAGACTGATTTTAGCTTAATTGCTTCTTACAGGAGGTGTCTATATGGACAGAAAGAGGGTCAGTATGTAGTGTGAGCTGAGGTTTGCTTCAGTTTTTAAATTTTCCACTTTTCAGTTTCCTAATATTGTTCAGTTGCCAATAAAACAAAAGAAATTGTGTTGTGACTTAAAAAAAAAAAGTAATTGATGTGTGGTTTGGGCTCTTATTTAATGGGTTAAAGACCTCCATGAAGGATTTAACAATTGATATAGCTGATATTAAATAAACCCCATATTTGAAGAAAGCTCCATTACTTACAATTGAATAAAACCACTGAGAAATGTCACTGCTCACTTCTATTTGTCATGAAGATGCCTCTAGGGATTTTGACAAATAGCAGAAATGTCTTCTAAAGGATGAAGTCATACACATGCCAATGAGAATGTGCCTCTCTGAAGGCAGTTTTAACTGCAGTATGTAGGAGCTGGTTAATTTTAAACCTTGTTAAAGAGTAGCTTTTAAATGAGTATATAAAACAAATAGTATTCTGGTATTTGCTAGGAAGAGCTGACATTTCAGACCCACAGGAGACAGTCTTTTATGATTAAGAGCTAAAGTGACAGCATGCATAGCCTTTCAGGTTACAAGCTAATTGACATATGTATTTTGTTTTAAGGAGAAGTTTTTTAGGAAGCCTTTCATAATAGCTTTTGTCTTTGTGTGCAGCTCCACTGTCAAACCAGACATAATACTTGGTGTACAAGACAATATATTGGTTTTAGCCAGTACTGCAGAAGAAATACATAGAGCTTACTGTTACAGTCTCAAAATGATAAATAAGTCAGAAATTCTTCGCTGAATGTAGGGATGGGAGAATTTTCCTTCCTGGAACTGAATTTGAGATATGCACTCATGGCAAATCTCTGCTATGTTTAACAAGTACTTTCATGAGGGTTTTTTTTCCCCAAAGGTCCCCAGAACTACCCTGTACTTAAAATGTACAAAAGATGCAGTAGTCAGAATGTGAAGATGCTTAAAAAGTAGCTGTCTGGAAAATCCATGCTTTAGATTGAGCAGATGAGAATCCCGTGATTGATTGCTAGGTTATGGGCATCCAAGAGTAAATATCAACAGGTTAGACTGTGCAGCAGCTTAGAAGATGGAAGACCTAATTTATTTGTGTTCTGGACACCAATTTTCCATGTGCCTTTGGGAAAAATGTCAAACTGTGTTGCCTGAATGTGCCTATTTCTCTGAGTTGAACTTCACTTTGGACCAGATAAAGCATTTCTAATTCAGAAACTGATATTTCTGAGCACAGGGGAAATATCAGAGTTGAACTGTAACTTTCTGCAGAGAGCCTTCCATTGCTGGAACACCCTTAAGAGGTTTGGGTTTTTTGAGGACTGGTTATTGTATTTGTTCAATTTGTGTGGTGTGCTTTATTTGATGTCTGCAAGCTATTGAGCTGTCTGGAGTTTCAGCCTCTTCTACAGACACATCTGCTACTGGAAAATAATTTAGTCAAACGCCCTCTTCTGTTGTATGTATTTTGAACTATGACTGGTTTTTGGTATTGGAATAGCAACACTGTGCTCACCACTCTGTTGTGTATCAGAGAAATGTTTTTTCATAACTGCTTTAACTGTAGTTGACATTGGAAGTTGGTAACTTGTGGAAAGCCTTAGATTTTCTGTATTATACATAGATGTTTCTTTGGTTGTTTATTTTACTTAAGTGATAGAAACTTTAGTTTTTGATGCATCTTTTGAAAAAAAGTTGATATGAACAAAATGTTAAAAATTAATTAGACCTGGTCACAAACGTTTACTAAGAAAACAAAAACAATGCCATAATTTCAAAATTGGATGGTCTTTGTTGTTGTCGTTGTAAAGAAAGAAGGATAGTTTGTATCTCACTTGGATTAATTGTGGTTAACTGGATTTTTAAATGTTAGCAGTAAGATTGTATTGATTTTTCAAGCTTCACCAAGTGAACAAGTTGGGCAGCATTAACAGTTGTCCTGAAGATAACAATAGATTTTAAATTAAAGAGATTTTAAGTCTTAATTTCCTACAGTTGTTCCAATGAAAGCATCTGATTTCATTAGGACTGCTTTTGTTGGTGGGGATTTACAATTGTGTCTAAGATACCTGTGGCTGAAAAATGTGTCCTCAGGTAGAAACATTGTTTTCAGCTCACAAACTTAGTTTGTGACTTAATTTGGTGTTGGACATCCATAGCCTCTGAATCCTCCAAAAAACTGTCTCTGTGTCTCTGGAGCACCAACTTTCTGCAAAATATTCCCCTGAGTGGTTTGTTGTACAAATGTGTTAATAACTTACATGAAACATGGATGAAGTTTTTGGAAATACTACTTAATGCGGACTGATACTGGGGTGAAAAATGAGAATTTATTTGCTTGAGAAACCATGTCAGTATGTTGTTAAAGTTCCATTAAGCTTTGTTTTCAGAGCAATGACATAACTGAAACAGCATAATTTCTACTTTAGAGATGAATTCCAAGTAAAAGGAAGACCTGTGGGATAGCAATAACAAAAATTGCAGAAATTCTTTGCAATTTAACAGACTTTTGTAAACTGTAAAAACTTGTAAAGTTCAATGGCTAAAGCCATTCTCTAATGGTGTTGGATAATCTGGACATACCTTATATGAGGACATGTATTTTTTGAGAGCTACATTTTCATGTAATTGTCACAAAGTTAAGTAGATGATTTCATTTGTCCCTTCTGAGCTCATAATTACACATTTCACATGTAAATACTGCCCTACAGCAGAAGTCACTGGAAAAGGTATGCATTAAAAGAAAAAGATTAGAGGATTATTTAGCATGATCGATTAAATTTTTTGCTTAGCTTCAGTTTACTGCAAATGATAATGCTTGTCTTATGCTTTTCACCTGCAGGTGTCCTCACCTCTGTAGAGCCCATTTAAAGGGAGGACATACCTAAAGTTGCAGGCACAATAAAGTCAGATCTTCAAACCTGGACCACAGAGATTGATTCAAGTGCCTAAGCTTTATAGTTCTCTTGTATACATGGCCTTAAATGGATTTTGCAGTTAGTGAGGGCTCTGGTGACTACTTGCGTCAGAATGGTGCTATAATTCCTTTTTCCGCAAACCTGGCACTGGCTCTACACGTGCACTGGGCAGAGGGAGGCCTGTCTGGAGGTGAATGAAGTATCTGGCAACTCCACCTGTTCCCAGAGGCTTACGTAGCCTCTTGTATCCTGTCCATAGCACAGTCCTACAGCCCTTTGACACCAGCAGTTCTCCCTCCTGCCACCCCTGGAACTCTGCCACTTAGGGCTGCTGCTGCTATGTTTGTTGGCCTGCTGGCAGCAGCACACAACACCACCCATGGCTGTGATTTCTGTCTCTCAGGGTGATGAATATAGTGCTACCACCTCCACCCCTTTCCTTGGGTGGCTGATTGCAGCAGTGTTTGTGTGGAGCCTGCACTGCTCTGCTGGGTTTCATGACAGGCTGCCAGGGAGCCTCAGCTTTCAGTGACCACGAGCCCATTCCATCCCACTCAGTTTCTCAGGCAAATCAACAAGGTCTGACTTGGGAAACTCTACAGCCTCCAGAGCACACAACCCATTAATATTTGCATGCTGTAGGTTACTGGGCCCCATGGATTCAGGATCTTCCTTTTTGGGCATGGCTATGTAAGCCCAAACTCAAAGCTTTTGGGGATTCTGCTCTAACTTCAGGTTCCAAGGCCATATCTGAGGTCTTGGCTTCAAATGTGATTTGACATTAAGAAAGAAGTTAGGAAAGCAGCTGTAGGGTTGATAATGTTTTTCACATCTATAAAATTATTCATTTTAAGTCCACAAAGATGGAAGACTGTTTTGTGTTTCTAGTATATTTTTCAGTGCCTATTGATGCTAAAGTAATCTGTTAAATCCTTCATTGCCTGTACTAACCACAGTCCCCTTTTTCAGGTTTGTCTTTGAGATTGTTATCATACATAATTTCAGAGTAGTGTTAGATGGTTCTAGTGGCTCACCCTGTGTTTGCTGCAGAACTTCATTAAAAGAAATGGTCCTAAACTTGATTCTGTGTTCTGGGGATTGCACTGTGGGTGTCAGGAAAGGTTACAGGCTCCAGTGTCTGTGTGTCATGGACTTATAGCTGTCAGTGTAGCTCCCTTTTCAAACAGGTGCATTTACAAGTCTGAGAATTCTGAAAATGAACAAGGCTTTCTAGAGATTTCCCCAGTCCTTTCCATTATGCTACTAATTTTGATGCCTAATTTGAGTGTGATTAGAAGTGATGAAAGTTTTCTGTGAAAGTGAGGCACAAGCACATTTCTCTGTGCCTTGAACTTTCCAGAGGGGCAATCTGAACGAGAGAAGGGAGATGTTGTCAAGGGACCCTTCTCAGCTGTATTGGTTGGCTCTAACACCAACCCTTTCAGAATAACTTTACCCTCCTTGAGAAGAGCGCTGTGTGTCTGATACGAAGAATTTAAAAGCTTTGTTTTTCTTCTGCTTTCTCTGCGGACTAACGAAACCATACAAAACCAGGCACTAGAATGCTAACTACTTTTTAATTACATTGATTAATAATGTGTTGAATGATGAAATCTTTCCATATTCCTTCTCAGGCCTGTTTCCCACTCTCCTATTCTTTTTTAATTGGCTATGGATACTTTTCTCTCTTTTCATTACTTAGAGTGATTTTATTTTTAGCCAGTACTTTATTCAGCAGGGAATATGTCTTAGGTTTCCATAAATAACATCTTAGCTCCCTAATTATTTTTAATCTATAAAGAGAGATTAAAAAAAAAAAAGGTTGGACCAGTCATAAGAAAATTGAGTCAGGTAGTTTGGAGGAAGAAATAAGTGCTAGAGGTGGTAGCATTTCCTCTCCCATTTGAGACATTAGAGACTGAAGTTCAAATCCTGTATTTCCCTTTGAAAGTGTGACTCTGTTTACCACAGGATTGTTTTGACAACCAGACTACATAATATTTGGCTTTGTTTATCTCATTGTTTCTCTGGTACTGCTAGTAGGAGGACAGAAGCTGTTGCCTCCTCAGAGATTCTGTGGCTATTATGGAAGATAACACAAAGAACACAGAGTTAAGAGAGGCCTAAAATTAGAGCAAAATGCTTTTGGAGCTAGTTGTACAAAATGTTTTATTGTTCATAAAACAAAAATACTTAAGTTCACTGCTCTCCAGCACTGATGTTTTCTTTGATAGTGGGAAGTGGAGGATATTCTTTCAAACATAGGTTTGTCAATATGGTCCACTCAGAGAAACACCATCCTGTGTATTTCTATATTACTACACCCCACTAACTTCTGGGGCCATGGTGGTGCTCTGGTTTGTCCCTCAGTGATGTCTGGAGAAGCTTGACACTAGACTGGAACCTCAGAGCTGCAGCCATTCCACCTGGATGACTAGCCATAGGCACAGAACCTAGATATTTCCACAGTATGGGAAAATGCAGATAGCTGCATCTGACTTCTGTAGCAATGAAAAGAGCCCTGGTGTGCCAGAGCAGTGCATTTGTGGACTTGTTACACCTGAGAATCCTGTTGCAAGAAAAACAGTATTTGCCAAGAAAGCTTTCTCACATGCTGCTGGCCTGTTACTACCCGGTGGTATTAGAAGCAAATCTGTCACAGGTGAACCTCTTTGATGTAAAGTCGACAAACCTGATCCTAAGACGAGGTTTTCCAGGAAGATAGCCACTACTTTTTGGTGCAGGAAGGATCACAAATAGAACAGCTCTGACAGAATTTTGGCTTTTTTTTTTCTTCTTAATGCAAAAGTATGTAAAAATAAAATCAGCTTATTTGCAGGGATTAATGGAAGTAATCAAAACTGCTACAAATGTTTTATTTAGCATTTGAGTCAATAAACAACCTACTACTGCTAAGCATTCCTTAAACAGTGAGCTTAATGACTTTGGGCAAGTTATTGTATTCTTCTTGTTCAACAATGAGAAATTAAGAGAAATCTGGAGACAATGGAGAAGTAAAAAGCCCCACGAGTATTTTTTCCTTAGTTACTGGATAATACTTAGTTGGGTCAGCTCAAGGTAGAACCATCTGTCAAATGCTAAACATTCAGAACATGAGTTTGTATTTGTAGTATTAGGTGGAAAAGGACCAAGAAGTAAATTACCAGATCACCTTTCTCACCTAAAAACAATACTTATAAACTTTGCACTCCTAATATAAATTTCAACCCCCAAAATATTTTCTTAAACATGAATTTTACTCCCTATTAGAAAATCATGACTGACTGAAAGTATGACCAGAGCTTTCCCATTTTCCCTGTTATTGTTGGTTTTGCATGGGATCTATGTCAGTAATGGACTGAAGCCCCATGCCTAAAGCAAATCAGAGACAAATTTAAGAAGTTTCTATTTCTTGTTCACTTCATTGTTGTTTTATGACCTGTTATTTAAGCTGGGAAAAGTTTCTTAAGATCTCTGTGTGGGTTTGTTTCTGCCTATATAAGTGTATTAAAACTATGTACCCACCTAATTTTTCTAACAGTGCAAAGTTTTCATGAAATGTAAAGTTTGATAATTTCTGTGCATTGTAATTACATGAGTCATTTGGTGTATTCCTGCAAGAGAACTTTTCCACTTCTACCCCTCCTGTGTGAAAGACAACAACTCACAGTTGCTTTCTTTTACTTGCCACAAAGCCCAAGCACAAGAGGAAAAGGAAGGTCTGATACAACTCTGATGGGATTTTTATGTTAGCTGTAGAGAAATTGCATCAGAAAGAAATTTGGCTTTATGAAACTCAGGGGCATGATGAGTAAAAGCTACGATGTGAGTTTGTATAAACTTGTGGTACAACTTTTCTTTGCCTTCTTTTATATATTTATTTGCAGATGCAGACACATGCAACATTTACTATCGGTCTGAGACTAAATTGGGTACTAGGATTTCAAAGTTCTGGAGCTTCATTTTAAATGGTGAGGTTTGAATGTGTTACTGGAAGAGCTGTTGCAAAAGATGTGAGAAAAGAAGAGCTTACAGATGTAGAAACTGTAGGAGTTGGGTGGAAAACATGGGCAGGTGTTGAAGTAAATTTTTTTAGGACCATGCAGTAATTAGGTTTATGGGGACAGAAACCTTACACCAAAATCAGTTGCTATTCAGCTTCAGAATAGAGATCTTTGATATGAATAAATGTATACAGTAAGAGTAGTCCATAAAACCTGAGATGCAATCCCTCCTAATCATGCATTAAAACACCTTGCTAAAAGGAACTCTTTGTCTGCAACAAGGAAACTTGGTTTTTGCATGATGAATCAGGTAATTGACTTTTGTAGTTCTGTAAATGTTACCTACTGTGGTATCCTTCCAGAGTAAATTTTAAGGGATTGCAGAAATATCTATTGTCTCACGTGGTGAAGCATAAAACCTTCAGAGAAGCTGATGAGAAGTTTCACTCTTCCTACAGTTAGTCCTGGATTGGACAGTGTCAGAAAAGTTCAGCTCAGCCATTTCATTTCAGGCTGCTGTTAGCGAAGGATACTATCAAAACCCTGGGAGTTTCTGCGCTGTTTTCTGATCATCTTTGTTACCTGACCAAGCAAATGTCACTTTAGAATGTTCCTGCAGCTTTCTTCCTCAGAGATGACTTGGGAGATGTTCTTCAATGGCATATATCCACAAGCAGCAGCTGATGCGACCCCTCAGTCTGTTGTAGCTTTAATTTGGATCTGGGCATATGAGAGATCATTTGGCATTCCTTGAGAGGTGTGTATTTGCTTCATATTCAGGTGCCATGGCCACAGATGTCTTTTCTGTATGAAACTCTTTTCCATTGCTGTCTGTCTTCCATGTCTGCTGTGTTCAGTGTGGAGCAGTGTGTTCTGGACAAACTAAAGCTTAGGGGAGATTGGCTTTGCAACATTGCCTAAATGGGGTTTAATTATTTTCTTAAATGGCTTGTAACATGGTGCACTCGGTTATCTTCTGACTTTGGTACCTACACGGTATCCAAACCACTGCCATCTGCACATGACAAGGTCATCAAGAAGTTATAGGGTTTGAGTGCATGGCCTTTTGGATTGAACTGGTGAAGAAAATACCTTCACATAGGTTTAAGAGAACACTTAACCCAGAGTATTATAGCACTCAGAGCAAATACCATTTAAGCAGACAGAGTTTGTGAAGACATTTTGCAACCACCGTTGCTTTTCCTAGCATTTGAGGATGTAGAAGACAATATTGTACTTGCTTATTAATGCACAAGCTTCCTCACCTGGCTGCCTACACCAGGTAATTTTTGAGGTAAAATTATTGTTTGTGGTTCCTCTGCATGAATTGATAGTCTGTTGCTTCCCACTAATCAGATGGACACCTTTAACAACCATTATTAGTGTGCACCCAGACCCAGTGTAACCACACTTGCAATATCAGATCCCTGTAATGGCTGTGAGTGTGGAGAAACTTGCTTTTTAAAAGCTGGAGTTGGAGCAGGCTTTGTTTTGTGAGAGAATTCCAAGGAGGTAGTGGGGTGGTGGTGTATGGTCCTCAAAAGAGCCCTATTATAAAATCAGGGCTATGCAAATTTGAAAAATAATTTTTGTTTGCTACAGCCAGAATCTGTGCCAAAGCATTTCTTATGCAAGGCATCTTGCTCTTTGAGGAGAAAGACCTGTTGAGTATTTGACGCTTGGCCAAATGATTTCTTGCTTTATATTCACAGCTTTTGGGAAAGACTCTGGCTGATTATTCTGTGCAAAGTACAAACCAGCCTTAGCACTCGTTTTCTACAATATATCTGAAAATGAAGTATAATAGAAAATCATGAAAAAACAGACGTTATAACAGAAGTTGGCCTTATGGCCAGCTACATTTTCTTTTTGACACTTAAGTCTTTTCCTGGTATGATAGAAAATTCCGGAATTTATTTAATGAGCTTGAGAATCTCATTTCAGTAAAATAAGCATGCAGAATACAAATGTATGTCATTATGTTCACCAAGCCTTTGAAATCTAAGAGTAATTACTGATGTCCCTTATAATTTAGGAGATATGACAGGTTGCTGTAATGACTTACCTTAAGAATATCTTACAATAATCTACACTAATAGCTGTTTTTCTATGCATTTCCTGGTTTCTTGTCTGGTTTAGGAGAGATATACAGACAATGTCATTATCTCTGAAAACTGGAGGCCTACAACAGAGGACAACACAATCAGTGCAGCCCGTTTTATGGACTGTGGTAATTAGCTTTTGACAAACTGGAAGGTTGCTGCAGAACAGAGTAATCATGGAGAAGAAAGTAGGTCCCTGAAACTTGCCACTCTATGATTTGTGTGTATAAATAGTGACAGACACGTCAACTGTCAGTCGTTTATATTGCATTTCAATATTTATTTTCATTTTCAAGACTGTCTATATTGTGCTATGCACACTTGAACTCGAGAATTGGAATCTACAGGGATTATATACTCACATAGGGTCATTTCTTCCAATCTGAATAACCGGGCCATGAGGAGATCTCTAACACAACACAAATCTTCGGGAGAGCTTTGACAACACTGAATAAGGATCAACTGAGAAAAGATGTAGAACTTCAGTCTTGAAATAGATTATCTTCCTCTTTCTTAACAGAATATTTAGCATGGAGACATGTGGTACAGCTTGTAGTTTTTACTAGCTATGTATCCAGAGAGTACTGATACAGAGTTGCTCCTCATCAAAGGGAAAAACAGTATCCTCAGTAGCTATGAAAACATCTATAGTACATCAGACTGAATTTCTGCATGGTTCCGTGTACTGTTAATAAAGAATTGACGGCCTTGTAACGACCATCCAGCAGAAATCCGGAGTCATAAATGACAAGCTGTGGTATGACCTTCAGGCCTTTGTTTATGTTGCCTCCATTTTTTTGCCCCTTTCTTCCTTAACCCTCCACCATCCTGATTTATCACAGCATTGCTTGGTGATGACTTTCTTATTTGCACCTCTATAAACCAAAGTTTTTCAGCCTACCTGTGTGCTGTATAGAACATGGACAGATGGAATGATGGCAGCTGTTACTGCTTTTGGATACCTTCTTTAGCTTGAATTTATCATGCTGCCCTATGTAATTTTATTCTGTGGCTATTTTCTTTAATCTGCTTTTCTGGATACTCTTTTAATGTACAGCACAGTACTAAACATTGGCTTGTCTCTGTGTTATGTTTCTTTCTGCAGTTCTTAAGACACACTTCAACCAAAAATATTCTGTCTAGATTGCTTTTTGAATCCTATTCAGGGTCGCAGGTGCCACTGTATTGGGATGGGATCATCAAAGGCTCTGTGTAAGTCATTATGATTGCATTCATGATGATCATGGTGCTCGTGATCATGGTATTTGGATTAATCTTGCTCAGTGATATTTTGAGATTTAACTTTTCTACCAAAAATGCTAAAATAGAGACCAGCCTTTGAGGACTGCAAATGCATTTTACTCAGTGTTGTTTACCTGCTCACATAGCCTATATATGTAGCTGGGCCCAAGGAGGTCATATGAACCCAAGACAGTAAGATCCAAGACCATTGCTGCAAGTGATTAATTCTGAGTGTAGATGAGAGCATTTTCCTGATCATACCAAGCTGTGAAGTTCACTAGGAACATCTACAGCCCTTCTAAGCCACCATGTGATTGTTGTACTTACAGCAGATGCTTTAGGAACCAGAAAGTCATTCAGTGCTACAAGAGGCAAGTGACAGCATGCACTAAAGTCGGTAGTTTTAAAGGCAGCATTGCCAGAATCAAGTGCACAGCTGCACTCACGGACTGCAAAAATAGCCTTGTGTCTAGAATATTATCTTATGGAAATTTTGTAGGAGATGAGATGTATTCTCTGTAGTTCTGTGTCCCACAGAGGTAACACCTCTTAAAGGATTAGTACAGATGATGGCTTTGAACTGACTATTGACATCTGATGTCTGCTCAGTGAAAATAGACTTATATTTTTCTGTCCTTTATCCTGAACCAGAAGATGAACTGGACATGTCATGTAATGGCATGACTGGGTAGAAATTTCTTTTTCACCCCCAATTGTTCATATTTCCTTGTATTTAGTTTCGAGTTGCAGAGCTGTGCCTTTCATTTAGGATGGAAAGTATAAAACACATCTATGATGGATTGAAAACCACAGTAACAACTCAATATGATACAAAAGACAACAGATTTACAGAGCAGGCAGAGAGAGAGGCTACTAGTTGGATGGATGTAGAGACTACAGTCACTCTTAACAGTTGTGCCCTTATTGTCACAAATGTCACAAAAGTTGTAAGCTGCTAGTGTTGTTCAAGTATGCCTAGGAGGGTAAATCCTTTTTCAGAATTCCCAGAGCTGCTCTCTCTCAGGCCATAAATCCAGCACCCTTCAGATCAAGGTCTGTCAGAAATTGGAAAAAAATCCAGGAGTCCTTCTATTAACTGACAACAGTAACATTTGAAGGGACTATTTTCATTGCTTGCCTTTTCTAAGGCCTAAATCCAGTTGATAATAAAGGGACCAGTTGTGTATCTGTCTGCCTAGGTATCTAAATGCCTTTAAGACTTGCCTGTTTGTATCTTTGTGGTTCAAGTTTCTATTTCTTCTAAGAAAGAAGAAAAAGCACTTTCCTCCCACATGTATGAACACCGAAGTTCTTGATCACTATGAATATTTTTTTTTCTCATTGGTGGAATAAGGAGAAAAAAGAACACAGGAGAAAGGAAAAGATTTTGAAGGAATCTGTGGAGATAGTAAATATCTGCCTATGCAGAAACTAGATTTATGATATCATTAGGAGGTCACTAATGAGCAGGCTGAGTAGAAACTGTTGTTATGATGGAAGCTTTATATAATAATAGATGCATTAACAGCCTCTAGAGGAAAAAGCTTGTAAGGGCTGAGATATTTGTGTGTATATTACCAAAGCTGCTGAAGGAACTTGTTTGAGGCAGGATCACCTGTAAGGCACCCTTGAAAGTCTCAGAAATAACAAGCAGGCACCACTGTTAGACATGTTGCTCTACCTCAAGAGGTAGGAGTGGCAAGGAGTAGGCAAGGGCATTACTAATCCTTGTCCTCACTGCTTTCTGCTGGGCTTTGTGTTGATCCTCAGCAAAGCAAACTTCAAACACTGATCATCTGCCACATCTGTCTCTTGGTACAATTGTGCACATGATGATGATGCAGCAGATTGAGTGACAGTGACTCAACTACAAATATTGTGCCACATACCTAAGAATGAAGCAGGTAGTTGCCTCCTCATAGCCCAGGAATTAAATACTGGAAGAATTCCTGGAGGAATTCAGACATGAGAGAAATTCAGTGATTCTTCAAGAAAATTTTGGTCTTGATTCCTTAGAGCAGTGCAAATTGCACACCACTTAGCCACACGATCAATTCAGAACAGTAAGTATATAAATTCCTTTCTCTCTTCCTGCCCTTTTTCCTACCATCTTTTGAAAGTCCTTTTCTGTATTTTGATCCCCAGTCATCAGATGCAAGTGAGAAGAACTTTTCCCTAAACCCCATTGCATAAATGTCAGTCACACTCATAGTTGTATTTTTCAACCAGGAGAGGCAGACAGATAGGTGGACTCATAATGAAAAGGAAGAGAGAGCAAAGACTTTGTTTTCTGCCTCCAAGCTGAGTTTGTACAATTCAGTCTTCCATGGCATTCTGAATTCAGGCACACCTATTGTATGTCTGCACTGCTTCTGATACTTTGCTATTGATATTGTCACTGAGAAAGTCAGAATTGATGAAGTGTGGTTTCATCAACTGCTTGGACTTCTTCAGTGCTGTCCGCTTGTAATACAGAATTTTGTGGGCTTTTCAATATAGAAGCTGAATCTTGTATGCGTTGTTAGACCTAAAGGAATATATTGAGATTAAAACCATGGGTTTTAACAAGACATTAAAAGGGCCTGGAAGACCACATGTGGAATATTGTGCTCAGTTTTGGTCCCTGCCATGCAAAAAAGATGTGAACTGGCTGGAGAGGGTCCACAGAAGGTCCAGAAAGATTATCAAAGGACTGAGAAGCCTGCTGTGTGAGGAAAGGCTAAGAAAGATGGGTTTGTTCAGCCTTGAAAAAAGAAGGCTTAAGCGAGACCTTATAACTATATTCCAGTATTTAAAGGGTGGCTAAAAGAAGACTCTTTTTTCAAGAGAGACTCTACAAGGCATCACACAGAGAAGATGAGGAGTAATTGGTACAAGTTACTTCAGGGGAGAGTCTTACTAGACACTAGAGGAAAATTTTTTACCAGAACAGTCAGCCCTTGGAATAATTTCCCCAGGAAAGTTGTATATTCCTCAGCATTGAACATTTTTTAGATTTGTCTGGACAGGGTGTTGGGCCATCTCATCTACACAGTGCATTTGCCAATAAAGTTTGGGCCAAGTGATCCTTGAGGTACAGTCCAACTGGTATTCTATTGACTCACCTGCATAAGTAGTAACATATGGAATCAATCCAAGAGTATGCAAAGCTGGAACAATAGATAAGCATGCTGGAATGTTGGAAATATATATGAAACACTAATGAATGATTAATTTTGGAGAGTGGTGGCACCATATCATCTGAAACTGTCAAAACTGTATTACTTGAACAGTAATATGGCTGGTTATAGGAATGACTGGCTCTGAATTTGAATAAAATTTTGTGACTATATTATAGAAAATAAAAATGCAACACACATTCTCTTTGAACTCATCTAACCTGCGTAATCCACACCATCAATCAAGACCACTCGACTAATGTTGCTATTAAAATGCTTGTTTATAGTCACTGTCTTTTTATTTAAAAGTTTTTACAGCAGTTTCTTGACAGTTTCTTTAAAAAAGACCAAGGCAGATAGTGAAAACATCAGGTGAAGTGGTCTCCGTGTTTACAAAAATGTTGCATATTGATTCCTATGCCACTCTGAATTCCCTTACAGATCAATGAAGAATTGCTCTGTGGCTGGGCTGTGGTACTTTGCTGAGATCCAGCTATCCCTCATACCTGGTTTCTGCACTACATAACATCAGGCCCTTGTAGGAGACACTAAAGTGCCTTTCTATGATGTTGCTGCAAGAGCAGATGGTTTAGCCATTGCTGCGGGGAATGTTTTTGATTCAAACTCTGGATCTCAGTAAGAAATTGTGAGTCATTCAGGTTTCTGTGAGCTTAAGGTGCTACTAAAAGAAGAATGCTTTTTCATCCATAGGCTCTTAGGAAGTTCTGGTCGTATATGTTGCTAGATGATGTCAGTAATTCTGAATGTATGTAGCAGGCTGTTCAGAAGATGCAGTTTCCTGGGAATGTTACACAGCTAATGACCCACAGGGTGGCCTTCCTTGTGACACACTCCTGTGACTTTTGAACTGTCTTGGCATCCATTCTGTTGTTTTGTCTCTTTTACTTTCACAGATATGAGTTTTCTGTCTTTGGCAAATTGCATGGCCTCCAGGTAATTTAAGTAATTTTTTGGATTGCTGTTTTTCCTCATCTGTCTCCTTAGAGAGCTGCAAGTCCCCAGGGGATCTTGACATCCATTCCTAGTAGCACAGACACCCTTGTTTTCAATTTTCCATTGAATGAAATGTCAGCAAATGACAAGTTATGCTTTGCTGGTGCCATGCTGATTTAACAGGGCTGAATATGGCCTCTATCATCTTTCATTTGTAGGTGCTTTATTATTTTGACACTGCTTTTTACTGACCTGTTGTGCTGGAAATAATGGGGACTTAGAGTGAGTGACATGCCTCGTACGTACTTTGCTGCAAACTGCTAAATCTCATGTTCATTAAAGGTGCCTTGTTGTCAGTCATTACTAACAGAGGTACTCTAAAATGTGGTGAGGATAGTACTGTCATGGACAAATGATGTCTTAGATTTTCTTCTGCATAGGAATGAATTTGATGGTTTAGGACACAAATACGTTTGTTTTCTCCCTGCAGCAGTGAAAAATCTATGCTGCCTTTGCTCTAAGGCATCAGGATTTTTGCCCCTCCTTTCACCACCTACATCTTTACCTCTCTTTCTGTCCTATGTAACAAGCATAACAACAATTTCCTCAAACTTGCTGTTTAGATTTTTAAATCCATAAATGGTTCTGTGCATGTAGGTTTAACACTGTTTTTTTCCTGATGTCTGAGGATTTATTTTGCATTGAAACAAAGTCACACTTAACAATCAAATTTGACCCTTTTTAACCTATTATAATTTTAAGGGGTAAAGCCTGAGTTTTAGTTATTATGCACGACTGAGAACAGCTGGTGTTATCTGTGGCATTGGTCCTAACCACGTTTTGTAGGTGTGTACCCTTGGCGATGTCTGTAGCAATCAAAGTTCACATCTTGTCTGACATGAGATAGATATTTTTTCTTTAAGAGCTTGTGTGTGCAACAAATATAAAATCTGATTCTGGATATATTTTCTCCATAGTTCCTTTGTAAAGTACTCCAGAAATCATGTGTCTAACCATCATCAGATCTCGCTTAGTTTTTATGGAACATTTAAATCATACATTTGAAACCAAAATACTTTTTTAGCTTTTTTGCTTGTGGGAAAGACTAGGCTGAGAATTTCCAGGTCCCTTAGGCTGTAAAGAGTTTTATGATGAGTTTCAGCTCACAAAGTTCTTCCATGCATGAAGACATGAAGCTTTAATGGCTATGGAGTAAAGCCAAATCTTCTTTCTTTATTTATGTTCACTAACACCAAGTTTGTTCTATGGATAACTGACTGGTCTCAAAGCCTGACTATACAACTTTAAAAATATCATCAATATTGTCAGTAGAAGAATCCAAGGACAAGTTAGTTTCATGCTTAGATACCATCTCTGTCACTAAGACACTTTGTCACTAAGACATCTTTGGTTGATATCTTCAGATTTCCAGATGTTTTTGTGGTAGTCACATCCTGTGTCTGTTAAAGAGTTTTGTAGGCCAGTAGTCAGGATGCTAAGGTGGGCTGACTGAGCATAAATTTCTTTACATGCTTTGTGTTTGTTTCAAGTAATTCTGTACTCCTTTATCTAAGCATGTCCAGTCTGTACCATCTCACCCCATTCACCTTACTCTGATGGATATTATTTCCATCATAAGGAATGTTTTTTAGCTTTTGGCCTACAGCTTGACTCTCATGCAAAGTTTATGAAATCTCTGCATTTTTCTTTTATTTTTCTTAGATGGAAATGTCATGACACAGACTTTGGAGATGCTATCAAAAATATGCTATATATTTCTATGTACCATGCAGCCCAAGAGGGAACAGTATCTCTCAAAGGCCCCATTGGAGCTACATGAACATTTTGCCTTGCTTGGTGTCCAATGTAGAAATGCATTTTGGACCAATCATTGCTTTCTTCTTTTATGTGGGAGATATTTCCCACTATTTCTAATTTTTGTCCCCTGAGTGTCTGTGTAAGTGAAAACTTTTTTTTATGGCACTAACTGGACCTTCATTACTGAAGCTCTGCTTATGTAGCAGCTAAGTGCCTCATCTCCCTCCGGTGCTGAGGCATTTCTTGGTAGCAAGGCAGGACCTTGTCTTGCAACCCTGTTTCAAATGTTTTTGAGGTGGGTCAGATTTCTGTGTTGTGTTTGCAATAGTGGGTGCCCTCAGACAGATGTAAGAACAGCATAAGCACTTCTGCTTCCCTCTCCCAGGCTCCACTAGGTGGTTCCTGTGTTGCTGAGCCAAAGATGGTACCATTATTTAAGACCAGTGGTTTTTTTCAGTTGCTAGTGTCCAGATTCTGGCAGTGCTGTACTGCATAAGTGCCCAATTTAAAAGCTTGCAATTGTCCCAGTTGCTTCCAGACTGGCAGTTCAGCTCTCTGATGATACAGCATTGTCCACTGCTCCTAATTTCCTTTGCATTAGTTGTGTTGCTGCCATTCTCTTCTTGTTGTTGTTGGGCTTTTTCCCTTTCTATGCATGCTCTTGTATCACTTGCACACTGTTGGTGAGTGGCACTTGCTTGTAATTCCTATTCCACTTCCAAATGCTTGGCATTGTCCTGACTTCTATTGTTTTCATACTCTGTATATCTTATGGTTTTCACTGTGAAACATTTGTTTTTCTGTGTCCTGTCCTTTATCTATAAAATCTTTGATTCCCTAAAATAACAGTTTTTGTCTGGTCTGGGTGAATCCTTCGCTTGACAGATGTGAATTATCTTGCTGAGGATTAATTATGGACCTTTCAGTAGACCAAGGTCTACTTTCCTTAGCCAAGACTCAACCTCTCAAAAGTGTCTAATGAGGCAGTTGGTCAGAGATTAGTCACCTTATCTTCCTCTTTTGCCCTCTGTTTAAAAGCATCACATGAATCTATCTCTTTCTTGTAGAATGCCTCACATTTCTGTAATGACCCTCAGAATTCATCTGTCTTTGCCAAACTAAATGAAAACCAGTTCCATAACCATGGAAAATAAATACAAATTTCCTTAAAACTGAGTATTAACAGAAACAGTGTCTTCTGCTGCTACCAGTTCTTTGAAGATACAGATTGTTTACATTTCTGTTCATGGGAGGGTTTAGATAAGGATGGAAATTTTCCGAGATGCCTTTACTTTTTACCAGTTGGGAATAAAAAATTACCTGCTTTGCAATCCCAGAGCCTCAGCCAAGACATTCATTTCTGAAGAGATGGAAAGCTGGCAGCATTTTTCTTTCTCTCTCTCTTTTATAAATTTATTTATAAATAATGTTATTTATTAATGGTTCTGTTTTATTACTTGGCTTGGGAGACAGTTTATGTAAATTTAACTAGTAAACAACTAATAATGTCTGTCTTTCTTGCTACCACACTTTGGTAATTGAGGTGGCCATAGAGGAAAGCCTCAGAATGATGTTTAGATCCAGACCATCCAGGTTGTTTTAAAAATATGCCTCTTTAAATCTACTGAAAGTAGCAATGTGTTGCTGAACAAAAAGTGATTTTGTAGATACAAATAAATGATTAAGTACAAAAATAAAGTCCACCCTTGAGTGCTGCATAGATATTGGTGGAAGACTGAGAGAAGGTTAAGTAAATTGATTTAATTTTTAGTCTATTCTATGAACCACAATTAAACACAGAATGCAGGCTTCTGCCTTGAAAGTGCCAGGCCCACCAGACGTATAAGGGCTTTAGTTCATGTCAGCTCCAAATCTCTCCAGTTTCTACATTTTGAATTTTACTCAAGACTCAGGTACTACCTGTTAAATAGGAACCTACAACTGCCACAATAAATTATGCTAATTTGGACTAAAGCACCCCTAATTCAGAGTAAGAGTATCCACCTGGGGAATTAGTCATAAGGAATGCGTTCTGATTATAAAAAGAACATCAGTTTTTTCTAAAACTCCCCACGAAGGAAAGACCCACCTGCAAAGAAATTGAAGGTGGAGTGCACTAGTGCAATTGAAATGCTGATAGTCCAGAAGAAAACAGAGTTTAAAGTTAAGTCTTTGAAGAGCAAATGCCCAAGCTTACAGGTGGAGAACTGACACTCTGCTGCGCTGCTGCTGTGCTTCACTGTGTGTCTCCAACAGAGGCTGTCTTGCTCGGGAGTTAAGTGGTTGCAAGTGACGCTAAGGGAAGAAAGGTGGGAATCAAGGTTGTGTAAATAGGTCCAATTTCTCTTTCAGGGTTGTCACTACAAACAATTCCAGGCCGTGGGGATTCTCTCTATCGCCTTAAATATGAGCTGAGATTAGTCCAGGGGGTGCATGAGTCTCGTGTGTGTCGTTGGTCCAGCTGCAAGGGAAGACTGAGAGAGGGGAACAGCCGAGTAAGATTATGAATTCATCCGGTCCTAGTGAATATTAATGCCGGAAAACTTCTAAGTGGTTGTGTTCATGTCTGAAGCAACTGCCTTGTGAATTTGCTGATCGTGCAGAGCGGTATGCAAAACGAGAGGAGGAGGAGGCGAGGAAGGGAGGGTGGCTCTAGGACCCATACGAGCCTTCTCGAGCAGGAGGTGGGAATTTTCCTCCAAGGCAGCAGGAGCCCGAGCCCGGTCTCAGAGCTCCAGCGGAGCCCGCAGGAAGAACCTGGCTCCACAGCCGCGCACCCGGGTGAGACCAGCCCGCACCCCGCAGAGCCATGAACCGGCTACCACAGCTGGTGCTGTGGGTCACCACAGTAGGTAAGGAACTTATTTTTCTTTCTTTTCATCTCCTTTTTTTGCAAAGTTCCTCTTCTGCCCAGAGGCTCAGACTTATTTCATTGCCCCTTCCCTTTTACCTTTAAAACCAGAAAAGCATTCTTTTCAGAACAGTAGGGGATGGGGATTGAAAGTACTGGCATGAAACATAGGTAAAGTAGGTGACATGCGGGAAAATAAATCTTGAATGTAAGTAAATTTTGTTCACTGAAATGAATAGGGATCTGTAGTTTTAGAAAAACTGCTGCTGTCGAGGCTCTGAGGCTGGATGCAGGCAGTCGTTGTACAAAGGTTTGGCATAAAACTAAGAGCTACACCCTGGGACCTTTTTGCTTCTCTGGCTGCTGGATTGTTTTCTTTGGGGTTATTTTGGAGAGGGAGGTAAGAGTAATGCTCCAGGAGTAGTGAAGTTTGCTTACAGGAAAAGGTGTAGTTTGAGGAGGATGCTTTGTCTAAGCAGGGAGATGAGGGATGCAGATGAAGAGAGGAGTAAGTACTGGGGCTGTGAAAAATGGACTTATGAGCTGCCACCTAGAAAGTGGTTCTCAGGCTAAGTTTTGAAAGGGATCTTTGTGCTGGTCTGTTTGTCACTGTCAGCTTTGGTTCTGAAGTACAGCAAGAGAAAAGAAGCGACAGTAGGAGAGAAAAGGAGAGATGTGAGCAGGGAAGCTGCAGGAAAGAAGTTGGGAAGTGGCAGCATGCATGCAACCAATGATGGGAGAAAAAGGTAGGAGTAGGACACATTTGCTATATGTGCACAGTGGCAAACAAATTTGTTATGAGTATTAGAGTGGAAAAAAGCCTCTATCAGGACACGCTGAACTTCTGGGTCAGCTGCAGTTACAATAGTACCCCCAGTGTAGATACAGTGACTACAACGTGACCCTTAGACAGCATCAGGAGACACTTTGTATTTCTCAGTGTAACAGATCATGTAGTTTACAGGCAGGGAAGGATGAAAGGCAAATGCTGTGGGTGCTACAGCTAGCTCTTGTTTGCAGTGCACTTCTTCTCTCTGGCTAAATTATGAACTTGTATATATTTACTTTTATATGAAGACTCACTGGGACGTCATTTTCTAAGCAGGTTTTATAATTTAGTTCATTTACAATTATATGCCAAGGCATAGCACAGAGTTTTTGATTTCAGGCTTTTTCTGGCCTATTTCTATTGGGAAGAAGGAGGTTATTCTACTGTCGAAGAGTCCCAGGACAGGTGTATCTTGTGCAAGCAGAGTTGTATGTCCCTAAACCCTCAGGTTCCATGGCATGTGGTAACATCAAGAATTGCTGAGTACCTTTGTAGTGTTTATGGTGGACTGGCTTTCAACATGCAAGTCAGGTTAATGTAAGGAATAATAACTGTATTTGCCAGGTCTGTGATATGAAGAATGTCTGTATTAGGAAAGAGATTTTAAAAAGGGAGTGATACAGAGAGAGTAAGTAAAGAGCTAAATGAAAATAAACATATATTTTACAATCTCTGTCCAATCTTCTGCCAAAAATAATCTCAATCACCTGGGGGAGACTTCAATGCATGAGCATTTAACTATGTAGCTGCCATCACAGTCTTCATGTGAGTGCTGCTTGTCTCACTGTGGAGGCTATTGTGGTCAGCTCCCAGACTCTATAGTCAATTAGTTTAAAAAACACTTGTATTTCCACTGTACAATTTTTACTGGAGCATATTCTTGGAGTGGCTTTACATTTCCTTCTTTATTTGGAAAGCCCAAGGCCCAAGTGATGAAGGAATGTGCAGGTCCTCTCTCTTTCATTTTCCTGGCTGGCATACATGTTTCTAATGAGCTCTATCATGAAAGGATGATTTCAGAGTTCCCATCCACTGACAGTTTTTGGCACAACGAAACACTGGAGGATATTGCAACTCCTCTTGGTGCAAAAATTAAGACACTATGAGAAAATTCAGAAAGTTGTCGAGAATGACAACATGAAAAAACCTTCAGAAAAAGAACTACCACACCAAAGTTAACAAAACCAGGAAAGGACTCAGTCCATAGGTGTGTATTGTTCAGTGTCAAAGCAACTTCACAGTCTTTTGGAGGCAGATGTTGCACACTAGCCTCGGGTCTCAGGAGGTGGTTAGGAAGAAGGTAAAAAAAGCCACCAGATGAAAGTCTGAGAGAAATTTCTTTTTATTTTAAGCACCAATATTACTTTGAGCCTTCATAATGGATTATTTTCTTTTGGGGTTTTTTTTTTGTTTTTTTTTTTTGTTTTTTTTTTGAGCCTGGTAAGGGGTGGGTAGGTCAGACCTTTTCTCTCCTGTGAGAAACCAGGCTAAACTTGGCTGAATGTCATACTCTTGCCTTTGAATGTGGAGTGCCAACTATCTGCAAAATTACAGCACAGCATACATCCTGAGCAAACTTCAAACACCTTTCCAAATGTGTGGTCATGTTTATGTCACTGCTCAGAGTTTAGCTATTGAGTATAACCACAGTCCCTGAGATAATATTAGTAGAGGCACTTTCTTAGGATTTCTTTACAGTCTCTTCCAATGCTTGCAGTGCAGCTGTCACAGAGCAGAGTAACTTACATTTCATTTCAGCCTGGTGAATAGTTATGGTTTTGGGTTTTGTTGAATCCTTTCTAATGCAGAGAAGCATAGGAAGGTTGATGGCAGGTTTGGGAGTAAGACAGTCAGCTTTTTGCTTGTTTGTGGAATGGTATATCAGCATGGCAATCATGAATGCCCCATTCCTGGATGCTTGCATTTGCCTAACAGTTAAAGCCCCAAACATTTTGTTTCTCTCCCTGGGTTTATCTGCCTCTCAGGATTGAGTTGGTCTCTTTTGTAAGAGGAGTATAAACTGGGTCAAGTTCACTCAGTCCACTGTGCAGGAAGATATAGGAGTACCTTATTTCATTGTCAGCCAACTTAAACCAGTGCATCTATTTCACTTAGACAAACTTTTGGTGCTTTGTGTATCGCTTTATTGGAGGTAAGCGTGTCAAGCATGGAAGGGATGGGACCCTGTCTTGTCTTTTGTCTTTTCATTGGAGATCTTCTAATTTTTCTTCTTCTTGCGCCTATCTCTGCTCAGTTAAAGTAGCACACAGGTACAGTAGTGATTTCACTTAAATGGTTCCAACCAGAAGAACATTTAGTGATCCTTGAAATTTGTCTTAGGAGTTGTATCCACAGTCTTTTGTTGTGCAAATGACAGACAGCATGTCTCCGTATACTGTGCCTAGTCCAAATATCCAATTCAAGGCACTACGGCTGTCACTGCAATTCAAATATTGGGTGGATGCCTTGAAATGAAAACAAGACAGTTCTTTTTAAGTCATAGGCATTACAAAAAGTTGAGGACTATTTGACATACAACAGAAAAGAATATGATAAATTTATGGGAATCCCACAGTAAAGGAGCACATGCAAACAAACACTAGGGATTTCTAAACTGCATCAGGAGGGAGGACTAAGTTGGAGGAGGTAGAAATCAGGTAGTGAGCCATGTGTACTATTTTCAGAGCTGCACTCAATGTCTTACGAGCAGCCATAGAAGAAATCCATCTTTCTATCCATGCTACATAGCTGCATAATTTCTAATTAGTCCATAAGGTTGAAGTTGGAGAAAAGGATGCCTCACTCCAGTGAAGTTTCAAAAGCATTCCTCTTCTACTCCCTGGAGTCCCAAATGGATCCACAGGAGGGTCCCTGTCTTCAGTCTGCTAGTATGTGTGAAGGAGTGCATGCTGGCTGTGCTGGTGTGTAGAAACACATCAGCGATTTCTGTGACAAGAGTGAAGAGAAATTTTCATCTTGAATGAATTTTAGTGAAAACTGCTGATGTGTGACACTAAAATGCTTCATAAAGTGGTCTAGGCTTTGAGCTGTTCCGTTTGGTGTGTGCACCAGTTGGTTCATACTGAGACATTCAAATAAATCTACATTTTTAAATATATTTTTTTTTATTTCAAACTTTTGCTCAGGACGGCCTTGCATTCAGAAATCTGAAATATTTATTTTAAAAGCATAAAAAGTGATTTAATATCAAATGTTTAGTTTTGACACGAACTGTTCTAGTCCAGCACTCTCTGAAATGTGTTGGTCTTTGCAATTTTTATAAAACTTTTGATCCAGAAGATTTTTAGGTTGGTGTTGACAGGTTTTTGTTTGTTTTGATTTTTTAAAATTTCTTTGGGCTTGCCAATAACTTGGAAAATCCTGTATTAAAACTGCCCGGTTATTTTATAATACTACATTCCAGTTCATACTTAGATTTGTGCATGCAGGTGGTTGTCCTTAGGCTGATGCTCATCACTGTACATGCAGACAGTGACTGGTACTGTTTGTAGCTTGATATTGGATTGAATTCCTCAGAAATAAAAGAAACAAAAATAACTTTTTGCAAACCTTTAGTAAAAGCCAAAACACAAAGCAGCTGCTGAGGGGAGAGGCAGGTGAGCTCCTTTCAGAAATAAATGAAGAAGGAACCCACAGGGTTCATAGTTAACATAAAATGATGGATGTCTATGGGAATACAGTTACAGCCATGCAACATCTTTCCTTCTGTATCTGGAGACTTTTATCTGAGACTCCTACGAGTAAGCATGATTCCTGTATTGAATCCTTAAATCAGAGGAGGAAAATAATGACATTAATTATGTTAATTAATTGGATCAGGCTTATAGTCTTTTCCTGCCTCTCAGCATCAGTCCTTCCTCTTACAATTCCTTTTCCTCCCATTCCATTATAATTGCTCATCTGCTTCTCTCCTCTACTGGCATGTAACAAACCCAGTGCTTTGATGTAGCCTGCTGCCATCATACACAAAGACGAAACCCATGGCAGGTAGAAGAGCAGGCCAGCTTGGAAAATGGGTGAATTGTAGTGTTTGGTGAGAGGTGACTTGTAGCTGACAGAGTGCTCTGAGTGCGTAGGGAGAGCAGCTCCCTTATGAGAATGGTGACAGATCACATTGGTGTGCTATGTTTTGCAGGAGAAATGTAGAGCCTTTATTTCAGATTGTGACTCATTCAGCACCAGTAGGTTATGGATGGAATGCCTGGGGAATGTCAGGTTCCTGCCTCTTTGTGCTGCATGTACAAGAGGGAAGACGAGGTGTAGAACCTTTGCAATTCAGCAAATGCTGTGTCAGGACCTCTCTAGATCTCTGCAGTGCTTAAAGGATTACAGGTTCCAGACAACTGGCAGGGTATCACTGAAGCATTTTGCTTCCCCCAGCTGTGCTGTTCCTAAGAGCTTTCCTCAAGGTGGTGTACCTCCTTGTTGTGGCTTCTCCCAGTAGTGTCATATCTGCAAACTGAACCGTAAGGAGAAATGGAAACAGAGGGAAATGGCATAAGAGGAAACAGAGGTGACATTCCAGCATTCCTCACTTAGAAAAAGCAATTCTTCCACGTGTACTGAGTAAATAAAGAGCTCAGAATTTCATGAACATCAGTGAGATGTCCAGTCACAGGCCAAGTGTTATTCTTTAAGGAGAATTTCAGGTTGGTTTTCTGTATGTTCTCCTTAACACAAAGCTGGCTGTAAAACAATGAAACTTTACATAATCCTCCACTTGTTGGTGAAAAAGAATTAAAGATCTTTCACTAAGATTTAAATCTTAATATTTCCAGCTGACTTTATATTTATTTTGGGCATTTTGACTATATGACTGTTGTAGATCCCTTCTAACTGAAGTATTCTATTATCTGTGAAGCTATAAATGTCCCTGACATCAGCACTGATTGAATTTAAGAGCAGTTGTACAGCAGCCTCATCAGAGTTAGTCAAGAATGAGAGTAAAATATAAAATTATAATACAGAATTATAGAATTAAATAAATTATAGAATTAAATCTTGAAGTCTTTTCAAAACCCACAGATTTATCCTTGCAATTTTAGATGAACTTTTGCCCTGTCTAATGGTAGAACCATGTCTTTTAATAAGACATCACAGATTTTCAGCTAATTGGTATCTGAAATCCCATAAGCTTTGGCTAATCAGCCAAGAATGATGCATTTATTCATGTATTTCAGTTGCTCAGTTAGGGTTTTTTTTCCCAGTTTGTAGCACAGCATGTGTTTGAGGGCATAAGCAGCTAAACTTCCTGGAGTTAGAGCATCCACACCTCTCCTCTGTGTCTATGTTTGTGGTGATACATATTTATACATTAAAAATATAGGAGTGATAAAGTAACTGAGAGTGACAGTAGTAAGTGACATGGAAGGACATGATGGTGTTCTGTTGCACAGAATTAAGTACAGGTGGTGAGAAGTATCTATTCCTACATTGTTCTGGTGAAGAGTTTTTCTGCTATTCAGGAGCCAGTAGAACCACAAATTTTTTTTCCTGCCTTGATGCAGAACTGACCATCACATTGGAACCTCAATGAGAATGTAACCAGACAGGTTACTGGTTCAGAGTCACAGCTCTCTGGAACCACAATTTTCACACGAGAGGTTCTGTTGGGAGTACCAGCTTCCCCGCAGCGATGCAGGGCTCTTTTGAGTGACCCTGGAGCTGTGACCAAGACCTTTTTCTACGTGATGAGGATGAACTTTGCTCAAGCACTTTCTGTTGTAGCTCTGCCTTACAATATCTGCTCTGCTTTCCTGGCCTGAGAGAGGCAGGATGAAATTGTAGGGATAGGCAGAAAGAACAGGAGGTGGCCAACACTGGGTGGTGAGCAGGATAGAGGAATTCTGTTCCAGTGGAGATGAGGAGCCCAGTCAGTGTGGTTTTGGATTACCAAAAGAAGGGTTAGCAACTGTCAGCCTGAACTCAGGCAACCTCAGGCAAAGCTGAATTCACTCTGGAACAGAACTGAAAAATGGTTTTTCTTCACTGGATAATTCATTTGGTGGTTTTGCAGACCCATGTGCCTTGACTAATATCTTAGACAATGTAAAGAACATGGATGATTATGCTTAGACACTTATAATACCTTGGATGTCTTGATTTTTTTCAAAATTTTCTGTTTCTGTTGTTATGTTTAACTGCAGTTTAAATTTTCCAAGTATTGGCTGTTATTATTTTTCCTACTGAGCTCTGAGTGATTAAAGACTTATTTAATACTTTGACTTCAGCAAAAAGAGAAAAGCATGACTGCTTCAAATTTCCATGGTTTTTAACATGTTTTTAGAGTTTCCTCTGTAGCATTTTGATGTGTACTGTGCTGGAGTTTAGATCTCCTTACATGAGTAACACTTTTAAAGTATGTAGTTCACAACAGGAGCATTTTCTGTGCTTATAGTCACTGCAGGAACCCAAATAGTATTTAAAACCTCTGAAGGAAGCTTTCTTTAACCCCATGAAGGCAAACAGTTCAGCCTAGGGCTCAGTGAGACCTCATGGTTTAATCTCAACTGTGTCAGTCATATTGCAGAGATACTTTGAAATTATCTTGGATAAAAGCTAGCTTTCTTGGTTTCTACATAATTTTAATGTTACAGTTATGATGTAACCCTTTACAGCTTGTGTTAAGTACAACTGAGGATATGGTGATTCCTGCACACGGACAAGAAGGGGAATCAGTGTCATAATGGGGTCAAAAGGAAGGCTGGCTGGGGCAGAAGGAATTGTTCTGGGAAACTCTTGGTCTGCTGGGGTTTCTTTCTAAATCTCTTCCAACAGTCAATAAACAAGTGTCTTGTGACACCAGCCTGTAGCATTAGACACCTGAATTCAGACTATGGGAATACACCCTGACATAGCTTAGGGATGTCTGCTTTCTGATCTCTGCAAGGGAGCAAGTGCTCAACACCACCCTTGTCAGCTCCTTATGAATTTGCACTACTGTGAAAACACCTACAATCCCATTTTACTACCTAGTAAAAATATTTGGTTTGTTATTTAGTTCTAGTTTTTGGCAGTTTCTTATTTTTGAAATGTGTTGTTTTTTGCATACAGTTAACAGAACTTGTAACAGTTTTAGAGGACAAATTTGGTCTGATAGTCTGAATCCTATCATTGATGCTATGATGCTGAGGAATAAGTGATAAGACTGTTGTTAGGAGGAAGTACTCTTGAACATTTACAGATAGGATTGAATCTATTCTGAAGTTGGAGAGTAGGGATTTACATTCATCCTCTTAAAGGAAGGCAGTAAAAAAAGTTTTGAACTCAGGCTTAAATTTTATGCACAGAATGTTTCATACTCTCTAGCATAGACAGAAGTGCTCCCATGAACTTTTAAAGAAACATCAGCTACAAACAAGAATATTCTTCAGCATGTCTTTTCATTCTTTGTGACACAAATACACAAAGGGGTAAGAAATAAAGCTGGCCAAAGTACCTTTGTACAGTATTTCTGAGATTTGCAAAGGGAAAAACTATAGCAAACACCGTTTTCCTGTGTTTTAAATTCTCCAAGCTCAGGTTTCACAGATAGGGTTAAAAATCATCAAATTAGACATATTTATGAGCCATCTGGTTTCTGAGTCTTTCCAGTTTGTGTTTGCTATCCTGGGTAACTATTAAGTCATTTTTGTTGCTGTAATTTTCATGTCATTACACGGCTCCAGAAACTGCATGTTTAAGAAAAACACTGTAGAGAACTGAATTCAGAGTAGAATTATAAGCACTGGCAGCACTGGAGACATTTGTCATTCTTTCAATCAACCTAACATACTGCTAAAAGTAAATGTACAGAATAAACCTATTTTTTCTTTTAACGTGTGTTTATGTTAGGCAATGCAATCTTCCAGCTCTCTTTGCCTACCTTTCTTACAGTATGGTAAGGAGAGTCAGATTTCTTAGGGCTAGTTTTCAGCCACAAGTTTTCCCTATGATTTGAGGAAGACTCCTTAGCCTTGGTGCCGTAATCTTTATCCTTATTTACCAATTTTATCTCCCTTATTCAGATGTGGTGCAATATAAAACAATATATGTTCTAGTTCCTTCAAATAGATCCAGCGCACAGAATTACAGATTTTTTTTTTTCCTTTTTACAGTGAAATATAATTAAGGAGAATCTATAACTCCATTTCAGTGGGAATTTGCCTTGAAAAAAATTAAAAATTACTCTTTCACATTGAATGTTGGCTTACTGATTAAATTTTCTAACAGCATAGGCTTTTTAATTGGTTAAAGGTGTAAAAGTGTTTTCCTTGAACCTGTACATTTGTATTACTCTTCCATAAAGTATCCCTATCTGCTCCTGAGAAGGCATGGCACTGATGCAAAGATGTAAAATTCCCTCTTTTTTCTCTGGTGACCTGATCGTTATTCTTCATTCCAACTCAGTCATTTGTGACACTGAGTCAATTTTCAGAGTATAGTTTCATCTTAGGAAGAAAGAGAAGAGAGAAGATGCTTGTAATTGCTGATGTTTGTTTTCTAGGTGCAGCCAAATGCTTGTGCTATTTGAAGGAAGCGCATTTTGCAAATGCTACTAAAATGCTCTAACCAGTTTCTCTTTCTCACTCTGCCTTATCATTTTGACAGAGCTGTGTTCTGTTATCAGTTTTCTGAAGTCAAATTCAGTTTTACGGGTTTTGGAGCCTTTCTGGCTATTTTGTATGCCATGCAAAGCCATTTCCAATTCCTTGCACTTTATCATCCTTGCTGCCTGTCTTGGTCTTTTGCATGTGTCTTGGTAACTTACACACAGTGACTAGGAGTATGGCTTCACTGGCATGCTGAGCTCAGTGAACGATGAACCGGGGTCTTTAAGTCTTAAGACATGCACAGCTTATTTATCTCCTTTTCTTACTTGCACCTGGCATGAGCTTTAAAAGAATGCAAAACAATCACTTCATGACTCTGTGCTTTTACTTCCAAAGCTCATATGCATAAAGAGGAAGGAATAAGTATATGCAAAAAACAAAGCACACATTACTCTTGCTGTGTGTGCTTTGGAGCCAGGAATTACTTTCAGGAGCAGAAGATGCTAGCAATGATGCAGGGAAGACATTTGAAACCTTGGCTGACAAAATGTTTAAAACACTGCTTAAACTTGTGTTCAGTTTCACAGTCCACCTTCTTAGCCTCCTCCAAGTGTTTGTTTGACTGATTTCCTCTTCTGGAGTCCAGCTGGCATTGAGAGGCTCAGCTGTTAGGAAGCACATTTGGGAGTCTCAGCTGGCACTGGCAGACTCCACACACTGCTGGAGTACTTGCTGGCAAAGCTGTGGTCCCTACCTTGGAAGCTGGCAACAATTTCTAGCTGGGGCTGTGAGGAAGACATCTGAAAGGTGTTTGACTCTAGAGTTGCAAGGCTCTTCTGGGGAGATAATAGGAAGGGTAGGTGTTTGTCCACCTTCACTGGCACAGTAACTGCACTTTCTTCAGACACACAGGCCTGGGCACTGCACTGTGTGCTCTCAACATGTAGATGTGCAGATGCAGCAGTGTCCATGGCTGTCTTCAGAGCCAGGTGCAGGCATCCCTCTGCCCTGCAAGCTGCAGCCTGCTCCTTCACATGGTTGTACCAATTAAAGCCTGCCTCAGTACTGTCCTGGGAACAGAGCTGGCTTCCCATCCTCCCTGAGAATGACTTCAAAAGCTGGTCTCCTCTGAGAAGACTCTGAGTGTAGAAGATAGTGAAGTAGGTATTCAGTGTCCCAACAAAAACTACTCCTACCCAGGCATCCAAAAATATTGAGATATAGGAGGATACAGTAGCAGATTCTACCTTGGAATTTTCAGATGTGGTAAAGTATGTGTAAACACTATGGCAGAGTATGTGGCAGATTTTTTTAACACAGCATGAAATTACTTCCTGTGTGGAGGAACACACATAGGTATAGATGTATACATTTCTTTGCGTGTGTGCACATGTGTGACTTATTTATGTATGAATGTTGTTAATGTAACTCTGTAATTAAGTCATTGTTACAATTATTGTAAAGACTATTGAATTGTTTAGTTTATAATTGTTGAATCTGTTAATGTTTTAACAATTAAGTCCTGCTAAACACTTCTGAACCCTTATTTTTTGTGTTTATATCCTTTCATTCTGATTTGATTTTCGGTTTTTTGTTTGACTCATTTGGTAAGCAATAGATTGAAACTTGCCACTGAATACTGTTAAAGTTACAAATTCATATGAAAACTTGCTTTTTACGAAAACATTTAACTCCAATTCTTTAAACAGCACAAACCACTTTTTTTTGCAACAGAAGGCAAAGCAAATAGAATCATAGAATTATTTAGATTGGAAAATACCTTTGAGTCCAGCTGTTAATCCACCACTAACTCCACCACTAAACCATGTCTCCAAGTGCCAAACCTACACGTCTTTTGAACACTTTCAGGGATGATGATTTCATCACTCTCCTGAGCAGCCTGTTCCAGTGCCTGACCACCCTTTCAGTGAAGAAAGTTTTTGTAATGTCCAACCTGAACTTCCCTTGGGAAGCTTGAGGACATTTTTTCTCATCCTGTCATTTGTTAGCTGTCAGGAGAGGCCAACCCCCACCTGACTAGGATGTCTTCTCAGATAGTTGTAGACAGAGATAAGGTCTCCCCTCAGCCTCCTCCAGGCTAAAACCCCAGCTCCCTCAGCCTCTCCTTGTCAGACTTGTGCTCCACACCCTTCACCATCTCCATTGCCCTTCTCTGGACATGCTCCAGCACATCAATGTCTCTCTTGTACTGAGATGCTTCAACATTTGCTTCCAAAAGAATATATTATCTACTATTGCCAGTGCAGTTCCCTCAGAGCGCATGTATTGTGCTCTGTCACACCTTCTCATTACTGTAACTAATATGAGGTTCATCTCTGCTTGCAAAGAAGCAGTATCTTTTATTCACTAGGTAGTTGTCTGCTGTGGCAGCAGGTACTCCTGGAAGTTCTTGGGACATTTATGGTATTTACAGTGTCATTTGCAACTTCCTGATCCAGAGGTGTTGAGGCTTTTTCAGGGGAAGCTGGTACAGAAAGGATGTTTTGAAACGTGATTCTGTGAGAGATGTGGAAAAAGTTCTGTTGAATACTCTCTCCTCTGTTGGGATGATGTCTACTCGACTACCAAGTGGGCGATGAGAACACTTGACAAACTTACATAGAAAAAAACAGTAGTACTCAAATAGGTACTTGGTCTTTTCCTGTGGATGATAATCTGCTGATTACAGCTCTAATTTCAGGCTGTTTAGAACTGAAAAGGTAAAATTATGTGCTGGATGAGTAGTCCACACATGGCCTAAATGTACAGGAACTGACAGGTGTGCTGCATTTGGTGGGCATGACAAGTCAGGAAACCTGTCCTTGGTCTGGTAGTGCCTTTCTGGATATCAGAAGAGTGTGCACTGGAAATGTAGAAACTGTGTGGAATTAAAGAGCTTTTCAGGCAGCATCTCTGTTAACTGCTATGAACTACATGCTGCTGTGAGTGAAGGACTTAAGTCTTTTATTAATGACTCCATGTTGATATACAGCACTGAGGGTAGATTAGCTTTAAGACTTGTGATTCAGGCTTTTAATGAGGATGAACAGAGAAGAAAACTGCACAAACTCTTGACCTCATGTTTGTTTTCCTCATTGTGCTGGCTGGTGCCCTGGTAGCAAAGAACAAGAGAGCAAAGGCTCTCTGCTGTTCTTATGTTGCTCATTTGAGGACTGAAGAATAGAAATCTCTTTTTTCTCCCTTGTGTGAAGAGGCCTGGACTAACCCTTTGCCAGTGAAGAAACTGTAGCCCCCATGCCAGCAATAGCCAGACATTCATCTTTAGGGACACTCTACTGGAATATATAATATCTTTCATGATTCTCTGATAAAAGCCCAGCCAAAGCTGAAAGGAGCTGATGATCCCCTACCATTTCCCCTCCTATCACCTCCAGAGACCGAGTGCTCTTCTCGTGATTCCAAAAGAACTTAGTACATCACAAGGTAAGTGGTGGTGAAAGAGGCCTGGCCTCCAGCAGCCACAATGTTTCATGGATTCACTCTAAGAGAAGATAGCTTTTTTTTTTTCTCTTGCACAAACCTAAGAGCTTGATATGAGATATCCAGAGAATTCAATATTTATGTGTTCTGTTTGTATCCAGTGGTTTTTATGTGCTTGTTTCTCACGCAAATAAGCACTTTCCAGATATATCCAGAAATGCATCCAATTATGTTTCCTTACTGCCTGTAAATTAAATAGCTCAGGACTGTCCTCAATCATTTTCTTTCAGGCACTACTTTTTTCATTAGTATTTAACCAAATTACCCATGGTCTGAAAGGAAGTCAGATTTTTTTCCAAGAATCTTTGTTTCTTTGCAGACACCCATTCTGGTTTCTTTTGTTTTGATACTCTTGCACTGATTTCACTGGAGTGGTGGGGTTTTTTTGTGACATTCTCATCTCCATCATGAAGCTTGAGATAGAGTGAAACATCTCTAAAAGGAATGAATGACAGAGACACCCTTGTCTTTAAACAGATCAGATAGGTGCTGGCGTGGTCTATGACGTATCAGCCATTTGGATTTTCTATGACTCATTCCCTTCCATGAAACTATCTGAATGTAAGAACTGGAACATATTTTCAAAGCAGCTGGTTCATGGATGTTAAAATTATAGCCACAATATTGTTGGCTGTGCCAGCCTATTGAGTAATTCATAAAGATGTCAAACCCTTAAACTCATCCTTGCAGTAATGAGAGACAGTAATCTGAGACCCTCTTCCTTGGCAGGATAGATGTTCCCAACTTCACTATTTCTGTTTTGGGACTGATTCTGGAGAGGTCTTTTAAAGGAAAGGAGGAGCTCATTACATTTAAGGGTTTTGCGTCAGAAGTAAAATAAAAGCCTTTATAGGAAATACCTCCCCTTAACTGCTTTCTAGTCAGAAATGTGATATTGTAGCCCAAAGATTTAATTTCTGAACCACACTTCACTCTCTAAACCACACCTTACTCTCTTGGAAGTCAAAAATAAAATTAAATGTAAAGATAAGTAAAAATCCTTTCAATCCTAGTCATTCTTTACAGCACAACCATCTGACTACTGTTTTATATGTTCTGAGAGCAGTGGAGGCATCTGACTTACCATTGCCCCTGCCTTCTACGTTTCTGTACTAGGGAAAAATAAATGATAAAACTGAAATTTAGGTGATTGCTTTTCTGTTTCCAAAATCAGTTTCCTACCAAAAACAGAGTGGTACTATTCGCGCATCTTGGTTATGTTGTTTTAGGCCATGAGCAAAAGCTGTCTTGTTTTTTCAACACAAGGGTGATTTTTTTGGATTAAAAAATAAAGTTCAGGTCTTGGCACAAATGACAGAAGCGTCTTTAAAAATAAGGAAGTAGTTTGCCAAAAAAACAATAAGGTAGTTTAAGTCATCCCTGACTTTTAGCCCTTTCTGGAAGTTCTGAATTCCAGGGCTGTCCCATCCACTTGAATTCTGTTACACAAAGTTCATTGCTCACAACAGTAATTGCAATAGCAGTTTGAAAAAAGATTCTGCACCTCTTTCATTGTACTGGCTGTGAGTGAAGATATTAATACTGGAGAGTCATCTTTCAGATGGTAAATGCTTTGAATGGTGTGAATGAGCTTAGTTCTAATATTTTCCATAAGAGAACTGTCAGATCTTAGGGGACTGCCTAGACTCACCTTCCTCAGAAGGCTTGGCTCTCATGTTACTCTGAAGCAGTAGACAATGAAACCATCACTCTTTTTAATGTTCCATACCATCAGGACTCCATGCTTATTAAACTGTTTCACTATTAAGAAAAAGACTGTTTAGGCTGGTGCTGAGATTCACGTTCGCATCCCATCCCCGTCTGCACAGATCCATTTCCTGATGACTACTCCAAGTCCTACCTTTTTTCTCCAGGTTCCTGCTAGTTCACAGTTTTTCTTTCTAGCAGATGTTTCACCAACCTCATAGACACTATACCCTAAAAAGTGGCTTTCTAGCCGTGCCACTGCAGCCTGTCAGGCCTTTCATTGACAAAGGACATCTAACCCATTTTCATACTTCTTGTCCTGTTGCTGTTGAGGAGGGCCTTCAGCTGGTCTCTGATGTCCTTCCTTACATATTCTTCCTTCTGCCTGAGACCTTTTCTTTACCTTTTTAATTTTTGACCTCTTTAGACTGGAGATGGCGTCTGCCTGCCCCAGCACTGTCATTGTCTTCAGTTTTACCTGCACTGCTGAGTCTGAGGTTATCTGTAACTTGGTGTTCCTGTAGCTGTCACATTTGCCACTGATTTTGGTAGCTGTGCACGGACCTGCTCCTCTGCATTCAGTGCACTTGTGTCCAAGGCCACAAAAGCGTGGCCTCGAGCAGCCTGTGGACCCTGGCACTTCCCTTTTTTTACACTTGGCTCAGCTCATCGTTTTTCCTTTTGGGCTGTAGCACACCATGACCATGTGGAGCTGTCTAAATACTTTGGGGGTGCTGACTTCTGCTCTTTACTTCTGAAAGGTTTATTGTGATGATACAAAACTGCCAACTAGTAGTTCATCCTTATATCTCTTTTTGCCTTATGGTCATTGCTTTCTGATGTTTTTATTTGTTACCTTTCAGATATCTTTTTCTAGTTCTCCCTTGCAGTTAAATCTGTGGCACTTAAGATTAATGTGACAGGGTCTGTAATTTATCCATGGTGTTTTTTTTCAGTAGTTGTGCAAGACTGTGCGAAATATTCCTCCAATTTCTTAATTATAATTCATGTAAACATATCCACTTCCGGAGAGTGGTGGAAGGCCATGGTGCTAAGATAGTTTCTGTAATTAAAAGTAAAAAAATGTCCATTCTTACTTTGCCAATTGTTGAGTTGTGATTAAAAAAATTGTGAACTGTCTTCTTGTTTGACAGGTATATTATTTGCATGTCTTACATAGTTTCATTTGCACCTCTAATTAAATATATGCTTTTATGTACAAATAAAATTGGAAAATTAGTAATTCTTATTAAACTTCAAACAGGTCCTCTTGCTTTTCTTTCATCGTATCTTTACATCCTTCTTCTCAATTCACATATTTTGGTTTAGTCGTAGCCGACCTTGCAGTGTTCCTTCAGAAACCAATAGACGTCTGATGGATTGAGTCTTTATTCTGACTCTGTTCTGATTTTCAGCTTATGCACATGTGCTTAACATTTGCTTCTTTATGTCTCTTTGTTAATTTTATGTCATGACTGGGTTTCATGGTACTGGTTTGTCTCCTCCTTGACATGATTTCTGTCCACTTATCTCCATTCAATAAGCAGGAACGTCATAGGCATTGGGTGGTTAGGGGTCACTGCAGATTAAGTGGAAACACTCTTCACTGCAGTTAGCCTAGTCACAGTTGACTGGACATTATGTGAGCTCTTTTTCTTCCACATTTGCTAATTCCTTTGCTGGGGACCGTGCTGGTGCTGATAAAACTCTGCATTTCCCTGGGCTGCATGTAGAAATCTTTTTTTAACTTCAAATTACTCCCTAAAGATCCATTTCCTTGTAAACCATTCTTTTTACGCCCTGTGACTGCTGAATAGGGTCTGGTCCTTCATCTCTATCTTTTATCTTCAGGATTATTCTTCAAAGTTACTAGTTGATGCCAAAGTTCTTCACAGCGTAATATAAACATCCTCTCCATTTTTGACGTCCTGACTCCTTTTTGTAGGGGAGGAGAATGCAAGGAGTAAAATAATAGGATGTGACCCTGGAGAATTTACAGGAGACATCAAAGGATGAACAGGATTAAAAGTTCCTCTGCCCTCTTTTTGCAGATGGTAATCTGGGCACTAATGGAAAAAAACCCCCAGGTAACAACAAGGATCGAGGATCGGGGGATCTGGGGCATTTAGTCTGGGGTCTTGATCATGAAGAATGCGAAGGATCTTGATAGATGATTATTCTCGTACTTTCCTGAAACCTAGTTCAGCCACCAAAGGGCTGTTTCAGACATCAGTCTTTTACTGCCATGTCAGAGGTCCTTAACACAAGTTAAGAGATATGCAGTGAATGCGTGACAAATCGATTCACTGCATGGCACTGACAATAGAGGTGCTTTGGGCTGACTTGAGCCATTCAGAAGTGAGTAGTTTAAGCTAGTCTTCTCTGTGAACTAGCTTAGAATTAACACCCAACTACTAGGTGCCTGAAGTTATAAATCCCACTCTTATATATTTGCTGGACAGTTTATGGTAAGACATAGTTTAATCTCTTACCAGTATTCTTGTGCTTCCTACCTTTTAACAACTTATGCCTATGAAAACTAAATTTTGGCACAGAGCAATTGGAACCTCTCCTTCTGGAAAGGAATTTGGCAGATACTGAGAGGAGGCTTGTGGCAGTGCTTCCATATTTTCCTGGCGGTATTGCAGAGAAATTATAGAGGATGGAATCTTCCATGCTGCTCTACATAGCTGCTGCCAGGGTACTGGTGGTAGGCATACTGCTAGATGAAGTTTAGCAAAAAAATCCTGTATTCATAGTCTCATAGAATTGTATTTCTCAAATTATATTTTTATTTCTGACAAAGGAAAGCCACAAGACTACAAGCTCTAATATAGCTGCGTAAATCTGATATGTTAACTGGAAAGTTAAGTTAAAATTGAAATACTTGTGCTGTAAGGGAAAAGTAGGATGGAGCAAGTTACTGGGGAAAATATACTGGGTACTAGTAGGAAATTAGTTGTTTGTAAGGTTATACGAGCAGCATTTCCTTAGAATCATTTGCACACCTATTAGTAACCTGGGTCTGGCACAAAATGTAAACAAGAGTACATAAATATCAATGATCAGATCAAGTTGTTTCTAATATAATGGCAAAGAATTCTCTTTAAAAAGTAGGAAACAGAAAATGCAAAGTTCGTGTGCTTCTGAAACTCTCTGTCCATGAACAGAGCTGGAACGTGCCTGTCAAAGGACATCCCTTTACTATTTGTTTCTATTACATGAAAAGCTTCTGAATATCACTGTGGAAGGCAGGAGCTTGCTACTTTAACACTGCCTGGGCTGTTCCCTGGAGACCTATCATGTTCTTTAATATTTGTACCAGACAGTGGATCATAAAGAATGCAGCACCAACAAGTGCACTAATCAATGCTGTTAAAAAGAAAAATAATGAAGTAATCAGGAATGTGTTTTCATACACGTTTAGTCCAAAAGATTTCAGAAGTAATTTCTTTGCCATGTTTTGGAAAGCTGGTGGAGTATGTCCCTAAAATCACCAACTGCAGGTTTTAAACCACCAACTATGGTTTTAAATTGGTGGGTTTGTTGCAACTTTAGGGGACGGGAAGATCCCAGAGAGTTTAGGGTCTGAAGGAAATGTTCATGTGGAAAATACCATCATAGTCTCCAAAGATTAGTGCAGGTTTAAACCAAAATTTTATTCCATGAAACATTGTGGTTTTATCTGTATTTCTATTATTAATTAGTCAAACATAATGCAATATTCCTATTATTTTCTTCAAGATTGTGATCAAGATCCTGCATATCATTTGGCTCCCCTTTTACCCTTTTTTAAATGTCAAGCAAATGTTCCCTTTCTTTGCATACTGAGATACTTTCAGCATTTTGAGACTTTCTAAAATGAGTGTTATGGCAGAAGCACCAGCAGTCAGTTTGTTAAGAATTTTTGAGTTCAAGCTTTGGATTCTTAAGCTGTTTATTCCTGAGGAGGTAATGCTCTTACATTTTTATATGGCATTTTTGTACTGTGGCTTTTTATCCCCTCATAAATACAGAATCTTCTGTTAATGGAACAATTTGTCTTTTCAGCACAATTATTGAGAATTTTATGATTTCTGTTTAGTAAGTATTCATGTCTTTACTTCCTCTTGTGCTCTGTGCTATCTAATACTAAGACAAGTGTATTCAAATCTCCCAGATCTGAGGCAGTGATGTTACATAGCATGTCACTGATTCATCTCTTCTCTAACAGAACCTTTCCTTCCTATGTACGTTTATAATCTGACATCAGCTTCCCTAAGGGAAGGTTCTGGAAAGGTGCGTACCCAGGAGCTAATTACAGAGACAGATATACCAGTTGCTGGTTCACTGGATATCTGTTAATAATTCGATACTGCTAACCTTGTTGAATGACCTCAGATTCTCTTTCTCCTCTGTATTAGAGAACGTGTATTCGCTTCTTTTATTTCTGTACTGTGGTTATTTTATTGCTCGTCTACATCCTTGTGGTTATCTGATATATATCACCGTCATATGAGGATAAAAGCATCGACCATGACTTCTTAAAATCAGTCAAGGAAGTTTTGTGCAGGCATCAGCAAAGAAAAGGGTGAAGGGTTTGGAAAAAAATGTTAGTAGATTTTTCAGATAGCGCTTACAGCTGTTGTATATGTGATCACATAGATATTGGAATTGTGCCAGTCACTAAGGTGCCTCAAAACACCAAGTGTCTGATCACTACAAACTGCAACACAGAAATGAATGTTAATTCTTGACTGGGAAAAATGATGGGAAGAGGATGGATGTTGAATTCTGTGCTGCAACAATCCACCAAAAAAGCTTGAAAGTGACTAGGAATGGTTAAACAGCATCTGCTATACTTTGTGGCAGAATATTGCAAAAATACACAGTTTACATGAAAGGAGGTGAATCAGCAGTAAGATCTTAAATGGAAAAGACAACAATACAGAACGTGTTACCATCTAAACATATTCATTTTTAGGTTACCATAAATTATATAAAAAGAAGTCTTGGTAGCTCAACAGACCTTTGATGTGCCAGATGAAAGACTGAATTAAGTAAGGTTTTTATTATTTTTCACAAAACCTGTGGAATTGGGGTAATTTTGAAATTAATGGAAAACACTGAATGGAACACAGAGTATTAATTGCTGACTTCATGAGGATATAGTTTCATTAACACTGACAATAGAAAATAGAATTTGTGACTAGCTTGAGGAAAGAAAACTTTAGATGCTAAGTGATACACGTTTGTTTATGGGTAGAAATCACTAAACACTCAAAGCCTGTGTTACAGATTCTGTAACAGTATCTACCTTTCAGAAAACAAACATAATGTTGCGAAAGTACTTTCTGAGAGTAGAGATAACAGGTTGTCTTAGAAGCATGCTGGAAAACAAACAAGCTATTAGACAATGGAAGAGTTAACATGAATTTGAAGTTTGGGTTTGTTTAGGCTAATGTTTAGTTCCAAGAGCATCATGAATTGAAGAGTGCCCCATCCTGTCGTTCTCAGCCCTTAGGCCTGCCTCTCCCTCCCTAAATAAATCTGTGTCTGAATGATGGGAACAAGTTTAAATAGAAGATTTGGAAAGGAGGCTATTTCCAGCAGTACCCGTTTCTGGAGAAAATGGCTGCATTAAGAAACCAAAATGATCTAATATATGCATTTAAGAGAGTATTTTATGCAACTGGCCATACTTCCAAGCATAAAAATATACTGTGCATAACAGTATAAAGTTGCTGAATATTTAATGACAGCATACAAATGATTATGTGGAAACATAATATAGCAGGCAGTCAGAAATCTCATACCTTAGCTTCAGCATACAACTTACTACTGAGAAAAAGGCAGAAACTTCTAAATTTCATCAGTGTCAGTTCTGTTGAGGTTAAAAGTAAATATCCAGGTTAAGAAATATGAAGCCAATTCAGGAAGCTACATTAAATTCCTAGCAGTGTTAGTCCGTGGTTGGTGTTAGCCTACTCGAAAGAAACAGGAAAGGTTTCCTTTTATTAGCTGTTACTCCAGTTTCTTTGCAACTGAGCTGGAATAATTCCTATTCAAATGCATCTGGATAAACTTTAATTTACATAAATTAAATGACACACTGAAAAAGTTGAGAGCAAAATTTATTCTCTCTTAATTCAGATGAGGCTTTCTCTACTTCCCTTATTTTCTCAGGTGCAGTGATAGGGTAGTGGTTAAGAGGTGTGTGAACATGCATATATGGGGTTTTGGGACGGTTGTTTTATTCATTTGAGAGCAGCTAGCAGGCTGTATGAATTTGAGTGAGGAATGGGAAGCAATGGTTCAGGTGTGAATTATAACTATGAACATTCTGGGATCCTTTTAAATAGGTTCATGCTGTCTGTACTGTCCAGCTGATACTTCAAAGAAAGAAGAAAGGCACTGTGGGCTCTTTTGACAGTGTCATTGGGGTTCTCTGTGGAGAGACAGGTACCAAGTGCCAAGGTACCGTGGGTTAGTTTGTTTTAAATGTGTTTTAACACTCGGGCTACGGTAGCCAAGAGCAGGCATCTTACAAGAGAATTAGATAACACCAGCTATTTCTAGGATGCAGAAGTCACTTAGCTGTCCCTGGATTTGATATAACAAGGCTCCTAAATTCCCTAGGTCCATCCCAGTCCTGATAATTTTTATTTATGTTTGTTCTTCAAAGAAAAAATATGCTTATTAAGGAGAGAGACTCTTTCTCATTATTCACCACTGGTATCAGCAGAAAAATATCTCCAGTTCACTCTTGTTGGCTGGGAAGTTGATACATTTGTCCTTGACTGTATCAGTGAAAGAGTTCAGTCCTGAAATGCTGACATTTATCCCACCTAGCCCATCCAGAAAGGATTCAATTCTGTAACTGACCCACAGCTGGCAGAAATGAAATGAAATGAACTGCTTTTTAGAGGTACTGTTTTCTGCCCAGTGTGTGTACTGTCTGTCTAGACAGACACTTCTCCAGAAGTGAGAAAAGTAATCTCATTTTACTTGTAGTTTTTGTTTTCATAGCAAGCTACTATCAGTAACTGCAATTACCTGCATCAAAGCTTTCAAGATAGCAAAGAAAAACCCTCCAAAGCCTAAGTCTCATTCTCTCATTGTCTCTCTAACCTTGAAGGATAGAAACTTCCTTGTTCATTACCTTACAGAAATACGTGGCGTATCAGTATGGTTGAAGTGGTGGGAAACAATGCTGTGAAGAGTTCCCTGCATGTAAATGAAAACTGGATAGGACTTTTGGAAACCAGTGAGGGGGTTAAGAATTGTTATTCAGCAAATGGCCTGTTACAATAATGACTTCCATTAAATGTGTTCAGGGTTTCGTATACAACATCAGAAGTAAGACTAGTGGAGTATGAGTCTGTGTAACAGCAATGTGATACAAGAAAGAAGCTTGCTGCTCTCTCTTAAAACTTGTTTACAGGTTTAAATTCATCCTGGAATGTTTTGTTCCACAGTAGCTGCACTGTGACCACTATGCTAGAACATAGGTGCAGCTTCAGATCAAAGCAAAACTGCCATCACTTTCAATCTCCTGGTAGAGAATTGATGAAAAGCAATTCTGTGTGTGTTAACTTTGTCATTTGATTTGATTAGCTGATGCATTCATTCGGCGATTTCAGAATTTTGCTATCTAAGACACCACCATTAACCTATTTGATTTATTGATCCATATTCTTTGTGATATGGCTGTAGTTAGATTTTAATTTAGAGAATTTAAACTAGTTTTGGCCTAGTAATATCTTGGTTTGTTCTTAATATTTCCTTACTAATTTTTAGAGAGAAAATCTCTGCAGAGTATATAGATCTATGTTTTGTGTATTATTTGTTCTTTAAAACCCAGAAGCCTTCAGGGAAAAAATGTAATTTAGTTCTGGTGTTTGAAAGATATGGCTCTCTTTAAATTAAATCCTTTGTTCCCACATATTGCACAATATTTCAAGCAGCAGGGAAGTAATACCCTATGAGTTGCAGTTTGCTCATTATAAAATCAACTAATAGCAGGTAATTATCCACAAACTGTCAGTCACTCTTCTCAGTAAATCTCTTAAATACATCAGTTCATATGCATAAACCCCCGTCCTGACTGTACTGTGAACTGAGTTAACAGAATATAATTAGCTAAAGAAAATAGCAACTAAAACCCCACTGAAATATCATAATGGTGCTCAAAATGAATCATCAAATTCACTTATTTGGAGACCTGGTTGGAGGTCAAGAGCTTTTATAATTTAACAGGCTTCTTCAGTGAAAGCAAATTAATCCTGAGATGGTTGCAAGTGAAAGCAAGTGTGCAAAGGAGCCAGAACAGAGAGAAAGCTACAAAAAATGTCATCTGTGGGTGAGAATTGAGACTGGATTTCAGTAAAGAGGTGAGAGGCTCCTACGGATGAGGGTTGGTTCTACAGGAAGTGGGAGTTTGTTGTATGTCTAGGAGAGCACTTTGTCTGTCTATTGCTTGAGAATATGCAGAACATTGCAAAGTGTTGTTGTGTCACTAATGCTGAAGCAGCCTTACAGCCTGACTGCTTCATGGCTTGCTCTGGTTTGGTGTTCATGCCAGACTTCCATGGATTTATGTAATGGTGGTGTAGCCTGCCAAGGCAAGGAGTCCTCAAGTGTGTGACTTACTGACAGCACATTTACTTGAGCAGCCAAGCCTGCTGCAAAAAAAGCCAGAGGACTACAGGACCCACTGAATCCCTTGGCTACTGAGTACAAAGTGCCACAGATCCAGGCAGCCCTGTCATGATAATTTAGATTGAAAATGTCTACAAAACATTCAGCCTATGCCAGGAGTGCTGGAAATGCAAAAAAAAAAAAAAAAAAAAAAAAAAAGGCAAGAGCTAGATTTTCTCACCCCAGCCAACTGTCAGAGCCAAGGATTAAATCTGATTTTGTTTTCATGTGCCAATTGCAGCATTCCACCTGAAAAGGGTGCTTCATTTAGTGGTGGTTTGGTTTTAATTGTGTCACAAAGACTGCAGTAGTATCGCAGGAATGTCAAAATGGGTAACAGGACACGCGCTCTGATTGTGGGAGTAACAAAAAGTAATAGCAATAGTGTGAGTTCTTTTCACTTGCTTGACTTTTCTAGACATCTGAAATCAATTTTGAGAAGCTTAAGTAAAAATATCCCACAAGCTAAGATTCTTCCTGTTTAATGGAATATGCTGAAAGGAGATTACTTTGCTTAATTTCTAAAACGCTGGTTTAAAACTTTCCAAGCAAATTGTTCTATATACCAGTCCTACCAGCAAGGAAACAAAGTACTAACTGTGCAGCATGCCTGTTGCCCTGATTTTTAAGATAATAAAGAAATTAGGGTCATCCTTCTTTGCTCTTCTGTAACTCAGTTATTAGACTGATTTCTAAAGAAAAAGCAGGCTTAGGATCTAATACAAGTAACAATATTTTCCGTGAATGTCTCTGCTAATGGCATAATACAATGAAAAAGATGTGCTTTTTTGCTGATCCCCATCCTATGAGCTGCAAGTTCAATTGGATGTTCACTGATCTGCCTCTTTCCTTCCCAGTGTCAAATAGCCATATTACAGGAAATGGCAGAAGCAGCAGGGGCAGAAGAACCTTTATTCAGTCTTGGTTTATGTGTTGAATGCAAAAGCCATCAAGACGTGTCAGAGAAAATTGATCACATGAGTAAAATTAACCTCTGCCTGACTACATGTTTTCATTACTTTCTCTTTGGGAAAAAGCAAGTGTGATAGGATCTTGATCACTGGTATATGCAGGCACCCACATACAAGTATTTACATGTGTGCTCAGTGATACCTCTAGGTAAAGGCCATTGTAATGTGTGAACTGCATTACATACTCAGATTCCACCTTCTTATATGGAAGCCTACCATAGTTAGAGTGTGGTGTATTTTTCCCTCGTCTGTGGATTTAATATAGAGTGGTGGGTGGGGCTTCTGAGCAAAATAATTCTGAGGAAGTCAGCATTGGTAGCAAAATGCAAATGCTGCTGTTCTAAAAAGGCAGAGGTCTTGTACTCCTTTACATGGTTCCCCAAGATCTAGCAGCTACAGCCTTTGGCTGCCTGAAAATGAGAACCTGATGGGTGGCTGCTTGTGAATGAGAATGTAGCTTTGCTACCATATAGCAATCAGTTTTATTAAATATGCTTTGCCACTAACACTCCTGTTATGTTCTGTAATTTCCAGCAAGTGCCATATATTCTGCTTGGTAAAATAGGATTTGATGGTACAGCTTGTGACAACTGGAGACTATTCACTTTGGGACTTCAGTGATGTATTCTTAAAACAATGGGAATTACCTGAGGCTCACTTCTCTGGGTTCTTAAAATCAAAACAAAACAACCCCAAACATATACAACAATAACAGCAAACCCCACAAAAAAACCCCCTAAAAACCCAAACAAGCACCAGAAAACTCACCCACAAAAAACCAAAAACTCCAAAAACTGAAAGACAAGTAAATTTTTTTTTATATTTGAGAACACTTCAGTTACATATGCCTCTTTTTTTGTATGAGTTTGTTCTTCTCTCCATGCAACTTTATTTGCAGTGCTATTTCTTCATTGTTACTTATCTGAGAATGTGAGGTGTGAGCTGGGAATTTGGCTTCCTTTGCATTAGATCGAGCTTGATTCTAATTATCTCTGTGGAATATATTATTGATCAGAGTTTCTGCCTATGTCTAAACTGTTAATAATCAATGAAAGAGCTGAGACTGGGACACAGTTCTTCAGGTCTTAAGGATTTCTCTTCCCATCCTGAATTTCATAACAGATGTTTCATACAGCTTGAAGAAACCACAGTCTCATATAGCTTAAAAAGAGGTGGCCAGCAGCCAACTTTCAAATAAACAATCTCTGCTCTTTCATTAAAAGAAAACATTATCATAATATTAAATTACATGTCAAATGGTGAAAGTATCTTTCCTTGTGTACAAGATATTATCCTTTGAAGTCACAGAGTCCAGAGAGATTTTAACACAAGGGTGACCAAATAGGAAAGAGGGGAAAAAGTAAATAAAACAGTAACAATGGTTGCTTTTCACATTCCTCTCCTGGTTATAGAAACACATGTGTTTGGATAACAAGTTTCTTGTTACCCACATCTTCCCTGAACATTAATGCCCTATATTCTTTATTTGTTATCTAGGATATGTTACCTTTCTGGTATGCTTGTCCATATTGACATAAAAAGATTAACATTGCAGCTGTACATTGATGAAATATTTTGAAGTCAGGTATTTTGTCCAAACTCCTGTTGACGCTGTTGTGGGAAAGAGAAGGAAGCTTGCCAATGAATCTAGCTGAGATAAAGGAGAAATTTCATGAAAGAGCTGATGAAAGGCCAATTTTTATCCTGGTGCTAGGTAGCAAGCTTTTAGATGAAAGAGATGACTAACAGCTGATGACAATCCTACTGACTATTGCAGTTTTTCTTTTTTTTTCAAATGATGCAAATAAAACTTCACTCATAACACACCAGTACTTTGTAGAATACAGGAAAGTCAGGAAAGTGACCTGCAAAGCAGCGTGAGAGTCTCTCTCATTCTCCATGTGCACCAATAACTTATTTGGACTTTGGTTTCACCCAGTTTTTTGTCCCCTGACCCCTTCCAGCTCAGCTGAGGGTTATTTCTAGGGCTGACAAGTGTTTTTGTGGGCAGCTACTGATTGACAGTCTGGATCACCAAGTATTACAATGTATTTAACATTCTAGATTCTACAAGAAAAATAAATCTGTTTGTCCTTGAGTTTATTTTGGCTTTTTTGGTGCTGAATGATCTCTTAAAGGTCTGGACACCTGCTTTTAATATGAATTGTACAGTTGCTACCCTTTAAAGTTTGCTGTTTACTGTGTTTTGAGAATTCTGATATTCGCTTCAGCTAACTGGGGAACTCAGTGACATTCTTAGTAAAGTCTTGCTGTTCTGGTTTCCCAGCATATTTTAACTACCTCCCAGTTCATTTTTCTTTGGGGTAAAGACATCAAGTATAGGTGTTAACAACTGCATTCTCCTTTCTTTTGTGAGTCTGAATTGGTAAGTAATGAATGATACACTCCAATAGCTATCACATCAAAATACTTGTTATTTGTTCAACTAACCTTGGTACATTTGAAATTCTTTTTCTAATTAATTAATTAACCAAAATAAGACTGTAAACTATAGTAATAAAAATGCAGGTTACAGTGTTTTGCTCTCTAAATAATGTGAAACTTTGCTGCAGCAAAAAAATTATTAGGACTAGCTCAGTATAATTGGTACCATTTCAAAACAGATCTCTATTGGAATCAGACTAAGGACAACCAATAATGTCATGGTTCCAGCACGTCTCATTCTACCCTCCATGGTCTGTACCTACTTCTGACTCCTCCTGTGGATGCTTTTTTTCAACCAGAGAATTTGTGTTACAGTAAGAGTTTTGAGCCTCGTTCTTATACTTTCATACTCACATCAGTACTTAAAATCACACGTCATGCTTCTGGTACCAGACTATATTTCAGTACTGTCAGGAGGACTCTAGCTGGAAGCTTTTCCTGTTGCAAGAATTTCTGCCTTTTTTACAGAAGTTCTTCATGTACCAGCACAACATTAGGTGTAACCATGTAAGTGTCCTTATAGAACTGATAGTTTAACAGCATTTTCCACAGTCTCCTGGGAAATCAATCAAATATCTGCATCTCCTCCCTGCTTATTAATCACTTGGCTCAAGTCGTATGTGGGTAAGTGGGCTGTTGGCTGCTTCTTTGTTTTAAAGTTGCTTTTGGGGTGGGAAGGGTTGGTTTTGATTAATTTGTTTATTTAATGATGAATTGCAATACCTGTGAGTTATACTTTCGCTAGGTTTATTTAGATCTTTCCTAATCCCTTGCTCCTCCTTGGATTGAGATGAACATCGTCTGTGGGACAGTCTCTCAAGTGATTAAATAAAGATGAGTAGAAACAACTAATTAGCAAGCTCTTTCAATCTTTGGTCTTTCTATAGGGGTGGTGTAATGCTTTCTTCTTCTTCCCTCTTTATTTCTCATTAAAAGGAGTGATACTTTAAAAGTAATAGGTAAAGGCAATGATAACCTAGTCTTTTTAATAAAGCAGTCAATCATTAGTAAGGGTGTTGAAAGAAAAGGAGATTGAGAAAGTTAAGAGTTATATGATTACTACTGATTCCATAAGGAGGATTTTGTAATTTAGAAGAGATAATACAGTGTGCCCAATAGCAGGAAAGCACCAAACAATATTCTTAAATATTGGTATCATCAAGTGAAATGTGTACTTAGTATTTACAAATGGCGTTGTGTATTAGTGTGATTTTTTTTTCTTAAATGTAACTTTTTTTGGCTTAAAACATGGCATTTGGTGCTTTCCCAAATGGGCTACATTTGTTACTGCCACATTTTGAAAATAACTATATATGTTGAGCTTGTTAGTTTATTCATCCTGTATTTAATTTAATATCTCATTGTTTGTTCTCATTGTTAAAAAGAGTTGTGGGGAATTATTTATCTTTTTTCACTGCTAGGCAGACTGGTCCAGATGAATTTGTGCATGTGAATATTGTGTTTGTATATGAAGGAAAAGTGCACAACTGTGCCTGACTTCTTCAAGGTAAAACAATTAAGAAGCACTTGGCATGCAATTTCTACATAGGGCTTTGAGTATTAATGTGGGAATCAGCCAGGAGCATGCAGGTTTTTAGGCATTTCTCTTCTGTTACCAGTACCTTCTCAGTGTTGCAGAATTCACTGGTAGCCATGTGGTCTTCAGCAGTGAGTGGATTTTAGGAAGTTTTAAGGGAACTAGGAGATGACATTGTTTCTGATACAAAGTGGATGGAATTAACTGTTATGTACAAATTCACTTTTGATCCTTCAATAATCTCCAAGCAATTTCATCAGAAGTTGAATGTTGGGGAAAAGCTTGTAGGTTTTATTGACCAAAAGACCTGGAGAAGGAAATTAGTGTTGGCTGTGCTAGTTTTTCCTTGTCCAAGTAAGCCAGGAGAGCTGGTAAGACAGCAGTAACCAAGACTTTGCATCACACTTTTCCTTTGTTTTGCTAAAAGTACCTTCCCCTAGAAGTTGATCCCATTATCTGTATTATTGCACACAGTGGCTCAGTGCGTTAATAGCAGGATGGGAATGGGGACCCTTCTCTCGAGTAGTGTCTACTTGACAAAGCTGTACCTTGAGAGCCTCTGTTCCTGTCTGGAAAGAGTTACGAGATAAAGGAGTGTACAAAAAAAAAAATCTGCATTTAGTGATATATAGGCATCCTTGTAGCTGTCCTGCACTGATGTGCAAGGGTTAAGTACTCAAAGGGGAATCTTTAGATGATGAAGAGCTGTTGACAGTCATCCTTGTGTCTAAAGTAGATCAAGGAAAGAGAAGTGCAGGAAATGTGCCTTTGTGCTTGGATACCTCTGTGAGCAAAGCAGCCCCTGAGGGATTCTTAAAGCAGTGCATACATTTCGAGCATTCCTAAGGCTCTTACTAGTAAAACAAGGATGGAAAGGGACATTAAGTAACCTCGAAGATCAATGGAGCTCAAGGACAGATTAAAGTCACTCTTGTCCTCCCAACTTATGTTGTGTGAAATCAAGTAATTGAAAATAATTTTATTTTTACTAAATTTAATTCTACAGGATCAATTTCATATTCACTGTAATAATTTAATCAAGACCTGGATCTGAAAATTGTATTTCTTTCACTTTCTCGCTGGCACACAATTCCTCTTTTTCTGTGAAATATTGCAGTGCTACTACATGGAAGTTTAAGCATGGGGAGACAAAACTCCTGCCACAGGCCACAAAACACAGAGACACAGAGGCATCCTGAAGCTGGCAGCTGAGCATCTCCTGAAGGACAAATGTGTAGCAATCATGAATCCTATTTTTCTCTCACCTAATTTTGCTAGTTGCTCTGGGGCAACTTGCAGAATTTTGGTGGTGGTTTTTTTTTTTTTTTTTCATCTTAGCATGGGAATTTGTTAAAAACTAGATATTCTCTTTCAAGAGAAACTGATTTTAGAAATTATTTTTTCCTTTCTAATCATGATGAAGACAAAATCTTAACATTTTTCACAAAACAAATTGTTCCAAATTCATGCTTTGACTTTATCAAAACTCGTCATTCAGTATGGCAGAGTCTATTTTGAGAATATTATTTTCCTTTAGCTAGGTATTCCATCATTTTATTGTATTAATGTTAAAAGCTCTAAACTCAGATCACATTACAGATTGAAAATGATAAGTTTCAACCTTAACAAAATGATGTAATATTTTCCATGTGATTATTTGGAAGATACTAGTATTTCTTCTTAAGTAATGGAACAGGCATTTCCATACAGAAACATGCCATGAGAAAATGGTCACTCAGCATTTTACTGTCATCAGCAGAGAGTGAAGCTTCAGGCTTCCCCTTTTGAGGGATCCCATCCCTTCTGCTTTTGTGTCTGCATCCACAGGCTTCATATCTTCCTTCACCTTCCCTTGTGACTGTGTGTGTCACTTCTGCACATGTGAATTCACACATACCTCCTTTTAAGGTGCAATTGAAAAACCTTACGAGTGCTGTTCTAAATTAACCAATTATATTTCTTCCTCTACATTTATGTGCAAGAGCACATCAGTTTAGAAATGCTGTTCTCTCAGATGGCAAAGAGTATTTCCATCATGTATTCTTGGTTCTTTGTAGCTGCTTGAAATCATTCATTAAGAATTGGACACATTCCCCTAAATTTTATTGATTTCAGAGTAATATATTTAATGTGAATCAGTCATCCAAGTTGTATTCACTCTGGGAGGATGGTTCTTTGGCAATTTGCTGTAAAACAGGTGTCTTAGAGTGCAATTTCATATCTCTTTTCTCAAATGACTAAGGCAAATTGAAAGGCTTAAGTCCTTCCTCTCTCCCCAGCTTGTTGTCCTTCTGATTTTGGCAACAGACAGGATGGCCTGATGTGAACAAGACTGAAAATATTGAAAAGTTGATCTAAAATATTTAACCTATCAGAAAGGAAAATTTTCCTTAAGAATAGATGGTACTTTTTTTGCAGAAGAATAAAAAAGTATTTTGATGTTTAAAAAGCAATGAAAAATTGAAGAATCAAAGAATTTCACTTTTTGGTTCATTTAACACTTCTGATTTTTTTTCTTTTTACTTTTCTTCTTTTTCCCACTTCTGTCTTGGGTCAGTTTTCAAGAACCCAAGAAAATCCATATTCCTAGTGGGGAAAACACAGTTATGCATCTCTTAAGTTATTTTAATTTTTTCCCCCTTAATGTTAGTGGAAGAGGAAGGGAGGAAAAGGTTAAGAGTTCAGGATGTGGAATTCTGCTGTCTCTGACACAGGTGTGCCTTTTACATGATGTCATCCCAGCAACGTCCAACTTTCAGATGCAAATCTGTAGTCAGGTTAAAGAAATCCTACCAAGAAGAACAAAAGTCGATTGCCAGTGAAGCTGTAAGTCATATGGACAAATCCCTCTTTTTCAGAACTGGTATTGATACAGCCTGTGATAGCTGTCAGGATCAAGTCTGTACACAGGCAGCAGGACTGCAGGAGGTGTCTCTTCTACCACTCACCCCAACACGAACAGAGGAAAGAAAATAAAAAGTGGAGCAGAATGGAGTTCTTCCAAACACTATATCTCAAATGTCCTTGGAAAGCCTTTGTGCTGTTTGCAGCATATGATTGACTCTGGGCAGCCTAAAAAGAGGTGAGATACAGTGCAGAATCAGCCCTCATTACCAGTGAGCAATGAACAAACAGTACTATAAAAATAGACATATGAGTATTGAGCAGCTTAGCTATAAAAAGAGAAATATTTCCAAGGTAATGTGGCAGTATGTGCATACATAAGTATGTGCATGTGTACAACACACAACCAGCACAATGAAGTAGATGCCATTTTTTTTTTATTTCAAGAAGTGATTTTGGCATTATATTTCTCAATAGTAATTAAAATAGTAATTCAGATCTATTTCAGTAGGCGTAGATGTACACTGAAAAATGAATAAAAAATCATAATTAGCAAGTTGCTATTCAAAGGCAATATGCCAAGTTAGGGAAGTAATATGGAGAGGAAGACCCAGGAATTTCAACCTTGTGTCGTATTCAGTGGGTGAGGTTTGTGAGAAAAATATAGATGGCATGGGCAAAACTTTTTCTGAGTGAGTTCTGTCTAATAGCTGCAGCACGGAGGTGGAAACCTGCAATGTACTGTGCTTAGTGCCAAAGCTTCACAAGTCTTTGCTTTTTGAAGGAAGAAACAATGATTTTATTAGAAACAAGTGTTTGATGCATGAAGGGATGAGGATGCACTCTACAAAGCATTGGAGAGAATAAAGAGCGATTACACAGAATGGTTCAGGAAACACCACTATCCAGGGAAGGAACTGGCCACTGAGTGACTGAATAAAGAAAGTGAGGAAATGTGAGACAAAGCAGCATTTTGTGTATCTAGGGGCAGCCAGGAAGCAGCTTGCTGTGAGCAGCAGGAGAGGGGACTGCAGGAGTTTTGTACAACCATAAATGTCTAGCCATTCAGTATGTCGTGAAAACTGCAGATGATCTTTGGCAATCCAAGTGAATATTATAACAGGGACTTACTGGTTGTGAAAATCCCTTTGGATTGATCTGCTTACCACCCTTCAAAAAAGATTTTTGTCAGCAGGTGGGCAAGGAGGTGGCATTCTCTGTCTTGTGGATAGGATGCCAACAGGGATTGCAACATCTGAGAAGGTTCTCTGAAGTTAGTAAGTGACCAAATATAGTCCATAGCATAAACGACTGGTTCAGTTTTGCAGAATATAACTAACTTTTAGAAATTTTGTAATGGTGTCAAAGAAGGATGAACAAGGTATGCTCTTAGATACCATTCATGTTCTGCATATAAAGCAGGAAGGAAGTTAAAAAACAACCAAACAAAAAAAAAGTTTGTAAGTATTCTTCTAATCAGATAAGTATAAGACTTGGGTCAATGAAATGCATGTCTATATTCTCCAGCAAGAAGAGACTGTACAGTTTGACTGGCCTCCAGCTCACTGGAGAGGAAGAAATCTTACAGACTTGCTAAGGACAGACTTTTTCACATGGTATTAAATTAGCAGCCAAGGGAAATTATAGAAAACCAAGAAATAAAAACACTTGCTTAGCAGAGACGCAAGGTATTGAAAATAAAATTAAACAAGGCCCCAAGGACTGAAGGAAGAGTTCTCCAACTGCCTGTGACCAACGTGATGAGGTTGGCTAATAAGCAAGTGACAGTGAAATCAGTTACTAACTTCTCAACCTACAGTGCTGATAAACTGGAATTTCTCAGACTAGATGGAAGAATTCCTATGATTGAAATCAAAGGACAGAAGTAAGTTTGGAACAGCATTGTATGGCTAAAATGGCATTGCCTCTTTCCCCAGCCATTGAACAAAATTATCTTGAAGGTCAATTAATACCTAAAATAAATGTCAATGGGACTGCTGATGATTGCTATACCCTGTCAAACGCAACTAAAGATCTGGATGATATAATGACTAACCTGTTGTGTGCAAGGGGATGGAAAAAAGTAATTTTTTTTTCTTTTTACGAATATATGTATGTGAAGCTTTCAACAAAAGCGGCACATTGGTGGTTTCATTCTGCTAGCATGGGAGCATATTTACAGATATTGAACAGATGACAGTATCAGAATGAAAACTCCCCTGTCAATTGTTAGGGTAATATCTTGGATCCATTCTCAGCAGATAAAGAATCGATATAAGAATTGAGTTCATAACTAAACTCAGATGTTCAACAAGTGGAAGTGGTTGTGGCTTGTTTACATATTTCTTGGAATTAGAATAAAAATCTTAAGGGGTCTGATATGTACTTCAGCTGAGAGATTAAAATAAATGGACATTTGTGCCTAAACAACATCTGAAAGTGCTATATCTTGGTACTTCTAGAAGAGGTAGATCTCTCAGAATTTAAAACAGTGCCAAAGGAGCTCAGCTGAAAGAAATTTCATGGACAGAAAGATTCAGATAATAATTGAGTTACTTGTGTAAACAGCTAGAGAGCTACAAGCCTTTAGCTGACAGAGGAGGCTATGCTGTTATAAAAAATAAGGAAAATACTACATTGTTTACACTAAAAGGAAGTTGAAAAGTTGAAAGTTTAGCCATAGAATAAAAAAGCAAAAGAAATTAAGAAGAAATCAGCAGGAAATCTAAGGAAATTTTCCAAGTTCATTAGTAGCCAAAATATTTTAGCAATTATATGAATCTGTCATAAATGTGTGTGGTAAGTTGTCAATAATAGAGACAAAAAGAAAAATTATTCAGTAAATATTAGTATTCTAGGAAAAAATAAAACAATTGATTTTTTCACTGTCTCATAGAAATAATAAAATAGTTTTCTCAATGACCAGAATAATATTGTGAAAAATCCTGTTATTAAAATGCCCACTTTATAAAACAACTGGTTGAGACAGCTTGTGTTCAAGAATTTTGAAAGAACTAGTTAAGGAACTTTGAAAGACCTCCATGTGTTGATATTTTCAGTGTGTCAGGATACTGAGGAAATTCTGCAGAACTGGAAGAAAGTTAATGTTGCATTAGTATTTAAAAAAGGTAAATGGAGTTAGTTGGATGACAACATCTGCTTTACTCACGCAAAGTAGGACTGCCTGGTAATATGAAGATTGCTGCCTTAACATCAGTCTGAGTAAAAATACCAGAATATTTTATATATAGGATCAAGGAGCTGGCAAAAGGTTTATAATTACTGGTCAATCTAAAGGGCTTATTTGAGAAAACCCGTTGTTGCAGTATCAGTTTGTCAAATGAGTTTACCAGTGTGACAGAAGTCCTGTAGGACATTCTACCTTCAGTCATGTTCTTAAACTGGTAACTCTACATAGGTACTTAAGTCAGTGCCTGGTGCAAATTGTTGTGTCATGTTTTGGTTTAAAACACAAGTATAAACAGGAATCATTGTCAATTAACTCTATCTATAATCTTCCTGTAAGTGTAAGTTCTGAGTTATGTTCTATATAGGAGTTTAGGAATAAGTCAGAAGACAGCATTATAATTGTACTGATGATCTGCTGATAACTTTAAGATTAAGGTAGGGGAAAAAAAAAGGCAAAGGCAAAGTTCAACTCACCAATGGAACTGAGTGTCTCAAAGGGAGCTAATACAGTGGAGGGTGGGAATACGTGTCCTGGAAGGAAATACGTTATAGAGACACTTGATGTCCAAAATAATTTGTTTTGGCCAAAATATCCCATGAGACTGTTGCACAGATTAACAGAGAGATCTCAGGAGAGAGAGAATGACCATTCTACATAGCATGACATTAGTGTGCACTGATGTCTGCCTTTCTGCCTTTTTCCCCTGAAAAATTGGATAGGGCTCTAGAAGATCCTGAAGTAGCACCTTGTAAGCCTTGGAAAAACTGCATTTTGTTGTGCTGCTCCCCTTTTGACCATTACCTGCAACCTGTCCAGACAGAGCACAACAAGAGTGATGAAAGGAAGCAAGGGACTTGGAGTTGAACCAACTAATGAGCAAAGAATAAGAGAGTTTAACAGCAAGTAGCAGGAAACCCCAGTGATACTTTCAAAGAGCAAGGTTAATAACTTAAGGCTGTAAATACTCATGAATGAGAGAAATTATTTATTGAGCTGAAAGTGGAAGGTTTAGGATCACAGAAAAATACTTGAATAGGTAGCAGACAAAGAGTCTTCTTTAGGCTTAGTGTGACTTCCTAGATAGACCTATTAGTCTGTACATCAGTTTATCTTCTCAGAGAAACAGTGAGCAATTTTGAGTTGCTATTTTTATATTAGATGGAGAATACCACTAGAAAGTGCTCTAAAGGAAATTACTGTTTTGTCAGAAAGATGTCTTGGCTGATCTGGAACTGATTTTCCATCAGCAGTTCTTAAAGTGTTTTCTGTAATTTTCTTATTTTCTGTAAGGTAAAAACAGGATTCAGGAGAAAAATCACCACTGCAGGTACCTTAATGTTTGGTTTTTTTTCTGTAAGATAGTGAAAGAAATGCAATTACCTTCTCAGTGCCGAAGGTTTCTTATTTTACTGAAAAAGAGATGGATTTGTGCTGTGCTGGTAAAAGATCTCATCTTTTTATTGTGACAGTTAAATATGTTACACAGTTTGTTCCTGATCATTTAATGTTCCTTAACTATAGACTTAGCTTAAGATCATGAATCTCCTTCCTCTCTATGGTATATTTCTTTTCATTTAAACAATTGACTTTTGCTTATCAAGACAGAGAAATCATGGAGGTTAAAAGTAATAGTCATTATTAGTTTTTTCATGCTGAAATTTTTGTCATACAAAAATTACGTGCACATATGTGTGAGAGGACATGATGTGGGATTATCAGAAGCATCTTAGTGACTATGTGCACTGGATTTTCAATTCAATTGAAGAAGCTGAATAAATGAGAAAGAAAAATAATTGAGACAAAAAGTAAGACCATAAGCTAGACTAGAGGCTGCTAAGCTGCTGCTGTGAGTCCTCTTCTGCTCAGCCACAGCCAGAAATTCTTTGCTCTGATGAAATGATTGAATGGGGACCTACTTCCGTGGGTGCACATGAACGAATTCCTCATCTGTCACTGAATCTAGGGTCTTCTGCCCAAGTACACTTTGTCAGTGAACTCAGCTGTAATGACTGCTCTTCCTCCCTCTCAGATGTCCAGTTAGGTAAGTGGCATCTTCCCAGGATAGGTGAATGTGGTTGTTACACACATTAGAACGAACTCTTGCAGTTTTTTGCCAAAATTGAGTAGGGTGTTACTGTTATTTTGTATCTTATTTGTTTCAGCCTGTCGCTAATGGCAGTGGAGGTATTTTCTGCACTGAAGGAGTAAAAGCATGTTTCTAGTAGCTTAGGGCTTCGTTGCTGGTTATCTGCCACTGGATCTTGTGCTCGTGAATGAAAAACAAGAGGAACATCCCAAAGGTGTTTGTAGGGGAGTGGGGTGGGGTGTGTCTGCGTCAAACACTTAGTTTAAGTTTTAGTTGTATCAGGAAAAATGTCTCCAGCAGAACTTCTGCTATGACTGTACTATGTTTGTGGGTCCCGTGATACTCGGGCTATTTCCAAAGTATACAAGCAGCTTGGAGTGTGTGAGGAGATGAGTGGGTGGAACAGACTTTACAGAAAGCCCTGAGGGAAGTAAATACTGAAGCTACAGCAGTGCTGAGCGAAGATGGGGAGATAGAGAACTGAGCAATATCTCAAAAGACACAGAACATAAGTTGGGAGGAGCAGACTTCAGTTGTCAAAAGTCCTTTACATAGCAGAATTTCTTTTAATATAATGAAATATATTTGTTTGCAATATATGATTGTTTATTAACATGGATTTTTCATAAGGCAACATTTTTATAAGGCAGGCTAAACTTTGGCCCCATAAATTCCATATTTTTAGGATCTCATCTTGTCATTTAAAATACCTTGCTTATCACGGCAGTGCCTGTGTCTGATATGCAGTGCAAAATCAACTTTTCCAATATTAATGCCCCTAAATATTTGGAAACAGAGACAGGGAAAAAATAAGGCGTTTGACAATTGGTCTGTGGAGACCTCAAATCTGTCATTAGTACAGCATGTGTCTGCGTGTGCAGAACACAATGCTGTTCTGTTCTAAAATTACACTTCCTTGGAACCCCTTGAATGACTGTCTTTACTAACATAGTAAAAGATGGAAGGAAGCAGAATTTTCTTGCTATGAAACATTTCACAGTATTTTACTCACTTTTTGATGCATTGTCGTATATACTAAAATGAAAATTGTTATAGCAATTCAAAATCAGACCAGATATTGCTGAAAAGCTATGCAATAGTGAGTGAAACATATGAACATATGTTCAAGTTTGAGGGGTTTTCTTTTTATAGATACGGATCCAACTTTTCATAATATTATTGTTCAAACTAGTTCTGCTGAAAATATCTTAAACACTATCAATGGCGTATCTGTACAACCTTGTCTCAACTGCAATTCATGTGAATAAGATTCCAGTCCCCTCTGATGTGATGTGACATTTTTATATTGCTGAACTCATAACCCAAATTGCCGAGGTTTGGAAACAATTCATTTTGCATCTTGCTGCCTGTAAAAACCTTTTGACAACAAACGTGTTTGATTTTGCCAACTTGTTTATGACCTTTAGAAAAGACCAGGGATAATCTTAGATATAAACTACTGCATGCTTAGTTTGAGACTTGTGTATTTTCACATGCACAGGTTAAATAAATAAAATAGCTGTTGTTGGCATGAATTGTTATGGAGGCATCAGGATGGTACTGCACCGATGCACTGCAACGAAGGCGAGAGTGATGTAGTGGGGCTTTGTCATGTATATGCTCACGCTTTACGCTGTGGGAGCAGAGTTTTGTATAGCAACATCAAACACATCCCTTCTTCTTTTTGTTGTGTTATAGCTGTTGTCTTCTGCTCTGGATCCCATGAAGAAAACTCTTCTTCACCAAATCCAACTCAGAAGATCTCCCTGATAAAAAATAGGATGGTTTCATTGCATCAGCCTTCTAAACCAGGTACCACAAGTCCTCTTCCTGACATCCTCCTTATTTCTCCCTCAGAATCTAGGTGTAAGATAGATGATGGCAGTCACAAGCACCTCTTACTAGAAAGCTGTGACACTGTGTTTCTGACTGGAACTAGAGCAATGACTCAGAAAAGCCAGTGTAAACTTAAAGAATTCCTTATTTCTGTATTAAACAAAAACAAAAAACCCCAAATCCACAACATAGCATGCAAACCAAACCATAAATAAAACCAAACAACCCTCCGCAAAAGAAACTTCCTCCCTCCTCAATAAACAAACAAAAAAACCTCCCAAAACAAACCCAAACAAACAAAATAAATTAAAAAACCCCAACACAGTAGTAAAAGGGAAAAGGAAGAAAAAGGAAAGAAAAAAAATTCATCAGCACCATGAAACCCACCAGATTTGGAGTTCTTGAAATAAAAGCTAGTTAGTGGAGCTGCTTTCCCACTATTATAGAACAAACTATCTTTTTTGATACTGAATTTAGCTTTTTTCCAAATGGAATTTTATTTTCAAGGCATTGTGAAAACCAAGTGAGTGGTGAGGTTTCTTAACATTCGTTCACTGCCTCTTGTCATGTCAGCGGACACAAAGAATGCCTAGCTTCCTCTTCATTCGCTCTCAACAAAGTGTTTGTACTCATTGATAAAATCCCCCTGACCATACTCTTCTACAGACAGACCAATCCCAGCTGTGCCAGCCTCTCCCCTGATGAAAGATGCTGCAGTCCCTCAGTTATCTTTGTGGACCTGTGCTGGGCTTGTCCCTGTAGGTCTGTATGTGTCTTGCATTAAGAGGGCCGGAGCTGAATGCAGCACTCCAGCTGTGGTCTCACGAGTGCTGAACAGACAGAAGGACCACCTCTCTTAATCTACTGGCAATGCTTTTCCTAATGCTGCCCAGAAAGCTTTGGCTGCCTTCGCTGTAAGGATGCACCGCTTGCTCACAGAGAGCTTCTTGTTCACCACGTTCCCAAAGTCCTTCCCTCGGGCTGCTCTCCAGCCAGTCAGCCCCAGCATGTACACGTGCATGGGGTTAGACCCCCGAGGTCCAGAACTTGGCTTTTCCTTCAAGGGGTTCCTATTGAGGCTGCTCTGCATGGCAGCACAGCTCTGTGGTGTGCCAGCTGCTCCTCTCCTCTGTCACCTCTCTGAACTTGCTGAGGGTGCACCCTGTCTCCTTGTTCAGGTTGTTAATGAAGATGCCAAACAATAAAGAAAGGCCTCTGCTGTTAGAAAAGCCACACATTCCTCCCAGGAGGTGGCAAGTTGATGTAGCCTTGCCAGAGGAATGTTCCTTACAGTAACATCTTCAAGAAAGTATCTAATTCTTTAAAGTACTTTCTGACATATCCTGAACTGTCCATGAGCTTTTTTCCATCCAATCTTCTTTGGAGCATTTTTGTAATATCTTAAAATATGTTCTTTGCTGATTGTAGTAATACAGATCTATTTCTCAGTTATACTTATTTTTCCTTTTAAATTGTCATGTTTTGCCTTTTTGCTGACTTGTACTTGAGGTTCTCCAAGTTCATGAGCAAGGCTGGATATGAAACACCTGTGAGGTGTTACACAGTGGCAGTAGAGGTTTCACCTTTCAGTGTTCTCTTTCACTGTGACCAGAAGTCTACCCAGTTCTTGTACTCTGTGAGTTGTGCTAAAAAACAGCTTATTGTTCATCAGTCTTTCCATCACAATGCAACACATGTGATCTCTTCCCAGAGAAAAGTCTTTTTCTTACTGTCAAAACTTTCCTGATCTGTTTCAGACTTTTCCAGGTATCCAGATTTCTTTGGCCTCAGGTTGTAGCAGACAGGCCTTATAAAGCCCAGAGAATTGGCAATTAGGTGGTTTCAAAGGGAACATTGTGTTCACCTATCTCAGCTATGAACTGCCTTGTCACTTGAGACATACTCAGAGGATTAATTCTGTATTGATACAGTCCTTGCCACTGCAAGCTGAGGTATTACTAAGATTTAATGAAATTATTTTGTAATAAACAATAGTTTCAAGTAACTGTCTATTTGAAAAAGGAATTTTTTCTTTCCTGAGCTTTCACTTTGGTCCCTTTTGCTGTTTGCTTGTTGTGACTGAAATTGCTTTCTGGGTTTTATGACCAACTAAGAAAATTATCCAAAAAATATTACTTCTACTGACAATAAGTCTGTGAATACCGAGTTAGCTTGTCAAATCTCAATAAATTTGAAACAGCACAGCAGGTCTGGATCAGGACAGCTTTGTCTCACAGCTATGGGGTTTCCAAGCTATTGAGATGCCTAAAGTTGTTTTACTGGATCATCAAACCATAGCTTGGAGCTGTGCACAGACATTTTTCCCTACATCCAACATAGCCAGGAGAGTGGCTGGTGTCCTCATTCCTGTGTGCTACTGGAATCCTGCATTGCATACACACACATGTACACAATTTGTCAATTCATCTGCTTGTGGCTTCCATGTAGAAATGATGGGCTGAACACTGCCCAGGCCTTTCCTAAGCTGCATGCATTTGATGAATTAGGCTAAGAAGATATTTGGATGGTTGGCCCAGGTGTGACTTCGTGAGATAAAACTTTCTGGCAACCTCCCCAGGCCAGAAAGAGCTGGGGAGTGTCCAAAGGAATGGAGAAGTGTTTGGGTAGGAGACCACAGCCTGTGCCAACCCAAAGTTATGTGCAACTCTGTAACATCTGTGTTTCTCTTACCCCTGCTCACTGGATGTTGTTTTATAAAAACGAAGTTAGAATTGCCTTGAATAAAGAGAACATTTGTCTGCTTTTGAAAAAGATTCTTTCATTTCCTGTTTTTCTGAAAATTTAGTTGAAAGTTTAGGTAATCTTTTGGAGGTTCTTTTATTTTTATATTTGCCCTACCTGTATGGCCACACTTCCTTGTTATATCTCTGACCTTAGGTGTCTCCTTCCTACCTGCCTGCTCTCCTCAGGAACAGGGCTACTGAAGGGATAACTTTGTGTCATTCATGTTTGCAAGGTTTGAACACCCCCTGAACATCAGGATCCTAAATATGAATGTTTAGTCTCTTACTATTTTTTACTTGGCCTGGGGACACTCCAGTTATTACTGTGATATTATTATTACTACTGAAAATAAATATCATGCAAATTAATATCAGCTCTATTCAGCTCAACTCTGTGTGGGAGACTTTTGTGCAGCTAACATCCCTTCAGGGAGTTTATATTAGATTGATGAGAGAACAGTGAATTACTTCTTGTCTGGTTTATAATATGCTGATTATGAAAAATTCTGGCCAAGATGATCTAGTGTTTTTAGTACTGCAAGCAGACTCTGGAGTTTGTTAAGAGATATTCTTATCCATCCTAGTAGAGGAAAGTAAAACTGTCTAAAAAAAGATAAAAATAAAAAATTCTGTAAAGCTTTCATTGCTTACCTATTTTGCTTGAGACCCTGTCAAGCTCTTTCTATTGCTAAGAAATGGTTGCCCTTAGAGTGTCAGTTCTTTGTTTCTGCTAAAATGCTGAATCCATACAGTTTCATTATTGTTGTTGATATTATTGGTATTATTCACATTTGAGACTTTGAGTACTTGTGGTCCAGACCTTCCACTGACATAAATCCATTGTTGATACCAGTGGGCGGAATTTGACTTACATTTTGCCAAGAATTTGCAGGTTAGTTTTTCATTCTTACATGTTCCTTGACCTGCTCTGGGAAAGATTCTGTTGTTATCACCCAAGACAAAATTTCTTGTTTTTTCTCTTCACTTCTTCCATTTCTTGGGAGATAGAGCCCCCATATACTGCACATTCGGCCACTCATGTGCCACTTGAGCTGGAATAGGCTTCAGTAAAACCTTTGGTTTCTCACAACAGAAGTCTCTTGTATCATCGGCTCAAGCTGCTCATGGGTGACATCCACAGACAGTTTTGGAAAACCAGACTGGGTGTTATCTTCCACTGGTGTCCTGGCATCCCAGGAGAGGCAGCAGAAGCTTCTGGAAAACAATTCCTCCTGTGAAGATGGTGAAGGTAGGCAGAGCTAGAGTTCCCCTCGAATGGATGCCTGCTTTCGCCCTGCTCTGGCTGCTGCAGGAGTCAGCAGGCTGAGACCTCAGGCCCATGTCACTGGAAGTTCCACCCTGTGCTGGTTCTGGTGCAGAGCTGTGGTGCCCAAGAGCCAGTCAGAACCATGTAATTCATGTGTGCTGCCTCTGTTGTGTATGGATGAACCATCTAAACAGTCGGCCCCTAGTCATAGAGTACATAGAAAATACACTCATTTTCTATCTCCCCATTTTTGGATAAGCTACTTTTACTTGCAGAAACTGGATTTTTCTTAGGAAACTCAATCCTATACAAGCCAGAGCTGGCTCTATTTCTCTGCTGTCTGACTGGAAAAGTCTTCGGCTTTTGTTTTCTTGGACATGTCTTCATGCCTTTTTGGTTTCTTCTCTTCTCATTTCTTCTATCACTTCTTTACTTAAACCCCTAATTTTTACTTTATTGTCTCTTTTTCTTTTGGCTTTGTGCATAGTTCTTCCTCTATTATCATGACATCTTTCTTCAAACTCCTTATTCATTTTCCTTTTGTTATCTCTCTTCCATCCATGCTGTGTGTCTCTTGTTTTTTTTGTGGTTTTTTTTCTCTTCACAGGGGACATTTTCCTCCTGAACACCAGTAGACTCCCAGAGAGATGCGAGTTCAGCCTGCAAAGCCCCATCCTGTCTGGGAGCTTGGATTCTTGCTTGCTGGAACTGGCCATATGTTCACAGGATGCTGCTCCTCTCCTCCAGAGATTCAGAGTTGAAATCAAATATGTGGAGACAAACAAAAATACAATAACTTCTCTGAGATCTGGCCATGGGGAGAATGCCAGGTAAGACAATCAATTTTCAACTGTTAAGCCTTTGAGTTGCAAGGTAGAGTGGAGTTCCTCCAGGCTGCTGTTTATAAGTGTCTTTTGCCTTCTTGAGGTCATTGCTGCTACTAGAGCAGAAAATAAAGGTATGACTGTCAGGACTGAAGCACAGAGCCTCCTGACAGGATTCCTGTAACAGACATAGGTTTTGTGTGTTCCCTTTGCAAAGAACACACCAGCTTAGATCTCACTGTTCTTCCCTCATATTTAGAAAGGTGAAGAGTGATTAATTTTTTCGCTGCTTCTAGGACTGCAGCTGTAAAATGCATTCAGTCCAAAAAACAGCCTTGGTAACATGACTGATATCCCTATGGATTCAGTGGGCCCTATCAACGCTATAAGGGTCACAATCCTCATTTTGAGATGGGGTTAATTTTACCTCTTTAATAATTTCCTCCTTTCTAGTGGGTTCAGGAGTATCCACTTCTACTCCATTTGTAGAGTTCGGGGAGGGAAAAGAAATGAGACAAGAAGAGGTGAAGGAAAACAAAAGAAGGTGTAACAACCCCAGATCTTGTCCTATATTCCCTTTGATCCTGCCAATGTTTTACTTTTTCATTCCTGTGTGTAGCAGAATGCAGTTAGGAAGAGAAATGGGTAAAGGGAACAAATCACAACAGGAAAAGAAAGAGAAAAGTCCATGTGTCATCTAATTTTGCCATTTTCCATGTGTTTGTTTTTCCTTTGCTGCAGTCCAACTTGTAAGAACCTGGGTCAGACACATAACAGGGTTTTTTATTTCCATCACCTGACTGACTCCCAGGGAGAACTTAAGCAATAGATCCCAGTTCTTGTTTTCTTTGAATTCTTTGGCACACCCCAGGCTGCTATGGAGATCTGTAGTGAAGAGTCCCTGTTAGCCAAAGATAGCAGAGTTTGACTGAAACCCCTTATTTTCTTTTCTTTCACATCTCTCTCTTTTTCTTTCTCATTTTCAGTGGTTGCTCAGTTCCTTCCTGGCTATTCCTTCCCCATCTTCTTGCCAATTTCACTGGGAATCTGTTGCATTTTCTGGGATTAATTTCTAATATCCTTTTTTACCTACTCGAAGTGGCCCTTGCTGCTTTTTGAATATTTGACAGGCCTCTGCAGCTGCAGCTCCATTCTGCTCTGTAAACTCATAAAATTCCCTTTTGCTACACCTTACTGGTCAGACCAGGCTTTGCTGGTAATCACTGCAGCATCTCTAGAACGGCTCATAGATGTTTTTAGCAGTTGAGTAGTTCAAAACAATTCTACATGAAGTAAAGATGATCATCTCTCTAAAAGTGGTGGCATGATGGCATTTAAATTTATTAGAATGAAGTTATTTTTACTGGAAGTTGGCACAGACACTGTGCCAACGGTGACACAGATACCTTTTCTTACTGAATGAAATGAAGCACCAGTAAGCTCAGAAAGTTTACTCTTAATATTTTAAACAGGGAAGGAGACCAAGTCCTGATGGAAATCAAGAAAGAAAGGAGGATAGAAAAGAGATAAAACAAAGTTAGGAACCATTAAATACCCTTCCTTTTCCCCCTCATTACAGTGAAATTTTAAAATCTTGGTACAATTTAAAAAACCTGATCATGCAGGGAGAACATAATTTATTTCTAACACCGTGATTGACCTGCTTCTTGCTAAGCAGGTAGCCTGAAATGAACATTCTCTGCATGATTAAGATTTCAACAATATTGGTTGCTAAGGAGAGACCACCCTGAAGTGTTCCCACTCTACAGGGACTTTCCACAGGGAGTAGGAGCTCTACAAGATTTTTCTGTCTTAACCAAACACTGCTGCACAATTTAGAGCAGAGCAAGGAGGACAATGAGCTGATGACCTTGAGATAGGTGCCTGTGTGTAGTACCTAGTGTAACCTAGTGAAAATAACTACCGAGGGATTGTCTTCAGATCAGAGTAGAAACTTGGACATAGAAAAAAAGGACAGGTGGCACTTTTTTCAGATAATCACTCACTCCTGGAAATCGTGCTTCAGTCCCTTTTGTAATCTCTCAATTCCATGACCAAGCTATACTTCATCATAAACCCCAGCTGCACCAGACTGCTTCAGTGAACTCTCCTCTTTCTGGACCTAGAAATATTTTCCACTTTTCTCCTCCAGGATCCATCACTACACAGTTCCCAAAAGCTTTGACTTGTCACATGTAAGAGAAAATTTCTGTCCTGTTCACCTCACTAACTAGTAGGATTTATCCTTAAATTGGTAGCATTGAAGCTGCCACTACTTTTTCACAGATAAGCCTTAATGAAAGAAAAAAGAAACAGATGGACTTTCAGTACCATGTTCTCTGAACAAGTATGGCAAAGTCAAAAAGTCACAATGTTTATTTTTAAATATCACATCTATAGATCATGGGTATTCTGAGTTATTACCATCAGAAGGAGAACTGCTGGAGGAATGAGATGTATGAGATGCTATGTATTTACATATATATATATATATATATATATATATATAAAATACATATAAAGTTTTATTTCTCATTATGTCAGTAAAGCTCAAACATCAGGAGCCTGTAGTTTTGCTTACAGGGTCAAGCCTTCTTTGTCTGGCACTTAACTCAGAAAACTGTTTTCACTTTTCTGAGGGTTATGGTTATGGTGCTTATTCAGGTCACATCAAACACATTTTAAACTTTTTTAAAAACTTCTTTTTTTTAAAATTTTTTACTATTTTGCTTATCCCACCTTTTCATCTTTACCACACAGACCCAGAATCAGCCACAGTTAAAAATTCTTGAGTCCTGTGTGGTTTTGAATGTTTTCAAATGCTTATGTTTGTTGTGGATCACAATTATTTCAGTGTTCTCAGCCAAAACTGTTTCAGCAAGAAGCTAGTTTCTTTCAACTCTAAGTACTCACACTTCATTGAAAATAAAAAAGAATCATTTGGGGCAGGGATAATATTTTCACTTTCTGTAGTCAATAAGCCTAGCTGATTTTGTTCTGTTTTCATTCTGGAATGGCCATGGTAGTCTTGGTAGATCAGAAAATGAAAAGTTCGTGGCTGTGTGCACACACTAGTTTTCAGTTAGCCAACCTCACAAAACTGCTTATTGCTTAGGTTTTTGTGTCTTCCCCCTTTTTTTGGACGGGTGGTGGTGATAAAATGGCCCACCATATGCTGAGACTCTTGAAAAAACTTGCCATTTCTGACACTTCAATTCTACTAATGTGGTTTGTTTTATTCACAAAAGTTATTTAGCTTCTCCTACTGTACAGATGACAAGGGAGTAGCCTGGTAAGTGTTCTCAGATAATGTCTAAATTCATGCTGACAACAATGAGCAGAACCATTTTGATTAAACAATGTATCCAGAAAGGGTGAGGCTCTCCAGCTCTTCTATAAGACTGTGAATTTTGAACGCTAAGCTGGGAGTATGATTCAGTCAATGCCTCTTGTGCCTCTCTTGAACTTGCACCCAAAAATATACTGTGTCAAAGAATAACCCTCTAAGAGTTTGGTGAAGGCAGGAGTGGTAGGCATGTATTTTTCTCTATTTCCTTACAAGTCCAGTGGTTAGCACTGGATGTTCATGTGGACTTGCAGATAACAGCTTCCTGTGTATATAAAAGTAATGTAAAACTTCTAATTTTTATGATCATTGATTTGGTCTAGAAGTATCTACCATGCACAGCTTTGTCCAAAAACTCATGGAGTGGATCCCCCTAATTTAGAAAATGTTTTAGCTTTCATGTTCTGCTTTATTGCATTTTTCAGTCCTAATGAAAATTATTCTTAACATAAATTCTTCCCTAAAATTTATCATCAGTTACCTTTGTTAGATATGAAAAACTACATTGTAGAAAGGATTGGTAAGAAGAGGGCAGAAAACATCTGTTCAGCAGAGAAGATTGAGAAGCTAATGAAAATCCAAAGTGAACGCTACAAAAGAAAATTTGGAATTTAAAATTTTCACAGTGAATCTTGAATCCTCTTGCCTTAAGCATTAGACAGCTTGCAACTCCAAACTTTCTATCCTTGCAAATTTCTCAAAATTATGTCAGGCCCTGATAGTTCTTCCATGCATACTGATGAATTTTAACATCTCTTTTTAGAAGAAGAGTAATACCTTGATACTTGAGATCTGGTTTGACATAAAATCAATAGTAAAGTTATTGCCAAGCTTGGCTTATCTGGAAGCCTGCTGCAATGATCCATCTTCTGCTGGATCAACAATGGGCTTCGTTCCTGATTCCATTAAGAAAATTACATTGGCTCTGACTGGCTTCCGTTTCAATGGTGGGACCAAGGAAAGGAGGCATAATTATTTACAGCATTAGAAATCTTGCTGCAGTTGGATCTAGGGGGCCAAGCTTTCTCTGAAGGGGAATACCTTGATGATCAAGAGGCTTCATACACAAAAGCACTTTGTGTGATGCAAAGCCACTTGCCATTTTTGCAATCTTCGAATGCTAGGCAGTTTTTTCTGCAGTGTTATAAATGGAGAAAATTTCAGTACCAGAGATATTTTAGTGCAGAATTGGGATGTTTCCTGGGATCTTAGTGCTCTGACTCAGAAGAGCTGCCAATTCACAGAAGTAGTGGCTTAATATGGTGACCTTGTTCTTCTACCAGATACCACAGGTCTCCCAGCAGAGATGGCAAAATGGACATTGTGTCTTCCTAAGTCATGGCATTTCAGAGCTTGGTTTGTTGAGTTAGATGACTAGTAGCTTTATTTTGATACACAAGTCTATAAACAGCAAGTTACAAAGTGTCTGGCTCATAAACCATACAGGATTAAGGTGCAGAAGCTGAACCAGTCATTGTTTTCAGCTGTGAGGCTCTTTATTTGCTACTGCTAAATTTACCACTGGCTGTGAATCAGAGGCTGTGAGCCACAGGTTCTTGCACTGTGTTGTATTAACATTGCAGCTCAGCTGCAGGGTGGGTTATAACTTGGTAGAGGTACTAGACCTATGCCTCAGTGCTTGGCAGGTCTAGTATGCCTAATAGCCAAATTCAAAAGATTTAAAGATTGTCCTTACCCTTATTGGCTCATTGAACCAATTTGATTATGGCCCATTCATTCTTGTGGTCAACAGGATGCAACTGAGTGATGAACAGAGCATGTAGCAGAAGTGACTCAGATCTGGGTCAGTGCTGGATGGTCTTGGATGTTGTCCCACAGTGTGGCAGGGGGGATATATTTATAAGAATATTTATGAGAGATATTTATAGGTGCTGGATGTTCCTAAAGCTGTACTGTAATACAGAATGAAAGCGAAGTGGTTGTGCTCCCTTGTTGAGAAGTAGAGATGCTGCTGTTGCAATTCAGGGCTGTACCTTTCTGAAGATGAACTAAATGATAATGAACTATTGAATATATTATCATGGGACAGGAAATAGAGGAAACAGGGTCATCTTTGTAAGAGGAGCTCAGTTTCATGTGAGTTCAGGCTATCTGTGGGTATTTATGCATGTGTACAGTTGTGAAAGTAAAAGGTGGGTGGATGCCATAGAAGGGATATTAAAAATTATCCAGACAAAGTTATATAATTGATTTGTGAAGGGGAAAAATGCAAGAGAGGGTGATAAAAAATTAAAGTTGCTTTGGATTTTTTGCAAATTGCAAATAGGGTTCTGTGATTTTCATATTGAGTCCAGAAGAGATGTGTTTGTAATCTGGGTGTTGCCTTCTATGATGTTCCTGGTGCAGGACAAGGGCACCATGACCACTTCATGGCAGCTGAAGGCATTTCCTGAATGAAAAAGTAATACTAGGAGAGAGCTGATCAACACGTCTTAACACTGTGGCCTGACCTTCCTATTACTCCATTGGCACTTAGATCACTTGTCCAGAGTGGCCCCTGTAACATCAGCAGTGTATAGGATGTGGGTACATTACCTCTGTCTGATGCTATTTTCAGAAAAGAACTTAGAGCAAGGATTCCTTTCTCACTAGCCTTGCTCCAATTTATTTACAAAATAATAACACATACATTTAACTGTATTTTGCTGTCTTGTTAACGTAAGATATAAGAACAGTTTTTGAAAACAAAGAGAAAGTAAAAGTATTTTCAAGAATTCTGCTGTAGTTTTTAAATGACACCTGGGTACCTTTGACTTCCATCAAACTTAATTGAGTGAGGTACTTCAAAAATTCACTTTTGGTATCTCTCTCTAGCTTTTCATGTCTGACAACCATCTTTAAAATAAGGGTGCATGGGACCATTTGTCGTTCTCCAAATTGCCACAAGTGCTGCACAATTGAGAAAGATTTGCAGTCTGGATTTGCAGGTTATGGCATTTGCTCTATAGTGAAATATAAATGGGATAAGTAATCTGCATTTCCTAGAACAACACTTCCCTTCTATCACTTGCTTTGTGGATGCACTGTAGTCTGCTGAGGTGGAAAATCAGCTAGACAACACACAGATAAAGGTTTCCATTCTTGACACAACCAAAAAACATTCAGGGTCGGACATTTACTTCCAGAACACACAATGTCAGTGTTGGCTTGAGAAAATCCAGAGGCTTATGCAGCTGCTTGATTGATCTGTACTTTCGAGGGCAAACAGAACACAACCATATATGTGGAAAGCACATATTGGGGTAGCATGTCCAAAACTGGTGATAATTTAAGACCCATTTAAGAATCATTGGGAATGGTTGGATCTCTTCATCATTGACAATAGGCTCTGGAGCAAAGATAACCTTACATGAGCTTGCTAGGCTGAACATCACTTGTTTTATATCAACACCCATTTGTTATCTTGCTTTCAAGATATGTATGTTTGCATTCATTGATCCATTTCCCACATGGATACTATTACTTCTCATTGGGTATTGGTACCGTGCAGAATCTTTATCCTAGAGACTCCATGGATTCCAGAGTGCTGTGTGTATGTCTGATAACATTCTGTTGTCCTCTAGGATGAAATGGAAATACCTGGTGGCCCAGATTGGACGAATAGAAAGACCTTTCAAAATCACCCTGGTATATTCAAACTGTGGAGCAGAGGATGCTGAACTACTGGCAGTGGGCTCCTTGCAACTCAGGAACTGCTTTCCTGGTATGCTGCAATACAGACAGGTTTGGAATAACCAAATTCATCCTCACCAAAATGGATAAGGGTGAGGAGGGATAGGCTAGGATTTAGAAGAAAGATTAGTAACTCAGAATTATAGAACTAATTTAAGTGATCCTCTCTGCTTTTCAGCTTTGCTTGGCTTGATCTTTGTATGGGAAAAAAATCAAAAACAACTGGACTTCTGCTGAATCCAACAACAAGGATGAAAAATATCTTTACTTAGATTATTTTAGCACTTAGTATTTTTCTCTCTTAAATAATCAAGAACAACAGTCTACCCTATGTAACCAAAGCCTTTTCCATACCTAGGCTTTATCTAACAAATCTATGAAGAAAAGAAGCATTTATCTGCCCCTGATGAGGTCTTTTTGCTACTGCCAAGCTGAGAATTTCTCTCTGAAATGAAAATCGGAATGTAATTATTTTCTCTAAAGTACTGAGTGCTCAGCTAAGACCTCAGCTTTACCTGGAGCTTACAGTTTTGTTCTGAATGTCATGCAAATGATCCTCAGTGGCAGTGCGGAACCTTGCTAATGTCATTTAGGCTTCTTGGAAGTGCAAGAGTCTGTCAGCACAGGCAGTCTTCAGGTTGAGGACATAATCATCTGCAGTTCCTGAATTTCATGAATTAATATAATGTTATTGTTTCCATTTTGCAGATTCTGTAGGAATAGCTTGGAATGTAATGTAAAAAGAATGCGTTATTGTGAGCATGGTTTAAATCATATTAGAGATTTAATTGTAGTGATTATTCTTTTAACATGTTGTATTTTAATGTAATTGCTTTTTACAGTCCTAGAGTTTTGAGGTGGTGCATACAGCCTGAAACACTGTGTTCTCAGTCTCTAAATAACCTGGTGCATGTATCTGGCACAAAACAGTGTCAAGAAAAGTACTCTTTCAGAGTGTGTATCTGGATGACTACAGAGGTGCTCTTCTTTGTTTCTCCTGCAATTGATTCCCTAATTTTTGCATTTTTTTCAGAGTAGTAACAATCCAAATGAAACTTCTGTGCAGACTTCTGCTAAAGGGCAGCAGATCCATAATAGGCCTGGGCACATACACAGGACAGGCTGAGTGCATTAAGAGTCATGCTTTTGGGAAATATCGCACGTAAAAATCACGTTCAGCCTGGCTGACAGGTACCTGTGCAGTCAGTCAAATGCTCCCAGACTAGAACTGACTAGACTAGTTAGGGTGCATGAATAAAATTTGTGTACAGCAAGCCAGCTGGCTGGGGAGGCAGCTACCTCATGGGCTGGATGCCACAGTTGGAAGCTGGCACAGAAATGAGTCAGCAGCACAAGTGCTGGTTAAACGTGAGCCTCAACAGGGCATAGCAATGTGTCTATCAGGGCTGGAGATAAATGGGTGTCCCTGCCTCCAGCAGCAGGGTGCCCTGCAGCATGTCACAGCTGCCTGGCAGGTGCACAGTCATGTGTGCAGAACTGAGAGGCACATCACAGTAGGAAACTGGAGGGCCCTTCAGTAAAAAAAAAAAAACAACCAAATTATCTAAAGATATCACAAACACAGCAAAAGCAGCTCATGAGAAAGAAAAGAGCAAAAAAATTGGTCCAGGAATCTCATGCTGGATAGAAACATAGACGAAAAAAAAGAAGATTTATTGTACAAAGGACAAGGTCCTACCTGTGAAATCTAATACACCTGAAGGGTCATACACATCTTGTCAGCTCATCACGGGATTTAGTTCTCTTTTTTTTCTTCCCCATTAGACAAAGAAAATCAAGATCTTTTTATATATGACAAAGGCTCAACCTTCCCCTGCATTCATGGAGGCTGTGTCAGCCACCTACAAATCTGTGAGTTCATCAGTGATTGTCCTGCCAAAGAAGAGGAAGGAGTGAGGTGTGGTGAGTATGTGGCATGACACTTCATGAGACTCTTCATTCAGTTAGAAGAAATAATTCAGAATAAAAAATAAATTAAATTGAGTCTATCTTTAGATTAATTCAGTATTTTACATCCTGAATTATTTTGGCCCATTTACATTAATTGGATACCAAAATTCTCCTTGAAAATTCACTCTATACAGAATAAAATGAATCTTTTAAAAAATTGGTTTGATTTCTTAAGTATTGCAGAGAGGAGCTCAATGACCTTCTCTTCACAGCTACTACTACTTTGTAGCAAAATCTTATTTTCATGTCCGAAGCTGAGTGAGAATTTCCTTCTGGACCCAAGGTCTAAACCTTCCCTTCAGGGAGAGATGTTAATCATCTTTCCACTCTTAGTTACCTACAGTGTCATAAATCTGTCATTCTAAGATCCCATTTCAGAGTTCTTGCATGTCAGGACAGAGAAATCCCATAACAGTATATGTGGTGCTGAGAAGAAATGTTTAGTTTTGTTCCGAGTACACCAGTGCAGATTTAAAATAATCTATTGATTTGCCTTCCTTTAACTGGACACAAAACTTTGTGATGCCTGCAATTTCATACGTAACAAGACCTTTACAGATATGTGGCAGTGATTTGCCATTCCTGAGATTACAGGGCCTGCAGTTTTGCCCAGTAGTTAGAGTAGGACAGCACAAAAAAGCCACCAATGTTTCCAGAAGCAAAGTGTTGGCTTTCTAATGGTGACTCTGGAAATAAACAAATGAGACAAACTATTTTGAAATAGTTTTGAAAATATTTCCAAAATATTTTTGAAACAAATAATTTTGGCAGTGTAGCATAGGTTGGGTAACTTGGACAACCACAATGAATTTTCACTTTTGTTATTGCTTGTGCTCTTCCATAATCAAGTTGCTATTCTTTTCTTACTTTTTCTTGCTCTTGACTGCAGAAAGTCTCCCAGAGGGCTCACATTGCTCTTTTGAAGAAGGTCTGTGTGGCTGGACACTGAATGAAACTGCATCATCTCCTTGGTCTATTCGGGGCTTTTCTGAAATGATTCAAGAGGACTCATTTGTAGGGTCTACTTTGCAAACCACTGGTGGTAGGTTCTTCATTGTTCTCTCTCCCACTCTCTGTGTATGCATGTACAGAATAGCCTTGAACTTAAGTTTATTTAAATTGGTTTAAAAAATTTGGAATCATTACCAAATGAACTTCAGCATCAGTATTATCTATAACAACTTCACACGTAGCTAAAATTAACTTTTGAATCTGCCTCAAAACTTTATATTAAACAAGTTCTGCAAAAAAGTTAACACAAATCTCTCAGAGACAACGATTCTCCTTCACCTTTAAAAAGTCATGTAATGTGTACTTCTTCCCTCCTCCTTCCTCTTATGAGCTATGCAGTTGCAGAGTACTTCAGCAGCAGTATGATAAATGCTGCATCACAAGGTAAAAATTGCCCAACAGAACCAGGCAGCTTATAAAAACAAATCTTTTGAAGACTCTTGACAGATTCCACTTGTGCGTTAGGAAGAGCATCACATTTGAGAATATCCCAAGTGACCACAAACATTCTCTGCCATAAAATACCACAATTAAAAATAGAGTCAAATAATTCCCAGAACTGCAGAACTGTCAGCTTGCTAACTAAAGGGAGAGGGCGGACCCTCACCTGTTCAGGCTGAAAGTCAGAAGTGTTAGCACACATGAGTCTTACCTCACAGTTCCCTGCCAAAATGAAAGGTTTCCAAAGAACTGCTCTGTTTATCTCCTGAGAGCTTGTGTAAGCTCTCCCTGGAAACAAAGACTGCAAATAAATTCTTCCAGCCCAGTGCTTGTCTCAGCAAGACTCACTTATGCTGGTGGTGTAGGAATTAGGAGTGTAGATCAGTGTGCACCTCTGTATGGGAAGATCTTGTGTGGTATCTGAGGTTTATTCACTCACATGTGAAGAAAGGGTTTGGGATGTTGACTTTTGTGCTGCTGAAATCTACCAGAGTGTTTACGATGACCTCACGAATAGATTTGCTCTCAAGCCCTGCTTACACCTACAAATGCTTACTTACCTAGAGTAACATTAATGATGTTAAATTATTTCAATAGATTACACAAAAGAGCAAAAGGTTATTCTGTCTTTTCTGATTCCCTTCTATGTTCACAGGACACTTCCTCTACCTGCGAGCAGAGAGCACTCACACCAGTGGTATGGCTAAGGCTTACAGCACCAGCTTGCCAGACACTCTTGCCACTGAAGACTACCAGGTGTGTCATGCTGTCTTAGCACCCTTGTGGAGTAAATCATCAGGCTGTAGGCATTATTTGCACAATTAGCCTGTTCTCCTGTCCCTCTGCACAGTCTGCACAACACTGGAAAGCAGAAGAGCTGTCTATACTGCCTATCTGGCCACTTGTTCACAGCTGGAAAGGAGATGTGAGGTGCATCCCCAGTAAGTGAAAGCAGAAGCCCCAAATCAGCTACTCATTGTGGAAACCTCCCCAGCCTAACTGTACCAGTTGGGAAGAGTTACTCCTCTGAGATGTGCCCAGCAGCTAAATTGTATGGAGTTGCTGAGATTTGTCTTCATAAATTCTGCAATACTTGTGCAGGAGTTAATAAACTTGATAGTTTCACTGAGAACAGGAGTGTGAAGTTAGAAAGAATTAGATTTTCCGGAAATAGATTAATATAATAAACTTCTGATCACATTCTTCAGGAATTTCAGAAGGTTAATGCAACCTGGCCTTGATAAAATCACGCAAATTGCCTTGCAGCCCTGAGATGCTGAAATTAAAATTATTAAATAATATTATAGTCATAACACTTAGGAAAATTAAGCTGCAAGTTTGAGCTGGAGTCCAGTCTTGCTAGGGGAAAAAAAGAAAGCTTTGATGCCTCCTAATTAGAGCTGGGAAAATAAATACAGTGCAGGTGCCAAAAATGTAACTTTGGCATTTATATTTATTTATAAGTCCAGGTAAAATTTGCTGGGTACAAAATAAACAACAAAATAAAATGTGATTTGAGATAGGCTCACAAAACCAGGAGATGAAAAGCAGTAGTTTGCTGTTATTGCATAGATGCCACAGGATATCTAGATCTATTCTCTCCTCCACTGGCAAGGATTTGAGGCCACATTCCAGGATCAAGGAATTTCTGTGACTGCTCTTTGCAGAACATGCACGTGTTCCCTTTCCTGCCAGTACTGGAGCTCTCTATTACATAAAGGGCAGCTGAATATTCCAAGCAGTGGTAGAAATGGCAACTTTCTCTTGCTCTGTGGCAAGCTGGAAGTGGTTGCTCCGACAAAAGAGGAACAAGTCCTGCTTCAAAACATATTTTGGCCTAGTGACTTTGTTGTTCACTTGTCTTCGGGGTGCTACAATTCAGGTAGTGCCTTTGAGTTGGAGCAGATTGATGGACTGAGGTTTCCTGCCTCTATAAACAGTCCTTGTTTCAAATGTATTTGGGGCAGAGAAGGAATATAAATCTAATCTAATAACAAGGAAACCAGTCCTCTCACCCAGGTAGTGTCAGAGGCTGTGGATATTGCCATCAGTGGTTGAAGAACAGCTACCCAACAGGAGTGTCAGTTCAGGTCTTCCCTGAGAACATTCTGTGCTAGTAATGCCAGCACAAATACAGTCAGTGAGTAGAGGCTTAGTGATTTCTGTCATTAAAGAGTTTGACTCAGACTTGGATGTTTGGTGTCTCAGATTCCCAGGGAGGCAAGAAGTGACTACCTTTCCCTTCTGTCACAGATTACCATTCTTCTCCTCTTCTTCCTCTGTTACAGGTTCAATTTTCAGTGCATATTTTTGGTAGCTACAATGGTACAGTCTCCTTCTCTCTCAGGGAAGAGATAAAGGGAGCTCCAATCACGTTGCCAATGTGGGAGAGGGCAGGGAGCTGGAGTGACCACTGGTTTCTCATCACCTTACCCATGCCAGTGCTTCAGAACTGGTAAGAGCTTCACTGTCAGCAGCCATGCTTACCCCTATAGATTTAGTAAATTGTTACCATCTTTATTGTGAAGTGTCACTTTAATTCCTGTCTTCTTTCAGGCTGTTTTTAAGCAACTCTGCTTGCTCAGGAAGTACTCTGTCCTAAGTGCATATCTTTGTGCACATGCACAGCTTAGCTCCTCACAAGCCCACACCATGTGACTGCACTTCTGTGCAGCCTCAAACAGTACTTAGGTTTTGGGAACAGCAAGCATCTGTACTAAAAACTGTTTAGCAATCTGAGCAAGCCAATGTACTCACAGGGGCAAAGTGCTCCCAGCAGGGAAACAGCTGCATTAGCATAGCTGCACTTCATACTCCCACAGTAAAAAAAAACAACACTCACCGAGTGAGTCAAAGGGGTGCTAATCCCATAGATTAGGCAATACAGCTGTCCAGTTTAGGATCTATATCAGTGCAGTATGGGCAGCTGGACTTCCTTCCTTGATGCATTACAGATGCAATGATTTCAGAAGGAGACTGTTGCCCAAATAAGCCTTGCATTAAAGTTCTCATGGGTTTAGATATGGAAATACAGTGCAACACTGGTTTTCAAATGAAGTGAAATATTGAAGATTTAAAGAATTTCAATGCAATCAAATTTTATTCAAGCATTTCTCCACCCTCACCTAGTGTCACTCAATCTCAGGCCATGTAGCTGGTGTTGGTAGCTGGTTATTTTGCACAACAGAAATTTATTTTTTTCAGTTTCTCCAGTTTGGTTTTTTGGTTGGTTTGGTTTTTTGTTTTTTTTGTTTTGTTTTTTTTTTTTCATATTCCTGAGGAAGGCCTGTTTCACATGAAGTTTAAGAAAAACACCCCTTTGAGTCTATACAGTGAATATTATAAATGTTGCTCTACTGTCTTCCTAGTTTAATTTCCTGATTACCTTTGGTCTCAGTATTATCATGGGTTCACCATATACACCTTTGGCATGAATGATTCCTTCAGGGTAGGATTGGTCTGCCTGCTAGCACTGTATTTAATATTCTTGTCTGACACAATCTGAAGCCCTGTGGATTAGCATCTGTTTAATTATGCATATGTAAAATATGGCCAGTGAATTAGTGCAGAATAGCTTTTTTCTCTGGGCACTCTACTGTGGATCTGTCTGCAGCACAGACCAAGAGGCTCTTCAGAGATATTTAAGACCTTCTGCCTCCTCTGATGATATACAGTCCCTTATGCTTTGTTCCCTGAAGCGTCCATTTTCCTTATTGGCCCTTAATTCTGAAGCAAAATGGACCTTACATGGCAAAAGGGATGGACAGCAGGACACTCCTTTTGAGCACTAACCAGAATGGCATAAAGAAAATTTATATTCAAATGTTCAAATACTGTAATGTTTTTTAAAAGTTGAGCACTTAGGTAAAATGAAAAATGCAGCTAGGTCATGCATGCATTGATTATTACAGTCTGTTTCAGGTAGTTCTATCTTGTTTTACTTCATGTAACATTTATGTAGGACATTTTCAAATTTAAAACTGAGTGGCACAACAGTGACAATCACTGTGGGTAAGGATGGAACTGCCCAGTCTAGAAGGCAAATCTGTACCCCCTATGCTGGCCAGGTGACTGACAGAAGTAAATAAGTTGTCATTTGCTACACTGATCTATAACACACACAGAAAAAGCACGTGCTTTGCTAGAAGATGCTACAGCTATTTTCCCAAGGGAGGAAACCATGGTCTCTGTGCTCCCAGGACACAGGCTCCATCCCAGTCCTCCTGTCTTTTTGTTTCCATGCTCTATTCTTTCTGTTCTGTCTTACCTGCTTCTGTGGGCACTTAGTGCCTTTCTTCCTTGTTTTCATATACTTGGTCTCTCTTTTGCTTCAGCCTCTCGTTTAGGAGTCCATTTTATCTGTCTTATGCCTCTGGTCATAAGTTCCCTTTCCGAACTCCTCCCTGCTTCTTGTTTCCATCTCTCTTACAGCAGCTGCTGTCTCTGGGTGTTGTTTTGTCTTGGTTTTTTTATAATTAAGTCTTAATCCCTTCCCTGCACTTCCCTTCTCCTCCTAGCTATCTCTCCTGTGCTATCATTTCAGTGATCCCAGACCTAGAGTAAAGATTTATTCCCAGTATTCCTTGACCGGCAATTTAATTTTCTCTGTAGTTCTTGGGCCCAAACCCCCTGTACACGAAATCTATGCCCTTCTGCTTTAAAATTCCCCGTGAGCTCCCAGCCTCCCCCCAGGATGACACCTTGTTCACTCTGGATTCAGTTCAGGGAGCCTTTTTTTCCTGTTTGGGCAGAATCAGCAACAGAAAGAAAGACTGGGGAAGAAAATGTTTATCCATTAACTTGGAAGGGCAGTTTTCACCTCCTAGTAGTGAGAACTACTCACCTTAGTTCTCACTAAGGGCAGTAGCTGAAGCAGGACCTGACATGGTTCGTAATAGCGCTGCTTGGAAAGTACAATTTTGCCTGAGACTTTCAGATATCCAGGGAAGAGGAAGCTGCAGGATTACAAAAAATACCACGCATGGAAAAGTCAGGGATTAAAAAGCGTCAAACATGTTTTCTTAAAATTTTAATTGATTCTCATTCACATGAAAAAACCCAACCTCATGTCTGCCATGTGACTCTCTTCCTCACAAGTTTCACATCCCATTTCCAATACCTGATAGCACAGAGTGCTTAAAAAGTTACCAGTATTTTTGAGCATGGTCAGAATCATGAATCCCTGCATTGTCTTATCCTCAACACTCACAAAATGTTTTGACTGCTAGAAAAGTTATACTAAATGATGCAAAATAGAAAAGTTCAGCCTAAATCACTTTGATGTTGGTGAATTGAAAACAGTTGTAAACAGAAGTGTGTGATGAACATTGCTGGACAATTTTACTGCAATTTGGTACTTCATGAATGACTATTCTGTGTATTTATGGGTATTGCCAGCTTTCCTCGGTAATGCAAGCTCTAGCAGTGTTGTGCTTAGGGTAATTTTTAGTGGAGATTTTGAGATGGCATGCTGTTTTTCTGTATCCCAAATCTTTGGGAAATTTTTGTCCTTCTCTTGCTATAGGAAAGTGCAGTACTTTCCCCTGGTTCCTTCAGAGGATGCTAGGCAGAAGTAAAGTGTGTGGGAAGGGGACAGGTCACACAGGAGAAGAGTAGGCATGAATAGAAACACAAGAAGTTGCAAGTCATTAACTGCTTGACGGGGTCAGAAGTAGAGAAAGCTTAGCAAAAAGAACAAGGAGGACATGAAGGCTCTATTTAGGTAGATTTTAGCAAGACCTTTATCCAATTAATTTATTTCCTAGGAGAGAAGGAAGACACAGTTTGCTGATCAGCCTCCTAGATGGGCATCTAGCTACTTTGAAAAACTGCTTCTGGTGATGGGCTGGCAAATTCACTTACTTGGTTCACACACACAAGGAAAAATAATACTGTCGGGAGAAAACCAAACAGGCAGAAGACCAGACAGCAGAGAGCTGGAGAATATAAATTGTTGGAGTCAGCAAAATGAGATCAATGAACAGGAACACTGGAAACCCCTCTGGCTAACACAGCAAATGAGTTCAAAAGGCGATTTCCTCCCCTTTTCTGAAGTTAAGAGGAAGGGGAGCCATACAGAGCCTAGAGGTTATGAAATGTCAATTCTCATGCATTGAGGGGATCAGGGGTCATTCCTCAAGGTCTCCCTTGTACTCAGCTGGAGCAGAAACCTACCTGGTGATGCAGTGCCAGGGACCCTCGTCTTCTCTCTCTCCATGGACCAGACACAGCAGATCAACCTGACCAAGGGTATAATGCCATGTGAATGCCTTAAGTAAGGGGTAGGATGTGGTGCTGTGTCTGTGCCTGTGGGGCCTATAAGTGCCCTGGTTCGGGCTCAGGGTGTTCTGACTCTCCTCCATCAGATAGATGAGGGAATTATTGTCATTTGTCAGTGGACTTATATACGAGGTTTGAAAATGCTCTTGCTAAGCCTGCTATTGAAGAGGAGTGTTTCTGTAGGAAGGGGATGTAGTGAAAAATTCCCCCACTAACACCACAGCTAAGGGGTCATTCAAGAGACCCTTGATTTGCATTTACTGCACTTACTTCCAGTGTGCTCAGATCCTGAAGCTGTGGATGCTTTCATTTAAGCACAAGGGGTCATTCTTGAGTTGAGGTTAAAGCAGTTTATCCCTAAGGATTTGCATGCAGCTATGCAACTAACTGTGGATATCAACCAACATTTGGTTGGTGGGTGGAATGCACACACATATTTTATTGTCACTAATTTGGGACAAGTGTGTTTCTAGGCTGAATGATCAATGTGTTCAGCAGGTCAGGGCTTAATCTCTCATAAATCATCATTGAGCTTTACCAGAGACAGCAATAGAGGTTCTGTCCATATGCTTTTAATAAGCTCTAAATGGACTGGACATCAGACATCTGTTTATTTCTGAAATGTAATGAGAAAATATCTAGCCCTATCCATTAGAAGGAGATCCTTCAGCTAATTTTCTTTCTTCCTTGTGAATTCAGAAGGAAGCAATACACATGGGATGTGACAAAGCTCCTAGATAAGCAACACTTGGTCATAGTGGAAGATGAGACAGCCCAGGGAGCTAACTCTTCAAGGAATTATGACTGAAATTTATAATGTCCTACCCTTCCAAAATAAACTCATGTCACCTTCTACATTGTTACATTGGCTGAAGATCAGGCCCAAGATATTTGGATATTCTGTTCAGTTTTTGCTCTATCTCTTCAGGGGTAGAAAGGAGGAGATATTTTTTCCCCCAGTCTGATTTTCTGACTGTTTCTAGTAATTGAATGTGGATGGTTGTTTGTATATAGCAATTAGTGGGGAACAGTTGTTTGTATGTATGTGCAGATAGCAGAGGAAGTAGGGCTCTCATTCTTATTCCCCAAGAAATGTGAAATTGTATGAATGTTGTTGTGCTTATGAGGGGTTGATATGTGTCTAAGACTTATAGCAAGCCCTTTTGGCTGCTCAGCTGGACTTGTCTGGGGGAAAAATTGTAAATAGTGATGATCTTTTATCCATGAATAATGGAGCATTGTATTTTTAGGGAAGTTGTTTGGTTGGTTGGTTTTTCCCTCTCCTTAGTCCTTTCTTTTTAGTCTTCTCTAAAACATCTGTCTTATTGCAAAGGTTTCAACTGGAACTCCTGGCAACCTGGGGCTGGAATTCCCAAGCTGACATTGCTATCGACAACATTACATTTGGCCTGGACTGCTTCACTGACGGTGAGCCACAAATGTTGCAGAATCTCTCCCAAAATTTGGGTAGTGTAATCAGCATCCCACAGATCCAGGACACAAGTTCTGTTCTCCCCACTGAGTGTGCATGGATCATTTGTGTCAGCTTCTTCAGAACAATGCCATTTTATCTCAGACCTACTGAAGATTGAAAATAGAGGCAATTTTACTCTGTGTCAGAGTTTCCTAATGCTCTTTTCTCTAAGCTGCATGCTCTGTATCACATAGTTGAGACCTGTCTGTGTGTCTTGGCAAGAAACACTAGACTTATTCCTTAGCCGTAAATGGAAGGATTACATCACACTGTTTTTCCAAAGTCCTGCTGATCTATGCACCCTGGTAATTGATAGCTGAACCAAATTTGTTGAAATCAAAGGGGAAAGTCACCATATTTTTGTGGAGAAAAGGAAGAAAATGAAGGAGTAAATTGACTCACTGACAATAAAATTTAGATTATCCCAACAAGTTTGTTTTAGTCTGTAAGGAGGCACATCAGCTATCACTGCCAGACATATATCAGCTCTCCTTTGCTTCATTACTATGAATGTGAATGACAACTATTCCAGAGAAAAATGAAGCTAGTGCTACCCTTTGAAACATGTTAGCAGGAGTTGTAGTGGATTTTCTTAGCAGACAAAGGGGAAGAAGTTAGGTACTTGAACTACTTGAAAGTATTAGAATCTGCCTTCTTTTTTCCCTGGTGAAAAGACATGTTCTGTTGCAAAGGAAATGGAAGATATGTAACACTTGAATGGTGACTTCTGTTGCAGACAAAAAGTGAATTGGTGATACAGTGCCATTCTATGTGTCACCACACCCAGTATGTCAGCATTTAGGGTAAAAGCATGTCCCTGCAGTGGCTAGCTGTAGCTAGCATAACATATGGGAAGGCTTATGTCAAAATAGATGTGTTAAAAGCTCATCAACTGAAGCTACTATTCCTTCCTATCCTTTCCTGGTTCATTGTCCTGTTCTCTGTCCCTTTGTTCTGTGGGCATTGAAACCACTCTTCTATAAAATGTTGAGTATGCAGAGTTTCACTTGATTCTTTATGGTAATTTCATTTTTTCACTCCAGCTCTGTAACAGCCCTCTCTCCCAAACACTTTGGAACTTCCATGCTAACAGTTTGTTTTGAAATCTTGAGGAAACTGAAGGGAGTGACTCCAGATGCACTGGGGCCAGCTGATGTGCACCCAGCTGCTGGAGTTTACTGCCCTCATGGGAGCAGATAGATCCTCCAGTTCAGCCACAGACATTTTGCTGGGAGTGGTGTAGGTACGCATCCTCCGGCAAACAGGTGGGCTGTAAACGCCCCTGCAGCAATGTTATCAGAGCTTGTCCATTAGACTGCCCAAGTTACTCCTGACTGTCAATTGGGATAAACTGCACTGATGTCCAGGAGCAACTGGCACTTACCCCATCTGAAGGCATGACCCAGAGATGCGTGAGTCACACAGAAGAAACACATCATGAAGGAAACGTTTCTCGTTTCTCGGAAGCCTTGCACTTGCCACAGTTCCTTGAATCCTCTTTGCAAATTGATGGTTTCTCGCCTCTGAAAGCAACCCCCCTTGTATTTGTCTTCTCATGACTTTAATTCAGTTAGGTTGCAGAGAAGCCCAGCAGCTCTGCTGTTTTTTCAGTAATGAAATTACTTCTCCCTGGCAAGGACAGGTTTCAGATGTCAGAGACAGAGCCAATTAAAATCCAAGCAGTGAGTTCTTTTCATGAGGGCAGCAGGAAGGATGTATGGCAGGAAGGAAGGATTTGCTGCTTGCTAGGATGTAAATATTATTTTCTCCATCTATTTCAATCTTGTAGTTAAACTCTCTACAAAACCCAGTGCTGAATGAAAGCACTGTTTTTGTATGCAAGATGGGAAAGAAGGTGAGGTTTTACATATACCTCAAAATTGAGAGGAAAGGTTTAGTAAGATTTAAGAGAACAACTGAGTAGTGAGGGCAGCTCAAGAGACATCAATAAGGACAAAACCCAAACAAACCATTCTATGGATGGCAGCTCCTAGGCATTGACAGATAATTTCCCCATGAAAAAGCTGAGGCAAAAGCACATCTTGGCTTATACAATCACCTTGTGTAAGGCAGTGTCACAGACTGGATGGCACGTCTGGTTCATTGTGAGAAAACTTGGGGCAGACAGGTGTAAAGATACTTCAAAGTTTCAGTGAACTAGTGCTTATACAGGAAGAGGTCTGAATTTTGAGCATGTTACCATGAAAATGTGGACTGATGCAGCAAGTAGAGTGCTGATAGTTGAGTTCCCCTTCTCACTGCCTTTACTGTTATCTTTTGGTGCTCTAAGCATTGTATTGTTCCAATTAGGATCACAGGTCTGTGGTCCATGAAACTCTACTGCCCTGGCCTAGAAATTGCATTTCAGTCTGGGCATCATTTGCAATTTCACAGAAGATTGCTTTCTAAATAGCAAGACTGTCCAAAAAGAGCTTTTGTACAGATCATCTCTACTTCTTGGTTGTAGAGTCCCTGACCCAGCAAAATCTTAGTTCTGGGAGTACTTCAACCAGCATTAGTAAGGTGGGATCTCTGAGGAGATCATTCACATCCTGAGCATCCTGTGAGGTATCTTACTATGATTAATCTTGATCTGATTAATCTCAGCCACCAGATCTCTATTTTCATTACAGTCATAGAGACATGGAAGCAGTGAAGGAATTAATTACTTTAGCTCTCTACCTGCAGAAGATGCCCTCTCTTTCTCCTTTACTCTTCCCCCTGTCTCTTTTCAATGGGGAAATCAGTGTTAGCTAAAACCTGCAGAAAGGAAGTCTGTGCTCTTTGCATTTTTTGGATATAGATACACCTTAATATGAGTTAATTCTTGTTCCCTTCTATTCACTCTACAGTCAACATTCTGGCTGTTAGAAGGGGAAGTGGAAACTAAAATAGAGTGGAGCACCAGTCCCTGGGTCCCAGGGCTACATGAGGTTTGTAGAAAATGCCACCTTACAAGTTGATGTCTGACAGTGCATAGAACATCAGCCTTTAAAGTGTTAACAGCTCATGTGGACAGGGTGATGCTCAGTCTTTGTTGCAGCTAGTCTGCTGCTTAGTACAGAGGAGACAGAAAGTTTCTTCTGGAGAGAAAGAGTTTCAGAGTGTTTGGAGAAGGAGGAAAGACTGTTTGTTTGGAAATGAGGCATTGCCTTAGGATACTCAGTTGGGATGCCACAAAAAATCCATGCAGACACAGAGATCAGGTCTCTGTTTCAGAGAGCGATTTACATTCCTTTGCTATGGCAAACATAACCAGACTTCTTGTACATTGCCAAGTATCTGAAACTGTTGTGACCTTTGGAATTTGTAACTCAATGCAGGCCTCAGGGAGCATCTTTTCTGGCCAGGCATTGTATTTTTCATTCTGTTTTCCTCCTTGCATTTGTTTTGGGTTAATTTCATTTTTCACTGGCTTGACAACTTCATGCATTGAAGTTCTCCATCTCAGTATGAACAGAGTGTGTCAGCACAAAGCTTTTTTTTATTTGCATGCATCAATGTGCTTTCAGTCAAACTGGGGGGAATATTCTCAGGAGTAAAAGCTCAACAAGGTCTCCATGCTTCAATTAGTTATTTGGCCTTTCTGACACAGCTAACAAGGGTGTTAATTGTTGCTATTTAGGGCAGTGGGTTTGTGGCTGAGATAATTGTCCATCTGGAACTGAGTGAGTCTCTTTTCAGCAGAGCATCAGACAGCTGTTAAATTCTCATAACTGGAAAAAATTGAAATATTTGTAATGTTTTTCAACTGATGAAAAATATTCAGTATTGTATTAGATGAAGGCTCACACAATGGAAAGAAGTGTGTCCTTTTTCTTAGAGATTTTTCCAATCAAAAATCTGCATAAAAATGGGTAATTTAACTATTGAAACAGGATGTTTGCAGATTATGAGGCAAGGATTCATTATTACTTTTTCCTGTTGTAAGGCAGTATTGGTGTTATGGTGTTCAGTGCATTCAGATGTTTTGGATCAGCAATTGATTTGAAATTCCTCCTCTCTGAGAAAGGACTCTTTTTCAAAGGCCTGTCTCAGTGGCCAGAAATGTATGGTTTTGCTCTGTGGTTTTCAAAAAGGTTTGTCCAAAGATTTACAGTTTTGTGTCAAGGGTATGTTTCTGTATCATAACTGTGTATGTTAGTGAGGCATGTAATTTTATTTATTTATTCTCTAAGTGAGCTCTCAGGTACTCGAAGCTGGTAGCTGAAGTGGGAGTAGGCTGTTAAACTGGATTAGTTGCCATGAAACTATTCAGAACTGAAGACAATGATTTTTGTCACCACTCTCCTTTACACTTCCAGTCATTTGACTGTCCAGAATTGTCACCTGCCTGTTTGGCCAGCAGAACATCAGTACCTGGTATCTGTTCCCTGACATTATGTTTTACCTAAAATCTCTTGTAATCACAGCTAGAGGAAATTGCAGACCAAGGAGATTATCCTGCATGGGATAATATGGAGGGTCTGTGCTCATGTGAATACCCACTGCCTTCAGCACAGATACAAGTAGCTAACCTAAGACATGGGCTCAAAGGAGTAATACAAAATTATGATTCCTCAAAATACCTTTTCTACTCAAGGTAATATTTACTTATCTTAACAAATGGTTGTTTAATTAATGTAATCTTTAAATTTTCCATCCCTCTTTTCTACCATCCTCCCACCTCTTTCCTCTATTCTACAAACTATTACAGGAAGACAACGGAGTCATTTTGGTGGGAAACGCCAGTACCCACGTGAGATTACTATCCTGGATGAGCACCTTTTGAACCCTCTGGAAGAGCCCTCCCTCCCAGGTACGTGCTTCAGTACTGAAAACCTGTCCCTTGGCTAGAAAAGGTGGCTCCCTTCCCATCTCCTGTGTGTGATCTGTCTGCCCTGCAGCAATGAGGCAACTGCATATAATCCATGCCAAAGATGTGGGGACTGTGTCAGGTAGTCTCTGTTTGGCTATAGGGAAACAGTTTGCTGGAGCCTTGCACACCAGCCCTGAAATGGCAGGTCCTCTTTAAAGAAAAGCAGAATCTTTTCAAGTGAAAACAGAAGCTGTGTGGCTCAGATTCAGAGTGCATGGAAAAGCAGCTTAGGAACAAAAGGCATAGATAGACCTGTACAGAAAGCTGGGAATAGAAAAAGTGCAGAGCACTGAAGCTGAATAAAATGAGTGCAGAATAATGGTGTAGAGCTGAAAATCCAGGGAAAAGTAAGGATGAGGAAATCCACTGAAGAGAAAAATTGGATGAAAAAGGAGGAGAACAAGGAACACTGGGAACTAATTTACTGATAGTGGTAGAGATTGCCACTCTGGAGGACAGATAAGAATTGTGTGGGTGAAAAGAGCTGTCTAAAGGAGAAAGTGAGGAGGAGAGGTTTTCTTGAGGCTGTTTTGCAGCCAACAAATACCAGTGTGTGACTCTACCAGCACCTGAGGGCTATGTCCACCTGGAATGTGACAATCTGTACTGCTGTGTGTTCCCATTAGTGCAGGGGAATGCTGTAATGCAGCTGAAAGTCACACTGCATTGATCCATCTGCATGTTCATAGGATGATGTCTGTTTGGGGTAGTTTTGCTTGCCTTTTCCTTTAAAGAAGATTGGAATTTTCCTTTAAAAAGTTTTTAACCTCTATTTTAATCGTTCAACTCTTAAACTGTTCTATTTTTGACCCTGGCTTTTCTGCATAAACTGCATCACAGAGATTTTAGATACATTACTGAAAATTTTACTCTTAGGCTTCATTTAATGCAGTGGAGAAGATGGATTTGCTTGAGTCTTAGAAAATGGCTGTGAAATGGAGAACATCCTTATCTGCTGCACTGTTGTAGAAACAAAAGAATAATGCTTAATGAGAGCCAAGAAAGAAATTGTTTGGGGAAGAATTGTCCCTACAGATGGTAGCAAGAGGCTCTTCCCCGGCTCTTTCTGCTGCCACAGGCTTCTTGTGCAAGACTGAGACAAGTACCTTAAAATTTCCACTGTGTTTCTTAAATCCTCACTAGCTGTAATGACATATATTTTCAACTCTTTTCTCTGTGTACGTGGTTTAGTTCTCATTTGGAAAGCTGAACATAATCTTGCTTCAGACTGCCACTGAGAAGAGGAATTTGATCATGTCTATGAGACACTTGAATAAAACCCTTCTTAGAAATTCAGTCCCTCTTCCCTTTTCCTTTCCCCCCTCACACCAAATTGATCAAGTTTATCTTCAGCCCATGATTTATCAAATAGTGTGCAGGAAATAGGGTGAGAGAGGAGAAAAGCAAATAGCGACCATAACAAAGCAGTAGTTGTGCTATGACTAGAAGTAAGTGTGTACAAGTACTAAGAAATAGAGGGAAGCTCACATCTGACTCAACTCTTGCTGTTTTGGTCACAGGGGACAAAACTGTTCTGTGGTGGTTCTCAACCTGTGGTGCCAGTGGTCCCCATGGGCCAACTCAAGCTCAGTGTGACAGTGCCTACAAGAACAGCAATGTGTCGGTGACTGTGGAGAAGGAGGGCAGGCTCCGGGGAGTGCAAGTCTGGAGAGTGCCAGCCACAAACAGATACAGGTGAAGATCAGTGTGTGCTGGGGGGGCAGCCACCTCTAACTGCTTTTGTATTTGTGGAGTTTCAACAAGCATAAGTGTAGGACCTTACTGTACTGAGTTGATAGAGAGGACAGTTGATAGAGAGGACAGTGAAGAAATAAGAGTGATAGCTATAAAGATATACATCTGAGCTACTGTGAAGCATGGAAGGGTGAGCAGCAGCACAGAAGAGATCAGAAGAGTAATGAGAGTGGGCATGCAGTCAAGTAGAAGTGCTGCCATCGTCTCAGTCCTTTAGCCTTCTGGAGTGGGCTATACCAGCTCATGCTATTTGCTTGAGTCTCTGTTTCCAGTACTCGAGTGAGGATTGGTCTGTCCTCTTGTAAACCTACCTATGTGGGTCTCAGACAAAGAATAGCCGCAAGCTGCTACAGCAGGAGCCTGCTCTGGAAAAATGTCTGTTTGAAAGTGAGGGCTGGGGAGACCTTGCAGATGGATTTACTTTGGGGATGAGAAGTGTGAGAGCTGTTTCTTCAATTATTTACTTTGTCTTGCAGGATTTCTGCCTATGGAGCAGCTGGGGGGAAGGGAGCCAAAAACCACAATAAGAGGTCCCATGGGGTCTTCATCTCAGCCACCTTCCACCTGGAGAAAGATGAGCTGCTGTACATCTTAGTGGGGCAGCAGGGGGAGGATGCCTGCCCTGGGGTGAGGACCACAAAGCACATGGGGCAGAGACCTTGCAGATACTGTTCAGTGGGTGGCTTGGGGTTTGGTGATAGAAGATAGAATTCCCAGAATTCAGCAATGAAATCCAGTCAGGAGACAGGAAAAAACCAATAAAAGAAGTTAGAAAGAATCTCAAAACAGATATAAAGGACACTGAAAAGAAAAACAATCCCAAAATGTACAAATAAATATGAAGCCCACAGAAATTTTGCTTTAAGCTCCTGGTGTTTGAAATAAGTTCTTCATCAGCTCTCTTGTGCTTATTTTAAGCAGGAAGCTCATAGGCAAGTAATGTGCTCCCTCTCTTGTTTTTCCACAGTCTAGGTTATTTTCTGTCTGCCAGGATTTTCAGAAAATTTACAATTATTTATTGAAGGATCCAGCAGTGTTGTGGCTACACTGTGTTACATACTCTCTAAGTTGAGAAACTGAAGTCTGAATCCAAAGCCTTCCAAAACCAGTGAGAATCTTCCCGCTAACTCCAGCAGCCCTTGGATTAGGTTTTAGTGATGACAAAAAAATACTAATGAGAAATGGAAATTGGTGACATGAGCACTTATATGTGTCCTCTAAATGCTAGACCAAATGATCTGAAAGTCCTTTTGTCACTTAGGCTTAAAAACTACTTTTTTTCAGCATTAGTTCTTGATACTGCCTTGTTCCGGAGATGCTGTTTAGCCCTGCCCAGGAGCAAAGCTGGTTTTTCCCCACAGACTGGTGTGTTTGGATATGCATAAACTATTCTTGTAGGCATTTGAAATTATTGTTTACTTTCTCACAGGATATGTTGTCTTACCTAGATGCTGCAATAGACTCTAAACCCACTATTTCTTCACTTTATACAGTACAATAATCATATCTATCTAAATAAAAGGTACATTTGTGTAACATTTTCAGCACACTCTCTAGTTTTAGGTTGTAATCTGAAAAGTCGTCCATTAATCCCTTGCATTTCATCATTTGTTCTCCAAATTGCAAATTATAACCCAGCATTATCTCCCTTTGGCAGGTACTACTGGAAAAAGTTGCACTTAATTTTTCCCACTTCCCAAACTCAACTTTCTTTGACTTTGGAAATTGTGATGAATAGGTATATTGGGTGAATAATGTTTGTTTTTCTTTCTCTGGAGAAGTTCTGCAGCTCCAAACCTTGATTCTCTCTCCTCAGAATTACCCTAGTTGCTTTTCCCTGGTCTTCATCCACCTTGCTATCTTTTGTTCTCCTGTTTGAATTAACCAGACAAATTGCCCCACCAACTAAGAAATGCCATGCACCATCACTAACAGAATTGAGAAAGAGCTCTCCCTCTGTCAATTTTCAGACTGAGTCTCAGTCTTGGGATGAGATACAATGGGCAGAAAATGGGATATGTTCCACCTTAATGTGATGAAGAACTTCTTTGCTGTGAGGGTCACTGAGAACTGGAACAGGTTTCCCAGAGAGATTGTAGAGTCTCCTTCTCTGGAGATAGTCAAAAGCCATCTGGACACAATCCTGAGTTATACACTCCAGGGAAGTCTGCTTGAGCAGGAAGGTTGGACTGACTAGATGACTTCCAGTGGTCAATTCCAATCTTCTCCATTCTGTGATTCTACATGAATGAGAGGACACAGGCAGTAAGACTGGTGCAGGAATAGGAAACTGGGTCTCCAAATTACTCTTCAAAGATATATTAATAGATTATTCTCAACTATCTGTGGTCATCTTTGCTTTATGCATTTATGTCCTTGAGAAATAAATAGTAAATTTGTCAGTAAGAAAATTCTCAGAATTAATCCATAATCAAAAATATTTAAATGTTACAAGAAGTTCGTAATATGCAAAATATTATGTTAAATTAACAATGATTTATTACATTTTTTCCTATATGCATCTTTATTTTCATTCGCATGTGTAATGCAAGTTTGCAAATCAGAAGTTACTGACACATCTATCCCTCAGCTGTCAGTCTTAGTAGAAAAGGTCAGACTATTTTACAATTAGACTATTTTACAATTAGACTACAATTAGACTAAAAGACTATTTTACAAAGATAGTCTACATACTGGTTTATATATGCCTAATATGCACAACAAGCATTATGACATTATTGTACTGAACTACACAGACAAGTGTCAAGAGCAGACTTCACTGATATCTCAGTCCATTTCTTGTCTCCTTTCAGGGCAATCCTGAAACCCAGAAGATCTGCTTAGGGGAGTCATCTCTCATCGAAGAAGATTACAAAAAAAAAAGGGACCTGAAGGAATGGGCTGGAGGAGGTGGGGGTGGAGGAGGAGCAACCTACATCTTTAGAGTAAGTATTTCCTCTTTTCATCTTGCCTGAGCAGTGTCCAGCAGAGCAACTAGCTCTCACTGTCAGTCATGGCATATGATAAATCATTATCTTAAAAAAAGATTATGAAAAATGAATCTTCCTCTTCTGCCTCTCTCTCCCTCTACTCTTTCTGTCTCTCCTTGGTTTTTGTCTTTTTTAGTTGTTTATCCCTGTCACTAGGCTAGCTGAACTGGTTCCTCAGTCCTTAACAGCTCAGAAGTGGGAATTACACCAGGATCCCACTTTAATGCTGGCAGCAGTCCTAAAAAAATGAATCACAGAACCTTGATATTCAGTTAAACAGTTACTTTTGTACTCAGGAACATGATGTGAAATATTTTTGTAATGATTCTATGAGACAAGCAGTAGAATTACCCTGGCCTTAGGCCACTCTTCTTTGGGATGCTTTCGTGATCTTTGATAAGTTTGTGTGAGTTCACATATCCAAGGGATGTGAAGTTTTTCTGATGTTTGATGGGGGGTTTTCCAGCAGAAGGATGGGATTTTCGAACCTTTGCTCATCGCAGCAGGAGGAGGAGGAAAAGCCTACCTGAAGGCTCAGGACAGCTCCCTGGATGAAGTACCCCTGGAGCAATTTGAGAACAGCACTGCAGTACCTGGAGTCAATGGGAGGACTGGGGCAGCAGGTGAGACACTAAAACCACACAAGGTCTGAATCAGGTGCCTGAATACACTCATTGTCCTGTAGGCATGAAGTGAAGGGCTTCTTTTTCAGTCTTTTGGAACTTTTCTGTGGCAGGAGTTTTTAGAAATATTCTGGTAGCTTGTAAGGGATGTCTTCTTATATGTTGTGTCACCAGATAAAAGGAGAATGCACAGGACAGGTAATGAGTGCTCCCATAGAGGCAACTCCTAGGAGGACTCTTCTAAGAACTGAACCAGGGAAAAAGACGTTTGAGGGATGGAACCCTCTCCTTCGCACTGTAACAATGGCCTTTGAAGAGAAGACCTTTTCCTCTTACTCCCCTTAAACCCTAACAACAATTCTATTATGGGAATTATACCAGGAATGGAAGCTTATTTATAACTTTGTGATGGCTGTGCCTAGAATCCGTTCCTAAGAGAGAAAAAAAAATCTGGTGGTTGTCCACGTCCTGCTTAGGCTTACAGAGAGGCCACTAAAGTGAGATGTAGAAACCAAATTTATTTTTATTTCCCTGGGAAACTCAGCATGTTACATGGCTGACTGCCCATATCCGTTATCCTGAAGGGGAGTTGTAGGCTCCTCGCTTTCTTAAAACCACACGAAATTAGAGAATCACAGAATCAGTAGGTTGGAAAAGACATTCAAGATCATTGAGTCCAACCCATGCCCTAACGCCTCAACTAAAGCATGGCACTGAGTGCCAGCCACATCCAGTCTTTTTTGAGCACATCCAGGGAAGGTGAGTCCACCACCTCCCCAGACAGACCATTCAAGTACTTTATCACCCTTTCTGTAAAAAATTTTTTTCTGATATCCAACCTATATTCCCCTGAATTGCTGCTGATGTGTTGGTTTATGCAGCACATGTCACAGGCTGTGCATTAGGTTTCCTGTTTGTTGTTGCCCATGGCAGCAAGGATGGGCAATAACAAACAGGAAACCTTGTCTGTATATTGTTTTAAACTTAAAGAAAGGTTTATCTTGATCTAGGCACTTAAGAAATTAATAGAGGCTCATCTCTGTCTGTCTACACAGCATCTCTGCTTGTGCTTTTCTCACCTGTTCTTGTTCTCTTTTCTCACTCTCTGACTGGAGGTGGAGGTGGTGGCTGGCAAGATGAGAGTCTGCTTCCTCAGGCTGGGAAGTCCCTTCTGGAAGGTGGAGAAGGAGGCCAAGCTTGTCCCCAAGCACTAGCCAAGCTCCAGTGGACCACCTCTGGTGGTTTTGGTGGAGGAGGAGGAGCTTGTACTTCTGGGGGAGGAGGCGGAGGGTACAGAGGTAAGCCTGCTGGGGCAGTATTCATGGTGACTAATTTTGTGCCCTTCAGAGCACCTGCAGGTCAGGGACAGTGCTCTTAGTGCAGACATTGTGCGTGGCTGCAGGAAATGAGGCACAGGTATTTCCAGCTGAATAGTGTGAAACTCACCCTGGTCTCCACCATCTCTCTATAACTGGAGAAATCAAGGATACAAAAGTGTTTCTATGTGATTTAATATTTGGAAGGTGTGATGACTTACTCCTTCACACATTCTCAAGTTACCCAAGGAAAATGTTCCATTTCTTCTTTCTCTTTGAAACAAATTCATTTTTACTTTGCTGAACTGAGAAATCTACATTAGATAAAGTCACTTCACTAATAATGGTACTTGCTGGGTCAAGTGGCAGTTTGACATTATATGATCCAATATCACTGGAAGGTTGCAGAGTGACCTCAGGTAATAATGGGAATGAATGCAGCCCTTCAGAGACATCACTTCTTTTGCAGCATGCAGCACTGATCAGCTAACCATGCTCTTCTCTCCCCAGGGGGACATTCTTCTGACAGTGATGATATCACAGCTAGTGGGCAGGATGGCATCTCTTTTGTGAACCCCATAGGAGAAATCTTCTTGCATCCCTTGGCAGGTACATTATGGTTCTTGTTCTCATTTCTTTTCTTCCTCCTTTTTCCTTCTTCCTCTCCATTTCCTTCTTCCTCCTCCCCCTTCTACCTCTTCTTCTGTCTCTGTATTTTATTCATTTCATTAAAGCTTATGTCACTCTGCAGGTCAGACCTTTAGCTGTGGTCATTTCTTTAAATATTTCCATAGTGCTCTGGGACCTTTTTTCTCTCAATCTCTAAACCAGGAGAGACACCAGTCATCAGGTTCAACTGCACATCCTCAGTCCCCGACTTTTCCAATTCACTTCAAGGCCTCTCTGTTTGCTTAAGGAACCAAATATCTTCTTCCCTACTGATCCCCATCAGGCTTCTGACATGTCCACCCTGTGTTGCACTATCTGCTCTCTTGCAGTGAAGGAGAGAAGTTGTAGGTACCTGCTGGGTTTTGTTCTGTTGGTTTTTTTTTACCTTACTGGAACAAGATAGGAAAAACTGAACTAAGCCAACATGTTGTGTCTGATTCCTTGTTCAGCCATGGAGAGTCATGGTGAGGTGGAGGTTCAGATCTATCTTAACTGCAGCCATTGCCACTCAGACAACTGCAAGCGGGACCCTGACACCAACCTGCCAGTCTGCCAGTGTGAGATGGGGGCTGTGCTGGCCAACGACAATGTCACCTGCACTGGTAAATTAAGTTTTTGCTTCATTGGATGGCATCTCTATTCATTCTATCATATCTCCTTCTGGTTTTCTGATGTTCAATTCCCAAGTTACAGCTAGTGGCTCCAGTGGACAAGGCATTGTGAGAAATGTCAGTCAAACATAGGACTGAAAATTCCTGCTGACCTTTGTTTACATGCTGAGCTGTCTCATCATTACATCTCTGCCACCATTTCCAACAGTCACATTTGGATTAGGCAGGAGGTAAAATATCTGTAAAGAGACGTGGTTTGAATTTCCTGAATGGGCTCAGTGTATCAGATATTTAAGCATAAATACCTCTCCAGGATAACGTACCACCTACTGCTGAGTTATTTAAGCCACAAATTGCTTCCTTCCATGGCAGTTTCCCACTGTGCCTGTCAGCTGACGCCTTGTACTCACAGTTATTTCCTCTTGGAGCTCCAAAACATCAAGACTAGAAATTTTCAACTTATGAGTAGTGACATTCCCAATTATAGAAAACTGAAGCATGGATAAGGAATCTGTGTTTCATCAGTTTTGCTCTATCTTCACAATGATTTTTAAATTATTTAGATACTTTTTCAACTTTCAAGGCTGTATAGAGGGATTTGTTGTAATTTTTATAAGATGCTATAACCATGATCTCTATACTGTTTTCTGAAATATAAGCAACATTCAGAGGAATGTTTTACATTAGCCCTTGTTGTTTTCTGATTAATGCACCTCTGTTTTTATTCTTCCAGTGCCCCAGGGTCCTATACCAGAGGGACAGCTGCCTCTCCCCCTCCTCTTAGCTGTGGTTTCTGTGATTGTGGTGCTTGGAATGATCCTCACTTGTGGCAGCCTGTCTATCAGTAAGATACACTTACTTCTTATCCCCCTTTGACCTGGCTTTTTCCAGTTAAATTAGACAAAAGGAGACCATCTGGCCATGTGCTACTGCTTTCAATACCTGGAGCCAAAGTGTTGTTGTCTTCCAAGTGGATTGGAGGAACAGGGAAAAAGAAGTGATAGAAAACATCACCAGCCACAGTTAGACACAAGCACAGTCCCACAAGGAAATGACTACTGTTCCCTGGTACTTGTCCCAGAACAAAAGAGCCAGGAAAACCTTCTTAGCAGGTGTAGCAGCCACTGCAATACTGGATGAAATCACAACCTGTAATTAAATACATAATTTATTCAGGGAGATGGTTTGATTGTTGGGACTTGATGTCAGCAAGATGTCTTGTGGAGCGCTCATCCTCAGCCAATGCACAGGGCAGCATAGGAAACCTAAGTTGTTCCCAGGTGATTAGGAGCCTGCAGGAATTAGACTGCTCGCATATCCAGTCACTGAAGACTGAAGTGGATCACAATACTGGCAGGCCAGAGACAGTTCTGGACTATTTATAATTATGGGATTGGTGTCATTCTGTTCTGTATGGCCAGCATTATCTTTTCCGTCCAGTTGTAGATCTTGTTTGTGCGTTTTTGTTTATCTCTCCACCCACAGTTTATCACCTGAAGAAGCAGCAGCTGGAAGGATCCAGATCACGACTGCAGAGCCCAGAATATAAACTGAGCAAAATCCGTACATCTGTCATCATGACTGATTACAACCCCAACTACTGCTTTGCGGGGAAGGCCGCCACTCTGAGCGAGCTGAAGGAGATCCCACGGAAGAACATCTCTCTGCTTCGGTGAGAAAACAGGGGACACCCATCTGACTAACCACGAAGCATCCAGTCCAAGTCAGCCAAAATACAACAGATATGATACTTTCTGTGTCCTCTAAGATAATTTGATTCCATAAAATTCTCAAGCAGAAGTGTAAGATCATGAGTCTACTGTTCTGTGTCATGTTCCCACACATAGGTATTTCACCTCTATTATGATTGTGTTTTTATTGCACTTTCCTCCTGGCAGTAGCTCCCTTCCAAATCTATAGCAATATGTCTGTTTCAGCATTTCCCATCACAAGGAAATTTCCTTTCACTAGGAGATACATGCTACTTGCTGTTCATACTATCCGCATGATACCAATCAAAGTAATATAAACTTTAGAAAGAACAATTTGATCATTCCTATGGCTTACACAATCTCCTGAAGACATCAGTCTGCAGCCACCTTATTCTATTGTTCTCCATTTTTCTCATCTTGCTTTCACCATACTTGGTGATACATCCTAGGATTGAGCAGGCCTATTTTTTTGCCCATAACCATCGAAGATCCAACCTCTCTTTTTTGGTGACAGTGACAGAAAATACTGATAAGATACTTTCAGAACCTTTGAGGTGAAAACAAATCTCTGTTTTTGATTTGTCTTGGACTGGATGAAGAGAACAGCTTGGCCAACACTGGATCCAAGGACATACAACATCTGTTCCCTCTCTTTTTTTTCTTGCAGAGCACTAGGACATGGTGCATTTGGTGAGGTTTATGAGGGAACTGTGGTAGGCATTGCAGGGGATCCCAATCCTCTACAAGTGGCTATCAAGGTCAGTACCCACAAATTTCTTATACAGCTATAATTACCCATTATTTTATCACAAGTACAGATGGAAGTTCATGTTGATCATATGCATAAAGGCATATCCATATATGTAATGCAGGCTTGGACACATTGCTGCATCCAGGCATTATCAGCTTTGATTTAAGTGCTTTCTCCTAAGTTTTCACATTATGTATTTAAAAATCTATGTTGTTTCTCAGTGACTTCCCTTTATGCTGAGAGTAGTGTTTCTGCTGTATGTGAAATTTTCAGGTAGTCTCATGACATTGCACAGTGTTAAAGATGCTGTTGTGAATATTTGTTGCGATATCATGCTATTTTCCCATGTCATTAATGGCAAGAGATGACAGGATGATTTTCTCTGAAATTACTGCCATTGCCTCAGGTTTTGTCAATTACTCATCTCTGAAGTTAAGGATGCTCATAGTCTGCTTCTGTTATTTTTTAAGCTTGTGACTCAGAGAACCAAATCTGCTTCTGTGAGCTCAGCTCAAAAACACAGCCTTCATTAATAAAAAGGAGTTCTACTGTTACTCATCCTGTCTTTCATGTCATGAACTTAGCTGTGCCATTGCACAAAAGTGGATGAAAATCCAGGACACTAATAAGCAGTTGGAACTGCCCAACTCAGTTTCACTATCCAGACTGGAAGAAGCACCAAAGCACAGGGGCAAACAGAAGGAGATCAGCATGTTGTTAATTTGTGGTAATCCAGTTCATTGTATCAGCAGAAGATGTTCAAATCTGCTGGCAGGAATGAAAGCTATAGGGGCATGTGAACACAAGTATTTAAATCAAGTGGCCATATGTGTCATTCGATATGCAAGCATGTGCTGCAGTGTTGTCACAAAGAAAGTAGAGGATAAATAACAATTGTCGTTTTAAAGACCTTTCTAGGTCTGTAAGTCCCCACTCAATATTTTCTTGATGGGTACCTGAAGCTATTTTTTCTCCAGAATTGTGCAGAGAGTTCAATTCAAACAAAAAATTCTTCAAGAAGGTCCCTGGTTTCCTCTTCTGACTTTAACTAGCAAATGAGTCACATACAGTGCAATAAAACTGGGCTCTGAAAGGACAAGCCCCTGCTCTTAGGTTCCTGAGGTGATTTACATGTTATATGCTCATTTCTTTTTTGGTTTTCTTTTTTTCTTTCATTTTTTCTCTGGTGGTCACACAAATATCCTCAATTCTTTGGTGGAATGGCCCTCACTGCCTTTACCTCTCAACAGACCCTACCAGAAGTCTGCTCTGAGCAGGATGAGATGGATTTCCTGATGGAAGCATTGATTATCAGGTATAGTTTAAGGGGTTTTTTACTGATGGTGAGCAGGGGATAAATGAGTACTGCAGGTAATCATAAATAATTTATTCCCTTGCCTATGTTAAGAAAAGAAGTTTGGTCTTCTTTTTCACCAGATGGCATTTTAGTACCATGAAAGGTACTACTTGTTTATCTCAAACAAGATAACAGAGGTTCTTTTGTTGTCTGTCTCTGGTGCTTTAACACCAGTAGGCAACTTGGCTGCACACAGCATAGGGGTGGAGAAGAGAATCAGGAGGACAAGAAGGCTCATGGCTGAGATAAAAATAGTTTAATAGGTAAAGCAAAATCTGTGTGAGTAAGCCAAGCAGCACTGAAGAATTTGTTCCCTACTTCCTATGAGCAGGCATGTGTTCAGCCATCCCAGGAAAGCAGACTCCATCATGCACAGCAGCTGCTTGGGAAGACAAATGCCAAACTCTGATTGACCCTTTCCCCTCCTCCTCCTTCTTTCCCCAGCTTTTATAGCGGAGCCATGCAGTATGGGATGTCCCTTTGGTCAGATGGAGCCAGCTGTCCTGGCTGTGTCCCCTCACAACCTCTTGTCCTCACAGCCTCCTCGCTGCGGGGGAGGTGTGTGTGTGAGAAACCTTAATGCTGTGTCAGCACTGCTCAGCAGGAGCTAAAATATCAATGTGTTATCAACACTGTTTTTATCACAAATATAAAATATAGCACCATATGAGCTACTGTGAGGAAAATTAACTCTATACCACCTAAAAATCCTTACAATTTAACAAAATCTTCTGTTTATCGCTTCTGCTGGTCCTGTTCAAAGGAGCAAGAAGTCCAATGTTCTTGCACAAACATGTTCTGCATTTGATTTGATGTCTTTTCAAGCTTGACAGAACCTTTATCAGGTCCTATGTGCATGACTCTCTGACAGTGAATTATAAGATCTATAAAACCTTCTTGAAAAAGATAACAGACACCCTCTCCTATTGCCACCTGTACTTTAGGTACACCAGCCTTAGAATTTACTTTATTAACAGAAATCCATAATCTTAAAACAATAGTAGGATCAAGTATGACTTTAAGATAGTAGCATAGTTTAGGTTGATTGTAAGTATTTGGGATTTAAACATTTTGTATTTGTGTGATGTGAAGTTCCTCTTCTCATTGTCTGGCCTGGCTCATACTTAGATGCTGGTTTTCTACTATTAAAGCATGAATCTCATGACATAGTGCCACTCCCTGCAGTCTGCAAGAACTTGGCGAGCTGAACAGGAGGTAGCACTGATGAATGTTTTTTTAAAGAGCAATTTTAATCAATTAAGGAGTGCCTTGATTCACTTAGTAGCACAACTCTTTCTCTTCCCCAACTTCCTTTCTATTTTTAGTTCCTTTATTATCCAGGTAATCATTATCTAAGGGAAGACGCTGCTGTCTAATGACTGAGTTTTACTGTGCTTCATGACAACCTCAGCTTCCTTTTATAAAAAGCAGAATCACATAAGCTGCTGCTGCAGTAGGTATTGTCTGAGTCCCTCTGGCAGACTAAACACTGAACTGAGTCCCCCCAACAAGACAGCACTATGGCTAAAATAACCAGTGCTGAATTAAGATCCCTACCAGCCAGGACTTTGTATCACAAATGCCAAAGAAATTTACATGCTTAACTTTCTTATCCTTCTCATGTCACTCTCATCTTTCAGTCAGTGTATCCATTAAATTTTGTTTTCACAGACAGAAGGCTCTGCTTTACTTTTAGCTTTTCATACTTTCTGTTGAAGACTTTTCACGGGCAAAGCCAGGCATAACCGTGTTCTTGGGTTATGTTCTTCATAACAGAGAGGCATTTTGATATGGTTGAAGAATTTTTTTTTAATGCATCAGGATTCGCTTCAGTCCAGACTGTCAAATCTCAAGGCACAATGAGCATGGATGCACTCTGGCCAGGTACTAATGCTGTGTTTCTCTTCCATGTGCTGTGACCTTGACTTTCAGTAAGTTCAATCATCAAAATATCGTGCAGTGCATCGGTGTCAGCCTACAGACACTGCCTCGCTTCATTCTGCTGGAGCTCATGGCTGGAGGAGACATGAAGAGCTTTCTTCGGCAGAACCGACCCAGGATGGTGAGAGAACTTCCCTGAGAGGCTTGTGGTTGAATTTAGCATGACTGCTTTCATGTTTTTATCAAGTGGATAAAGGCACTGAAGCCAAGCTAGGCTCTGTGTATGTGTGTGTCCCAGCTACCACAGACTTCCAGATACCTGTGTCTGTCTGCCTGATGCAAGCAGGTGTCAGTGAGATGAAGTCAAAGCAGGGCCAGAAACTCCAGTCTATTAGTAACTGAGGAGGTAAAATCCTGTCCTGCCATTCTAGACTTCTCTGTCATTTAGACTATAAATAATTGGTCTTTCTTTTTTCAATACCTGCTTTGTTTTCAGTGTACTGTGATGACACATGAGGAGCTAAAGTTATAATCAGAATTCGCAGCACTAAGTCCTCAGCAGGTGTGCATAGGCACCATATGGAGAGGCACAAATTTATACCAGTTGAAGAGCTGAGCCTAATTTATTTCATATATCTCAGACTTTGATGTGCAGTGTAGTAATTTCTCCTCACCCTTCCTGAGAGCAATAAAGTTTTTCCTAGAGAAAAACTGACAAAAATTTCCCTATGGAGAGCAATGTAAAGGGAGTGGAAATAAGCAGGGGTCCTGGAAAAAGTCTTCTTTATTCTTCTTAGGGAAGTGCAGATGGTGAAGTGTTAGTCCCAGTCCTGGACTCCTGTAGTACAGCATACCTTTTTTGCATACTGCTCCTGAGGGTAATCACTGTTCTTCTACCAGAACAGATAAGCTGATGAATGCTGATGTTGGTGTAAAGGTGTGCGCTTTTGCATCTTTACTCTCTCTTGTTCACCGGCTAATTTCTGTGCTAATTTATTTGACTCGCTCTTTAAAAGTAGGTGCTTCTTTTTCCTCTTCTATCTCACCTGTTAAACCTGTTTGTCTAATGATTTCACATAACACAGTAGGGATTAGTTCTCTCCCACCCCCTTCAACAGGCAATTCACACCAGGCCATTAATCTCTTGCCAGCTTGCACTCATTTACAGTGCCCAAGAGAGGTGAAATCTGAAAGGTTTTGGGATTAAATAAGAATTTATTCATTTTCTAACACTTCGCTTTGATCTGCTTTATGTTCCTATTTGTTCCTGACTCATTTAACCCTTCCCCCATCCTGTATGTATGTCTCTCACTTTCCCTTCTTCTGCCTTCAATGATTATCCACCCCTTGAATTATATACTTTGCTATCCTTCCTTTACCATTTAATGTCCTTTTCCAGAATCAACCATCCACGCTAACAATGCAGGACCTGCTGAATATAGCCAGGGATATTGCCTGTGGCTGTAAATATCTGGAAGAGAATCATTTTATCCACAGGTGAGGAGAAATTGTCTCTTCTGCTGTTCTCAAGGAGCATGAGGCTCATACACTTTCGATTTGCAGTGGATTAGACAGGACTAATCTCCACAGGGGAGACAGATTATTTTCTCTACCAATACAGGCTTGTGCTTAGATGACCAGGTGGATCTCCTTGGGTTTTTTTAGGAGTTAGGCTCAGCACTGTTCTTTGCAGTCTTGGAGGAAGAGCAATGTTCTGTTCCAAGTGAGAGGGTTTAAGTACTAATTTTCGGGTGCCTGCAATGTAAAGACAGTTGAAATTAGCCCTGTAGTCCACTAGATGGTAGTGTCACCATATTTGAGCCAAATATTACACCTACTAGAGAAGGGTAGTGCAAGGATGATAGGAGATAAAAACACACCTCAAGCTTCGTTTCGAGCTCAGTGGCTGACCTGATTGCATTGTCTTGGGAAGCCCATATTTATCTCTTCAAATTCCTTTTTGCTCATTTGTTGAGCAATAAATGTTGATATAGCATGCTTCAAATAAAATATCATAGAAGGGATAAAGGTTGTAGTTATCTTTTAAAAACTCTTGGTTGTGTATCGAAAAACTTAATTTTTGATTACGAATTGTTTCAGCTCATAATGTTCCTAGGCACCGTGGGCAGCTGGATTCCTTACTGTGAAGTGCATGCTGTGTTCAGCACTTGTGTGTAAGGGAGAGGAGAACCCTTGCACACCAGAGGGTCACACAGGCTCAAACCAAACCAAGGTGCAGCCTGGAGATTTGCAGGCAGGCAATTGACTGTGTGTGTACTGACGTGCAGGGCTGCACAGCACAGAAATGGGAAACCATGAGCAGGGGCTGTAGAAATCCACGGAAACAATGGCAAGCAGCAGTTAGAGCAAAAAGACAGGAGGTTGAGATATGGGAATATCATATGGCTTTATGATTAGAACACCCGAAACAGTTTTCCGACTCCTTTATACTGCAACAATAAGGAAGTTCCAGTGGAAAAGGGTAGAGATTTCTGTAATTAAAAAAGAGCAGTAAGAATGTGCAGCAAGTTTTGGCTCTTGGATCTCTTAATAACTACGTGAGAGGATTAGTATTCTAGTTGGAAGGTTCTGAGTTAATCATTACAGCATTATTTTTTAGAATCCTTACTCTAATAGTAACAGTAGTGTATGACTTAAAAAAAAAAATCTCTGGGTCAATCTTTGCAGTGTTAGATCTTTAATATAAGCAGCCTGGGAATGGATTCATTTTGTCTTAGCCAACAATTCAGTAAATCTGAACACAAGGAATTTCCCTCAGTATTTGTTAGTGATGTCAGCATTACCTGTTGGGAAATGAAGAAGGCTTTCATTACAGATATCAGGAATCCTAGGGGTAAAAGGTAGTGTAGTGGGGTTGTAGAGAGGCCTCTGCAGGGCAGGTGTTGTCATCTAGGAGTCACAGTTGATAATAGAAGAGAAAGTTGAACCTGACTTCCAAATCCTCTGAGATTTTTCAAGGTTGGCAATGGGAAGAAATATACTAGTTGTTCAAGGAGCTTATTTTTCTTGGCACTTAACAGTACCCCCACAGTGCTATGATTTTAATGAGTTTCTTTTCAGAATGCATTTTTTTTTAGCCTTGGCCACAAAGGCATCGTTTTCATTTCTCACAAGTTAAACTTGCACCCAGCAAACAGCTGCTTCCATATGGAGCTTTGATTGATTCCATGGGAGATATCCAGAAGTAACAATGCAACAGATTACCAAATCTGGTTCTACATAACTTTTCAAGCAGCTTACTGAGACTGTCCAACAGCATCACATCTGTAACTGATGGGAACACTGCTGAGATGCCCCTCTTTAATAAAAAATAGAGCAAGAAAGAAATCTGTCATAATGTAGTTAAAGCAAAAGAGGTTGGGTCTGTTCCTCTTCTGATGCTGTTTTCTGCCTTAGTGAAAGAAGGCCTGAATGGGGAAAGCTTGGTAAATGCTGGGTAGGAGATATAATTCAAATGCAGTTTAAGAATTGTGGTTAACAAAAATGATAATGTAAGTGGAATTCTTTCTTATTTTAACAGAGCTCTTCTCCTTTGTGTAAAGATTACTCAAGTAAGACTTGCAGGACTGGGTCTAATATTTTTTTCTTTACTCCTTTAACTACTTAAGAGTTTAGAATTAGAATCTTTTTTTTTTTTTTTTAAAGAGATATAGCTGCAAGGAATTGCCTTTTGACCTGTACTGGAGCAGGACGAATAGCCAAAATTGGTGACTTTGGTATGGCCAGGGATATTTACAGGTAAGTGAAGGACAATTTCATTTCTGTGAGTAACTCAGTAATCTGTATAATTTTGACAGGTTTGAACTGTTTCATGATATGTGAAGAAGTGGAACCATCCATTAGGTGTCTGAATTTGATGAGCAGTTAACTAACTTGTGTTAACAGACTGTAAATTAACATGCCTACGTTTATGAAACAATCCACTTCAGCTGTGGTCCCAGGGAACTACAAACACTTGAGGACACTAAACCAACCATAGGCAAATTTATTAGCTACTTGATCATAAATAATCTTAAATTAAAATTAAAATCCCCCCAGCAACCGTAATTATCTCCTCATGATGTCAAGAATACTTGCTGCATCAACACACTGTGCAAAGCATTGGCAATTTTGATGTCTTTATGAACATCCTTGGTTTCCATCTCAGTTGCAAAGAGGATATAAAATCCTGTTCCAATGTGCTATTTGTGTTGATGACTTTTCCTTTTTCTCAGTTGGCCCCCACTGTTGCATGCAATCCCCAGCTGCTGTTACTGTGGTGATAAGATCTTTTCTGTACCAAAGCCTTTTCAGGCTGTGTGATGTTCTCTGTGCATTTTATTTTTCCCAGAGCAAGTTACTACCGCAAGGGAGGAAGGGCCATGCTTCCTGTCAAGTGGATGCCACCAGAAGCTTTTCTAGAGGGCATTTTCACCTCCAAGACTGATACCTGGTAATAGATGTCTTTTAATCCCTTCTTCTAATCACTGAAAAGCATTGAGAAATCTACTGCTCAAGAAAAAAAATGTGTGCTCGGCAGGAACCTTTAAAAAGTCAGTGTTTCCCAGAAAAGTACGAGAAGTCTTCCCACTGCATTCAGTAGAAGTATGGCTAAAGAATCCAGAATAAGAATTTAAAATTCAAATGTAAAGAGAGATAATAAAAATTTGCTATTCATAAATGTAGAATATCACATAAAGCCAATTGAGAAGTAAAAAGCAAAAGCAGATTAGATTCTCAGGAAGTTTAAAATCCAGATAAATATAATCAAATATTTCCCTCAGCCTTCAGAATCTTCCCGTTTCCATCAGTGACAGGGTCTGCTTAAATACCTTGTAAATTACTCTCTCTGTACCATCCAGGATTACTCTTTCATATATTTTTTCCTGCTGTGTATAAAAGGACAGCAGATTCAATCAGAAGTCCTTGCTGGTTGCTGAGGAAACAATATTTATATATTGATTTCTCATGCTACTTGAGTTTTCTTCAAAATAAGCACCCCCTCAACAGTAGCACATTGATGCACAGGTGCTGGGGAATGGAAGCTTTCCAGTTGCTTGAGAAGGCTTCTTTCTCTGTAGAGTGGATCCTTCAGTATGCTGTACTGAGGCATTCCCTCAAATGCCACACTGACCCAGTTTCCTGAAGTTGTTAGCAATGCCGGAAGGCAAGGGATTGCTTATCAGTGCCTAACTGTGTGCAGGCAGTGTTAAATATTTTGAAGGAAAGTGCTACAGTTCCTGTAACAGTCTATTATAAGTAACATGCATACACTGGAAATTACTTTGACCTTTGTAGCAAAAAGTGACTCTGAAAATTCTGACCCTGCTGATGTCCTGGCAGAACTCTCTTGACTTCCTTGTGTCTAAGTCATATATAATTTCTAGTGGCACTGACTATCTGACTTGTGGATGTAAAAAAAGCAGAACCATATTAGAAATGCTTCTGCCTTTCAGTTTCACTGGATGTCTCTCCCTTGATTTTATACTTGAGTGTCTTGTTCTGAAACACTGATTCAAATGCTAAGGAAACATTTGAAAGTCCCTGTCTGATCACCTAGGAGCCCCTCCAGACGTCACATTTGTATCACCTGAGCTAGGCAGAGGTTCCTTCACAGCTACACTCACAGTCAGACCAGGTTTCCTTACCAGCTTAGCCCTAGGTTCCCCATAGCAGGGTCTCAAACTTCAGGATCATTAAAATAATTCAATCAAGATGCAACAAGAAGATAACAACTTGAGCTTGTTCCTCTGAGGATGGACCCCAAATGAAGGAAGCCCTGGGCTTTTGTACCCTCACAGTCTAAGTGTGCTGAAGTCTGGTGTCTCTGAGTGCCTGGTCACCTGGCAGTGCCACAGGTCCTTGTCCTGTCTGTTTTGCAGCAGGTCAGTGCCAGGTCACAGCCTCTTGCCTTGGGCTTCTGCTACCCAGAGCTCAACCTGCAGCCAAGTTACCAGCACCAAATGTATTCCTCAACAGAAACATCTCAAGTTTTACCAAGTAAGGTGAGAAACATCCATGCCAGATCTAACAGTTCTTTTCAGTTAGACCATACACAGCTCTGGCATTTCTTGCTCTAGTAATAATGAATGCAGCAGAAAGAACACTGTCAGAGTTACTAAATATTTTGAAAATTCTGCAAAACTTGTTTTGAAGCTTGAGCAAAGGTTTTGATTGATTGGGGTGTCTTTTTATGGAAACACTGACTCATAATCACAATAATTGCACAATACTGTCATTGGACTGCAGCTTTAAAAGGTCATTGCTGTGGTGTTGCCTACACAGCTGCAAGCTATGTTTGTGGAGAACAAATTAAACCTGATTTGTATTGTTGGCTGGTTTCTGACATAGGTCCTTTGGAGTGCTGCTTTGGGAGATTTTCTCTCTAGGCTACATGCCTTACCCTTGCAAAACCAATCAGGAAGTGCTGGAATTTGTCACCAGTGGAGGAAGAATGGATCCACCAAAAAACTGTCCAGGACCAGTGTAAGTATTTCCTTACTCTCACAAGCCAAGGTAGTAGGTGTAAAAAATGTGAACAAAGACACCTCTACTCAGGGAATGATGATTGCCCTCTGTGTTAGGTGGGTATCACTAAATGTCTCTTGAGCTACTGCCTCTTGTGTATACCTCAGACCACTACAGGATTTGCTTTAAATAGTGGCTCTCCAATCAGACAGGATCCAGGGGATACAGAAAGGATATATCCACTTTTGCACTCCTCCTTTGAGCTATGTACCATCTGGGCCCTTGGACCCCTGATTACTTCATACTGAAACACTTTTTACAAAATAATCTTTATCGATTTTTTTTTTCAACTTTAAGGTATCGGATCATGACACAATGCTGGCAGCACAGCCCAGAGTATCGGCCAAACTTCTCTACCATCCTGGAAAGGATCAAGTATTGCACACAGGTACTGGTCTTTGGTATCGAGGTGGATCATAATCCAGTGAATGCCAACTATCCGAAGACATTAGCTTTAGTCTCCAAAGCAAGTGAAGGGTCCTGACAGACTGATGTAAGTACATTACTACTGTGGTGGTGCTGTTGGCTCTTTTGTAGTGTCCATCTTCGCTCTCCCATCTTCCCCCAAGACATAATGAGCATGCACTGTTCCTGTGCAAATGGATGCTTTTAGCTCTCAGCTTGTTCAGTTGCAAATTGTCCTTCATTTTGTGATGGAAAGGTACTTAGATCTCTCTCAAGGTCCATATTCTAACCTTGCCTAATGTTGCTCCAAAGCCACAGCTGAATAGTTATGGAGTGGAGATGGGGAATGAAATGGCACAGTGAGCTCACTATCCAGTAGCATTTAACAGCTGCAGGTCTGAATCCAACCTCTCAAAAGAGAAATTTTATACTACAGACGTCCAGCTTAGTCACTGATTTCAATGAAGCACAGTCTCTTCTCAAAGGAAGCATTCAAGTCTCAACAGCATGTGATATCCAGGTGGAACATAGCACCTTGTGTGTTGTGCAGGAGTATTCCCAAACCTGTGACAGTCACCCTGAAGGTGTAACAGATTCTTGTCTCTCTTTTTCAGGACCCTGATGTGATCAACACTGAACTGCCCATGGAGTGTAGCCCCGCACCAGAGGATGAAGGGAATACAGTCATGCGCCCAAACATTTCCAGTGGGATAGTGCCACTGCTGGTAAGCCCTTCTCTCACACCTCAGACAATACCTAAGACACTGGAATCCCACCAGGCTGGGCACAAATTTGTACAATGCCCCCAAGAGCTACTGGTGGAGAACCTGAGCAACCGGACTGCCCGAGGGCCCAGCCTGCCATGCCTCAGCGACTTCAACAGCGGGTCGTGGTACCAGCAGACCTCAAACCAGAAGCTGGAGCTCAGCAACCCATCGGCCCACAGACTTAAAAACAAAACAAAAAATCTTTGGAACCCAACCTATGGATCATGGGTGCTAGAGAATATCTGTCACTTCAGCCCCAGCTCCAAGGTCAAAGCAAATCCAGAGCGGGAAGACTCAGGCTTTGATGGGAATTGCAGTTCTCCCAGCTCTCGGGCATCTCCAGCCTCTCCAAGTCGAAGTAACTGCCCTCAGCTGGATATCAGTGGAATTGAACTGGTGAAACTCCAGACTTTCCCCTGTGGCAATGTGAATTATGCTTATGATGACCTGTGCTATAGTGCTGAGCGCCAGCCATCAGCCTTAGCAGAGGTCAGAGCAGCTGTGCTAAGGAGCTCCAGTCTGCACAGAGATGAAAAGCCTTTTAGTACAACAGAGAAAACATCAAGAGAGAGAGACTCTGGTCTTTCTTTGTCAGATGACCTGAGTGTTACTCCAGTATAGTAGAAATGGGTGTCCCAAAGATCAGGGAATGTGTGTGTCTGGAAGGACTGCCTCCTGTTTCGCTTACTTCCTCCACTTTTGTTCCATCACATGGGTGAAGTTCCAACATCAGCAATGTTCTGCTTCCTCTGTCTGCCTTCTGGATCCCAGATTGTTAAAGACACTTGCATTTCTGTCTCTGTCCTTCAAATGTGTTCCACTGAACCAGTTTAGAAGTGGAGAACAGTGGCGTTGTTTGTCTGATTCAGAATACAGTTCCTAAGGAAATAACTCCTTCTCAATCTGCTCAGGTGAAAAGAAATGGACCCTCCATCCAGGTGCAGAATTTGGATGGAAATAATGACCAGCACAGGTTGTGCTTCTTTCTGAACCAGTAATCCAAAAACAGCAGCAACCAACTTGCAAAGACTGCTACATTCCCGAGAGCTTATTACAGTCCTGGTGAATTACTAATACTTGTGCACTATAAGGGAAGTTAAAAAAAAATAGCAGCCACATTTGCATCTGTTTTATTAGTAGACCTTGTGGAAGCTATTGCTCAAATTGGAAGCAGTAGAAAGAATGAAAAAAGAAATCAGGCTCCTCTGAGCATGTGCTCCGTAAACAAGCAATGAAGAGGAAAACATTTACCATTAACAAAAGCAGTAGCTGGTGGAGCTGATAGTATTTCTTTGAGTAGTGAAGGAAATGTGCTTCTTGCCTCATGGTGTTGCTTTCCTCACAGCTCCTGGCATCAAAGGGGTAGGTGGTTTTTCAAGGAAGGGTGAGCTGCATGGTGTGATGAGAAATGGACTGTCTTTATCTTTTAATGGACCTTATTTAAAATGAACTTCATTTTTGTGAGTACTTTGATATTCAGCATTAGTTCTCTGTGCTGTGTTGGTAAGCACTAAGCTGAGGTTCTTGAGTAACTATGCATTTGGTATGCTGGAGTTCTTGGTTTTAATACTCTGAAGCAGAAAGTAATGCAAGGGAGAGGAACAGTGAAGGAAACAATGCAAACCCCACTTAGGATGTTCTTTTTACATGAAGGTGGAATAGCTCAATCGTTTGAGAAAGCTAGAACCATTACTTGGTTTCACACAGCTGAGCAGGTAGTAATTGTTCCTTGCCTTGCAAGGGCAGACTTGCTGATAAAGGTAGTAATCTTTTTCCAAGACAGCTGATTTCTAAAGCTTTCTTCAGTTGTTTAGGATCTAACCAAATGTTTTATGGATTAAAGCTGCAAAATAAGGATACTGAAAAAGCAAATAATTTGGATTAAGACTAAACAGTCTTGGAAGCATTCTGTCCTTATACCACTCCCAAATGTCACACTGGTTGTAATTTGCCAACCTACAGTGGCAAATTACATGCTGTTTTTGTGTGTAATCAAGTTGTGCAGTGAGATGCCTGTTGTAGACTTTTCTGGTTCCTTTCTGAGGCAAGAGGTTCTCTGGTACATGCTTTATGCTTAGTGAGCAGCTGCATGTGCAATCTGAAGGTGAGGGCTAGAAGGGGAGGATTTGCTTTGACCACACAGACTTCCTGTCCTTTACATCAGTCAGGTATTGAGCTGAGGTGAAGAAAATCACAGTGAAGAGTCTGAATCCATCCTCAGTGAAAGGCATCTTCAGCACATCTATGCTTTATTAGTCTGACTTTATACCTGTTCCATGCTTTATACAGTTTTAGGCCTTTGACTTTAGAATAGACAGTTTCATACAATGTCATTTCAGAGTATACAAATATCTTAAGAGCAGGTGTCAAGAGGATGGGTGCAGACTCATTTCAACGGGACCCAACAGGATAAGGGGGAACAGGCACAAACTGAAATACAGGACATTTCACCTGAGTATGAGAAAAAAAACAAAACTTGTTTACTTTGAGGGTGACAGAGCACTGAAGGAGGCAGAGGGTGTGTAGTGTTCCCCGAGCGGGTGTGTAGTCCCCTGCTCCAGAGACACTCAAAGCCCACCCAGATATGATCCTGTGCAACCTGCAGTAGGTGAATCTACTTGAGCAGGGAGGTTGGACTAGATGATTTTGGAGGTCCCTTTTCACACCAATCCTTCTATGATTTCCAGATACAAAGGATGACAATGGTCACCTTTCAGCCAAGACCCATATAGTGTGGAAATAATTCTGAATCCATCATGTTCTAAAATGACAGATGGCCAGAAAAGAGGTGGCCCTCTGCGTGGGGCAAATTTCAGTAGAAGTGTGGGTGGGGACTGAGGGGTTTAGTGACCAAGGGAGATAGATGACCTCATGCCCTTCTTCCCACTTCACCTTTGCTTTAGCTCTCTAGCTTCTCTCAGATTACATTCATTGCCTCTCCTGTCTTATATCCAGGAGTTGCTACAGCGGAGTTAGATGAGGCAGAAAAGCCCATTTAAGCAGGAAACTTTTTCCTTCTTTATAGTGGTAAGTTAGCCAAGACTCCATTTTCTTCATGGGGGAAAAGCCAATTCTTTATTCACATCACTTATTTTATACAGTTTCACAGACCTTGTGTGCAGCACCTGTTGGCTGGTAGTTTTCTTACTTTCCATTTTTTGGTCAGAAGGTGGTTTGTGTGTATGTGCTAAGATTCAGCTTGTTTACATTTTTCCTTTATGGGTTCTCATGGAACAGATCTTACTGTTTACACAGATGCACTTGTTTTTCAACCCAAGAATATGTTGTTAATGAACCTTTCATACCAAGATTGTTTTCGCACAGGAACTTGCAAATTGCTTAACTACACTTAAAAGAGATGACAGACTAGCTGTTAAATTTAATAGAGCAGGCCTGATTTTATGAGACCTTTCTTTTATAATTCTTCTACCTGTCACAACACTTCTTTCCTCTTGCAAAGGCTAATATTTTTGGTCATATTTCTGACTGGCCATCATTGGACCATGCTAGTCAAAAATTAATGCCTTTGCTTTTAGCTAATTGGAATTTCATCAGTTTGTCCTTACCTTTCAGGTTGTATTCTTTTATGGTTCATGCATTAGTAGGTTTTTCTTCCCCCAAACGTGACCTATCAAACTTTCCAGAAGTTGTGACCTGGTTTGCCCCTATGTAGCACTTGCCTCAACATAATTCACAAATTCAGAAAAGCCAGTAATCATAACACCAGCGAAGCAATTGAAAAATGAAGTGAGAGGAGAGCACAGCACCACGGGCAGTCTTGGCTGCAGCTATGCCTTCACTTTACAAACAAAGTGCGAGTCCAGCACATTGGACAAATACCTATTTCAACTGAATGGCTGCATCAAAGTACTCATTTACAGTACACATAGACATAGCTGCACTGAGACTGAACAGAATTCTATCCTGAGCAGGATATTATCACTAAGAGTGATCAAGAGCGGGGTTCTGAAGAGCAACTGTAAGTAGAGTGAACATGTATTGATTATTTATGTCTGAGACAGACTCTGATGGTTTACAACTGCAGTTACCCTCAGGGCCGTATTGAGCCAGATGCAGTCTCTTCTAACAGGACAAGACATGGAGATGCAGGTACCAAATGGGCATTAAAAGAAAGATCTGGGAATTTTAAAAGAATTTGCATTAGCAACTTCAATTTTGTACAAGCTCTTAACTCTCTCAACTGGAATGATCTTCTGTCAGCATATTGCCATGCATCTTTGACCTGTAACAATACTTTTTAGATCCTGTTTAAAACCCCGCACAGATCATGAATTTTTAATTAATATCCTGGAGGAAATAATGTTAATATTGCTCCTGTTGGGATGTTAAATGCTACACCCTACATCCTGTACAAACCATTTAATCTCAAAAGAAAAATAATGATTGCAGTGATACACGCTACAAACTTCAGTCCTTCAACTCTAAGACTGAAACTTACTGTTTGTACAATCAGATTTCATAGTGCTCAACTGCTAGGATTGCAAAACATAACTTGTGTGAAACTGCTTTTTAAGGAGACATTTTTAGTGCATCACCAATAAGTTAAAGCTATAGCATCAAAATTAGATTTCTGTGGCAACTGGAAGCCAAAACCCAATTTTGTTTCCAAGAGGAATAATATGAGCTGGAGCTCTGGGATTAATTCGATCCTATAATCCATGTGAAAATTCTTCTACTGCTTTCCTACTGCAGAGTCAGCCATTGTTATAAACTGCTCTTCCTCATAGGTTTCTGTCTCTTAACACTACCAAATCGGTTTTCTAATTGTATGTATATAGTTATTTTTTACTGTCTTTAGCATTAATACTTTATGTTGCTTCATAAAACCTCATACTTACATTTTGAAGAAGGGACTGATTAACAAAAGATGAAATAATGAAAATTTCAATTTGTCTTTCTCTGCTTTTTCACATTTGTTGATATTCTTCCTTCTCATTTCTTTGTAATCCTTGCTCTCCTCAATATAAATGCTTTGCATTTTCATCTTTTCCTTTAAACAAATAGAATTTTTAATTGCACAGATTTCAGGTGTCCCCCCTCATATTAACCCTCTTCCTGAGCTAAGTTCTCAGTTAATTTGCCCATGCGCTGGTGTGCACTAAGAAATCTTTCCAAGGCTGATAAAATAGGTATGGGCTTTTGCAGGTGTATCTTCACCTTCAAAACACTCTCGCTACTTTCCTGAAAGAGAAGAAAATGCTGCTGCTGGGAATACTTTTTCCCTCACTGTATTTGCATCTCCACAACTGTGTCAGGAGGCCACACTTCCTTAGACCCTGGAGCTGTGTGAAACAGCTTCTTCTGTAGTTCTCTGGCTGTGCCCTCTCCTCCTGGCTGTCTACCCTTCTCAATCCCATGCAGAGACCTACCTTAGTGATACAATGGCTAACATCTTCCCATCACATCACACAAATGGAAAAGTCAAGTGAATAGGTTTTGCCAACTTGCCTTTCTGGGTGACTGCTGTACATAAGTAGATGACACGCCTGCTTCTATGCAATTTAAAGCTAGACAAGTGTATACTTCTATACTTGCAACACAAAATAAACAGACACTAATGGTGGTTATTTGTTTCCCTCTCTTGTAAGTACTCTTTTTAATACTCAATTTGGTAAGAATACACTCTCTCTTGATGAGAAGTGCTGCCAGTCCTAGAGTGTTGAGTGCTTCTTCTCCACGTCCACACAAAAGTGCCCGGGAAACAGTCAATAATCAAAAATGCTCTGAGTCTGACAAATACCTCTTGATCCTCATTTTTTTTAATGTGCTGTAGGCTATTTACTGAGATTTCTGAGACAGAGCTTACCTTGAAGGAAGCTGACAAGCTTTGTGTGAATCAGGTTCTAAAGGTAATGTATACAATAGGTTTTGGAACCAAGCTCCACCATTTAGCTTCTAGATGTCTTAGAACTGGTTTTGCTTTAGGAAGTACCAGATGCTAAAGACTAAAAGCAAAATAAACACAAAAAATATATTGTTTTTCTCCCATCCCTAACAAAATTCTTGAAGAAAAGATATTATTTTCACATGACCAAATCACAGCAGGTATCTTTTTTCCTTCAGTCTCATTTATTTAGTAGCATACACACTTCAGAGTAACAAACACTCATCCAATACAGTCAATGTCAGCATTGCATTGTAGTGTTCAGAACGGATGCATGTGGATGATACAGGCCATTTGATCTCAGTACCTTAAGAATAACAAATAACAACAGCAATAAAAAAAGTAGCAAAAGCCCTCTGAGATATATAAGGGTTTGGTCCAACTCCCATTGAAATCTTTCCCTTAAACAGGAACTGGATCAGACGTTAAGTGACTACCTCCCTGTACAAAATTTAGAGGGATTTAAGTTTTACCACTCTGGTTAAATTTCAGCCAAACTTATATCTCTGTGGGACCTCAACATCCATAATTTTTAAACTTATCTGATCTACCTCTGCATTTCTTTCTATATTGCACCTTCCTCCAAAGAATCTCACAGCAGCTTGCAGGCACTAATGAAGGACAGCCTCACACCATTCCCGTGAGGTAAGTAGGTCTATTCCCATCTGTAAAATCTAAACAAAACAATGCCTAGGAGAGTTGTCCAAGGCCTAAAACAAACAAGTCAGTGATGAAGCTGAGGAAGAGAAGCCCTAGTCCTACTTCTCAATTCACACAGGAATGCAGCAGTGCAAAGATGTTGGAGCCTAAGTCAGAGGTCATCTGTTCAGCACCAAAGTGCCTCTAGGCCAGCATCTCTGACCCTGCTGTGGAATCACACGTGCTCAGTGTCTCCAGAGCGAGGCACTATCTCAGCAGATGCATTAACGAATGACACTCTGGACTTGCATGTGAACAAATTCCTTGGTTCCCACACATCAGCTTCCCTTGTGTTACATGCCTGTGCACATGCACCATGTTGACCCTCCGGTAAATACAAGCTTATTCAACACCACTTTCCCCATAGTGAAAGAAGGCCATGCTGCTTCCTCACACTAGCAAGTGCCTGTCCATAGACAGGTGCTCTGGGCCAACTGATGAGAAACAAGGAATCTAAAACTCACCCTGGGGCAGTTTGCTCCTGAGCTCACAGCCTCAGCTCCTTAGAGTGTTTAGCTGAAGTCCTATACTTACAGTTTGCTATGAAAAACTGCCTCCTTCTCTCTTTTCCCATTACAGCAACAGATGACTGTGATTTCCTTTTTTCTAATCCCCTAGCAAGAAAAACAGCCATTTCAAAATGAACTTCCTAGAACTATACATCATCTAGAATGAGTTTCCAGATCAGTGTCTCATATAGCCGAGACTTTCCTTTTTTCCTGACCTTCTCAGCTACTGCAGTGGAACAAACCTTCTCCATGTTTTCTTCCAGGACCATGTACTGCAAAACCAGCCATGTGCTACCAGGAGTATGTTTTTTTTTTTTTTTTTTGAAGCTACTGATAACACATTGTTCCAATTCTCCTTTAGAGCTGGACAGTCAATCTGAAAGTTTATCTTAAACTCTCACCTGACATTTGAGCACCAGCCTCTACTGTTTAGATCTCCTCTCCTCCAGGAAATAGGTCACATTGGTGTAAAAGATTCACATATGTGGTAACAGAAGAAAGAAATTTAACTCTGAAGATTAATTACACTAACCACTAATTGAATTTTATCTTAATCTTATTTCTAACTTTTATACTTCTTTTTAATTGTGGTAGGACAGCTTGCAATTGCATAAAAAAGACAATGTCATTGAAGTCCTGCCTGTGAGACCTTTTTCCTTGCTATTCTCCTTTATCACTGCTATCCAGTGGCTTACCTGCTGGCTGCAGAAAAGAAGAAATACTTATTTTTTAAAAAATTTGTATGGAATTCACCACAGATTCATTTGTCATCTCATAGCAGTTCAAAAGTTAGGAGGCATCTGTATAGTGATACAATCTATACTCACCGTCACTTCAAAAAAACCTAATGTAAACACTCTGAAACTTCTAAGTGAAAAATTCATTAACATACTACCATAAATATAAACCAGAGAAACTCTGAGAGGCCACAGAAGTTGTCTGAATGTAGAGAGAACTGCAAAAATAATTACCAATTTCAGACAGCTTCTGGTTTAAGATGAAGTATTTCCACATGTCATTACTTGCTACAGAATACCTACTCTGTGTCATCTAACTTTTACATCATAACTGAGCTTCGAGTTTCAATGAGTATTGAAACTCTCTGTTTGTTGAGAGGTGATGAAAAAGTAATTAAATTACTTATCTTTTAGTACAGTAGTGTGTTACCCAACTAACTCCTTATAGAAATGATTTTACGCTGTCCAACTCAAATTACAGATATTACAGATTTCATTCCAGATCTGGACTCTATAGAGGGGTTTTTTTGCTTATGATATCAACTAATTATTGAAACAGCAGTTTCCCAAAAGTGGAATCACCTCCATATATCCAAAATTCTCAGAATCTCTCCTGAGCACAGGATACTAGAAATAGACAGGAATTTCTGATCAACATACATTACTACCTCTAGATGTTGAAGGGGCTTTAGCCATCAACTGGTAATGTAACTCCTACCTGCACTGTGAAAACTGCATCACCACATTATTGATATAAAACCCTGGAATGTGAGTCAACATGTGACTAATGATAGTATTTATACTGCCAGTATGTAAAAAACTGTTGCAGTGACTAAAGGCAACCAACAGAGAAGATCTGTGAAGTCACTGCAAGAAAACAATTCAATCTTTCTTGATTTTAACCTAGAAACTGAATTTTCTGTGGCTGTGCCTGGACCTCAGCATAAGAATGAAGCACAAATCACCCTGTGATTCCAGATGGGGATTACAGGATGTAATATATTGACATTCCTTCACCCAAACTGCCTAGCGTTAACAGCTGATACCTTCGAGGAAAGATGCCTGGGAATTATCTCATCATTGTGTAATGCTATGAATGCAGAAACATGACCTCCCTGATTGCTGTGCCACTTCACACCTGTAAGTGGCAGTGTCTTATCTGAGAACAGGAACATGGCCGAGAAGTCACGTGCATTAGGAGAAAGTCAAACCATGATCTTAAAAGATCACATTGGTTGCTGACTACTAGTGTGTGCATATGTATAGGGGATTTATCTTCAAAAATAAACAAGCCTTGGGAAAAAAACTTAGTTCCCTGATCAGCTTGTGAAAGATCATTAGTGATTTTCAGAGCTGCAGTTCAGCTGCAAGAAGCCTAAAGCTCCACCTTAGTAACATACCCAACAGCCCACACAGCTGGAAAGTCAAATGTTTTTGGAGACAATAGGCTGCTCTTTTCTCCCTAGAGTACCTGTAATCTCCTGAGTGGCTATAGAAAAGGCAAGGCCGTTCTTGAATAGAAGCAAGGGTAGGGTAGGGAAGGGGAGAAATCAACAGCAGTTAGCCACATCAAGCCACTACAAAGTGCTGTTTCTCTTTGCTCCCGGTTTCTCATGATTATCACCCTTTTGCACCTTGCTCACACTGTAACATAATGCAGCAGAAGTTGTTGGTCCAACCTACAGTGTACACAGTAGCAAGAGGACTTGGAATTAGAGAGGAAAAAACCCCAATCTGGTTTCAAAACTATGCAGTCCCCTGAAAAATCGTTTTTTCCTGCCCTGAGTTCCCAAGCATTTGTCCTGGTTCTCTAAGAAGTAATTTGGAGTCACATTTTGCCAGAAATCATAATCATTCTGGTTTACCACACAAACCTCTTGACTCATGCTGGTGTGATTCCCGAGTAAGGAGATCTTCATTCTCTGAGGACCAGTCTCAAGTTCATCTGGTGCAATACAGACCTATCTGGAGTGATTCATTTAGGTTCATAGAGGGCTGATGCAAAGTAGCTTTGATCACTGACTGCTGGGTTCTGGATGCAGCTCCCTCTGCACTGATGACCTCAGGAGTTTGGAGTTAAATGTTTCCTTCTAATTGAGTTTCCTTCTACTTCAGTAAAGCAGAAAGTTACAGAGAAGCCCTGTAAGTTTTGTGCCTTTCTCAACTCATCTTTCAGTGATGCTTTCCAAGATGCCAATCAAATTGTCCAATCCCAACAAGTACCCATCCTCCCTGTTGCCTTCTTGCCAGGGGATCCTGTGATCCAGTGTCTGCCCGTCAGGAAGAAGGGTGGTCTTTCCAAAATCGATCAGCCACACATTGGCATTCCCACTACCATCATGTACAAAAAGTAGTGAACTTCCTACAACCTGGAAGACAGATTGAGATAATGTAGTTAAAAATATATCTTCAGCCCTCCCCCACCAATTAACACTTCCTGCTAAGAAGATGATCTCCTCAGCTCACCTGTGACCCAACAGACTTTTGGGATCACTTATACATTGATGATTTAGATGCCCCATTTGTATAACTGTATCAACCAGTAAGGTACAAATGGGAGGGTAGATAAGAAATGGGACTCAGTAGAAAACAGGAAGAAAAGCAATTCTTCATCATATTCAGCATCAGGTCTCAATTTGAGCCATTCAGCAAAAGCCAGTAACTCCCTTCAAAGATAGATCAGGAGCCATGATTAACAAAAATATCTCTACTGATAAGAGAACATCAACAAGGCAAAATGTCTAATCTCAAAATCTTGAGCTGTTAACTAGCAGAAATTACAATGCTAATGACGCCTTTTGCACAGCAAAGCACAGAGAACACAGACAGCAGACTTAAATGGTATTTCAGCATAAATCTAAGTAATACAGCCTTCACTGTCAAACTACAACTGAATGCTACTGTATCAAATGCAAGCCTCCATGTTGCCATTCCCCTGTAAATATTCCCACTGGAGCACATCAGCGTTAGAGAAACCATAGGAAACTGGTACTAATAAACTATTCCATGCAGTGGCCCAGAGCTGTAAGTGCTGGGATGTCATAAAGACAGGAGAGTTATTGTTCCTCAACTAGTTTAATTATCTGTATCATTGTGGTGGAGGCTTTGTGGTCTCTGTGTTGTCAACATGTATTAGCTTTTTTTCTGCAAAACCCCTTTACTCATACAGCGGCCTGTTCTGAAGCACACCTGAATGACCAAATGAAGAAGCGATGCACCTCCACACTTTTACACTACTCATTGCTCACCTCATGTCGCTTAAAGAAGTCTGAGGATTCAAGAATGACATTAATTTCCTGCAGACGTTTGAGGTATTTTTTCTGGAGGGAGAAGAGAAAAATAAAATCAAAACAACCCATAAATATTTCATTGAAAACTGAATAAAGGTAATCTATTTACAAGAGTCAATATAATTAAGAGACCATATTCATTTTAGGCTAGAGGTCCTTCAAAACAAGAGGTTCATAATTTGAAGGTCAATCTGAAAATACATTTCAAGCTTTCATAGTGAATTAACAGACTGGAGTTCATCTGCTGCATATGTTACACCAAGCATACTTATCTGTCTTGACTTGGATGTCATGAGGCTTTCTGCAACTGTTTTTTGTTTGTTTGTTGTGGGGTTTTTTTGTTTTTTGTTTGTTTTTGGTTTTTTTCTTTTTTTTTTTTTCTTTTTAATAAAGAGAAAAATCTTTCAAGGAATTAAAAATTTTCCAGTCCCCCAAAGTGAAAAGAAAGAAATTGTGTTACAGAAGTAAGGAGCTCCAACCACAGTGGGGGCAGATGGGGGATAGAAAGAATCAAGGCCTACTGTATAAAGCTCTAGTGCAGATTTTTAATGCTGGCCTGAGCTACCATGCACGCTCCTCCAGAAGGGCTAATCTGCCCTCATAAATGGCTTCCACACTGCAGCAAAACATTACGGCATCCTTGGAAGTTCCAAAGACAAGAGATGTGTTATGCCATTACCACATGCCTGCTGTGCTACCCATGAATTAGCACACAGGAATTACTCTTTGAGATGAGTTTCACACATGAGAGCACAGCTAGTCACCAATCTCACTTCCTGCCTCCACATTGATTTTATCCTCTCCAGACTGAATTCCCAAATCACACGTTTTCCTGCCAACACAATCCTTGCTTAGATACCACCCATCTAATGCATCCAACACCCATGGTTGAAGCTGATGGCAAGCCAGAAGTTACTTAATTTGAATGACATTTTGACGACATGAAGCATTTGGGGTCAACTCATGGCAAGAGCTGACAAAACTGGCCTCAGTCAACTTCTCACAACCCACCAATGCCCCATGTCCACCCGATCTCCTGAGAGCAAGCAGGAGTCAAAACTACTTATCCCCTTGGTACTCTAGTCCCTATTTCCTGTACCAAAGAAAGCATGGCCCTGAAGCAAGAGCACTGGTCCAAAATCAGTGCACCTGAAGAGCTCAGACTCACCAGAATAGTTGTGTTGCCCTCAATGAATTCCACGAAAACCTGTAGAACTTGCTCCTGTGTCTTTGTAGTTTTGAAGTTTGTATTACATGTTCCATCTGCCTTCTGCACAAAACCACACAGAAAGAGAGATTATTTATAGTGCACACATATCATTCCTCTCATCACTCAATCCCCTTGAACTAGCAACAGCTCAGCCCTTGCTAACCAGATGAAAGTAAGTAGCTGAACAGGAAGAGAACAGATAAACCAAGAAAGAAAGAAGAAGAGGAGATACAAAAGTTGATTGGATACTTTAAATGGCACTGTCAGGTCACTTCCTGTTGAGTACAAGTTAAAAAAAAAATAAACAATTCATTATATTACCAGCTTGCAGGAGGGTTTTCTCACATCAGCACTAGCACTGCGAAGTTCAGTGGGGCAAACCACAGAGACCTCTTTGGTTGTACTCTTGTCTGGCTAGTGAAACCCTGGCTGAGGGTGTGAGGGAACACTTCCAAACCCAACTTCACTAGTCCTTTTAGTCTGAGGGTTTCTTTTAGGTTTTGGTGAGGACTTTTTGTTGTTGGTGGTTTTTGTTGTTGTTTCTTTTTTCAATGGGAAATCAAAGAATCTCAGTTAGGATTCAGTTCTAAATATACCTTTGAACCTATAATGAGACCTAGAAGTCACAGAACAGAAATCTGTTGCAGACAGGAACAACCTGGGATTCGCAATGCTAGCAGCGACAAAGCAGGTGGGTGAATTTTGGAAAGGACAGTGCAGGCACTGTGCTTGTTCGAAGTGTGTCCTGGAGAAATTCAGAGTATTTTTGTGCTAGTGGTAAGATACAGTACAGAAATGTCCTGCTACTGAAAAAAACAGGTATTTTTATGTGCTTCTGGAGCTACAAGTACATAAGAGCAGTACATGAATTGGAGGTATCTGCAAACATAGAGTAGATGAATATCCATGTCTCCTAGAGCATCCTTGTTGCTTCAAGAGACATAAATAGGAGATTTTAGGATATGCGTGTAAAATACAGCAATTAATACAGTTGGTCACAAAAATCCACTAAAAGCCTGCAGGATTATCAAACTGTCTTCCTCTCTCTTGTTTAAGTCCAATCCCTCATTTTCATTGTGAGCAAATCAGCAGGTCATAAAAATATGTTGTCTCCCACATGTTAAGTCACTGCACCAAAATGACAAATTCAAGTCCAGTCTCAGCAGGTGAAACACTGTTTTTATCCACAGCTGAACTTGTTTCTAATGTATTCATGAAAAAAATTCAGTAATGCTAAAACTCCAGATCTCTCATGGGAGAGAATTTTATTCCAAGGCTTTGGACAGATAGAAGTGCGGCACGTCAGCCTGACGAGACGTGCCAGTTATGCCAGAGCAGTTCAGCCAGTAGGCAGTGAAAGTTAGAAGCCATCTGATCTGATGTGTGATAATACTCAACAGCACACAGAAATCTGGAATTTTCATCTCATATCTCTTCACTGGAGTAAGGTTGTTTTAAAAATAATTTCTCCCTATGATGCAGATTATAAACCAATGTCTGAAATAGCTGCTCCATGTTCCCTTTCTAACCATTTGTGTCTGGACAAACCAGTTGCTTGTTTCCCTGTGGCTGACAAAACTTTTCTGATTTTGCACCTTTTCAGTGGTTGGCAGGAAACATAATTACTGCCTATCTTTACTTGCTGTAAACAACAGCCAGAGTTTGAATGGCCCCACTCCAGTATTCTAAACCATTGCTCTGCAACAGCTCTGGATGTACTTGATCCTCAGTAGGCACTTGCCTGGCTCATCCTTGAAGTCTTACCTTTGCTAAGGACTCCACATACACTCCTGCACAGCAGAGCAGTCTGTCACACAGTGCAGCTTGTGGGGCAGTTGCAACATTCCTCAATAGATGTGACAGCAACATGGCTCACTGGAGGGCAGGTGTCACAGCTCCATGAAATAGTGCTATCCATCTTAAACCATGAGGTCTTGCTCAGAGCCTTCTGCACACTTCCGTTAAAGGGCTCTGAGTTAACTTCATGGATACACAAAGATTTATGAATCAAATCTGGTATCCTCCTAGGAAAATGGCTATCCCTGATCTACAGCTAGAGGAATGGTACCCAAGGAAGAAGTAACTTTTCAGGTAGTGCACAGACATTCACTGACAGAATGGTAAGACAGAAATCCCAAATCTCAGCCCCAGGCATTAACTTAGCATTGTAGAGAAAATGTTTGTGATGCCTGGCCCTCAGAGAGCCTCTGCCAGAGAGGAAATGTGCATTTAGAAACAGGGAAGTGCAAGATACTGAGCAACAGGTTCCAACTGTAGGAAAACCAAATGTCAAAATATTTTTGATAGGAGGAAAAGTGACAAATCCCATAAATGAACTTGACTTGATTTCAGAGATTCAGAAGCAAGGCAAGGCAAAGAAATGGATCAACCCAAAGAGAAAAGGTAACCCGCTCCTGCAGGAGTTCATATGGTGAATCAGAGCTCATTTATCAGCAGCCAGTTCACAGAAGGGCTTATATGATTTCACTTTGCTTGTACTTCTTATTCAAGCAGCCACAGGGCAGGAATGACCAAACCCAACATACCTAATCAGGTAACTCCACAAGTTACCAGACCAGTCAGGGAGAACCCTACTCCCATGAATCACCAGCTGGTACCACTGACTCTCACAGGCTTTCCTAGCAAAATGGGGATCCCTGCAGAATGGCTTTGCTTTTCTACAAAAATTCAGAACTAGATGTACAGTTCACTTTCAGTGGAAAAGTCTAGGGAGTACTGACTACCTGTATTGCCTGAACAATTATGTTTCTGCCACCTTTTTCCATCTAAAAGATTGAAAAATGATACCTACATTCCTCATAACAGCATGGTGAGGGGGGGGGGAGAGAGAGAGAGAGAGAGAGAGAGAAAGGGAATGTGCTCCAAAGTACTTCCTGTGCTTAGTCAAGGATTAAGTATTCATGTTGTGCACAGTTACAGCAGTGTTCTACAGGGAAACACTACACAGTCTGTGTGTCATACTGCGCCTGCTTCTGACAACCAACAAATTCACAAAGAACAAGCTAGGAGGTTTTTCTGAAGCTCCCCTATTCTCCCTCAGCTCAGTCACTCTCCAGGACTCAAATCTGTACATCTTCACTCACCAACTATCTTTCCAAGAACATACACGAAAGGCCTCAAGATCATCTGCGTTTTTGATTCCATTACACAGAGAAGCTCTGAGCAACCTGGTCTAGTGGAAGGTGTCCCTGCCCACAGTACAGGGGCAGGAACTACATGACCTTTAAGGACCACTCCAACCCAGGCCATTCTGTGATTCTGTAAAAGATAAGTAAGTAACAGGTAGGAAAGAAAATTGCCTAAAATCTCTTACTCATGTCTCTTGAAGCAACAGGGATGCTCTAGGAGACATGGATGTTCATATAATTCTACGTTTACAGATACCTCCAATTCATGTACTGCTCTTATGTACTTGTAGCTCCAGAAAAATACTTGTTTTTTTCAGCAGCAGGAATAAATACTTGGTTTTTTCAGCAGCAGGACACTTCTATACTGAATCTTACAGCTAGCACAAAAACAAAGACCTAAGCTGTATAGGAATAAAACCATATAGGTATCTTGGTAACATCATTAGCTGGCTAAAGGGCAAGACAGGATCCCGTGTTTTGGCTGGACTAAAGCCAGATCACCTACTCATCTACCACCCAGACAGTTCCTGCAGGAGGATGCCTGTGTCTAACAGCCAGGAGTGGGTGGCACAGCACACCGGGGGCCAGCACGGCATGAGCTGGAAGCCCCAGTTCCTGTACCACAGCAGGACAATCTGTGAATAAGGAAGCGAGAAGACACAAAGCAAAGGATAGAAGAAAGAGGTCTAAAGAGCCTCTGTTCATCAGCATCACTGTCTTTTATACCTTATTTTATGTGCTTGAATTGTGAAATGGAAACAAAACTAACCCAAAGTTCTGGAGTGGTGCAGCTGACACACCTGAAGGATGGGATGCCATCCAGAGGGACATAGGCAGGCTCAAAGGTAGGTCCATGGGAGCCCCATGCAGTTTAAGTGCAAGGTGCTGCACCTGGGTCTGGATAGCCCCCAGTATCAATCCAAGCTGGAGGATGAACAGATCAAGAGCAGCCCTGCTAAGAAAGACTTAGACATGCTGGTGGATGAGAGGCTGGACATGATCCAGCAACGTGTGCTCACAGCCCAGAAAGCCAAAGGTGTCCTGGGCTGTATCCAAAGCAGCGTGGCCAGCAGGGCAAGGGGGGTGATTCTTCCCCTCTATTCCTCTCTCGTGGGATCCCATCTGCAGTGCTGCATCCAGCTCTGGGGTCCTCAGCACGGGAGGGACATGAACCTGTTCAAGCAAGTCCAGAGGAGGCCACCAATTTGATTACAGGGATGTAAAACCTCTCCTATGAGGAAAGACTGAGCGAACTGGTTTTTTTTCAGCCAGGAAAGGAAAAGGCTCTGGGGTCACCTAATTGTGGTTTTTCAGTAACTAAAGGGAGCCTACAAGAAAGATGGAGAGGCATTTTTTAGAAGAGAAGGCAGTGACAGGACAAGGGATCCTTTAAAAGTGAGATTAGGTTTAGAATAGGTATTAGAAAAAGGTTCTTCACTGCAAAACAGGGTGAGACACTGGAACAGGTTGCCCAGATAAGTTGTAGGGGTCATATTCCTGGAATTGTTCAAGACCAGGTTGGATGGAGCTCTGAGCAACCTGGTCTAGTGGAAGGTGTCCCTATCTACAGCACGGGGGCTGGAACTACATGACCTTTAAGGTCCATTCCAACCCAGGCCATTCTATGATTCTATAAAAGATAAGTAACGGGTAGGAAAGAAAATTGCCACGGTTCTACTGTGGCTATAAGGTGATATCCTAGGAATGGTACAGGAGCACAAACTTATCCATCAGGAATAGCAGATGGACTTGGCTGATGGAGAAATTTCATTTTGGATTGTTCTGGCTTTATTCCAGCTCCATCTATACTGGATCTCATCATGTATTTAAAAGGAAAAGTGGTTTCCTCGATCTCAAGAGTATCTAAGCAAATGCTTTTAACATGCATTGCCAATAAACATAACTGCAACAAAACCACTTTAGTGTGATTCACTTGGAATAAATATGTATAGTTCCTGGATAAAAAAAAGTAATTGCATGCAGAGAGGGTGTTAATACTTCTGTTCTGAATTCCTTCTTACAACCACTTCATTTTCATTCTATCTGCACTGCATACCTCTAGAGTCCTTCCTGTGAGGTCTCTGTAGTTGATTCAAGTAGGGCTGATGTGTATTTGAAACTTAAATTCATCAACACTCTGTTACAATGAATGCTTCAAAACTGCAATAGAGTGAACTCTGTAGTTCAGTTAGTGCATTTTCACATAATCCTTTGGAAAAGCTGGCTATTAATGTGCACAAGCTCTGTGATTAATCAACACATTAAACAAAGTTCAGTCTCCAGGAACAGGCAGAGGTGAAACAATTACCTTAATTCCTTCAATCCTGAAGCCCAGGTTGGCGCTAGAGCTGATGGTTTCTCTCCACTGCATGTACCGGGGTTTGGTGACAGCATGCTGGGCGTTCTCTTCAGCCGTGGGAGCAAGAGGATCCACTTCAATCATTTTCTTGTACATGTCCTTACGCAGCTTTGGTTTCTCTCGTGCCTTAGTCAACTCCTCCTCCAGGTATGTTCTGCAAACATCACATCCCAACACATCCTTAAGGACTTTCTCAACATTTCTTTTTACAGCTTACAAACTGGCCTCAGGAAAGTTAAGCTTTATCATTGCCCCAGTTTTGCATATGGGAAACCAAAGTACACAGAGCAATGACTGTGCAGGGCATACTTAGTGAAACAACCTCAGGAATCAGGAAACCATAGAAGAAAGAGATAGCAACATCTCAAGATGTCAGAGTAGGGAAAAACACAGGTCGGTCCTGAGCAAATGGTCAACTCTTTAAAGAAAAGATCCATACCAGCAACGACACATTCAAGCACTGGAAATGGGCTTTCGCACTGCTATTCAGTCATCTGCATTGGGAGATGGAAATTTTACTTTGTGAGGCTTTCTGAATCACGGCATACGCAAAGATTCAATTAACTGGCAGTGAATAAATCACATAATTTCTTTTCATGTATTATCAGGGCACTGTAGAGTGAGAAAATTTGTCTTAAATCATCCCTGAAAATTTCTGGATGTGGGTCGTTTTTGAGGCTATAGATCAGTAAGTTTCCAGAATCCATGTACAAACTGGAAATAATGGGACATATTGTCCTCAGTTTGTCCAAGGTGACTGTGAGCATGACTACATCTCCCTTCCTTCAAACGCAGAGAAAACACAGAGAATGAAAGAGAATTCTTTCATTCACCCTACCTGATCCCCATCTTGCAATCCATCACACTTGGCCCCTCAAAATCAGTAAGCAAGTCATCCAGCTGGATGTAGCTCTCGCCATCTCTCTCCACCACACCGTGGAAGCAAGGGACGCAGGAGCGTAGTGGGTCTTTCATCAATCGTTCAAAACACTCCTTTTCATTCTCTGAGAAGCGTTTGAGAATCTTCCCACTATCAGCTGCCTTGAAACTCCCTACAAAAAGAAAATCAAACACTTGCTGACAAGATTGACAGGCAAAAAGGAAGAACTCCTTCCCCCACCATTCCAATTTCATCTATCTCAGTCTCATGGCAGCAGTTAAAGATTTCCCCTGAAGAGAAGAGAGAAGATGCTTTTCATAAAAAACAGAACACACAGGACAAAGAGTTTTTCACAGTGAAAGTCCGTTTGGATACATTCCCATGTCAGAATTTATAGCTTTAAGGAGTGCAGTTGCTTCAGGCCATTGGGTTGTTTGGGTTTTTTCCCATGCCAGTCTTTGCTAGGTTATTAAACAGTACTATACTTACTAAAAGGCACAGGAAGAAGCCACGAGCCAGAACTCATTAATCCTCTGACAGGCTATTTTAAAGCTGCATAACACTGCCAGCTCTGGCTTTGTCCCTAATCCTCACACACGGTATACACACCTGCTGACTGTGTCCAGACACAGGCAGCGCAGTCAATCAGTGATAGTTAAACAGCCAGAACCAGCCAGAAGCCAAGAACTGCCCTTTCCACACATACACAGACACACACGTGCTTGTGACTGCGCCTGCGTCTGCCTGCAGGTACTGCCTCTCCTCTGGAAACCTGCTAATCTGCTAATGCCCTGCAGGTACAGTCTGGAGGGCACCAGCGCTTTTTACAGCCCTGGGTCTCAATGGTATCCAGGACAAATAACATCTGCAGAGGCCACAATTAGCAGTAATCAGCCTCCACCTGCCCAGAGTTTCCAAACGCTCTCCTGTCCTGCAACCTGCCGACAGCATCTGAGGAAAGTACATGTTTCATTCAGAGGCACCCTTTAACCTACACAAAATAAATTTGGCACCAAAGTAGGAGCCTCATTAATCCCGAGGATAACACTCAACCTTAACCACAGCAGGATCCTTCAGTCATTGCAAACTGGTTCTTCTCTGACAAATCCCAGAACAGGCACTGCCTCAGCAAAAGGACCAGGCTAGTAACAGCCCAGGTTCTAGTTCAGAAAAAAACTATCATATCAGAGAAGAACAGCTGCAAAAAGGATGGAGTAAACCCAACCACAGAATGCTGCAAAAAGGAAGCTGAAACAGTATCTCCCCTAATCAGCTTCTAGTAAACTCTTTACCCTTCTCTTCCACCCTACTATACGAGTCTCCAGAAGGGTTATGATTACATGACCAGTGCATCACTCCACACAGATGAAGCCAGCTCCACACACACACATCTCTGACAAAAACTGCACTAAGACTGGGTCATCTTGGCACTTCATGTAATACAAATCAGACCCAACAACAACACTGTGCAAAATGCAGCTACTCAGTTTTTAGGGCTCAGTGAATTTCTCAGCACAGCTTTGAAGTGCACCATATTAGGGCATTAGCATACACAGAGGTGGTTCACGTACAGCATTACAGCACGATGCAGCGTAGGTGCCTGCCCACATGTGTACTAATAAACCCCCACTAGCACTGCACAGGAATTATATGAAGCATGAGAGACACAAACCTAATGACTTCTCTTTGTTGTTTTTTTTTTTTTTTTGCATTACGAATAAAACTAAGCCTACATGAGGAGCACGCCTACTAATTCTTACAGACACAAAACTAGAACCAACCAACTGAGCTGAACAGTGAACAATGAGAGACTCACAATGCAAACACCTGGTCAGCAAGGCAATTTTCCCATTTGTTTTCTACCCAAGGACCTACATTCAGATGAGAGGTTTGGAGTGGAATTAGAAACACTGTCCTTTCCAGGGCTGAAGCATGTAGAGGCATGGACTGTAACCCTTCCCCCTAGAGAACTAACTACTGGCTACTCAGTCTGGAGAAATGATCCCATACTGCAACCAACAGCATCAGACAGATAAGGGCTTAACCCCCCCCCAACCTCTTGTTTCCCTCTAACAAGTATTTTACACATATCACCTTACAAGCCTGGTCCTTCCCCAGTTTGACCATTGCTTCCCTGCTCATCTCATTATTCAGGTGTATCACTCCCACTTCCCTATTCACACCACAACTAAAATACATTTTAGGTCACAGGTTTATGTGATATTGCCTGCTTCCTTTATACCTGAAGGAAGGAAGTAAACAGAGACTGTTCACCTTACTGCAGTCATCCTCATTCCACAAATAAATACATTGAAGATACTCCTCTCACCTGTGTGCCCAGCCAGCTGCACCCATGAGTAGCGTTTCTTGAAGGGGCTGATGACTGGTAAGTTAACCATGGTTTTAATTGTATGCCATGCCTTTTTCTGGAAAAGAAAAGAAATCTTAAGTTGGGCAAAAGCTGAAGTCTCACACGCCACAAATGTATTACATAGCTTTGTGCACGTTGAATTGTTCCTCACTAATGTGTAAGTGCTCAAAGGTGGAACCACAAAACAAACACTGTCATCACTGTTGGAAAAATACGCACACAAACCCAAGAATGGACAAACAAAGATAACGCCCTGCCATGCACAGGAAAGCTGCCTATAAGGAGGAAAAAAAGAAAAGTCAGACTGCACGTCACAGTCCTGCTCTTAGCCACACCTCAGCCTCTGTGTGTGAGTCACGCAGTATGTGGACAGCAGATACTGAATGAACACACACATGCACACATACGCACATTTAAGTTTCCATGAGACATGCACATAAGCTGCTTGTCACTGTCAGCAACACTTCCTTTCCCAAAGAACTTCAGCATCACCTCATGATTAACAGCTTTCCCTGAGTCAGCAGGTAAACCTCTACTGTGGCACATGCATAGAAATTACATCTCTAGTTGGACATAGATCTCACCCAGGTCCCTCAGCACCCATTGACAGCATGCTGTAGAATCTACTCCAGGTCATGAAGTTTCCTACTCCCTCCCCTCTTACCCAATCCTGTTACTTTTTAACAAAGCTGGGCATTGCTCTGGCAACCTTTGGCTGCAGCTGCCTGGGTACCACTGCAAGGCAGACAGGGAAATAGAACAGCTGCTCACAAAGAGCAGCTGAGCGCTCGGTCACAAAGGCAGAAAATAAAAAAAAAATAAAAAAGTAGAAAGTGAAAAAACCTCATACTCTGGAACTGAAACCCAGGTGGGAGAGAACCACAGCTCACCAATGTTTATGGCACACTTGGAGGGATCCCAAAGTGCTTTACAAACAAGGAGAGAAGGCTCAGCTTTCCTATCACTAGAACACAACCCACTGCTGGAGAAGTAAAATGGACCTGCATTATACTTATGGCATGACAGTTTAGTGTCAAGGGGGTTTTTTAGAGATCAAGTGTATCTGAGGATTAGGCTACATTTACAGAAGTGTTCATCAATGGCCCAATTGGAAATCACCAAAATCAATGGGAGGCATTAATGTCACTGGAAACAAGTTTAGGTGCTTGCTCATCAACTGAGAAATATACATTCAAAACAACTGTGTCTTCCCTAGCATGGATCTAGCATGGAAGATTTAGGTGCTTAGGGTAACTTACTTTTATTGTCTTCTACACTCTAAGTGAAAAACAGAAAATGTGAAATTGCAGGCAATAATACAGGCAAAATGTTGCTCTCCAGACTCCAGATCACTCTGACCTGGCCACACTTCCCCAAACTTATTAACTTATGCTACATTTCTTATAAGGCACCCTCCAGCAACACTGGTGCCCCTGGGAGGGCAAAAACCTGCAGTTATCTTAGAATGTATCAAGAGGATATATGAACCCACAGACACAAGTGATTTTTTTTTTATGGATTTGCCTTCACAAAGAAGTTTTAAGTTATGCATCGAACTAAACTGACATAACAATATAATTGCTAGAAGATCATACTTACTCTGAAATGAGGTTGCTTTTATGTATTTATCTTTGATTTTTAACAGAGTTCAAACAGAAATTAAGTCACTCCTTGTCACATATGTGCCCCATGCAGTAATGATGACTTTTGAAAACATACACCAGTGAGAAGAAGCATCCAGAGAAAATCCTGTATGTTTGAGAATTATGAAGACTCAGTAGCACTTACTAAAACTCCACAGATGTTACTAGCTCTAGCTAAACTCCAATTTCATAACTAACTTCTGCAGGTTCATATGCTTTATTACTTGGATTTCATATTTCTTATAATCTGTCTTAAGCTGTTCCAAACTGGAGCCCTGAAGTGCTGAACAGTGACTCGTGTCTATTGCAGACCCAGCTGCTGTTCTGTGAAGATGAGAGAGACTCTTGTACACCACTTAAACATGTCCATAGCTTCCTTCTGGAGGAAAGTGCAATGTAAATACTGTTCTGCAAGTAGCAAAGAAATTATTTTTGTATAGTTTATTTGTCAGATTTCACTGATAGCAGAAGTTCTTCAGTCTATTCTGCTGTTTCTACTTCAGAAGGACAGAGCTCCGAGTTATTTAAACAATAGTTAATAAGAAAAATTGTTACGAAGTACAATGACCTCTTTAAATGTAGCTCCTGCCAGAGATTGAGTTTTTTAAGATTCCAGATCAGTTTTCAGGGCAACACTGCTTTTCCCTCATCCCTTAATCAAAAGTCAACATTGCTCCATAACTCTGCCATAAAGACCCCATACACACCATAATGTCCCACTCCTAGCAAAGTGCATCCTGTCTCCCAATGACTGTCATTCTGCTGTATGCACAGATTCTCAACGAAGGCATATCAACTGTCAATGCTACATCACACTCCAGTGGCTCTCCTGCCTCCCACCTAACGCTAAGAAGCTGAAGCTTTTATTTGTACTGTGGGTGTGAAAGAGAGACAATGGGCCAAATTCAGCCCTAGCTCAAGAGGACTTTGGCTGCTTAGGTTACGACTGCCCTGGATGTTTAAGTTACTCATCCAACAAAGAGACACTGACAATTTTTATTTACCTTATCTAATTTTAAATAATCTCTTCACAAGCCTCTCCTCCCCCTCAAAACAAGGAAAGCAGAAGGCTCAAGCTAGGAGGGAAAGGATTGCCTTCAGATCTGCCTTGTGGGGAATGTTGCCATCAGCAGGGGTGAAGCAGTTTCACTTTCCCCTACCTCAATTTCTAGTCTCCCAGCTCACTCAACCCAGGGTACAAATTGCCAGGATGTAAGCAGGGCTGCATGCTGGTAGAGCACTGGTGTGAGTAGGAAGATGAAAACTTTGTGTGCTTGCTGTAGGAGGAATCATTCTCACTTCTATTTCTAAAGCAAAATCTCTTCTTTGTTAGCAATGGCATTATGTGCTTTTCAAATCACTGCTTTATGCTGCAATGGCAAAGAGGGCTTCTACCACTGCCCATGTGTATCTGTACCGTTATCTCCTTCTGTCCCTGTTTCTTCTAGATCCCTGTTTCTCCAGTCTCTTGAATTTTTTCTCTGCCTGGGTTTCTCCAAGACCTCACTTCTTCTAGATTCCTAGGGGAAACTCAGGTATCTCTGCATTGTATCTGCTTACAGGATTGTCTGAATCAGATCCTCTTGACATCACTGATGCTGTTCTATATGCCTCAATATGCTCAAGAGTTTTCCAACAATAAGAAGAAAGGCATTCCAAAAGAGGCAAGAAGCAACCATGAAAAAATTAACCTTCTTAGATTCAGCATGTAAGTTACTCGATGTGAACTTTAACTGATACATGATATAACCCGCCCTGAGCAATAAAAGGTGTGGGGCACTAAAGAGGGAAAAGTAAATTTTCTGCCAATGGGGCAGGCCATGTGACAGTCTGTGCCATGGCAAGTGTGTCCTTTCAGCAAATGGACAAAATTTCAGGGAAGAGAATGTGAGAAGTAATTCATGCAATGCAGGCACAGTGCATGCAAAGGAACTGTGGTTTGGTATCTGATCAGCTACCTGGATTACTCTCTTGACTCACTTTCCTAAATTTGAGGCACAGCTCTGAAGAGAAGCGCACATTCATACAGCAGATATAGAGACCTGCTCTGTGCATATGCAGACAAGATGCTGGCAAAGTGAGGTATTCCCAACCTACTCAACCCTGGATAAAGGTGGCTGTTGCCATCATGTCTATCCATTAAGAAGAGCAAAAAGCAGCAGTAACTGAGCACCACTGGTTTGTGTGAGCACAGCTTTCTCCAGGCCTTTTCTCATAGTAAGCATGCAACTGCACACATGACCAGTGTGCAGAGGCACAGCCATGATGAGCCTGCACAAATACATCAAAGACTTGCCTGGTGAAAATCAACTGAACCTTCTGGGAGGTGCTTCATCCATTTCAAGGAGTTTGGACTCAGATCCCAAGAACAGATCTCCAGGAAATACCAGACTTTCCTGAAACCCTCCCATCATTTCAGGACAAGAGCTGTAACATCCTAATAGGCAAGCTCACTGAAGAGATTAATGCAAACTCCCTGAATTGGATAGGGTTTTTTTAGTAGCTGTTGTTATTTTACAGGTAGCACAGAACAACTAGCATCTCTCTGAGCCCATGCTGAATCCGTCAGGAACAGGAGAGCCACTCATCCTAAAGGAAACAGAGATAGGGACCTGAACCTTCCTCTGCTGTTCTGTAGAAAAACAAAATCTCTCATTTATTTAAGCGTAAAGAGAGAACAATAATATCTCAGTTCTGTGAATGTCTGAAACACATGTAACTATCTTCAGGCTAGAAATGACAAGCAGATAACATACACAAGAATTTGTTTCATTTAGGACTTTGCAGCAATTACAATAATTAAAAACATCAGTCACATCTAAATTAGGAGGAGTTAGGGGTAGGGGAATAAGAAAAACATTTCCATCCAAAAAATGAAGTAATTAAGCTTTCATAATTCTACCATATTACTTGAAACTATGAGTTAAAGAACAAAAGAACACTAAGAGTCAATATAAATCAACAGGGTCTTTGAAAACATCCATGATTCCATCAGCAGCAGAGAGGAGGCATAGTTTTTCGCCTGAGCTGGTAAATAGTCATGGAAGTTCTGCTCTGTTATTGTAAACAATGACCCTTGAATCTTTTTATCAGGTAAATTTCAGGATCCGAGATCCTGTTGTGGTTTTTTGTGGGGTTGTTTTTGGTGGGGTTCTTTTGTTTTTTGTTTTTTGGTGTTTTTTTTTTTTTTGTGCACTAGTACAAAGCCTACACAAGAAAGCTATTGTGAGCAAGAAACAAAAGGATGAGAAATTTTTTTAGTAAGCTTTTTTTTTTCCTAAAAGGCTTTAAGAAAGAGTACTTAATTGTCAGTAATCATTATCTACTGTTCTCTTAAAGTCTTTACATCATTTAGGCTAAATTCTGCCACTCTGGGACATGGGGGCTGATATCTAATCTGTAATGCTGGTTGCCACTGCCTACTCAATGTCTCACCAACTCCTAGAAGGAGCAAAGTTCCTCCACAGGGACTTGTAAGGAGCACAGAAAACTGTAATTATCAAAAAGTTACTATGTGCATTTCAAAACAATCCTGTAACAGCCATGTGCTCAAACTGCAGAAGCAGTGAGCAATGCCTTACCCAGGGATCTTGGCCAACACTGTGATCAGCAGGCACATGAGGTGGTGATGAGAGCTGGTCTCTTCTGGGGCACAGTAACCACAGCAATAGTGTCTGGAAATGTAAAAAGTGTCTGGGAACTCATCAGTCAATAGCGGGAATTGCCTTCTATGAGCAGGCCCAAAAATAACACTAAGAATTACTAAACTGGGTATCACTTATGACTTATCTAGGCACAGTATTAGTCATTCTCCAGCAGCTCACCTTTCTGCTGGGTTGGCTTTTTTGCCCCTTTTCTCTTCTTTCCTGGTCACACACTAGCATCCATATTACTCTGAGTGACACAACAAATCCTCATGAGGTCCACAGTATCACTCACACAGGTGTCCTAAGTATCAGTGTGAGCAGTGGTCACTTTCTGTTCACAACTGTTTCTTTTAACCTCTGTATCTTTTACAGCTTTATTACTGCTTCACAGAATGGGTCAGGTTAGAAGGGACCACAGTGGGTCATTCAGTCCAACCTCCCTGCTCAAGCAGGGTCATTCTAGAGTATGTGGCAAAGGATTGCATCCAGATGGTTCTGGACTATCTCCAGTGAGGGAGACGCCACAGTCTCTCTGGGAAACCTGTTCCAGTGCTTGGTGACCTGCAGAAGTTCTACCTCATATTCAGGTGGAACCTGCCATGCATCAGTCTGTGCCCGCTGTCTCCTGTCCTGTTGCCTGACACCACGGCACAGAGCCTGGCTCCATCCTCTGACACCCTCCCTTGAGACACTGACAGACATTGATGAGGTCCCCTCTCAGCTGTCTCTCCTCAAGGCTGAACAGGCCCAGCTCCCTCAGCCTTTCCTCATGAGAGCAATGCTCCAGTCTCCCAGTCCTCTTCAAAATCCTTCTCTGGACCTGCTCCAGGAGTTCCATGTCTCTCTTGTACTGACGAGCACAGATGCAGCCCCACAAGGTCTAAGTAGAAGGGTTGAATCACTTCCCTAGACCTGCTGGCAATGCTCTTCCTAATGCATTCCAGAAAACCACTGGCCTTCTTGGCCTCCAGTTTTACTTTTTATAGTATATACACTTACTTAAAATGCTTTTTTAAACCTCTGAGTTAATTTTATCTACAAAATCCTTGACTGCTTTATTTACCATTGTCTATGGTAAATATTAAAACTGAAATCGGTTTGAAAGCTAATTTGTTTTCCTAATTATTTATGCCATTCTATTCCATTATTTAAATAATTTAGAAAATGAAATTAATACATTTGTTCCCTGCTTTCATTAGTGTTGCCACTTTATTTGGTTTGGCTTAGACCTGACATATTGGACCTACACAGGTGAAGAATTTAGATGTAGGTCTAAAGCTATTAATCATATTATTTTAATGTACTAAATCTAGCCAAAACAAAACTTTGTTTTCATCTATTTCAATGCAATCAATACCTGCCACTACTATAAAAAGCTTCCATAAGAATAATATTGAGAAAATCACAACCAAGAAAATTACTGGCCTAATTTAATTACTGTGTAATTAGATATGCTTCTCTCTGTGTGTGAACATAGTCAATAACAACAGTACTATAATTAAAACCTACTGAAAAAATAATCACACAACACTTAAGCAAAGTATCTACTGTTTTGTCAAAATCACAGTGCTCTACCAAGACAAGTTGTTATGAGCACAATTTTGTGCAAATCAGACTTTTCCATGGGTGCAGCTTCCCAGCACCACAGAAACAACCAGCTTCAATAGTTATTGGAGATTTCATTTTTTCAAGGAGTACAGCTCTGGGACAGTTCACCATATGGTTTCACCTCATGGAGAGAACTGAGGATTTGAGTGATGTTATATAAGAAAAAAAAAATTAAAGATAGTGAGAGTTGCTGAGCAACACAGTATCTTTCCGGTTACAGTCACAAAATTTGCCTATCAAGGGATTCTGATTTTGAGTTCTTTCAGTTTGAGGCTTAGTGTAGCTGTCTTTGCAGATCTGAAACAGGCAGGCAGTCATCTTGGTCAGATCCAGATCCTGAACCAACTAACATTTTTTTTGCCAAATGTAAGCAAATCTTAATTATCCTCAGTGTCTCTTCTAGTAATACATACAGATATATACATACGCATTCATGCATGGTTTTAAAATAGCTAAAGCAGGTAGTAAAAGCCTTTTATTGCAGATGATCAAAATTCTATTACTTTTTCTTATAATTATCCAGACTATAACAAGTCCTAGGCTTGAGATCATCTAGTATTTGAAGAAACTTAGAACACTTAACAAGATACGGAGCAAGTGAAGCATACATGACATTTTTACCATATTTGTCAGGAGAAATATAACTTAAATATCCACAAATGTTCTGTGTAGGGAAGCAAGGGGCAGTATTTTCCCACAGATAAAACAAAAATGCCCCAAATAATAACAACAAATCCCCGAATTTGTCATAGAAGGCACTTTCAGCAGCCAGTTTCTGCGTTCTTGCCCCTTCTTAAAGGCTCCTGGAATCCTCAAACTCAGGAGATTCCTGCTGCCAAGTATACTACCCACTTGGCTGAATCAGACATGAATCACAAGTCAAGACAAAGATCTCAATGGGTGGGAGGTGAAAGAGCAAGTTAAGAAGGAGAATGCTCCCTAAACATATGTGAGTGAACCCTCACACAAACCTTTATCACCGAACTTCTGAGTGCAACACTTAATTCAGCTCCCAAGGTAGGGTAAGGCTCCTACAGCAACTCAGCCCCATTATTACCACATTTCACCTTCTCTTCATCCTGGGCAGGAAACAGGTTCCTGAAGCACCAAGCACTAATCCACACAGGAGTCAGTGTTTACAACTAGACAAAAAGCTATTTGGAGCTGAATGTTGCGGTGTGATAACTGACAACTGGACAGCCTGGTCCAGAGTCCGGAGCTGCAGGCATCAGCTTTAGAAAGTCTATGCCCTGACATGAAACAGCAACATTCTTCACACTGAGGTTTATGCCAATCAATGCCAGCTGATAATTTGGCCAAATCACAACAAATGGCCTTCTGCCAGGGCAGCTGTGTCATTTCAAACACTGCCACTTGTTGCTCAAGGAATACAGTGTAACCACAAGGATATCCCCGAGCCATCTCCACATGCTGGATGCCTTGGCAGCCCTGACCATCCCTGTATCTAAGGCCCCAAGGGAACTTAACGCTCCCTGCTTTGTCACACAGTTGATCTTCTCGTGATGTACGAGTGCCAGCTGGAGCTGTAAGACTGATAACCAACAGCAAGGGAGAACACGCACTCCTAAAGAGCAGCAGTTTGCAATGCTACACAAGCAGCCTCCTGATCAGCACCTCTCATCAGACTGCCAGGCAAGCTGTGAATACACCTTCATCTCTCCCTCTCTTTCAGCCTCCAAACTTAGAGGAGAAACAGGGCTCAGCCTGTTCTTAGCCCTTGATGGTTCTGGCTTTGCACTCAGCCATGGGTGAGAGCCACAGCTGCTCAACCAGCATTTGGCAGGTGTATCCTCTGACTGCAGGGTTTCCATTTCCTGTTTGTGCTGCACTCGCGATGGGCTGGGCTACATCTTCAGAGTCATGAGAAACACTTAATGCAATAAGCAGAAACAACACTGCAAGTCAGAAGCCACGGGTTTCTGTGTTTTCTCCCCTGTGGTGCCTCACTGTGCAGTGAGATACACACATAATTTGATTTTGCTACTCTTTAGGATAAGCTTGCTGGGTGTTCATTATGTCTGGACTAAAGGAAGAAGTCAAGATAAGAGAAATGGATAGTCGGTATCAGACTCAATTACTAGGACTGCAAAATCCCATGTCCCACTCCATAGCAGTTCCTCTCCAAAGCAGAGGAAAATTAACTACAAAGACGCAAAAGCCTTTCCTGCCTTCCTGCAAACAGCATCAAGAGCCACAGACTGCTGACTGTTCTGCAGGAATCTATGTCGGCATTTTGTTTCTGGTTATTACCAATTGAAATATCTACAACCTCTACATTATTCCCAGGCCAAAAGACAAAATAATAAAGTAATTAGATGGCTTCAAAGGTGCATTGTCACAAGCATTTCCTTCATGAGATGTGAGGTATCACAGATATGTTGCAAAAGCTGATACTGTTGACTGAAAGACAGATTTTACTTCTACAAGCATAAACATTTTCTGTTCTATGGGAAGCTAAACTGTCTGCCTTCCATAGCAGGCATTAAACATGGCCATTATCCCTACTTTCACAGCTTGTGGTCTGCATGGAAAGACACTGGATCTCTAGCAGCATGGAGCTCTGCCACCTGTCCCTACTGAGCACAGGAAATCTGAACCAACAACATTCTGCCCCTATCGGGGCTCTGCCAGAACATCAGTCTTGCTGGAAACTGAAATGTTATTATCCAAGAAGTAAATGGAAAGTTCCTCACTACAGGAAGTTGAATCAGAGCCCAAATATTCAAGATTTATTCAGGCTGTCCATCACCCAGAACAGATATGTGGTAAATCAAACATCGCTTCAGCAGATGGTGTGGCAGAAGGAAAGAAATCTTTCTTAACCTCCAAAACAACTGCAGTTTAAATCTTCAGAAACAGTCTCAGCAATTTGACAATTCTCTGCCCATCTTCCACATCTCATGGGTCACTGACTGACATCTCCAGTCATGAGACAGGGACATCTAGATAGACAACACTCTACATGATAAAATAAGCCCAACATCCTATCAGGTAGGACACAATTATCAGTTCCAAACAGGATGAATATTTGGGAATACCTAAAACCCAAACAGATGCACATTTCTCTGTTCATAGACTAATAAATAGGTTTAGCCAAAAACATAATCACAACGTGTTAAGGCGCAAACGTGTCATTTGTTGACCTGTGCATGACCTCAAATCCAAATGTACTACAAATGCCAATCCATTTATATCAGGTGTGGTTTCTGCGTAACATCAAGAGAGGCTATGCTCTGGCAAGAAGCCAGGAAATAACTTCAAGAAGCTAATCTCCCCTGAGTGAACTTGGGAAGGAAGCTGAGCATGTGCTTCATCTTATTTGCAATGGTGGTGCAGTCTGTTACCTGGAGACACAGCTCCATCCTGCCAGCCCAGCAGTCCAGGGCTATGCTCAGCACCGCTTTTAACACCCGGGGACTCAGAGGGCACAGAGGAATCTCCAGACTGAACAGACAAAGAGAAATAAAGAAAATTCTAATGCTTATCCTTTCTTACACTTTCCTATTTGCCAGAAACCACTAACATCCAACAGGAACTGCAAAACTGTTTTCTACTAATTGATCAAAGACACCTCTCTTACTATCCCCAGCAGTTTGGGTTACTGGACGCATGTTGAAAGCTGACCCTGCTTTCAACACACCGTCATGTAATGGCCCCAGAAGCTGCATCCCACACAACTTCGAGATTCTGCCTGAAAGAAATGTAACAGTGGAAATATTATTAATTATTGTATTGTAATTAGTTTTTTCTATAGGAAAGGATAGGAAGCACAAGAACAGAATTAAGGCTGCTGCATGTATGTATCCACATACATATAGAGAAGTTACTGACAGGTATTGAGTTTTAAAATATTTTTATATAACTTTTCTTTCCTACCAAGGTAATTCAGCTTCTAACATCCTAAACTGTCAGACACTGACTTGAAAAAGATCTGAGCAGATTTCACTGCTTCAGTATGGAATCTAGGTCCAAATACGTGCCCTTCTTCTGCTCCAGTTCCCACTACAGGTTATAAAAACACTACTTGAGAACATTGTTGAATAATATAAGTAATTAGTGCTTGTAAACTAAATTAGATGCACTCAAATGAGAGAGTCAAGTACTCAAATAAGCAGTAATATAGTGTTAAGTGAAAAGGATTATTAGAGTCTAAAAACATGTAATGTAAAAAACAGACAATACATACACCGGTAGCAGTTTGCCAACTGCTCTTCCATCTATCACAAGACAAAGTCCAGTACTCCACCTCTCCTTCCTCGTCCCCTCTGAACTGCCTCTATCCATTGTCCTCTAAAGAAGCGCAAGGAGTTACTGCTTCACCTGTGGTGCATTACACTGTTCAAACAGGGCCCACCCCTTGCAATGGAATGCAAGTGTCAACATGCAATAGGCACTGCTACACTAAGCAGGGTGTGGTGTTTACCTAGGGGAAAGCCACATCCTTCAACCCCTTTAATAACTCCGAGCTGCAATGCAGTATAACTCTGAGATTATTCCAAACCACGCTGTTGAAAGGATTTTGAAACAAACAAACAAAAAAACCCAACCCAAACCAAACGAAAACCCACACTCCTATTAATGTAATGTGGCAATGACTGAGAAACTGCAATTCTATGGAAATGAGGACTCTTCACCTTATCCCATTGGAGTGAGAGGCTTACAAGGTAGTTGTTTGTTTTTGAAGCAAACCTAAGATTAGAGAAACCCTTCCTTCCCTAAGAACTATATAAGGCATACAGATAAAAGACTTCTCCCTTGAGAAGAATTACGGGATCAAAAGATACTTTCTGTTAACAGAACAACATAAGAGTGGCGAGTTGAATTCCTCCTCTGTATCACTAGCAGCTAGCCCCAGAGACAAAGGGTTATTTAAGATTTTAATTTCCATAATGTAGCCTTAAGAAAGAGAATCAAATTCAAACCTTACATAAGCACAAGTGACTCAACTAAAGACTGAAACTGAAACAAGGCATCTGTCTTCCTGAAGAGTTGTGGGTGTTTGAACAATAGCAAATGTGTTTTACAGAGCATGTTTCCTCTGCCCGGAAGGTAAACGTGTGTTCACCATCAGGACACTGGAGATCCCACCTTTGTAGAAGCATGAACATCAACTGCCAATTATTAAGATGCAAACCCACCTAAAAATAAAGTAAAATAAACAGGGTCTAGTTTATAAAGACAATTTATCTACCAAAATTTTTATCTCATGATAAAAGATTAAAAAAATCCCCATAAAACTTCAAAGAACTTCATACTGTTGGCTCCTAGCAACAGAACTGCAAGCCACAGTCCTGTATCTTGCACAACCACCTACACCAGCCTCCTGAAATATGGAGCAAGCAGCAGCTTCTGTGCCACATTGGACACAGGTAACAAAACCCAAGAGCGACCAATATTAGTTTACCAGGGCTCAACAAAGAGAAGACAGACATCTGAAATGCCATTTGCAGATGGGTGATGACCTACACTAGACACAGGGGAACAGGCCAGGTTGAGAAGTTACTCCACAAGCCAAGACTGATTTTGTTGCCCATCTATTTTTTTCTTGAAGAATGCAATGTAAAAAGAATATTGATGACTTGGCTACATTTATCCTATTGTCCCAGACAGGATTGTTGCCTGTAAAATCAGAGGACTGAAAAGGCAAACCAGGATCAAGACAAAGAACTATAGCAATGGAAGAGGACATATTTCTAGAGATGATGGGAAAAATCCCAATGGATGAACAGGGACAAAAGACAGATGATTAGTGATCTGTCACTCCAGTTTTAATATTGGAATGAGAAACCATAATCAGGACATCAGCCAGTCCTACTGCTGGAAAAAGACTTGGAGACTGTTGACATAGTGATTAGCAATCACTGGACTGTTAGAGAGCTCAGGACTTGCTCCCTTTCTTGGTTTCTTTGCTGACAGAAAGTAGTTTTCTTTGGTCTTGCTAAAAATTTTGGGAAAACAACTCATGAAACTTGTATAGGGATATAGGGACCTGATTAGTGCCCAAATCCAGGCAGACTATTAGGCCAGAGAGAACTCTAGAGACTTACTTCTTTCTAACATATAAAATATGCTTCATTATTTTTTCTACTGACTGCCTTTGGTAGCCCTGGTGGCATCATGAGCAAGTGAAAGGCAAAAGCACTTGAAAGTCAGGAGTCTCCACTTTAAAATCCTCTCATAGGTTTTTCAACAGAATGGCAGGCTCTGTCCTGAAATGAGTACCTCAGGATTTAATTGCTTACTCCTTCTGGGTTGGTACAAAGAAGGCAAAAAGTTCCTTATTTAAATGAGAACAGAGCAAGACAATACAAACTGTATCAAATTATCAGCTCAGAATTCTGATACTCTGCATTTTGCACTATGAAAAGTGAGAGCTGAAGCGTAGGAAGGCTTCTGAGTTTCTTCAGATTACATTTTCCTCTGAACAAAGCTAACCCTTTGTGGGGTCAGCAACACCATTCCTACAGACCATACATGGGTGGCAAAGGAGGGAGCCCACACCAAGCGGAGCTTATCATGATTAGAATATTAAGGTCAAGTGCACACAGCCAACAACCCACTCAAACCCTGCACAAGATAACAGCTGATCTGCATGCAAAAACATTGTTCACACAGATTTTTATCCTTTCTGCTGCATCACATAAGCATACAATGATGGAGAAGAGTACAAAGGCCATACAGACTTCTCTAGCTCTGCCTTTTTCAGAAGATCAGGGTCTCAAAACCCAGATTCCCTGCACAAGCACCAAAGCACAAGAATTCTTTATATGTGTTTAATTCTCTGGTGATTTGCTCCAAGTTACCCACCTCAAAAAAGAGCTAAAACTGGTTTGTCTCAGATTGAACAGCTCTAACAAAAATTTGAGCTATTTCTAAGGCTAGAAAAAGATTCATACTGACCCCCCTACAAAATTTCTAGTGGATCCTCTGAAAAGCTTTTAAAACATTGAATTTTGAGGAAGAAACCTGAAATCTAGGAAGAGGAGTGTTTTCAAAGTAAGGAATGGGAGGAGCAGAAGTCAACCTGACAAAGCCTGTCATATTGTAAGAACCTCAAATTAACCTGCAGTAGACTCTCATTAGTATATAATTACCTTCTGTGGAGACTGCTGGGCACAGCACACACAAGGGATCAGTGTAGCTCAGCTGGGAGGGATGTGTTTAGCCATACACAGGAGGCTGAGCTGCGCACCAGGCAGCTGTGAACTAGGTTTTCCCCACACCAGAGGGCACCTGTCATGGTGCCTGAAGAGCCTCTCCAAGCACAGCCCTCCTGTGAGTGCCCTCTCTAGCACGGGCACACTACCCGAGCCTCGCTCCACAGCACACGCCTTGGGAATACAGGAAAGATGAAACATCACGGCCAGATGTCAGCACCTTCCACCTCAGGAACACGTTCACAATCCAGAATTACATTTGTCCTCGAACTTTAATGATGCCTTAAATGCAAAACTGAGTACTCAGAAATCAGAAATTTTCAGAATTGAAGTTTTCAATACAAACTTAAAGATAACTGTTATTGCAGCAGTAGACTGTTTTCCAAAATTTAGTGAAATTGGTTTCACAACCTGTTATGTGAAGTGTTTTATTCATATCTTATAGGGGAAAATACTGAAGGAGAGATAGGTTAATATGAAAAGTACACACTAATTTTGAAAGCTTAAACTGAGGTGTCACCTTTTTCTTTTCCTAATACCCAGCGTTATACAATACTGCAGAACAGGTGTTGTAGAACAGCTCCCATTAACTTTGGCTGCATGTACAAATGTTCAGTGTTTCTGCTCGTAAGGCTCGCTCTCAAGTTAGTCAAAAGGAGAATGAAAAAAAATATAGTTATTTGCCATGGTAAAAGTCTCCATAAATAACTTCCCTAGTCTCTTCCCAGGCAAAGAGGGACTGTGAAACTGTGAAAGGCAGCAGGGCTCCACATCAGCATTCAGCAGTGTTAAATTGGGAAGTCAGCCTTTCCCTTCCTGTGATCTGCTGCAGAGCTATCTGTGAATAAACAGAGGTTCTGCAATACATGTCATCAGTCACTGTGGAACTGTAACTTATCCTTTGAGTTGACTGAAAATATAGAACAGCTGAAAGTCATGAATTCTGTGCATCAAGTGCTATGCCTGCTTGTAATGAAAGACAGTAGAACATTAACATACCCACACCGCAGGCACATGAGTTCTGTCATTACGTATACTTTCAATGTTTGACTGATGATTTCTTAATATAGTTGTCACATGTTCTCCTGCTTTTTTCTGAGGATGTATTTTCTTTGAATTTTAAAGCAATAATCTGCTTGCCTATTAAGTTTTGCTCTTCTCACTAGTCCTTCCTCTCACATTTCCAGTAGCATTCCCAAGCCCTGTCAGTCATTCCTCTTCTGTCTGGGTGTACATAACCTGAACCTATCACAACTCTCTCACCTCCCTCATCTCCAAAGTTTTGCTCCTGAATTAGAACCTTGCAGCTACCCTTTGCAATGTGTGTACCCATAAGATGGGCCATTTGAAAGCACAAGACAGTACCACTACCTGTGCCACATGCTCAGAGGATCTTTGAAGATTTTCAGCAGAGGTGGTGATTTCACACCATCTGAAAAGATTCCAGTAGTGGAAGGTGTTGACACATAACACCGATGCTCCCTCCATTTCCAAAGTATGTGCTGCAGAGTGAGCCAGCACTGGCTGGTGCTGGTGAGAAACGCCTTCTTGTAGGGGAAAACCCAATTCACAGCTGCCTCGTGCACAGCTGAGCCTCCTCAAGCTCACCTCCTGCACTGGAGTGGGATGGCTGAACACATATCCCTCACAGCTGAGCTCCATCGATTTCTTGCGTGCCCACAACACAGACTGCGACTAGCACCAGCACCTCTAAGGTGAGAAACAGAAGCCTGCATTTGATTCAGCATTCCACCACAGGAAGCAAACAAAGTAGAGCACAGAAAAGTAGTGCTGTCTTGAGTGAACATCACTAGAAAGAACCACTGCAGTGTTCTCAGCTTTATGGAGCTGCTTGAAAAGAGCTGAGACACAAAGAAAGCTGTGTTCTCTGTAGCAGCTCATAGTAGTGAATGCAGCTACAACTAAGACTGGATCACTTAATGTTGGGATGTGGCAGAGACCAGGAGACAAAATCAGTTACATTGATAATGAATGATGATTTTCTACCATCACTGAAAACAACCTGTAGAGAGACCTTCTCTCTCTACACAATATTTAATGTAATTTATCAAGAGACATTATTTTTATCACATCAAAGTTGCATGAAGTTGCATGAAGCAGTTTCTGCTGATACATCCTATGAACTGTGCCATTCCCTAACTCATACAGTTCTGCAACACCCCAGCTTCCTGTTAATCCTCTGGATGAATCAGACACATTTCAGTACCAATGACACCCAGACACAACATGTCTATGTATGTCCATACATACTCTTTATCACTTGTAATCACACCTCTGTTAGAATGCGGCTGATGAACAGATGAGGTCAGAAGGCTGAATAAGAACCAGCACAAGAACTTCTGAATAAGAACCTTCAGAATAAGACTGAAGTTGAATGTGAGTATAATAAACGTGGTATTAGTGGGCTAAGGTAAAGAGTTTAAAGTGTTTGCATCACTGTGTCGCCTTACTTAGATATTTCAGCCTGTAAATATGGAGTGCTCCTGGATTCTGGGTTAATGCCAGGCTCCCACAAAGCAGTGTCTGTGTCATGCTTGCTATAGTCTCCAACTGGCTTGGAGAGTCTGTCCCAAGCTCTAAATCCGGATCATGTCAAGTCTATGATCACTGCTTCACATGAGCAGTCAATTTGTCTTTGGCTAACTTCTCTCCAAGCTTGCCAAGGAATAGAAGATTTGCTAACAAGCAACAATAGCCAGGCCTGATGGGTTCAGGGTAGATTTCTATAGCATCAGTCTCAAACCTCCATGTTTCGGAATGTAAAAGATTTCATCCCTTGTGAGAAGCTCAGCATTCATCAGTACAAAGATCCACTCAAATGTTGCTGATTATGTGTTACCCCAGAAAGCATTCTCCATTACCGACAGGAATGAATCACTTAAGCATTGGAAACAATACACCAAAGTATTTGCTAGCCTGACACTAGATAAACAGGTAGCCTCTCCCAGAAGGAGTTGATGGAGATTAACACCTGCTCCCACTCTCCTCCTTTTTTTATGATATTTTCCCCCAGGTACACTATGCTTTGGACGGACAATGCCATCTTACCCAATTTTTGAGATGAAGCTGTGTTGGTAGAGAACAGCACTTAAAAATTCAATTTAAATCTACACTATGCAAGATCCAAATTAACATGGACTGACAAGCCAATTTTCTCTGCCTCAGCACCCTTCTGCTGCATAAATGATCCTGACTGTGAAGGAAGAAGAGAGACCTGACTGCTGCTGTACATAAGATCACCTTTTCCTTCCAAGATGTGTAAGGTTAACACTACTTTTTCTGCCACCACATTTTATAGATAATCACTACAAAATGCCATATGATGATCCTCAGTTTTCCTCAGCCACTGCTAAACAAAACAGCTATTTACCACATAAATACAATGTGCATTCTCAGCTTCCAGCCTTAAACTGCATCACATTATGAGCATTTAATAAAACAAATCCACTTTAACACATTCCATTTATAATAAACCTTAGATGTGAGTTGAGGTAATTTTTGAATATGTTAATTACCACAGTAATTACACGTGGTAATCAAATTAACCAGTTAAGAAATATTCACTCTAATCAAACCAGTCTAACAGGGCAATAGTGTGAGAACACAAAAATATACAGACATGCAAAATTTCCAAACTATTGCTCCAGCCACTACCCTTATTTCTTTAAAGACTGGCATGGATTTTCACAAAAAAAATCTGCTGAGTCAATGACAGCTTGAGAAAAATATACTTAGGTATGACCTCTTTAAATATGCATCACCCAGTAATGAGGAGTTGCTGTTACTTTTTTCCCACCTTTCCAGTTGTAACAAGCATTTTAAGGAGGTTTGAACTATAAAAGTGGACATACAGAGAAACTTCTACAATACACCCAACACAGCAGGTCCATAAGGAAAAAGTTATCAGAGTTCTTCCAACTTTAGACTGTATGCCCAAACAATATGTCCTTTAATATGTGAAAAATAAAAACTATCAGTGTGAAACTGATTCAGAAGAGAAGAATCTTGTAATCTCTAAGTCACCATTTCAGATATATCCAGGATTAGAAACTTGTATCTGATAAGGCATTTAATTGCCTCTCTCTCAGCTGATTTGGAAAGAGCGAAGTCATTTCCTTATACACAAGAATCCACATTACTAAAAGTCACCATTAGACCTGATATTGCTGATGTTTTGACATACTCCACCACTGCAATGTACAGTGGTGAAGAATTCATCCTCCAACTGAGAGATGGCTATTAGTTCAGAGTTTTGTCCCAAGCACCGTGTAAATATGGAAAACTACTGCTGTTCACCTCAAATTTGTTCAGTATACAAGAGGCACATGTTAGTACTTGGGACTGTCATTATAAATCTGCACCTGTTTTTAGCAGCATGAAATGTATTCCATTAAAAGCAGCTGTTTCATGAGCAGAACACCAGAGAAGTTTAATTTCTACTTGACTGGTATCTGCTGTCCTGCAACCTTATCAGAGTATCTACAGCTTGTCGCTGTCCTCTATAAACGTGTTCCAAAAGCCCTCTAACCTCCCTGACATTTCCATACCTCCTCAGAATTTCCTCCCTTTCACCCCTTTGCCTCAGCTAGAGCCTTCCATGTTCCTTAACCTCACCAGCCCACAGCACCGTATGATCCCTCCCACACTTTCTCCCAGTCACCCTCAGGAGAGACACTACCTGCAGCAGCTGGATCCAGCATGGAAGCACCTATGGATTAGCCAGTAGGCATGTGCCAAATTGCCAGTCAACAAGCAAAACAGAAGACAGCTGTTTATCTCCTCTGGCACCTTCTCCCCCAGAGAAGAAAAAGTGTGCACTTCCTCTTTCACCCAGTCTGACCTTTGCGAAACTTTAAAGAGCTCTTGAAGAAACTTTGAGATGTCTATGCCATTGCCAAATTTGGCTGAAACCTACTAAAGCAGTTTAAATTGAATTGATAGAGTGATTACACAAGCCTTCTTTCCTTTGGAGAGTAGGCTAAAATCCCATTAACAGTCTTACTTATGTCATCCCGTCATTCCTATTCTTCATTTAAAAATAACAATTTTATTCTACTGCATTAGCTTATGTAACCCACCCCTGAGCCAAAGTAGTTGAAACTTTCATTCTGTATTTATTAATTTATTTAGTTAGCTATTAAGTGTGTATGCCTTTCTATACACTTGTCCATTTTAAGGTACTTGATGTTATGAAAAATAACATCAAGAAGATCAGTGAAACCAAACCAAATGCACTTCACTAATGAATATCCTCCAAAGTTTCTGGACTGGTATTATTGCAGGCAAGAACTGAACTGCTTTTTCTCTAGCAAACTGTAAGCTGTTCTCATGGTTACGGTTCCAGGAATTTGGAATGACAGGTCAACGTTATGAAAATGGGTAGATTTATTTGGCATGTTTCTATCTAGTAAATAACATTGTCCCAAAAAGAGGACAAGAGGCTACTGTACATTATCATGCATGGTGTTTATTCTCTGTGAAAAACCACTCTTTAAAGTCTCTGTCCCGACAAAGAAGGTGCTAACCAGACTTCGTACTTCTTAAAACCACTCATTCACAGAATGAGGACAAAAATATGTAACTCTTGTATCCTCTCCAATACTATAAAGGCACCACTGGTGTTTCCACTGCAAGATTCAGCTGTGTATATACACTACCCAGATGGCATGGAGCAAGGTTACAAAAGTATGCTTCCCATTTAAATGCAGGAATGTTAGCTTTTGCCATAGGGCAAAAATCTATTCTGTCAACTGGCTACTAAAAAAATAACCAATATTTCTTCTTTTAACCAATAATTTCTTCTAATAACCAATATGTCTTCTTTTACAAAGCTCCAAATATGGCATTATGCAGTTTCCATCAGCACAGCTTTGCACAATTGGTTTTCACTGAACCCCAAGTTGAACAAACAGGACAGCAGCAGAACGGGCTCCTCTGATACTTCCATTCCTCCGCTGTTAGAAGGGTCTTCCTTCAGAAAAGCCAGCAGAGCCCAGTTCCAAAGCCTCTGCTAACTACTACAAAATGGCATGAATAACTTATGCAGAGAAACGGGAACACCACCCACTGAGCTTCTCTCAAAGGTGGGCCTGCCCCGATGTGAGCGACAGCGGCACTTTGTCCCAGCGGAGCCAGGCTGGGACTGCACTGTCATCGTCAGCCATGGGCCCCAAGGTATTCACTGCCCCCACACGGGCCCTAACACCCCAGGGACATGCCCACGTACTGTTCTCAAGAAGAAACAAAAATTTAACATCAGGATGCGTCAATCCATCCAGCCCCAAGTGTTCTGTGAAATACTTAACTGAATCACTCATCCTCTTGGAAACTTGTTTTCCAAGTGACCTACCAAGGAGAACCGTCCTCCAAGGAATAGAGTCAGAGACAGCACTCCCAGGCATATCATCCTGGGATTTAAGGCCTGAGAACTCCAGGGCAGCAAACCCTGGACACAGAGACTCCTGAGCTTCACATTACACACACAGTCCTGCACAGGTAGCTTGAGAACCCGCATTTCAGACTCAGCCGGGTCTTGATCTCCAGGCCAACAGTAGAGAGGCCTAAGAGGGCCTTCTTCAGATTAGGTCTCAAGTTCCTGGGTCTCCAGATGGAAGCCTTGAAGCTCTGATAACAGGAATATTATCAGAACTTCTACTCTCACAGCCGAAGACCTGGGCAAGTTTCCAAGGTCCCTGGTAGGCACTGGGGTGCCTGGTAGGCTTGACAACCCAGCAGTTCTCTGAGCACTGGTCTGAGCTTAATCATAAGGTGCCAGGCTCCAAATTAACTTCTAACATTTCTAGAGAAAAGTCTCAGGGAATTTCCCAATACAGGAGAAATTTTAAAATGTCAAATTCTTCCATTAATTAGGAAACAGTAACTGTGGCACACCTCTGATTCCAGTTTCCTTCAGAAAAGTCTCTATGCTTTGTGTTACACCCTTAGAACAAGCCTTCTTCACCTATTAAAATACAACAAAAATAAATATAAACAAAATGTTCCAAATTGCCTCTAAATAAAATCTTCAAAATATAAAACCATTCCATGGGTTATCATAAAATTTGCAGTTGTTTTCACTTGCATGTGTGTGCCTTGAACTCAAAGCCTTCCATTCCAAAACAAAGATTCATCCTGCCTCAAGATTTACGGGCTAAAAGGACACATCCTGTAAAGTTGAACCCCCCAGAGGTTCAAAGCACAGACTCCAACTTCAGCATGGTGTGAAGTCACTGCTTTGCTGAAGAAACAAGAGTGGACAGCATTGTCCAGTACCAAAAGACATGGATCACAAGAACTGTCCTGAATGCCTCCAGGTACTGGTGAGCAAACAGCGCAGCCACCTGAGATAAAGGGCAGTGCACTTGACCACAGGAGAAACAGCAGATTCCTGGCATTCCAGCTCCTGGTGGGTAATGCAGCAAGGAAGGGAGGGATGAACCATGTAAGCAGTCACTGAGCAGGTGAGCCTACTAATTTATTAAGTAGTGCCATGAAGTTCTGCTGGTTTAGAGTCCCTGCTCTGGGTTTGACATCGTGCCACAGAAGGAATAATGAGATAAAGAAAGCCAGCCAGAATGCAAGCTCGTGGTGCACAGTTTGCCCCATCTTTCCCTACACTGCAGGTATGGAAACATAACCTTGTCTTTTAAAACATCAAGTATTTTACCTCAGTTGAGGGAATACTTACTTTACCAAGGAAGCATTAAACAGTCCTGCAGCTGCACTAAACTTCAGAAAATTGCAAAAACTTCTTCAAAAACTGAATTGTTATAATACTATCAAAATTCTCATTTTCCCCCACACCGAAATGAACAGGAGGGTGTCTCAGAGTTTGAAACATTTATAATATGGATATTTTTAGTGCGTCTATAAATCAGTGTTAGAGATCTTCTTTTAATATTTTATTTTCTTGTAATTAAAAGGTGACTATAAAAATTTCCCAGAATAAAGTAACACCACTCACATGATACATGCATGTCTGACTACAGGGAAGGATACACACCAAATCATTTAGGTCTCAATACTGCATTCAGTACCAATGACTTCAGAGATGAAGAAGCATAACCTTTTTAGAAGCAGCACACCTTCTCACCTGAAGATTCAGTTTTGCTTCAGTCTGTATTCACAACAGTTTAACCAGCTGCCACGATGCCATCTCACAGAGCTCTCTCACCGCTGAAGCGCCATGACTTAATTCTTGCTCCCCATTAACCACGCATACTGCCATAGCAGGGATAGTCAGTCAAATGATCCTATGGCCCTTTATTATCTTTAATTTCTGTTCTCCTGCTACTTTCACAAAATCATGTAGCATGTATTTCAGAAAAGAAAGCCAAACAGTAGTAATTTTCCCCCTGCAAACCAGATTCCATCTCAGAACCAAAAGTACAAACTAAGTATTATTATTACAGGTTTTTATGATGCTCAAAATGACAAAGTACAAAAAACCTTTTTGTTTTTTTCACTTCCAAAATCAGGCCACAAGTTGATGCAAACAAAACCAATATTGTGCAGTGCAATTTAGTTCCTGTACTATGTGTCCTTTAAAGTAGTAAACCCACAATTACCATGAGAAAAGTCCAGCTGGAGGTATCACCTACAAGTTGCATTACTTCTTCTTTATACCTTTTTTATCAAAGCATATGTTCTGCTTGAAAACAATTCAGCACCAATGAGTTGGCAGCAGAACAACAATTTAAGCAGTGGTGTCAATGAAGGTGGGAGGGGGAATTTACTAAAGCTATTTTTTCAGGTACAAAAGCCTGAGAAGCACGCTATATGGAGTCAGGCAAATATACATCAAAGATCATGAAAAAGCAACTAACTACATGCCTTTAAAAGCGCACTTCATGGATGAAAGCTGCCAAATTACAGAGGGGATTTACTGAGAAAAATGTGTTGCTGCCAGAATGGACAAAAGCATGCATTCTATCCATTCCAAGCTCCTCCCCGTCTCCTGTCATGCTCACAGCAAGAAGCGGCTCAGAAATTGACAACCACAGACTCCAGCACTGAAAGAGACAAAAAAATACCTGCTGGGAAATGCCTGGAGAATTTTTATTTTGAGCATTTGACACAGGAGACTGGAAAAAAGAAAAAAACAACCCACTTACGATCAAGAAACATCCCAGATTCTTGAAACCTGAAGTACCAATGCACAGCGCACACCTGGCTGGGTTTTTGAGGAGCCCACGTGCAGAAGCGCTTTTCCAACAGGCGCAGCAGCCTGCCCACCGCAGCGCACTGCTGCCGGCCCGGGACAGGAGTTTCCCGGAGTTTGCATGGAGTCGGGTCACGGAAACCTCACTCCCAGCGGGAGCATCTGGTGGCCCCTGAGGAGCCCAGGAGGCGCCCAGCTGCCCGGCCAGGCTGGCCCGGGGAGCGGGCAGCGCGTCCCGGGCGAACCTCTCACCCCGCGCCCCTACCTGGCTGGTGTCCTCGCCGTGCTCCAAGTGCACGATGCCCTGGCTCCTACACTCCGTGTCGCTCAGCACGTCGTCCTCCGAGTCCTCCAGGAGGGACGAGGAGCCGGTGGAGGAGACCGAGGAGTTGGACAGCCTGCGGGACTGCAGGTGCAGCGAGCTGCCCGTCCTCAGCCCGCCGCCCTCCGGCCGCGCCGGCCGCGCCTGGGGGCTGCCCTGCGCCTCCTCGCTCTCCTCGGCGGTGACGGTGAGCCGGGGGATGACGGGCGGCAGAACCCCGTTCGGGGGTCGGCAGCCCCTCTTCGGCCGGTCGGGCAGCTGCCGGGCGGCGGCGGCGGCGACGGCGGCACAGCGAGCCTCGAAGAGGGAGCAGAGCTCCCCCACGGTCAGCCGCTTGGCCCGGCTGAGCTCCGGGCTGCTGTGCAGCCCCGCGCGGGGCTCCATGGCGGGGTCGGTGCCGGGCGCCTGCCGAGTAGCGCTCCAGGACCGGCGGCCGGAGGCGTGCATGGGGGAGCGCCGCGCCGCCGCCGGGGAAACTTCTTTGTGGCTCAGTCAGTCTCCCGCGGCTGCCCGGAGCCCGGCGGAGAGGCGCATCTCCAGCCCGCCCTGCCCGGGCAGCTCTGAGTCACCCGCGGCGACAGCCGGAGGCTGCTACCCTGCCCGCTGACCCGGCGCCAGGGCCATGGGGGCGCGCTGAGCCCGCCCGATCGCCCGCCCGCCGCCACCGCCCCGCTCCGCCTCGGCGCTGAGGGGAGGAGCGAATCGAATCGCGTCGAGTCGAGTGGAGCCGCGCCGCGGGAGCCCCTGCCCGCCCCTTCCCGCCGCCGCCGCCGCCGCCGCCGCCACCACCACCACTCTTTTGGTTTCGCTTTCCCTGCGGCGGCCCCCGGGGAGCGGCCTGGGATAGTCCCGGTGCCTGCCCGGGTGTTGCGCCCCGCGCCCGCCTTACCTCAGCGCCGCCGCTCCCGCCCCAGCCCCTGGCCGGGCCGCGGCTCCCCGGGCACGGCGGCTGCGCAGCGCAGCCCGCCCCGGCCGCCCGCGGGCCGGAGGGGCGGCGCGGCCCCACAGCCCACCCCCGGCTGGGGACGCGGGGGAAGTGGCCCTTGACCCTCCCTGGGGATCTCCACCCTCTCAGGGCTGCGCGTGGCGGTGTTGGGTCCGCGTGTGACCGCGCCCTCGGTGCGCGGTGACAACGGGGGACACCTCCAGGCCTCCGCGGCCGCCGTGGCGGGACCGCGGCATCCTGGGGGGCCCTCAGCGCACCCCGCGGCGGCGGGGGCGTGCCCGGGCTGTCACCAGCCCGCGGGGAGCGGGTGGCCGTGCGCGGGTGGCCGCGCGGTGCCGGCAGCTGAGCGGCGGGGACGGGGCGTGGGGCAGCGCCGGCCCCCGGGGGGCCCGGATTGCTGTCAGCCCGGGCGGTACCTACGGAGCAGCGCTCAGTCGGGTTGCCTTGAGCCGCCGGTTGCCGCGATACCCCAGCCCCCTTTACGAACGAATTTCAGCGTTTGACACCCCCTGCCTCGGTACTTCTCGCCTGCTGAACTCCCACTCTTTACCTAAAATGCAACCCGTGCTGGGCTGCGGCATGTGTTGTAATTGTAGCTATTAAGACCTTTGGAACAGGGAAGGCGTTCTGCCGTAGGGTTACATCAGCTGAAATGATTACTAAAATTAATAATTTTGGAACCAAACGCTAAAGTCTTCAGCTGAGTTTTTGCTCATTTATCTCATTGTTTCCTTGTACTCTCCCATCTGTCTCTCGCCATCTGCTCTTTCTTGCCTAGTGCTTGGGCTGGGAGCTCCTTGCAGAATGGGCTGTGGAGCTCCACACCCAGCGCAGTCCCAGCCTGGGCCGGGGCTGGGACTCTTCCCTCCAGTGGCGCTATAAATTATTTGTTAACCTGTCTTGTGATTCGGTCAGATTATTTGGCTGCAGTTGATTATTTTATAGCCTGGTCTTGCAGGTTACCTTTGAAAAAGCCTGTTCCAAAAGGCACCACACGGCATGCATGCTCCTGAGGTAGCTGCTGTGCTTCTCACAAGGCCCACAGCTTGTGAATGCTTAGGAACAGACAAAAAGGCAGCTGGGAAACTTCATAAATAATCAGTCATCTTTGGACACTTTTCTGGAACGAGGTGGTGCCTAGACAGGAATTTGGGCAGTCTGGATTTTCAGCTTAAATGGCAAAGCTTTGTGGTGGACTTAGTTTTGTGTAGAAGCCATTGTGGGAGTTTTTCCAAGGTGTATGTGATGAGGGAAGCAGGGCTGACAGCTGCCACCAAATTATGTGAAAACACAACCAGTAAAGTGCACAGTAAAATGGTTGGCAGTGCAACTTTTCTCCAACAGGCAGTGAGAACACCAAGGTACCTGTAGGAGAGTATTCCTTCATGGTAGACTGTAATGGATTTACTTTCTTTCTGAAAGAAGGCTGTCACTGCTTTTATTATTAATTTTGCAATTAGTTTCAAATTTCATGTAGCAGAAAGGCAGTCTCAAAACATGAGAATTGATTATACCTAATAAATACCTAAAGTCATAGCAATTTACTAAAAAGCATGATTCTATAATTGATGGTTTTATAAGAATACTCACAGTAATAAATTTATAGATAGAGCAGAAAATGCAGGGAGCGGTTTTAAATGAGTATTCAAGATTGTCCACACACACGGGTTGGACCCACGTAACTCTTTTATGTCTGTGGCAGGTTCTGTCTGTAGATAAGCAAGCTGGAAAAATGTATTTATTCACAGGAGAGGGGTTACGTGTGAGCTTTCACAGGGCAAACAGGAACCCTTCAGGAGAGCCCTGCTGCATGTGGAAGGACATTTCAGTCTGCAGTCTCTTTTAGCCATTGCTCTCTCTGCTGATTCTGCAATTACAAAATTATGTGTGGTCTATGATTAGGAAACTATTTAGGATCCTTAACCTTGGCAACAGTTCTGAGACCACAAACTCAGTTCAGTTATAAAATATAATTTAAAAGATTTTATTTTCAGCTAATGAAGATGGAAACAAAAGCATGCAATACATTATCATTTTAATAAATACATGTATAAAAACTGTCTTTTTATAGTATTGATTAGTGATGATTGGTTGGATGAGCTTAGATAGGTTTAATTGACTTCATATCTGCTTTAGAGAGATTCTCATCTCTGAAGTTTGCATAAGATTAACTCAATATCTTTCAAAGCTACCTGGAGAATAAAGAGATTCTTCAGTCAATATCACCACATTTCCTTGTAAGTGTACAGCTGTTTTAACAAATGCAATGGTACTCTGTGTCCTGCTAGTGGCTTGTACTTTTCTCTTGTGAAACCCTGCATTCCTGACAGGACACGGCCGCCTATGTCCACTGGTGATGCTCGCCAAGAGTTGGCTCTGGTAAGATACAGATGAATGTGTCCCTGCTGTACAGATGGGTGGACTGATAGACAGTACATGAGTTGACTACAGGCATGTCGTTAGTAGCAGGAACAGGAAGCTTCAGATTTGCTCTGTGCCACTGTAACCGCCAGATCGCGTTCCCACCTCCAGGGGTGAAGCGTTTTGCTTATCGCAGTCTTTCTGGCTCCTATCGGTGCTGCTGCACACTTGCCAGGGTTTCACATTTCACACACACCTGCTACAAAAACTGTTTTCTGCCTTTATTTATATTGGCAAAAATAAAAGTCTATGTCATTCCAATGAAATCCCTTTCTAAACATTGTTATCATTAACATATTGCTTATTTCTATTTCCTTTCAGTTTGCATTCCCACAGGGTGCCTAAGCTTTGACGAAACAGGGGCAAAAATGTGACGGACATTTCTAAATAGGTTAGAAAGATTTCATGAAGACAACAGTTTAAATATGACCTAGAGGGGACCCTTGGGTTTGACTTGGCCTGTGTAGTACATACATAATTGGTCACTCCCCACGTGATATTTCTCAGAGACCTTAGAGCATGACAGCTAAGAAATGCCACCTTCTTCAATTCTATGCTGAGCTTGACCTCAGAAGGCTTAAGAGCTGTGATTTGCAAGTTTCTCTTGGATGCAACAAGCACAAGCATTTATTAGTATTTACCTTATCTCTTTCAGGATATAGCTGGGGAGAAAAGGAGTTGGGTGTGTTTTTGTACAGAAAGCCCCTTTTTCCAGAACTGGAAGAAAGGCACATGGCCAAGGTGGCCGTGCCTAAGGGAAGATCTCGACTCACTCACAGCATTCATGCCTGAGGCAGAGTTTCCCCTCCAGGGCTGGCAGAGGAGCAGCAGCAGGGACAGCAGGCAGCCTCATCACCAGCTTCAAAGGGGCTGGGGACCCTGGGTGCATATTTTAGTTCTGTCTTTGCTGCTCATTAGAAAAAGTGAGCAAGTTAGTGCATGTTACAGTCACATCCTCTTTTGGTCATACAAACACAACCAGACCAAATTATGCAAGTACACAGCTGCTGCATGCAAGAGGAGAATGAGACTCCAAACACGGGTCATATGACATGAAAAGAATTGTTGCAATAAGTGGGAGCTCTTTATTTTTGGGATTAATTTTTGTAGGCGATTTGCCAAAGCACTCTATGCAAGACGTGTATATATTTTTGATATAAACTCTGGACACCTAGTAAATGAAAGCCATATTATAAAAAAAAAAAAAAAAAAGTGGGGGGGTGGGGGTGTGGGGAGGGAATGTCTTTTTACCTAAGAAGAAGCAAAACTGTAACTGCTGTGAGTGTATGGATCAGACGAACCTACAGGAAAGAGACAATAAACTATGAAGGTCCCCTCGTGGCTGAAATTAAAATTACATTTCGAACTCAGGCCTCCCACTATTCAGCTACCTGACATGCTTAAACTGGAGAGGGGGAGACAACACACCTCAGGCACAGTCAGATGCCACTGCCCCCTTGGAAAAATAGGTGCAAGTGCTTGAGATCATGAGGTGATAGCTATGACAGTGAGAAAGAACACAAAGGATAAGGTCAGAGAGGAGGAAGGAGTGTGCACAGCAGCCCTGCTAGCAAAATGTCTGCTGGTGTATAGAGCATAGGGTTACTCCATAAGGAAGGGCAGCGAAGTACTCTGGAAAGAAAGAGCTACACAGGAAGTGAAGATCATCACAGAGAGGGAAAAACCTGGGAGAAAAACTATTTTTCTCCTACATCTGCATCATGTAGCCATTCATTCTGCAGCCAGTTGCTGTTCTTCACCATGAAAGAGGAAGAGAAATTACTTTTCTTCTCACTTCCCTCTCACTACTTTTATCCTTCCTATTCTTCCTGCTGGCCTGGGGGCCGACAATTCCATAAAATAAAATAAAATGGGGGAGGAGAAAGGGCCTCAGGTATAGTATTCCATGATAGGAAAGTGTGCTGAAAGGAGTAACCAGGTAGCAGCATCACTGGCAGGTTGCTGGGTTGGCATGTGAATTGTGCACTCCCTCCTCAAAGTTCCCATAACTCCATAGAAGAGCATCTGAGATACTCTCATGGTTTCTGCTTATGTTTTCCCTGTTCTTGCCTTAGGTAAAGGATTTATCTTCCACAGTTTGCATTTCAGCAGAAAATCTACACAAAAATGTCATGTGTTTGAGCTGGTTACAGGTAATGCTCCCTAACAAACATGTTCCTCTTAGTTCCCTGTGAGCTGATTGTGAGAACTTCAAAACAAAGGTTTGATTTAAACATAATTACTCCAGTGAAGCCACTTCTTAGCTTTACACTTCAAATAAGCATAGTTGTTATTTTTGTTATTTTTGACTAGCCGTTTTTAACCCCTCAGAACACTGGGACAGATTTGCCTGTATTTATAGTGACACATCAAATTTTGTGGACTTACTCCTGGTTTATAATACTGTAAAGGAGTGGCGGATATGTCTCACTGTGAATACAGACAGACAGTTTCACCTGTTTAATTTCACCTGTTCATCCTGCAATCTGTGGGCATGCTTAAGGAACAAATCATGGTTCTTCCCAATCTTTAAAAGACATCTTCAGCAAAAGCCTATTCCACTTCTGAGACATTTAAAGGAATAAACTACTGTGGTTTGGCCCTGACTGGATACCAGATGCTTACCAAAGCCACTCTATTGCTCCCCTCCTCAACTGTACAGGGAAGAGAAAATATAATGAAAAGTCATGGGCTGAGATAAGGCCAGGGAAAGATCACTCACTGATTACCATCACCAGGAAAAAAACATATTTAACTTGGAGAAATTAATTCAAGTCATTATTAATCAATATTGGACTAAGACAATGAGAAGTAAAACAAAACTTAAAAATCACTTTCCCCCACCCCTTCCTTCTTCCTGGGCTTTAATTTATGCTCAATTTTCTATCTTCTCCCCACCAGAGATGGAGGGAGACAGCAATGGGGGTTATGGTGAGTTCATCACATGGTTTCTGCTGCTGTTTCCTCCTCAGGGGAAAGACTCCTTCCCCTGCTTCAGTGTGAGGTTTCACCGACAGGAGACAGTCCTCCACAAACTTCTCCACAAACTTCTTCTCCCACAGACCACAGTTCTCCACACACTGCTCCAGTGTGGGTTCCTTTCCATGAGTTGCAGCCCTTCAAGAACAGTGTCCAACCTGGATCTGCCACAGGGTCACAGGTTCAGCCAGCAAACCTGCTCCAGCATGGGCTCCACAAGTTCTGCCAGGAGCCTGCTTCAGCCTGGGCTTCCCAGCAGGTCACAGCCTCCTTTGGGCATCCACCTGCTCCATCCTGGGGTCCTCCAGGGCTGCAGGAGGATCTCTGCATTCCCACTGACCTCCATGGGCTGCAGGGGCACAGCTGCCTCACCATGGTCTGCAGCACAGGCTGCAGGGGAGTCTCAGCTTTGGTTCCTGGAGCACCTCCTGCCCTTCCTTCTGCACTGACCTTGGTGTCTGTGCAGTTGTTTCTCTCACATGTTCTCACTTCTCTCTTCTGTGTCTGCAAGTACTTTTCCATAATAACATTTTTTTTCCCTTCTCAAATGTGTTATCCCAGAAGCACTTCTATCATCACCGCCTGGCCCAGCCTCAGCCAACAGCAGATCTGTCTTGGAGCTGGGTTGGATTGGCTCTGTCAGACACAGGCAAAGCTTCTGGCCGCTTCTCAAAGAAGCCACTCCTGCAGCCCCCATATATGCAAATCCAATACAACTATAAAAACCTCGGTAGATTATGGAAAAAAGAAAGAAACAACAAAATCTAAAAGTCTGAAATAACTAGATTTTAATGAAGATTAAAGCCAAATAAAGTATTTTCAACAGAAACCATCACTACTAATCTGGCATGGTAGCTGAATTGAAATAGCTTTTTCAATCCTGTTCCTACACAAAGGTGGCCAAAAATCTATATTTCAACAGTCACAAGCTTGTATTTCCCTTTGCAAGAGGGAAATCTCTGGAAAACTCTTAAAACTTCTTACTGAACTACCTGGATGCTGGAGGTAGGAGTGTTCAGTACACTAATATTTCTTTGTCCACACACTTTGCTTTGCAGGTTCATTTGACAGCATTAAGAATCAGACATCCTGAAAAGTCATAGACACACCCTAGTGAGAATAATGATGCCACGTGAGTTTATATTTAAGGAAAAAAAAAAGCTAAGGAGTAACTACTAAGCAACAAGCAAGCAGCTCTGTTTTAATGTAGGAGTCTGGCTTATGCTGGTGCAAAATGACTCCAAATGGTTTGTAGAGGGTTTTTTATGATATAAAGGTGCTCTTTGGCATGACCTAACTCCAAATTAATGCCAGTGTGTCTCTTACAAAGATCAGTTTTTTCTCTGTATTCCCAGCATCTGTTGGCACACACGTTTGCCCAGCTTTGTGTACTAGACCACAGTATGACACAGAATTGACAAAGAATTTTATTCACAGGACTTTACTATTTATCTCCAGAATCAACTCAAATATAGAATAAAAATAGTAACACAAGAGGGAATAAAAAGTAAAATAATATGAAAAAATACACAGGAAACTCTTTCTCTGGAATTTTGGACATTTCTGTTTTATAAAATCAAATATTGCATGCTTTATGTTTATTTGCCTGTGAGAAATACGTTCTTCACTTGAAGTCATGGGAGCCGATTTTGCACTAATATTAGTACGTCCATGTTGTCACTATCTTCAAGGAGTTTTTCACCACAGGTGTCAGAAAATTTTCAGGCAGAGGGTGTTGCAAAGGACTGCATTCCATAATGACTTCCTCCAGTTGACCATAAACGTGTCAGGGGAAAGAAATGAGATTCACCAAAAGCAGAAGAAATAAAGCATAGGCTGAGAGGCAGCTCCCCAGCCTGGCCGGCAGCACCGGGGCCGTGCCGGGCCCGTTCAGCACCGCGGAGAGCTCAGGGCCCCGGGACACCGCCCCACACCGGCACCGCCTCCGCCGAGCCCGAGCCCCGGCCCCCCGTGCCGGAGAGCTCGCTCCGGTACCACAGCAGAGTTTAAAACCAACCCCAAACCTAATGTCTGTACTCCGTTGCATTTCTAGTTCTGTCTTCAAAACAGGAAACCCGTATTTTGTCATGATTTTGAAAACTCCAACACTAGCAATGCCTCTACAGAATGTCTGATAAGGTTCTTAAACAGTGTCCTGGTTTGGGCTGGAGTAGAGTTAATTTTTTTCGTAGTAGCTGGTACAATACTGAGTTTTGGATTTAGGATGATAACATGTGTGATGTTGACAACACACTGCTGTTCTGGCTGTTGCTGAGTAGTGCTAACCCCAAGCCAAGGATTTCTCAGTTTCCCAGGCTCTCCCAGTGTGGAGGTGCACAAACAGCCGGGCAGAGGCGAAACACAGAGCCAGGACAGCTGACATGAACTGCCAAAGGGATACTCCATGCCACAGAACATCATCCCCAGTGTATAAACTGGGAGGAGTCAGCCAGGAGGTGTCTTTGTCTCTGCTGCTTCCACCATTGCTAAGAGCACACAGAGTTCTCTTCAGTAACTAAACTGGGATTGTAGATCATTAGATTGGGTTTCCATCTGTTTCTCTTTCCAAGAGAGCATATTGCTAGAAAAAAGACACTGAAAATAAGACAGATAAACCAATCACTCTTCCTTGTAAGGAACTACATTACTATAAGTCAGAGGTAGCCAATCTTTCAGAAAATTCTCTTTCAGCTAATTCCTCTGACCAGGAATTCCTCCAATCTCTTGAACTTTAGGTGTTTTCCATTGTTTTGTCTTTTCCATGGGATTACTAGCACAATTTGTCAACAGTGATAAACGAAGTAGCCCTGCAAAAGTACCAGGGGAAAAATATTCCATGCTTTTACTGGCATAAAAAGATATTAACATAGCATTTAATATCAAGGAAAAAATACAGCAATATGAAGAAAAATGTTAGAGGTATTTTATTAATGTATCCAATACATAATAGCCTCAGGTAAGTACAATTTTCAAGGCTGCCCGATGACTAGACAGGAAGCAAAGAAAAACACACATCCTCTTTGAAAAGCAAGAAGACCTCTGCCTCCCTAATGGGGTTGTTATCAACCCAAATAAACTTTTTTTTCGTTTTGCTTTACAAAGCTGAAACGTTAGTTATGATATTTGCTAACTGGAAGCTAATATTTTTGTAGGGGTTTTTTTCTGTATATCGGTTGGAGTCATAATGAATCCTATTTTCCTTATAATGTTATTAAAGATCTTGCCAAAGAGCTTGAGAAATTGCCTCTGAGAGCATAAGCACCTTCAGAAATGGAAAGACTGAACTGAGATGACACAGGAACACTGCAGTTTATTTACTGGAATTCATTTTCATTCTAGGAATTGCATTTCTCTCACAGGCAGTTTTCTGTAATTGTCATGAAAACATTTTCACTTTGATACACATGCATAGGGATTCTTGGAAAACAATGTTATTTCAGCTTTCATCATGTTCAGCAGAACTTGGGCTGAAATTAAAAATGGAAGTATTGAGTTGCACACAGAAAATGCTTAATGACATATTCATATATAACTATATACCATACCTGTTTTTCAGGTTGTCAAATGAAGATAAAACTCATAAAAAGATATTCAGAGAGACTTAATGGATGAACAGATGAAACAATGACAGAGGTGAATCACAGCACACATAAGAATATGCCTTTCCAAAAATAATTAAGCGAATACTGCTTCATAAATAATTTTATATAAAATTGAACCAGTTCAGTTAGAACTTAATTATAAATCAAATCCATAATGCTCTATTCTCCTGCCCAGTTGCAGCCCAGAAAATATCTTTACAAAGGTAGGCTTTCACCATGGAAGAAGTTAAGTGCAGTACAGAAACAAGAAGTCCTTGCTAGAACAGCCCAGTGTAACTTCCAGTGTTAGCAGCTCGTTAGCCCTCACCACCGAGCAAGTTAGATAGGATAGCTTGTGGTGAACCCGTAGGAAAACTACTGGGACGAGAAAGCCACCAGTGGCTATGTTGAAACTGAATTCTTGTTCCAGGCAAAGAGGAAGATAAGCAGAGAGAGAAGGGTAGAGAAGAAGAGGGACAGAAAGAATAGGCATGGGTCTTGAGATGCAAGACTTCAGGGGAAAACAAAAAAAAACCACAGAATTGAAACAAGCACCGAACAAAGACCTCTCTCCGGGCCAGCCTCCCCTGCCGAGCCCCTTCCGCCACCAGATGGCCCCATATGGACGCCGATGAGTATTTGTTACTTGCTCCAAAGACTTCGGGCGTTCCAATGTCTAATTTCCAAGGATCCTAGCTGCCAACAGGAAAACAAAACGAAACAGAAAAATCCAGACGTCCATGAGTCTGTCCTCATGAGGCTGGAGGGTTTTAACAGTCCGGGTACAAGAACTTAGATTAGAATACATGTCTCAAATCCTGGGATGTTTCTCATGGAGTCTCATGGTTCAGTTTTTCAATTACGAGTGACTTGTTCCTACATTGAATTAACACTGAACTGACAGTACAAATGGGAACTTACTAATATGTGACATACCTGGGTTCATACTTTCAATCTGTGTGGCATTTGGAAAGTAAAAGGTTTGCATCTGGCTTTGGGTGCTCCAGGAGATCTGGAAACCACCTGGAACTGTAGAGAATTCAAAGGACAGCAGCACAGATGAACAGAAATTAAACATTACCAGCTGTGCAAAGCTTGAAAAATTGGCTTGCTAAGCTGTTTGACAAAGAGCTTTGTTGTTCAATTGCAGGCAGCAGCTGGCATTGTGGTCAGGGTACTGAGTTAAAGTTGCTAGCCAGAAGTTATCTTCAGGATAATAATCTGCTTACATTAATTTGATTGCTTTTCCTCTGTGTTTATTTCTTACCTGTGATGTCTTTTTGAGACAATCAATTTTCTGAGAAAATTAACTGTTTAATGTTCAGGTGTCAGGTGGATTCTCTCTTAAATTTGTCACTTTACTTTTCCTTGCTTATTACAAGCTAAAAATCTTGAGAGGCTCTTTTATCATGCAGGCATCCCTGGGGACCGATCTTAACAGATCTCTGAGGGTAAACAAAATTTAACCCTGCAGAGAATGATGGCCCCTCATGAGAGAGGGTTTCCTGGGTTTTTTTGGTGTATGATTAACAGAGGCTTCTGAGACCTGATGTAAATCCCAAAAAGAGATTTCTTCCTTTAACCACTAAACCTATCTAAATAGAAGATGAGTTAATTTTTAAGCAAGGAGAATGCCTTCAAAGCACCCTTTATTTAATATTTACATTTCAGCTTGTAGTAGGTAATATCTCACTGGTGGAGCAAGTGCTTGAAGAACTTTCCCACACAAAAAACCTTCTGAAAATAGCTGCAATACGTCCAGCAACAACCTGTGCCTGAGTAAGTCAGCATCTACAGCACGTGTTTGGAGGCCCCCATATGTGGGAACTCAGCAGGAATCCATACATGCAGTTCAGGTGAATACTGAAGAAGGGATCTGGGAACAAATGGAGGACAACGCAATCAGGTAAGGTAAGAGTTGGGATATTAGTCATAGATTTGTACATAAAAAGCTTTCCCCCTAGTTCTGCTACATAATAGAAATATAAACTGGAGTATGCCTACCTGGATTATGGTATTCATGCTAAATTCTGCTCTGAGCCCCACCTCTGTCTTGATTGTTGCACTTTGGTGGGCTCCACAAAGGCTGCATAATCTTTTTAACAATAGCTTTACAGGGACTTTTTGAGAAAACCCTTTCATCTTGCTAAGCTTTGGTACATCTCTAAAAGAAGCCATAATCAGGGTCCTGAATATGTAAAGGATGTGTTCATATAGGGGTGAGCAAAGGTGAGGTGTACATGGGTAGTGTTGAAACAGTGTGGAGCCATTTCCTTTTCACAGACCTGATCCTGTTATACATCACTCATTTTTGCTCTGCTGATTCATTTGGAATTTCAGTCTCAGTATACTGACTGAGATTTATGATCACTTGAGCTTTTTCTATAAAAATAGTTCTTATTAGAAGCAGCATTGTAACTACACCCCTGCATACATTTGATACCTGTTCAGAACTTGCAGGAGGAAGTTCCTGAAATTTCAGACATTTCTATCAAGTAAATTCTCTGCCTGTTTTGATTATATTTGGTTTACATAGATTTAGGTATGTCACCCAATTCAATAACTTTTTTTTATACTAAAGCATGTCCTAAATTATAATTCTGGAAGGAAGGGAGGTAAGAACTGCTGTGACAGAGATAAATCAAGTCAGGCCAAAGGCAGGGTCATGGAGTGGTGGTGCGTTTTTCTTTTCCTGTTTTCTACTTCTTTTTCTACTTCTATGACACACAGGCTAAAAAAAATGGTTATCATCAAGCTAAAAGCTTTTGACTTATTAACACTCTAAGCACAGAAATGGAATCACCTTCTAGCTGTGAGCAGTGAGCACTACAATGTGTCTGATGTGCAATGTCGTGCATGGGTGGTGTTTCCTCTTCTTCCTGCTACAGACACTTCTGTGGAACAGCAAACACTTCAAGTTTCATTGCTCACACCCTTTATCCTGTTCACAGGTCCTGCTCTTTGAAGTTCTCTGAGCAATAAACCACTAATCACAGTTTACCTGTTAAGACTCACATTCAAAACTGTGTGAAAAATTAGGAGTGCTTGCAGGCAGAATAATTGTTTTTTAAAGTGAAGGAAACATCTTCTTCAAGGAACAGCTGGTGAAATGGTCTCCATTGCTGACATACACTGATCATCTGTTAGATCTGTTATAATTCCATGAAGAAAGTATGATGTCAGGTTTGTGGATACTTATCCTGAAAGTGTGTGTGTGAGGATTTCCATGAGAGTGGGAAAAATCTCTTATTTTCTCACTGCTGATTGATAGATTTGTGGGAAAAATGCAAGCTTGACTTTGCAAGATTTTTTCCTTCTCTTCCTTTTTTTCCACTTATTTGCATTTTTTCTCCAAAATGAAATGCACATTAGTATTTGCTAATTCTTTCAATTCTTTAAAATTTCTGTGAGGCAGGCTTATATTAATGTAGTAAAGAAGAGGCAAGCAACTTTGTATTGATTGTTGCCTAATAGTGTGTGGCTTTTTTTTTATTATTTGATACAACAATTTTGAGGTGCGTTTGTTTTTTAAACAGACATTATTGAGAAGGATGAAAAAGTAGATTAATGTGTTAACAGTTTATTAAGATAATCACAAATGAACATTTCAATGATCATATGACAGGCATATAACAATAAATCAGAAGATGAATTATGGTACTCCCTCCCATTTCAAACCCTCCCTGGGGCCTGAGCCTCACCACACTGCCTCCACCCTTGCTCTCAACCACAAGAATCCATTTTCCTTCCAGGAGAACATCACTAAGGGTTAGGATTCATAGGAAAGAAGCTCCACTGAGGGTTATTCTCTGGGCAAAAGTCAGGAGGGAGCGCAGCTCAGCTTAGAGCCTTGTTCTGGACATTGCACTTCTAGGGAAGACAGTACAGGAAACTTCTCTTTCAGGCCGTGAAGAGAGTGTTGTGTTTTAATTTTCATCATAAAGTGTACAGGTGTCTTGCAGTTTTTGTGGGCTGTTTAAGACAGTATCCAGAGCCTTCATTATATTACAATATCAATAATCTTTTTTTTTCTGTTTTCCAACAGGTTATTCTCTTTTCCAACCCATTATTCTCATTTTATTACTCTGGGTAATCGACAATTTATGCCATTCTTGTATGATGCTGTGTCCAAACCCGGTGTTATATGGGTACACATGCCCACATATGTCCTCTGTAGCTTTTTTTTTTTTTTTTTTTGCTCAGGCCCACATCAGCTAAACAGCATTACAGTAGCCAGTGCTCTGAGGTGATATACAGTTCCCTGTTAAATAGGAGCATAGGCAAATGGCAAGACTCAAAGTCTGCTGTGAATATTTACAGAGACTTTTCTGCTTTGATAGATACCCTTCTGCTACTGAATAGTGCTTGTGATGAATGAATTAGCCATCAGTTTTCTGACACCACTGTGGGAACAATATGTGAACCTCTGTCAAGAGGAAATAAGAATAGAAAGGCATTCACACCTAACAGCAAGAAACAATGCTTTAACACTGCATGCTGATAGCAAAGACACTTATCAAACTCTGTCAGTATCATTTCTTCAGAGCTTTCCTAGGCTGGATGAAGGTGACAGAGTACTCATGTATTTTAAGATATACTTACAGCTTCAGACATAGCTCTGGAGGGATCTGCTCATGTAGAAGTGAGTTATGAAGCAAATCTTATTCCGCTCTACCTCTGCATGATCTGTCAAAGAATGTAGGAGAAGCATGTAGCTCTTATTCAGGAAAAAGAGAAAGACTGCATCCTTCTGCATAGCCTTAACATGGATGGGAGTAATTTCCAGCTTCCTCTGACTAAAGCAAACTAACAAGTAAAGAAAAAGAAAAACCTACATGAACTGCAGGGTTGCCAGGGCAGCATGAACAATCCACTACCGGGAGCTATTAGGGTTATGGGGGACACCAAATATGGTGGTGGAGAGGGTAAGATCCAGTACATGAATCACTCTGAATAAAATCATAACCTTATTTTTTTCAAAATTGTTTTCCTTGGTCTTCTCACTTTGTATCTCTCCTTGTGCCAAAGCTGACCCATTTATGAGATAGTCAGCCAGGCAAGACCTACCACATGTATGGAATGCTACTCCTGGCTTGTGTATACAATCTGCTGTCAAGTGGGATAGAGAGCACTTCTTTCTGAGCCTTCTCCTGTCACTGTGGCCTGATCACTCTCTCCAACTGATGTCATATATCACTGCACCTTCCCACTGGAGCAGGTAATTCCTGCAACCCACTTCCTGCACTGAGAGGGCTCCTCCAAACCCTCATAACTTAAACCCCATTGTGTCAATTTTTCAGTCTCCTTTTCCCTCTCCCTTGGCCATGCTGCTGACAGAAAAGGCTGTACAAATTGGTGGCTACTCTGTGATTAACTTATTTTGTATCTGTCCTTTTCTGTGTGATGAGAAGCTGAGAGCCAACTTTGGGTCCAAGACTAGCATGCCAGCCTTTATACATGTGCAGATTTAGCTGAGAGGAACTAAGTGCATTTGAGAGATTTTCAAGTTAGCTGCTGAGAGACCGACATCCCCTAGACATGGTGCCAATAGTTACGAGTTGCTAAAACTTGTTACAATTAATATGATCACAAATTAATAATTGAACATGACTAGACAATAGATTTTTTTTTTTTAGAGGAGACAAATCTCATGCTTAATATAATAGCAGTTGTAGACCCCCTCAGTGATCTAAAACCAAGGTCACCTAGGAATATAAGAAGGGGGTAATGGTTTGAGTTGCTTCTCCCACATGTTTCATTGTTTCCCTCACCATAAATACACAATTTATTTGCACTCATTCTCCTGTAAGGTGAGAAAGCAACAGGTAGAACAAATGTACTATGTATGCATAAGGTTACCCCACTCCTCCCAAGTACTGTGCTCAGATAAGTCCAGGGGACTGTGGATTCCAACAGAACAAATGGGAAAGCCCAAACATTGTCCCCACTGTGCTGACTGGCCTGCCCATTGACTGTGTGTTAAGGGCTTTTGGAGAATAACTAAGAGTCACTTTTCCACAGAGATTTTAGATCATGCATCACCCCAGTTGTACAGTTTAAAAGTTACCTCTAACTACTTCACTTAAAAAGGACTAATGCATTTTTCAGACCTTCTGCTAAAATCAGACCCTAATCCTTACAAAAGTGAAGAGAGTTTGTAAAGTCGCCATGAATACCAGAGATGCTCATCAGAAGATTTTAAGAGCTATAATGGAAACTTTGTCTGAATTGCTGACAGCTCTGCTGCTTGAGGGATGAAGCTGATGGGCTGCTAGAGAGGAAGATATTCTGGCATTAGCTTCTACGTAATGCAGCTTCAAGCATCTGAAGTTATTTGCTCCTTTCCTACAGTATTCATGATCAAGGCTCTTGCAGACAGAGAGGTTTAACTCTCAAGCAGATTATTTATTGCTTCTTTTGTCTTTTTCTAATTTAAAAAATGACATAAGAAGAGTGTTCTAAAATATTAATTGTGAAAAACAACATTCTTCATCTTCCCCATGTCTCTTACCAATGGGCCAAAATCTATAATTTATTAATAGCTTTCATGAAACAAATGTAAACTGTTGAAGGAGGACAATAATTTTAATAGTTAGTGGTACAATAGGTCATGGGATTTTTTATTATAGTGCTTAGGATGATTAACCATATCTACAAATTCCAGGACGATCTCATCAGCAGTCACCAACCCACCTATCAAGCACCTGTGAAGACAAGTTCCACCCGTTTTGTACAAAGGAAACTGTTCTTTGTTTGACCTACATTAGTCATTCAGGGAAAAAGAATCCTCATATTTCATAGTATAGTTGAACAAAAAAAAATCCATTTCATACAATTTTTTTATCTTCTCAATTTGTTGTGAGGTCAGTTGTCTGAGGTACTCCAAGGTGATACCGCTGTCAGTTCGTTTCTCTGAGCCATATCGCTTCAAGCTGGGGAACTGCAGGCTCTCTGGTGCACCGATGGCCTTCAGAACATGCTCAGAGTCCAACTCAAGAGTTTCATACTTACCCAAAATATCATAGTGAATGTTGCAAGGATCACAGAGCAAAAACATTGGTTTCCAGTGAATGTCAAGATTCTGTGGTGGTTTTGCCATAACATAGTTGACAAACTCCTGGAAACTCACTTTTTCAGAAGAAGCTTTATTTTTCCTGAACATTGCCTTAATCTCATCAGCAAGTGTGGTGCTGTAGTACTGTTCAGAGTGCAGGAGTTTGTCTCTGTAAGCTGAAACCAGCCGTTCCAAGGGATGCCTGGTGAACATCACTTTGGTGTAATTGTTTAGAAATTCCTTTTGTAAGGCAGGAGGGTAAGACACCAGCCTTTTGATCAGTGAGGTATGGTGGATGTTGTCATGCTCAATTTCATCAGCTTTTGCATTCAAGTCTGATTGAAGAACAAAAATAGTTCTCTTCCAGTTGGAGCAGCCTACCTTGGGCACCTCACAGTAGACAAATTTATGCTTATGCTCCACAAAGAGCTGCTTTGCAACATCAGAATCCAATTTGCTTCTTGGTTTATTAAGCTTATTTTTCAGGCAGACAAAATCCAGTATGTTTTTCCGACCATTTTGAATGGCCAGCCAATTTTCAGTAGGATTGGGAAAAACACCTGTAACCGAGGAAGAAATTGAAACCATTTCAGTGAAATAGGCTTGTATAAAACTATGTATCTGTGACAATCATAGTACTCCATCTATCACCCTACATACAAAATCTAATGAAGATGCTAAAATCAATTTTTTTTTTCTGTAACTAGACTAGACTATGGCAAACATGCAATAAACTACCCTCTCTAGTGAAACATTTATTGAAATGAAAACTTTCAATATGTTAGCACTATTAGTCTAAGCAAGTCTGATGTTCCAACATCCTGTTTTGTAGTGCTCTCCTCTCATATATTGCTGAGATAACTACCACAGTGACAAGGCCTTGGATATTTTCACAGTATTGTTGATATCTTGGGCTCCATAGTTACCTTCTAACACATTTGGATAAAGTGTCACTCTTCTATGAAACATTAAATCTTGTTGGTAATTTCCTTACTCACCTGTTAGGGTTTTTTGTCTCTTACAGAAAAACCCAAAAAGAAATATCCCAAATAAAAAATTTGGGACAAGGAAAGCTAACATCTTCTGGTTCATGTTATTCTCACAGGAAGGAAAATGACGTGGTCTCTATGGTTGAAATCTGTCTTTCTGTCAATAAGGAAAGATAATTCAGGTTAGATTTTGTATGACTGATATAACAAAGATAACATGTAAATCTCCTATGGAAATTAGGACAGCAGAAAGACCTTTCAAGCCCTATAAAAATAGGCTTTGCTAATAAGTAAAAATTCTCTTATGGAAAAGACTCATCTCAATTATATTGTTAAACCAAATAGATAAATAATATGTATTTAGAAGTATTCCAAAATTCGTCCTTTTCTCAAAACATTGAACTGCTTATGAGCAAATGCTCCTCCCTTTTCTTTTAAAGCTGCTGGGGAACAATAACTTCATTTAAGATTACAAAGTTGTATTTTTTTTATAACCTTTAGAATCTGGGAACACAAAGATCTCCATAACCTGTAACAGGTGTATCCACAAAGACCATGACACATTCAGGATTAATTTCTTTCCATTTATTGCCCTGAAGCTTTCCACTTTGGACAAATAAATCACTGCAGGAGAAACTTCCCTATTCCTGCAGAGAATCCACACCACTAACCTGAATTCTCTCATTCTCCCTCTCCGAAGAGACTACATGGTATATATGTTTGCTGCCATTGCTGCTGCGGCAGAAGAGCCTCAAAATGGTTCAGTAGGACAGGAAATGCATAGAAGTGGTAGAGGAAACAACAGAAAAGGAGTTGTTCCGTGTTTCCAGATAAAAGGAAAGAAGGCAGTCCAACACAACATATTTTCTCTCTTGTGCTCACTCATTGTCTCCTTGCACTTCATTGAGAGACTTATCTCACCCCTCTGTGAAATCTTACTCTGTTTCCCTCAGTAGAGAGCTCTTCATCAGCATTCTTTTACTGGAAATTGCAAAATGAAGCACAAAACAATAACTACTGGTAAACATGACATTCTCTTTCTGTTCCATGAAGTCTGCACAATCAGAAGAGTCAAACAGCACTGTCTACCCACTTCTCAGTTTTTCATGCTGAACCTGCTGGCAATAAACACATCATTGCCTGGATTCCTTGAGGATGTAAATTCTCTTTTTGTGTTTCAATTTTTTTTTTCTTTTCGTTCTGTTTTTATAAGATAAAATAGGAGCACTTCAGGAGCTGTTTGTGTGCCACCCATTGTGTGGATGTACATAAACCCCAACTGCCATAGTAGAAACTGATGTGTTTCTGATGTGTTCTGAGACAACAGTAGGAGCAGCACCAGCTACATTGCTGAAACTGTACTTGAACATAAGGGTTCCTTCTTTCAGGGCTGATACATGATTTTGATATCACACACTTTTACCAGAATATCTGTGGACTCACAGAGTTAACAGCATTACTGACAAATCTCCCTTAACATAGGTATGACCTGGGGAATGGAGAGGGACACTGTTCACTATCTCTGTATTAAAAATTTATTTGTATTTACAATAAAATGTTGCAATACTCATTCAAATTAATGCAGTATTTTTAGACACAATGACATTCAGCCTATACTTTTTCATTTTCTTGGTTGTATGATATTATTGTAAAGGCTACAAGAAAGGCTACAGGAAGATCTGCCTTTACCTTTTCTTCACCGTACATCAATTCTCCTTTCATGATGTGATCCATGAGTCCTAATGCATCAGAAGCTGTTTTCAAGGCAAGCTAAAGTCAGTCAGGTTGTTCATTGATCTCATGAGGGTCAAGATGGAGCGTTCCCTTTTTATTCTTTTTCAGAAGCAGTTTGATGATGCAGCTTCACACCATGTAGCAATTAAAATCAACTAAATAATATATGTAACTATATATAATCAAATAATTCTGTACAAAGACTCCTTGTTAGAGTATGCTTAGGAGAAAGACAATGGGCTTCAATTACTTTAAATACTGTCACTTCTCTGAAGTGATGCTATCATAGCTGTCTCAGGAATCAGAAAATGAACTAGATTAATTTTACCCCATTTAGATACTTGTATAATGCATAATTACTAATTACACTATCACTAGAGAATAAAAGGTCTGCTACAAGATGTATTTCATGTGTAAACATGTCAATGAGTGACCACAGAGAAATAGAAGGGCTTGCTTCCTTGGGGGAACAAAGCTGTTTAGGAGCTAGTTAAACACAGGAGACATCTCCTCTCCTAAGACATATGTGTATTTGTGGAAGCAAAAAAATCTTTAATTAAATTCAGGAGAACAATCAGACTATAAGGAGAGATAGAACAAGCTCCAAGGTGACAGGTGAAATCTTTCTGGACTCCTTAGAAAAGTTCACAGAGCAGACTGGCAGTAAGAGTTAACACTGCCCACAACAAATGAGGTCAACACGACATGAAGTTACCTTAAGGTGAAGTCCAAAGCCTTCTTTGGAAGATGTTCTCAGATGTGAGACCCCAGTACAGAATTCTGTGTAATGCAAATTTTCCAGTGATGAAAATCACCTAAGAGAATCCTGAGGAAGAGGAGGAAAGAAAATTCTGAGAGCCATTTTGTCAAAGAGAGACAAGTCAGCTGGAAATTAAAAAGGAGGGGAAAAAATCCAAAATTAAAACCATCTTTTCAGTAGGTTTCAGTGTCAGTAAATCAGATGAACTTTTCCTTATATTTATTATGGCTTTTCCAAGTACTCGTAATTGTTTTGATATTTAAGATGTAACGAGTTAATACTTATCTTTGCATTTTCCCTCATCCTACCTTGAATTAAGTGTGATTTTAGGTAACTACAAGGTATTCCTCAGTAAAGGAGTGGTGAATCTATTAACACAACAAGTCCATAGTAGACTATTTCTGCTGTAGCTGAAGGGCAGCACTATGGGCTCTCCCAGGCAAGATGGAAAGACAACATCATAAGACTCATGAAAAAAAAGCAGAACCTTCTTCTACTGAAAAGGAACAACACAGGAAACAGGGAGACAGGAATCTAAATGTCTCTGGATCTTACATATTCACAAAAAAGAAGATCCTAAAAGTTAAATATAAGGCACTAATCTGCTTTGTTCTTGTTTTATATGGGGATAGGGGGAGAAGCAGAGGAGCTGTATTTTTAAATTTTTTCAAAAACTTTAATGAAGCATAAAATCTTCCAGATAACAGCCTTACACTGCACAGTTGGTTTTTTCCTTGTTCTTCAAATGACATCATTATAAATCAACTATACATAGCTATGGCTTGACATTTTCAATTTCTGCATGTCTTACTGTATTCTCCAGGTTATATCAGAAATCACTTTATGACTCTTTTGTTGTCAATACTAAAGAGTAAACCAGGCAGCAATAATTATCCTCCTAGAATACTTTCTTGTAGGAGTTTTTCAGAAGGATTGCTATCAGGTGATAAGATTTTTTGAGGCCTGTCAGTTAATTAGTGTTTAATATCTCCAGTGTGTGTCCAGCTGATTTGATGTCTTTACAACTTTTTAGTCAAAACATGCTGTCATGTCAAGTCAAGTTCTTTATACAGTTCTAAATTCACAATATCAATGCTATTGTGAATGCAACCAAAGCTAAGCAAAAAGAATTAGTCAGTCTGGTGACATCTGTTTCCTATGACATAATCCAAAGTTTCTCTACGAGAACAACCAGAACAATTGTTCAAGTCAAGAGTGGTATCAAATGGAAAATAGATTACTGGAGAAAGCAATTCAAAATGGCAAAAAGGCCTAAAGCCCTCATAAAATTAAAAATATTTACTGAATGCAAGCCTTCTTTGCACTGCTGATAATTCTACCATGGTCCTCTACAATTCCATTGTAGAGGATTCTTTTCTTAGTGATAAACACACTAAAAGTAACAAAACCAAAAACATTTTATCATGTTGTTAATATCTTCGTGGTCAAGGTCACTGACCATAAAATGTTCTTCTCATCCTTCTATTTACTTCAAGAAACTTCTGACATTTGTCTGCTTTTAATTACTTTCAACATCTCCCTTTTCTACATGGTAGGCTGGGTATGGAGGTTGCTGGCAACCTATGTGCAAATCCCCTGCATGGCAGGCAGGATGGTTTGACCCAGAAAAGCTCTCTAGCTCTGTATTGTACTTTTCCAGGGGTGTCACAAAATTGTCATTTGCTGGACTTATTGGAATTTTTTTCTGGTAAATTGCATTTTCTTGGTTCATTTGTCCCATGCTTGCTTTACGTTTTGTGATACTGGACCTTCTACAATCTTCCCCTATGTCTGATAGCCATCTGAACTTCAACTGAGCATGTGTAGCTACACCACAACCACTCCCACTTATCAACCACCAGCTTTGGACTTATAATGAGTTCCCTTCCCCTGACCAAAACAAGGTCTGATAGAAAATCTTTCAGTTAGGAAATACTCAAAGATGTTTTAATGAGAGTCACATGAGTACAGGACCTAACACATCACACTTAGACTGAAGTTCTTCCTCCTGCCACGTAGATTTATTTCTATAACAGGCACCAAATGAATAGGTTGCATTGCTTTGCGTAAGTATCACTTGTACATTGTTCTGTCCTTGAACTGCTGAAACAATGATTCATAATATAGTATTCCCCAATCCATCTCCTGGAACTTATTGAACCATTGCAATTAAATTTTTTTCAGAATTTAAAGAAATAAAACAGACAAACAAAGACTTAAAAAAATATTTTTATACTTTCATAAACAATAAGAAGTACTATAACTGGAAATATTGAATAATGTTAAGTCTTTTTGTGTAGCACCTATTACCCAAGTACAGAAACACACGTACACACATGTGTGTACATATATATACACACACATGAATAGTTCCAAAACACATTAATATCAGTTACAGTGGCATATTATTTGCTCCAAGTAACTAAGCAGGCTGATAATGATTTAAAGTTTTCTGATAATAAACTTACAAAGGTGTGTCTCAAGCCAGTTTTTCACTGACAGACCTTGGCCAGAGCTGAGCATGTGGGGTGATCCTCTGCACCCACTTGATAAGTGGAACTTTCCAGACTAAAATAATGAAATTACAACAATACTTATTTGTGTTCCTGATACATTTGACGCCAGAAGTAAGAGAAAGTACCGGTATGGCAGCTCAGTGGAAGGTAGGGAAAAATCTCTAAAAACAGATAACATTCTCAGTTGCTGAATGTCACTCTGTACTTAAGCCCTGTTAATCCCTTCAAAAAGACAACTGCAAATACATACATACTGATATGTGCATGGGTACATAGGAGGTGAGGAGGAGATGATGAATAGAAAGCCCCCAAGAACAGCCTGGACAGGAAAACCAAGCTCTGGATGCAGTTCTGCATTTGCTGTTCTATCAGAATGAACTGCAAGAGCAAGACCCTTGTTCGACCAAATCTGCTGCCCCCTTGCTTCTGTACAGTTTGTGATGGATGGACAGGAGGGAGAAATACCCCAGAAAGTGGAGCCTTAGCAGCCAGGCTGACCTGTCCATGACGTGAAAAATCAATAACGGGTTAGGAAATATACACAAATTACAGACATCCAGGGGCTGGAAAAAGTGTCTGATCTGGGTAATTTTGCCAACAAGAGACAGCATTTGACATCATCTCATTTGCAGCAAGGGTTGAATGGTGATAGGTGGGAATGGGTAGAACCTCAGTGGAGAGGCAACATATAGACTAGGATGGGAGCTACTGAGGAAAAGGCTGATAAAGATGTCCTACAGAACAACACACTTCATAGCACTGAGGTGGGTGTGAAGCAACAATTTCCATTGCAGGCACAACCTAAAAATCTCGTTCTGTCATCACTGCAGTTCTCCATTACGGAATCAGATTTTTTTCTGGTCTCAGCAACCATAGTGACACCTTCCTTGCTGCCATCATTAATCTGCTTATTATTCTCATTATACCACTTCTTATGCCTGCCTTTTACCTTTTCTTTCTCTCCTTAATTCCATGTCATCTACGTGTCTTACCTTCCAAAGTTTTTCATTATCTATCATTTCTCATGCAGTATTAAAAGCTCAGCTTTCCTTTCTGATCTATCAATCCCTGTTACCACCAGCCCTGGATAACAAAGAAACAGCTCCTGATTTCTCCTCTCCTGACCTTGCTTTTGGATGAAGTTTATGCAGCACCTACAGAGCCATTACATTTTTCACCCAAAATCACTCCTAAAAGTCTTCCCTTTCAGGGATGCCAGCACTGTTGTGACGCCAGTGTACTGAAACCATTACCAACCAGTCCACAAAGAGCAAGTGAAAGGAAAAGCCAATTTGGGGATGAAAAGGACCCAAAGTGAAAAGAAAAAAAAGAGTACATGTGGAAAGACAGCAGTGAGTCTGACGGAAAAACTCTCAGAGAGAGGCAGAAGCAGGAACCCGAGGAAAAGTAGCAGAGCTGGGGGCCAAGGAAATAGAAAGGTTCTGTAGTCTGCTCTAAAAATGTTGCAGAAAAGGGAGGTTGAGAACTGGTCTGAAAAAGACACAAAATATAGTTCAGTGAAGATGAAAAAGAACAAAATCAAAGAAATTAGTATAGAAAGCAGTATTCTAATTATCTAATTAACTACCACAGACATTTTAAAAGAAATGAGACTGTATGAACTGCAGTCACTCTTGCACTGGAACCCAGTCCTTACTATGTGATCAAATGTATATCTCTTTTCCTTCCTGTAACTGCAGCCAGAAGGGCCACAGACTTTTGATTTTCTAAGAAGATATAGGTTCAGTGAGGAGACCCAGCTCGTGGGTGGGCCAAGCTTGGCAGGAACCCGGGAAGCTGTTGAACAGTTCTGCTGCAGTATCACGGGGCAGGGGCTGGTGGCCTCAGGAGGGTGACATGGGGTCCTGGGCTGTGGGCAGTGGGAGACAGCCCCAAGCGACTGGGCAGTGCCCTGTTACTGCTTTTGGTGCCTGACATCTGGTAATGGGCTGCAGGGCCTTTTTATCTAAACACTTAGTTCAAAATTCCATGCACTTGTCAATTGCCATTTAAATCAATGTAAAACCAATCACAGGAGAACAAATTTCACCGTGTTCCTTTAGGGAATCTAGATAAGACTAAAAAACTTGGAAAGAAGGGAAAAGGAGAAAAAAAGGAAGTACAGAAGAAAAGTTTAGAACAATGCACCCTGGCCAGGGTGGCAATGAATGATCTCCTTCCACACTTGTTTAATAGGAGATGGGCCTCACAAAATGTATTTGCTTTGTCACGGGTACAACTAACTCTCTGCCTTTACATATGTCTTACTGTCCCCTCCCATGTTTCTTTTCTCAGTTAACGTCAGTAATAACAAATGTTTTCCTTACCATTCAGGTCTACCCACCTTGTCTCAGACCTAGATCCTCTTTGTCCTCTCCTGCTTTTCAGCTCCCTGTGCAAGCTTGATTCATTTATTCCTTTACTGCACACCAAATAGCACAGTCAACACTGTTTGTAAAAGTCCTGGTTACTTAGCATACCACCCCCAGGCAAACTCCTGTTTGCGGTTCACCTTGTTATACCCTTGTATACTACTTGTGTCTCCACCCGTAGTACCTCTTAACCATAATTGATGACAGCTATGACCTCTCTTTCTCTCTTTACACTCCAGTGAATACAAAAGGTTTATGCTTAAATGGTTTTCCTTTTTGCTCCTATCTCCTCCAGCTTCTCCTGTCATTCTAGTTTAGATTTTGAACCTTATTTTCAGGATCCAAAACTAATTTTGTCTGGAATTGTACCTCTACTCTCATCCTTCCCCCAACTTTTTCTTTTTTATACTTCTTCAAAGACTCCTTTACAGGAATCAGGTACAAGTCCTAACACTAGTGATTCGGTGTCTGCTCTTTTACAGAAATAACCTCTTTCCCTAAAATCCTGAAATATCCTGACACTTACTGACACACTGTCTGTATACCTTTTTCTCTCTTCCTACATTAATCTAATCCTATTCTTTCTTTCTTTCTTTTTCTTTCTTTCTTTTTCTCTCTATCATTCTCTTTCTTTCTTTCTTTCTTTCCTTTCTTTCTTTCTTTCTTTCTTTCTTTCTTTCTTTCTTTCTTTCTTTCTTTCTTTCTTTCTTTCTTTCTTTCTTTCCGTTCTGCTCCCTCTGTGTTGCAGGGCAAGCTGTTCAGCAGAAATGTTAGGTTTAAAGTCTGTTTCCATGGAACATGTTTTTATAGCATACTATGACACATGCAGTATCAAAAATGAAGGAGTTTGAAGACAGTAAGTTTAAACTGATAAGTTAAATCATAGAGAGCATAAAATGAAGTGCCTGCTGGCTTTTGGCAGAACAGCCTTGAAATGAAAGACTTGACATTTCAGAGCATTTGACGTTACACTCTAAGTCAAAATACTGTTGTAGATTCAGTTGCAGATACAAATGCTTGAAAAATCTGCAAATCTGATTTCCAGAGTCTGCTCAAATATCCAGAAAACAGAGAACGGACAGTCCATGAATATCTGAAAAGGTAGGTGCCCCACACCACATGGGATTATCATAGCAGACAAAGAATACAAACTCTCCTCCTAAAAACTCTCATCCGGTTTACAGCACACCTTCCTTCATCTGCCATAGATGATGAAGATCCTACTGGACAGCCCTAGAGTGTCTCAAGAATCTATTCATCCTGTGAACCCAACATGTCAAGTTGTGTGGAGTATCTTGTTTCTTTAAAAACTAGGTGTTGAAAAGCTACTGAAAAAGGTATTCATGAAGTACCCTAACAATATGCATAAAAATCACTGTTAGTGGTGAATCAGCTCCCTTGACCCATAATATGATACTCACTCTAATGGAATAACCAACAGTGGCAGCAGACCGCTATCTTCTGAACAAACCCAGCATGAACAGTGACAAGTCCCAAACTCATCAGTCTTACCTGCTGGCAGCAATAAAACAGTAAGACTTGGCCATGTGGGATGCCATTCCCAGCACTGAAGAAAAATGGTCCATAGTACAGCTTGTCCCTGCTTCCCCTGCTCCCACCATTAGCATGGCCTGCCCTGAGTCTTCTTTCCTCTCCTGGTACCCCCACCTCTCTGCACTCCACTGTACAGCAGCACTCCAACACTCCTGTCCAACACATATTTGCATGGGCACCAGAGCTTTTCCCTTAGCCCCCATCCCTGGTGTGAACCTCTCTTTCCCAGTTCCTGCTTCTACTCCTCAGGCAAAACTTTAACCCAATCTCCAGCAAATTCTCACCTCCAAAAGCCTTCCTCATATCATCCCCAGGCAGCTAACCCAGCAAATCCTGTTTTCCAGGTTCTTAAACACCCTGATTCTGCTGTTCAGCTTTCCTCATCCACAAGCCAGCCCTATGCTGGCTCCCCCTGCCAGACTCCTCCCTTTGTCTCCTCAGTCAGCCTCACAGCCCCCCCTCCAACAACCACACTTCCAAGCCCAGCTCATCAGAACTGTCCCTCCTTCTACTTCCAAGATTCCCACGCAGCGCCACTGCATCTCACTCTCTGTTCTGTTCTCAGCTAGTTCCAGGCTCTATACTTCAGCTTCTATAGTTATTTTAGTTTCTCTCAAACTAAACTGACACATTTTCCTTTTCAACATTTTCACATTTTCCTTTTCCTCCCACATCAATTTTCACACTAGCCATCGAGGCACATTTTCCTGCTGATTTTGTCCCTTGAATCTATTTTGCCAGCAATCCCCAACAATTTCTCCCTTGCTCATGTTTGCTTTGTTCTTTAAAATGGACGGTTTACTCTCCTGTGCAGAAGAGGTTCCACTGAGAATGTAAAAGAGGAACCTCTTAACCTCATTTTTCAAAAGCTTATTTCAAAATCTGCAATGTACCTGAACTTCTTAGAGGAAAGCTCACGGGAATCATTTAACAGAAGAAAAAAGAGCACAGATACCCTGTATAAAAATCAATAGACTATTTTTGCTTAAAGGGTTTAAAAAAATATCCTGAGGCAGATATCTAGCCTGAGAAACTTCTGTTGAAATACTTGAAATTTGACAAAATCCTATGTAGATGCAAACTGTATTGAAATTAGAAGAGTCGAGATGCATACCACCCTTAATAAAGTCAGAAAGTGAATGAAAGCCATTGACATTTCATTTCAGGCACCAGAATCCCTGTAAGATCAACTTCTTAACTGAGGAAAGCCATAGCAATGAATAACAAAAAATCCTCTGTAGATTCATTTCATCACAGTGTGATTTCAAAAGCTAAACAGCATCTCAGTTTATGCCTTAAAATATTTGATGTCAATTTCTAAGTATATGAACAAATAAAAACCCCAACCAACTCTGAAAAAAAAATCTCTCTTTGCAGAGATTTGCCTACACTTACAGAATCATGGTGATATGAAAAGCCACTAACAATCCAATTTTACTCACCAATCAGACAGCCTCAGTGGAGATTTCCCATGCGTCTGAGTGATGCTAAACAAACAGCAAATATTCAAAGAAAGATCAGTCCAGAAAGACATGTCATTTTAATTCTATGCCTAGGGATGAAAAGGAAATAGGGGAAAGATTTTGTGTTCTCCTTACCTGATCTTTAAGGCAGGGCAAAGTACTTCTGTATCCACACAGATGCTTTCATAAGAGAGCGTTTGAAACACTCTGTATATGTAGTGTTTGTGTGTGTTTTGATTTAATGCCCAGCTAAAAGTTGCCAGTGTTTTCCTGAGAAGGTTTAGGTGAGCATCTCCAGTTGCACATTACAAAGCAGTGTGCTATGTCTGTCTCTAGGTATGAGAAGCACCATTTAACCACTCCCCATGCAGGGTCTACAGCAGCTGTCAGAGCCTGCCAAGTGCTTCAAGAGCAGCCTGCCAAGAGGCTGCCTGCTAAGCAACCAAGAAAGGGGATGGTCAGGAATATGAGGGCAGAGGTAATTTGGTTGAGAGTAATTATATTGTGATAATATACATTTTTTTTTAGATGGACTACAAGAGGCAAGGTCAATTCAAGCCAAATTAACTCTATACAAGAAGACTCCAATAAACTCTGGGAACTGGAAGGTAAATTCTCACGGGAAACAGGGCTAAATCAGAAGAAATTCAGTAGAGTTGGCAGTTCCTTAAAGAAATTACATTTAGGGTACAAACACAAACAATCTTACACAATCTTACTCCTCTTAGGAGGATAGGAAGTATAGTCAGAGATCAACTTGGCTACTTGGCTAAGCAGCACAGTCCTCAGTGACCTGGAACACAAGAAGGAAAAGCACAGAAAGTGGGATCCAGGTCAAACTCTTACAGAAAAGTGTGAAAGAACAGCACTAGATGCTGAAACAAAGTTGTAAGGAATAAAGCACAAATTTAACTGCAAAAAGCAATGGACATTAAGAGATAGCAAGAAAACAAATCTGGAAGGAAAAGAAACAACTAGTGATAGTTCACTTGCAGAAGGCTGATGTACATTTTCCATTATTCTTCATAAAAGAGTGAACTGTAACTACATGATTAATAAGTAAACTCAGTAAGAAAGTATCTATCTAAAATATGAAAAGAACAGGATAAAAATCATTTGAATACACTGAAGTTCACATTATCCTCAAGTATACCACTACAGCATGTCTCTAGCAGAGCTCTCTAGTTGTTGTCAATGCACTAAGTGTTTCTGGACTGATATAGGAACCTTCACCCCTGCACAGATACAGATGGCTCCTTTATAGGCTGCTAAAGAGGTGAAATGAGTGCTATACATACTGGCACCTGAGCCTGAGGAAGTGCCTGTTAAGATATGTGGGCAACGGAGAGAAGCAAGGTCAGATCTGCTGGCTTTGTCTGAAAACTCTCAGAAGTTGTGTGAGAAATGTGTTAAGTGGTGAAAGATTATGCTTATCTTTATAAAGTCAAGAAAAGAAGAAGAGATCAGTTCTGGAAAAATACTAGAAAAAATGAAAATATAAATTATTCATAAAAGGCTGGAGATAGTTGAGCTACATTGCTTTGTATTTTTTTGTTACATTGGCTATTAATTTCTGTAACATGGCAAGAAGTCTTAAAAACAAAGAAGCAGTATGTCACATAATATGTTTTCATTTTAATAATGTTATTGACATTATAGCCTTGACTCATAACATCTTCAAAAATATATAAAAGTGAAACTATTTTTAGAAGAGTGAAAAACTACCTGGGCATAGAGAACAAACAAGGAAAACAAACCAAGCAAAAAAACCCAGCACCAAAACCACAGACTAAGATTAGTTTTTAATCATTCACTATCAAACTCAAAAAACATAATCAGTAAGATTCTGGGCTGAGTAATGGTGCAGGTCATTAATGATTTGGATAAAGGAACAATCTTTCCATCTCATAGATAACAATAAGCCCGTGTGAAAAGTAAACTCATTGCAAGATACGTTAAAATCAGAATACTTTTCACAAATAAGATGAATTATCTGTAGGAGAAAACACATTGCAATGCACTTGTGTTTACAAGTGTCAGGCCCTAAGGGAAAATAATAGTTCATAAAAATGTGGCAGCCATTCTGCCAAAAAAGGAATGAGAAGGGTACCAGTCAGTCACAAGTTACTTACCAATAAATAGCATTTCATCATATCAAGAATGCAAAGTGCATATTAGTAAGAGAAACTGTTTGATTGTATATTTGTTCAATACATTAAGGAATATCTCCTATTATATTCCTGTCTAACACAGCAACCAGTAGCACTGTGTCCCTGTCCAAGCAAAACTGTTCCAAGAGAAGGCAGACCAACTGGAAAGAGTCCAGAGAAAAGCAGAGAAAATGGTCAGCTGTGTTGGGAAAAAAATAAAAGCCACAAGAAAGATAGATTGAAAAGCTATTTTTTTGGGTTACTCAATTTAAAGAACAGAAGGACAACTAAAGACATAAAAACTATCATCTACATAAGTTACCTCTAGCGAGGTAAGGACAGAATATATATTTTTTTATCCGTAGTGGATGAAGTGATGGGTTCAAACTATGACACTGAAGGTTATGCTAAATATTAAGAAAATCTTATTAACAATAAAGAAAATTAGATCCCTTTTCATTTCTGAGGTACTGTTGATTCCCTTTTGGAGCTTCAGAATGCACAAGATGAAGTCTTGAGGTCTTTTCCAGTATCCTTTTCTTTAAGTCCATGGTTCATTCTGTTGTATAATTTAGATGCCCCCAACTTACCTCTCTACAAAACTACATTTATCAAAGTTTTCATGCTAAATTATAAAAACCCAGACTGATTTCAGATAACAAATCTGGATTTCAGATAACTAATGCAGCCTTCTGCATGAAGCCTCAGAATGAAACTGTCTGGAAAGACTGTCACTTTTTAAATTATTGACTCTTCACTGCCTTTTCTTCCCCTTCAAACCCTACTTCAGCCTCAATATAGTCATACAAATAAAACATGGCTTTTAATGACCCTGTAAATAGTTATTTAGGAAACGGGACCTGGTATCATGCTGTGTAACCATAGTATGGGCTGTACAAATGTGGCTAACCAGACCTACAGTGTGAGCCAGGGCTCTCTCACCATGGGAGGACAGAATGAGGAGTGTCTACAGGAATGAGGAGGGAAAATGGCAGTAGCCCTTTGTACAGTCACAGTTCAGTAGCATTTTCAGAGCTATCTCTTGCTTTGTCCACGCAGGCATGACTAAATGTATAAAGCATGTCTCTGTTACACATTCACATACTTATTCAGAAAATCTGCCAAGACTGCTGACTAGAATGTCTAACTAGGGAAGCACTCCTAGTATATGTGAAGCCCAAAGGGGAAAAACCTCACAAGGTCATCCTTAATTTCAGTTTTCTTTGCTTCAAACTTAGAACTGCTTGTATCTTTCAAAAGGGCAAAATTTAAAAAGGGTTTAAACAGAGTGTGAAATAGAAGAAAGAGGAGAAGCTATTAATTAATTTGTATTGTCAATTGGCAACCCCCATGCAATTGCTACAAGAGATAAAAAAAAAAAAGCAATTTACGGCTTCCAAAATAATGTAGTAGAACTCATCCTACAGGTAAAAGTGCTCAGAAATTTAGTATTTTTATTGTGGAAAGATTTCTCAAGCAGCTTCAGTTCTTGGCATGTAAGAATTCAAAAGGAAAGAGTATTCTAGAAATAATCTCAAAAATAAAATGACGGTAAAAGAAACTCAAAAGCACTTTTGTATTTTCTGTAGGTTTTCATGAATAAGAGTCCTTGCACTAGTAAAAAAATAGGTTCATACATCACACTGATAGATTAAAAAAAAAATCAGAAGTTTGAAAGTGAAAAAACCTCTTGTGCTAAGAGGCTTTTCTAGGGTTTTGAGGCCAGGAGTTTTAGATATCAATTAAGAAACTGAACAAGTTAAATATGATTGTGTTCTGGTTTTTGATCAAAGCAGGCCAAACAAAAATACAGAAAATGTGGGCTGTAATAACCCATGAAGTTTAAATCAGTCTAAAAACAATATCAACATTTCTTCTTTAAATTACTAATTTAAAACTATTATCTAAAAAACATTTAGCTTTTTATGTGATTTGTTTTACCTGGATAATTATACGTAATATTTCCCAGATAATAGGAATTAATCCCAGGTATCTGGCTTTAATTCTGCGCTCTTTTTTTTTCTGCCTGCAATTAAGGGAACATAACAAAAACCTAACAAACCATATGAAAGTGTTAACTGCAAAATTATTTCTGGATCTGCGTCTGTGAAGAGATCAGTTGAAAAGCCAATTGCCTTTGACATTATTAAATCTAAAATCAGAACTCATCTTTTAAAAACACAAACAGAAAACACAAACATTTTAATTTACTAATGAAACACCTGGAAGATTAAAAAACAAAACAAAGAATCCTCCTACTCTTCTAAAACGAATAGATAAAAAAAAATAAGTACCTCTACAACATGTTCTGTCTCTGGAGCTTCCTGCTGGACACAGCTTTGTGCAACTCTGGCTGAGTTTACTGATTCCGATTACTTAATGCCTTGGCTCAGATAAAAAGAAGGTGTATCCTTGAATACTGTACATACAGCACAGCACATTGTGGTCTTTCTTCAGCAAGCAATTTTGAATTTTTTCTTAGCAGTATTTGACTACTGAAAAAAGGGAAGAAAGCATTTAGGCTGAGTGACCTTTACCTATATTTTTAAAAATTTCTACTGCAAAAAATATCTGACTCAAAGCTCACAGAAGTCTGTCTGAGACATTTCAGTCACTGATGTCAAATACATTGATTTCTACCTATTCTGGAGTGGTATGCAATCATTTCACTTCTAGCCTGTCTGGGTTCCAAGATCTGTTTTGTGACCTAAGGATGGACGAAAGTACATTTGTGAAGTATTAAAAGAGATGAAAGTGTATTCATTGGATTCACCCTGAGAGTGACATTAATAGAAGGATCAAAGAAGATAGAAAAAGGAATTAAATACTTGAATAAAATGCATTTGGAAATCTTTTTAAAATATCTGTCCTTAACTGTCTCACAGCTCACTGATGATACTATGAAATATCCCTTGTGAAAGGGACGCCTGGAGCCACAGCCATCCAAAGGGACTTGACAGACTTGAAAAATGGGGCTGTGAAAATGTCATGGAGTTTACAAGGCCAAATTCAATGTCCTGCTCCTGGCTCGGGGCGATGCCAACTACAGAGACAGAGACAGGCTGGACACGGAGTGATTGAGAATGGCTGTGAGGAGAGCTTGGGGGTGTTGGTGGATGAGAAGCTGGGCATGAGCTAGTAATGTGTGTTTGCAGCCCAGAAAGCCAACTGTATCCTGGGCTGCATCAAAAGCAGCACGGCCAGAGGGGTGAGGAAGGGGATTCTGTCCCTCTGCTCTGCTCTGGTGAGACTCCACCTGCAGTGCTGCATTCAGTGCTGGAGACCCCAACACAGAAAGGACATGAACCTGTTGGACTGAGTCCAGAGGAGGGCCACAGAGATAACCAGAGGGCATCTCTCCTGTGAAGACAGGTTGAGAGGGTTGGCATTATTCAGTGTGGAGAAGAGAAGGCTTCGGAGAGACTCAATTGCAACCTTCCAGTACCTAAAGAGGTATAAAAAGATGAGGACAAACTTTTCAATGGGGCTTGTAGTGATAGGAAAGGGGCAATGTATTTTTAACTGAAAGAGGGTATATTTAGACTAGATATAAGAAAGGTGTTTTTATTATGAGAGTGGTGAGACACTGGAAGAGGATGCCCAGAAAAGCTGTGGCTGCCCCATCCCTGGATTGTTCAAGACCAAGTTGGATGAGGCTCTGAGAAACTTGATCTAGTGGAAGGTGTCCCTGCCCATAGCAAGGTGGTTGGAACAAGGTGATCTTTAAGGTCCCTTCCAACCCAAACCATTCTATGATTCTATGAAAACAGTTGTTCAACTCTAACAAATATGTAAATAGAAGACGAGCCTATCCCCTGCACAGCAAGCTGTGTATTGTGACTGCACCTTTGTCATGAGCAGGAAGCAGATTAGAAGAGGTAAGCTGGACTTTGAGCCCAATTTATTATCTACTGAAACTAACAGCAGCTTGAGCTCATAAAATTTTTAAGTCTAATTTGAGTCACAGTAGTGCCCTGTAGTTCTGCATCAGCAGCTTTGCCTGGGCTTGTCTTTTAGTTCATTTCACACTCTCATTTGTACCTCAAAAGTGAGACTCTGCAGTCTGCAATAGAGTTAGGTATTTATTTTGGAAGAAGAAAATCAGACTACATCATTAGACCACAGCAACTGCCTAAAGACATATATGACACATATATGACACATTATATATAGACATATATCACTAGAACTCACCTATCCAAAGAGAAGAGTAACACTCTAACCAAGTCCACAGCATGAGTCTGATTTCTTCAATTCCTGTAAAGCCTAAAGTGGTATGGTTATGATTAAGAAATGCAAAAATGAAAGTGACTTTCTTGATAAATTTGCCAATTTTGTGTTCTCTGCAGGCATAACACTATGTTACCTACTGTACATTTAAACAAAATGGAAGAAAACCAACAGTACAGTAGTTCACTGAAGTTGCTTCCCAGTATGTTTGTTTGTTGTCATGGGTTTATGAATCCTCTGGTGAATTATGGAGTATATTGACCATATTATCCAATCACAATAAGATTATAAAGTTTAATAATTTGCAGATAATCTTTGTATTATACCCTGAGGCAGACAAACACTATCAAATAAAATCACAAGTGCATCAGTTATGCATTATCTGTAGAAATTAAACTACTAACAAAGGCAAATGTGACAGAAGCATGATATACAGCCAAGAATTTTCAGTTATGATTCTTTTTAGGAGGGCAATACCTAGAGAAGAATCAGAATATAATTTTTCCTGTTTGTTTGTTTTTTTAACAGAAACACAATCCCTACCCAGGAGGCCTTAATTACAAAGGAGTACTGCTGATAGAATAAACTAACTTCAATGGAGGCAACCTCATTACTGGGAAGCAGAAGCTTCCAACGTTTCAGCAAGAACATCTTTGGCATTAGAGAAATAAGGGGGAGTTTCTTACTCTCATATTTTTATTAGAAGAATGGGGCAACATGTTTGTGGTACAGGAAAGGAATAAGAAGATCATGTTGTAGATGTGAAGGAAATAAGGAAATGCTGATATTTTTACAGAATAACATGGTGCAAACTGAAGAGAGTCTTTCTATCTCAGTCTTTTAAAACAACTCTCTGGTGGAGCTTTTATAAAATTTACTTCTGTTTGTACCTGTGGTGGGAAAAGAAGGTATAGCAAAGGGAAAAAATGCCCATATTTTCAATTGTGTTGCCTTGTGCTACATTGTCCCACAGCTTCCGAAAATTTAGGAAATCCAACTTGTCACTTGTCACCCAATGTCACAGATGTAGTATCATGAAGATCCATGCGCCAAACAATATTAGTACCCTCCTCGTTCACATCACAGATTTATGAGAGCTTCTTAGCAGAATTACTGAAAGCTTTGGTTTGAGGAAAACATTCCTAGATCTGATGGGGCAACAGACTCTGGTTTTCTAAGCGAGTCTCTTGCAGAATTCGCGCCTGATTAAGTTACCACTTGAAATTAGATACATCCATTTGGGCTACAACACACTTCTCCAAAAAGCACCCAGCCCTCATTAAAAATGTTTTTAATGATAAGGTATCCATCTTCTGTTCTTCTATCTTAATTCACCATTGCTTGAGTATTTCCTAATAAAAAATGTCATCTTTTTCCAAGCTTGAATTTGTGAAAACTCAGTCACCACCCCAGGAATCTTGTTAAACATTTATCCAGCGAGACTGAACCAACTTCTGCTATCAAGTTTTGCTCTGCAAGGTAGAACACAGACAGGAATAAAAGACCAAGAACAGCTGGTAACTTTGAAATGTACTCTACATGAACACATTTCAGTTATTTTGGTTATTCTTATGACCCTCTCCAATCTTCAATACTATCCATAAAGTACAAACAGAAGTACTGGAGCTGGTGCCAGGAAAGAGCATATATCAGTATCACAGGGAAAAGTTTCAGTTTCATCAAGTATTCAAAATGCAGTATTTTCCCAGATCATAACACACTGGGGCCTAGGGAACTGGATTCATGTTCTCTTGCCGTATGAGGGCTTGTAGCAGGTATTAGTCATTACACTCTTTTATCTTTATCTTCTAAAACAGTGACCTGCAGTATAGTACGCTTGATCTCGCTTTGAAAATATCAAATAAACTTAGTTTTAATTGCAAGAAAGTAACAAGTGAAAATCAAACATTTTCAATCTGAACAACAAAATTTGGGAAAGATTATGAGAAAGAAATTCTTAAAATGCTAAGAAGTTGTAAAAGTGTAAAGTAGGAGTAGCTGTATATCCTTTACCTCCATAGGTAGATAAACATTAACATACTTACACGCTCGTTCAGAAACATAATAATATCAGTTACATGCAAACCGCTGTATTATTTGTCCCAAGTAAACTGATGAAAATGGGTGATACATATTTAAATCTCCTGGAGAAAAATTTCTAAGTGCAGGTGTGTCTCAAACAAACATATGGCAGAGGAAAATCTTGGTCACAGTCAAACAGGATGGTCTTCAGCACTTGATCTAGGGATAAGATTTTCCATGCAAAAATAAAATTACAATAATACCCATATATGTTACTGATACGTTTGAGTGTCGAGGCAAATAGTTGAAGTGACAAGGTTTCCTAATAAAAGACCAGCAAGACCTCTGGAAGCAGATAGCAGGGATAGCCATTGAGCTGCATTCTCTGCATAAGCTCTCATTGGATGGTTGATATGCTATCTGGTTTTTCCACAATTCAAAACTATTTAAATTTGATTATTTAAATAAACAATGCAAAATAAGATTTGTTCTCATTATTTTATGATCAAACTCCTTCAAAAGTCTTGAAAAGAACCCGAACCAACCAAAATAGCCAAACACACACACACACACACACATTCACACACACATGACCCAAAACCAAAACTGTTGATGCTGTGATCTGAATTTGGAAGAGAAATATATTCTCTCCTGATGGAAAAAAAGCAAGGAAAGTAACATACACTTGCTACACATTAAAAAAAAGCAATATTCAATAAGGACTACAAAATGAAAGGAGAATATGCATAGAAACCTCCATGGTCCCTCAGTTAATATGGCTCAGAAAAATAAAACCCATAATTAGACTGTTGCCCTTCACACACCAGTTATTCACAGTACTCTTCTCAGACTTTGATAACTGCAGTTTTACCTTGCTGTAATCACTATATTCAGAAGTCTGACATTACATCCACTGTCTACATCTCCTTTCAATCCTTCATTTCAATCACACCACACATCATGCCTTTCCTGTGTTCATCTAAAGTGCTCAGTCAACTACAAGATTTCCAAACTGGTACTGTATTACTGGTTCTTCTGGAGGTGAAGAAAATTAAATCAATAGTACTTCTCTTAACAAGACAATTTCTTTTATCAAAAGTATCAGATCAGTACAGCACAATCTACCTTTGGAAAAAATTATGTTCCATTTTATTTTCCTGTTTTAATTACTTCCTTCCTCTAAAATTTTGAAGAAGAAATGTAAAAGCTGAAGCTGTTAGGCTTAACGAAGAGAAGACTCATATGAAATATAACACTTTCATGAGAAGAAAGAGGGGATTTTTGCTGTTCTCAGCCCCAGCCTGGGCAGCCACAGTATAGCAGCCACAGAGCTGCCACTGGAGCACCATCATTACATTTTCTCACAAAGAAGATTTGTTCTGCCCTGGTAACCTAAAACAGGGACCAAAATTCTGTTCTGTTGTGGAAAGTCTATACACACACCCACACACATACTAGGGTTGCTGCCTTTTCATGCTTGACTTGTGGTGAGTACCAAACAATGAGTACATCAGACAGACAAGAACAATTACTTTCTTCCTTGATGGAAACAACTGGTAGAAGAGTGTTTCCAAAAGCCCAAAGCGTGTGTATTAGGGTCCCAGAAGAAGAACAGTTTCATTTTTCCCTGTTTTATGAGCATTCCTCAGTCAAGTCAGGGTCATGATTTTGTCAAGATCACCTGTTTGCATGCTAAGATGATTATCTTGTCACATACCTCTACAGATGTGGATATACCTCCAGGTGTGTATTATGCAACAGGTGAAGAAAATGCATTTGCCAACTAGGCAGAAAAATTGAGCTGTGCAGGTTATGAATACCAAGAAAAAAAGAGCATATATTCTGTAATTGCCTTCAGACTCCACAGAAGGCTCAAGTCTGAGCCTGTTGCAGTGAGGTTGTATGATGTGGTTTCTCTTGTTCTAAGAGATCAGATCACTCTGAAATCTTCTAGCCACCAGAGCAAAGGGAGAGTTGTTGTAGAAAGGTATGGATGCAGTTCAATTCTTAAAATTCAATCATCTGTGACTCAACTGCAATAATTAAAATAGTGCTGGCACCAGTCAGTATAATAATTCTAGAAAGCTTCTGACAATGTTCCTCTAGCTGTAACAGAAGTGTACTAATCAAGAATGCGGCTGTCAGAAGTTATCTTTTGTTCCTTTATTTTACTTATTGAGTACTGATATAGTACAGATGAGCAGTCTTTGGATCCTAGCCTTCAGACCAGAATTCTTTATCTACTGACGAATTGGTTCATTGTTTTAAAAACTAGTCTCCTCATTGCCTCAACTCTATCCACATTTCTTTTCCCCTAAACAGAGACCAAAGTTTCCTGATTGTCTGTATGCTTTATTTGGAATATCACATTCTGTGCTCAAATGCTCCCTATTGTGCTGATAGATAATAAGTCGAAGACTACTTAATTAAAAAAATGTGAGAAGGGTCCTCTAAAAGTCACCTGGTCCAACCCCGCACTCAAAGTGGGACCATCACCAGTACCAAGCTGCATCACTTACAGACTTGTGAATACTCAAAAAACTGAAGCGTAAGAAGGTAGAAGGTCCTGTAGGAAGGTGCTATTACAGCTCACACAGTGTCAGTGTTCATTCACAGGAAATGTTTCCCTGAGATGTAGAAATGGTAAGGAGACAAAACCCTTTGGACACTGTTCTGAACACACACATATCTATGCTCTAGTCCTTTTAATACAACATAAGGGTGTTTCAAGACAGCTGAGGTAAATAATCTTTTTGTTTTTCTTTTGCAATACAGAATGAATGACAGTTTCCATTACCTGTATGTTTATGATTGCTTTGACAAAATCCCAGGGCAACGTGGATGATTTGACACAAATCTGACATGAACAACAAGCTGTATTAAGTTAAGCAACACTAAAAAATAGCTGTCTTTTGCTCTATTCCACAGTAAAGTTTTCACCCAAACAATTGCTCCAAATTAAGAGCTAAAGCCTCATGAAGAGCCACAGCTGATGCTTCCCTGCAAGTAGAAATGTTAGCTGTGAAAATAGGATAGTGGTGTTGAGAGTGAACTCCAAGATATGGCTGTCCCTTAAAATGTTTGGAAACTGCTATCAGGATGTTTTCCCTGGCACTCAGAATAAGCTGCCCTGTTGAGAAGGCATCAGTGCATACTCACTAAATTCAGACAAATTCAGGAAGGAATTGTGCCTAATGAATCATAAAATAGTTTGGGTTGGAATGGATCTTTAAAAGTCATCAGGTCCAGCCATCATGCTGCCATGAAAAAGAACAGACTGGTCAGAGTCTGATCAAATGAAGTCTTTCTGATAACCCTAATACAGAAGGAAAGTAGTGCACCCATACCATCTCTGATAACAGCTGTATAGGCCTTGGCTCCTGACCACCTACACCTGCCCCCATTTGAGAGGACAGGTTTTTTTCTAGAGACACCTCCTCAGAAGGTCTCTGCAATTTTCTTAGCACCAGCATGATCATTATGTCTATTTCAGAGGCAGGAGAGTATCTGCATATCTGAGTCTCCTGGGACCCTTTCCATGACCCTTGCTATACAGCTGAGTATGGGTTAACTGATGGGTTAAATAAAATTGTATTTACACTGTGCAGTGCCAGCACTTAGAGCCAGCTATGCTGACTGGCTTTCATAGAGTGTGTCATGATTTCTTTCTTCTGCTTTGTAGTAAGAGCACATTTACCACCAGCAGCTTTCTGATGGTATCTCAGTACAATGACATACAATATAGCCATTGTGCGACCTATTCTCAGATGCCACTATACATTTACAGATTTTTACGTTTACTCAGATTTTTTAAAAATTGGAAAGAAATTTGGATGAAATTATTTGTCTTAACTACATCCTGCCAAGAGTGATCTGATTTTATATTGTTATGCAGTGCTAAAACAGCGCTGAAAATGTACACTTTCTGAGGAGAAATAGAAGGGATCTGGGAAGGCAAATCTTAAGGAAAGGTAGACTAATATATCTTGGGCTACCTTCTCAAAACTGTCCTAGAAGCCAGAATATTTTTGGGATAGGGGACTGCAAGAATCCCTTCAAAGAAGTGCAGAGAATGCTTCCTCTTCATATGAGCAAAAGTTTCACAAAAGTAGTATTTTTTTTTCTCTGACACACAAAAGACTACAGCCTTTGCAGAAGACTGGAAAAGGTGTGCAAGCACCCTGTAGTCTAATACATAAGCAACAGGTAATTGGGGAAGAAGAAATTATTTTTTAATGATTTTGTTTAAAGGTTATCCTCCAATACCAATAATTAAGTATCTCATAATAAAACAGAATAGCCTGGGCTTTTGCCCACATCTTGCAAGAAAACATTCGAGAGACTTGTCTTCAAGAACTGCTGGTTCTTTCTTCCTGTATCATTTTTTGCTTACATTTTTGTAAAAGTAACTGTAAAGGTAAATCAGGCTAGATGTTGTTGATTTTAGTCCCTGCCCTCTCTTTAAGATTACCTCTTTAAGACTCTTAAAAAGTTTCTAACCAGAAAAAAAAATACAGGAAGTCTGATTAAGATTTCAGACTCTGTTTACAGGGACTTGGCTGAATATTGATTTGGGAAGGCAGATGAAAAATACAGAAACAATGAGTGGAGAAACTGCACTAAACATAGGCCCTTCACACTCCAGGGAAAATCTTAAAGTAGTAAAATACTATAAGTGCCTACTGAAAAAGCATTAGCTGTGGAAAGTTACCTGAGAGTCTTCCTGTACTCAGGAATGCAAGTTCTGTCTTCATGCACAGAATTAGGCAATCTTCATATATCTAGATTTTCTGCCAATTTTCCTTCCTCCTACATGACTCTTAACTCTGGTATCTGCCTGGAGATAAAAAGTGAGAATTTCAGGCATCTTGCTCTTCTGAATGTGATACATGCTCAGAAAATGCAGGGTTTTGGTTTCTCCTGGTCTAGCTATTCCATATTATGTGTAATAAGGAAAATAGATACATAATTTTAAAAGGTTTTGTTCTGTTAATAAAACATTTGAACTGGTGGACAAAGATGGGTAAGAACTGACTAATGGATGGTGACTATTTTATGTTTTTCTGATCATGCAGGGCTTGGCACTGTATTTTCAGGACAGTGAATCAGAAAAGCAGTTGTTACACTCCAAATGGGCCGTCACTTTGCTGATCACTATGATCAGACAGTCATTTCACCATATTTTCTAGAAATAACCTGAGCTGGATCTTCTGGTATAAGACTGACTAATTATTGAGATTTTTTTGCAGACACTAAAGTGTTAGATTTAAAGCTTCCCTGATTAAGCTAAGGAATACTGGCTACTTTTTGAGGAAGAAAACAAGAAATTTCTTGTTAACAGAAGGAATAGAAGACTTTCAGGAAAAGCAATCTATCTTTAGTGCCTTGGGAACCATCAGTAACCCACCAGTTAAAAAAGAAGTAGGGAAAGCAAGATCTACATCTTTCAAATACAGTATATGTACTAATTTTACCAGCCAAGGCTTTTTACCTAGGCTGGGCCAAAAGAGACCTAAGGGAAAGAGAGAGAGTGAAGAGACAGCCATACTACCAGCACAGGCTTGAGCTCTCCTCTGCACTGGTGCAGCCTCACCTGCAGTCCTGTGTGCAGCTTTGGGTGCCTCAATGTAAGAAAGATATTAAGCTATTAGCATCTAGAGGAGGGCCATGAGGATGATGAAGAGCCTTGAGGGGAAGCTGTATGAGGAGTGGCTGAGGTCACTTGGTCTGTTCAGTCTGGAGGAGACTGAGGGGAGACCTCATTACAGTCTGCAACTCTCCTGTGAGAGGAAGAAGAGGAGCAGACATTGATCTCTTCTCTGTGATGAGCAGTGACGGGTCAAGGGAATTCCAAGGGAATGGCCTGAAGTTGCGTCAGGAAGTTTAAACTGGATATTAGAAAAAGGTTTTTCACCCAGAGGGTGGTTGGGCACTGGAACAGGATCTCCAGGGAAGTGGTCACAGCACCAGCCTGACAGAGTTTAAGAGTACTGTTTGGAAAATACACTTGAGCATGAAGTGTGACTCTTGGGGATGACCCTGCTCAGGGCCAGGACCTGAACTCAATGATCCTGTGGGTCCCTTCCAACTTAGAATATTCTGTGATTCTGTGATTTCACCTTCCACAGGCAGAACTGAGAACACGAGGGAGCTGGGGTGTTCAAGTGCCACAAAACACAACCATGAGGCAAAGGTATGACCTGGCTGGCATAGAAACAGAGTCACATTAAATGCACTACTCACTTGCTTCATGTTTGTCACAGCACAGCTTTGCACTAGTGACTAGAGACTAAAGCCACAAGCCTTCCTCTGGGCAGCATTCCTGGAATGAAGACTGAGTACATGGAGAAGCCCCTGCATCCAAGACGGAGACAAGATGGTGGCTGTTCCTGCAGGGCTGGGCCCAAGGGGATCCCCAGGGTGGCAGAGCCTGCGCTGCTGATAGAGACAACAGCCAGGTCTGACTGACAAGACCAGGCTCACGGTCCTGGGCCAGGGCTGGCCAAAAGGCCAACCCCACGGCTGGGCTCAGCTCTGTCATGGCCATGGGGACAGGCCATGCCAGGGCATCGGCCAAACACCGACGGAGGCCCAGAGCCGAGGTGTTCGCAGGCCCGGCTGAGCTGGAGGCCAGCACCCGCAGGGCAGGCAGAGGCTGAGGGCCCCGCGCTGGGCTCCGGCTGAGGCAGGTCCGCGGCTGGTGTACGCCCAGAGCTGGCACTGCTGCCCTGGGGGGCCCTAATGGCGACACTGGTGCTTACAGCCCGCTGTGGGCCTGGAGCCCCCACAGCCTGACAAAACACCTTGCTGACGGTCTTCTATTTGTGCTTCTTGCGCCCCTATAAATATTCTTTTTCCCAAAACCTTTTTTTTTTTTTTCATTGTTTTCATCTGTTTGCTGCACTTTGTGAAAAACACTTTTTAGTAGATTTCCTTAAACTCACTCCTTTGATTGAGCTGATTGGTCATCAGGAGGATTTTGCTCACCTGTAGGAGCCACAGCTTCCCTAAATCTGTGGCTGAAAAGAATCCTTGAGCTATTCTCACCTATCCTCACCAGGTCTCCACACTCACCACTCGCCCCTTCCAAGCCCTGGTGAACACCAGCTCCCTGGGGCTGCAGCAGTCTCCACAATACACTCCATGCCAGCTCCCCCTGTCCTTGCAGCCACGATTGCATGGATTACAGGGCTTTGGTTTCCCATGGAATTTCCCATGGAATGCTCATGAGTCCTTGTTCTCTTGTGTGCCTGTAGTTAATCATTTTTGAAAAGCAACCTCCCCACAAAATTTCATATCTGCTGTTGGAGCTTTAATCTCATTTGCTGGAGAAAGTAAGATAATTAGTGAATGGAAATAATCAAACTACTGTTCCATAACTGCATATTTTCTTTACATTCAGCTTCTAAGAGACCCTCAGCCCTCTGAAATGTTCAGTTCACAATTCAAGTTTAAAATCTTTATTTTTTGTTCCTCATCTTGTTTGCTCAGTGGCTCACTCCCACTATTCTGCTGAAAAATGTGAGTAACTAAGCCAGAAATAACACATGCAGCAAGCTGTTACAATTAATCCACCAGTTAGACTAATATAGTCCAATTTTAAACTCTAGTTTTCCTGATTTATTTCCTGTGTAAAACACTTTTTAATCTATCACACCAAAACTGCTCTGAATCAAAAACTTATAAGAAGGGTGTATTTTTAACAGAGTTAAAGACTGCAGGGGGTAAACATGGAGCTTGGGACAGAATGAAGTATTGACAGAAATCTGGTACATCTAGCACTTCCACACATCAACAGCTGATCTGGGTTGATTCAGAAAGGAACAATTATCTTTACAACCCTCTGTTCCATAAGAAAAAAGATTACACAAGGCATTTTCAAATGTCATTTCATGATTTCCAAAACAGCTCCTAGCATTTTCTCTCTACAGTGATTGGCTCACTCCTGTTCATCAAACATGTCAAATTTTAACAGCCTGTTCTGTATTTTAACTTAAAAACTCCTACTCCTCTTTTTCCCCCCTTCCCCTTTGTATGCAATAATTCAAATGTTCACTGTTGCTTTTATGTACCTAATATTATTCAATAATAATTTTGTACTTACCTGATGAAAATTCAGAAAGGGCCTTTCGTCTTTTTACTTGTTTGCCATTGTCTCAATGTGCTTTTTTTTCCTAGAACATTTTCAGTTTTATTTTTTGTTTGTGTGAGTAACAGATCACAATATTCACATTTTGAGTATTTCCTATTATACTGCCAGGAAGTTCAGTTCCTGAATTTTCATTGAAAACTACCTGATTTCAAATACTTTTAGCTATGCCAATTAAGAGTTTGGGCTTAACTCTCTAGTTTGAAAATGTCTGTACTTTTTATTTCATGGGAATATTGGATTCTGGATACTCTACACTCAATAGAAAATGGATACAGTTTTATCCTTTTGCAAAACATTTGAACTTATGGTAATCACATTGGGCACTATTTATAAGCAATTATCACATTTAGCATGGCATCACATACATATCTGATATTACTTACAGCTTTTAAAAAAATTACATTAGATATTTAGTACTTGAACTGTTTGTGTGAATTGAGAAAGTATAGCAAACTGGAAGAGAATTTCAAGCACATGCAAGCAAATCAAGACCATTTTTCAACTGCAGAGCTAAAGTTTCTACATTTTTTTGCAAACTTTCCTTGGGTATTTCTGTTTTATTTTCACATTTCCGATTCTTTGATATATTTCTAAATCTACATTCCTTTGAGGCTAAAAGTATACAAATTTAGCCATTTTTTGGTTACATTAGTCCCTGGAGCTACATCTAAGCAAACTTTTACGCCCTTATTTTCCATAATTGCTACATAATTAAGCAATTTCATAGATATTTCTTTGCTGTTCTATTTATCAAATTCCTCTCTACATTTTTGCTGGAACACTAAAGAAATATTTGTAGGTGTGTTGTAGGTTTTTGGCAGTACAGCTACATCTTGTATTACAGCAATTTCCTTCTCTCACATTTTAAAACATTTCTACATTGATCATCCTGTCTGTGAATATATGCCTACCCAATGTACACATTCTCCTAAGAAGCCCTGGAATGCTAGCAAACATGGAATAACTATTTTCTTTCCTAAAACAATTGTAAGCTATTTATTTCCAAGATTTTATCTTCAAATTATTACACCTAAATTATTTATGCCTGAGAAATTATTTCTGTGCAATATATTCTGAGTCATGTTTAACAAGAATACAGTTTTCTCATTTTTTCTTAATGTACATTAATACCTCACTGCCTGATAAATATGTATTAAGATTTTGGCGTATAAGTAGATGTTCCAGTCTCTTGACATATCTCTTTCTTTAACATTTTCAAAATAATTTTTTGTGTTGCACAAAATCTATTTACTAAGTTTCTTGGTAAGCATTTTCAGTCCTTGTGTTTGGGCTTTGTGAAATAGTTTTGGTTATGACAGTTGTACTGTCACTTTAGAAATGCTGGGAGACACTTCAGCCTCTGTTACTTCCTTGTGCAGTCCTGTGTGCTGCTCCCTGTCAGTGTGTGCTGACTGCCTTTTGCAGGCTCCTTGGATTTTTAACCTTCATTCTTCCATGTTTGTTTGCACTGTTGCTATTTCAGGTGTTCATTTAATATCATCCAGAATAGAAAAGGCTTTTTGCCTTCCAACACTTGGAGCCTTATTGGTTTTATTTTGCTTCCTGGTGCATTTGATTGTTGTTTACTAAGTATAAATTGGGCAATTCTAATTATATTTTCCTCAGTTGTGGATATTGACATCTTGATGCAAGATGGCCTTGGACCAGATAGCCTTTTCCCAACACCTTTTTACTAGTTTTTATAGTAAAAGACTTTATTTATTTATTTCTGGAAGTCCTGTGCTCTTTGGTAACCAAATTACTTTCCTCAACTTACCTTCTATTTTTGACAGATATCAAGCCTCTGAATCAGCAACCTTTTTAAACAGCTGCTTTACTTCCCTTCCTCATGGTGCTTAGGGTTAAACATGACACGTATGTGTGCACCTCCAATTTGCCTGCCACACTTCTGCACATTTCAGGCACCCAAACCACAGGGTTGGTTTCCTCGTCTCACGTACACAAACTCTTATGCAGTTCTTGAGAAACTCTTTTTCCTTCCCTGCTCCTGGCATAACTGCCTGTGTTTGGCTGTTAGTAAAGATGATGTTCCTGGTTCCAAGGATCGCTCTTTCACAGTAGCTAGAATGTAGTCAGTTGGTGACTTAGAGCCTAGAGGAGACCTTAATAAAATACCATCAGCTTCCCCAGCTGGGCACTCCTGTGTGTCTGTGCCTCTTTTCCCAAGGTTTCCTCCTGGCAAGGCAAGCAGAAGGGCCTGGCAGCAGTGCAATGGTGGCAGGGCAATGAAGTAACTGTGTGTGCACAGTATGTGCTCCCTGAATAGACAAAGCACTTCCCTCTGCAGGGTTGCAAGATGAACACTGCTCACCAGCATCGTGTTTGTCTAGCGTAAACAAAGGCTATGGTATTGCAGATCAAAAACTTAACAAATCAAGTTGTTGTAGCATTATAATGTTGAGATTTCAGCTTTTTTTCGAATTTTAATTTTAATCTTGAAATTTTAATCTTTCCTGTAGTATAGTTTTCCTTCATTCTGCACCAAATGCGCTGGTTTAATTCTATTATCATGTGACTGGAAATTGACTTTTTTCAATCCAAAAGGGTAGGTTTCTGTGGAGGGCAGTCATAATTTTCTTCATTCCTCAGTTTTCTGTGAAAGTCACATTCTGTGTGTCAGAACTATTCAGTCCTAACACTTATGCACTTAATTGCATTATAATGCAATTAATAAAAATTAATGTTTAATAATTAATAATATTTAGCTTTACAGTTAATCAATAGTATTGTTATTGATTTATATTTAATATTTAATAACATAATTAATAATTAACAATGCATTTAGGCCATGAAGCAAAGCTGAAAGCATGTTCAGGCTTGGAGGGAGAGAGGGAAAGATATGATGAAACAGCAATAGTGGCATACCCATTGTTTGATCACTTGAGAACTGTATGACCTTTGAGTTTACTGAGAAATATGAATAAACACGTGAACATAGTGAGCCATTTCTCTTCTCTGAAAGCTTATTGTGTGTTCAGGTTTTTGGAAGAGACTTTTATAACATTTGTTTGTGTCAAAGATCAAGGACAATTCCTCCTAACCACCTTTACTCAGCTCCAGTGCACACACTGTGAAGTTTTTTCTGTAGAGCATGAAAAGAAACAGCACCTCCAGTCAGCATAAATATTTGAGGACAGATTAGAATTTTCTATCCCTATCATTCATCCTTAAAATAAGCCTGACTTGATTTTGTTCATGTTTTTCCATGAGGCACAAGCAATTCTGCAGAGCTAATCTAGATGGAACAGAAAGTTATGTGTTCTGTGATGGAGAAAGAAGAGAGTTACCAGCAGTCCTATGAGGACATGACAGACACCATTACAAGCAAAGGAGCCTGGACAATGCGTATAAAGAACACAAAATCAGCAAAATAGGGTTAAGCAAGGTCACCTTAATTGCTTACAAGCAATGGTATGGAAGCAAAGAGGGCCTACAGGCCACTGTGGTGGGAAAACTCAGCAGGACACCAGTGTGCCCCCCAGGAGTGCCTGCACACATGCATGCAGCATCGGGAATAACCATGAGGAGCTAGAGATCTGCCTGCCACCATGGGCCATGACCTTTTTGGGATCGCAGAGGCATAGTGGAATGGCTGTCATGGCTGGAGTGCTCCAACAGAGGGGTGCAAGCTCTTAGGAAGGACAGGCTTAGAAGACAAGGAGAAGGAGTTGCCCTTTGTGACAGAACAGCCTATGTGCAAGGAGCTGTGCCTAGGGATGGATGATGAGCCAACTGAGAGCCTAGGATGTACTCCACAGTCCTGGGTAGAGAATCAGGAAAAATGCATCTTGAAATGTTTTACTGAGCACTGGAAGAGGTTGTCAAAGAGATATTGTAGAATCACCATATCAAAAAATATATTAAAATATATATTTAATATATATTTAATATATATATTTATATTATATATTTATATATGTATAATAAAATTAAATATAAAATATATATTTATATTATGATATATATTAAAAATATATTTAATATATTAAAAACCACCTGAATGTGGTCCTGGGCAACAAGTGACATTGCTCAAGCATGGGGGTTGGACATTTCTTCTAGCCTCAACCATTCTATGATTTTGTGATCATACAAAGACTGAAGACAAGCGTTGTCTGGCTAATCCAAAAGGAGTCTCGGCTTTGGCTTAATAAAACAGTCAAAAATAGGTAAATTACAAATTCTGTTGTATAAGTCTTTTCAAACTACCACTCTGTGAAGTCTGGAGACACAATTGGCAATGAACCCATTCTTCATCACAGGAGCAATCTCTGAGCTCTAATCATAACAACTTCCTGATGACTTACTTCTTTTATAATGAAAAATAGCACCTGGAATTTGAATGGACAGCACTGTCTTCCAAGCAACAGAATGCAACAGTTACTGCATTGGACAATGTCCTTTGCTCACACAAAGATGCCTATGCAGGATGCTGGAAGCAGGCACAAACACCAAAGAAGCAATGTTTTGAGAGAAATTTTTTCATTCAAGTCCTATGATTAATGCAAGGAGGTACTGGAATGAATACTTTTAGTAAGAGCAAACAACTCATGCATTGGAGTCACACACAATAAATCCACACAAGACATTTGCTTTGTTGAGTCAGGTGATGAATACCTCAGTAAAAATTCTTGGGTGTTGAACAAGGCAAAGGGATCAAGTCATTGTACCCTTTCTGTGATACTGATCTGACACTTTTTACAAGAGCTCCTCTGTGGGTTTGGTGGTACTGGTAAAATGTTAGCAACACTGGGAATATTTGTTTGCTTCAAACTGGATTGTCACTAGCAGACAAGAGATCAGTATCTTAGAAATTGACCTGTGTGTTACCTATTGGAGTGGTATTTAAAAAACGAAGTCACCTGGTTTACACTATCAGTTCTTCATTATAAGATCTAGAGATTATACTTTTTTGTATTCCCTTTAAAAGCAACCTGAGATTTGGGGGGAAAAAAAGAGAACATTCTAATCAGTTCATCTCTGTACTTATTTAGTCCTAAGAGGAAAAGAGAATATGTACTGCATATAGTTTTGAAGTGGAAAAATGTGTGATAAGGGGAGAGAACAAGATTATTTAAAAGCTATCTAACAAAAAAAAAAAAAGGAAAATATTTATTTATCCCATTTTTCATCAAAAAATTAAGTTTTCAAATATCCTTACAAAAATCTCAGGTTTGAAGAAAGGAAGGAGAAAATATGTGAAGTGTAATACAATTACTATCTTTATGGTAGATTAGAAAATAAATATTCTGAAAACCCAGTGTATGGAAAGAAACTTTTCATCTGGAACACTTAGTAGCATTAAGACTTATAGTTTAGTTTCCTTTTCAAACATTAAAAAATAGTAAAACTAAAAAATAGCACTTTTGAACATTTGGGCATTTGGGGAGGCCAGTCCTGTTTAATATCTTTATCAATGATCTGAATGAGGGGATCATGTGCCCTCTCGGTCACTTTGCAGGTAGTACCAAGTTGTGTGGGAATCATCTGCTGGAGGGCAGGAAGGCTCTGCAGGGGAATCTGGACAGGCTGGATCAATGGGCCAAGGCCAATCGCATGAGGTTGAACAAGGGGAAGTGTCGGGTCCTGCACTTGGGTCACAACACCCCCATGCAGCACTACAGGCTGTGGGAGGAGTGGCTGTAAAGCTGCCCAACAGAAAAGGACCTGAGGGTGCTGGCTGACAGCAGCTGCACAGGATCCAGTGTGTGTCCAGGTGTTCAAGAAGGCCAATGGCATCCTGGCCTGTATCAGCAATAGTGTGGCCAGCAGGACCAGGGCAGTGATTGTCTCCTTGTACTTGGCACTGGCAAGGCCATACCAAGAGTGCTCTATCCAGTTTTGGGCTCCTCACTACAAGAAGGACATTGAGATGTGGAAGTGCATCCAGAGAAGGGCAACAGAGCTGGGGAAGGGTCTAGAGAGTAGGTCCTATGAGGAGTGGCTGAGGAAGCTGTGAGTGTTTAGCATAGAATAAAGGAGGATCAGGAGTGACCTTACCACTCTCTACAACTTCCTGAAAGGAGGTAAAAGTGATAGAAGAGTGGAAATGACCTCAACTTGTGCCAAGAGACATCAGGGTAGTATCAGAATTCTCTTCACTGAAAGGGTAGTCAGCATTGGAACAGCATACCTAGAGAAGTGGTGAAATCACCATCCCTGGAAGCATTCAAAAAACATGTGGATGTGGCATTTAGGGACATGGGTTAGTGATGAACATGTCAGTGCTGGGTTAAGATTTGGACTCTCTCTTAGAGGTCTTTTCCAAACTAAGTGATTCTGTGATTTTCTTACCCTGCTGCATTTGGACAGAATTTAGCTTCTGTAAGTTGTCAGTCATGGGTAAGAATAATTCCATATTGTCTCCTTCGAGATATACCCCTTAAACTCCACATGCCTAAGGCCTGTTTGGCATCTTGTCCCAAGGCCCCCTAATGTTGTAGTGACTGTTACAGTGATCACAGAAGGGGAATATGAGCTTCTAGCAAACAGTCGAACCCTTGAGATGGCAAAACTGCTTTCTTCCTGCTTTCAGCCCTTTACAAATAGTTGTGATGGTGGCTCCATGGGTTCCAAACGATCAGAAACTATTGATAAGTTTGAAAATTTCTTCTCTGCTTTACTCACCATGGTTTGTCACAGAGGAATAAATTTTCTGCTTTTCCTCCCACATCTGCTCCTTAAAACACATCTGTGCTTTATTCGCTCTGTGTTATCTTCTCTTCTGCATTTGAGCAACGTTCACCTAGCAAATTCATAGAATTCACCTAGCAAAATCTCTTCTTCTGACCTTACCTTGAAACAGAAAACTAAAGCAAAGGAAAGGAAAGCTGCACCAGGTATTAACAAACAGAAGTGGCAGCTCAGCAGCAGTGCTTTGCCAACTGTCAGGATGAAAAACCAAATGGCAGTGAGCCTGTAGCCTGGCCTCAGCCGGGAACATGATTTACCTTTCAACCACCTGCTGGAAAATTCGGTCCGTGACTTGCAGCCCAAAATAAGACTGCAGGAGCTGGTGGTGCACTGGCGCCTTACCACTAAATGTGAGCTTAAAAACACAATGGGGAAGAAAAAACAAAAAATCTCTGCTGCTCTCTCCTGCTGGATAGCCATGGTGCACTGCCCAGGGAAGGGCTGGGGGAGAAGGCTGAGCCTGACAGGCTGGGAAGCGAACACAAAAGGAAAGTATTTGGCTGCAGGTGCCAGGTTGGGGAACTGGGCTCTATGGAGAAAACAGAAGGATGAATTGATACCCTTGAAAGTATTTATATAAAGTGCCTCAAAGCTGGAGAGGCCGCATGGTAAGGAAGCATGGAGGAACTTGTCTGAAAGATATTTAAGTCAGCCATAGAGATCAGAGACAGGAGTCAGTGCCTTATTAACAACGAAAGAGAATTAGTAGAGTGGGGATAAATAGCCGAGAGCCTTAAAAATGAAGGCATATAGCCAATGTCTGATGCAATTAGAAAAGTATATCCCAGAAATGGGATATAAAGAGAGAGAGTGGGTTATATACTGCCAGCCAAAGAAGACCTTAGGACAAGTCCCAAGCAGAGGGATCTCATCATCAAATTAAGAAAGATGGCAAAGTCATGTGAGCAATATGTGACAGACACTATAGCAATTTCTCCCAGTCTTTTCTCAGGGCAGCACAGCGCAGACAGCTAAATCCTCACAGCAGAGGAGATTGTAAACACATGAACTGGCCAGAGGAATCGTGCTTGTTGCTCCATATCAGCAAAACTCCTGTATTGGTTTTGCTTACACCTCAGCAAGGAGCACATGCTAGCAAACCAGCCAGCTAAAAAGCATGATGCTTGGGGAGGAACTCTGCTCCTAACACTGCTCATGTTGCAGTTTGTTGTCTTGATCCAAATAAAATGCAGAGACTTTGAAAAATGTCACTGACATCTGCTCACCACAATACTGTTTCCTCCAGTACCATACTTTCTTTTAGCTCCTCTTCACCTGTTCATTGCTTGAAATAAGAAAAAACCCAAGATCTTTAGCAACAAGGCAGCTACTTTTAAAGTCTACAATCACACTCACAGTAGGCAACTCCTCTGCAAATTTTTGGATCCATCCAAGACATCTCATCATAGTTTCTCCTTGACCCTGGTTCCTCTTCCAGGGATCTTTTGACCAGTGAATCTCAGAGACTCCTCTCCATGTTTCTTAGCTTCTAATACCTGTAAAAAATGTCATGGTTTCTGCCACTTCAGTCTTCTCTTGCTTCCAAGAGAGATTTTGAATAAACAGAAAGAGGCTAGGTCTGCTGATGGTTACCAAGGAAGTGTAACAGTTTCAAAACCACCTCTGGCTCAGGATGTCCCTGAACCATGGATGTTAAGCAGTTCTCAAAGAACAGTTTCTTTATGACCTATTTCTTATGTTCATGTCCTAATCTTCCCACACTGGCTGTTGAGACAGGATAATGGCTCAAAGGGATAGACTCAGCCTGGCAGCTCTGATGGAAGCCCTTCCCAGCCTAGAAGAGGAATGCTGCTTCTCCTTCTAAAGAAGCAATGGAGTACTCCCTGGCAAAACTTCTGACAGTCTAACTGCCTTCTTGTGGGACCCCTTCCTCACCCAGCATAGCTTTGTTTCTCCACTGAACAGGTTTGTAGTACTTATAAGACTGTCCTGTTGGGAACCTGTCACAAAACCCACTATTTCTCCCTCACCACACAATTTTATTGTGAAGCTTTCAATCCCCTGACAGAATAGAGAGAAATCAAATCTTTTACAGCCTGGTCAGATAAGTTAGAAAGTAAAGCTCATTATAGTTGTACCTCTGCACCATGCAGGATGTCTTTACTTTTTCAGAGAGATCCTTGCAAGGGATGGTCCAGTGCAGGGCCAGGAATCAGACCAAATGACTTTCTTGGGTCCCTTCCAACTCAGCATATTCTGTGATTCTGTTTCTGCTGTTTTAAATGAATCTCAAATCAATTTCAAGACCTCAAATAGACTAGCAAAGATTCTGCAAAATCCTTGTCTCTCCAGCCTGATTGCCAGCTTCAGGAGTGATTGTTTAATTCTTGGAAACTGATTGAAGCATTCACATCTGATGCAAATTAGCTCTGTAGCCTCATGGTCTGCTATTCTCTGGAACAAGAAATTTTACCTTAAATATTCTATCATGACAAGTCAGTGCTCCTTCTCTCTCTCTCTTTTTTTTTTTTTTTTTTTTTTTTTTTTTTATAATGCAAGTACCACTTTTTGAGCAGTTGCATTTTCTCTTAGCTTTGTTCATGTCTGAAGATCAAGTATGGGATAAATGAGACTAAAAAGAGCATGTAAACATTTTGACAGGTGTAAGCCAGAGCACCATATCAGCCTGTTTTGCCAATGAGAGTGAGCCACTAGGTCCTTCCACAGCCAGGCAAGAAAACAAAACTATTTTATTCACATCCAAAGACTGCAGTCTTAATCCTCCCACACCAAGAGAAACCCTTTAGGATTTCACCTATTGCTGTGTTTGTTCAATGCTAAAGCTAAAAAAGCACCTAGAATTCTAACAACAGCCTGCCTCCTGACCCATTAAAAGGAGATTGGTCAAATATTGTCACTTGCAAAAAGTATGATTTCTGAATGTGTTGCCCAAGTGGATTGTTACCATTGTTACTATAGTTCCCTGCTATGGCTGAACAGTACTTTGCCTCCCTGAAATCAGTTCTTTTTAATACCGAATGACTTTCTACAATACTGTGTTGGTTTTTCCATATGTTGATTAATTTTTGGTCTCGGTAGTAAGTTAAGAATAGAAGCGTGCATAAATATGTATATTGTTTTATAAAGAAACCAACAGCAATATTGAACTACAGACACGTTTTTCCAGAACCTAATCAGGTACAGCTGTGTTATTACAAGCTTCTGGCAAAAAGACAGTACAGGCATTTGGAGAAGGGTGCTTATGAGATGCTGCTGAGCTGTGGCAGTTGTTCAGCATATGCAGAAGCAACCTTACCTTCCTGCTCCCATGTGCTCAGGGGACTGGAAAGAACAAGCCAAGAGACCACAAAGGGAGCCAGGCCCTGCTTCAAAGGCACAGTTCTCAGGTTTGAATGGGCCAGCCTTTGAGGCACTGCCTTTCATTCTCTTTGCTTCCCAGGCACTGCAGCTCCAGCATCACATCTTGGGTGTTTGAGAAAGGCCATGCTGAGAGACCAAGAGTTAGAAATACTTTCATGCAGCCTGGACCACTCACCCTGTGACAGCCCACTCTGCCAGCTCCTCCTCTCAATGCTGGGATTTAAACCACATGTGCTGTATTTTTGTCTAACTCCCACTTCAGTTCAGCCCTAGTGTAAACTCTGAAAAAACATCTGTTGTTTTGCTGTGCCCATCTGCTTCCACCCCAAGAAGCCAGGCCAAAAATACCCAGGGACTTTGAAGAACAGTGTTAGCTGAAAGATATTTATGTTAAGACAGCCCAGCAAATGGGTCATCCTAAAAACATATAGGAATGAATGCAACTTAGTTTCTACCTCCAAGTGTAAGTTAGCACCATTATTCCCTTTGAAAAGGGACTGCAGCAAATGGACCTAATATACTATAAAAATACACCAGGTGTGATAAAATGAAGAATTTATTCAAGGTGGAAGTTCATGAGCAGGAACAGAGAAAAACAGAGGGGCAATAATCCTTCAGAATTTAAATGCTTTATAATTTTATAATAATAACTAATGATTATTACTATTAACCAGGCATCAACAAACTTGTCTTGAGGGATGAGTCACTTTATGGCAGATTACAGTGGATCTCTTTATGCATCACTTTTTGAAGAGAGCAGGACCTGAGGACTACCAGGGCTGTCTCTGCCCAGAAGTCAAAACTTTAGCGTGTGGCAGTCCACAATGAGCTCTGCCTTCACTTTTAGTAAATAACACAAAATAATCACCACATGAAGAGTCTTGTCCTGTGACTTTCAATTTGGGTCACCTGTGAGTGAAAATATTCCTCATGAGGATTCTATCCAGTTCCCAGTGCCTCCCACTGGGAGTCTTTCCTTTCATTGTAACACTGGCTAAATAGACCATAATGTAATATTTGGGATTGTATGTCTTCAGGCTTCTGGGCATTCAACCCAAAAGTGTTTCAAGATACAATTTATAAACATATTTTTCCCCATCTGTACTCTGCCTCTGGAAGAGCACTAGCTGCTGTGAACAGATTGTGCTAGCTGAAACAGGCAACACAGTGATGGGAAACCCAAGAGCACACTCTGTAATATTAATGCTCTAAAACTTTGATTGCTAAGCTAAATTGCAGAACTCTTCATAGCAAATCCTTTACCAGGACTAGAGCTAGAAGAGGATTTCACAAAATGCTGAAATGGTACTCAGCTTATATTTCATCTCAAGTTTGGCCATCAAGCTTTGCTATTTTCAATTCCTATATTCGATCATTTGAGAAAATACTTCCATTGCGGAAGTTTGAAATGGAAATAAAAATCAAATATCAATTTAATAATTAACTAACCCTGATTCAAAATTGCAAGAAATTGCTTTGTTTTTGAAATTCATCTAGTCTTTCTCAGATGAAGACAACATTTATTCAAATGTTTAGTTTACTTCAATAGTGGAAAACTAGTTTGCCTCCATAGGTTCATTATAGTATTGCCAGAGGGAGAGCTTTATCACAGGAAAAGTAGCTACTCTCAGTTTTTAACAACTGGGAAGTCTTCAAGAGCAAAGAAAGAACAAAGGGAAAAATGGAACAAATGTTTGGTTTTTTTCCTTTTAATTATATATGCTGTATATTATCTCCTTTTTCTAGTCACAGATCAGTTTTTTCCCCCAGTCAAGGAAGACTACATTAAACTGATTGTTGATCATGTGCTTGCGCTAACTGCAGCCAGAAAAAACGTTGCATTAGCCCATTCTTGGGAGAAGCTGTAATTTGTCAGAGTAACCTTCTAAAGCACCTGTGGGAAGTGAGCAATAATTTTCTCTGATTGCTGTACATTAATCAGTACAAACAATCAGTTGGGCAGCAATGGTTTCTGTAGAACTGCCCTATCTGAAAACAGCCACACAACTGCTGCCAAGCCACGTGTGTTCAAATGGCTTCCACACATCGGCTTCACTACCGCTTCCAGCAAACAGCCTAAAAACTGATTGCCACCTGGCTGCATTCAGGAGTTGAGCTTTTACACAGCAATGTTTCTCTGAAAAATAATGGAGACAAGTTACCTGTTGGCAGATAGACCACAGGAAGAATTACAAAGAGACGAAGTAGACACCACTTACGCCGTTGCACTCAACGCAAATATTCTTGCTTGCCAGACAACAGCACGTTTGTCTGTAGCCTTGATGGAAGGCCAAGAAATTATTCAAGAAAGTCTTTCAATAAAGATCAAAGTCCATATAATCTCAAGTCTCAGATAAAAATTTATCTGTTTGATTTAGGGGCATATTTTACAACTGTTGAAATATTCCCCTCCCTGATCTAAAGCAAAGATATTTTGAATTTCTTTCCTGAAGCAGGCACAGTGAAACAAGGCATCACAATCTTGCTTATGCCTTTTACAAAGGCGGATCACTCCCAGACTCTAATGTTCTATTCTACTGCCCCTTCCTTCAATCTGCTGAATCATAAATTCAATCTCCCCAAAGACTTGATCTCTTCTAGTCATCATACATATACAGTCATGCCAGAAAATAACCTGTATTCTTTGCTTCCATTCCAATGCTCACTTAGCATTAAGCTGTATTTATGAATCTTGTCTAACATGGTCTTTAAAAAGTTCACTTGCTCATCTGCAGTGTAATTTATTAGTCTATCCACCCTTGTATTTTCTGCAGAACAAGCTGACAGAGATTTAATAACAAAAAAACCCCAAACCTGCCTCAGGAAGACTGAGGAAATATAAAGTTTTTACTTGAAGGTTAATGTGAGACTTAGGACACGAACCTGAGACTTCCAGCAAGTTTTTTCACCAATGGATTTCTTCCCTTCCCTTTCTCTCTCTCTCTCTTTTCATTTTTTTTTTTTCCTGTGATCATGGGTTTCTAATTTCTTCTATATAGTACTCTCTAATTTCTCCAGAATAGTACTCAAAAACCATAGCTCTCATATTGCGAAGTCATATACATTTACTGAAACCAAACAAACTTGTGCAGAATCCACAATACTTTAGGCGCATTCAATTAAATCAGGGATGTCGCTTGCAAGCATTTTTATGAGTAACCACTAATTACCCAATTGACCAATTTAAAAACTTTCATGTTTCTTAAAAATAATTTTAGAAAATTACTTCCTGCATGATGGTTTTCTGTAACATGGGTGAAAACAATGCATTTCACTCAAACCTGGTGCCACAATTGGCAGAAGGCAAGCCATCAGAAAGCAACATACTGTGCATTTCAGTTTGCACAGTATTCCTCCTCATGAACCAGAGGTTCCTAGCGGTTTTTTAGGCTATGACCACTTTTTTCCCACCCTCCTTATGGCTCAATGTTTCTTTTGTTGCCAGGGGATTACAAATGTGTTGAAAGACAGAAGCTCAAAATGGCATCTAAAGTGTTTTAGTGGAGCAGAGAGTCTGCAGCTAGCTTTCAGGAATTCAGATATCAGCTGTTGTCACAATCAAACACAGAGCATTTAACAAAAATAAAATAAAAATGTGATAAAAATCAAACAAAGTAATTAAATAAAATCAAATCTTTTTCTAAAGCTTGATATGAAGAAAAGAAAAAAACTCATGTTCTGGGTTGAGCTGCCTCCTATCCCATATATCCATCCCATATCTTGGATACATTGTTATGTCTCGCAGCTGAATCCCACCCTCCTGGGCGGGTGCCTGCAGTTCTTTCTTTTGTTTTTTCTTTGCTGTTTTGGCTTTTGCTTTTGCTAGCTCGGCTGTTTTTGCCTTCTTCGCTTCGCTTTGCTTTGCTCTCCGGCTGCCCCTGCCGCCGTTTTTCTTCCCCCCACCCCCCCACCCCCACCCCCGGCTGCTTCTGTTTGGTTTTTTTCCCTCCTTCCTTCTTTCCCCCCACCCCAAGGTTTGAACCGGCTCCGGACCTGACCTGACCTGAAAAGTTAGAGAAATCCCAGGCCTGCCAAAGACGCGTCAGCACCCTCCTCATCACAGTAACCCGTCTTTTCCCGCTATTCGGTGTTGAGGAGTGTATTTTTGTCAATAAACCGGTTTTTCCACTTTCCTCCGAAATATTTTTCTTCCCGAACCCAGGGCTGGGGGGGGAAAGAGGTGGTGGAAGTTTAGTTTAGGGAACTCCTTTTAGAGGTTCTTCCCTAATTTACTCCAAACCAAGACAACTCACAAAGAACACTCCTCCATAACTATCACTCTCAATTCACTCCCTTGCTTCATACTGCTTAAGGGTATTGAGTCTCTTAAAGTATCCAGCTCATGCTTTGACACCAAGTGCCAGCACTTGAGAAAACAATCCTTTTAATTTCAAATAATTACTCTCATATTCCAGTACTGAAGACAAAGTGCAAAGTTAATGACACAGAGTAAATTCTACCCAAAATATGTTCTATGCTACTTAATCACACTCAGGGAAATTATTTGCTCTACAGAAAATACTCTTAACAATCCACAGACTATTGGAATGCAGCATGCAAGATTTAGGAAGACAGTTAAATTCCAGGATTTTCCCATAGAGAGAGTTGCTGCCCATCATTAGCAAATAGCCAAGTCCTGTTTGGCAAGCTAAGTCCTCAGTTTTCTTAAAGCATCTTCACTATCGAACAGAAAAGCTACAGCAAAGTAAACCCAGGCTTCACTTAGAATCTACCGTAAATAGAGTCACAGAATAATTTAGATTGAAAGGGACCTCAGGAGGCCCCAAAGGTTAGCCTCCTACACATAGCAGGATCTGATCTGAGGTCACATTGCTCTGGCTTTATCCAGTTGAAAACCTCCAAAGATAAGCTCTTTGGGCAGCATGTCCACTGTCCTCATAAAGGGGTTCTACCACCTTTAAGCAAAATCTCTAGTTTCAAATTATACCATTGTCTCTAATCCTCTCAGGACCCACAACTGTAAAAAGGAGACCACTTTCCTGACAGCCTCTCCATATTCATTGGAAGGCTGCTATTAGCTCCCCCTGAAGCTGCATCTTCTGTTACACTGAAGATCTTGTTTATGGACAAGACAAAGAGGAAGCATAACATATATACAAGTAAAGAATTTATTGTTAGCATATGGAACTCTTAGTCTACTAGTCTAGGTGTAATTACTATAGGAAAAGAATAATACATTTCTCCACTTCTCTCCTTTTTAGGGGTTATTTTCACCCTTCTACTATTACTCTGCATCTCAAAATCAGTATCTCCAGACTTCTGGAAAGAATAACTTGAAGCTATCAGCATCTGAAGTCCTTTGTTGGGAAAAATATATTGCTGCTTTCTTCTTCCTCCCTCTAGTATCTACTTGGGGTTCTTTTTATGTTTGTTGACCTGTTTTACAATTGTAATTTTTCTTTATTGGCCTTCAGATCCAAATATATGATATATGAGTCCTTCACATATGTTAGATGCAATTTCTTTCTTCTGTTACTTCCTAAACACAATTTTGCCAGTTCTTGTTCTGCCTTAAACAACAAAACCAAGTCAAACAAAAAACCCACCAACCAACCACAAAACCAGAAAAACCTGCCAAAAAACAAACCACACAAAAAAACCCCACAACCCACAGAATCACCCCCTCTGCCCCCCCCATACTTGACTGCTGCAGAGTAACTACTCACCAACACAGGACTATGGGGTTTCCAGTTCCACAAGTGTGCCCCATCATTAATCTGCACTCTTCTATTATACATCCTGTGTTTCCAATTCTAAAGGCCTGCTATCATATAACACGCCTGCATTTCTCTCCACATCATTATTTTGGTCATAAATATCTCATTACACATAAAACACCTGCTTAATACTCTTACCTACATAAAACTATGATTGCACCACCTAAAGGTAAACAGAAGTAAAAGAAATTAAACACAGACACCTGGCCAGTTATAGAAATTGTTATAGCAAAGCTAAGTAAAACAAAGATTCAGGCAGGCCAAAGAAAGTCCAGAAGGGGAAATATGATATTCCTCCTCAGTCCTAAGGCCTTGCAGACTCAGTACTAAGCTTATGGGGTGTTACTAACATCCATAACAGACTATTACAGTGCTCATCACAACCTTCTTGGAAGAAGCTGAACAACCCCTAATCCATTACCATCTTGGTAGCCTTTCACTAAATTTGTTTCAGGCAGCTGAAATCTTCCTTGGACTGAGTAACCCAAAAATTAGACACAATCTATATGCAGTCTAATACAAAATACTAGCTACATCATCCTAAGTACTATCAATACTCACCCTGCTTTCTACGTAAATTGTTAGGTAATTGCAATGTATCAGCTATTTCTGAGAAGTTTCTACTTAAATTTACCTTAACTGCTCATACTCTTAGCTGGATACTGCTTCTTCTCAGCAGAAAGAATAAACAAACAAACAAATAAATAAAACCAGTCAAGTCTCCAAAGGCTGGAGTTGCCTGGCTAACACCATCCTGTTCTGGCCTGACACAGTTGGGCCACAGGAGCCTTTAATGACTCAATAGATGTCAAGGCATAAAGAACCCCAAGGGAGTATCGAATGGCTGGCTTTCCAAAGAGCTTTAAGATAATTACCTCTACAACTCTCCATGTTTACTAGCCCCACAGTCCAACTAACCAAGCAGAAACCAAAGTTGGTGGTTGGGTCTTGTTTATTGGGTTTTTTTTTACCCAGATAATTCCACACACCATAGACTTAAGAAATTGCTCATTTGAGATTCCTTCAGCTATTGAGCGTGAGAGGTGATCTAAAATCCAAAGCAATTGATGATGGTGGTAAAACCAGTGAGCTCCACATTTAAAAAAAAAAAAGTCATCTATTTATTTGGCTACCTAAGCATCTCCCTCTAAAAGACTAAGCTACTGTGCTGAAAGCAAGACTGTATATGTATCAGTAGCTTAAGTATCTAATTTACAACTCATAAGTACAGCAAAGGAACCTTTTGCTAAGCAAATCTCAGTTACAGCTCTTGACTGAAACTTCCAGGCCAAGTCTTCCAGCCTGCTCAGTCGTTAATCTCTAGGGACAATTCTGTTTCACAGGCAGCCCTAGCAAGAACCCTAGAGGTGTCCACAAGAAGGGGAGTCTCAGAAGGGATGTGTGCTTTGGGAAATCCTGCACTGCTTATCCTAAGCCACCATGTCTGCGAGACAAATTCTGGGCACTGCATTACTCTGCATGTTGAAAAGCGGATGGGGAGGAGGCAGTACTTGCAGGGAAGACAGACAAAACAGGAAAAAGTATGAAATTACTTGTAGAATCATATGTTAATTCAGGTCAGAAAGGAGCTCAGGGTGATCACCAATCCATGCTCCTTCTCAAAGCTGGGTAAACTACATGATTGGATCATGTTACTCATGCCCTAATCTCTTAATTATCTTGAAAATCTCCTAAATAGACAGAAAAATCTCTCAGGCAACTTACTGCACTGTTAACCTGTCCTAATGGTAATTTTTTTTATATATTACATCTTTGCAGAACTTACCCTGTTTCTAATTAGGCCTGCTGTGTCTCATCCTCACACTGAGCACCCCTGAGAAGTCTTGCTTCATCTTACTCAGTAGCTTCAAGTGCAGCTACATACCTGAGCATTTTTGATTACAAAAGTAGTCTGGATTTCTACAGGACAAGAATTGTTTTAAGTGAGGTGCAGCAAAGGTGCAAGTGAACTGACCTTCCAAGAGGCTCCATTGGAGTCTAGTGATAAGGACCAACTCCAGATGTTAGAGAGTGATCCAGGAGTCAACAGCTGCTCTTGCAAAGAAAGAGGGGCTTATTTTTTATTATTTCACAATATTGGAATTAAATATAGTAGTCCAGACTGATAAATGAAGTGTCAGTTTCTGAAAAAAACAAAATCCAGACAGGAAACCCTTTAGCACCTCAGATCAAGGGATAAACAATCAACCTTATTAAACCAACAAACCAAGTTTATTTATATAAGTCTGTACAATTGTGATGAACTATGCTAGGACACCAATGAAACAAAGTAAACAAATCTCTCCCTCTCTAACAAGTGGGAGGTGTAGTCACTCACCTTTACATGCACTTAAAGGAAAAAAGATTACAGCTTTCATACAATTATGTAACTATTCAAGAGTACTTTCTTCATGTATTATTCTCAGTATAAGAGGTTTGCATAATTTACTGGTGGTTGCCTTCTCTAAAAACAGTATTTTAGCAAAACCCAGAACTTTGAGAGGGTAAGTGGCTGCTTCATAATTGTAGATAACTAGGACAATAGTCCATCATTCAGATTGGCATCCTAAACTCACTGCACATCCTGTGTTTTGGTTTTCTCTGCTAAAAGTTACTTGCAACACTGTATGGGTCTCATCCACATTTTGGTTGGACTACAGATAGTCTTGTGTTACCAAATGTAGAAGTTAAATAAACCTAATACATCAAGGCCAAGCATATTAAAAATACTGTATTTGAGTTTACTTTTAGAGACCACTTGTCACTGCATCTCAGAGCTCTGAGGTATTTCTGTGGAAAAAATCAGTTTCTGAACTGTTTGATTTGGCAATTATTTCTGCAAACCATTAGAGAGTGATTATTTTTAAAACTGTCTATTGCAAAATAAGTTTAATCTTTTTTATCACAAATCACTTTAGCTGTCGAAAAAACCAAATCATATCAAATGCATATCTACACAGTGAATCACAATGTTTCCTAGGAAGTTATGATGGTAGATCCCAAAAATCCAATCTTAAAAAGTTAAAAGTATGTATATGTGACAGCCTACTGTAACTCCAGAGAAGCTGCTAAAATAGGCCATCAAATAAAGTAGTCTATGATTACATATTTACAGAATAATCCACATGTCCTAGAACTATGGACTATTCAGTAAATAAGTATTGGAATATTTCTATTTATTTGTTTACATGGCAGGCTTCATATGTTGATTTTCTTTTTATACACAGTTTGTAGAATCAATCTGCACACAATTACATGATGTTTCTTTAAAGCTACTGTTTAAAAAAGGATGAGAAAGTTAAATAAGAACTAGATTAAAGTTTCATTAAGAATCCAACAAGGAAGTATCAAACACAGGTTAAAAGATAACAAGTGTATGATTTCAGAAAAACAGTAATGCTCTGACACAAGAAGAGCATTGCATTTTCCCTCTTTCGAGTCCCTCAGAAACATTCCTATCCAATTCAGTGCTTAAGTTGTTACATATATACTGGCCTGAGTAGGAACACACACGTGCTTGCACGCTTACCTGAATGAGGGCCTCTAACCTTTTAGACTTCTAATTCTTTTAATTTAGTTCTTAGTTTCATATACTCAGTTGCATCTTGTTTGGAAAAGTTCTTTGTTAAATGTCACTTATATTTACATTTGATTTTTTTCCTCTTTTTTACACCTGAGTGATAATTTAGATGTCAATTTGTGTCCAGTCAAATATTCCATAAAGCCATACAATTCTTGTGCTCATGTTGCACTCCACTTGTACCAGTTTATATATGAAAAATGTCCATCACCTACCTCTCACTTTTTTATTGTTACCCTCTGACCTTTCTATTATGTCCTTCCCCTTCCACAGAATGGGATTTTTTTTTTAAAAAAATTGTTTATTGATAGAAGCCCCATTTAAATGGTTCAGAAAGCAAGAAACAAAGTGAGCTGGAGCCCGTGGAAGACATGATAACTTAACAAATACGTAATATTGAAAGCTTGAAGAAGAAATTAAAGCCCAACCAAATGAGCTCCCCAGGGTGACCCCATAAAAAGCTACTTCACCCAGTTACAGCTGTAGAGTCTGGATGTGCTATAGATGACAAGTCCCACATTAAGAGCTGTGTACCTTTCTCATCACTTATGTGTAATTAAAAAAGGGAACATGAAGTTAAATAGCTATATCAGTCAAGCCATTTTAGTAAGAAGAATCACATTTAATGAGTTTCTTTCTTGCAATTTCAGATGCTCAAATACAGCTGGTAGAAATTCAAAACAGCCGTAAAGAACTGTGACAGACGGATACAAATAGTACTGCAGCTTAAAAATGATAAAAAACACCTGAAAAAAAGTCACACGACCCTCCCAAAAAAATTTACACTTTGAACCTAGGCCAGTTTTTGAAGATTCCCTTCTCCAAAGCTAGGATGAAGGAGGAAGAAGAAGAGGGAGAAAGTGCAGATGACCTTCCAGCCACAAAGGTCTTGCGCCAATGTTTATTCACTGTGCCTGTGGTGGTATGTAAGGGGAGATCACCAAGTGCTGATTCTGCGACTGCCAAGAGATTCCTATGGAAATCCAGACCTTAGGCTAATACTGAACACAGAGTGGACCAACGAGCTGCATCAACAAAATAAAAACATAACTCAAACTAAAAGAAATGGGGAAAACCCCAAATAGCACAGATCCACATTTGTGAGGGGAGCAGAGGAAAGGGCAAGAAGGGAGGTCTATACAGTAAATAGTTGAATGGTTTATGTTACAGATGACTGGCAGTTTTAAAGAGTCTCTTCCCAGCTCCATTGCTGCTCCAACCCAGAAGGGAGAACTGAAAAGGGAGGAAGAAAAAGTAGGACATCATCATGGAGCATGCAGGATCAGAAGCAGCAGAGTGGGCATGCTCAAATAAGCCCCCGTCTCTTTTTGTAGTCCTCCAAGTTCAATGATCGCCGAGGGGCACCATCTTTTGCTGGAGGAGCCTTGGAGGTGATGGCCAGTGCCTTAGATTCTGTTGGGGACAAGAAAAGAGTAAGGACCAAACTAAAGGCAAACCATAAATTTTTACTTGTTGTTTCTGCTGACAACTTCACCACAAAATCACATTAGGCTGCTCTAGTATACATCAGGTTAGAACTTCAGTTAATAATAGACAGTATCAGGGAGCTTATCTTCATAGATGCAGCTCATGCAATTTTGACTCTGTGTATTAATCCAGCTGTTAATCCAGAAACAGACAGTAAGCAGAAAAAGTAAAATGTTCTGTCTATGTCTCCAATACACATTTTTATCAGTTTCCAGATTCTTCTGTTAAGCAAGGAGACTGCACTAAGTAAGATGCCAAAATGGTGCCCTGTCTAAGGAAAACTGTTTCTCATCCTTCTCTCTTCAGTGTCTTTCAGTGCCTAACCCTCATCTGCTTGCTAACTGTCAAGTTCATAATTCTCACTAGGCTGCTTCAGGAAGTCTCTTGTTCTTGAACTCCTGCCTGATTCTGTAGTCTTGCATCCAGGGTTTCCATCTTGATCTAGTTTGGAAAAACAACTTCTCCTGCTCTTGCTTCTTGACAAGGTCTGTCTTTGTGCATTCTTACAGTACACTTCCTAAATTGTCTTCCAAGAAATTGCAGGTCTAATTCTTCAAGTAATGCAAGAAATACTAAACCTCATGTGTCAAATGGCACTGGTATACTCCCATGCTTTCCTCCCACTGGAAATCAACTTTATAGGACACAAGAAAATAGCCTCAAGTTGCACTAGGGATGTTTAGACTGGATATTAGGAGAAATTTCTTCACCATGAGAGTTGTCAAGCATCAGAACAGGCTGCTCAGCGAAGTTGAGTCACCATCCTTGGAGGTATTTAAAAGATGTGCAGCTGTGGCACATGGTGACCTGGTTTAGTGGTGGACTTGTGAATGTGGAGTTAATGGTTGAACTCGATAATCTTAAGCATCTTTTCTCAATCAAAATGATCCTATGACACTCAACTGTTCTTGTCACACATCTCCTGCTGTCAAAGTCAAGATAACAAAGAGGAAGAGCCAGCAAGTTTGAGTCTATTATCTTCACTCACTGGTCAGTGTTTTGGTTCTCCTAAAGTGTAGTTTCAATACCATCCGCAATGCCAAAGTTAGGGAACAGCAACTTGGTAAAGCAGAAGGTTCAAAATCAAGTAAAAATACCTTATCACCACAGTATGTGCGCAGAGGACAGAACAGCACAGACACACATCTTATCTGTCAAAAGTTACTAGACAAATTAATGAAGCAAGTATCAAGGCAGCTGCCAATACTTATTAAATACAACACTCATTTTTTACCCAAAGATTATGCAAGTCGTAGATAATATAGACTGGAAGAGTCTATCAAAAACACTTATCATCTCCTTCTCTCCCTAGGCTTCAAATTAGGGATATGGGGCTATACAGGCTTTTAGTCAAACACAGTACCGTTGTTCTTCTTTTCTCAATGGATATCACTACCACACATGCTCTCCTCCTCAGTTCAAGATACTTTCCAAGATGGTAAATAGAGTCCTTACTCCCATTTTCAAAAGCCCACCAATAACTCTGAAAAAATTATTCTGGAAGAAGCAAGTTCTACCAAAATGGGCTAGACAATCACATCCCCAAACTCAGATGGAACACCTACCTGAACTGGGGACCTGAAGATCAATCTTTACATCAAAGTCATGTACTTTGAAAAGATCTTCTGAGAGGTCACTAGCTGATTTAGAGTTCACATCTTTATCTTTTCCTTGACCCTGAAATGAAAACTACAGGTAAGTCTCCAAATCTTAACTGGCTGTACAAAAATGTTTTTTCCCCTTTCTGTCATAACCATACTTAGTGTAGCTTTCATATTGCTAGAGTAACCTAAATTTCCTTTGCCAAGAACCAAGAAGCTATTTTCTTTAATGATAAAGCTCTTCATGGTACCCTTTTCTAGAACTAAAGCATACACACCTGCTTACTCACTCACAAGTTTCACAGAGTAAAAGGGTGGCAGTGTGAGGAACATAACAGAGACCAAAATGGAAACTTACCTTACTCATGTCCTTTGGAGCATCTGGTAACACACCAGATCCATATTTTGCATTTAGCTGGGCAAGGATGGCAGCTTGGACAGCAGGATCTCTGGACTGCAAAGGCAAAATATTAGGGAAGAATAAAAATAAAAAAAATACTGCATTTAAATTTGCAAAATTTAGAACTACATTTTGTTCAAACATGTTCATATCTGTGAATCTAAAACCATAAGATACTATATATCAGTGCACCAAACTTTCAGAATCTCAAAAGGCTACTGAAGTCATCCTGACATTATCTGACAGTAACAAATTAAAATCATCTTCAGAAAGCTTTTATTTAAAAAAATCAGAAATACATTTCCTGATTATATGGTTTGTTTCTGTGACTACTCTTAATGCTACTGTAATACGCATTCGCTTTCAGCTTACTGTTCTGGCTGAAATGCTCTTCTAGAGAGAAGAAATCTTTAGAAGACTTTTCTTTACCTAATAGTTCTCTAGCATAATAAAGGTACTCAGTTATGATTCTTTTTCTAAAAAATAAGCATTTCAAAATATTTCATTCAAGCCCTGCAAGAGAATTTCCTTTTTTATTCCTTGCTGGTTTGTGGAGACTCACAAGAGCAAACCTGAGCAGTTTTTTTTTTAGGTACCTACACCAGAACCACATACTATCCCAGAACAGACCTCAACAAGGCCAGATTACTTAGAAGGAGGAGGTGATCACCTTGTTATTCATATCAGTAATATGAATATCATATCAGACTGCAGTAGAAGGTTTTGCCACAGTATCACATGGGAAGTTTGTGTTGAATTACTTTATCCATCACAGGCCCAAAACGTTTGTTCTCCTCTCACCTTTAACTAATCTTCCAGGAAACTTTCAGCTAATTAAAAGTAAAACTCACACCTAAAGCCAACTGTCTTCCCAGAGCTAACTAAATCTGAATAATGTAACATAGATGAACTCACAACAGAAGCCTCCATCATGGTTGCTTTTGCAGTACATACCCACATCACTTATGTCCTTCACACTTTGCATTAAAAAAGAAGGAGGACCTGGATCTCACTCAGCTGTATCTCACACTGGCATTCAGGGCATTAATAGCATATGGCACAGTTGGGAATTATTGTTCCTACACTCTGCATTACACTGGTTTCTGTCTATTAGCATATTGCCTCAACTGAACTTAAGTATTACACTCACATTAGACACTATTGTGGGCTTGCACTGCCGCCTAGTAAAGGGGTCCATTTGTTGGTTTTTCATGCTGTGACTTTCAGCCTGGAGAAGAAATAGCACATGGTTTAGCAGAGTCTGCTACTCGGACTCTTTTAAATCCTCCCACAGCCTCCCATCCATGCAATTACTCATCTGCTATATACAACACCGAGATCAGAGAAAAACTAGCAACAACATTACAGATTAGAAAGTTTTTAACACACCCACTGTCCTGTGCTTTACAGGATGAAACTGTGACATTGCATACAACAGCAAACAGGCATGCAACTCTCAGGATACTTAATGTTTAAGCATTTCTTAACCAGCTAAACTCTTCCTTAATAAAAATGTAACTACAGAGAAATGAATATCTCCTTCACTGTTTTATTATCTGAAGTCTCCTTTACGAGGAGACTTAATTTTCTTTCCATATCATTAAAATGCATTACGTTGCTCTTGTAGTGACTAATCTGCTGATAACTGAATTGAGCAAGAAAATAAAGTGATGTGCTTTAAAATCATGTCATTTGCCTATACGAAAGATTTTGCAGATAATTAAAAAAATTAGTAACTTTGCCATGCAATTATCTGTCCTTGCATCATTTCATCTCTACTTGTAGAAAAGTATTAATTCAGCACTATTTACCACAAGAGCCTTCTCAGACTCAACGATATTCCACTCTCTATTTCTCTGGTTGATGTAACTGCAGAATGGAAAAAAAGGAGGGTGGGGAAAGAAAAAGAAAGTGATTGTCATTTATCAGTCCCTACACAACAAAACATTCTGAAAGCATTCTTGCCGCTTCAGCCTGACCACAAATAAGTCTTATTGCAATGCAACTGCCCCCTGGGGGTATAGAAAAGAGAGTTCACATTTCTGACAGTTTTAACTCCGTGACAGATACAAGAAAGTGAAGATAGACACGCACTAACAGACCAATTACAATACACATTAACACACTGTACAGGAAAAAAGAAACACAAAATCCTGCAGTTAATTTGTTAATGGATTAGTTTCTCTTTTTTAAATATTGTTTGATACTATTTAAGAAAGAAAATTTCCAATATCTGCTTCTTACCTGATTGCAGAAATGTTTTTTGTTCGTTGACGATCCAGGGCCTCTGCTCTCTCTTCAAGTTCATTAAGCTGATCTTGAATCTGCTTGGCCTTATCTTGGTCCCCCAAGTCCTCAGCCATAGCCTTCAACCAAACAGTAACTCATTAGGCACTACTCTCTCTACACAGAGTTACTCAGAGAGACAACAGATATATCCGTGAATCAGTCAGCTAAATCTACTCCAGTAGGGAATCTTCTTCCCTGCATGGTAAGAGTACAACAAAGAGCTACACTTGCCTTATAGCTCAAGGCAAAACTGTATTTCTTATTCAGAAGAACTCTGAAAACTCTTACTCTAACGAGGATGCAAAAACATCAGTCCCAGCATAAGGAGTACAGGTCAGTTGGATGACTGAAGTTACAAGTTTTATTAAAATTTAACATTCTCTTATAGCACATCAAGAAAAGAATTATTTCCCCAACTGCCAGTTGCCATTTCCTTCAGGGAGCAGAGTCCCCTAAGGCACGACAACAGCTTATTCTGCCACCTGGTGACAACAAAAAGACACTGCACTCCGTGTGACAGGAACCTAATAATTTACACGTTTGTGTATAGTGACCACAAAAATACAGTTAAACCAAGGAATCAAGGAATGCATATTAATACAAACTCTGGGGGTTTACTGTATATGAAGCTTTAATGTCTCAAGAAAGACAAACAACTTTCGGTTCTGTTAATGCAGTCCTATCCTCAGAGATACTTAAGACTGCTTGTTTTCTTCACTTCTGGGCTTTGATGCACTGTTAGGTCTACTTGTTCCAGGAAGACTACAGCTAAAAACAGTTCATTGCAAGCAAATCCTCTGGCCACTTCTTTTTTTTTCAAAATAAATTACCAGCCATAAAGTGACAAATCAGTTACCACTGAGTGAAAAATAATGTAACACAATTTCTGGTTTTCCTATCTTAAAATAATAAGAAGAGGAAATCAACTTTCAAATGTTATTATGAGGTGCTAGAGTGGTTGGTATTCTAAAAACAACAAACAAAAACAAAACAAAAAACAACACGGACCAAAAAAAAAAAAAAAAAACAAAAAGAAAAAAACTAAGAAAAGGAAAAGTTTCTGAGGCAGACCAGTTTAAGACCTTTTTTAACAGACACAAAAAGACAAAGCTTAAATTGTTGGCAATTGCCCCTAAAAAAAGAGTGCAATAGCTGACTGGGTTCTCCGTAGTCTGACCCCAGCAATGAACCTTGAGAACCACCTTCCAGCCGCACAGTTGAAGTCTAGCTTACTGCTGACTACTGCCAAAATCCAGATGAGTTCCAGTTCTTCAAAATCAAATACTACATTAAGGTTGCAGGCATCATCTCATCTCTCACCTTCTCCTTTAATAGCTGAGTTTTCTTCATGGCATAATTTGGAGGTGCTTTTCTGAACCTTTCCTTCTCTTTCACAATCTGCAAGATGCAGAGGAAACTACATGAATATGCAAAAATGAAATCTTTATTTCAATACTTGGACATTAGAAGCAACAGACAAGTATCACCTAAGAAATTTATTTATTGCCACTGAATTTGATGTATGCTCTGACGATTCTGGTTTTTAGTTTGTGCCTTTGGTAATGAGTAATAGGTTCATACTCCTAACTACCTACAGAAGCTTGATGCTAATCACCTTTGGTCAGTATCAAACAAGTACAAAACTGCAAAAACTGTGATAAATGCAACTACCACGATGCTGTCAGTTTTTCAGAACTTGAGAACTAAGTTGCCATACTCAGGAGTTCAGAGCTATGCAACTAACACAAGTTCAAGAGGAGATAACAGGGCACAAACGATAAAGAAAAGCAAGAGTGAACACCAAAAAACAGGATCACCAAGCTACTCTATCCCATTATAAAACTTCCTTTTGAGCCTTTTATTTTCTTCTTGGAAAGCAAATATCATGATCCTTTTGCTTTGTAACAGCTACTGCTCTACTGAATGAGTTCCTGTCACTTTCAAGCACTGACACAGCTTCACTACAAGGCAACATTTACCTCTTCAATGTCCTGATCATTAAACTTGTAGTTGAGGGCTTCTTTGATGGACACTTCCTTCTTGTTTATCTCATCTAGTGTGGGTAACTGCATCCCAGCAGAGAACATCTAAACACAAGACGGAGTTATTTTCCATTTAAAGTATGCTTGGCAGAAGACTGCTAAGAAGAAACTAAAGTCTAGCAAACTTACTGCTTCCTTCCACTTCATAAATTCACTTTCAGTGAATTCCTGATTTGAGACGAACTCCAAGCGAAACACACGGGAATCACTGCCATGCCTGCAAGAATAAAATGTAAAACATCCCCTTGTGATAGTGTAAAGTGGTGACATTGTATCTGTATGTGTAAGCTGACTAAAGAAGCCCCAAACCAGACAACATATCAACACAATCATAACTCCCTGCATGAAATTTCTGGGGTATTTTATAATTTCCATTATGCAGAAGGAGAAAAAAAACAAAACAAAACAAAACAAAACCAAACCAAAAACAAACCAACCCAAACATTCTAGCATGAAATAGCATGACAAGGCTCGATCTACTTCTCAGTTCTCACTGCCAAACCCCACACAGAGTATCATTTGCTATGAAAAGGACACTGATTTATGAAGTAAAGAGAATTCTTTTAGCTCCTTACCGCAACTGCAGTCCTTTGTTTGTCCGTGTCCCACCAAGCTGGTAAACCTTTGCAGTCTCTACCACACCAGTTATTTCAGCAACCTGTATCACAGAGTAAAATATATGAGAAGAAGGATACAAGGGAGAGTTTTTTTTCATGTTCCTGGAATGGATCTGGCATATTCAAGCCTTTTCACTGAAAATAAAAAACCTTTATCTAGCTGACAATTCTAACCAAGGAAAGCAAGACTCTTCAGTATACATTATCAGGTACTGAATGAGTTGCTTCACACATAATTTTTCAGTCAATAAATTATACCATCTGCCTGATGCAGTCTTTTGTATCTTTTCAGCTCTGCCTTCCTGACCAAATAGTGTATGCTTCCCTACCTTTCTTATTTCCTTCTCAAAAAATGTTGGTTTGGGTTAACATATGTTCCAAATGCAATACACTATTACTGCTCACATACTAAACACAGCCCTTTTTCATATAATTTTAAAGACTGTTACTCTATCCCATGATGACAGCAATGAAACAGAAAACCAAAACTGTGTTCTCAATCACAGTCTCTTCTGAAGGCACAATGTGTACTAGAAACTTTGTAAAAGAAGAGTCAAGACCCCACAATAACTTGGGAACAGTCCTAGAAATAAGGAGTGAATCTTACTTATCCTTACTTGGTCTAAGCAGAGTCTGGAACTCTAGTTTGCAATACAAGTGATAAAACAACATGAGCCAAAGCTGGGAGATCAGGCTTTGTTAGTGCTCCCTCTCTCTCGTTTAATTTATCTCCTCCTGTAGGTGGTCACATAGATTTATTTACTTAAACCAGTCTCCTCCACCTCTTTGGCAGTAATGACGTTTTCTGGTTATAAGCAATCTTTTTGTATCAATCAGTCACCAGTACCTGAAAACTGATAAGCTGCAAACATTTTATCACAGCACAAAAAAAGAACCTATTCCCTCAGAGCTGAACTCACCCGATAAACAGGTTTGCTGTTGTGATTGCCAATGCCAATGCGGACAAAGCAGCCAGTGACTGTCTTGGCAAAGAAGGGCATGTGACACCAGCGCTCCAGCTTGTGCCGTGACAACCGAACTCGGTTCAGCTCTTCAGGCAAGGACACTGGCTGCGACTTGGGAGGAATTTCTTCTTTCCTGATTTGGGAAAGGTGAGAAGGAATAAAGAAAAGAGTAGAGACATAACCAAAACCCAAAAAGGGGGTCCTGAGTAAGGTGCAGCGTGAGCACTATTTAAATTACCAGTAAAAGGCATGATTCATCATGCACTAGTTGACTGTAGATGTGTGAATTTAACTTTCATGAGAAAGGGTCCTAGAACTAGGGGGTCCTAGACTTATTAAACACTGCCCCTGCTAGCAGAAAGCAGGAAGACACACACCAAGGCAGTTTATAGACTAACACTTTAAGATAAGCCAGCACATGTATCTGCCCAGATATGTGCCAGAGCTCTGCAGCTGCTGAACTGCAGGACTAAACAAATCAGTAAACAACGGTGTAATTTGGGCCAAACCTGATAGCAGGGAACTGAAGTTGCAAACCCATCCAAGGTAAACGAGTCTCATAAACCATGACAGAGTGCCAAGGACTCAAATCTGAGCAATGCAATTGTGCCCAGAGGCAAAAACACTTTAGAGACAAACTGCCCCAAACAATCCTCTAAAACAGCATGTGTCTACTTAAAGTGGATCTCTATTTTTTAACATACTTACAAGTAATCATAGCCCAGTGTTTACTACTTACTCTTCCTCTTCATCAGAGGATGATGATCTGGATGAGCGATCACTTTTCTCACTAGACTTATCATCCTCCTCCTCCTCTTCATCATCAGAGTATACTTCACTGGTTTTTAATGGCTGTTTTTTTGCAAGCAATTCAGCTGGGTGGAAGGACAGAGAACAAGGAAAAGCAAGCTATAAATATATTATGAACACTATGCAGCTGAACCTTAATTGCTTTAAAAAAAGTCCAAGATGTAGACAGGTATTAATTTTACACTAGATACAGGTGGCACATATTCAAATCCACTAGTAAACTGTGCACTTCATTGACTTCTCTCTTTGCATATACATGAAGTATTTAAAATCACCCTAAATCTCAGTTGTACTTATTTTCAGTTTCCCAGGTTGAGACACACAGTAATTGCACATAGTAATTCAAGATGGGTGTAACAACTGGATATACAAGAAAAAAACTATTATGATCAGACAACTCATTGTTATTTTACAAGAAAAAAGAAAAAAAACCCTCATGTTTGGAGATGATCACAATAAAATCCAGTAGAGTAAAAAAAAAAAAGGTTGCATCAAAAGTCAGTGGCAAGATGGAAAAGATAATGTGCCAGTGAAGAAATGAGCAAATGTAGATAGGGTATCACAATTACAATAGGTAGGAGTTTGAATGATTCAGAGATTAAAAACCTGAATCTAAGTGACCAATTCAGACACATTAACTAAACCTTCCTAAGAGCCATTCAGTGGACTGTAATGAAAGCTCTGTACTCAGACCACTCCAGGGCACGGCAGGGGTGAGGAATACTGCATCAGTGCTTGCCAAATATCACCCTAGGTGGTCATGTTGGGCAAAGACCAAGGAAAACACAGACCTGGAATTCATTCCCGCCAAGGAGGAGGAATGTGACATTAATTTGAAACAGGAAGTATCACTTTCAGAGAGTGGTGATAATGCCTCAAAAACTGTAGCAATAGCAACATGCTTTCATACCTGTTCTGTTCTTCCTTTTCTCTCTTTCTGCTTTTAGCTCCTCCATTGCCTGAGATTTCTTGTCTAGCTTTTCATCTCGCTTTGATCTCCGCTCTTTGTTATGTGACATGACCTAAAAATATGTACAGAAAATCCCTCAACACCATAAATCCATAAGTTTAAAAGCATGAAAACAAAGATTATATGCATACCTTGAAAAGTCTTCGAATAGAAATTACTAACATACTCCTTTTTGAAATCAGTTTTTTTTCAGTTCATTTTTTACAGAGGCTAGAGAGGGAAATCAATCTAGAGCATACTTCTTTATCCTGCTTCATATCAAAAATAATGAACATTTATAGTTCAACATTTCTGCCACCAAGTCTTAGTCTTAGAATTCCTTCTTAAAGTTAAAAAAGGACTAGAGAAATAAAACTGAAGTAATTCAGCAAATAACATGTAATGAGGAAAAACTGGATGAATATTCTTCTCATTTGCTGCTTCTGCAAGGCCAAATCAAAGCACTAGTTTTCATTTAGTAGCAAAGAAAAAATTTATGTTAAAAAACACTTAAAGCAGAAATAAAGTTGCTTGTAAAATCTGCAAGATGGATCCAAATCTTAAATGTTTTAAGTCTTCTTATGTTTTCCATTTCTAACAGGTCTGTCTCTATAGAGAAAGCAGCCTCTATAATAAGCATAAAAGACAGTCATTTGAGCTAAGTTGAAATAATTTCTGCAAGGCACTGTAAAAGAAATCTAAATAAGATTGTTTTACACATGCATATATGTATTTGCAAGTACACATTGTGCATTATAACTGGACTATTAAAGTGTACACACACATACATATATGGAGTTGAGGGAATAGGGAAATGAGGTTCATTCCACTCAACATGTGCCTAAGGGAAAACTCATCTCACCCAATTTGATTTCATGTGTTAAACTGTTTTGTGTTTCACTAGAAAATAACATGGAATGAATTGTCAGCTGAAGATGCCCTCTTCCATTGCACAAAACAATAGTCAACAAATGCATAAACAATCAACTGGTTCTTAGATGGCTGAAGTTAAGCAAGATGAAGCCCATTCCACTCTGGGAGTCTACCTGCCCTGACTCTATATGAATGGCAGGATCTTCCCTATATGAACCACAGTTCAGTTACAGAGGCCTGGCCTCAAAACCTGGTGGTGTCCTCTTTTTATTGGAGGTGGAAAAACTATAGAACTACCACTCCTCCTGGCATTCAAGCTTTTCCTTGACAACCCTTGCCAGAAGAAATTAAGCATTTTTTCCACTGTATGTATGTGCATGCAAAATAATTAATAACAGTTGAGCAGTTTTTGGTCTGCTCTCTCAAACTTTTCAAGATCATGTATGGAATGTTTCAGACTGAATGACAGAAGTTTGGCTAAAGGAACTGTAAAAGGTTGCTTTCCTTTTCTCATGTGGGAGGGCTATCACAGCAACTCTAGACATAGCTGCAACTTTGTGTTTTTCATTAAGGGAGTACCAGTGCACCCCTCAATTGGCCAAAGATGTTAAATTCCTTAAATGAACTGGAAAAACTGATGATAGCTTGAGCATATAAATTAACTAAATTCTGACCTGCTTATTACACTGTTTACATTAAGAGAAAATGTTTGGGGTAGAGAGGCCATATCTTATCTCCTTTCACCATGGGAAAAGGGTTATTACCAAGAACAGTTTCATTTCCTACCTGGGATTCCTGGATCTGTGTGAGTTTTTTCTTCTCCTGCTCTTCCTCTTGCTTTTTCTTTTTCTCTTTCTTTTCTTTCTTTTTTGCTGTTTTTAGTTTTTTCTTGATTTCAAATCTAGTAGCAGTTATTGAAACAAAAAGAATGTATGAAAGAATGCTCTTCCTGAGAGAGCAAGGGATTGCTCAGATGCTATCACAATTGCTATTAGGCTGCAAGGAACACTTCAACTGCTTGTCCCTTTTACATTATCCTGTCTTCTATTCCCATGCCCTCCCTTTCCCAAGAAAATAAAGTGAAAAAAAGCTGCGTGCACCAAGTCCTACAGAGAGCTAACCTAAAGGGTTGATGAGACCATGTAGAAATTACTTTTCCACAGAAAACTCCATCTTCCTGTCTGCCAGTGCAGCAATCATTGCATGCTGCCTCCAACTCTAAAATCATATGGCTATTTCACATCATTTGGACCTAAGGAGTTAAACATTTTTTTGCTTTAAAGCCATTATCATGCTAACTTTTTTATGCCTAAACTTCACCTTTCTACTGGTACCGGTCTGTATAAGTAAGAATGACTGCAATGTCTCTGAGAGTCCTCCTTCAGCAGCTAAATTCTCATCAGACTCAGTTTCTGCAGAAGAATTTACGCACGTCCACGTCTACCTTCATGAGATATATCACCCTGATGTCTTATTTTCAGCCACTGTATCCAGAAGAGTAGTAATTCCCAACAAAACAGTCCCATGACTGAGATTCCACTGCACCATGGACTGGTCATTGCTTTAGTGAAGTGTGCATATGGACATATACAAGAAAAAAAAAACAACTTCCAGTAACTGAAATTCAAAATGTGTTATCCACATTACACAGTCCATTCTTCTTCAGTCGTTTACACCTGGATTTTGTAGACAACAAACTGAAGTGTCAGATGAGCTCATTGCCCTTTATGCCTTTAACACGAAGCATAACACACCATATCAGATGCAGTGTCTGCTGTAATCCAAATGAACTCACAGCATAATGTGCATACAAAGAGGTTTTGAAAGATTCAACTTCTCATAAAGTTAAATGACTACCCCGCCACCTCCTTAGTTCTACCTGCCTTTACATGGAACAGCTCAAATTAATTTAAGATTAAATCAGTAACTCAAGCTTCAGTTGTTTAGCTTGTTTGTATGAAGTATTCTCCAGCACTCATTCTAAACCAGAGACATTCAGTTACCATGGAATACAAAGTAAAATTTGAAAGATATGATGTCCTTCTACATGACCTAACTTACAATCATTCTCATCCCCTTGAGGAGAGCAGCAGAACACATAAGATTCTGAACGTAGTGTTAAAATCAAGGCAGGCAGGCAGTGTTCTACCTATGGCTTGGACAAACACAGTTTGGCAGTTGCTTGTATTGACATGATTTACTAAACAGATGTCAGTCCTCTAGGGAAATTTCTCAGCAAGTGAGAAAAGAGAAGGCACTAAAGAAGAAAGAAACTCAAGCAACCACACATGCCAAATCCTTTTGATTAAGACATGGGGGAAGTAAAATACCTTTACTACAAAGAAGCTGCCTGACTGGACAGTGTAACAGCTACAGAAAAACAACAAAACCGCAGTACATAAGGTAGAAATCCACAAGAGTCCATGAAAACGGCATGTCCAACACCACTCCTCATTATTTCAGTATCTTCTATTAGGGCCCAAGCCAGTTTCACACCCTCACACTGGCAACTCTCACACTGATCTGTGCTTCATCATTGTTTTCTGAAAAATTCCAGAAACCCATATACACCTTATGCTTTGTTTGGATTTTTCCAAAGCATCAGTACATGACAGTTAATACAAAAAAGATGAAGAAAAAGCAGGTCTTCTCACTGTTTGGCATCTAACCTATGGAGTAGTAACATAACTACAAGGGCAGCTGACAGAACTGTGAATATTAAACAGCTGAGAAACTTTTAGATACTGTCTTCTACAAGAAAATGCAGAACTCCTGCTGTGTGCTTCTTAACTACAGGGACAGTTTACATACAAAAAATATACAATCAAGCTTAACTCACTTAACAGTGCTGAATGCTTGGACCTTAAACAAGAGAGCACAGTCAGCATACTCTCCATGCAGCCTTTAAGAATTTGCCACCAAATACCAACGAATATAAAATTCACCTTCTCTTCAGCACTTCTCTCTTCTCTATCCGGTTAAACAGTTCCTGCTCTCTCTCCTTTTCTGTCATTTGTTCCAGTCGAGCTCGGTCTTCTTCATCTCCCATCAGGTCTTCTCCATAGCCATCATGGAATTCCTCATCTTCAGATGAAGAATCTGAATCTGAGCTAGACGAGGAGCTGTTGCTTTCTGAGTCAGAGACTTCTCCTAAATCAAAAATATAGGGTAGTGAGATCTGGCTGGGGCAAAGACCAACCACTTCATAATAGCATATTAGCAAGGCATAGCACTAATTAATTCTACACTCGTCTTCCACTATACTAAAAACATACATATAAAGAAAATTAGGGCCAGGTTGAAATTACCATAATATGTATACTAAAAAAATTATAAAATGAGTGGTGCTACATCTGAACACAAATTGGGTTATAAGTAAATATTCTTAGTAGAACAAACGAATTTAAAAGGCCTTTTAGTAATGTGTTACAGTCCTAAAGTTAGACTTCTATGCCTATATGCTTCTGTCCCTGACAAGTTGCTTAGACAGCCATGAATTTGTGTGCGCACACCTCAAACACCATGATCAACCACCACAGAATTGCACATTAACCACCTCATTACAGCAACTTGAAGGACCAAAATTCCTCATGTGAAGACTGCAACACTATGAATTGCTACACCAGGAGATAAAGTTGAAACCAATACCCTCAGGGCTGGCAAGGCCCTGACTCTAGCCCCATTACTGTAACAAGCCCTCCCAGGTACACAGGGGTTTAGGGAACAGCTGACTCCCCAATAGTATTGGGTAATGCCACCTTTAAACTTGATCCAAGTCCAAGCGCTTTGATTATCTCACCTAATTGACTAAATTACATTGAATTACAAAAGCACTTCCATCCTGGTATTAGTATATCTGGAAACTTCCAGCTTTGCAAGTTCACACTGCGAAAACCTTGATTTGTAAGCACTGATGTATACAGGCACAGTGACTCCAAGCCTTTGTCTGTATCTGCTGTGCTTGGTGAACTTAAAACTGTAAGCTCCTTCATATACTTTCTTAACTTCCTTTTTTAGTATCAATGGAAACCACAAGTAAGCACCTGCAAACCTTCATGGGCATGATGAAAAAAGAAGGCAGAAAGTTTTCCCAGCATTGAAATGTATTAAATATTAATTAAAAAAATTCTGATAAAGTTATAGAAATATTTTTCTTCTCCTGTGTCAGTATAAATGTTCAAGAATTCCAATTCAGAGCAAAGGCAGGCAAGATAAGCTTCTATTTGCATCACAAATACTATACACCTTTCCCTTTGTTATCACAAGAAGTTTGGGACGGGAAAATACGTCAAAGGGAATAAAAAATGCTACCCACATGGGTAGGTAGGACATGCTAGAAGGAAGCAAGGAATTTTCCAGGAAAAAGTCAAGCAATGAAATGTCATTCATTTTTCAGTTGAACTAGCATTTCGTTTGCAGCTGTAATGGAGTGCTCACAGCAATACTACACTGAATTACATGCACTTCAAGCCACAGTAAATTTAAAAAGCTACCCTGCCTGTAAGTTGCACAATGAAAAGTCTGAAGATCATCTTCAACATCACCATGCAACACTACTCTTCAGGCTGCACAACAGATAAGTTCACTTGGAATCACACTAAATAAATGCCTGCGTGTTATCTTACCCTCTTCAGGTGCCGAGCTCTCAGCCGAGCTGTCCTTATCTGAGCTGCCGGAAGAGGCAGCCTTGTTCATCTGTTTCTTCATGGCTCCCTTCTTCTCTGCCTTACCCGCTTTTCCCTTCTTTTTGTTTTTAGAACCTCCAACAGTCCACTGCAAGCAAAGAACCAAGAAACGGGTTGTGAGACACAAACATCACTCTCTTCTCCCTTCTCCAGAACACTGGAGTAAAAACAGCTGAAAAACAGCCCAATACCAGACAGCAAAAAAATCATAAAAGTGTAAAAAAGAGGGGGGGGGGGAAAAAGAGAAACCAATAGTAAACTTATCAGATAAATGAGAGCCTTTTACAAAGTTTTTGGGAGTAGAGTGTTGTGTGGTTGGTTGAAGTTTTTTCTTTGAAAAAAAAAGAAACTGGTTGTAACAGTTGGTAGGTCACTCATTTTAAAAGATAATGAAGACTTCAAAGTTGGCAGCATCTGCCAAGGGAGGAAGTATTGAAAATATTTTCCTAAGAAAATAATTTCAAACAATGTGCTCAATATGTTTGTAAAGATTAGCTTCAGTTTACTATTAAACAGAAGCAACTGATGTTTTTCCAGACCTAGTTTAATCAGGAGCAGATTTTACATTTCATTTCAATGATATATATGACAGCCTTTTCAAAATCTTGATTTCACCAAAAGTACAGTGTCTGTACTTTTAAGGCAACAGTGTACTCATGGATGCAGGTGGTGGCACTAGCCTCTACGTACATGAAGTGGAATCAAATCAGAATCACAGAAGTCAGGAAAAAAAAAGGAAAAAAAATACCGTATCAAGTCCTAATTTTAATTTTCAGTTAATGTCATATTTTCAATTAACTTAGACCAAGTACACCAAGTTCCAAGTACACCACCAGACATACACAGCTAGCCATTTTAAATTGAAAAGCCCCAGAAGAATGGGAATAGTATTTACATTGCAGTGTGCTTTCTTAATAGCATTTTTACATTGTTTCAACTACCTGGGTAAAGCCAGTAGGGAACAGAAGCAAGAAGGATTGTCCATATATTACTCAGAAGCCTCACAATAGTTTGCACTTCACCACCTCTCCTAGAAATTCTCCAGGTACGAGACCCTCAGGAATATAACAGGCTTCATGTAGATACAGATATAAATCCCCTAAATGCCTGTATATTATTCTTATCTTTCATGGACATCAGAATCTGGTTGGGCATGCAGCCTTAAAAACCAGTCATAATGCAAGTGAGCAAATACAGTTGTGTATAACGGAGATCTTGCATTCAAAACTACCCTAGGTGGAAAAAGAACCACTTTAAATTTGACCTCAAATGCACACAAACTTCAGGCTTCTTACCCAATCACCCTGTCCTGGGGGATGAATTGAGTTTATCTCTGCAGGCAGTAATCATTCCATCAAATTTGATAAATTGTTCTGCCAGATAAGACACCATCCTCAGAGAACTCTGGTGTTCAATTACTCTAGATGAAACTCAAGCAAGTAGTTATAAGCTACTACCTAATCTAACAATACCTGAACTAATACCTTTGGACTTTCTCAGGTTTTGATTACTCTCACACCCAACCTTGTATTTTCCATATTACCAAATGCTTCATCATGTTCTTTAGGCACCATCAGAGTACTCAAAAGTCTCTGTCAAAGCACAAGCTGGTTTTGGTTTTTCTCCTGAGGTAAAAGTACAGTGGTGAGCCTTGCAATTCATACCCTGTGCAGGTACCCCAGAGTCTGGTTATGGTCCATAGGACAGGTGAGAACCTGCATAGGAAGCTTCTGCCTTTATACCAGCCTGAGCTTGTACTGAAGTTTTTACTAGCCTCAGCATTAAAGTGTTACTTGTTCAGTGATACAATATTGCTGTCTAATATTATTTCTGGTTACTATGATTATTAAATCAGTAAAGAACAAGCTTGCGCTCTGTCTAAATCTACTCAAATCTCGGCACTAAGGAATCATCTCCCAGGTGAACAGAAAAGTGTATTTTTGCTATTTGCTCAAATGTTCACCTACTGCCAGCATACCAGAGAAGACACAACAGCAAGAAAAGTGAAACTCAGCATTTAGCAGTGATGAAGAGGTACGTCCCTCTCAGAGCTCTGTCACTTCTTTTCAGTGTTCTAATGCTGAATTACACCTCATGTCAGCATGCTGCACAGCAAGGAAGCAGCACACAGAAAGCCACAGTACACTGCACAGTTATATCAAGACCTTGAGAGGTCATGCTGAGATGAAAGAAGCTAAGATCAGATAAAAAACAGCAGGACGTCAGTGAATAAAATGTGTAATAGCTATACATACATGTGTTACATATCACTTTCAGCTTTTAACTCACTAGTAGAATTGTGGAAAAAAACTGTGACCAGGAAGACAGAACTGAAAAGAAACCTACGTGACAAATACTCGGAACAAGAGAAAAAAAAAAAAAAATCCTCCTCACCAAACAAAAAACCCCTTCCAAACAACAAAAAACCCAAACCTACACAAACAAACAAACAAAAAAGACAAAAAAACCCCAAATCAAACAAAAAAAAACCCTCACAAACAAAAAATCACACAACCAAAACCAAAAACTACCTAAACAACACAGGACAAGGTAATTTAAAAATCTGCTCTCTAATCTAGGAAAGTGTGCTTTGGTCTCTATTTCACCCTGGAGATAACACTTCATTTTACTTTTGTTTATGCAAGTGACCTTTATGTCCATCTCCCAATTTCAGTGCTGTCACAAAGCCAAATTCATACCCAACTCAGGTGCTTCTGGGCTTATTCGGTTACTTCAATCTCTCAAGAATGCCTAATCTTTCCCAGAACAACTACAGGAAAAGACAAAAGTTAGGGGAAATCTTGGACCACTAATTCATCAAAACCAGGACACAGTGCAAGACTCTTAGGCTCATAATTTGCTCTGTGTTTGGACACTGTTGCAGCTGTCTTTTGGACACTCAATGAACTATCTGCACTGCTCAGAGAGAGTGGCCAGCGTGAATTTCTTGTTGTGACTGAGGAAGACACAACAGGTCAGCCGATCTAGGAGGCAGTGGGAAGGCAATACTGGAAAGCCAAAGTCTTGAGCCCCTTCCTCATGCTCCAGCACACCAGGAGAAATCAAGAATGCAACACGTTCACATGCAACATCAAGTAAAGATGCACACAGTTACAGTAAGAAACATTAATTTGCTGTGTTTCCCTTAACTTCAAACAACAATCAGTTTCCAAAATCTAACCTTTACTGCAGTTTCTCCAGGTCCCTTCTTCCAGGCTGCAGTCAGGCAGCACCAGTCAATGCTGCTCACATGCTCCCCATGACTGTAATGCCTTCTCGGAACAGCCCCTCTATTCACCGCTGCCTCCTCGGCCACCAGCTGGAACCCTCCATGGTTCCAGACACAGCAAGTTAATAAACTCATGCAGAAATACTGCAACATGGCTTTCTGCTTATTGTTCAGTGCTACCAGACAACAGAGCTTTATGGCTCTCACACAAGAAGAGCCAGAAAAGCCTTTTGAATTTTCCTCTTGCTGCCAAGGTTAATAGTGCTAATAGCTTGCACATTTCCTCCAAGAAACAGTTGGACATGATGATCCTAAAGGTCCTTGTCAACCCAAATGATACTTCGATTCTAAGAAATCCAAATTAAGCCACAGTAACTAGAATGGACTTAGGAGAAGGGAAAAAAAAAAAAAAAAAAAAAAAAAAAAAAAAAAAAAAAAAAAAAAAAAAAAACCACCTAAAAACCCACCATCTCACCATATTAGAAATTACCTAGATTTATAAGTCAGCTTCTAAGAAAGTAACTACAGAAAGTGATTTTAAAAAATATTTTATTGCTCAGCAAACCCAGGATATATTCTCACTAGGGAGATGAAATGAGATTGTGGAGGAAAATAAAGAGAAAAAGAGAAAAAAAACCCCAAACAAACCCATACCTGATGTGAGCTCAGAGCGCAGAATTGTTTTACTGCTCAGGTAGTTGCTGCTTCCTTCTATTCACACAGTACCTAAATGCATTACACACTGAGAATTTAATTTGCAAATAGGTGTTCACCCAACTTTTTTTTAACTCCCTATCAAACCAGAGATGCACAAGTAAGGTTGCCAGCTTGTCCATGCCATATTCAATGGCTTTATAAGCAAAATGCAAACTACAAGCCACAACATCAAGGCAAAATAAGTCCCTTACCAATGTGCTCCTTTCCAAGGCCAGATAAACTTTAGCTGTCCTTTTGTCATCGCATTCAAGTGCACCAAGGTAGGTAACATCAGCTCAATTTATGCATCAGCTCAAATTTACGCAAACTTTCATGCATTCATACAGGAAAAAAATAAGGCAGTCCACCAGGCAAGTCATGAAACTACAGTTTCAGCTTGTCTGAACTCAACAGCAGGAAGCACAGATATGAAAATAAGGTAATATTTACTGTCTTCTGGCTTTCTCAAAGTTTGGAAAACTCTACAGACAGCACTCCAAGAGCTTCAAGGAGGAAAATGCTCTCTACCACTACTTTTACAACTAAATAGTAAAAAAAAAAAAAAAAAAAGCCCCTGTTATTTATCCTGCCTTTCAGGATCTACACCTGTCATTTGAACATCTTACACACCTTCATGATGACAATGGCCCAGAAATCAGAAAACTTAAAGAACTATTTAGACACAGAGAGGAAACTCCAGATGTTAACAACAAAATGGAAAGGAAATAAGCAAATAAAGAAAACACCTTTGGACGCCACAGGAGAGGCTTTGCAATGAATTGGCTGAGAGAAGGCTTCATGGGCAGAATATCACCAGACACCCGATCTGCCCTTTTCATTCAAGTACTGCTCAAAGAAGCTCACAGAAATCAAATCCAAGAAGTTAACCCCATGCTAGTTTGCAATTTAAAGAAGTTAGTTACACACTAAATTTTATACCAGTTTTGTCCACAGCTTATTCACATTACTCCTTTGGACATACTAGCCTTCATACAATTAGCTTGTGCTATTCAGATTTGCACTTTATTTGGAGCAGAGGAAGTAACACCACCTCTCTTCCTTGAGAAAAGCTTTACCATTGCACCCATTAATAGCTGAGGGAATCTGTCTCCAGGAAAAGTCAGAGTTACAAAGAACACGGTCTATAAACTGTGTATAAGAAGATTAAAGCAGGGCCTGTTTCACATTTCCTAAACTTGAAAAAAATGTATGGCAAAGGCCTCACAGGACTGGAGAACTCACTCAGTCTTGAAGGTTTAATTAAGCAGTATTACAAAATAAAAGAACACAGGAAAAGACAACATTCAGTACTGTAATTTCTACAAACCCACAAAACGACATCCCCAAACCAGAAAGAACACTTGCAGTATTCTGTTCATCTGTGCTTTGCTGGAGTGCTCTAAGTTGAAGTGCAGTAAGGAGATACAAACAGGCATAAAACCCTCTAGGCTGTTACTTGAAACCAATCTCCTGGCTAGCTGCATGACTACTGCTCACCTCCTTCTCTGTCCCATAGCACTTGACAAGATCTTCAGCTATACAGTTCCCTAACAAATCAGCACATTTGTATAACAAGGTAGAAACAGATAATCCTCACTAAACTCCAGAATAATACTAAGCATTCACTGTCTAAGTTTTCTAGTGCTGGAAGGATATTCTGTCCTTACCCTTTAGATATTAAAAGGCATTAAAATGACATTAGAATGAGTGTACTTTTCAGGAGAAACAAACAGGAGCTCCTGTAGCATTGTGGCATTCTGTCTAATCAACACTAATGTCAGTGAAGTTGTTGCAGAAGCCATCCACTCTTCCCACACAACAGAATGAATTATCTTACTGTAAGCAAAGAAGCCAGTATAAAAAGAAAAGCAAGAGCCCAGAATTAACCTACTGCAACTGAGGAACATCACCCACCTAATGCCCTCAATCAGTAACAAGAATACCTTGTGGACACACAAACCTCTAGTATGGTAGCCCCAGCAGTAACCTGGCTAGCACCAAACTGGTTCCATGCAGAAAGCTACCAGTTTGACATGGTGAGCTCTTGAGCAGACACGGTCACACACCAGGTAAAGGAGCCATCTGAGTCCAGATCAGTATATCTCTTTGCAAAGGTAGCTCTTCTTATTGCAAAGCCCTGCAGCCATTGTTATTTATCAGCTCTCTGAAGAAGAGTCTATCGTAATTCAGTCAAGAATGTTCCACAGCCCCACCAGAAGACAGTCCAGAGCATCCCTGCTATTTCATTGCCTGCAACTCACTCTCAGACCAGTGCCTATGACATGTGATTCAGACCAGAGAGGTCCTCCAAGTGTTGCAGAACTCAGCATCTGGATGAGAAGTGTATTCTCACTGATACACATAAATATAACATTAAAGATGTAGTGACACTATTGTATAGATGCTGTTATTCAGTAATTCCAAAATGTTTTTCTCTCTCCTATACCTCACAAACTTTCCTCCCTCTAAAAGAAAGCAGCACACTGCATTACGCTGTGAAACAGATTTAGGCTTCTTTCCTGTACATGCAACATAGTGCCAATCTTGGAACATTTAGTGCTTTCCACAAAGGACATGCACACTGAAAAACCCCTGTGGAAACACATGGGTATGATTAGGCACATTTGCCCAGGGCAACAATTTCCATGCTTTTGCCTCAAGGTCTTCACCTTGCAGGAAGTCCAATAATAAAATATCAACTTTTAGACCTCTCTATCCCAACCCCCAAGGTTGAGCAAACTTCAAAGAACCACAAGAATACTTATTAAAACCCGAGTTATTCAGCAGGACTAGTGTACTGAAGCCCAGGGACGCACAGAATGGAATGACTGGCAGAAGCAGAACTGTTATAAGCCAGCCGCTCATCCTGCTGTGACAAGCAGCAGCTCAGAATGCATATTTCAGGCACAGAAATAGAAGCAAGTGTCCTAATTACCTCTTCTCTAAATCTTTTTCCTCTTGCTGCATGGAGGTCAGAAAGAACATAGTATCAATTTGAAATGATACACAGATTAGAAAGAGTATCAAACCCACAGGGTGCAACAGTGGCACTACCTATCCGCAAGGTCTGAGAATTTGTGAAGAGGTATTGTCACATTCTACATATAATGGAAAATAGACCTTACTTATTACGTGTGTTAAAATCATGACAGCTTTCAGAGATAAATACAGAATGGAAGGCTTTATCATCCACATGCTCTCCACACCCAAGTCTACTTTTTCCAGACAAGCTGGTCTCCACATAACTTAGAATAAATAAACTGTGAGCCAGCAGATCTGAACACACACGGTGACAGACTGACTAGTTATCCAATAAGGAACTAATATATCTAGTCTGTTCAAAATTTTGTCTGTGTCTATGCCTTAAGTGTAGATTAGAGATACAAGAAGCACTTTTTTAAAAAAGGAAATGATTGATTTGGAACAGAGTTCCAAGCATACTTATTTCAAAAATGCCTCAGAGAAAATTAAACTGCACATTCTTCACACTTACTGGAACAACTCTGCTACACTAAGAAATGCTTTATAGTTTATCACTGGCCTACCCTGTTAGTCTGCAAGTTGCCACACTGGATAATCCTTCCTGTTATTTGAGAAGAAAAAAAAAAAAACAACAAAAACCCACACCGAACATCTCCTTGTCAAATTTTTAAGAATAGGTAGAATAAATGACCTCAATATAAATCATAGAAAGCTTGCAAAAGATATTTTAAACTTTCAAGAAATTGTTTTTCTTCAAATACCTGTATAACATTTGTCAGTGCCTGTTTTAGTAAGTCTTTTTGAATTTTCTTTTCTAGATGCACAGACTTTTAACCATCTCTGGAATGTAGTACCAAGAACAAATACTAAAAACAGAACCAGCAGCTAAGCATTGCTACACAAGAAATTGACAAACATTAGAAAGAAGTAATGCTAAACTCTTTCTTGTCTCTTTTTTCAAAAAAATCAATCAAAACATACCCTGCTGCATGTCCAAATGGCCAGACAACTAATTCACAGCACAGCTCTTGGAGAATCAAAGCAGCTAAATAAACCAGCTTTACTATCTGTAAAATAGTACCACCTGCCTTGACCCTTTTCTTAGGAAAGAAGCTCCAATCTAAGGCTGAAAATCTCTCTCCCTGAATTCAGATTCCAGCTTTAGCAGCTTCACTGATACCTCAACTGCAAGTACAACACAGGAAGAACACTAGTTTTAAGCAGGCAGCTCACCATACCATATGAACATGGGATTAAACTGGCAGTCATATTTTCTATAGTTAGATTATTTTGTACAGAATTAGAATTCAAAACATACTAATTAAAAAAAACCAAAACAACATTCTGAGCCCTAAGGGGTCTCCATTAGTCTCCATCACTGACCACCAGTCCCACTCTATGAAGTCAGCAGGCTAAATACACTGTATGATACATACACTTTCACTGCTGAGGTACAACCAGACCAGTAACCCACAGCAATCTCACTGATAACGATCAACCCACCTCATCATCACTGTCGGATGTCTCGGAGTCTGAAGATGCTGTAGGTTTGCTCACAGGTGGTTCCTTTTCTTCAGAGTCACTGCGTTTCCGTTTGGCCAATGACAGGAGCTCCTGGTGTAAAAAACATGTTTATTTCAGAATGTCTGTAGTTAGTTTTAACAGTCCAGGTCAGTGCACATGCAGGCTCTCTGCAATATCTGAGCATATCTCAGTAGCATGATTATTGCCACCTACTAAGGAATGAGCCTACTTATGTTTCATAAATATACATTTCTACACACAATTTTAATATTAGATGCTACAAAAGAATTTTAAAGATAACAGGCTATGAAAAGTAACTATTAGTAGTATTGCTTTCTTGGTATAAGACAAATTACAAAAGACAACATAAAAATAATTACTTTCAGAGTCACTTCCAGATTTGTCTTATTTGGATCGGCTAATAATTCAAAACCACTCTAACTATACCATGAAGCAAAAGTCAAATACCAGTAGAAGCAGCTTCTCCTAAACGACAGAGATGTTTGCAATTATACACTTTAAGGCAGAAACGTTTTAGGCATCACCTTTACATCATGGTTGGTAATATTTAGTCAGCCTGTTCAATTCCTTTTCACTGTTGGTACACACCCTAGAATGCACTTCAAGCTTTGGATAGACACAGAGCCCAAAGTATTTGAAATTTAGTAGAGTTGTTCTGCTCAAAAGGAAGCACTTTCACAGGTAACAGCATCCACACAAAGAACTACATGGCTCTCAAATATTCCCATCATATGCTGTTCATCACTTGTTAGGTGACACAAGCAGTAGTACAAAACAATCGGTTTTGAAGCTATGTTACTATCTTCGCAGTCAGGGACACAGAATCTATTCCCAGGAACCTTGCTCTGGGGCTGATTAATCTTAGCTGTACATAGAAATACAGCCACACCAACTTCTGCAGTCTTGGAAAGTTGATGCTGGATTGGTTTCCATTAGTTTCACAACTGAAAGATTATCTCAACAAATTGATTACAATTTAGAACCTCAAATGAGAACACAAACACTGCAGAAACTTTCATTAGAAATGGCATTTTACCAACTGCTCTCTAAAGAAGCCCTGCAACATCAACATAGCACATTTGTACAATTAACAGATCTCCTCTGAAAGCTCCTGAAGAAGCTTCAGTAGTGCTTCTCTTTGGGAAGCTCCTGAAGAGGAGCACCACTTTTAAGCCAATAAATAGTCCTTCATTCTTTCTTTCTTTCTTTCTTTCTTTCTTCCTTTCTACACTTGTTCTCTGTTTTCCATGATACTATATTTAAAAGGATGCTAGGCCTTTGATTTAACAAGCCTAGATTGCCACAGGAAACAGACAAAATTTAATCTACAGAGGTGAACTTGGTATTTAACATTTAAGTCAGTATTCTCTCATCTCAAACATTGCTTCCCTGCTACCTGATCTTCATCTTTGCACATACATCTCCCTGCTGTTACAGTTGCTTCAAACAGCTCAGGGGAGGGGGAAGCACCTACTACTCAGGTACAGCTGCAGATGCCTGCTGCCCATGAGGAACGGAACAGATGCAGAACCACGTGGTTATTCCTACCACCAGCACTCCGATTTTCTGACTGATGCTAGAGCTAGTCCAACTCCTATTTCAAAACTATCAAGCTGATACCCTAGCAGGGAGATGTTGGCAGCCCCAAGGACTCTGGACTTATGCAAGATCAACCACATCAGCTCCACTGTATTTGTTTTAACATAGTATCTGATCTGATTTTTCTGAAGCCCCAATCTGCAAAAGTACTTTTGAGTGTTTGGGAAGGCTTTTTATTGCATCATAGCAAGAGCTTCTATATTAAAAATTCTGAAGGTCCAACACATAAACTACATCAGACATGTCGGCTTCAACATATTCGATCCGTCAAACTTCTTCCCGGAGCAAGCACTGCCAATACAAGCTGTAACACGCTTCACCTATAATGTCTTTATTTACCATTGGGATCACACCATCAATACCTGCTACACCAAAAGGTGACTCTGAAAGAGCAGCCCGCTCCAAAGAGTGAGACACCCCCTTTGCAACCCTGACACGGTTGAACTCACACCAGAACATCGCACTTAAAACCCCGGGACACGCTCTGTTGACAAATAAATACCACCCTTCTTACATCTACGGGCTGGTTTCCCATCAACAGAGCTCCCCCAGCGCAGTCACCAAGAATGAGGGGGTCGCATTAAACACGCATTAACACTCCTGGAGCCCGCCTGCCCCGACGGGAGGCAAGGACCTGACACGCTGCTCTCCCGGCGTGCCAAAGTAGCATGGAAAAGTTGCCCAGCCCTTTGGGCCTCTTTCCCCGCTACTCGAGGTGAGAAGACCGCTGGCAGCCGGGCCTCGCTAACCCTTCCTCAGGGCCAGACCATCCCGGAGCATCGCCCCGGAGCATCCACCGCCCCTCAGTCCCGCCGGCGCCGAGCACCGGGCCGCCGCAAAGAGCCCCGCCAACGCGGGCCTCCTGCCAGGGGCGGGCGGGGACCCGCCGGAGGGGCGCGGGCTCTCCCCACGGCGGCCGCGGGCCCCCATCGGGCTGCGGAGGGCGAGAGCGGCGCGGGACCACCGGGCGGGAGCGAGGGAAGGATGGCGGCGCCGAGCCTCGCGCGGGCCGGCGATCCCAGGCCCCGCGTTCGGGCCGGGCCTGCCCGCGCACCTGGTCCAGGTTCTCCTCGCTGCCGCTGTCCTCGGTGTCGGAGTCGATAAGGACACGGCCTTTCCGCTTCTTCACCATGGCGGAGGCGGCGGTGCCCCCTCCCCGCCCCGGCGGCGGCGGCGGCGGCGCTCGCACGGCCCGGCCCGGCCTGACCCGCGCCGCCCGCCCGCCCGCCCGACACAAAGGGCACCGCGCATGCGCGGCGCGCGGGGCGGGGCGCGGGCGGGGCGTCCTGCCGCTGTCCCCTCACGGAGCCGCGCGTTGTCCCCGCGGCCGCGGCTGTGGCCCCCGGAGCTCCGCAGAGCAGATCAAGGGTCCCGCCAAAGCCGCTGCCGCGGGCGGGACATCGGTGGCCGCCGTCCCTGGCGGCGGATCCGGAGCGGCGCGGTGCTCGTTCCTTGGCCGGCCCGGGCGCGGCGTACCCGGCGGCGGCGGCGGGAAGGTGAGGGGGTGTGTACGCCGGGGTCTGTCGGTCACGGAGCGGGAGCAGCGAGGCGGCCGCTCTGCGGGGACGGGGTTCGGCCGCCGCGCCCCCGTCCCGGCCTCGCCTCTGCCCGCGGGGCTCGGTCGTGCGGGCGGGGTCCGGGCCCGGTGCCCAGGCCGCGGTGAGACGCAAGCGGGGCCGCGGCGAGGCCGAGGCGTCGCAGCTGCCGGACCGCGCATCGGGCTGGCGCTGCACGGGCGGGCTGCTGGAGCCTTGCCGAGGGACAAAGACACGGCTAAAGTAGAATGCGTTCAAATTCTCCGTTCTCTTCTCGTACTCGGGTGAAGCAATGAGGAGACATCAAGAAATCAATGGGTTTCTGATAGCGACCTTGCTTCCGATCTTGTGAAGTGCGCATTAGAGCAAAATGTGAATTTCTTCAGTGTAGTTTTAGACATAACTTAATTGGAGTGTGAGAACAACAGTAGTAAATTTAACAGTGAGTAAAGGAAGGTGAATGACATATAGGGGATATGAGTGGGGTGCCTGGCTCCATTCTTAAAACTCAGAGAAGTTGAATGCATGTGACATCATTTTCTGGTTTTGTTCTGTGGTATGAAAAAACAAACCCAAAAAGCCCTCTGTCTAATTTTACAAGTAAGAGAAAATACCCTCTGTACAGAGCATTGAGCAGAGTTTTCCAGAAGCCTCTCTGCAAATGTCTCTAATCCTAAAACAGGCATATTGAGGATGACTTGGAAGAAGAATGTGGTATGGCTGCTGCAGGACTTCATATTTGAAAAGTCTCGTCAGACTGTGTCAGATGAGGTTGTCATTTTTGTCTGTGTGGCAGCAGCTACACAGCTTCACCTGTTGTGAATTTGTGATTTTCATGCAGGGAATAAAACTTTTTAGTTGTATAGGTGTCATCTTTCATGCATGGGTTGTTTTTGTTGGTGTTATTCATAACACCTAAATTTATTTACGGTGAAAGGGAAGAAGAGTAATGGAATGGAAGTCAGTAAGTAAATTTGATCTCTGAGGAAGTGTCATTCGTGATGGTTTTTTTATTTTGTTTTCCAGTGACTTGGATTTCTAGCTGATATCTTTTATAACAGTTTCTCAAGCATCTCATATGTAATTTTTTGTAACCTTTTCTCTTTTCCATTAAAGGTGAAGATCAACTACAGTAACTACAGTAAGATAGGTCTGCATATTAGTTTTGTTAAATTAACTTCCAGTCCATTCACTGCCTTACTGGACGTGAATTCTTCAGGTTACCAGTATGGCTCTGGCTGTGGTGCTGCTGGATGGTGCTTCCTTCCACGGTGGATGCTGCAGGCACAAAGTTTTGCTCTCCTTACTCGGACCTCTCCTCAGCAATTCAAAATTGTACAGCAGCTACAGGAGGCCAGGGGCAGAGCCTAAGAAAAAACTGTCTTGGCAGAATGCTGATTTCAGCTTTAAGAAGAGCATTGATCACCTAAAGACTCAGCTAAGCTTGCTGAAGAAGGAAGCCAAAGATTACTTACAAGGACCTGGGGGCCATCAATTAAGTCAGCACGTGTTGGAACAAACAAGAGTGTTGTGGCAGTTTAGGAGCCAAGAAGATTTAAATAAATGGGTCATTTCCTCTGATGTGGAGATCGGAGGGAAAAGTAAAGCTTACATCAAATTGGGTAGGAATAACCAGGCTGCTCTGCTCTATGGAACCCTCAATACAGAAGTACCTCGTGATGGGGAGACAAAATACAGTGGATATTGCAGTATGAGATCCAAACCAGCAGTGGTAAGTACAGCTCTGTGTTTGCACAGCTTCTGTGCTGAATCTGAGGGTGTTTGTGGAATCCCAGTGACAGCAAGTGGCTGCTCTTCACTGCTGATCACTTTCAGGAGTGCTACATTTCCTCTCAGAAATGTAGTTGATGCTATGCCTGCTTTGATTTGGAAGGAACTTGAATTTTTTCTTGGTTTTTGTTTTTCTTTCTTAGAAAAGGAATAATACCTATTTGATCATTTACTTATGTGCAGACCTGTTTGCAGCATCCTTACAAATGATCTGGAATGAATCTTTATATCCAAAATTGATATGATTAAAATAGACATTTTTTTCTAAATTTGAAGTTAATTGAATGTGTCATAAGTAAGACTTTTCTGGGCTTTAACTTGGTCTATTCATCAGACTTGGTTAGGGTGAATGAACTCATTTTCTCACTGGAACAGACAGCAGTGGTTTGAAATGTACTTTTTAAAGGTCTGTCTTCTGCTGTACATCAGAAAAAGCAAGACACAAGTCTTCGGTAGCTCAGAATTCAGCAAATAGAACCAGAAATGGGTGTGCTTATTATGGATACTGCTTGTTTCACCCCTTATTTCTAAGCACCTTTAAAAGCAAAGGAACATTTTCACATGCTGGATCAAATCCTTGAATATTTAATGTGTTCTGTTGCTTGTGTGTTGGCACAAGTACTCAGGTAAAATCATTTCTGGGCCAGAATCTTGGGGAGCAGAGAATATGAGTAAGCAAAATCAATGGGTAAATGAGAGACATATGAACACTGATTAAAATGGTGACACTGGATCAGATGAGTGGAACAAGTGGAGTCTTGTCTGAGTTAAATTCTCAGGACTGCTACTGACTTGTGCAAATGTGACTCAAACTTTCACTTCCTAATTCTAAACTAGTGGAGTGTATCAGTCCATCTTTATTTAAGTAGAAAGGCTCAAAACTGCTAAAACCATAAAATCAAGAAGCTACAGGCCTTATTTATATATTCATAATCTATTAATATCCTTTTCATCAATCTATTAATAATTTATATATTCATAATCTACTTATTCTGTGAGTTGGTAGAATGAAGGCTGATAGGTAACCATAGTAGTGCTGTAAAATAAAGGGGAAGCATCTGAATTTTTGGTGCTAATTTTGACTTCTTGGCAATTCTGGCCAAAAATAACCCTGGCCCTCATTGCTCCAAGTGACCTCAGTATGGCACTCTGAAGACTCGTGGATATGGCATTATGCAAATGACAACCTCAGGAATTTTCAGATCTTTGGAAAAAATGCAATAAAGAATTAGACATGTTTGCAATCTTATTATTTGACACAGTTAATAAAAAAAAAAAAAAGTTGGAAAATGTTAAATGCTCTTAGTCTTCATTGGTCTTCAGTCAGGAAGTTATCAAAGGGGATAAATTATTTCCCTGCTTCAATTTCCTTCTGAATTATCTAGAACTGACCACAGAATATTAAACTTAGTGACTTACATAAGTGCAGGTCTATCACTTTGTGTACTTGCATTTGTGTATTTGCCTGGTAAGGAATTCAGTCCTAGGAAGGAGGTCTGATTTCTGATGGTTACAAAAATGTGGCTTATAATGGAAGTGTGACTCCTCAGAGTGCAATATTGCGATTTGTGGTCTTTACTACAGTGCTGAAGGAAACTCAGTGAGCTCAGCAGCCAGGGTGATGACAGAGTAGCTGAGTTCACTGTGTTACAGTAAATACTATCTGACGTAACAACAAGGGCAGTGACGAAAGCAACAATGTTCTGTTTCTCATAATGAAAGTGTCCCTTTATTAAGGAGGAATAATTCTATTTATCAATAATTTGTAGGGATCTTTTAACAGGAAGAAGTATTATGACTGGTCAAACTTCAACACTCTGTATTTACGTGTCCGTGGTGATGGCAGACCTTGGATGGTGAACATCTATACAGACCCTTACTTCTCTCATCAAAAGGATGACCTCTACAGCTACTTCATGTTCACCCGAGGAGGCCCCTACTGGGAGGAAATAAAGGTGAGATAATGAATCTTTCACACTAATGAGAATGTCTTGAGGTCCTGGCCAAAACATGGGAAGGAGAATTCTTCCAACATTCACAGTTTGTTTCTGTTGCTGTCCACTCGACGTTTTCATTATACCACAGACACGTGCCTTTGGCTTGGGAGTTCCCAAAACTGGACTGGGGGAGGGTACACTATGTCAAATGTGTTGAAAAATTAGTCCACCAAATGTTCTTCTGAATGCCTACTGTTGGCTCTTACTGGAATAATAGCATAGATACAGCCATTGAAACTTAGCAAGTGTTGCCTGGAATATTCTCTGTGATACCAATTTTATCTGTAATACAAATGGGTGTAGGCTGATATAGGATTTGTTCCATGCAACAGGATTTGCGTAACTCACACCCTCTCTGGAGTCAGTCAAACTCAAGAGTTGGGGGTTTGTCATTTGTGACCCTTGACTCTGTGACACAGAGTATTTTTAAGAAGTGTGAGTTGCAGCTCTTTTCTGGTGCAACTTTGGGACCTTTTGTAATTGTCTGATGACAACGATAGGGAAGTTTGCACATCCTTATGCGTTGGTGTTGAGTGCTCCATGATAACATTGTCCAATCATGTGGGAACTGTGCCTGCTGTTTCACAGATGAGAAGCCAGGAGGATGGAAGTTGGAGTGTCATTGCTGGCTTCAATGTTTTCCTCTCACCAGCCCCCAGCCAGCCCTGCTTTCTCGTTCCCACTTCTTTCAAATAAATTTTTACATTATCCTGAAGTGCTGTGCTAGAGGTACTGATGTCTGAGTACAAAGTTTGCACTGTGAAATCCACAGCCTGGGTACAGACGAGCTGTCAGTATGCACCCATGCTAAACTTGGCAGTAATTTGTGCTTTATGTTTTCATGTTACTGGAAGATGATCCTGATGTAAACAGCCACCCTATGTGGTGCAGCCTTCCATTGTATCCTGACAGGGTAATGCTCCTGTGTGACAGCTGCAGCCACCGCAGGACAGGGGGGCCTGCAGCTGGCTGTGAGGGGCCAACTGAAAGGGTTGATGGGACCCATTTCTTTGTGCCAGTTTTATGTACCCAGCTAATGCTAGTACGGGATATAGCAGAGTGTTACTTTACTAACGTGTTACTTTCTTTCCCTAAAGTTTCTATTTTATATACCGGTGACACTAAAGTCTGATTTTGTTTTGTTTTGTTTGTGTCAGATTCCATTCTCCAAATTCTTTTTCTCCAGCCGGGGAAGAGTCCAGGATAACCAGCATCCTGTCTGGTTAGACAAGGCAAGTTTTCTGTAGGCTTTGTTTGAAATTTCATTTGAAAAAGCAGTATAAGGAACACACAACTGCTCTGTAAGAAATTCAGAATTTCCTTCAAGATGATATTGGCCTGATATAGATAATTTACAAATTCTCTAATGTTTGTGAATTTGTAATGGAAGGGCCTCTTCATGTTATAAGGTACTTATTCTCATGTGTGGTAAATGAAAACATAAAGTTGTATAGGGGATATTTAAAAATACTTACTAAGAGTTAACGGGACAAGTCAGTACTTGATCATTTTATGTGTAGCATTTGATAGTAAAAATTACGCACTTGCAGTGAAATTTTACAAACATTTTAAAGAAACCCGAAAATCAGGGAAGCAGTGTGAAGGTAGTTCAAGAAATCTTAATAAAATGTCTTGGTCACACACAGAATATCTGGAGTTGGAAGGGACCCACAGGGACCATCAAGTCCAACTGCTATATGAATAGCCCTTGTAGTACTAATGTATGTTTTCCTAGGAACCTGGAAAGGCAGAAGATAATTGTTAAATAGGAATAAAAAGGCAGGAAACATTCAACGTATCTCGGGCTTGCAAAGGAATAGATTCTCCAGAGCAGAGAGTTTAGGTAACTTCCATAGATTATCTGTAAGAATGCGATTTGGAAAAAAGGGGCTTTAAAAACTCTGGGCTCCAAAAGCCAAGGGGCTGCTTGTAGAACTTGCTGCTGCGGAAGGAATAGCATTGAAAGCTTTACAATGATGCAGAGGAGTGTCAGTGCATTGATCTAGCTTTGTTATTTATTTATCATATATTTGCAATGTATATTTAGAGTCAGTCCACATTTATTCACCTAACATATCCCAGGCAATATTTTCCTGAACTTAGAGCAGTCCTTAAAATCATGGGCACTGCTCAGACCTGCACTTCCAGCAGGGCTTTGGGGCAGCTCAGCTCATGAGGGAGCCTGTGTTGGTGACTCAAGTGTGCTGTTAATGATGGAGGTGGCCTGTAACATGTGAGAGCTGAGGGAACATTCCTGCAAGCCACAGGCTAATTAGAAGGCACGACTGAGACACACAGATTTGTTCTTATAGTTAAGAATGTTATTCTAATTGGAAAACTGTGGCTAAGAACCTTGTCTTGCTATTAAATTCAGTAATTAAATTTTATGCCAGCTTAAAATTAAGTTCTAAAATGTCTGTTTTCACAGAGTAGATTGTATTTCACTTTATCTAGAATGATTCCTTCCACCCTTAACTATAGCTTTGTTTTTCCTACTCATGAAAGAATTGTGATTTTATGAAAATGTGTTTAGAAACCCATTTGTGATGAAAGTGGCCATACAAACAATTAAAGATAAAAGTAACTGTTGCTTTAGACTTGGGCCATTTTAAATCAAGGGTTTATTAACACAGTGGTAGAAAGGCAAATGTGGAGTCATTTCCACTGGGGTTTGTATTGAAAACAAGGTAGTGAAGAGTTCATGCCTTAAAAAATGCTGCTGCATTTTAAAGATGGCTGAATGGTGTGTTAAAATACAGAAGTGGGAAATAGAACTGAGTTTGATTGCAATGTTATAAATACCATTTTACCCTCTGTCTTTTAATTAGGTTCGAACCCTTGGATTCACCATTGGAGATAAAGTAGATGGTCCATTTCAGCTGGAGATCGATTTTATTGGTCTGCTAAATGACAGAGCTCATAGAGAAGAGTTTGCCTACGAAACATATGACAAGAATACTCCAGTCTAAGTTGGGCTAGTGTCCTTTTCCTTTAGAGCTGTTGAGGATAGTCCTACAATGTTCCAGAGCCAAGGTTGTCAGAAATAAGTAATGCTCCAAAGAAGGGCTGGGAGGGAAAGCCCCAGCTCTACTCCCTGAGGAGGCACAGCTTGGCTTACTTAGCATCTTTGCAGGGCACAGCAGATCTCACTTTTGCTGTGTGCAGTCAGCCTAGCTCAGTTGTGTTGCAAGAATTCAACAGCCTCAACTGGTGGCACACAACCTTACTAACTCCCTTTTGAAGAGAAACCCAGTTCAATAAATTTAAGTAATCAAAGCACCAACCTCCTCCACAGTGACCTTGTTTAAGTATACTTTAGAAAAATTAAGTGTACCTTTATTTTATATGGAAAAGACCACAGTGAAGGGAAGCTGAAATAGGATCTTGTACTATCATTTTGCTTTTGCACAGAATTCAACAGCTTAATTGTAGAAGGATGAGAGTTACGTTTCTAAAGATACCAGAGCAAATATCTTACATGGAGTGGGAGGCAGGTGAGCTGGTGAGGAAAACTTGGCGCAGGAAACCACAGCAGTAAATACAAGTGTGAACAAAAAGAGTACTCCAGTGAGGAAGCAGTTAGGTGTAGTGTATTAAATAAGGCCACTGGTAAACAGGACATATACAAAATATTTCCCCCATTAAGTTTATTAAAAAAAAATGCCTTTACAGCTGAGATTACAACTGCTAAATTGCTTTTCTAGTTCTATCCCTAACAAATCCAGACAACTTTTCTATGTATTTTAATGTCAAAATAACAATTGCTTTTAAAACCAAGCTATTGAATGTGTCTCAACACTATTATAACCTCTTTTAAGCATCTTAGAGATGAAAAGCAGAGTTTTTTTAGAAAATTAAGTTTACAATTATGGTCTGCATTAGTTTTCCAGAGAGTTTACATTTTTTCTTCTTCTCTTTGAAATCCTATTTCTTAAGGATGCAATTAGAAATGCTGAATAATTGCTGTAACTTAGAGAATTTAAGGATTGATCTGGAGAACAGGCAAGCAGGTACTTCCAACTCTGGCCATTTGGAACACTGGAACATTTTGAAGCTTGCTATCCAAAGCCTGCATTCTAGCATGCAACAAGTGCATCCTGATGCGCAAGTCTACCCTAAGTTGCAAGGAGGCTTCTTGAGCATTTTTCTTCTACTTATATTTTCTTCTTTAACATCTTTTAGTCAAGTAAGTTAGTTAAATGAAACTACTATGGAGCAACAAGTGAGTTCTAAGCCCCTGAAAGCTTAGAAATCTCATCTCAGTGGAGAAATTGATCACAGAAGCATTATGCTCAGGGCACATCACAAGGTCTCATTAATTGCTCTCTGGATTCCACTAGCTAATAGCAACATGAACCATACACAGACAGCACAAGCCTTTACACGAGAGGAATAATATTTACAGTGATGTCTTGGATCCTTCTTATTCATCCTAACACGCAGGTAGGCCTCTACGCTTTCCAAGAGTGTGAGCTCTTTTCTTTTTTCTGTCTTGCTCAAGTGTCTCACGCCTTTCTTCCCTGGAGGGGAAAAAAAGAGACCATGTCAAGTTTCATTAGAGGTAGAGACACAAGCAGACAAAGGAATCTGAGGCTGACCACAGCTTAACACAAGTTTAATCAGTCCCTTTGTCACAGGCAGAGATAACAGTACCATTATGGACTGAACCCAAACATTAAGGCAAATACTTCTCTCAAACATACAGGTCTAGCAGTCAAGGTAACAGCTTGTCAATACTGACAGCTTCTTCCAAGAGGAAGGTAAACCTCTGAACTCTGGAACTGTTACCTTTCATGGAAAAAAATTCTAACAAATTCAGAAGAGCCTTTTTTGGTTTGCCTTCCTGAAATTGAACAGTCATTGGGAGGGAAAATGGCTTTAATACAAAAGTATTCTTTTCTAAATACATTTAAATCCTAGTAAGAAGAATGAATCATTTTATGAATAATGTTACTTAAAATAATAAGACGAGTTGTGTACTAACCTTGTCTGAAGATGTGGCTGTTTGTAATCTTTCTTATGTGAACAGATACTGCTACCACCAGACCTACTGAGAACAGCATTTTCTTTAAATTCTCCCCATGGTTTTAGTCGTCCTACAAATTAGGAGCAAAAAGAGACTAGATTAATAGTTCAGTAATTGTGTGCTCAACTTCTTATCATGAATTTATCCTAGCTAGCCTGTTTTTTGCTGGTTGTCTTGAAGATGAAATGTCTCTTTAGGCTGTACTATCAGTTTCACCAGCCTGTTCCCTACAAGCAGTTCTTCTGTAAGTAGTAACAGGTGACTGTACTTAGAAGTAACACTCACCATGCAAAGTTCAGCTTCTCAAACGAGATTAAAAAAAAAAAACATTCTGTAAGGAATATTTCATATTTCCTGTACATACATCTATTCAGTGGAATACAAGCATATTTATTCTTGTACTTGTGTACTTTTGGTGATAAAATCCTAATCATCAGTAGGGAGGCTCTTAAAGCATATATTATGAAGAAATTTAACATCAGACTGTGTGGAAACCTAGAGAGAAAGAAAAAGGGACAGAAAAAGGGACTTTGCCCTCACTGTCTGGTATCAATGCACCCCTGTAGGAGGAACAGCTGAGTGTAAGGGGTGTGACCAACACAGAGTGCACACAGTCACGGGTACCTTTGTGTGGCTGATACCGAAGTGGCCGAGAGAGACTTGCTTTGAGATCAAATGTCTTCTTCGCACTTGTGGGTTCTGCAGGTTGAACTCCAAACTTGAAGGGGGTGAGAACTACAAAAGGCATCAAGGTACCATAATTAGAGTAGCAAGAGCATCAATGTACACAGAAAGTTGGAAAGAGCCTGTGAAGACTGCACTACAGTTACCAAGAGCAAAGAGCCATTAAATGCCCCTGCTGCTACATCTAAACATAGAATTGCAGAAACACAGCTCACTTGAAATAGGGAGGGCAAGAGTTGTAGAGTACTTGGCCCTTCAGCTATGATTATACTATAGAAGAGCACATACAATTCCATGTGTTTTTCTAGTCCTTCAAGGCAAATTGTGTTTCTTCTATGCCTATTTGGAACCAAGTGGTTTTTCACATTAAACAAAGAAGCAGTCTTTGGAACAGGCCAGCTTCAGACCAGCATGGAACTTTGCTTGCCCCTTAAAAACATCAGTATTATTTTACAGCAAACCAGGAAGTCCTGGGTTCTTGACATGTCCAAGTGTCCCTGTGATGCTAAGGGTGTCAATGGCTGAATAGCAGAGCTCTGCTGCTACAGAGATTGTTAGTAATCAGAAGACTTCTGATTTTTCTTAATTTTAGTCCTGAGTTGTCAGGGGGCTGATAGGTTGTCCCAAAGCACAGCTAGCACTCTGATGCATGCTAACCCCACAAGGAGAATGAGAAAGTGTCAGGAATTCCTCTCTGTGCTGACGGGCTGACCCTGTATCTGCTATATGAATCTTTTGCTGTGTAGTCTCCCTCTTTTCTGTAGGTAGCTAGGTACATGTTTAAGTCATGGCACCTAAACAATTTAGTCAGACCACTGGAAAACAAATGAAATAAAGAAACTACTGAAGTTTCTGAAGAACCAGTCAGAGAATTAAATTAAAACCTGGGTCTAGGTGATGTTCAATTGTTACAAACTTGTATAATAATTCAGTAAGATAAGTCTTCATCTGAAAGAGCCAAATATTCACTGTCCACTTTACCCTTTGATGCAGTCAGATCATTATTTCTTGCATTTCCCTTACTGTTCTTCTGACTCATTAGTTTGCAGCTCTTTTGAGTGTCAGGTGTGCAGATCTCCATGTATGGAGACATTCTAGATGGAGTCTTGGTAAGAGAGCGTTTGTGCTCATTATCTTTTGTGGCTTCTGAGAACCTGAAAGATTTTAGAAATATGAAGACAAATTTAGTCACCTACAAGGAATGTAAGCAACATGCCAGAATATAGAAGGTTCTGCATTCTACTTTTATTACAGGTAGAAAGATTTACTGTGTGAAAGATGTTCACAATACATATGAAAACTACTAAAATACCTTGCTGGTATAATGCTTCAAGTTTCAAGCCAGTGTCAACAGCAGTAAGTAATATTAGAAATTACAAAAAAACCTGACTTTTGTTATTTTGAAAAGCAAATATATTTGGATGCAATAAGCTAGATATATAATCACCAACACAAATGAGGTACTTTAGATCTGGATTCTGTAGTAAAGCATTGCATGTTTCGTTATTTTAAAATTCAAATTGAGAAAAACTGAAAGATAACTAACAGAATGCTAGACCTCAAAGACCTACAAGAGGAAGAAGCTAAGAGTTTTGAAACACGTAAGTTACCTGCATACCAAGATACACACATTCCATATGTATATGTGTATATACACATTTTTAATGAATACCTATGATTACTTATGTATGTGTACAGGCATAAAATTCAAAATCTTCTTTTCAGGGCAAGCAAGTTTATGATGAAGTACAGCTTGCAAGGTCCACTACAATGATGAATGGAATTTCAGAAGCAAACTCAGAAAGTAATGTTTTGGTTCATGTATTGCTAAGAATCAGTTAGGGCTGCAGTGAAGACATCCAAGCTCATCCAAGAGGACACTAGAGGCAGTGCATTTTTTACATCTGTTACCTATTTGTATCAAAAAGAGGACATTTAAAGTAAAACCAAAGCCACTAAGTTTGTACACTTGATTTTGACCTTTGAACAGCACAAGACCTGCATTCTAAAGTCACATAATTATATATTATCAGACACCAACATGAGAAGCTGCATTTTCTAACTTAAAAACAACAATCCCACACACACTTTAGGCAGGGACAAAAAAAAAAAAAAAAAAGCCCCAGCAGCTATGATCTTGGCATGCAAAAGTTCAAAAGTGAAGGTCATCAGGGAAAGTAACACAACCAAGGCCTGCAAACAACAGTGTATTGTTAGCAAAGGGAGAATGTCTAATCAGAACTTCAGTCACTATGGAAAGCTTAGGAAACTCATTGAAGTCAACATTAGTATAATAGTTAGAAATCAACAAAGAAATGGTAAAAATAAAGGCTTTCACTAGAAATCCAAGTGAAAGGGCATTTACCAATGGAGTACCATAAGGACTGTCCTTTCAATTCCTTCTTTTAAAACGTTTCTTGATCAAGGCTTTAGGAAAATCATTAAGAGGCAAATAAAACATACTGATAACAGAAGTTCATGAAGTATTAACACTAACAGAGAATTAGATTACTGTGGAGGAATGATGACAAACACATGGTGTTCTAAAAGGAAATGAGAGGAGGTATAATAGCACTGAGTACCAGTTCATTCATTTAGCAATTCCTCATGACTTCTGGTGTCAGCTTGGTTCTAGTCTACTAGAAACAGTCTGCTTGTAGTAGTCAACCACAAGAGGACCCCTGCTGTAACACTGAAGGGGAGGGGAAGTAGAGGACAAAAGGAATAAAGTATACCTAAAAATCACCTAGAAAACTGAAGAGAGTTCTGATTTAAAAAATTACATATAAATTAATTCAGATAAACAGAAACTATTAGGTTGCCTGGCAAAATAGAAAATCTAACAGAGGAAAAATAATTTGCTTAATTTTGCATCATTTGGCTTTAGCAAAATGAAACCCAGGATTTGAGATTCTTCTAACAGACATAAAAATGAAGAATGAAGACAGTAACAGCACAGTGAGACTTAACCCAAAAAGCCAGGCTGAAAGTTAGTAATCAGAACTAGTTTTGCACAGTTCATGTTTGGAAGAGAAATAATGTAGTAAAATCACAGTCAGTGTTGATTATTTCATGTGTATCTTATCAAATAGCTTGCTGGTAGCTTTGGTTTGTTCTTTTTACCTGACATTCATTTTGGATGTTGAAAGCACAGAATGATGAAATGAAGATTTCTGGGATAAAATACTCAGATTAGCAGCATTCAGAGAATTGCGTGGTGAGCGCCGGAGGTTACTGGGAGTGCAGCTGTTGGAGAATCTGCCTCTTTCTGGATTTGGGCTGAATAAAAATCTTTTGCCACTGGCTTGTTTCTAGGAAAAACCAAATTCTGAGTTACCAGACTCTGCTGAAAATCTGTCTCTAAAGCAGCCAAGAGGAAGGGAAAATACACAGTGAATCAGAAGCATGTGGCCTCTTCATTTTTCTCCCTTTTTTCCCCTCTTTATAAGCATATTTTAAATGTAAGTATTTTTATTATTATTAAATTGGCCTGGTAACACATACCTTAGAATATGGAGTGTCTTTATCTGATGCTTGTAAGGAATTTGATTTTCTGGTCAGCACCTGCCAATAGTAATTTGTCTGAAGTATACATTGATACAATATATGTCATAACAAAAATCAACCTCACCTTAAGGAGTTTCATTCATTGTTACTGTTTGATATGGACCTGGCAGTGCTGGAGTAACTGACTTGAATGATTCTATGGCCATTAACATATGCATTTATATACTCATTGATATATTACTGGCTCTTTTTTAGGCTCTACTGCACTTTGTGAGAGGCCTGTTAGCAGCTTTCACCCATGTGAGGGTGAAATACAAGAACTGAGAACAACACATATTGCATGTATTTTTAAGGAGAATCGTATGCAGCCATGGGATGATAGTTCAGGCACAAAAGAAATTTAATATTTAAATCCTGCTCTTTGAAAAATAAGCTATCCCCTTGGTTAAAATTTGCAGCAATTCAAGCAGTTGAGAACAAAAGTTCCAGGAGATCTTTCACACAAGTAATTATGACAATTATTTTTATTCAAAAATGACAAGTTAGTTGTTGATTTCTACAGCTGTACACTGTTAACAGTACAGTTAACAGTTCTATAAGTTATATACAAATAACTATATATAACTAATTATGTAGGATTACAGTTAAATTTCATTGGCTATGACATTCCACTGCATGTTCACATGACTAGCTACTTACTGATCTAAAGAGACCTGGTAATACTTTTACAGAAAGGCCCTGGAAATAAATGAATATGCCAACAAGCGGTATCTTCCTGTGTTATCTCTTACCTTGACTGCGCTGCAATTTTCATTCAGTTTTTTTTTCCTCTCAATGTAGTCAGCAATAGATTCCATTTTCTTGAACTGAGCCTCGTGCAACTTTTTAAAGTCTAAGAAATTGCCAATATAAGAAGATTCACAGATCAGATATGGTTCTAAGGAAGTTTAGCACTTAATAGGAGGATTCTGTGACACCTCTTGGTATGTACTCAAAGAAGTCAACACATCACTAATTAAAGGCTGTAGACACAGCTGACCAAACAGGACCAAAAGAATCCACTTCACCAGCTACATGGCCAGTTACTTGATAATCTGGAGGATCATAGAAGCATGGTTTGGGTTGGAAGGGGCCTTTAAAGATCATCTAACCCAACCCCCAAATTCTGCAGTTAAAGAAAACAATAAATACCTCTACATCTGAGATGATTTAACACATTTTAAGAAGTGATGTGCATGAGCTAATGAATCGTAGTACAGCACAACCATAGTATTTATAAAGTGAAAACTAAACAAGCGGGAGTAATAGCATGTATATGTTCCTGTTCTTTGAAAATCATTAATGCAAATGCTGTATCGAAAAATCACTAAAATGTTGGATAAACCAGTTTTTAACATACATGCCAGTCATTTCCTACTATGAATTTACAAGCTGGAATATGCACCTTGAAACATAACAGTTGGGAATTTTTTTTTGTTTGCTTGCATTTTAAAGAGAGGATATTCTTTTATTTGAGCAGGAATAGAAATTTGAGTTGTAAAAAGCTAAGTCAAGTCCTCCTTTACAGCACATTACTTTCTAAAGACGGTAAGTTGCCTTACTTGGTGTGGTAGCTGTCGTTCCTGTTCTCGCAGACTTAGATGCACGGCCTTCACGTAAAGGGATCTTCCCTCTTGCAGGACGAGCATTACCTGGTACAATTAAATTAGATAAAATCATTACAACTCCTGGGAGGGGATTTAAAGTAATCAATTGTTCCAATGTTTGTTTCAAAATACACTTTATCATCTCAAAGTGGGTTTAGGTTTTGAGAAATAAAACCAGCTGGAATAGGCAAGTTCTAAGTCTCTCAGAAGTGTTTTAATTTGTTTTCAGAAATAATATATCTTGACAAACCACAAACCCAGCATGAATCCTAAAGTCCTATTAGGTTAGTATCTTATGACAGTAAAATATTTTTCAGTGAAAGTTTGTAAGAGAACTGTGCTTATAGCAAACAAAAACTTTAAACTCACAGGCCTTGATCTGTGTTTTTTTAAATGTTAATACTAAAGAAGGAATACCTTTTGCCACTGCCTTATTTACATACAGAATCCAAGTTATTTTTGTCCTCTCTGCTCTCAGGTATAGCAATAAGCTCATGCCCACATTTTAACAATCAATTTTCTTAAGAAAAAAATCAGGTAAACACTTTACATCAAGTTCAGCATTTGCATATCAGCAGCAAATATTTGCATTTCTGGTCATTGGAAACAAATACTGGTGTGCAGTTAAAAATAACTGTTGAAAAATCAATTTGTAAATATTCAATGTAGACACTTGTTACTACAGCTATAGGAAGAGATGAACACTGTACAGTCAGGATGAGTGCTGCCTCAACCCAAGCAATCCTCACATACCCTATTGCTTTTGTTTTTAAAACCAACCTTCATGGAAAAACCCACATTTTTGAGTTAGTTCAAAATTACTGGCGGTCTCCCATAAGAGTGTCTTTGTAAATTCTATGGAACAACAAGAATATCCATAATAAACTTACAGACTACATACATACACTGAGCCTAACAGAGCAAATGCAGGTGTGTATCTTACTTGACAGACCCCCCCAATATCAAGAAATTATCAGATTGGGTGGACAAACTCATTTCTTCTTGCCAGCTGAATACACAAAGCAGTGGGGGATAAATTAATTTGTATTTTCAGGGGCATCGTGTTTGAAGGACTAAAAATACCACCAGATGAAAAAGTGATCTAGTGGGATACATTCAGATACTCTTGGGTAGTTCAAACAAATGATAAAGGATTCTGAGTTCTTTTCTGCTAATTTTACTCCTGGAAAAGAAAAGTTAAAGCTGTTCACCAGAAAAAGATAAATGAAGCATGATGAAGCAAGTCCTCCCTTTCTTGCCACCTCTTACAAGCCAAATAACACCTCAAGAGTATTCCAAAAAAACACTGAACCTTTTGGAAACGTGAAACTCAAATACACTCAGATATCTGAGAACTCTGTCACTAAAAAAGAAAAAAGTTCTGAAGTCAAAGCCAGCAAAATTTCTACTGCAGAATTTGGGAATTTCTGTTACAATACAGTAAACAAGTAACACAAACTCAAACCAGACCAATTTTCTTCTGGTATTCCCAAAACAAGGTACTGATAACAGACATGCCACAGAAATCTTTGAAGACAATAAAATTATCTTTTGGTTATTCTAAGTAGCACAAATTAAAGTTACTTTTATCCAATTTTCTACTTACATTGTTCTCCCTTGCCTTTAGTAGAAGTCTTCTCTGTTTGTTTCTTCTGTCCAGTACCCATCCCTGGATTCTCAATAGCTCTCTCTTCAATTATTTGGGTTTCGTTTTGTAATACCTTCTGTCCCTTTTTGCGCTCATCCTGAGGCGCTTCATTTTCTTTCATTCCAGAATGCACCTGCAATTTCAACATACTTGGTTTAACCAGTTTGTTCCAACTGGACATAAAGAAGGGCTGTTGTTCTGAGAACAGTGAGTCAGTGGAAGCAATTGCCCTGAGAGGTGCACAGCCTTCATCCTCAAGGGTTTTCAATATCAGATTGGATAAAGCCTAAAGCACTGTGCTCTAAGCTCACAGCTGAGTGCTTTCACTGGGAAATTGATAAAGAGGTTTTGTGAAGTCCAAACTGAATTAACCTGTGAAACTTACCCTGTCACTTCACAAAATTAGATACGCTAGAGAGCTTTGACCTGCACAGCGCTCACATTTTAGTGCAAAATTGCCTGTATTGATAGAAGTTAATTATTTGCAAGTAAAAATAAATTCACTGGGGATGTTACTTTTTACTGTTGTATTTTTATACTGTACAATTCTCTAACACTAAAAGACTAACACTTCCTCATTTTCTCATTTCCCTCCTCTACCTCAGTAAAAGTCTTTCAGATAGTTCTTAAGTTTACCTACTCCTTGTAACTCAAGAAAAAAAAAATCTACCTCCATCTCACCTTGAAACTTTCTTTCCCTCAGTCAAACAACTATCACAACAAAAAAATTATGAGGTCTAGGCAACTGTGCAATTTCTGATACTTTTCCTGTATCAAAAAAGCAAGAACAGCCTTATTATAGATAAATTCTGAAACTACCCTTAGATTCAGAATACTACAATCAACTAGTGAAAGCAGTCCTTTGTTCAGATAAAGTGTTTGCAATTGTATATTTCTTAGAGGAATTTATTTTCTTGAAGCAATGACTAGCAAGTAATGTATGTTTATTATGGCACAGTGCATAGGTAGACAAAACTCAGTGCTACAAAAAATCAGAATACTTGCATATGAATTTTTATACATGTTTATACACACACAAACACACATATATAAACATATGCCATCTATAAATGGTGATTGAAAAGAAATCAAGTGTGCTTAAATTATGCTGAGAGGAAGGAAGGACAACCAGCACACAAAAGCATGCAATACAAATCACCTGAGTCTCATCAGAAAGCATTGAGTTTTCTTCAGCAGTATTCGTTTCCTCATGGGAGTTCCTCTTTTTTCTGGTGATTTTCTTATCTTTACCACATCTTTTTGTAACAAAACACACTGAATCAGACATAATTTCCTCCTGATTGCTCAGTTCATCCAATTTAATGGAAGCAGATGCACTCTTTACAAGACTCTGTAGCAGAAAAAAATTATAACTGAAAGATATCTGACACAAATATAAATTAAATACTCCAGAGAAAGTTTCAATTTTATTATTGAAAAAAGTATTTTACACAGAAGATAAACAGTAGCATGTCATGGAGCAGTATGGTAATCAAGAAACTGGCACTGTCTAGCAATATCCCCTAAGCATCAAAGCCTATTGTTTGAAGACTTTAAATACAATTCCTATGATTAGTTTATCATATTTCATTTCATTAATATTATAAAAGCCTAATATTTTATATTTGAAACCTAACTTGCATGATGCCCTGACCCTCTCACATTTGTGGAATACTCTTCATCAATAAATACGGGGCTCCTTTCCTGCTAGTGAAAATTTTAAAAAAGCCGACAAGGTTTACACCAGTCCCTCAAACCTTTAAAGAAGACTTTTGCACTTAAAGGGAGATGTACTTTAGAAAAAGCAGAGAACAAATTACTTCAATTAAAAATATCAAAAACATTGCCACACTCAACAAAATAATTCAGCTTACAGAAAACTCCAAAAAAAAGTTAAGAAAACAATACATTAAGAGGCAAATAAAGGAAATAGCACAACTGTATTGCTTTCATTATAGTGGAAATAAATTGTAGTAGATGCAAAACACTTTTGAATTAGTATCAAGTCCCCTTCATTTAGGCATGCAAAATGAATAAAATATTTTTATACTTGGCACTGAATAGTGTCTGGAGCCAAACAAGCAAGAATTAAGATTATTTTTTATTTCAGTAGAAATTAAATGTTATTGTTCACAGAGAATAGTTTTGTATTAATGCTGGAAAATACATTGTTAATTTTGGCAGCTGAAAGGAAATCAGCTTTCAGTCATAGAAGCCACTTCAAAACTAACATCAGCATATCTATTTCTGTCAGTATGTAAGTACTTTAAGCTAAGGGCACTAAGAAGAAAAAAGTATTTCTATTACAGTTCCCATCGTGGTCAAAACCACCCTTCAGCACATGCCCTGCCCTATGGGTTACAAATTCAGGTTTACATTTCTTAAAAGCAATGGCTGATTTATTATCTGTTACCGTATTTTCACTTCCTTCTTTTGTCCTTTCAAAGTGTTGCTTCAACAACCCCAACAATTTGTCTGCCTGAAGAGAAATCAAAACAACACGTGAACCAAACAGCCCATCAAGTCATTGACGAACTGCATAAGCCCAACCCACATCCTATAAACTGATCCAACAAACAAGCAGAGCATCTCTTCAATCCAACAGAATAAGGCATACCTAGGATGTCATTCGAGTGAGTCAATTAGAGTAAGTGCCTAAATAAATATGCAGCAGATAAATAAATATGCAGCATATTCTCCACAGAGGCACAAAGGCAAATTTCACTAACTAGGTTTCTCCTGATCTGTCTGTTTTCCGGGACGTTAATTGTTCAAGGAATGAGACAAACCGTTTTAAGCCCCACGGTGCAGCTGGACTTAAATTAAAATTGCATCAGATTTCTGCAAATGCATCTGCCTTGCCCGTGCTACGTGCAAAGAACTCTTTTCACCCCTCCCATACATTCAGCGGTAATAGCAATAAAATAACAGCGAAAACACGCCATTGATAATTCAGCCTATGAAAGACTCTTAAACACCTAAGTGGAAAGGTCAAGATAAAAACAATCAAAATACCCCAAAACAACTCTTAGTCCTGCGAGGACAGGGAGCTGCCTTGTCCACCCAAGCCGTGGATCCCTTTTAAGGCGTTATGACTCCTGCCATTGCCGGCAGCGCCTGCCCGGAGAGCCCGGCCGTGTCTCTCAGGCACGCCCCTAGCCGCGACCGCCAAACGAGCCCTCTCCTCCCTTAGGGTACTGTATTCTCACTGCTCCTCCCACTCCCAGTAGTAAAAAACAAAACAAAACAAAACAAAAACAACAAACCGACAAAAGCCCAAGCCAAACTAACAACCACAGCTATCCCCACTGGGAGCAAACAGCGCGGAGACACTGGCGTGGGGGTACAGCCGAGCCATCGAGGGGTAGAGGAGAAGCAGCCCCTCCTTCTCGATGCCCGGGGGACACCGGACCCCCGCTCTCCCCCTCCCGGAGGGACTGCCCGCATCCCGGACGGCAGCACAGCCCCGGGCGCCCCAGCGCGGACCAGTGCCGCTCCAGCCGCGGGCGGCTGGGGACGCCTTCCCTCGGCTCACAGCCGAGTACAGGGCACCCCCGAAACCGGAGTTTCGTGGGCAACGCTCCCTCGCAGCCGCCCCCGCCTCACCCGAAGGTTGGCCCTCAGCCCGGCGGCCTTAGCGATGCGCTGGAGCTCGGCGTATTTCAGCGCCTCCAAGTCCTGCGGCGAAACGAGCGCCATGACAGCGGCTCCGACCAACCGACACCGCTCGCACCGCTCCCGCCGTTCAAACCGGGCCGCCGCGCCAGCCCATTGGCTGGGCGGGGTGCGGGAGCCGCCAATGGCGGCACGGTCCGCCGCGCGTGCTTATTTTCAAGCGCGATGAGGCGGTCCCGGTGCAGAAAGGCGCGCGCGGTGCGGCCCGCTACCCAATAGCCGCGGGCGGCGAGGATTGACGCGCCCACTGACCAATGACAACGGACACCTACGAACCGCGCTCCAATCGCGAGGCTCGCACGGCGGGCCCCGCGCCCGAGCGTTCGGCGGGAGGACATGGCGGTGCGGCAGCTGCTGCGACAGCTGTACGAGAACCCGCAGCCCACCGGGGTCATCGTAGTGGAGCGGGCGTCCGCCCCCGCCGCTACTGCCCCGCCCCTGTCGCCGTCGCCGCCGCCGCCGCCGCCGTCGCCGTCGTGTTCCATGCCGCCGGCCGCGGTGCCGCGGGGGCAGGTTCCGGTGCCGGAGGAGTGCGCCGTGTTCCACTGCCGCGGCTGCTGGACGGTGCTCGGGGACTCGCTGCAGCTGTGCGGGCAGGAGCCGCCGGGGCTCAGCGTCTTCATCTGTTCCAGTCAGTGCCTCATCGGGCCGGCGTGTGCTGAGGACGCGCCGCTGCCCCGTGCGGGCCTCCGAGCGGGCGGCGGCGGCTGGGCAGGGGTTGGTCCGGGGGCTCTCGGCTGCAGCGCATCACTCTCTCTTTCTCCGTAGAAGTCTCCAGCGATGTGATCTGGGAGGACTCGCTGTTGGTCGGCCTCGAGGGAGCCCTCGCGGGATGGTGCGTAGCTCCCGTAGTTCCTGGCATCGGGCGGTAAATCGTGCGGGCAAAGGCCGGGAGTTCCACTGGCTTGTGCGCGGGAGGTTCTGAGGGGCTTAGCAAATCCCGAGCGGCTTCTGTACCTGTTTCACACTTCGGATCGAGAAGCCTTTTGTAGGGATGTAGTTTTCACTTGAAATCATAAGTTTTGCTACTCTTAACGTAGGTGGAGAGAAACATTGAAGCAATGCAGTAGAAGACAGCTTATCTTGTAGATCCCTTTCTTCTCTCCCCTTAAAGGTCTCTTACATAAACCATCTCTGGGTTGGGTTGGGTTTGGTTTGGTGGGCTTTTTGGTTTGATTTGGTTCGGTTTGGTTTCGTTTTCTGGGGATGGGTGGCTTTTGGTTGGTTGGCTTTTCTTAATACTGAAAATAAAAAACTTGAGCTGCCTTATTCATGAACTTACAGTGAGCAAGGTTTGGTAACTCAGTCTAATGGGAAGAATGTAAAATGTCATCTAGGGGCTTACAGAACCAGTAGCTTGTTTAAATGATATTTAAAGGCTGTTTTACAAACTGTCAGGACTGGGAACTTTTTCAATATAAGACTTGCTCTTTTTTTTACTTTTTTCCTTACCCCACTCTCGGCATGGGGCAATAATCGGTTTTAATAGAAAGAATTTTCACCTGGCACATGCATTGCTTTATCATTTAAATCATGTTTGAGTAGAGTAGTCTAAACCACTTTGTGATAATAAGATGTGCATTTTCTTCCTTAATAGCAACTTCACTTATTAGAGACATTACTTCTTTCACAACGTACCAAATTTTTTACGGTCACGTTATTTTTGTACGTACTGGGGTTTTTTTTGAGGAGGAGGTATTATTATGCTTTGGATTTTGCCCCAAAAGAACTGAAGGTTTGATGCCCTCTGGCAAGATACAGTATCTGTGGTTTCAAAAGCTTCTGTTTAAGAACACTTTTCCCTTTCTCCTTTTAGTGCTTACTATTTATTATCCTGTCGGTCATGTGGCTTGGCTGTGGGCTTCATTCTTTATTCTTCTGGCAGTGACCTGGCGGATCTCCGAGGCTTGTTCTGTTTCTTCAAGGACAGCATCATGTGGTGAGTGCACTGTATTCTTATGGGCAGTGACTTCACGGGTGGTTGTAAGTTACTGTACAAGCAGCCTACAGCTAACAAAAGTGGTTCAACTTTTGTCTGAGCACACTGGTGTCGGATTTTAATATCCTTGATGTTTAAATCATGTTGCTGTGAATCCCTTTGATTTGCCTTGCACCTCCTGAGTGTCCTTGTGTAATGTAAGACTTCAAATTTAGTTATGTGCAATACTGAAATCTCTTCAGTTCCAGAATAATTTAGCTAACGTAAGGTACCAAAGTGATTCTATGATAGGTGGGGGACTTGACTGGAGAAGCTGTAAATTAGTTATAGCTGGTGATGAGAGGATCATGATTGTTATGTTTTGAATATTTTTGTAATTATTACTTTTGGCAACAACCTCGTATCTGCTTTAAAATCATCTTGTATCATCCGTCTAAGTAATAAAACTATAGATTTTTAAACCATTTTTCTTGTGTTTTTTTCCTTTCCCCTTTTGTTTTCCAGTTACTTCTTAAAAAACCAAATGATTATAGGAGCTTCTGAGGTGCATTTTCCAGCTGTCACCTTAAAGGAACACATTCATAAAGTAAGATTTCCACAATAATGGAAAAATACTTTTAAAATGCTGATAATTTTGGACATTAATTCAAAAACACTGATACAATTGTGGGGTTTTTAAGTGCCTAAGATTGGGAAAATGCTGCCTTATATGACAATAACTGACACAATGCATGAGACGTGGAACATTTTCTAAGACCCCTAAACTGCAGAACATACCCAGTTCTAGCTAAATTAATAAAAAGTTTATTACCTTTTTTCTATATACCTTGCAAAGAAAAAAACCCCAAAAATAATTTATACAGACTTGGCCTAAGTATTCCGAATTGTGTTGTCATTGTTGAAGAATTTAAAAATAGATTTTTTTGATTTGAAAGAGATTTTTAAAGAGTTATATTTTTGTGTTTGTGTAAGCTCAAAACAGCATGGCAGTATTTATACTTTTAGAGACAACTCTAGAACCTTGCTTCTGTTTTGGTCTTCAAATTGGACATTCTTATCTTTGACCTGACTAGTTACGTTAGTTAATTGCCCATGCCTTAGCTCAAATAAAGTTACTGTGTGTAGGAGACAGCTGGAATATCCAGTATTTATGTGATTATTTGTTCCTTACTTTTTTTTTTTTTTTTGAGTTTAGATTTTAGTTTCTCTTGTAATGGGCCTTTGACATTTGGTGAGTTTTGTCCTTTTGCAAGTCATCTTCCAGTTTCTGTAAGATCAGAGTGTTTTTACAGGTCACGTGAGGCGAAGATGCAAAAACCTTATTCGGGTAAAACTTCTGAAGTCAAGACATGATGTAGTAAAAATACAAAACTGAAGTAAAAATATGATAGCACTTCATTGCAAACACAAATTATGTGACTGTAGAGAGTTTGCTTGTTGATTAGAAGAAGCTCAAGCATCTGGCCTTTGCCTTTTAATACATAATGCCCGTGTGTACTCCTAAGCTCGTGATGAAACAGTTTGTCCACATATTGTCAAGGTCTCTGGATGTGTGAAAACTTGAGTTAAGTAGGAAACATCAGATTCATCATAGTAAAACTGCAGCAACTGCATCTCCTTAAGTAGTTATTTCCCTTATGTCCCTGGAAGAGCTGATACTGGCACACATTCATCCATCTCCAGTTTGCAGTTCAGCCCTCTGATCTGGGGGCTGGTTTTGTCAGTACTAAACACGCAGTATAGAGATGAAGCCCTCTGTATTTTCACAGCATCATTTCTCCTTTTCCATCTTGAAAGTGAACTGCCCTTTAGCCACTTAAAGTGGGGCACAGGTCACTCAAAGATGAAGGGTTAGAACTTTTTTTGCTAATTTTGACACTCTTAATTTCTTTTTTCCAGGTGAAAGAAAAGCTTCTGGACTTCAACAGTCGCACAGAATTAATGATAAGGAAGCTGGAGAAACTGGAAGAAAACGATTGTAATTACAAAATGTAACAGAATGGCAAAAGTCTTGCAAGAGTTAATGCCAACTGATACCCATTTTCAAGAAATGCTGGAGTTGTTTCTGCATCTCTGCTGAGTTTGTTCATTACAAAGAAATAACGCCCCAGACCAGGTTTGAGTGTTGATCTGTCACTTTATCTCAGTGTGGAAAGAACTGATGATGAAGTGCATCTCTTCAGGGGAACACATGAAAATCTGACATACTGATGTTATGCTTGGAAGATGAATAGCTCACTCATGCAGTATGTCACTCTGTGAGGCCGTGTAACAGTGCCTTTGGTTTTTCTAATGACTTCAAGGGGAAAATCGGCCTTTGAAATACTGAAGTCAGGTTTCTGGAGCTATGCAAAACATACTTAACAAGGTGATGATATTCAAGAGCCACCATTACAAACTGAACATTCTTAGAGACCTAAGCTCATGTCCTACTTTTTAGTACAGACACAGTGTTAATGGCAGCCTTGGTTTAAATGGCAGCTAGTTTTTGGTCAAGTGGCTCATTAGCTGTATCTGATGTGTGAGCCACTGCTAAATGGACTCTTGAATAGTTTTGAAATTTGCCAGTGTCTGCTGCCTGCAAAAGCAGCAGATGAGCACATCACAGATGCTGCAGTGTTCTTAGTGCATGAGTCTAAATGGCACCATGGAGACAGAACACAAGGTTTTGGATATCAGGTAAAGGACGCGTGCCCACGTGCCTGCCAAGTCTGCTTAAGTGCAGCCCCAGAAACAGGACTGAGTCAAACTCTGCCAGCTAAGGCTGTGAGCAACTGCCTTGAACAGATCTGAGCATTTCTTTCTGGAACATCAACTATGAAACCAAGGAACAGTCTTCTGCACAATCGTGGAAGCACTGCTTTCTTGAAGTTATGATTTGCCTCTTGCCTTCAATTGGCCAGCTAAGTTGTTTCATAAAAAATACCTACTCACGCCTCACTGGCATTTCTCTATGTTGAAAATTGGTTCTGCTTATTTCCAAACATCTAGAAAATAATTTTACAGAAAAGAAAGCACTACTTACCCCTTGTTACTGGGACAGAATTCTTGTTTGTTGGAAGATTCAGGACCCTTTTTCTCTCCATTTTGCTCCCTAAAGGGCTAATGTTTTTTCCTAAAGGGACAATGAACTTTATGGAAAGTTTAGTAGTTGTCTGTAGTAGGCTAGAGAGGATTCTGTTTACTTTATCAGCTTAATTCCAGTGATGCAAATTGCCTTCTCCTTCCCTATATACGACCAGCAGGTTGCTGACCTCATTGCTGCTGCTGCTGCCAGTTCTGCATTTTGTCTTATCTGTAAAATAACTCATAATGGGCTTGGAGCAGAGAGGACAAAACTCACTGTAAGGCACCTCACAGCTTTTAGGTGGGCAGGTGGTACTTTGGCTACTACTAATGCTCACTATGCTGCTTTCTGGTTGGGAGTTCTGTATGGTCTCAGTTCATTTTCATTGTGGTAAGCAAAACCACAGAGCACCAACAGTCATTCTGCAAGGAGAGGAGGGATTCTCATAAATTCTAATACCACTTTTGTAGTACTTCCTTAGTGCTTCTATTATTGAGCGAGTCTAAGAAATGTAATTGATCATGGGACTATTTGCTTTTGTCCTTTCATTCCAGTTTCTGCATTGAGACTGTTTCTTGCTACAGAAGGCTTGCTATACTATGAATAATGCTAACTTGTTTTGCTTCATTAGTGTTGATCACTGAAAGAAAGCTATTGGTTACATTTTTGTATTATATTTAAAATTGTGAAGAAGGAACTTCTTAAATAAAAGCTGAAATTCAGAAATTCATACTGTGGAAATCATTGCCAATATTGTGTGAGTCCTCGGCCTGCTTTTTTTCTTTTGATTAATTTTGCAGAAAGAAACATTACTTTATCTTGCTTAGGTCCTCATTTATTATGAAGCATTAAGTAATGGCTCTTCAAATCACATTACTTAGTGTGAATATAAATAAATAATGAGTATGTGCTGAAGAATAGCTGGTAAAATTTTAAACTGCATTTCTGTAATCTTTGAAACTGGGAGGACCTCTGCCAGAAGAAATTTTTTCAGAAGTGCAGTCACCAAAACAATAAACAATACATACATAAAACCATTATCTGAGGGACCTCGTTGCTTTTAGGCAACCAGTACAAGAAACAGAGGGGGTTTGCTACCCTCTAAAATAACCCTTGAAGCTCTTAAGTGATAAGTTAGGCATCTTAGAATGAATGGAATAATTGTTTTTGTTTAGCTGCTATCTTAAGCAGAAGCTCTTGTGCCTGAAGTCTGCTGGGACAGCTGGCCTCAAAGCAGATATTCAGCATATGTGAATTCAGCTTGAGTTGTTAAGTTTTGACAAAGCTACAGCAAGTACACCTCAGAAGTGGAGTGGAATGTACAGTAATTTGGTTCATTTGCCTTCTGAACAGATGACACATCCAGTTTTAGTGCATTCTCAGCCTGTGCTGCTTTATTGCTAAAAAAATTTGTATACAGGTGCAGAGTTTCCAGGTTCATTTTTAAACAGTTCCTCTTTACAGTGTCAAAAGAATAAAATCTTATCTTGAAATCCTCAAAGATGCATAGATATAAAAGCAAGCTGCCTTTTGGAAAAAAATCAGAATTTGCAGGGAGACATTCTTTCACTATTACCATGTAAAACATGTGCAGTGGGAGTACATAGTTCATAGTCACACCAATAATTTCCTCCACTAATCCATGCAAGAATGCTATCAGAAGTTCAGTATAAGTATTAAGTACTAAGGTAATTTTTAAGAATTTATACCTAATACTTCTCCTTTGCTGTTATATTTTTCAAAAGGAAAATAACTTCACTGACATCCTGAAGTATCTTATTCCCCAGGTTATACTGAAGGGAAATACAAAGGATACAATGGCTTACTCATTACAAAAAAAAAAAATATATATATTTAACAGACTTTAAAACCATGCATAGTGTTTTAAAGAATTAAAAATGACCATGGTTAATCACTGGGCTAAATTTGTCTTGGAAATTTTCTTGTTTCTTGAAAAAGTTGGCTCAAGGACTTTCATTCAGTCTAACCTGTGATACCATGGAATAGTTATCTTCTCTTATAATATCCCTATCTTCATTTGGCAATCCTTACATACCTAAAAAGAGCGTTCATGGGTAAAACCACAATTCCCATTCTAAACCCAAAACACAGTGCTTTATGAATGGCTGGCTACAAAATACAAACAAGAGTTAACTTGACACACCTTTTCTTCCTCCGACACTTCTTTCTATTAAAGAGAGAGGACTGGGCCTCTGTACAAGGAGAAGTGTTCTGCACAGGTTAAGCCCACTTACAAAATTAAGCTAAGCTACAAGTATGGAATTCTGCAGTAACAAGCCAGTATTCAACATGTTTAATTACAAGTTTAAACTTGGAAAAGTATTAGTGATGTAGGCTATGCCACACATTCTCTTATTTTCAAACTGCCAGCAGAAATTGACTGCATTATCCACTAAGAGATTTGAATTACAGAGAACACACTAAAGAGTTTACAGAAAGATGGCACCCAAATTCCCTTTTATTTAATAAGTGAACTAAAGAAAAAAGACAATTGCAACCTCTGTTGCAGAAGATAAAGACCTTCAGTGATCAAATCTCATTTTCTGTTTTTAAAAATCTCTTTAAAGAACTTAAAAAATATACAAGATTATCAGTATTTTCAGGTTCATTCCTGCAGATGCCATTATTGCTGGCTGGTACCAGTATGCTTCAGTACAGCTGCCTATGTGGCTAGTTACCTGAAAACACTGTCTATTAAAAAGCTATTCAACACCTGAAAAATATGTACTGTGCTTATTAATTTCAGTCTTCTCCAAATAATTTCTCTCACATTCAAGCTTATTACCTACTGTCTGGCAAATACTACACTCAGTTTGAGTCTGTGGTTTCCATTACTTGTTTGTTGGCTTGGGTTTTGGGGTGATTTTTTTGTGGGTTTGGTTTTTTCTTTCCCACCAGTCGCTCCCCCTGCACCGTGTAAGAAACTCTGCACCCTTTTCCTTGCTACAGCTGCAGCAGGTGAGAAACCTCATCTCGCCTCTAAACATGCTTAGTTCATGCCCTGCTTTTTTACATGCTCAGGACAGTGATATGAACCAGACAAGAGGTTATAAAGGCGAGTTCTACTGATCCTGGTTCCTGATTTACAGTTTTGGTGCCATGCTTCTGTTCCTATCTATACATTCTGCCCCCTTCTCTACAGAGGCAGCACATTCTCTAAAAAAACCCCGAAATTTGAGAATCAAAGCAGGAAGTTCAAGCTATTGGTATATTAATTCCTATTGCTTCATTATGTATAAATGCATATCTCAATTTACTGGTAAGAACTACATTACACTAGACATTTTGAATCATGCATAATTAGAATACTAGCTCTAAGATTTGGTTTGTGGGCCTGTGCCGCTTTCCTTCAGTTTCTCCATGCAGTTCTTCATGCCTAAGGCATTACAAACTACCTGCCTTTTATTTTACCTGCAAACACACTCATTTGGAGGGGAAGAGGAGAGAAGCAGACAGGATTTACACAGGACACACTGAACAGAAAGTTACCTTCTATCTTTAACTTTAGATGGGGTAAAGCCTTGGGAATCTGTCTGTATTATAACCTGGTACAAAGGCTCAAAGGTACAAAGAGACAGAAACACGCTCTGCTGACATCATGAACACTGACACTTTCTCTAAAACGCAGGAGGAAGCGTAGACTGAAAGGGAACAGACATCACAATCCATGGTTAGCGTTCTGCACTGTTGAACAAGACATCCTGGTTCAACTGTTGGCTTTTGTGTGCCAGTCAAAGTGCTACAGGGGCAAAATGCTGAGTCGTTCCGTGAAAGAAATCCAGTGGAATCTAACCTGAACTGTCATTCTGCAGCTCTGTACCTGACCAGTGAGCAGGATTATTAGTTTTGGAGGAAGACCAGCCAGTTTCCTAGGGATTCAAGAAGTGGTAATTTCTAAGATTTGTTATACATCAAAAATTACTTTATCTTCAATATTGTTTTCCTCTTCTGCCCCCCCCCCCCAAAAAAAAAGAGACTGCCAGCTCTTGACAGTGTAATCCTTGTGTAAATTGTCAGTATCCTCAAGCCCAGTACAATTTCTTCTCACTTACCATCAAGAAGTCTTTGCAAGACTTCCTTTTTTCTCCTTAATTTGACAATTACCCTCAGTTTCTGAAGGTACAATTCCCAACACAAGGGAATTGCTGGCCAGAGTTTCTGCAGCAGCACTACTGCATATACAAACAGAATATATTTGTATCATCTGGGTTTAGTACTGCTAAAGGAGGCATGTCCTTACTGGTCATTATACCTTTGATATACCACACCCAAGTATGGTAGCACCTAACACTTCCACTTAGGTTTAGAAGCTGTTAAATCAAGGAGGCTGAAGCAAAAGTCATGCCATAGTACAAGAGTTGAAAGGCAAAGGGATTCCCTTTGTTGCTGTGAATACTAATTTCTAGTCTTGCAGCCCACATAATTCAGATCATTATTAAAAGCCTGAACTGGGAACTATATGTAGGTACCTTGCCTGACTACATCAGTCTTTACCTCCTCCCCCTTTTCTGAGGGGGGGAGGAAATATATATACCCTTGAAGAATTCTGTTCAGTCACAAAGTTCATACTTCTGAAGCATGAACATGACTTTGTTTTCATTATAATTTCATTATTATGTAAATGCACTTGCTGACCACAGACCACAGTAAATTCATAAAATCAGAGAGCAATCAAATGAAGGTCCCCTATGGCCAGCTTCCAATTTTATCAAAAATTCAATAGTTGGAATTTAAGCTGATTACAATCTTCCAGATCAATTAGCTTTTCATAAGCATATTACACATTAGCCAATACTTAATTTAGACATTCTCATGCTTATCCTGTTATTTACACTATAAAAATGCTCACAGCTCCCACAGTCCCATTATCAATTTATGAAGAGCCAAAGTGCTTCACCCCCATGCTCTAAAAAGACAAGAAGCTTCCATTAAGCTGGAAGTCACAGTCTAAATTACTTCAGCTTTCCAGAAGAAATGCAGTCATATTGATCTAAACCTCTGATCAAGTAATTCTGTTCAAAATACATTACTTATCTGTTGGGCCATACTGTGTCTATAGATGAGGTATCTACACTGAAAAGTGTCAACTAGGAACAGTTTAGAACTCCTATGGCTCTTTAATGCAACCCTTTGATAGCAAATAATTTGTTGGATGCAGATCTACAGGTGTAGATCAATAACCCTTTGTGTTACCAGAGGCTTCACAGTACTTTCCTCTGCAAAACTTCAGGCATCAACTGAAATCAGTTATGGTCTGAAACAGTATTTAGCAAAGCTGAAATTATTTTCTGCTGTAACATCTTTAGAATTCTAGAGTTGTGCTTGGCATGTACAAATGTTTTGAGTGTCAAGTGCTTTCTAATGTTTTAATTTTTTTTTTCAATTTAAAGACTATCTCAGATTGGTCTTTACAAACAAAGAAAACAGAAAGTAGTTCTCACCACAAAAGCTTCTAACTTTAGAATCAGATTCTCTTCACAGTACAGTATTTGGAAAAGTTTAGTTACTCAGAGAAATAGAGCAAGTGCTAGCCTACAAAAGAAAAAAATTACAGGGAAACTTCAGCTATCCTTTCAAAGAGAACTGTCTGTCCTTCCCCCAGCACTCACTGACAGTGCTTCAGACATGTGGCAAAGCTAATTTTTCTTTTTTTAATATATATATCAAGTTCATTAACTTAGTATTCAAGTGCCAAATTCCCTCCAATGAGAGGAACATAAGAAGAATTCACCCTTCTTCTCAGGAAGACTCTTCACACAACTCCCTGCAGCACAGAGCGCCACAAACTTATTTGGTTATTACCCACTTAGTCTACTGTACAGTCTTGCGAATGCAAGTTATTTACTATCACATGCAAAACAGTTATTGCTACTAAAGTTCTATTTTCTTATTAAATCATCTTATGGCTTTGTTTGCATCAGGGATTCTTCCCCCTACATACTGTGCTATTTTGCATTCCAGTTTCAGAGGTATTTTTCAATTGATTCTCCCAAGCACTAAACTACTTTATTCAATGGTACAGCTACATCCACTTAGAATTGAACCTGACTCTTAGCACAGGTCCCCCAGAGCTCTCCTGTAAATGGCCCACCTGTCCAATTTTCTCAGAAATTTTTTAGATGCAGAGGGTTGTTTGGTTGGTTTTGTTGGGGTTTTTTTCCCTGTTACATACTTTAACTCTGCCTGGATTACTGTCATTGCACAGAAGCACATGCTTCTTGATTAATTACTTTAAAGATATATTGTACCAAGATTACAAAACCAAGCTACCCATTCCCTCCCTCCCCCTAAAGGCCATTTACAGGCAGGTCTCAGGAAAAAAAGATGCAGTATCCTCTCTAAGGTGAAAGAGAGAAATGCATGAAGAGCAGCACTGGCATCAAATAAAAGACTAATTCCTAGGAAATCAGAGGATGCCATCCACAGAGCAATGCACGTCTCAAGAATCATACCAATCTCCTATTTGACCAGTCCAAGCTGCCCACTGAGTGCTAAATCAATTTCACTTCCCCTGTCTGAACTTTTTTTCTGAAAAAAGCAGAGGGAGAGACAGAAATCATTAAAATTGAGCTTAGAGCTGGAAAGCAAAACTGGAAGTTACCTAAAATACAAGATATTGAATTCTCAATAATACAGGGGTGGGGAATCTCTGATCCACTGGCTAGAGACAGCCTGCTGCACAGAGACAGCCTGCAACATTGTTTTCCAACAGCCTCTCACCTTATCATATTCTCTCTTAATAAGATGTATGTAAATGCAGGATCCACCAAAGTTATTTTAAGATTCATTAGGACATCAGCCAAAAAAGGTTCCCCATTCCTGCAATAATGGATAAAAGTCTTCTACACATAATCAGCACATCACATTTTGCAACTATTAACTTATCACACAATGAGGATAATGTTTTGCTAGCTATAATAATCATATAGTCAGATCTGAAAAAAAAGGAAGAGATTACTTAACAGACTTTGTAAATGATCTGAAGGTAAGAGATGTGTACAGAATGCACACAAACTCTTTAGCATATTCATACTTTTCTGAGTATATCACAGGATGGGTAAAAATGGTTCAATAAAATTGAAAATGGAAGAAAACACCAACAAAGATAAAAAGAAAAGAATCGCACTGGTAGAGATGAGAGTTATGGATGCTTGCATACTCTAGCTTACTACTGCAGGTGGACAGACAGACAAATAGCAAAAAGTCAACTATGATTTTATGAAGCCCATTAAGTGAATGAGTTCCATATCTAAGGATAGCATTGCCATTGTCAAAGGGAGGATACTGCATGTTTAGACCATGTTTGTGACATTTCTATTGTATCCTTTCTAGTGTTAATTACATTATCATCACTGTTTACTAATAAATTTGTCACTCGGAAATTGTAAAAATACTACTAGGCTCATGCACTGATCCTAACATGGCACTACAGTTTGCTACAAAGCACTAATGCTTATGGAACTATACACATCTCAAAATGGAAGACATTGGTGATTTTGTTGTTTTCAAACAACTTGTAACATCATTTTGTCCACAAGTATTAAAATATATATATGTATATATATATATGAGCTATTGCACATGCCCCTTATTTTTGTAATCTTTCACATGGGAAGATTTCCAACCAACATAAAGAAAAAGCGGACCAAGAGAAAGTGAGTCAGATGAAGCAGCATTTCCAAACACAGCAGATCTTTAAAGGTGCTGGCCAGGAAGGTATAACAATGGGGGTGTTCTGGGCATGCACTATTTGGAGGATTATTTCTGTGAAAGCCACAGATCCTTAACCTAGTAAAATCCTGATGTTCTAAAATTAAACTTGAAAACTAATGCTGCTAAACTGTCATGAATAGGAGTCAAAGAAAAACATCAGTAGTTTTACTTTTTTTTTTCTTTTTTTTTTTTTTTTTTTTTTTTTTTTACAATGCCAGGTTATAAAATATTGATGTTAAGGAGCTTAGATTATCACCTCTCTAGTCAGACAAATTGGCAATTTTTGTACATGTCCGCAGAAAATGAAAATACCTTCCTGTCCCCCAAGTATTTTGTCATCAAGCTATGCAAGAAACAACTGCTATCTCTAACATCAGAGGGGTAAGTATGGGCAGAAGGAAGAAAAGAAAATTCCCAGATCTAAAATCAGACATTTCTTATACCACAAACTTCCCAACCACTGTAATCCTATGTTATTTACAGTATTTTCCGTCACTTAGAGATGGATCCTGCTTCTACAGACATCTCTACTAAATCCTATTGACTCCAATGTAAGGAGGCCCTAAAAGGAAGTGTGCTTTTCTAGTTGCCTCCAATGCCAGAAAGTTCAGACCATATTCAGCAAAGAAATCCTAAGTCAGGCCAAGGTGGTGGTTGCCTCATTAAGCTCAATGTTAACTCTTATCACACAGCTCACCACAATGTTACACACAATTTTAGAGCACCTCTCTGCTCGTTGAAGTTGGTGGTACTTTGATATGCAGTGTCCTGCCCACCACTCTGAAGTTCACGTGCCTGCTCTTTGCTTCATGGAAACAGACAATCGGTAAAGCTGTCGTTAAATCCTATTGTTACAAAACAAGTTCAAACACAGACATTTCTTGGAGGATTAGGATCAACATCAATGCTCGTCCTCACCCTGCTATGGAACTTGGTCCCATAAAATGCAACCACATTTTTGATACTAGAATGCTGCCCTGCCAATCAATCACAAAGATTTAAGAAGGATTTCAATTGTTTGCTTTTTCAGCCATTTTCAGGTTGTCTGGCTCTCTCCAGCAGTTTTCTAAAAGGAAAACAGAAAAAACCAAGAAATCTACACCACCTCCCCAACTATTTTAGTATCTCCCGTATTTTAAGCTAGCAAGTCACATTTTCTAAATCACAAGCTTGGAATAAGGTGCACTAAGAAGTTTCAGATTTGAGGTGGAATATAATACATATCCCAGTTCTGGTAGTTTTTTGCCAAAAATCTTACTTGTTATAGATAATCCCATAGCAGGGAGCACATAAACAATATATGCTCCCATCTCAGAATGACAGAAAACATCCTATATAATCATGAATTATGTAGACAAAGAATCTTGTGTAAACATAAGAACAACCAGATTGTGCCTTAGTTTGGGAAGGAATAAGAAGAGCCAGAAAAAAGACTGTACTAAGTATTTCTGCTCTCAACTCACCCCTCTTACGTGGCTAACATTCCATTCTCTCGGGCCTATTTCTACCTAGATGATGGAAACATACAGGTCCTCTCAGTTCTCAGTCACGGAAGAATCAAAAAGCAAGATTCCATCAGCAGTAGGAACAACTGAAATTGTGTCGAGGAAGCCAGGTGAATAAACTGCAACTTTACAGCTCTGGTCTCTTCCATCCCATCAGAGGTTAATTTCTATAATAAAGATGTTCTGCCCATCTCTTTTACTGTAGAATGGTCTTGTTCCTTTTGATGCTAAGGATTCATAAAAAGCCTGAGGAAGGGAATGATTTAATGCAAACCTAGTCATTATCCTGTTACCCCAGTGGCCTTCAAAGCTTCCTTTTTCTTTGCTAAAAATGAAATTATGCAGAGTAATTTCTTCTTCAGGTGAAAGCTCTTCATATCCTGCACTTACAAAGGTTCACACATGCAAATACACATTTTGATCACAGACTGGGATACACAGTATAGACAAGGTGATTCTGTATTTGTTCTTGTGCATTAGCTGCTTTATGTGAGTTGACACCTATCTACAAAGTCAAGCCTGGGACCTGGACTAGAAAATACCTGTATGAGATGCCCCTAGTTGTTTGGTAAGTTTATTTCTCATGTCAGAGCAGAAAATGTTCTGGCTTTCCTGCTGCAACTTTTCATACATATCAGGTCAGTCTTGACACAGCAATGCATGCAGACACTTTATCTGCTAGGAATTCCAATTTGACACAGCGAAGTACTTAACCTTCCTAAAATTAAGAAGGAAACATCAGTGAAAAACACCAGCTTCCACTTGCATCTGATTACAAAGTATTTTTCATTTTAAAACAGAATGCAGGAAGCCAAATGAAGAGCTGGCACAGAAGACATTTTTTTCAGTAAAACAAATGCTGATTTCTGTTACTCTGCTTTTGAGTTTCGATAAAACAGTGGGCTACTTCTGTGGGAGAAGTCATCTGGTGAATCAAATGTTTGGTGAGATGATTCAAACAGAAGTGGACAGATCTTTGTTCATGCAGCTCCATGGAAATGAAGGACAGGTTTTGCTTGCTAGAAGAGAAATATCCACGTTTTATAGCCTTTGAGCAAGTAAGAGGACCACCTTCTTAAATGTCAGGAGGGAATCTGGAATTCCAAATTAAAAAAAAAGGAAGGTAGTTTAGGAATCAGAATAAAATATATTCAACATTAACATACCCACCGGTTCACTACTTCAAAAGCTTGACTCTAATGGATAAAATTATCCAGTTTCACAAACTGTAATAATCCCTTGGTCTGTAATATTTTATACCTAACTTCAGATGTCCGTAAACTGGCTAAGCAAACACTTCAGAAATGCTGACCTACACGCTTACTCGGGAGGCGAGGCAGCCAAAAAGACACCGCTGTTACTGAGCTGTGGGGCTCCAGCAGAGCAGGAGAGCGAGGGGCTGGCAGCAGAGTGCATGGCAGTGTCTGTACTGTGCTCCAGCAGGCACAGCTCACACACATCACCAACCTTCCCTCCACAGCTATGGAACTGTCATTGCTGGAGAGGAAAACAGCACCCAGCGCAGTTTCAACATCACATACATTAGGTTCTTACTTTTACTCATTTCTCCCCACTTATCCACAGCACCGACAAATTTCAATTCTCATCTTTTCACAGATCTCCTGGCCTTCCATCAGTGATTCTCACCTGGTATTACTTAGTCAGAGCAGCTGTTAAGACATGACATTTTTGCATTAAGTTGGAAGCTAACATGGGCACAGCTCCTGCATAGCTACTGCCAGAAATGTTTATTACCACTCTCGTGCTAAAATAAAGAGTTGCAAAATAGAGAAAGAAAAGGAAAAAAGATATCTTGCTCATATATAAGAACATGAGCATAACTAACCTCTTCCTCTCTTTTCTCTGTCAGTATTTCTTATTTTAATTACCTTAACCATTCTGTTGATCAAGTCCAGAAACAGTCTTCCAGCGGCAATTTCCAGCTCCTACGTTAGAAGCAATGAGTAGACCATGAAAATGTTAATATAGTACGTATCACTATCGATACCTCTCTTGAGTCACTCAGATATTTCAGCTGATCATTGGGTAGACCATCAACACTCAGACTGTTGGGGAAGTCTTATTCTTACGAAGATGTGGAAAAACAGACCTGGAGGGCTGCAATAAAACATGCCAAAGGTTTGTGACAGAGCTGAGAACCAAATACAGCCTTTTGTCGAAAATCTTAACTACCAGAATATCTTTCTTTCATTCACTGGGAAAAAAAAAATCAAAACTACAGAAGTTTACTGTAATCTTAGAAATTTTCAATGCATCTTTTTTCTGTTTGATAATTTACATTTGGTTAGTTTATCATTCTTCCAATCCTATCATTTAACAAGTAACACTTTTAAGACAACTATTCCAAGTTAATACAATGACACAATTTCTCCTAACAGGGCAAATGGCATCACAGGACAGGGATTTTATACATTTCAAGGCATTTAGTCTTGTTAGACCATATAACAGTCAAATCAATGTTTCTTTCAGGTAAAGCCCAAGCTGAATACTGGCACTGTGGCAACATTCCAGTTCTCTGAAAGCACACTACAAAAAATTAAAATCTCAATGACAGATTTCTTTGGTCAGAGAGAAGGGAACTAAATCAGCCGACAAACTTGATAAGTTTAGTACCTTATATTTAGTACTAAATAACCTTACAATTGTACTCACCATTGTTCTTGATTATTCCACATCCTCTTCAGTGAGCTTAGAAAGAAAGAGATGAATAAAGAAAATTAAATTTCCATCTAGGAAGCAACTCAAATCATACATGATTATCTGCACAAAACACAAAAGATTAGCCATACCTTCCATGAACGAGGTAACATTTTTAGACTTCCTACATAAAACATGCTGATTTATTTTTTAAATTATCAGATATAACTCCTCCTTTAGTTTAAATCAAGAGAATCGGACGCAAGTGTGGAAGAGCCAGGACACACCAACTTTAAATAAGAGCAGGCACACCCTTCAGTTTCATGGGAACTGAGACGGACACATATTCAGTCTCCAGTAAGGCACAGAACTCTTTCACATTAATAACAAACTACTGTAGTGAGGATGCTGAGCTGACAACCTAACGGGAAGAACAATGGATTGCTATAAGCAGAACCATCTCATCACACAGAACCTAAATTATTCAAAATTCCTCAGCAAAGTATTATTAGCTTCCACACTCCTGCACAACACAGCACTTTTACAAGCGCCACACACCTGCACCTTCAGAAAATCCCCAGTCACCAGACAATCCCTATTTCAGGACAGTTATTCCGTTCCCATGTTGTCAGTTCTGATCCTTCCTACTCAAATTTTCCCTCAAGAAGCAGCCAAGCACTATGTGAGTTTTAGACACTGAGGAACCAACAGCAAATGCTTCATGAAAGAGCTAGCTTGAAAAAGAACAGTTACCAGGACTGGTAACAATTGGTAACAATCCCAAATTGCCTTATAATAGAAACCAATCCAATCTTTGAAAAGCTGGGTCTTCTTTCACTAAGACTATGAATTAACTAAACTAAAGTAAGTCTTGCTAAAAAAGAAAGCAGCTGGTGACATTTAAAGCAACTCCAGCAAAGGAATAGTTCATCCAACACTGAAATTCAGTTAGCTTTAACCTACTTCTTTAAATTTTAACAACTTCACTGACTTTCAATGCCCTAGTTTTTAACTACTCTGACTGATACACTCTCTCTAGCTGACTTTTATCAATTATGTGAGCACAGAGTTCACAGCAGTCCAACAGAACTTGAAAATGCAACTGGATATACATCAAGGTTATTGAAAATGAGCAGGCACAGAGGCTGATGGTGACACCATCAACACTTCAGATGGTGACACTATCAACACTTCAGATAAAAGCTAGTGGACATTACAAAGAAAAAAAATGCTATTGTTCTTGTTTCATACCTTACTGAACTTATATCAACTGATGTGGAGTAAGAAATTACTGTGAAAGCTAAACATTGCCTACATAACTCCTTCTTTGTTAAAAATTCAGAAAGTACTATTTTCATTAAGTCTTGACCTATTGCCCATTCTTTTTTTTTTTCCTCTACCATCACTAAAGATTGGTTTCCATGAACTTTAAATCTCACATTCAGATAGGTGCCTGTATACAAGAAGTTTGCTAACTTCAGGAATTCCAAAGCCAATAAGAGATGAAGAGATATCTCACAAATAAATTTACCAGCAAAACTGCTATATTTGTTTTCTCATATGGATTAACATACTGTATTACAAATCCATCAGTAGGGCAAAAAAAAACACCACAAAAGTTGGTGTTCTTACATAATCAGCACACTGGAATTGGAGACTATACTGATATAATAGTATACAGCTACACAACCAACTTTCACTCCACCCCCCATGCTCTGTTTTAAGGCACCACTCAAAAATTGAGATCCACCTGGATCCAGCTGAGATCTGGTTTTCCAAAATACTATCTTTGCCTCTTACACAGACACAAATGCTCCAGGAAATGAGCAGAACTAGAACTCAGAAGGATTCAAACTCAGAAGATGATATTCCTCTTCTCTTGCCTCGAGCCTGAGAAGTATGAGGAAGTGAGGAAGGAAAGATCTAGAAACAGGTTTCTATAAAAAGACCAAAACACAAAAAACTGGAAGTTAAACATAGTGGAGACCTATGGAGATACGGAAAGCAAAATTCCTACACATCACAAGTCCACTAAGGTTTTTCCTCCAGCTTAAATACTGCCAAATTTAACCTGGAAAGTGGACAATGACAAACGTTTAAATTATGAACACAAATACAATGCAAAACAATTAGCTGCCTTCACGCTCTTTTCGCTTTCTAGGCAACTTTGAAACTGCATCTAAATCCAAGCTACAAGGCAAAGGTGAGAACTTTTGTGACTTGAGAAAGAACAGGAATGTGGAGGCACCAAACGTAACACTGAGCAGGAACCAAGCTCTAAGGGGCTCATGTTGGCAGCAGCCAGGTCACATCCCCCTGCCACTTCAGAAGACACCGAGGTCTGGAGACAACACTGACAGCCACAGAGTCAGGACAATGTAGAGACACAGGCCAATGTCCCCTGCAAAAGAGTACACAAAGGCACATCTGAAGCCTAGAATGGTTGCCAGCCTAGGAAGAGGCCAGGAGACACTAAGGATCTGTCAGCTCAGGTTCTGTGTCAACACAGACTGCCTGACTGCAGGATCCCTAGCATGCTGCTATGGTGCTTGGATGCTGCAGACACATCTCAGGCACCACACATACTCCACCTTAATTTTTTGTTTCACTCTGTATTTGTAAATAAAACCCCTTTGCTGATTTCCGATGTACAGCTACTTCATTGTTGGTACAATATTGTAACAGTACTTCCTACCACAGCAGAGAAAACAGGGAAAACTGCTTAAACATGAGCTTTCAATACTGTGATACACACACTGCAGGAATGTGTGTCCAGGAATCCTGTTCAGGCAAAGACACAACACTTCTTCCACATTCTAGTTTAGAAAAATCCTCTTCTTTTTTTTAATCCCCTGAAGACTGTGCAGGTTTTGCATCTTGCACCCACATAACCTCAGGCATGTCAGGACTCGTTTCAAACACTGCTCCTTTTTTCGTTTTTAAGAAGGAACATGGGAGGTGTTCAAGTGATACTCCAGACTCTTCGCAAACTTGGTCAGGACTTCTTAGCCTGTGACTTTTGACACCCCTGAATAAGAGGTAACCACCATGAGATGCACAGGTGCATAGCCTGTTCATGCAAATTTTCACACTGCAGACTCACAGCACTGTGGGCAAGATTGTAAAGCAATGCATATTGATTTGATATATACCAAAGCAACCGGAAATTCTGATACTATTTTCTAAGATACTACTTCTCACAGCTCTTGTGCATTGAAAGCAATTAAGAATATTAATCTATACGAGTCTCTGACTGCTAAAGTAGGGTACAACTTCATACAAAAGCAAGCTTGTTATTCTTCTAATGACAATATAAAACAGAAATATCTATATTGTAGTATGCTAAAGACAAATCCCCTGGCATATTTTAAAAGTTCATTCACAGACATGTATAAGTAGGAATATTCATCAGAAGCAGCATACTGTATCTTGATGTTATGTTGCTCCTAAAATGCTGCTACTGTTCCTACATGCGGAATGCTGCACATGAAAATCAGTAAAATGTTCCTTAGAAAATTTTTCTTCTAAGTAGCTACTGCTTTCAGAACTAACTACAACAGACACGCTTGTATTTCTTTTGAGTTATTTCACCAGTTACAAACTGCTACTTCATTATTAGGTCATAGGCGCTAACACACCATGTCTCCACAAAATCTAAAGCTGTGCTTCTCATTTAACCACTTCAACATTTTTCTTTTACCTGAAATACAGACTGAAGCAGTCACAATTCTATGACAAACTCGAGATTTTAAGAACTGCTATCAAATATAGAACACAAGGGATCTCATGCTAGTGACACTAATTCTTTTGCTTTCACTAAGAAGTGTTGAAACCGCCCCTTTTTTTTCTTTTTTTTTTTTTTCTTCTTCAAATTTAAACTAAGTACCAATCTCAAGCACAAAATACCACGGACAATTTTAAAGAATTCAGGGCACACCTGGGTCTGCATGGTACTAACTCGGAAAGAAGAGATAGTGGACTTAGCAATAGCTTCACGTGTTTCACAGTGTCTTAAATTCTTTTCACCTTGCTGTCAATGATCACATGAATTTATAAGGCTGAAGCAAATTCCATTATAATCTCCCCACTTTATATAGAACTTGTTTTCAAGGTAGATTTTTGTACCTTCTAGTTTTGTCAAACAACTAGCAAGCCATCCCCTTTGCGCATTCCTGTGTCAGCACTATAGACATCATAAAAGGATATAACCATTCAGATCAGAAGAATTCATCCAGCCCACAGATCGCATGAATAAGAACGGTAACAGCAGCGTAGCTGCATTCAGCGCTATGCTTGTAGCCAGACATGCGAAGCCTCATTTCAGATGATACATTTTGGTTTTCCTTCCCCACGTCGCTGCCAGCCGCAGCTGTCCGCAGCCGGCTGCGGGGTATCGGAACAGGCTCTCCCGCTCGGCCATCTGCTGCAGCCCGACGCCGGAGCTGCAGGACGCCCTCGTCCCCAGCGCTGAAGTTGCTCGGACTTTTCAGGGCGGCGGGCGGGTCGGACCGGCCCGGCTCCGGTCCGTCCCCACACGGACACCGGCCCGCTCCTCGCTCGGGGCCGGCGCGGCGAGGGCAGCCAGCCGCTCCCACTGCTCCGGCCCGGCGCCGCGGGAACCAGCCCGAGCCCGGGCCCAGCCCAATCACGGGGCGGGACGGGGAGGCGGGTGCGCGGGCGCCCGGTCCCAGCCCAGTTAGGGATCCGGCACCAGGCTCCGAGCTGGACGCGGCCGCTGCTCCCGCCGAACTCACCTGAGCGCGGCCGAGGCCGCGGGGCCGCGGCCGGCCCGGCCCCTCCGCCTCCTCCGCCCCTCACTCCGCCATCTTCCCCTCCTTCCCCCGGCCTCCCGGCGGGGGCTCTCTGCGCCCGGACCCGCCCACTCGGCCGCGAGCCTATTGGGTACCGTGCCTGTGCATCAGCCCTCCAGTTTTGGCGATGATTGGCCACAGGCGCCGTCCATCACAGGGCTGGCCTCCCGCCTCCAAGGCGGCCCTCTCTGATTGGCCCCACCGAGGGCACAGGGAAGGGATTGGCTCGGGCGGCGCGAGCGGGACTGGCCCGGGGCGAGTCCCCCGGTGACCTCCACGGGGATTTAAAGGGGCCGCTCCGCAAGGGCGGCCGGGCGGCGACATCCGCTCCGCGCCACCCGGGCGGGCAGGGAACGGGTGCGGGGACGTGGGGTCCCGGGCCGCCGCCCCTACAGCACCTGCTGAGCTTCCCGAGCATCGTGGTTGCCACGTAAGGCGGCCTTCAGTCGTTCTGCCTTCAGTCATTCCGCTGGGTTTGTGTCATCCGCAAAAATTTTTTTTTTTTTTTTTTTTTTTTTAGCAGCGGTAATTTTGCACTTCAGGCTGACGGGTGGATGCATTGAAGAACGTGAAGAGGAGTACGTACCCATTCAGAAAACTCTCGAGAAACACCCCCGTCTCACCGTGATTCATCGCAGATTACTACAAGATTTCGCTCGAAATCTTAACACGTGTGTTAAAACATTTAATACAACGTTTTTCTACCGCGCCACGTTTTAGAGCAGACTAGAATGAAACACTTTTGCTAACTTCAGTATTATACCCACATTCTATTTACAACCAAAGCTGCAATTTCAAAGAACCAAAAGTAGGTTTTTATGTTCCATTGTAAAGTTACAAAAACGAACATAATTTTTACTCCTGCTCTTCATGAGCGAAATCCTGTATTGGATTCTTTTCCCAGAGTTGTTGCCAAGCTAAGGGGCCTACAGGTTTCAGTACTGAGTAGATATCAAGCCGATTTCTGCTTTCTACAGTCTTGACAATACTCTGGTAACCGGTGGCAACAACCTATTTCTGCAGTCAAGCCTCCAGCCAAGTCTCAACATAAACTCAAGGCTGCAGACTGGAAAACAGACTATCCCTAAGTAGACTGAAGAATGGTTCACTAGTATTTAAAATCCTATCCCTTATACAAAGATAAAATAGTAAGTAGCTATGCCTGCCTCTGAGCTGGCACCACTTTTACCTTCAAGATGACCTATTCTGAAAACAAAATACTTCTATAAGCAACCAGGTACACTAGTAATACTTTTGTGGAAATCTGCTTGTATCTGTACCACTTAGTTTTGAATAATTGTAAATTAAACGAATTTAAGATCTCAGGTCTCTAAAACTCCTCTTACTGTCTACCATCTTTTAACTAGATATTATATATAAGTTTTCAGAATATTGAGTAAGATAGATATTTAGATATGATTTATTGCTATTATATTAATGGCAAAGATTCTGATAGTTGAGAATCTTTTTTTTATTGTAGGCAGGTTGGTTGTTGATTGTGTTTTGGGGGGGTTTTTTGTGCAGTCCATCTGTTGGACCATTTGTGTTCACCTTCAAGCACATTAGCGAAACTATCTGACATCTGAGCTGAAAGCTTGTAGGAACAAATGTCCTGTGTGTCCTCTTCTGAGCTCCTCTTCTTCTGGAGCTCATGTTTTGCATTGGTTTCTGCCAGTAGAAGAAAGGATTATCAATACTCTGAAAACAAGCTCAGTTATAAGAAACTGATCTGTAAGGTCTGCTAGCAACATTCTTACTGGTATTTAGCTTTTCCAGTAATTAAAGGATAGTTGGTTGCCATACAGGAAGAGCTAGAGGATGGTTTGGTTTAGGTTTTTGTTTATACAGTGGAAGGTTTATTTACGGATTGATAAATACAATATCCAGTCTCACTGGGACAATAAGGCACAAATGCAGGTTACAAATGTAGTGTCATAAGACAGCAACACCTACTTCTAAGCAAATTACAAAGCCTACAAGCACTTTTTACTATTCATTAGCACTGTTACATTCCTATTTTATATGAGGCAGTTGTAAAAGTATAGTATTTCTTTCTCATACAGAGTAGAGGTTTTTAATTTACATTTCTTTATGGAACTGTGCTGCACTCTGCAAAACTATAAAGTGCGACATTTTACTTTTGAATTCCTTTATTTAAAACAAATCAAAAATCCTTCAAAGACTTGCATGTTATTCTTCAACAAAAGTGAGGATTAAAGGAACTGAGAAAAAAGGAAACACACATTTGACAGTAGTTTTGAGACTGGTAAGTATTTATAGAAACGTTAACACATGACAGAGAAGCAGTTATAACACCAATTCTTCAATAAAGAATCTCCCAGGGTTTTTGGTTTTATTGGAAAGATCTCCCAGATTGTGGAACGCTCCAGCTGAACTACACGAGATCATTTGTCAATCTAGCCACAGAAAATTTTTACTATTGAACATTCAAGGATCCTGATCTCTTGAATTTATCAGCATTACATTAATAGTATTAATCATCTTACACTTGCAAAGAGATTTGTATAGAAATACATTCTAAAATATCTGGGATAATATGATCTTTCCCAAATTGTATTCTTATGACAGAGCTTTCTTAAATACAGCTACCATCCGCAACACAAATATAAGGGAGCAGGACTTTCATACTGGAAAATATAAATAATTACTCATTATGCAGGCCACTATAATTGGGAAAAAAACCCTTATGAAATCAGTTTCATGATTTCATGTTTCATGACACTTTGACCAGGCGGCAGTTACAGAACTACAAATCCAGATTTTGGCATGACTGGTTTTGTACATTGGCAAACAAATTTACACTTTCAGAAGCAAAACCACCCTAGATGAGGTGGTTTTGGATGATCCTAGATGAAAACAATCTGGAGAGGACACTTCACGGTCCACTGGCTGTCAAGCCTGCAAGCTATGCAAAGGAAAGAAACAAGTTTCTGCCTCTGCTACTAGAACAGTTCAAGTGACATAGTGCAGATTTCCTATTCCTTTTGAGAACACCATAGCCTGTCCCCACCATAGATTCTACTATTGTCCCTGTGAATTCATTCCACAAAGAACAAAATCTACTCACAGTACTTTAAAAAGTACTCTTAGCTATCATCATGCATTTGTTCTAGTGGTACAATGAGGCCATAGAAATTGAGAAAGTTCTCAAATAAAAGGCAGATTTAGAAGCACTGCAGAAACAAATCTGCAAGTAAAGAGCCAAATAGGAAAGGGGCAAAAATGTGTTTTAAAAAAAAGGCAGCTGTAATGTGGCAAAAGTGAGTATTATGAATGCACCTAGTATTTGAGTAGATGCTTGTCTCCAAAATGTTTCAGAGGGCACTTCTGTGGCATGTTCCCGTTTTTCCATTCTCAGATTCAGAGCTCAGAAGAATCAGTTTGTAGTTTAAACAGTAGTGTATAAGGAGAGACATTTTTACTGAAACAGTAGTGCAGAAGGAGACAAGAGAAAGGGCAAAAAACCCAGGATGGACAACATTAAAAAAAGCTCCTTTTCCAAGTTGCATGGCAGCCATTTCCCTTTGTTCCAGTTGCACAGGGAATGTTCACATTGGTAGAACAATCAGGGAGGGGTTGGAGATGTATTGTATATGCACCAGTCGCAATACTCTGGGGTATGGTGCTAAGGAGAAAATGAAGTTCTATTCATTACATAGTTGGAGAAGAAAGGAATAGGCTCTCCATCCATCAGTGAAGGAATCGAATGCTCATTTTCTGCTCTACATCCACCTTCTCCAAAACCTGTAATAAAATTGAGAAACAGCTACTTAAGATACTGTACATCCCTCCTAGAAGGCTTCTTACTCTAGTACTGAGGAAATGGCCAGGAACACAGGATATCTTCAATTCAGCATGCCAGTCCATCTAGATAAGAGACTGCTGTTTCTCATTGTGGGCTACGGTCTGTCCAAGGGAAGGAACTTTAGCCATCAAAGCCACAAGAAGGCTGTCAATCAAAATGTAACTTATGTGGTTTCAGTCTGCCAACAGCACAGCAGGCCTGAATTTCCAAAACTAGATTGTGTGGTAATGCCCAGCCAGGAAACACAAGGGAGAACAGAATAGAGAAAGGGACATGAACAATCATGGAAGAGCAAGAATCCAGACCAGAGCACCACTAATGTAGATCTTTATAAAACTGGAGTGGCATGTTCATTCACTAAATTGCTATTAACACTGAGGCAATGAAGACATTACTCTGCTCCAGGCTGTTTCAGGCAGTAGACTTCAGTGCTCCAAGATGAGAGTAATTTATGTTTGAAGAGACCTCTGGAAGTCTTTCAGTCCAATCCCTCAAATCCTACTTAAAACAGGACCTGCTAAATCAGGTTGCTCAGGGCCTTGTCCTGGTTAAGTTTTAAATATCTTCAAGGAAAGAATTTCTACATCTTTCAGAACTTATGACCATCCCCTTAGTAAAAAGTTTCCTTAAAGCAAACCACAAGTTCCCATGCTGCAACTTCTTTCTGCCATCTTTTTGTCATCTCCAAGATAAGTCTAGTCAATAGTATCTTGTCAATAGCATGCCATTAGGTAGCTGAAATTCTTCTGCTACAGGACAACTTTCTCCACTGACTATCTAATGGCTCCCTACTATTACCTATTTCGGACTATCAAAACACATAATTCTGTATTATGTGTTCAAGTATTAAAGTACCAGAGCTGGGAAATTGAATACCAGTATTAGTTGTGTTGCTAAGAGATTAAATGTACAAGTGAAAGCTGATCAGTGCTTTTACAGAGGAAGAATTCATCTGTTCTAACTGTGCTAGTCAGGCTACTTGTGTAGAAAGAAGCAGTAGCAAAACAAAAGGTGAAAATTCTTCAGTATATTCAGGACTGTAGCTTTATGTAAGAATATAAAAAAATATGTGGACTGATTATTAGCAGCCTGAAAGTATTAAAAAAAAAAAACCAAAATATGACTAATAAACGGATGAAAAAGCTAGCAGAAGGCTTTCCCCAAACACAGCCACAACTATTTCAATGACTTGCTCTCTGCTGTCATTTACATTTGTCTGAATGACTTGCACGTTACTGAACAGTTTCATTTAGTCATTAAAAAGAGTTTACAAACCTTTACAAATTCTGCAAAGGAGATGGCACTATCTCCATCTTGATCAGCTTCCTGGATTGTCCTGTCAGCAATGCTGCCCAGCTGTTCATCAGAAATATTTACACCAACCATCATCCGTAATACCTACAGCATACAAAATAACCATCACTGACATAGGAACACCAAGCATCCTTAGTGCTTTCTTTTTGTGTGTTCTGCCAAAATAACACCACACAAGATTTTCATTGAATTAATTTCTAGCCAGACTTCTGTTGTCCTTTGTACATTAAGTCTTTCAGGAAAGACAGGTATCTTTTGCAGCCACCATTGACAAAGAATCCTGCTTTTTCACTAGGCAGCAGGAGGAGGCAGAAGCAAGAGAGAACTTTTGGAACTAGGAATAAGTAATTTTGTCCAATGCTTCTAATTTTCCCCCCAGAAAACATACCAGCATTTGATTGAGTATCAGCTGTTTGAGATATTTGCCTACAGGAATCTTGAAAGTACATGCTAAAGTGACAACTGCCATTACCCTCCACATTCAGTAAAGCATTTTCTGAGCAGATAGAAGAGGGCAGTTCCAGTGAAAAGCAAACCTTTTTCTTACATCAGGAACCACAAATTGCCATGTGTACTTCCCAGGATTAGCAGCATGTAATTACTCCTAGCACAAGCCTAGTTTCATACATATGCAACACTGATGAACCTTGATTACTTTTGCTGCAATTTCAAGAAGTTTTATTCTATAGAGAGGATGCACAGAGGATCAGACAAACAACCTAATCCCCTTTAGTGACTGTCCTTTTCAAATCCTTTTAGAAGCACCTTTGAAAGTTGTAGAAGGTTGTTCTTAACGGGCTTAGTGTATTTGTTGAATATTTAAGTGTCACTTCCAACAGGATCTGCCTAGCCTACGAAATAAGAATAAAGTCCCATACCATATGAAGCTTTAAGACAGAGGTAAGCAAAGACACCACATTACTCCAGCAGTTCTGAGAAAACTGTTGCAACTCTCCTCTTCTAAGTGGGTATGAAGTCACAGAGAACATCATGATTGAGTAACTCAAAGCAGTCCTGTGCTATTTACCTGGAGAAGCTCATCCCTGGAAATCTTGTCATCTTTATCTAGATCATATAACCGAAAAGCAACTACAGGGAAAAAGAAAGCAAGTTGAATTCAAGTGCCATTATCTTTCTTCATAACAATAGATTTATCTAAAAGAAAAACAACAAAACTAAGTACTTGTATGTTATTTCAAGAGAACTAGCTTAGAATTTTAATTCACCATAAAACTCATGCTCAGTTCCATAAAGTGTTATTACCGCACACAGGAAACAGCATTATTGCCAATAGTGGAAAAATTTTATGTTCACAAGCACTCTGCTTGCAGGATATTTCCTGAAAACCCCAAGTCATGGAAGAATAATTATCACTAAGATATATACAATCCTTTAAATTCAGAGCAAACCATTTTTACATTTCTATTCATTCCCTTTAGCTATAATTCTTGATGAGATATGACAGAAATTTTAAGTACTCTGGGGACTGTTGCCAATTTTGATTAGCAAGAAAGAGCTTTTTGCTCATATACTGTAGGCAGACATCCAAATAATTAAGAAAGTATCAACTGAAGGGGGAAGGAAAACACTATATTATATAGAAGAATTACAGAAATAAGCAGAAAAGCTCATTCATGTATGGGATGTGGCTTCTAAATCTGAAATAATTTTCAATACAAACCATTTTGAAACACTTCTGTTATGAGACATTTTGCAAAGTATATATATATTACTCAAGAGTCAACCAATTCCACCAAATTCTAATATAACAATGGTTCAGTTATTGACATTCTGAACAGATAAGCCTCCAAGTAATCAAAAAAAAAAAAATCAGGCATTAGAAGAGATCATTCCACAGTAAATAACCATGCAGAAGATCCCAAACCCCTTTCCTTCATTCCTAAGGAGGGAAAAAACCCACAACCCAACCAAAAAGAAGATGGAAAAATAATTGATTCTATAGGAAGGTTCACATTTCTTACAGTGGAGCTTGTTACTTCTGCTGTTCAATGGTTCTGGTCCATTCTGGTCTTTGCTCTTTTCATTATCTTCTATGGGTCGGAAGTGGGCTAGTGTCCTCATGAATCCACGGAAATTCACCTGGTCCTCTCTGCATAAGCAGATCAGTTTTCATTTCAGTAAAGATTATTAATAACTGAAGCATCAAGACCATGTGAACTCTTCCATTCCCACCTCCCCAGGGGTTTGGCTGCCTATGCTGTTGCAAGCTCAGATTGTGCTGTTATGAAGTACGACGTGTAAAAAAAAAAAGAAACTGTGAGAAGTCTTATTGAGGGCTCCCCTTTCCTTGCCTGCAAAGTCTGCTTAAACTGAAGGCCTCACCCTTAACCCATGCCTGAGCTATGCTGCTGCTATGCCCAAATGTAGCATTGTATCTTGCTGATCTGGACCCTGACTCCCTGCATTGACTTGATACTAGTTTCAGCACTGTCAAACCTCAGACTGTTGGCTGACCTGACAACAGCCACTGGACACAGTTTGTTTTTTGTGTTCAGGTGTGTATCTTTCTTCAGCAAGTACATCACCCCTTCCAGCTTTGTTGCCACCCTTGGCTCCTGCCTGTGGGGCTGTTATTGCTTGCTGCTCTCTGACAGAGTTCTCTTCTCTAGTTTCTGTGGGAATCAGCCATGTAAATACTTCCCAGGACGCCTGCTTTCTATTCAGTAAGTCCTGCCTGGTTTTAGCTGATATTATGACTTGATTAGACAATTCAATCTCCATCAATCAGTAATGACAATGGCAAGAGCAGAAGCAGATTCCATAGAACAATCTAGAGAGGTATAATGAAGAGAGACAATACTGAAAATTTGATCATCTCTTTGGATTTGTGTTTGATGTGTCATAATCTATGTCTTAAATGTAATAAAAACCTAAAATCAACCAACCAAAAAAGCCAATTTAAATCCAATAATAGTGGTACACTTACTATTTCAGATACACTAAGACCAAATTAGTTAATTGTAGCTCCTTTACACAGAATAGTGTTGATACAGGTTTGCTTTAAGAAACAATGTCCATACAGGGCCTGTAACTTCTTCAAAAGTGTTCAGTAGTTTAGGAAGAAGAGTGGAAAACTGTGACAGAAGCCTGAGTTTGTCAATAAATAAAGCACTAAAAGTATTTCTCATTAGAGAATTAAAATATGCTGAGGAAACTATGTACTCACACACTGCAGGACAAGTTTGAAGTGGTCAGTTATTACTAAATTCAAATTCTGTGTTTTAATTATCAGCATTTCACTCCTATGAAAACCTCTGACAAACTACAAATTTTGTGCCTGCTCACAAATTCCGTTTGTTGAAACTCACCCTTCTGGAAAGAAGGCGTTGATAATTCTGTCTCCAAGCGGATTGATGGCAAGCTCTGGAATCCGCTGGAAATCTTCACGGCTAAGTACAGCAAGAACACAACAAGTCAACAAAGTTGAAGTCAAAGAAGAAGCTGCTTAAAAAGAGTTCACAGTAAAATAGCCACGGGATTTCTATTTCTGCAACAAGACACTTGGTGATTTTGAAAATGCAACTCTAAATCATGGTTTTTTTATGACTAATGGCACAAAATAAAGCAAAAGACAATGCCAAACTTATATTGCATTACAAACTAGCAGTGCTCATTTATCATGTTAACAACACTTCTCAGACACTAACATCATTTCTGCTAGAAACCTTCCTGTAATGAAGCCAACTAGTTTGCAATCTAAGAAAAGGAGAGCTTCTGAAGTTGCTTTGAAAGAAATTATGACTCCAAGATGAAAATATTGATTGGGATTTTTTAATAATTATTTTGGTACTTAATCATATGAATTGTCATGACTTTTCCAGACTGCCTTATTTCAAATTCTGGAAGAATACCATACTTCTCCATGCATACTATAAGTCATTAGCATCTTCTAATAGATTATTTTGTTGTTGCTTGTTTATGCAACAAATCTGTAGTTTATAATAAACGCCAAATTTCAAATTATTTTAGCTTCAGCCTAGCAGTACTCCTATTTTAAACTGGCAAATTTACACTTGGACAGGCACCTGTACAGCAGATATAATTTCACCAGTACAGGCAAATACTCACTGCTCTTGCCAGCCATTCTCTTTTCTGATCATGATTATATGTACACAGCACAATATAAACACAGCTATGCTTACATTGTTATTCTTCTGATCTGAAAGACATCATGAGTTGTACTGCATACACATTTTAGAACAGCATGACACGAACACAGGCTTCATTCTCCTATTAGAGCTGCACTAGTATTCTCTCTCTTCTTTCAGCCTAACAGACTGTCAGTGACAGGAAAGTGGGTAATCTTGGTGTGACGAAGACAGACACACCAGACGTGTCTTAGTGAGCAAGTTTGGTTGTTTTTCCTTACAACAGAACACAGCAACTTACCAGTTAGTACAAGATGTACTTCATAATAATTTAAATTTTAAATTGCAAACTGCAAGGGTGTTAAGCTGGAAAAAATGGCCACCCTATTCTGTCTGGATGCATAACTTGATGTTTCCTGTCCAATATCCAGAAATACTGGCAGTTCCCTTTGAGTCAAATGCAGTCCTGCTGGTTTTAAAGTCGAGGTCAAAGTCTCAAACCTGGTTACTGAATGTTTGCTACTTCTTTCAAAACTATGCTCACTAACTAAACTGGCAACAAGGTTTGACTCATGACATTGTTAAACCAAAAAACTGGCTTACGAAAGTAAACACAAACAATTTTTGACATTTTCTATATATAAAAGTCTTCTGTAATGCTGTGATATTAAACACAGGGTAGAAAAGAAATGGCTGACTTTATCACCAGTCTAGCTCAGGAAAGGCAGAGAAGCAAGATGTTCTAGTTTTAAATGAATTCTAAAGCACTTTTTTCACCCAGTCACCACCACAGCACTGTTAAGACTCCTAATTACAGTGCATCTGTTACAACGTGGTTAAGCTGTCTGACCTTCTGACAGAGTGACCTGACCATATTTTTAAGTTATCCCAGCAAACTTCTGCTCTGACCAGGTCCATGTTATTTTAATAGGCAAAGTTAACATCTGTTTAGCGTGATCAACTTGTTACCAGACCCTTCAGGACTGCTGGATTTAAGCTACCGCTGAAGGGCAAAGTATGCATTAGTGATTTAAGCAGGAGATGCAGTGATGTGGAAAGCTTATGTCTTAATAATATTTTAACAGCAGAACTTCAGTGTCAATCCTAACTTTATAACCTGAAAGCAGCAGCTGCCCTCTCTTCTGTGTAGAGCAAAACCCTAATGCTTCAGAATTTTTTACTTGCATATCACGACATTTTAGTATTCAGCCTCAGTAGACACTTGGCATTTCAGACTCCAGTGATTCTGTTTTCTAACAGGAGATTAAAAATTAACCACAAATAACTCCCTGGTTTCAAATCTATTTGTCCTGTCATTACCAGAATTGCAGTAGAGTGCTTTTGCTTATTAAGAGCACATTACTAAGTCAATGTTATAACTGAAATAGCTGCAACAGCCATAAAAACAAATGAATCTAAGTTATTCTCTACTTTATAAAGCTAAGTTTTTCCTGTAGTCATTACAGACCAACTTCACCTGGCTGAAGCTGGCATTTACATGAAATTTAATACCCTCTACTTCTTAGGTGTTCGTGGGCAACAAGGCTCTTCTAAGATATCTTTCCAAGGCTCTTACAAAATTTTTGCTTAAATACAACAGGCAAAGCAATCTTTAACTGCATATGAACATTATGCAGGCCAAGCATTTAATACACGTGCCAGTGTATTCACAATTAGATGTAATTTGCAGCAAAGAATTTCTAGATTCTAAGCAAGACGAGTATTCCTAAGCATGAGTATTCCCTCCAAGGTACAGAACAGATACCTACTGTAAAGATTGTTCTGCCTTTTCCTAACGGCTGCAAGAATCCTACAAGACCCTTTTTTTTCCTTCAATTTCTGGTTGTTCATTCTTCTGTTACTTCTAGATGGTAGCAAACCACTGTTCCCTCACCAGGGATGAGGAGAGGTATCTAGAGCTGAGGAAAAGTAAAATAACCCCACATATATGTGCATGAGAAGTGCTAGAGGAAAGGCAAGATGCCCAGAGGATACAAGTAACTTGAAGAAGGGAAATAATTAAAAGCAGTAAGGTGTATCATGCAAGTTGGTAAAAAATATTTAAGAGGTTACTACTGAAGAGGTTCCATTGCTTCCTTCCCTTGCTAACATCAGCTTTGTCATTCATCTAATCTTTTGGAGGTCTAATGTATTCCCCATAAAAAAACTCCCTACCTTCCTCCTCTCCAATTAGCTTTCTGTTGAATTCACAACTTGAGGCAGTTCAAAAACTTAAAAAAATCTAAAAGGACCACAGTTGACAACAAAGGTGCTGGAAGCCTGGAGAAGTTATGGGGAAAGAATACCAATATTTCTCCCCGCCCCATCCTTCAGGATTGTGTAATCCATCTCATCTAACTCCATCCTTACACATGCTCTACATAAATGTTAAAAGTTGCTTAACTATCACAGCCCTAATTGGTTCATAAACATAAGGCCAAGAAGTACACAAAAAGGTGATAATTAGATGAGCAATAAGGAAAGAAAAAAGGCACCATGCATAAAGCGTGGTTGAAGATGCAAGTATAGACTATTCCTGTACCCTGTCTTTTTCAATCCAAACCCATATCCTTCCTGTCTTTTCTATTTTAGATAAAGCTAAAAATGTTTCGCATTTTCTTAAGAAAAAGTAAAGAATTCCACATTCAGAGAGCTAGCTTTTACATTTTGCAATCTTGCAGTATCCATCTGAACTAATAAGAACAAGCCTAACATATTTCCAGACCCAGATGGTTCAGTCTTCTGACTGAAAGACTGGCAGATGGCCTGGCTGGCTCATGTTACCCTTCTCTCAGGATCAGAGGCTTTCTGAAGTTCTCCAGCAGACACGTGTGAACAGCTTTCATAAACACGAGACATGCATGTACAGCTCAGTATGTCCATTCTCTGTGGCTAGAAGCTTTGAGAACATCCTTCCTTCCTTCTATCCTTCCTCCCTCCCTCCCTCCCTTCTGGCTTACCAGGCTATACCAATTACTGTACAGTAAAAACTACTTCTCAAGTGTTTAATGTGTCTTTTCCCCTGTGCCCAAGAAACTACTTTTAAGTGGGAGGTTCCATACAAAAGTTACATGCAAAGACAGCAGTTTAGGTAAGTCCTCCTTTTACAGCTCTGTACAACAACTAACTAGTAGATAAACTTTGGAACAAATATTCTTGTGTGGTGTACACTGCAGTACCAGCCCAACAGGGAGACTCACTAAGCAATCACATACTTACCCTGTTCATGCTATACTATTTCCTCAAATTGGAAATCAGCATGTAAGGAAACACGCACACTTGTTTTCCTCCTGAGCTATAGTAAGGATGTAGACAGAACAATTACATTCCAGATTTCACAATTTAGATGTAGCTATGGAAAACTAAGGCTATCAATCTTTTGTTTTGGCAACTCAGCATGTCACAATATTGAAATCAAAGGTGACAAAAGAATTCTCAAGAACAGTTTTGTCCTGTCTTTTCCAACATGGTTTTGTTCAGATGGTGGAAGGCTCAGGGAACTTACTCATTTTGCTTAGAAAAGGTGAAGCTAAGGAAAAAATATAAAATTTTTCTACACTTTTAAAGAAAGGTGAAGGTAAACCTGACATTTTTACCTTTACAGATAAAAATGGCTGTAGTAACATAAAGAATAAATAGGTGAAAGGAAAAAAGGAAGCAAAAAGTTTTGCCTTTATCAATAACAATCTCTAATATTTCATTTACATAACTCTTTAAAAACAAAGTGCCTTGAAATTGCACATAGGTACACTGGATAGAAACATCTGGCTATGAAAGATTTCTGCTTTTGATTATAGTTCCAGAACTACCAGGATTAATCATCATCTATCAGATCTTCTGTACAAAGTGCTCTTTACATTGCTCTTCTTCAGAAGGGTGGTATACATTTAAAGATTTATCTCATGCCATAAAGAACTGCTTAACATTTATTTTCCTAATCATGGTCACATGATTGATTTTGTCATGTTTGATTTGTAAGTCAAAGGTGTAAGTCATCCTTACGGAAACAATAAATCTTGCTCACAGGAAACAAACAGAAGACATACCCTCTAAACTGTTTGGTGGTAATAAGCAACTGATAATTTCTTCTTACTTGTCTTAAAGCAGCAAGTTCTCTTCCATTTGTATCTCAGAAACAAACACTTATGACCTTCCAAGCTATAGTACTTGCTTTCTCCTCAATCTTTATTTTTCAGGAAAGCAGTATTCCATTATTTAAAATTAATAATGTCTGCATTTTGTGGGTACCAGAACAAGTTTAAAAAATTGGATGCTACTGTAAAGTCAGACATATTTGAAAGTAGGCTGTGCTTAGGGGCCAAGACTGCAAGCTAAGGGAACATAATACGCACAGTTGCTGGGATTTTCCAAACAACCTCCACTTCCTTTCCTAAGTACTGCATGATTATCAACAATGGAAGTCTACCTCCTCCTGATGCATAATACTGTGAAACTGAGCATTGTGCAACAGACATTCATAGCATATTAAATCAATTACTCCTCTTACATAAACCGACTACAATCCCTTTGAAGTTTATACAAACCTTATGGATTTAGTAAGTGAACTTAGTGTTGGAGGAGAACATGAGAAAGCACATGTCCTGGGTTCAAATTGTGCTAGACTAATCCAGTAGCCACCACCTTTGTTCATCAATGAATATTAAACTCACATACAAAGTCTGAAAAGGCTGTTCATGCTCTTTTCCAAATAATTTTAAAGATTACCTTATCCACAACCTCATGAGTTGATCTCTACATCAGAATTGCCAATGCTACAATCCATATAATGCACTGGTTTTAGCGTCAGAGTGGGCTTTTGGAAGTTCTGCATACCGCATCCCAAGCCAGTTTTTTATATGCACAATCCATTTAGTCATCCCTTCAGCTATGGAAGTCTAGAAATCTACAGTATACAACCACAGTCCAAATCACTGGATTCAATCAGCTTCAAAACCTACACAAGGCAAAAGGGGAGGGAGAGTATTTTTAACTCAAAATAATCACTCTGTAGTGCTGTTTACCATACAGTTCCACATCCAATTACTTAAATGCTGTGAAGTCAGCAATTTGTGGCACCAGAAGGAACTGCGCATTTCCTTCAGGAAAGGAAATTGCAGTAAGCCCAAAGTACTGCCAAAGACCATATATTTTACAACTTGCCACTTTACTCTTTCACAAGGTGATTCCAACATTACAGTTAGGTTGGTTTATAGGTAGGCCCAGAGCTTTTCTGGGTTTATAGTGCATTCTACAATCATATTTTACAAGACTACATAAAAATTCTCAGGTGGTGCCTGAATCACTGAATTTGACTGGGATAGAGCTGCTATGAAAGAAATTAACTCCAATGAGAGCCAGATCTCATATTATGCTACAACAGTGTCCCTTTCCCCTTCCTACTCTCTCTTGCATTCTTCTCCAGCTTTCCTTTCAGCATTCACCCCATATGGTAAATGGGAAACAAAATCCATGAGAGTAGGGAAGGCTACAGAATGACAGCAGGCAGAGATATATTTTAACAGGCCATCATCTCACCAGAGTTTACCTTTTGGTTGAGAATACTCTTTCCAGCAGATTTGGTCCATCAAAATGAAAAATGTTTTGTAGATAAAGTTAAATAAAGTTAAATAAAATAAAGATTCATCTTTATTTAATTGACTAAGCTGTAAGAAACCAGTTTACTTCTGTAGTTTTTGAATTGTAGATAGGAAACAAACACTAAAGATCTTAGAATGTCCTGCACTATCACTTTAAAGAATAGAATGTTTGTTTAGTCACAATGACTTGGTTCCAGCTCTTTTTTTATTTTTGAGCATACTAATAGACATGGGTGTTCAACAAGAGATGCAAAGTATAGTAAATGGAGTGCAGATGCAAGTTGTGTTCAAAGACACTGAATATCACAAACAAGTAAGTATACATCTTTTTTCTTGTGGAAGCCAGGATAAAGATGACACAGCAGAACCATTCTCGTAATAAATAGTAGAAGAAACACATAAAGAAAGGTAAGAAATAACAATCTAAAAGTGTTCTTTCACAATTTGGAACATTTTTATAAGCCTTTGAATACCAAATCTGAATTTTCTCCTATTAACTACTACAAACCTTCAACACTAAAGACAGTTGGTACTTAGAGCACCTCAGTTCAACAATTAAACCTTTCATGTAGACAGTAGGTATGAAAGAACTTCTTACTATGGCCTCAGTGATTTACCGATGAGAAAAACACGCAGACATTCTGCAACAGCAAGCCACCAATACAGACGTGCCAATGCAGGTACAGCTGAATGACCCACCTAAGAGTGCCATTTTCTCCTTTGTCCAGGCTGGTGAAGCGACTGTACAGGCGGGTGATTTGACTGTGGGAGACTGAGGAAAAAAAGAAAGAAGATGACAAATTAGTATGTCAATGATCCCTCATAGGAGCAGACCTCATTACACTGAACTGTACTGTTGCCAGAAGCTGTGTTCAAAAAAGAGTTCACACAGAACCCGTTACATTGAAAGAACATGACAATGAGCATTTACAGACTTTGTGAGATATAAATCCCAGCTTAATATTCAGCAATCTACAACTTAGCTCCTTCTTCAAAACTCTGTATCTGTCTTCTACCCATTTCTACTTTTGATCTTTAACAATTTTTGGTTATCTGAGTCAGTACATGCCAATTAAAAGGAAAAAAAAAAATGATTCACAGTTACACTTTATTTCCTTTAATTCCTTTATAGCTAGAAATAATCTGGACACAGTTTACACTGATAACCTCTATATATTCATGACACTAAAGACCCTGCTATAGTATCTTTCCTTCTCTTTTGCTTATCTCTACTCCCATTGTCTTTTTTCCAGCTAAAGATGGAAAGTGAACTCAGTTTCTCTGCATCTGCAAAGAGGTCAGAGAGGCTTTAATTTTTATTTTACTTTTCTTCCTTTACAGGACCACTGAAATCTGAACATTCATAGAATAAGAATAACCTAACTTAGAAGGGACCCAGAAGAATCATTGGAGTCCAGGTCCTGGCCCTGCACAGCACCATCTCCAAGAATCATAGCACGTGCCTGAGAGCATTGTCGAAACATTTCGTGAACTCTGTCAGGCTGGTGCTGTGACCACTTCCCTGAGGAGCCTGTTCCAGTGCCCATTCACTCTCTGGGTGAAGAACCTTGTCCTGATACCCAACCTAAACCTCCTCTGTCACAGCTTCATGCTTTTCCCTCAGGTCCTATCAGCGGTCACCAGAAAGCAGAGATGAGGAAGACTTTGTTCCAGAACTTGGAGCCAAATTTAGATAGATTATTAAATTTAATAATATTTTTTAGATCCTGCATTAAACCAGAAATACTTTGGTGTCCAGCCCTCTGTTAAGATCTCTCTGCCTTCGAGGGAGTCAACAGCACCTCCCAATTCAGCGCCACTGGCAAACTTACTTAGTATGCCTTGGAGTCCTGTTTCCAAGTTGTTAACAAGAATCAGCTCTGAAATGTGAGTCCTGCAGAACTCTCTTAGTGACTGGTCACCAGCCTGATGTTACCTCATTCACTGTAACCCTTTGCACCCAACCTGGAGCCAACTGCTCACAAAATTAATTTCCATGCTTCTCGGACACAGAATTAAAAATTAAAAAGCCCATTTCTAAAGAAATTTGAGGAGTTGGGATACAAAGCAAGCAGAAAGTTATTGCAGACTTTAAATATGCAGTTTGAAACACAAATTACAAAGGCAATATTAAGTTCAGCATAACTGTGTCAACATTACCAAGATACTGACAACAAGCCAATATATTAGACAACTAGATCTTTAGTCTGTGATGTGAGTGGGATAAACCTATACAGAATAGCAATTCCTTTAACACTGAAAGAATATTTGTCCTGGTTTCAGCTGGGACAGAGTTCATTTTCTTCTTAGTAACTGGTACAGTGATGTGGTTTTGGGATTTCATAGAATAACAATGACAACAGTGTTGTTTTGGCTGTTGCTAAGAAGTGCACACCCTAAGCCAAGGGCTTCTCAGCTTCCCAGGCTCTGCCAGTGAGGAGGTGCACAAAAACCTGAGGGGGAGCACAGCCAGAACAGCTGATCTGAACTGGCCAAAGGGATCTTCTATACCACAGAACACCATGTCTGGTGTATTCCGAGGGAATGGGCCAGGAGGAACCAATCACTGTTTTGGGACAGGCTGGGCACTGGTCAACAGGGGCTGAGCAGCTGTAATGTGCTTCACTTGTCTTTCTTGGGTTTTATTTCTCTGTCTATCAGAGAAATAAAACCCTTTTCACTACAAATAGTATTATCATTGTTATCGTTAACTTTTTTATTGTTACTATATTTTACTTTATTTCAAGTATTAAATCGTTCTTATCTCAACCCATGGGGTTTACATCTCCTCTACCCCAGCTTCTGCCCCCACTGTGACAGGGAGTAAGCATCCGTGTGGTACTTAGTTGTTAGCTGAGGTTAAAGCACAACAAGGCCACACAGGAGCTCATGGCTTTTCAGTCTCTTCTGATGAAGTTAATAAATACATGAAATAAGACTGAATTGAATGTTAATGTTTACTCAGTAAAGGTGCAATTGTCTACAACATTAAACTAGGACTTAACATAATTTTCAGATTTAGTAGTTTAAAAAGCCTTCACCGGGACATGCACAATGCTTCTCTTACTTGCTCACACTTATTTGGGAAGAGGTTGCACAGCATTTGTTTCATCTGCGACAAGTGAGACAAATTTCTTTTTCCAGGTTGTTCTTTCTCGAGGCTATTTGTTTAGGTTCAACAGTTCCCTCCTTTAGCATGACCTGCCAGCAACTGGGTTTCCACACCCGCCCCCCCGCCCTCCCCCGAGCCTTCTTGTATCCTTAGCAACTTTCATTCTTTGCATAGGATTGGGCAATTTGCTCAGTTTCACCAAAGGCAACTTCCCTCTAATAAGAGCTTGCTCACTTTTAAGTTAAAGAACACAAAGAGAAAACAAACACCAGTACTCTAAAGACTTCAAACTTCTGCATTTCTGAATTCATGTTTTAGATAGCATAACTACAACTGATGGTGAAAAAAAGAAGGCTGGAGTTAGATCTCCTATTAGAAGCCCCATACTCCCACTCCTCCCTGTAAACAAAGAAGGTGATGAGAATTCTACTCAGCTACCATTTCCAAACTGATGTCAGCATGTCCAATTTTGGAACCTCTCTGTAACAGCTAGTATGTGAGAACTAGTGCATAGCTGTTGACAGGAGCAGTGGTATTTTCATTAACGTCATACTAGACAAAAAGCATATCATAGCTCTGTGAAAAAGGAGGATGATTCAGGTTCACCACTGCATTCAGTTGTAATTCCCTTTTGGCTCTCATCCCTCACAAAAGCTGTGTCACTGAACATTTTTCAGTGCATTTGCAAGCAAAGATTCTCCTGAATACCATAGGAGAATTAAGACCTACAATTTATGAGTGTTTCTTAAAAATCCGAAGTTAAGGCTTAAAACTAGCTGAAATACCATGAGCAATACCATATCTCTACTGCTACCCCACTAAGATTCTTCTAAAAATTCAGGGTCAAGATCTCTAAATTAAGAGTTGCTCCCTCTATTTTACTTATGTTAAATCGTTGTAAAGTTTTCAGCAATTAGACACTCTTGTCTACAACAGTAGCATAATCTCAATTAAATATATTTATAAACTTAGAAAAATATATAAATATCCATCAGAAAAATCTATAATTAGCTGCTACCATACAAACATTTTTTCGCCTAAATTTAGGTATGAGCACTAGTTTATTATTAATCCTTAGGTAGAGTGTGCTCCAAAGCATGGAAACAAAGGGTGTGAACCAAATAGTTTGAATACTGTTACATTCCAAGGGCTTTCCAAAAGCTTCCAACAGAATGCAGACAAGCAGCATCTTGTGCCTCTCATCTTTTTTTAATAGTTGTTACTGAAATATCAAAGCAATTAAGATGACTTCAAGGTGTTTTCATGCTCAAATTTCAAAATGTTTCTATGCAAGGCAAACAATTTCCAGACAATGACATGTGAGATTTAGGACTGCCAACTTCAAGCTTTGCACCTGATGCGGAACCTGATGCCTTACCTTTGCAGATGTCTCTGAACTTATGATACAAAGTGCTTTTCACTACCACCAAAAAAAAGCCAAAAAACCAAACAACCCAAACAAACAAACAAAACAAAACAACAAAAAATAATTTAATCCAAGCAAATTTTATTCAAGAGATGATGTCATTGCATGGCTTTTGAAAGACTGTGCTTCAAGTGTCCTAAAAGACATGTTCTTCACCTGTGCTGCTAAAGAGTATTAACATAGTTTCTCACTCATGTCAGTATCATTAGCTATTCAGCTTTGTGCTACATGAAATTGAGTAGAAGTCATATAATTCCACAACTGAACTCAATCAAATGGGTGAAGTATTCTACTCTGTGCTTCACACCTACCCCAGATGAACTGTAGAAAGCACATTTCACAGTAAACAGGCCAAAAAAGAATCCTTGGGAGCACTTATCAGACCACCAGTTCAAGATGGACTTGTAATGCTACCAGATTTTTTCATGTCTACAAAGCCGCCTTCTCAAACTCTTCAGTAGCTAAAGTACCATCAGCATCCAGTTTCCAACACACCACAGCAGTCTATTCAGTAACACTGCCTTAGCATTCTGCCTGTGAACTTTGATCCAGATAACCAGTGTTTGGGTTTTTTCCCCACCTTATATAAATATTTTCACCTATATGAAGTGTGTAGCAGTACTAACAGCTTGGTGGAATTTTCTATCTACATAGATAAGTATAAAATGCAGAGGAAAATCACATTCCTAAACGACAGTTACAGACTGGGGAGAAGAAGAAAATGATTGATAAAGCAAATGAAACACACCGTGATGACTTACAAGCAAGCATGAGTCAGAGATTAGCAATGGTTCATTAACAAAGTGATATTACTTATAAAATTGACTAGATAAAACATGGGAAAATGAACAGACCTCGAGTCACAAAGCTGAAAGCCACCAGTCATAACTTTGATCACCCTCTGATGATACAAGAAAAGTATTTAGAGGATAACTAGAGTCAAGTGAATTTATTGCTTAGGATGCCTATATAGCCATCTTAATAGCATCTATTTAACTATCATGTAGGTAAACTTTAAGGAATAAAACACCATAGAGAATAAATCAAGTAGCAGCATGAGGAAAAATGTAAAACCTTCTATAAAAATATTCCAGATTTGGAGTTTGGTTTTTGAAGCATTTTTATAAATGAGAGGAGGCTACATTTACTCCATGATCTTTGTGATTAAAAAGAAAGAAGTCACAGAAAGTTGCTGCTGGATAAGCAGACTTTGACATTCCTACTTGTTTATCACAGCCTTCCTGCAGAAGGTTTTCACGACAAATGGAAAAAGGATCATGGAAATTATGTTAACTCACTCAGCCTGCCACTACACTAGCACCCGTGCCATCTCAATCTTCTTCCATTCCTTTTCTGTAGCCACACATTTTCCTGACACAAATAAACTATCACTTAAGAAGAATATACGATACCAATTATATTGGAAAGAAAACTGAAGAAACCATTTTCAAGTAGCAAGAACAGATCAGAAAGCATATTCAGAAGAAAAACCGTCAGCTGGGCACAGCATGTTGACCTGAGAAGTTTCCTGGGGAAAGAAACAGCAAAGTGATACCTACAATTTATGACCTCTGCTCCCCAGCTAGCCAGGAGGGCAGCCTCCATTTATTATCATTTAGTATTTGCTAGAACTCTCAGGCAACCATTCTATCAGACAAATTAACAACACTGGAGTTTCACCTCTAAGGTATTTTATGTTTATGGAGAACAACCCGATCAAATACTGTAGGGTAAAGTATCTAAATATTAGAGTCCAGCTTAAATAATGCTCCCTCAGTTGCTGACTAGCACATGACTCTTCACTTCTTTTTAGTTAGTAACACTTACCTCTCGCAAATTACATTACTTCCTTTATGATTTAAATGCCGCTCAACATCCATTCTGAATACCCTTACGGCAACTTTTGCACTATCCCCTGAAACAAACCACACTTGGGGAAAAAATTACTATCCAACACAGTTTCTTTGGTTTAAAAACTGGGAGAAACTCCAGCACCAGACATCGACAGACAACTCTCCAAAACCCAAGGAGCTACCTCTGACCGAATACGATACTGCACACACCAAGAGCACGGCTTCCCTTCTATCCCGTTGGGACCTCGCTGCTGCTACCGGCAGCGGCGGGGGGGAACCGAGAGGCGCTTCCCAGGTTTCCGCGGGCCTGCCAGACGCGTCCGGCCGCGGGGGCTGCGGGCGGCCGGCACCGGGCACTGCCCCGACGGGAACGCCGCGGCCGCGCCGGGCAGGGCCCCCCCGGCCCGAGGGGCTGCGAGCGGCCCCGCTCCGGCCGCCGATCCCGCCGCGCTTCCCGCCCCGCCCCGCCGCGCTCAGGCCCCTGCACTCACAGCCCGTCTCCTTCTTGATCTCTTCGATCTCCTCGTCCCGCAGCAGAGTGGACGCCCGGGAACCCATGGCCGCCGCTGGGCCCGAGGGGAAGGGAAGGGAGGGGCCGGGGGAAGAGTTACGCAGCCAAACAGCAGCGACGGCGGTGCCACAGCCGCTCCCGGCACAGGCCCGACCGCGGCCGCGCCGCTGCTCTGAGGCGGAAGGCGACCGGGCTCCGACTGCCACGGCCCCGCCCGCCGCCGCCCGCCCCTTCCCGGCCCCTTCCCGGCCCCTTCCCGCCCCTTCCCGGCCCCTTCCCGGCCCCGCCCGGCCCTCACACGCCCGGCGGCCGCCCCCGGGCCCCGCGCGCACGCGTGTGGAGAGCGGCCGCGGGAGGAGCTGCGATGTTGTTTGTTTCTCAAGCTCGCTGCGGCGCCGGGTCCTACGGTCTCGCTTTGTTATGCAAATCGCAGGATCACAGAAAGAGTGAAGTTGGAAAGGACGGCGGTGGGTCAACTGGTCCAACCTCCCTGCTCATGCAGGGTCATCGTACAGCACATGGCACAGGATCCCACCCAGATGATTCTTGAATATCGCCAGTGAGAGAGACTCCACAACCTCTCCGGGCAACGTGTTCCAGTGAATGGTTACCCACACAATAAAGTTTTTCCTCATGTTCAGTTGGACCTTCGCGTGCATCCATTTCTGCCCATTGCCTCTTGTCCTACTGCTCAGCATCACTGAGGAGAGCCTGGCTCCATCCTCTGACATCTTCCCTTCAGACACTGATAGACATTGAAGAAGTCCACACACAATCGTCTCTTCTCGAGACTGAATAGGCCCGGCTCCCTCAGCCTTTCCTCATAAGAGAGATGCTCCAGCTGACCATTCATCTTCATTGCACTCCACTGGTTGCTCCAGGGGCTCTGCATCTCTCTTGTACTGAGGAACCAAGATCTGAAGGCACCACTTCTGACGCAGTCTCATCAGGGCTGAGTAGAGGACCAGAGCCAACTCCCTCAATCTGCTGGCAATGCTCTTCCTAGAGCACCCAGGACACCACTGGCCACCTTGGCCACGAGGGCACTGCTGGCTCATGAACAGTTTGTTGTCCCCCAGAACCCTCAGGTCTTTCTCTGCAGAACTCTTCTCCAGCAGGTCTGTGGTAATGATGAGTTTTTACCCCAAAGAGTAGAACTTGATGTATGTCTGTATATTTTCCCCTCCTTCATTATCAATGAAGAACTTGGAAACTGGCAGAAGCACTCCAGGATTAAGGATCATTTTTGGTCATGGAATAGTTCAGTGGTGAGGCTTTGCTTACTGCATTTTGGGGAGGGGGCTCATGCCAAATAGTTCACCATTTTAAATCCTTTTTTGGGTCACATCTGAATTACTCAGTTTCATTTTTTCTCCTAAAATCAGTAGGAATTAGAATGGTGTATAAATTGCACAGCTTTTGTTTCCCAATTATCTATAAGTGAAATAATAAAAACAACTACAACTCACTTTGGGAAGGTCTTTTGGAAGGTCTGCATTGCATTAAAACTTGCTGGTTAAATAACAGTGATTAATGTCCAGTGAGAGAGACTGCTAATGAAAGTAACTACTCCAAAGATAATTAGTTGAGATAAGAGTGCACCCTGTTTACATCCTGAAGGCAAGTTCATTGTATATGTTGTTGTACACGTGCAAGACTTTCCCTTATGGACTGTGCTGGGAAGTTAAAATGCTTGAAGTTCACTCTAACTTGCTCTTACTTTTATTTACACAGGCAAAAGCATCTCTATTAAATGATCTGTTTATCTGAGTCTCCTTCTTTAATTACATAAATGTGGGATTATTTAATAAAAACATTTCTAGTGTATGAAGGTCCTGTGAATTTCTATTGGCATCTGCTTTGCTTTGGGGATAGGACCAAAGTGCTGAGGGGCAACTAGCTAGAAGGCATCTACTGGACTTACCAAGGGATTAACTTACTCCATTCTGCCTTTTTTAATGTACTTGCTTTATTCTATATACAATAGTCTGTAAATTAATTAGTTGTAGTTCAATACTGACATTGTTTCTGATGGGATGCTTAAGTCATTACACTTAATAGTCTTTAACAAGTGTCCAAACATTGTTTTTCAGCACTAGAATATAAATTGTTTCTGTCATTGAATTAACCAGGGAAGGGAACAGCAATGCTTTTTGAGTATTTTGAAATGCTTCCTTCCTTTCACAGGAGAAGAATGGATGTGATGTACTTGCTGAGGGAACCACAACTTACATTGAGTATAATTCTAATTTTCAAGCTCAGTTTGGCAGAGTTTGTTTTCCTCAGCTCTGAAGAGGTGAACAAGGTGGTGGGTATAAGGTTTCTTCCAAGGTAAAAGGTTCCTCCAAGGCATTGTTTACAATTCTCTCTCTCTCTCTTTTTTTTTGTTTTGTTTTGTTTTTTTGTTTTTGTTTGTTTGTTTGTTTGTTTGGTGGGTTGGTTGGTTGGTTTTGGTTTTGATTTCTTGTTTCCCAGTAGTGTTCATAGGTAGAATTTCCTTGGTTTGTTTCCTTGTCAGCTTGTGGTTTCAGGGAGAATTTCCTATGAGCATTTCACCTGGGGTGGAACTGTTCCAGAACAATTGCACAGAGAAGTTAGAGTAATATAGATGCTCTCAAAATATTTATAAATGTGCCTTTGGAAAGCTAGTAAAAATATATTTCAAACTCCTACAGACCCATGCTCCTAGATGGCTTTGCTTTGAGTCTTCTCACAAGACCACATTTGAATAGTTTATTCTTCCTTGTGGTCCTGTGATGTTACTATTTTTTACAATTTTAATACATTCTATTTGACAACAGTATAGTTTCAGTTATGCAACTGTTTCTTTCCTATTAGTGAGCTTGTATAATTGTCCTCCAATTACAGTAGCTAACTAATGGATCAAATATTATTGATTCAGGGTAAAGACTTACAGATATTTGAGTGGTTCTTGGGCTCTGGTAAGGTACTTCATTCTTTGTACCTTGAACTCCAGTTTACCCTAAGACTGTTGCTGATCTTTGCAGTGAATATCTGTTCAGGTTCTGCTTTCACCTTATATTTTCAGAATAAATGTGAAATTTTATCTGAGTAAAGGGCTTTTTTTGTGGAAAATAAGCTTATTGTTCGGTAGCTTCAGGATCTTCTGTAAGAACCATGCCTGCTGAATTAAGGAGTTGCTTTATACACAGCAGTTCATCTTCTGTACAGAGGCAGAGGGTATTGCATGAAATATTTCTGTTTCACATTTCACCAGCATGGACATTTTAGTAATGCTTTGATTTCTGTGTTAGGTTTGGTTGCCTTGCTTTCTCAGGTGCACTTTAAGCTGTTGATGTGAACAAACAAGCAGACAGAACCAAGCAGATTGGCCTATGGAGTTCTCCCTGTGTTTCCTTAGAGAGCCATCTCAGGGCCTCAGATAGCTCAAAATATTCCCTGTGAGGTAATGTGTATATGAGCCAAGCAATGTACTTAGTCTTTGTCAGACATTTTTCCCAGAGATTATTATCTCTCGGTTTGTCTGTATCAGAACAGGATGTATTCTGAGAGAACAATGGTAACAGAAAGGCAGGTACAGAGCTTGTTATCTGCAGACATTGGAAGGAAACTGGCCTGCTTTCCAAAATGTTTATCCTGTAGCTCTTACCAACTGTAAAAGTGGCAAAGCAGCACAACTGATCTTTTGGAGAAATCAAAGTGCTTCAGCCAGTGAGCATTCCTCTTGGCGACTATTTTAATCTTATACTTGTTCCTGAAATATACATGGTGCGATAGGTAACTTGAAGCTCAGTAAGACTACTGCCCTTTGGATTTTGTGCTGGCTGTCAGGCACTGATCTGGTTGTGTGATTCCTGCTCTGACACATATACAGGTGTATACCTTCAGAGGCATAGATCCAAAGTCGGCTCTTTCTGTTCTCAGAGAATGGTGACAAGAGTGCAGGCCTGTATAGGCTAAATTTTGTTGCATTTACCTGGGTAGTGGGAGAGAAAATAGAATCACAGAATGATTTGCATTGGAAGGGACCTTAAAGATCATCTAATTCTAGAGACACCTTGCATTAGACCAGGTTGCTCAGAGCCCCACCCAGCCCGGCCTTGAACAATTCCAGTGATAGGACATCCACATCTCCTTCTATACAAAATATATACTTTGGTCATTTTTCAATAGTTAGCTGTTTGTATATTCTCCACAGCTGAGATTCTAAGTGTCTCAGCTATTTCACTGTCCCTTCACTTTTATATTTAACAATTAGAATATCAAAGTATGGGATTAAAAAGAAAAAAAGAGCAAGGGTTGATGTGATCTGTCTTTGCAACAGTCTTTTCCCCTCCCTAACCAAGCCTGGAAATTAGGGTGCCCTCTGTTTTCAGTGCACATAATATTTTAAGCTGAAAACTTTTTGTTTCATTGTGCATCTTAATGACAAGAAGTAGTGCTGCAGCTCACTTTTAAACAGCTTTTTTTTTTTTTTTTTTTTTTTTTTTTTTTTTTTTTTTTTTTTTTTCCCCAAATAACAGACTTGGGGTCATGATCTAGACTTTAGCCATTTAAATCAGACAGTTCATGCTTCAAGTCATGCATGGCTGGTGCTGTGTCTCAGACTGTCTCTTTACCAGTAGTGTCCTTCAGTGTCTTGGATACACAGGTAACCTTCAAAAGTATTCTGGCTAGGAACAAAAATTTAACCAAGAGAAATTTCAAGGCATTCTCTCAGAAAAGGTCAACATTACTAGAATGTGACAGTTGTTGAAGCATGTAAATATTGTGGCTTTGTTCTAGCCAGAAAGAAATTGCAGGCAAGGCTGATAGAACCTTGTGCAGACCCATCTTAAAAGGTAGTTACTACCCAATAATAGCAGCAGATTTAACGTGCTTTTTAAAAAAAGGTGTATTGGCTGTTCTTGATCAAACTTGGAACAACCTGAGGCAACTGTAACTTAAGCAGGAGCCAGGTCAGCTTGTGCATGATGTTCTTCATTCTTTCTGCCCCTTGCACAAGTGTAGAAACAGATTCAAATAACAGGCATCCAGCACTGGAAAGCATCCGCTGGTAAAAGCAGAAAATGAGAGAACAGGCCAAGTTACCACAAAAACCTGATTTTGCTGGTGCTGGCCCTGGTGGTGTGGTGGTTAATATGTGACTAACAGGAGAATTAGGAGCCTTTTGAAGAGAAGGAAATAACACAATGGCTGTAATCCTTCATAATGGGCATAGATATGCTATACATAGTTACGTATGACTTGAGCTTGCCTATATAATAATTTTTCATGTCGTAGATATAACTGCCTGTAGTAACTCCTCAAAGCCCTAACCTGGACTATGTACTAAGCTTTTTTATGGCACAGGTTTCTCTCAGTTACTTTTTAATCTCAGTTTGGTCTTTTGCCCTTAAAAAATATTTTATTTCATTACAGATCAAATATCAGTCAGTGTTAAGTCTTAACTGTATGAAAAAGGTAGAGCTGAAAATTCCCACCAGCATTCCCAAAGGTACTGGCTAGAACATGAAACAGTGGAAATAATTAACCAGAACTACCCACACTAGGATCCAAGGTACACAGAATTGCACTCATTGTTCTGTTGTCTTGGTATGAGCTGCCGTGCCTGCTTTCCTCGCACCAATAGTTTTCTAGGCTTGGAGATTCAATTACTCTGATTCCTTGGCCTGTAGTGTACCTGATATTGTGGAATTAAGCTGTCCTGTCTTCTGCTCTGTACTGCTGGAAAATAACTGGGAGGTACTTCTGAGAAACTTCTCACAGATGCTTTTTGTGAAGCACTTCCTGGAGACAGCTTCTCAGTGTTGTTAAAATAGGAACAGGCTGGGCACAGGAGTTAGACTCTGCATAAAAAATGCAGCAATGGAATTAAGAACTCTATGGAATCCTGCCTGAAAAATATTATCTCTGGTTTTGGCCAGTGGGTGCAACAGTTTATTCCTTACAATAAGTAAACTAATATAATTAACACCATTTAGAGTGTAGCGGTGTTCTGATGTTCACTGTCTTCCCCAGTGATGTTCTTATAATACTTAAAAAATCACCTGTTTAAATAATTTTTAATAAAGTCTGTGGAAGTTTGATACTGCCATTTTAGATTTGACTTCCTTGGGGGCAGGGGTTGTGTACCTATTGGGCTCTAGCAGCCCAAAGAGCTGCACAGTGAGCAGGCAACTGGCTGTTGTCAGTGCTTACATCCCTAACCTTGCCTTGTGGGCATACTCACACTCTAAAGCTCCTGTCTATTATAAAATGTGGGTTGCATATCTGTGTAGTGCCAAAATAAATACTGCAATTCTTCCTAAAGGTGTGTGCTGAGAAAAATACAGAAAATTTTACAGCTTGAGAGAGACTTTCCATAAGACAGAAGTCCGTGAGTCTATGAGTTAAGGTTTAACCACAAAATGTACAACTGAAGAACTCACTGCTGCTGATTCCACAGATCAATGCAAACAGGTAAAAAGGATGAAACTAGGAATAGAAACAAGCAAACACCATGCCATGCAGTTGGATGCTGGAGGCTGTTTCCTGCTTTCTTTCTGGCTCTATGTGTTGTCAAATATGAGTCATACTGGCAAAATCGGTTTATAGGCAAAAGATTTATGACAACTTACCTATTCTTTCACCATGTTTCCCTTATCTTACATCATTATTTTAGGCTTTGGATAAAAGGTGAAACTGTAAGTATCCTGGGAAAGTATCACTGTATGTTTCCTCTCTTCTGATACTAAGAGTACTGGGCTAGAAGGAGCCATAGACAAATAGAACATAAAACTTATATAAGTAATTCTTAAAACCTAATCTACCCTTTTACATAATAGCTTTAAGGAGTCAGATTGCTAGCTCTGTAACTGCATGCAGTCAGAATGGTGATTAATTTGCTTGTAGGATGTTGGGGAAGATGAATCAGGGAAACCTTATAAATATGATTGCTTAGCAAAAGATTCTGAAAATATGAAACCTATAATCGAAATAGAAATGAAAGCTTACGTTGTAGGATACTGAGTCTTAGTTACTATATAACCTGAAAACAATAGCCTAGCTAGCTGAAGGAGAATCCTTTTTGATTGAACAATACCTTTCTGCTGGCTAAGGGATCCAAAGGTAAATGTAGCAAAACAGAAGTCTAAAGAGTAGTTTTTGGAGTTTAAAATATAACACAGTATGGTAATATAGTAGTTCTTATAGGCTGTATGTAGATTCTATAGGATTTTGTGTCTTGTATTGGTTGGTCACTGTAAATTAGAATATTCATCACAAAAGGAGATATAATGTATTGTAACAGGGACCTCACTCTCTTACCCTTCCTCTTCCCCCTACTCTTGCTCTCTCTTGCTCTCTTCCCCCTGCCACCTTGCTCTCTCACTCCCTTCTCTCTTAGCTCTCACCCTGCTGTTCTTTTTCCCTCTTTCTTTGGGACTTCCCTTCAGCCGAGGCTGGTGGCTGAAGGCAAGGCCCTTTTACCCACGACCCTTGCAATAAAACCACATGTTCTAGAATATACAGGTCAGCAGAATTCCTTGTCCCAGCCGTCCACGGATTCACCTACAGTAGCGTACTTTACTTCTAATATGCAACCCCACGGTGAAACCTCCACGTTCTTTGCCTTGGATTAATGGACATTGGTCATGGCATATTGATCCCTTCCATCACATGCTGCTGATGCTCTGCAACAGTTCTGCAGTTTTCAGTGACAACTCGTGGCTTCCTTCTGTGCCATGTCTGCACATTACAGGTGAAGATACCTTCCAGTGGGATGCCATCATGAAGTGCAGACAGCAGGTGACTTCAGTGAGTGATTGAATGAGGCACCCCCGGAAGACTCAGTTGTGAGCTTTCCTCTGCCCATCTTGAGATGTTCCTGTGAGGTTCTTTTTTAAGAGCAAGGCAGTAAGCAGTGATTAAATTGATGTAGTTAAGGACATTTTGTAACACTGCCTTGAGAGACAGGAGCAAGCATTAGTTGGCATCAGTGCTTATGCTGGTATTTCCTAATAGCTCGTTTGAAATTCAGGTTTCGAAGAACCACAAAGATTGTACAATACAGGCTATATATAACTTGGGTGGGAAAATGTTCTGGATATCTTAATATTTTTGACTAATTCTGAAACCTAGTTTCAACAGAGCAAATTGCTTAAAATGAATCCTGAGTCATATGGGGAAAAGGGGAACTTTTATTGACAGCACTATTAAAATAAAATGTGCAGTTCAGTGGCCAAATTATCATTCTCTATTTTCCTTGGTTTTGTTAATCTTTCAGATGGGAACAAGCACAGGAAAACTTGATGTGTTAAGAACTTCTAAGATTTGAGGAACATAAGCTTGATAAAACAGGCTATTTTCTATGGAAGGGACCTACAACAAGCGTGTAATCCAATGGCCTGACCAATCCATGGCTGGCCAAGTTAAAGCCTGGCATTAAGGACATTGTCCAAATGCCCCTTAAATACTGTTAGCCTTGAGACATCGACCACCTCTCTAGGAAGTTTGTTCCAGTGTTTGACTACCCTCTCAGGCAAGAAATGCTTCCTAATATCCAAACTAAATTTTCCCTAGTGCAGCTTTGAACCATTCCCACATGTCCTGTCATCACTGGATACCAGCACCTTCTCCACTGACCAGCTGGTGATGTTGTCTGATGCATCCCAAGATGCCCAAGGGCACACTGCTGACTCCCATTGAGCCTGCTGGCAATCAGATCCTTGACAGCAGAGCTGCTTTCCAGTGACTCTTCCAACATATGTATCTGATGTTATTCCATCCTGGATGCAAAATCTGGCATTTCAACTTGGAAAATTTTATCCTGTTAGTTGCAGCCCAGTGCTCTGATCTATGTAGATCCCTCTCCAAGGCTTCTTGTCCCTCAAGAGTCAGCAACACCTTCCAGTTTGGTACCATCAGCAAACCTGCTAATGGTGCGTTCAACTCCTGCATCCATATTGTTGATAAATATACTGGACAGAACAGACTCTGGAATTGAACCACAAGAAATACCAACTGGTGCCAGTTGCCAGCTAGATAGATGTAGCTCCATTCTCTAGGACCCTTTGAGCTCTGTCCTTCAGCCAGTTTTTCACCCAGAGGATCATGAACCTGCTTATCCCACTGATGGGCAACTCTTCCAGAAGGATGCTCGGAGGGACAGTATCAAACACCTTACTAAAATCCAGAAAGAATGTGACCAGCAGGGCCAGGGCATTGATTGTCCCCCTGTATTCAGCACTGGTGATGTCATGCCTCAAACCCTGCATTCAGTTTTGGGCCTCTCACTGCAAAAAGAACAGGTGCTGCAGCATGTCCAGAGAAAGGCAATGAAGCTGGTGAAGGGTCTGGAGGACAAGTCCTATGAGGAGCAGCTGAGGGAGCTGGGGTTGTTTAGTGTGAAGAAAAGGAAGCTCAGAGGGGAGTTTATTGCTCTCTACAAGTACTTGAAAGGAGGTTTGTAGTGAGGTGGGGATTGGTCTCTTTCCTCTGGTAGCAAGCAATAGAACAAGAGGAAATGGCCTGAGGTTCTGTCAAGGGAAGGGTTAGATTGGATATGAGGAAAAGCTGCTTCACTGAAAGGGTGGTCAGGAATTGGAACAGGCTGTCTGGGAAAGTGGTGTAGTCTCCATCCCTAAAGGTAAAGACGTGTGGATGTGGCACTTAGGGACCTGGTTTAGTGGTGGACTTAGCAGTGATGGCTTAACAGTTGGACTTGATCTTTAAGGTTTTTTCCAAGCTAAATGATTCTATGATTCTATCATTTTGCTGGGATTTTTAATCACACGACCTTGCTTTTTTTTTGCTGGGGACAGGTTGAGGTGGGATGAGACAACTTCCAAAAAAGCTATTGAATAAGGATATTAGATACCTTAATGAGACCTCACTATATAGGCAAGATTTTTTACCGAATAGGAACAATCTCTTTCCTAGAAGAGCATTTTTTCTCCCTTCATTCTAGTATTTTAACTTCCTCAGTAAATACAAGTGGGTTTGTGCTGCCTATTCATAGACTTAAAATCTTTTTCAAAAGACTGGATTGAATGTTATTTGATATTGCTATAAAAGCTACTAAGTGAAATCTCTAATTTGAACACAGTTTTATTTTTATATAAGTTTTAGAATTCCAATAATGTCTCTCACAATTTCTGTTTTGAGAATTCGGTACAGCAAACCTAAGCCAAATGACAACATGCCTTTCCTTAGTACCAGACCAAATCATCATATTGCCCTGAAGAGTAAAGGTGGAAAATGACCATATAATGTGCATGCAAGAAGTATACCATGTAAACCACTCTGTAGTGCAGTTTTGCCTCGGGTATCATGGTCATGCTGTTTAACTGGGGTTTATTTTCATGTTCTTCTGGTTTCAGTTGTGATTGCTGATGATGTTACTATCCCTAGCTGCTTCGCCAGCTCCCTTTGTGGGAGGCACTTCTTTTGCCTTTAGGTCTTTTTTCTCAGGTCTTAGGGATCCAGCCTAGTTTCAGAGATAGATGAGAGAGAATCTAGCATTAAATGCTGGAATAGGTGTGTGCTGGCTTTTGGTTTGTGTTTTTGTCGGTTGGGTTTTTTGCTGGCTTTTATTTTTTTAGGAAGCAATCCTTCCTTCCAAACTTCTGCTTCTCTAACCAACACGGGCTTGTACACAGATGGCCTTAGATACTGGAAGCATTCAGTTGCACTGAAAATAAAGATCAATATCAGGAAGTATGTTGTAAACTCCAGGAGTCTGTGATGAAAAGCATTCTTAAATATTTTTTTTTTACTTAAATAACTGTCTTGGGACATTTTCTTGGTAACTGGTGCAGTGCTGTGGTTTTTGGATTCAGTATGAGAATAGTGTTGACAACACACTGATGATTTGGTTGTTACTCAGTAGTGCTTTCCCTAAGCTGAGGGCTTTTCAATTTTCCACACTCTGTCATGTGGAGCTGCACAAAAAGGTGGGAGTATGGCCAGCACAGATGATCCAAACTGGCCAAAGGGATATTCCATCCCATAGAACACCATGCCCAGTATTTAAACCGGAGGAGTTACCTGGAAAGGAGCTGACTGCTGCTGCTGCTCAACGACAACACATTGTGCATCACTCTTTCTCTTGGAATGTATTTCTCTCTCTCCCTCCTCTTTTCATTACTATATTATTAGCTTCTTTTTTTTTTCTTTTTTTTTCTTTTTTTCTTTTTTTTTGATTTTCCCCAGTTAATAAGCTATTCTTATCTCAACCCACAAGGTTTACCTTTTCTTTCCAGTTCTCCCTGCCATGATGGGGGTTGAGGAGAGTAACCACGAGTGAGCTGCATATTTAATTTATGGCTGGGATTAAACCACAACAATAACTGGTTCCATCTGCACTGGGATCACACAGGAGAATCCTGATACATGGTTCTTGAGACCCTTCCTAGTTTCTCTGCTTAAAGCATTTGTTTTGAAAACTTTGTACCTTCTGCTGCTCCACTCATCTATAATGGATAACTTGATGTCTGACCTAACACCTTATTTAAATGTTTATTGGACTGGGTCTGGAGATCACTTTGTGAGCATAAAGGTAGGTATGTCTGATTATTTCTCTGGTTAGTGATTGGATCTAAGGCTCTAATGGATAAACTCTAGAGGACCCAGTTACAGAAGCTTCCTTTTCTGCAGCTGTACACCCTCTTTTATAATACATACTTTGTTTCCTGTGTGCAGCTGCAGAAGAGCTGCTGTATCTACCAAGCTCCATTTCCTGTTAGTTCAGTAGCAGAACCCACCCCACATTTACCTAATGGATGGTGAGTTGTATCTGTTAAGGCATCAGCACAGTCACCTACCTGCACCTTCTGTTCACTCTCCTCAGAGACAGAACCACTGGGCTCAACAGGGGCTGTATAGGTGTGTGAGGATATGAAGAACAACAGGCAGGTGTAAAGTGCTGGTACCTGGAGGTGGCAGAGTTGCTTTGTTTTGATAAGAGTGTTTGGTCCCCACATCTTGTTCTATTTTTCTCTTTATCTTTCAACTTTACCACTGAGCTGGTTTGCTACACTGTCTGTTTCTGAGTAATGTTTATTGACCAAAGATTTTTATTTCTATAAAAGCATGACTGAGTTATCTGGTCATCCTCATTTATTTTTACAATTGTTATCTTGAACCAAAAGTGAAAAGTCTAATAAAGTAATATTTTTCATCTTTGGTTACATGGAACCAGTAGTAGTGTATGCTCAGGTACCTTGGAGTGGCCAGATGGTGGATGTTGTGTAGTTTCTTGGAGATTGAGGACATGATTTGTATTTGGATCAAGGGTGAGCTATCCAGCCTGGGCCTCAGTGCAGGCCTGCAGGCCTGTGCTGTGTCACAGCACGAAATTATGTTAAGGTGCCACATGGAGATAGTGGTTTTCTAGGTATAGTGTTGTGGCATGAACAGTTCAGCCACCTTAACATTAAACTAAACAATGTTTGTTTGCATTTTTCCTATGCCCTGTCATTGTAAACCATCTAAAAGATAAATACAACCGGCCGTTTGAGAGAGAATAAAGGGAGAATGTGATGCTTAGCCACACTGGTTTGACCTCGTTGCTCTCTGTCTGGCCTACTATTATTTAAAGTCTCAGCTACAGGTGGACACTTCTGTAATTGTTAATTTTTAAAGCAGAAAGTGGAGTAAATGAGATTTTTGGTGAAAGAGCTGACTTATTGCACTACTGGAAAGAACAGGTCCATGCAAACGAAACAAGCAGTGGTATTGATGTGGTCTTTCTGTCTGCTCAATGAAATAATCTTGTGAGGGCTTGCACTAACTGTGTAAGATACTGTTGGTATTAAATTTGGGTGAAAAGTGCGTGGTCAAACATCCTCATCAATCAGAAAGAGACCAAACTAACATGATTAAATCCTTTCAGTGCCTCATTCTTGCAGTTGTAAATGTCTTGAAGTATTTATGAGAATGCAGCTCTATCTTAATGAAAAAAAATGTATTTTTCTGTGCCCTAGTTTAACAAAGCACTGAAGCACAGACTTGAATCCTTTGAGAATTACTTAAGGGCTCAGAGCCGTAAATCCCATTATTGAGGATTTAGGAGTAGATTAGATAACCACAAGAGGTCATAGTTGCTTCACAGATATAAGAGAGGAGGTCATATTTGAAAATCTTTTCTCTTTAGAGGAAAGCTGCCAAAAAAAGAAGGTTGTTCCTAGTTCATAGAAAAAACTGAGCTTGACATGTGAATTTCCAATGTGCAATGCATGCGAAAGTAGGCATGACACAAGAGAAAAGAACGGTTTGTTAAAGGGAATAGAATACAAATTCTGCTTTGTATTGAGCTACTTGTAGAATTTTTTAAGTGGTTCTCAGCTTGCTGAAGACAATCCTTTTCTAAATCCATCTATTCCATAAGATTAGCCAAGGAATTAATGCAAATGGTATTTTTAAGATCAATTTGATATCTCATCTGGTTGTCATACTTCCTGCATTCTAAAGCAGTTGCCTTCTGAAGCAACTGCTTTAGAAATCCAGTATGGGTGGTAAAAGAAGCCATTTTCACTGTCATTTCACTGTTAACAATTTTCTGTTGTTTCTATATCTTATGAGTAGATCACACGAATAAGTTTTTTTTCTATTTTATCTGAAATCTGCTTGCAATACATATTTAAACTCCAAATGTGGAGTGGCAAAATATCAGAATCACTTTCTGACTAAATGCACAGCTCCTACTAGGGTCAGATCATCCTTGTGGTCTTCAACAAATTCAGGAGTGCTTGATTTCAGACTTATGCATGATTACATGAACCTGTGTCTGATTTACTAGCAACAGTGAAGTTTTGCTAGTGGTCCACAGTAGCCAAAAGAGATAATGCAACATTCTTTTTGGTGTAGTACTGGCAGAAGAGGATGAAAAAGAAAATAGAGAAAAAAATTAAAAGGAAGGAAATAAAAAGAAAGGCATCTCATTGATCCTGATGTTTTTTGAAAGATTACTAAGCAAGGAGAGGATGCTCCCTGACTTTTTACCCACAAACCAGATGCAAAGCTGTGACCTCTGATCCTCAGTGCTTCATTATCGAAACTCTCAGCTTCCCTCTTCCGTGTCTTTCAGAAACTGATAATCTCCTTCACTGCTGAGGGGGAGGAGTGAACACAAACTTCCCACCCTGAAAGTCTTGGCAGTTCCTACATTTTCAGTGTAACTGTCTGTCAGCAGTAATTGTTCTTCTTGTTGATGCAGACACCGAGAGAAATGTGTTTGCTTCTCTGCAGCTCTGTCACTAGAAAAGAGCTCGTAAAGGAACTACATGTGCTACATTTTTAACCCTCCTTGTGGATTCATATTGATGGTTGTTAGGTACTTGGAAATGCAGATGTGTTCTCATGTTTAGTAGTTAAATTCAAATAAGCAGATGCCTGGGAACCCATCAGTGTACAGAAGCAAATATGTTCCTAGAAATGCAGAGTCCTCTTGTTTAAGAGGTGCCAGTTCACATGCAGAGCTCTGGTGGCACAGAGCCATGTACCACACCCATGTGCAGCACAGTTGATATCCCCAGTGCACTCCTGGTAAAGCTGCAGTAGATAAGGTGCTGTGCTGTATGTGATAGCAGGATTGTTGTTCCATCGGTTAATTACAGAGGGAGCTCATCCCTGGTTCTAACAAAATTATAGTATATTTTTCGTATGTATTGATTTGATTTATTCTCTGTTTCTTTTTCCTTATTAGCCCACTTACATGGAGCTGCCAGAGGAACTATGTCAGCTGGCAGACATGCAGAAATTGAGAAGGGAGAAAGCAATAGAAGACTACTGAATGAATGAGGATAGTCTTTTGATGACTGTTATAAAGTTGGCTTTTCGTAAGATGTGTGCTATATGATTAATAACTTTGTGGTAAGAATATAAGGTTTTATTTTTGCTGTTAGTAAAGAAAATTAGGCATAGTGGTAGTAGTGATAGAGTATGCTTAAACTGTCTGTTTGGCCGAGATAACATCCAATGAACATATAAAGAAGTCTTTGCTATTGATACACCAACTATCAACATCTCCCATCTGAAGAAAGCATGGACCAAGGCCCAATCTGAAGGTGATAATGGAGACACAACTAAGAAACACACAGCTCTAAAAAGGCGGACCCAAGGAGGGGCCCTGCAAAAGTCTTTGAAATATGGAAACTAGTTTATGGAAAAATATGAATATTCAACAAACTAATACAACAAAAAGGGTATTTAAAGAAAGCCTATGAAATAGCAATTTGTGGACTTGGCTAAGTGCCAGGTCACCCGACCGACCGTACTTTGCTTTTTCCTTATCTCCTAATTGTCTTATCTTTTTATTAAAACCTATTTCTTAAAATCTACCAAAAAGTGAATCTCGTTTTTCACACAGCCATGGAATTTAATAGAGAGAAACAATCCACAGAAGGATAGAAACTACAGAGATGATGAGGATTGCTTTCCCACCAAAAAAAAGCAGAGTCTCAAACCACATTCTTCAACAATCAAGGACATACTTTATCAAAGCAGAACTTGAAAATCAAATTCATGTGGTAAAATTTGTGGGAGGACCTTAAACTGACCTCAGGCAGACTGTATGAATTTAATATCTGACACAGGTGATTTGATGAGCTTAGATTGGCTGTTTGGAGACATCGAAGTAAAAAAAGGGACTATTCACCTTGCAGAGTTGTCAAATAAAAGCTCCTGACTTTACAATGACAAGTAATTCAACATTCCATTGTTGAATGGAAATAATGATGGTCTGTCTTTTGGAGGAAATTCCTGCTGTGTCTTACTGTTCTTCTCTAGGTCTATTTTTGATTTCCATTTATTCCAAGAGCTATTTTTGATTTTAAAAGATCACTTTTATTTTTCTTGCATTGTTAACAGACCACTTTCTTAAACTGTATTTGTTCTTTTGTTGCCTATTGCAGGTATGTAAAATTCTCATTAGAGCAGCTTCCTGCTGGGAGTTGCAGACCACCACCACCATTGTTTGCCAGTGCTGCCACATCCAACTCCTGTGGGTAAGGCTGTAAGAGCACTGTGCTGTGTGTAAAAAACAGTTTAGGAGGTGTAGAGAAGTCCCTCCACAGGCAAAATAAGGCATTGAGGCAAAACTACTGCTCTGCCACAGGACAAATTAATGTAGGCCATACCTCAGTCTTGGAACAAGTTTTCTGACATATCAGTGAACACGGATGAATGTAGAATAGGGAAGAATGGAAAAGGTCAAAGGTCACTGTGCCAACCAGATTGCAGTCCAAGAACAAGTTGGGCAGCAGGCTGCAAAGGTGGGAATAATGACACCAGCTTGGAAGGGATATGACACCTCCGTGAGAGTACATGCCAGTACCTGTTTGAGTTGGTTTTATTTGGATGTATATTAGTGTGACTGTGTTTATGATGGATCTGAACATTTTAAAAAATATTTTAGGGGTAACATGTTGGTTGGTGTGTTGGGTTTTTTCACCTCTCCCCACAAAGTAGTATATCAGCAGCATTTAAATAAGTCTTTATTTGAAACTGTAAGTCAGACTTGCTCACTTTGCAGAGTGACAGAAAAACTGCCAAGGTTTTCTCTTTGTCATTTATCTGAAGGAAGATTTTTCTGGGTAGTCATGGGTTATCACAGATCAGTGGGGTACAGTGGGGAACATGCAGGCTCTTCCATTAGAGAGATCAAGAGCACTTAAGTTATATTTCTACAACCAAAATCATCTGGGTCCATCCAGTCCTATTACTAGACAGAAAATGGTGATACATCAGATAAGGGAAGGAGGGAGGGAAGAGGAGCTGAGGGATGAAGGCATCAAGGCTGGGATACAAAAGAGTGGTATGAGATATCTCTACAGGATACAACACAATTGCTTTGGCTACCCTTCTTGGTAAGAGACTGAGCTGCTTTCTCAGCCTCTCCCAAGAACTAAATCTCTGACTGGAATGGCATTATAATGGAATAAGGACTTCCAGAGAGGGACTTCACAGTCTAATTGCATCTGGGCCACTGTAATGATGCAAGCAGCAAAACTTTCTTGGGTAAATAAATATAAGTACCTCTTTCCCTTTGGTTCTCTTTTGGGAATGGCATAAAGAAAAGAAATATATTGGAATGGAGTCATCACTCACTGATGCACAAGACTGAAAACTACTATTTTCTTAAAGAAAAAAGGGGCTATTTTTTAATGGTCCATCAGCCATAGTGACGCTGCTCAGTGCCAGCTCTGTTTGTCTGAGCGTGGTACTAACATGTAACCAAATCATGCACACCAAATCCAAAAACACAATTCCCCGCTGCACTCAGGGATACAGTTAGCATCACTAAGGACAACTCTAGCTAAGTTTTACTGGAGCAGTAGCAACGGTCTTATTTTTATATCCCAGCAACTGTGTGTGGTGGTTTAAGCTCAGCTAGCAACTAAGTATGAAGCTGCTTCCTCCTGCCCTGCCCAAGTGAAATGGGGCAGAGAATCAGAAGTAAAACTTGTAGTTAAAGGCAAGAACAGTTTAATAATTGAAAACAAAGTAAAATATAGTAATAGAGTAAGTAACAGGAATGATAAAAAGTGAACGAAAAACAAGCAATGCACAATACAATTGCTCACCACACGCTGACCAAGGCCAGATTCCCTTTCTGAATCCAGATGGATTTCCAAGTAGCTGCCATCAGTTATCCTGGGCATGATGTCCTATGGTATGGAGTGTCCCTTTGGTCGGTTCAGGTCAGCCGTCCTGGCTGTGCACCCTCCTAGGACTTTTATTCCTCCTCAGTGGCAGAGAATGAGACACAACAAAAGCCCTTAACTTAGGATAAACCCGACTTAGCAAAACTCAGAACATCAATTTTTTTTGATTCTGAATGCAAAACTCAGCACTGTGCCAGCTGCTGAGGAATTAACTCCATCCCAACCAAAACCAGGACACTGGTACCTGCTGAGCGCTGGAGTAACACAGCTTAGCCATGAAATACAGACTTTCATCGCTATGCTGTAGGTGATCTGTATTAATCATCCATTTAAAGATTTGCTCCAAGTGTACTAGTGGGTTTTGGGAGGCAGCGGTCCTGAACAGCTGATGGCCACACCGTGTTTACGGTGCAAAGAAAGATCTTCGCAATCAACCTTCAGGCCTATTTCGTCCAGAGCGTCTCTGTTGCAACTCTTAGTGCATGACAAAGCAAAGCGGTAGAAGGCACGTAGTCTCACCAAATGCCCCTACATGTTAACTGACGGCGCCTCGGCTCCAGCGCCGCCAGTCCCTCACCGCTCTCGTCAGCTGAGGGGGCTGCCAGGCCGGCACAAGCTGCCTGGCTGCCGTAGGCGGCCTGGTGGCACTTCCACAGGCAGGGTACCGGCTCCCCGCTCGCCCGGGCCCGGCAGTGGCGGCGAGCGGACCCCGCGCCCCCCGGGGCGCCTCAAGGGCGAGCACGCGTCACTTCCGGTACGCACCCGCCTCCCCGCGCCAGCATCGCGAGACTCCGCCCCGCCTCGCGCGAGACTCGCTGGCTCACCCGGCCGCCTGGCCGAGTCCCTTCGGCAATTTCCGTCATTGCCAGACCCTACCAATCGGCCTTAGGAACACATCGATGAGCAAGGGCCCCCCGCGGGGTCCCTGCGGGGCTGAGCCCCGCGGTACGGGCATGGGGTTCGTGCAGCGGCCACGGCGGCGCAGGCGGGGCGGCAGGGCACAGACGTGGGGCCGGGACGGCGGGGAGGCATGCGGAGTTCGATTGATCAGGCCTGGGCATGGCGCCTCTCCTCCCCCCCGCCATGGCTCCCCGTGTCCCTGCTCCTCTCCTCTCAGTGAGCGAAAGTGGCCGCCGCCGCCGTCCCAGCGCCCGCAGCCGCCGCCTCCTCCTCAGCACCAGCGCGGGCGCCATCTTGGCGAGGCAGGAGCCGGGAGCGCCCCGCGGCAGGAGACAGGCAACGCCAACCCCGGCAACGCGGGGCGAGAGGCCGGGTGGAGCAAGCGGGGGAGCGAGCCCGGGAGACACCCCCAGCCCCCCGCCGCCGCCGCCGCCGCGTCGCCGCCGGGCCCGCTACCTAGGTGAGCCACCGCGGCCACTGCGCAAGGACACGCCGGGCCGGGGCTACTGGAGGCGGCAGTGGGGGCCCCAGCCGGGCAGGCCGCGGCTTCACCCCCCGCGCCGACCGGCGGCCGCAGCAGCCGGGCCTCTTCTTAAAGAGACAGGCCCCTTCCCCGCCCTGCCCGCCGGATGCGCCCCGCGGTACCGGCGGCCGTGGTTCCGCCGTTCCCCCCCCAGGCCCCGTCCAGAGCAGCGGCCGGGCCCCGCCAGGCGCTGGGGGGGCTGTGCGGGGGGGGGCGGGGGCGCTGCCGCGCACCTGCGGGCGCACGTGCGGGCGGTGGCGCGTGCGCGGGTGCGGGCGGGGGGGGCGCGGGGGGGCGCGCGGCGAGGGCGGCGGCGCGGCCGGGCCGAGAGCGCCGCGTCACCGGCGGGAGCGCGCGCCCGCCGCCGCCGCCTGTGGGGGCGCGCCTGCGGGAACGCGCCCGCCTCCCCCCCCGCGCCTCGGTGCCGGCAGAGCGCGGCCTCCGCCCCACGGCCGCCCCGGGAGCCGCGGCAGGGCCGCGCCGGGGCGGGCCGCCCGTGTGCGGGAGGCCGCGTGGCGCGGCGCTGCCCGCAGAGCCCGGCGGGGCGGGGGCCGGGCTGCCCCTGCGCTGCCGGAATAGCCACCGGCACCTGCAGGAAGGGGCCGCCTGCCAGAGCCGTGGCGTTGTTGATGGAAAGTGTCTCCCTGGTGCCCATGAAACGTAGTTCAGTGCTGTGTTCGCGCTGGTGAATGTGCACTTCTCTGAAGCTGCGCTGTAAAGTCTGCTCCTGTTTGACTGCAAACAGGTAGCCTAGTGCAATTTCTCTGTGTAACTCGATACAATTTCTGTCCGTGATTTAGCGTTATACGTTCTTAACGCTGTTGCCGGTCTTCCGTGGAAGATTTCCCCCTCTCCGGTGTTGCAGATAATAATAAATTCCTTTAATTTATTTTCGCCTTTGCATGAAGAAAATAGCGCAAGTCAAGTTAGTTTTTTATAGTGAAATATGTATAATTCAGATTTTAGTTTTCTCTCTTACAGACAAATCCGCTGCATGGACTTGTATGGCGCATCTGATGTGCCTGTGTGACCAACACATTTTTTAACTTATACGAATCATTTGTGTTGCCACTCCATTAGTGTGTATGTGTAAGAGTGTCATAACACTAAGAGGTTGGTAAGATAGTGAAGGAAAAGTAAAAGAAACAGAACTGTAGCTTGAACCTTTTTCCGGTAAAGGATATTGGCTAAAGAATATTGCTTGTAGTTCTTATTTATTTCTCACATATATATTGTTGAAGTTGCTGAAAATACTGCCAATTCTTGATGGTTCAGATGAGCAAGTTTTGTTCCATTTGGCTATCATGTAATAAGCTGTAAAATCTGTAATAAGCATGCTCTTTGACAGGTTAGAATACATGTTAGAGATTGGTTTAGATGGCCAGTCCTCTTAGAGCTTTTTTTGACCTAGTTCCCTTTTCGTGGTCTGGGGTGGAGGGAGTAAAAACCAAACAAAACTGAAAATATCCATGCAGTTGTTGTTTTGTGAGCACAGAATCACGAAGTTTGAGGGTAACTGTTGCTGGTGGTGTGTAGAGTAGAGAGTATAAATGCATTGTCAGAGGTCTCCATAAATACTATTAAATGCTCTTTTGGGACAAAAATTACTCTAACTGAACAATTAAAGAGTTAGGTTTGTTTTTCTGCTAGCTTAAACTTGGAAGCAGAGCTCTTGACACACAACTTTTGTGTTCAGTATGTTTGAAGGTATTCTGCCCTTTACTATGTATATGCTTCTGATATACTGCTGTAATAGTTTATCTTTTAAATAATAAATTAGGCCCTATCTGTAACTGGGTTTTTTTGGGAATTGGAAAATCCAGAGCCAGTGCTCCACTGGCTCTTCTCTGTATTTAAAAGTGATGAAAAGGTGGAACACAGATCACTGAAATGCTGTCTCATTCCTTGGAAAACAATATGAGACCTTACCACAAAAGCGGAAAAGCCAAGTAAAGCATGTAGTTTACCGAGATTTCGTTATTCAGAAAAGCAATTTTAATGGCTTTTTAGTTTCAGACTCAAATGGTGTGAACTCAGAGTTCAGTTGTATATACACGAATTTTATTTGTTCAACTTGAGGTTAGTGGAGGGCTTTAGGTTCATATGAAATATCATATTTGCTTTTTGAAAAGCCTTAGTGTCTTACATATACCAGTTTTATTTAAGACACAGCCATAAAAAAAAAAAAAAAAACCCATATGGGAATTATGTTTTGCTTTAAAACATGGTCTATAGCTCTGGGAAATTGTTGTTAGTGTAACTATACATTTACCAAAGAAAGCTAAAATGTGAGTGGAGAAAGGAGAGCATGTAATTCTACTTCAAGCAAAATAGTTCAAGTTTTTTATGCCACCACAATTTTCTCTGTTGGAGATTGTATGCATATAAAGAAGTTTGACAAAAATATACCTAGCTGCTATTACTATACTAGTCTACATTTTCCACACAGACCTTGACTGAGTGAATCTTCTGTTTGGATATATATATATATGTATTTGTGTTGGGATTTATTCTGGAGATATTAGTACTGGAAAATCTCACAGCATTAACTATTCTGCTGCTCCAATGAGACCTGTATGTTTCAATTCTAAATTTCTTTAAAAAGGAAAAGTATTTTAGGTGTTTGCATAAGTTTAGAAAATCCGTCTTAATAATTTGGTGTCAAATTGCAAAGCACAAAAAACTTAGAAAACTGCTGAAATTGCAAGGCAACTAAAGTGGCATAGAAGATTGAATTTTTGCCCAGTTTTTAATCCTGCTATGGATAAAACTTTCAATGCTATAAATAAATGAGGAATACATAGTTTCTGTGATTTCAGAATTTTGTCCACATGGATGTTTTGTCAGTGTGCTTACAGTCATGGGATGGAGTAGAGGGAAGAAGCTACTTCTGTGGGCTGAAAAACTTAAGTATTGGTGCTCAGCTGCCAGCTGGTCACCCTTCAGATCCGTGCACTTAGTGTGTGGCTGGTGAGACTGACTTACTTTTACCTCCCTGATTTGCCTTGCTAAGAAGAGGTGCTGTGCATTACCTGCAATCCAGTACCTTTTACTTGCATGGCAGCTTGTGTTGGTGTATGTGCCCTCAGCTACGAGTGGAGTTATCATTATTTACTATAATGGTTGATATTAGTCATAAAGAACAGAAAAACTAATCCTCTGGGCCTTATCTGAGGTGTAGAGGTGGCAGCAGCTGAAGGGAAAAAACCCAAGAAACTCATGGATTTTTGGAGTCCAGGGCACAGTGGACACGAGATACAAGAATGGATGAAAAAGTACTGCTTCAAACAGCTCTGCAAAGCAGACCCCGACCAGCTTGCAGCTAGGCACAGGAGCCAGATTTTTCACTGAGCACTTACGGAGTTCCTGTTTGATACCAGTGAGAAAAGCTTGCTGGACTTCATTCAGAAATAGGCTGTGGATATTTGTTTAAATTGGGAGAATCTGCTTTTGAAGCTAAGCTGCTTCAGGAGACCACAGTTTTGCAGTTTGATTGGTGCAGGTCAGTGGGCATAAAATGTAGAAACCTTGTTATAAAACCTAACTGCGCTCAGAAGATGTCCTTGGAGGATTCTTCTCCAGTGCGGGGTGTTTACTTACTGACTGGTTGCTATAAATGGGCAGACTTGAAAAAACAAGAGTGAGGGAAGAAACCCCACACTTACATTAACATTAAAGTAAGCAATGTGATTTAAAACAGGATAAGGATGGCTCTTTCAGAACTGAACTTAGATATTAAAAAAATACAATTATTATCAAAGTTATTTGCATGAAGTTATTATATTCCTGCTGATATTTTACATGTACTTTTAATAATTTAGTGGTCCATATGATACAATTAAATGGCTTAAGTGTGAACTTCTGATTAAGAATGCTAGAAGATTTCAAGTGCCCTCCTGGCAGGACAGAAGCTATTTATTTCCAGATGCTGGTTTTCTAAACTGTTAGAACTCTTGGGGAGAGGAAGGGAGAAAGCAAATAGCTATTGAATTTGATACTGAAACTTAAATTTGTATATATCAGTAAGAAAGCTATGGATTACTCTGCAGCTTCTACTCATTTTACCCCTGTAACATGTGAGTATTTATCTGAATGGTACCATTGGTAATGACATGTCTTAGAAAATCTGTATTTTTTCCTTAAACTGAGTAGTCAAAAGGATAGATTTGTTTCAAAAATGTCAAACGAAGGTGGAATTAATGTCATTACCATGTAAATCCATCAAAGCAATATGTTGGTGATGCTGTTAACAGTTGCAGTAGTGGATCAGGCTGTGTACGTATCATTGTTTGTTCCTGTCTCACTTCAGTGTTCGATCAGTTTTTGCCGTTGGAAATCTTTGTTAAGACCTAAGAGTGCAAATGAAAGAATGGAGAATGAATTATCTGTCACTTAGCCTCTGTATTATTACTTTGATCAGCAGAGAAGCACTCTCTGACTGTCAGCATATAAAGAAATGAAAGGCTGAGTTAAATGTCTGAGTTATTCACTATTCAGTATACTTGTGTAACACTTTATTTATTTAGGGCATTGTAAATATGTTTTAAGGGTATTGTTAAGCTCTTTCATGCCTATTTGTTTATTTGGTAGGCAGGATACAGAGTAGTAACTGTTTTGAGAACAAGAGTAGTTTAATGTTGTGTGTACAGGAGCCTTGTGGAGCAATTAAAATAGGAAGACAAGCAAAAGCATGTATTTTTCTATGGGTGAAATGCAGAGTAGTTATACTGTGTCAGGTCAAGGAGAACTTTATTAAATGTGGAAATGTAAGGTTGAGTTTTGAGAATGTGGTTTTCTGCAAAGAGAAGACAGGTGAAAGCTGCCATGTTCTGAGTTAACTGTGTTAATATGATACATGCCCTTGTTGATGGATATGTTCTGAAATGGAATGAGAAAATGAGAAAAGGAATCATCATACTTTTTTTTTTGCTGTGATACTAGGGAGGGATTTTTGCTGTTGTAATAGATGTAAATTTTTTTGGTGCTCATAAGGAAAGAAAGACCCCTTTCACCTTCAAGGTGTTCTTTTCTACCACCCCAGGAATGATCTCTTCCATTAGAGGCACAAGTTTCATGTTTCCTCCCATTTTTTGACCCCTTTACTTAATTTCTTCTCAGAAAAGGTTGCCAAGCATTGGAACAAGCTGCCCAGGCAAGAGGTTAAGTCACTGTCCCTGGAGGTATTTAAAAGGTGTGTGGATGTGGTACTTGGGCCATTGTTTTGTAGTGGACTTGGCAGTGCTGGGTTAGCAGCTGGATTTGATGACCCTAGAGGTCTTTCCCAGCCTAAATGATTTTGTGGTTCATAGCCCTCTCTTGGAAGACAGTTCTTGATTTTAGTGGGTTTTTTTGTTTTGTTTTGTTTTTGGTTTGTTTTTGTTTTTGTTTTTGTTTGGTTTGGTTTCAAATGCCTGTTAAGCAATATTACATATGTAGATGAAAGTTGCTTGGAAAATGTGCATCTTACTGCCCTTATCATAGGGAAAGCTTTCAGGTGTTGCTACATTCTGCTGGAAATGAGTATTTCATGACAAGAGGTCAGTCATTTCATTGCTGTCAGGTATGCAAAGACCTAATATATAGAAAGCTTCAGGATAAAAATATTTTTTATCACAGAGCTGTTATCTTGCCTAACAAATTCTGGTGTGTTACTGGTTATTCTCTGTGGGTAAGGTTATTAACTCAAGACCCAATATTTATTGAGAGATAATACAATTTGCTCTTGTTCAAGCACAGCCATTAGTCTTAAGATGAGAATCACTTATGATAGTTCATTGTAACTTTGACATTCTGAATCTGTTCTGTAATTTTGGAGGATAAAAGACGTAGAGAAGGTTAGATGCTGGGTTTTGGTTCTGTATATGTGAAGAGAGAACAACTTAAAGATTGGAGACTCAATCTGTGTGTTCACTTACATAAGCATAAAACAGTTTAGTCACTGATTTAATAATTGAACAAATATAAAATATCTTTCAATAAATTAATATGAAGTTGCTTCAGGATTTGTAGTATTTTTAAGAAGTGATAAAAACCAGAAGAATCCTTCAGAAGAACAATTAATCTGACTGGTTTTAATTTGAGCAACCTGTTCTAGTGTGAGGTGTCCCTGTCTATGGCGGGGGTTGGAAATAGATGTTCTCTAAGGGCCTTTCCAACCTAAACCATTCTATGATTTTAGTCCTCCACCAGAAGTAAAAGCTTAAGATATTTAATTACTTGTTATTTTAGATATTTAATATCTTGACAGCACTTTTACTTGTACAGTAACAACTCTGGCTTTGGGAATCATGTACCTTTCTTGCTATTGTAACAGTGATGGCATCTTTTGTAGTCAAAGAAAAGTAAAATTTGAGTTGAGAGGGCTATTACTATAACAGTTGTTATGGTGTCCTTTGTAGTTGAAGGAAGAGAAAACTGCAGTTGACAGAGCAATAAAATGTTTTGATACCTTTGTTTCTAGAGTATGTAGTGTGCAAATATTGCAGGGGTCTGCATTTGGCTTTATTAAGAATCTTAAATCCAGGGAACAAATAAAATCAAGCGGACAATTTTTACTAGTTGAAAAACATAATGCTAGAATACATTCCAAATCTGTAAATATTAAAAAGTATGTTGGAAATTGCTTTTTATGTGTTTCTTTAGTAAAATAAAATTTGTACTTTAGAATGGAAGGGGTTTTGGTCAAGTATTTGTAGCTTGTTTGCCAACAGGTAACAGCTATATTTTCAGTGCTGAAAGAGTACCATTGCTTTAATATTAGGGAGAAATATTAAAAGTACTCAGTGGACTACAGCTGTGAACTGAATGGTTAAAAACAACAGAGGAACAATATTTTTAGTAGTTATTCCTTTTTGGAGTTAGTTATTATATATATGCCCTCTGTTCAGGGTTAAACATGTTATATTTAATAATGATGAAAGCTTACTTCACATGCTTGAGGACTGTCTTCATAATACTTTGAATTTCCATGTCACCACGTGGATTATCATACTAGGTTAAAACAGTGCTTGTTCCTATCAAACAGCAACCACAAAGTCATAAGCCAGAAAACTAAGAATCTAGTTTTTGTCTGTGGTAGTACTGTGGTGGAAAGTTGAATGGCAGTTTTTGTTTGTTCCCTATACCTATTAACTGCAACGTGGCTTTTGCCCAGAATTGCCTTGGTAGATCTGTCTGCTGCCCAGGTTTGCTCCTTTTAGAGGAGTTGTGGTGCTGATGGCCGTTGTTTCTTTTTACAGCTGTGTGTTCAGAGGCATCTGTGCATGAGGAGAAGTTTGTTCTATGGCCTCAGAGCTGGGTGCCAGGGAGGATGGCAGCTGCTCAGAGCTGGCAAAACCCCTCTATCTGCAATACCTGGAAAAAGCTCTGCAACTGGATCAGTTCTTACGACAGACGTCTGCCATCTTTAACAGGAGTATATCCAGGTACCAAAAGTTTTTCTACTTTCCCTTGGGAGTGCCAAAGAAATACAGTATTTTTATTATATTGTTCCCAGACAGCACCATATTAAGAATTTATTGGTGACTTGTTCATTAGAAACTCTTCTGCTTTAAAGGAGGAGAGGTCATGTGGATTGTTCAGCCTAGAGAAGAGGAAATCTAAAAAATACTATTAAATTTAATAACAAATCTAGCATTAGCTTTTAGTTCTGAAACAAAGCCTTTTTCTGATTTCTTTGCTCTGATAAACACTAACAGGACTTGAGGGAATGGCATGAAGTTTTGTCAGGGAGATTTAGATGGGATATTAGGGAAAGATTCTCTATCCAGAGGGTGGTTGGGCACTGGAACAGGTTCCCCAGGGAAGTGGTCACAGCACCAGCCTGACAGAGTTCAATAAACATTTGGACAGTACTCTCAGGCCCATGGTGTGGTTTCTGGGGACTTTCCTGTGCTGGGCCAGCAGTTGGACTTGAAGACTTTTGTGACTCCCTTCCAACTTGGGATATTGTATGATTGTATGGAAGATTTTGGACTGTGCTTCTCTCAGTTCATTGTGATAATACAGTGTGTTACCAGCTCATGTATGAATCAGTAAAATGTTTTAAAGCTCTTCTCGTTAGCTGAGTGGCCAAAGCTTTCTTTATCTGCAAAAAGTAGGATGACGAAGCTCTAAGTAGATTATCAGGGACAATTACAGCCTTTAGTCACAAAGAAAATGGAAAGACTATTGTCAGATGCAGAATTTATGTAAGTTGTAGCAATGAAGCATCATCACTGTGTGTTTCTGTCCCAAAACAATTACATATTTAATCTCATCAGTGTTTTGGAATTGTGGCGTTACATAGCTGGTAACTGAATGGGCAACAGACAACAGAGATATTTACAAGCATGTAATAAGACCCACAAAAGAATTAGAAAAGATGTATCTACATTTCTCACGTGTCCCATATATAGTGCTTTGGTTTGACTTGCATAGTTCATGTTTCTAAAACTAGATACCTAGTTCAAGACTGGAGGTGCAGGTTGATAGCTTAGCCAGGCTGATCTGATGATTAACTGTTGCTAAGGCGTTCATGGGAGATTATTAACAGCAATATTTCTAATGTGCAAAATTATATCTGAAGCTGTCTCAATTCTGAAACCTTTAGACAAATGCCCATATGTAAGAAAGTTGGATGGGCATCTTCTCTTTTGAATATTTTCCTGTTATTGTCACTGTATTACCGATCTTCTTGCAGTGATGAAAGCGAAGATGGATTGGATGACAATCCTTTGCTGCCTCAGTCTGGGGATCCCATGATTCAAGTCAAGGAAGAGCCTCCAGACTCCTTGCTTGGAGAGTCTTCTGGAGCAGGGAATTCTGGGATGTTGAACACACATTCCCTGAATGGAGTACTCCAGCCAGGTAGGCATGTACTAGGTTGAATATCTGCTTTCTTTGGGTTAGTCTGGAAAAGCATTATTTCATAAGAACTTTTTTTTTTTTTCTCTGATCAGAAACAAAGTCTGAAAAAGGGAGCTTGTATAATTTTTCCAAACTGAAGAAAAGCAGAAAGTGGCTGAAGGTAAGAATACTGGAACGAAATGCAGCTATTGTGGAATCTGTGAGTAGAGTTACCTACCTAGCTATTCTCAGTCATTTACCAGCAGTCCTGGCTAACCAGGGAGGTCCCAGTTGACTGAAAGTCTGCAAACATGGCAACTATTTACAAGAAAAGCTGGTCAGACAACCTAGGGAACTACAGAACTGTCAGCCTGTCCTTGGTACTCTCTGAAATGTTATGGAACAGATCGTATTGAGTATCATCACACAGCATGTGGAAGATAACCAGAGGATCAGGCCCAGCCAGCATGAGTTTATGAAAGTCGGGTTCTGCTTGACCAACCTGATCATATTCTGTGACAAGGTGACCTGCCTAATGGATGAAGGAAGGGCTGTCGATGTCTGTCTAGACTTCAGTAAAGCCTTTGACACGATCTCCCACAGCATTTTCCTTGATGAAGTGACTGCTTATGTTTGGATGGGTGCATGGTTTACCAGGCAGAAACCTGTCTGGATGTGGTGCCTGTGGTGGTGCCTGGAGTTACATCGAGCTGGGGTCACTAGTGGTGATCCCCAGGGCTCAGTATCAGGCATGGTCCTGTTTATTGTCTTTATCAGTGATATGAATGGAGGGATCAAATGCACCCTCAGTTACTTGCAGACATGTTGTGTGGGAATGATCTGCTGAAGGGCAGGAAGGTTCTGCAGAATGGTCTGGGCAGGCTGGATTGTGGGCCAAGGCCAATTGCACAAGGTTCAACAAAGTGTGTGTCCTGCACTTGGGTCACAATACCCCCATGCAGCACTACAGGCTGGGGCAAGAGTGGTGGTAAAGCTGCGCAGCAGAAAAGGACCTGAGGGTGCTTTCTGACAGCAGCTGCACATGATCCAGTGTGTGTCCAGGTGGTCAAGAAGGCCAATGGCATCCTGGCCTGTGTCAGCAATAGTGTGGTCAGCAGGACCAAGGCAGTGATTTTCTTCCTGTACTCAACACTGGTGAGGCCATGCCTTGAACCCTGTGTCCAGTTTGGGCCTCTCACTATGAGAAAGACACTGAGATGCTGGAGTGTGTCCAGAGAAGGGCAACGGAGCTGGGGAAGGCTCTGGAGCACAAGTCTTAGGGGGAGCAGCTGAGGGAGCTGCAGGTATTAAGCCTGGAGAAAAGGAGGTTTAGGGGGAACTTTATTGTTCTCTACAACTCCCTGAAGGGAGATTGTAGTGAGGTGGGGATGAGTCTTTTCTCCCAAGTAACAAGCAACAGGGCAAGAGAAGTGTCCTCAAGTTGTGCCAGGGGAGGTTTAGATTATATATTGGTAGAATTTTCTTCACTGGGAAGGGTGGTCAGGCATTAGAACAGGCTCCCCAGGGAAATGTTGGAATCACCATCCCTGGAGAGGTCCAAAAGGCATGTGGATATGGTAGATATCCATGCAGTTTAGTAGTGGAGTGAGTTTACAGTTTAATTGGCAGTTAGTTTACATTCAGAATCTGAATTAATTTAGTACACTGTCCAAATTAAAGTAATCTATTATAAAATATATTAAATGGAGTTTTGGGGCTCAAATAAAAATTTCTTTTTAAGTTGAACTTTAAGTACAAGGTCTCAGTGAGATGGCAGAAGAGAGTGGAATGGTGGCTTTATGCCATCTTTGCATGTTCACTGTATTGTAGCCATCTCAAGTTAGAAGAAACATGCCGCCAGGAGGTCAAACAAGAGCCAACTGGCAGAAACTGATGCAGGTAGAAGTGGTAGAATAGTGAGACAAACCCTAAATGGGGTAGGGAAGCTCCTGCAAACCATACATCACAAAATACCCCTGCTGTTATCCTGGCTTTTCCCACTGCTGCTTTTCTGAGACCACAAACAAAGTGGACTAAAATGATTTAAGTATCACAAACTAACAGAAAACTACTTCCCTCCAAATCTGAAAATGTGTATTGAATTCAATGCTACTCAGGTCTGCTGTTCAGAAAACTATTTTCTATTAGTTATTTTAGATGAACACTTTGTAAGTGGTAAGTATTGTTGGGCCAGACCTGCACTCCTTTTATTAGGTGAGGGCTCAAGAGTGCTTTGCATAAATAAACGATTCAGCACAGTGATTTGGGATTGTTAAATTAGTTCTCATTTATTCTTGTTAGAGTATCCTTCTGAGTGATGATTCCAGTGACACAGAATCACCAAGTGATGAGGATGGAGAGGAGGAAGAAGAATTTTCTCTTTCAAGAGAGGAACTTCATGATATGCTGCGATTACACAAGTATAAAAAATTGCATCAAAGTAAATATAGCAAAGACAAAGAGGTAAAAAGTCAGAATTTTTACATTTCCTTGATTTTTATTCTTTCCTATAACTGCATTATTTTAACTGCTCTTATGTTTTTATCAAAACTCATATTTTTGTGGACTGGAAAATACACTCTGGTAGACAGTAACTGCCTAACATCACTTTTAGACAAGGGTTATTTAATCAATTGCATACATAGAATGAAAGATGCTGTGAATCTGTTAGTCATGTGTGTAACTTTGTACTGGCCCATGTTATATATAGTTTCCACAGTGCTCTGTCCTAGTCACTAGAGCAAATACTGGGTGTTAGAATGCAAGATTTGGATGATTTATATGCAATGTATATGAAAATGGAGATGCTGTGAGTTAAATTTTAATACAGATAGTAACTGCTATTCAAGTATATTTATATCATCATTGAAGTGATGAATAGTAAGATGATGTTTACAGTCTTGAAAGGGAGTACCTAGTTTACTACCTTGTCATTTTCTGCCATGAATTGAGGTTTTACTTGACTTTTTACTTTCTTTTTACCTTTCTTTTGTTTGTTTTGGATTTTCTTTTGATATTCTCGTTCTTTCCCTTAGAAGAAAATAGTCTGCTGCATTTTTGCATTTTTCTTAACATTAAGCCAAATTCTATGGCTGCTTCGATTCTAATAATATATTTTTTCAAATTATAAGAGCTTTTGCAGAAATGTTCACTGCTGATTTGAATTGCAGCAGAAAGTCTTAGATGAAGGAGGTTATCCTATTCTGTTACCAGAGAATGTGTCCGAAGTTAAAATTTGTCTTCCTGTTTTGTATTCTTTCTTAATTCCTCCAAAAGATTGAAGAAAAATTTTCCCACACAGGTCTTTGCTTCTCTCTGCTTCTTTCCTTTGTTTACTTGTGAAGCTCTGAACCAATATTGTGTTAGCTTCTTGAAATACTGCATAGCTACACAAATAGTCATACACCACATTTTTACACAGGTCATAATTTTGTTAGATTTTACACAAGTACTTATTTCCAGACTAGTAAAAAATAATATCCAGTGAAAGTAAGCATTGAGTGTCAGATCAGTAGTACGCAGTTATGGGGGTAGGGGAACATTTACCAGAAAAGTTTGTTTATGCTCATGGTCTCACTTTTCAAAAAATTTCTATTAACTTTGAAGCGTGCTTAGGTTTTAAATAGTTAATTTCTGAGCGGTACTGCCTTTAATTTGCCCATTTATGTGTAACCTGTGTAGAGTTCTTCAGTACTTCATTTGAATAATGCTGGGAATATACTGGCATTTTTCATCATTCAGAGGAAAAAATGCTGAGGCAGCTATATTTTTACTTGACAATCTGAGTGTTCAAGTTGTTTGTCCTTTTGGAAATCTTTTAAATCTGTCCTTTTACATCCTTTGGAATGATAAAGTGAAATGTATATAATTTGGGAATGCAAGCAAAACTAATTTTAGGTCCATAATTGGATCTCTTCGTGTAATGTGTTGTCTTGCTGGGCAGCACTTATATGGAAAGGACAGAGCAGTACGTTTTGAAAGTGCAACCTTCACTACCTGCTCTTCCCTCTTACTTAAGCAGGTGGGCTCAGTTCCCTCTGCAGAACTTGGAGGCCACCCCTGGGAGCAGTGGTTTCATTTTAGAAACTCTCTGATAATTGATAGCAAATGAAAAATATGGAGAAGTGCATGCTTCCTGGTCTCTTCTTTATGTTCAGGATGTGAGCTTGTTTAGGGCTGTCTCTGTTACTTGCTCACTCTGACCCTTCAGTTGCAGCAGTACCAGTACTACAGCGCGGGGCTGCTCTCTACCTACGACCCCTACTATGAGCAGCAGCGCCACCTGCTAGGGCCCAAGAAAAAGAAGTTTAAAGAAGAGAAAAAAATAAAAGGTAAAATCTCTAACTTTATGCTTTTAAATGGCTGCTGTGGTTTAACTTCTTTCCCAAGTTGTTTCCTTTGACTAAACGTAAATGTTCAAAACTTGTGGGTTTTGCAGGGAAATACCAAGTTCTGAGAAAGAAAAATGTTGTCAAAAAATACTGTGCTTTATCATCTGGCCTCTAGAAAGCTAGGGTGGGAAAAAAGTGTGTGACTGAAGAGTTCATGGCTTAAGGTTTTCTTTGTGGACCTTATTCAGTCATTTGGAATCCATAAACATTGTTTCATATCATGGTCTATTTACTCAGGAATATTTTGAAAACATGATAGGTCCTTGAAAAGTGTAAGAACTTACCCAGTACTTGCTGCAGTTATTCCTGAATATGTAGTTTTAGTGATCAGGAAGTTACAGGGAGTGAGAGTGTTTTCTGGAAAATAGAGGGAACACAGAGTTGATGTTTGATGTCAGTTAGAATAGAATTATATCTCTGACATAACAGTTGGAGTTTGTGATATGCACATTCGCCGGGAAGTACGGTGTCCTTTCTTCTTTGGGCTGGCAGTAGTTGTAAATCTTTAAGGAAGCAGAGAAGGCTATGAACTGTCAGAATAAGGTGATCTCTTATTACAAGTACTTAAGTTTGAGGTGTGTTTTAAAGGAGTTATTTCAGGCTGTCTTCCTTTCTTTTTGAAAGTTCCTTTAGCTGTGGTGTTTTTTTTCGTTCACCAATCTTGCAGCATCCATCATTTTGCATACAGTGAGCATTTTTAATATCTGATAGCAGTATCAGTTTCCTCTGAAAGCTGGTGACAAGACAACATGCCAATCTCTTTCAGTGCAATCTTCTTTTTGCTGAGGAGTTTGCTTTGAGACTTATTGTATCAAATAATAAGGTTGTCACCTTTAAATATCTTACATTTACTTATCTTTAGGTAGAATTTTGCCGCAAAGCAAGAAACATTGCACCAAGTCCTAGACATTTTAACTCTCAAGGCATGTTTCCCTGTGTGGAAGCAATTGCATTTCACCTCTGTTTCCATTACAAAGTAGTGAGGAAATATCTAGTAGTATAAATTAATTGTACTAGAATTGACAAACATAGATAAGTTTGGCTTTTTTGTTGGTTCCACATATAAATTGACTAGGAGAATTTACTGAGGAAAGGTGCCTGATTAAATGTGCCCCAAAAATAGGAATGTATTTTTATGATTGTTGTTGCTATGCAGGCAAGTTGAAAAAAGTAAAGAAAAAGAGGAGACGGGATGAAGAACTTTCTTCAGAGGAGTCACCACGACGTCACCATCACCAGACCAAAGTTTTTGCCAAGTTTTCCCACGACACACCACCACCTGGGTCCAAGAAAAAGCATTTGTCTATTGAGCAACTCAATGCACGTCGGCGGAAAGTGTGGCTTAGCATTGTTAAAAAGGAGTTGCCAAAGGTGAGCTTGGCTAACGGGAGTAGATCACTGATGATAGAAAAAAGTGAAATAGAAAATTTACTTTGTGGGGACTTGACACTTAGAAGAGCGGCGTAAAGTAAGACCTGATTTTTCTGGTGGTCGTCACTGACCTAACTGGAATTCTATAGTCTGTAAGCAAAGTGTAGTTGAAATATCACCAGTGGTACCTAAATGGATCATGCAGTGCTTTGCCATGGCTATTCAGTCCTTGGCAATGAAAAGTGCAGTAAGCTCTAGCAGCTACTCACACTGATTGACAGGATGGCCAGTATAGAGTAAACCAATATCTAGGTTTACACTAAAATTCAGAAATGGGGTATTTCAGTCACAGCACCTGTGTTTTTCAAACCTTACCTCAGAAACAGACTAAGGAAAAGTTTTTGTATCATTTACAGACCTGCTTCAGGCACATTTGAAACAGAAGGCTGGGTTCACTGTTGGTAGTTTTCTGAGTTGGTCAGAGCAGATGTTAGAACCTGCTTTTTGAAGTTCCCAGTTAACAGGCTTTAAATTCAAGGAAGTAACGAGTCATGACTGTATCATGCTTTATGAACTTAAAAGCCAAACAAAGGATATGAGCAGTGAGAGAGACCATATTTTTTCAAAGGATTAATGTTGATCACGTGAAGAACATAGGATACATAAATTCTTAACATCTTCGGAAACAGTGGAAAATGTTGTTTGCTTTAGTGATAAAAATGGAATAGGAGAACCCAGCTTTGCAGCAGTAGTAATTAAAGAAACAGTTGTGAAAAAGGAGGTGTTTTGTATGCTTCCGTCAGGATTTAGAATATATTTATATATGCCTTCAGTAATTTAAGGATGAAAAGCTGTTTCAGGCAAAATGAAGAATACTTACGGTCCTTATTCTCAATTATACAGTAGTGTGCATGATTAAAGTTGGCACATGAACCTGCTAAAGAGCAGATAGTGTTTTTTTTTTTAAATACTGTGAAGCCATTACCCTTTAATTAATTTAAAGGTTGTGTTCTTTTACAGGCATACAAACAGAAAGCTTCAGCCCGTAACCTCTTCCTAACCAACAGCAAAAAGGTAGGTGGTTTAGTTTCACACTGTTCCTCTACTGCGTGTAATAAGCAAACTGTAACCTCTTTATATTTATTCTGTTTCTTACAATACTGACTATACTAGCAGGGCAGTATAGAAGAAAGCACCATATACAAGTAATTGTGATTTATTATAAGGCTTTTCATTTTTTAGTTGTGTCATACTGTTTCATAAGCAGCAGATAAAACAAGCAACGTGAGTTCCTTTCATGAGATCTTTCTGGCTCTTGAAAGATTCAGTTTTTACATTTTAAATTTATTTATCTAGTGGCTTTGGTACACTTCGACTTTTGAGTTGCCCATCTATCCACTACTTAAAACTTACTGGTTTTAAGCATTTTGGTTGAAATCAGAGGGAGTCATGGAATATGAAGTGCTTTAATTTAAATAAATATGTAGAGAACCTGAGATTAAAAATGGAGCAGTTTTCAGCTTAAGTGATTGCAAAAGCAATCCATCTTCTCATCAGTCTTCTCTGACAATCAACATTGTTTCTACCTAGAGAACATCACTTACAAACGCTGGGTAACTGCTTTCTGATCAGTTTCCAAGGGTTATGCTCAAGTGTCTGATTCATTAATGTGGCTAATGATGAAAAGATAACCAAGTATATGACTGAGAAGACAAGGTGGTGTAGAAAATTTCCTGTTCTGTATATACATTATTGAGAAAGGGAGCATTTTCTATGTAAGGGATGCAGAAAATGGGACTTGCTTGTATGTTTAAGAAACTTGGCCAGTAGGATTTACATTTTCTAAAATTTCACTTTTTTTTGCCTTCATTTTGTTCTAGCATTTGAAATCTGTGTGTTAGAATTGTTGATGTGCAAATTTTAGTAGAAGAAAAGACCTTTTTTAGTTACAGACTAAAAAACTCAGCAATTTTGATCATTGTTACAATAACATCAAATTATTTCTACTAGAACAAAAAATTTACATTTTCTTATGCTTCATGAAATAATAGCAAAACTGTAGACTGCTCCTTCACTTTTCTGTGTATTAATGTGAACAGGATTGTGTTCCACCAATACTGCTATTGCAGCGTTCTTAATTATATTCTTATTGAAAAGTAAGAAAATAACTCCAGAAAAGTGTCAAGAAATAGGTGAGTCAGAACTGTAGGCAAGCCTTGAATTTTGTACTTCTGAGTCCATTTCAAGGACCTATCCATCAGATCAACCTTCTAAGTATTATGCCATGCTGAAACTATCTTCAGATTTTGTCCACCATCTCAGAATTTTTTGGGAAGATTTCATCATCTCACGCCATTTCAAAAGTATTGCTGCTGAGTAAAGTATCAGACTTGGTTATAATGAAATCTGATATTGTTTATTGCTGGCTTTCTTTACAATATGTCCATTTTACCACTTTTCCCCAACCTTCTTTCCCTCTAGCTTGCACACCAGTGCATGAGGGAGGTACGCAGAGCTGCTCTCCAAGCGCAGAAAAATTGTAAGGAAACTCTACCACGAGCACGTCGTCTCACCAAGGAGATGCTTCTCTATTGGAAAAAGTATGAAAAGGTGGAAAAAGAGCATCGGAAACGAGCTGAGAAAGAGGCTCTGGAGCAACGCAAGCTGGATGAGGAGATGAGAGAGGTACAGCAAAATCACAGATTGCTGATAGTTAATATGCTGAGGAGTCACAGAAGCAACTGGATAATGCGAGTGTCTGAATTCAAGCCTTGAAATTCAGTTCTTTGTTCTGTTTCAGTGCTATTCCACATATTTCTTCTGCTCTCTTATTTTTCTTAACATAATTATTCTAATGTTAACAAGAGATGATTAAAAAAGAAACCCTTCAAACTGCATAAATTCTTTATAATTGAGTGAAAATAAGGAAGGAATTAGAGAAGCAGTGCATGTCTCACAGACATACACAGCTCAGTTGGTAAAGGCCAATGGTTTGTGATGGTTTGTACATCTTTCTGGGTCCAGAAGGGAAGACACTTTCATTGACATTGAGTTTTTTCCTCTCCATTTTTTTCCTTGCTGTAAGCTGATACTGTAATTTATGTATGGGACACAGATTTTTTTTTCTGTGCTTGTTTTTCTGTTGGCCAGCTAGCAACTTCCTGAACTGCATTACAGAGTAAAAGGGATTGAATTTGAGGAAGTTTCCTTGTAAAAACTCTCTAGTGAATCTGTGGTTGTTACGTTAGGTGTGTATACCTTATATGAGAAAAGAATGAATCTTTAGAATGCCTTATATTTCGTTTTATGCTTAAATGATGCTTGTATTTTTTGCGTTCCTCTGTTTCTTGCAGATTCATAAGGATTTTGTGACGTTTTCTGCTCACTTAGGTTGATAGGCAGATATTAACAGTTGCAATTTTTTGCCAGAGCCTAAGGGTGAACTGCAAGGTCTTGCTGAATGCTAAGTAATGATAGTATCTCAGCTGTATTACCTATTGATGTATTTCTTGTGTACTACCATAATTCCCCCTACTAATAAGTAACAGAATGTGGGAGTGAGGTTGCCATGAGAGCATTTCTTAATTGCTGAGTTCCTTTACTTTGGTCACTAAAGTTGTGCAATTTTTTGTTGATATTTTATTTTTTCAGTATAAACAAAACTTTTAAACTTTCTTTTATTAGATTATGGTGGGTTTTGTCTTGATTACTGAATTAAAAAAAAACTTTTCATTTACAACAGTTTTATATTTTAATATAGATATTTGTGGAGTTCTTATTGTTCTTATGTGCAGCTAATAACGTAGCACTTAGCAAAGTGATATGCTCAACATAATCTAGTTAGATTAGATATTGATACATTATTAGATTAATCTTTTTTGTTTAATTATATTTTTAACATTGAACTTTTGTCCTGTCTCTTTTTTCCCTTCTTCTGTTTTTGATAAATGCTCTTCTCCTAGGCTAAGAGACAGCAGCGCAAGCTTAACTTCCTGATCACCCAGACTGAATTATATGCCCATTTTATGAGTCGTAAACGAGATATTGGCCATGATGGGATACAGGAGGAAATCCTGCGTAAACTGGAAGACAGCTCTACCCAAAGGCAGATTGATATTGGTGGAGGAGTAGTGGTCAACATAACCCAAGAAGATTATGGTACGTGGTTCATCTACAGTTGTTCCCTTTCCTTCCACTCTTCTGAAATTTACTGTACTCTCTGTGTTACTGTACATACTTGACAGTTTGAAGCACAGCATCCTTCTCTGCAATTATTGGAATTTATCTGTTTGTTTGGGTGGTTAGTACTGCAGAGCTCTAACATGGGTGTGGTGTTTTCAGATAGCAACTATTACAAGGCACAAGCTCTGAAGAATGCTGAGGATGCCTACCAGATTCATCAAGCCCGGGTATGTATTTTTTGTATCCATGAAGTAGAAAAACAAGCAAAGTAATTGCAGAGGCAACAGTACCAGGACCTTCATAGCAGCCAAGTCAAATAGGTTAATCCAGGGGCCAGATTTGAATTTAATTCCATTGACACATTTTGTGCTAAACGAGTAGAAAACCATAGTATAAAGATTTGGGCTATAGGAACAGGCTCATTTTCTTTTTGTTTTTGACAAGTATTGTATCTTAATGTGAACTGTAAAGCCTTTTACACTACAGTTTCTTGATAAGTTAATACTCTCACCACCTTATGCATACCCTCCTCTTCCTGTTCAGACCAGATCATTTGATGAAGATGCAAAGGAGAGCCGGGCAGCTGCTCTACGGGCTGCTAACAAGTCTGGTACTGGCTTTGGAGAGAGCTACAGTTTAGCAAATCCATCTATCCGAGCAGGAGAAGATATTCCACAGCCTACCATTTTCAATGGAAAACTGAAAGGTTATCAACTGAAAGGCATGAATTGGCTGGCCAACTTATATGAGCAGGTATATTAGTCTATCTTGCTGTAAGCTCCCACAACACATCTTGCAAATTTTTATAACTTCTGGGATTATTTTAAGTCATTGGAGTAAAGTTGGCCAAAAGAATCTCCTGTTTTTAAAAATAGACTATAGTTGATCTTTAATGTATTTGGAAGAAGGAAAAAATATTAGGTAGGCCACATACTAGTGTTCTTGATTATTTAGGATGTAAGGGCTTTGACTGGGGCATTGAGTTCAGTATTCTTTGCATGGTTTATACACCTGTTTATCACTTAGATCATACATGGAGGAGACCTTTCCTGCTTGGAGTTGCATACTGTTTCAGGCTTGGGTCAGCTGAAAAACTGCATGCAGTCTTGTCCTTGTGAGTGTGCCCAGGTCACAATGGGATCATGAAGTGCAAAGAAGCTATGGGGAAAAATTAGATTGAGAGATCAATGAAATACAGTTGAGATCAGTTACGTCTCAGGAGCAGATGTAAGAGATGATAAAGTTTCAGAGTGTTGGACTTGTTACAGTGGGGCTGTTCTTCCAGTTGTTTGTAGATTAAAAAGTAGTAAAGCGAAGGTGTTTATTTATGGATCTTTTTCAGGGCATCAATGGAATCCTGGCAGATGAAATGGGTCTGGGTAAAACAGTACAAAGTATTGCTCTCCTTGCACATCTGGCTGAGGTAGGTGGATTATAGCTTGTTCCTGGGTAGTATGCTTGATAGAAGATGCCAACTTTTCACATATTGGAAATTAATTTCGGATTATAAATTTTAAATGTCTTAAAAGGTATTTTATACATTGTTTTCAAGTGGAACCATTGAAATAGTTATAAATATGTATGTCAATTTTTATTTATATGGGGTTTTAATTTATTCACGGAGTAATATTTTCTCACTTGCACTGAATATAAAAGCCTCAGGAGAGAACACATTGTATACTTGAAGGTTCACTGAGTTTTAGAGATCAAAGTGCTCAAATTGTGAGCTTTTTGGCAATTCGCATTAATTTCCATATTCTAGTGGGATTTTTTAGGAAGCATAGTGATTTTTCTGTGCCAGGGCAGACAAACAAAATAGAATACGCAACAGAAACTTACTTCTTAATGCAGAAATAAATATATTTATTTCAAAAAATAAAGGTCTTGATTACAATCCAGTCACTTGCCCTAAATAGAAGATATCAATGAAGCAAAGTTAGCTGCAGTAGTGACCAAGTGACAGTTGTGTGCATTTCTTTGTTACTGGTACTGTTGGACAAAATACTGTAAAGGTGTGCAGAGCTGAAGGTTCTTGAGCTCATCTGTATGGAAGGAGTAACAAGATAAACTTGTCTTCCTGTGACACTGCACCTTGAAGTTTTTGCAAGGTTAAATAGGGCTTTATTCTTCTGCCTCTCCCTTAGGAAGTCCAGCTTCTAACTGCTAATGTATTAATGGATCAACTCAGTTATTCGCCAGAGAGTACTGTAATTGGTGATGTGGCAGAGCAAAGACTGCAATGGCACCTGGAGTTCTTTTCCTTATCAAAATGACTGGGGCTGTTTGTGACATAAAGGTGGCAGCTCTCTGAAACAAAGGAATTTGTTCTGGGAAAAACTTCGCTGATATGAAATAAGTCTTGGTTAAATATTAGATCTTCTCTCTTTGATTTTGTACCACCCTACTGTGCTGGGAGAGCTTTGCTATGTTGCATACAGTTCCCTCTCATGTAGCCATTGTCATTTAGTAGATGTAAAGCCATATCAAACCATCTCTATATTACTTTCCTTAAATTATTTTTTTAATTTAATTTTTTATGTGTGTTTTTCAGAGGGAGAACATCTGGGGACCTTTTTTAATAATTTCACCTGCCTCTACTCTGAACAATTGGCACCAGGAGTTTGCCAGATTTGTACCTAAATTTAAGGTAATAAGCATGTCCGAGGAAGTTCTTCCTGATTTCTCAGGAGCAAACCATTTTGTTTTCTTGAGTTCTGTATAACATCTGGGTGCTTATTAACCTTGGAGTATGAAACTCTGTAATGAGCTTGTTCCTGGTATTTTTTCCATAATTCTGTGTTTTTTTCTGGAGTTTTTGGTTATCTAGGACTTCAAAATATTCTTACTTTAATCACATGACTTTCATTTTGCATCAGCCTTAAGACACCTTCTCAGTAAGGAACTGTAGCATGTTAGCAACTGGACATACAATTTTAACAGGTCTAGCAGCAGAACCAAGGATTCTGTAACAAGTTTTATATAATTTATTTAGGGTTAAAACTGTGTTTTCAGTCATTCATATGAATTTGAGTCAGATGAAGATTATATGTGAATAAATGCTAAACAGATAAAGAGAGAAGCAAAATGCAGTTATTACAGAAAAATAAAAGAACCATGGACATACAATTAATAATCAAGAAAAAGGAGAGAAGTGAACACAAATAGATGAGAACAAAAAGATTGGAAGAAAACAAATAGAGTTTTTCAGGTATATTATGATTGTGAAAACACATTAAATAGAAATATGAAGTAAATAGTAAATAGGAAGCAAGGACCTATCAGTTACTGAAAAACAAGCTGCTTACCTGTCACCTGGTGGAAAATATTGACGTGTTGCAAAAGAAAATTTGAAAAGAAATTGTACTGCTAAAACAGTAAAAATTTCCAAATTCAGAATAGACAAAAATGTCAGAAGCTTGCGGTTACATCTGCAAAGAGGAATAGATCATAGTTTAAGTAGTTAGGTTGTTAACATAGTAACCTTTGATATGAAGAAGTCTTGATTGATTTTTTTTGAAACATCAGATTTTCCTTTTTACAGAAAACAATAGAAGACACCTAGTTATGGGTAACCAGTATAACAGTAACATCAGGCTAATTGTTTGAATGTCTTGGCTACTTTAAAAAGTGCAGGGAAAAAACTTTGAACGTATTACTGTAAGTGATACTTGATTTTTTGATCTGGGGCAAGGCAAAATTAAAGGACTTAGCTTTTACCCAATGGTTTGCTTTGGAGATCCCTGATGGGACCATATGTTGGTCGTAGTGTTGTGTAGTTTGAGGTATCTGTATGAGAAGTTATGCTAGATCACAGTTCAATACTGGACTATTCAAATTACTTGTATTTTGGAATAAATTTGCATTACCAAGCCTTAAAGCAACCAATAAAGAAATACATACACTTGCGTTATTGAGGAGGTACTCAAAAGGAAAAAAAAAAGCCAAGACAACCTAAAAATAATCCATTCATGTCTTTCCATAGCCCAAAATAACAGAGACTCTTGATTAGAAAACTTGAGAGCTGTCGGCCGTTGTATCTGCTTTCTCTCACTTCCTTTGATCAGTTCACTGTATAGAATAAGCAAGCAACTGTTTATGCTTTCTCCTTCTTAGGAATGATATAGAGCAAATGTTTGAAAAATGCAGTCAGAGTGCTTGTGAAAAGATAGTTTTCTCTTTTTTGACTTAAACCTCAAACTGTTTATATCATTGTATAGCTGTTCTTTGGCATGCTGATCTTATTGCATGCTGATGTTTACCTCATCCATGAAACAAAACATATTTTAAAAAGTTTTCTAAACTTACTGTCACATGTTTACAACTTCAATCAGTCTTTTTCAACCAGTTTTGTTTCTGCCTCTAATCATACAGCAGTGTGCAGTCAGTTCTGCTTGTAGTAAACCACAGTGTATTTATGTCAATGGCAGAATATGTAAACTAAAAGACAAATCACTTTTCTATCAGCCTGGTTGTTTTACAAGTATCCTTATTTCAGAATCGTAGGAAGAGTATTCATTTAAAGGCTTTTAGAATCTGTCAGTTGAAGTTGTAAGACTTTTCACCACCTCAGAAAGCAGCATTTTCTCTCCCTCCCTCAGTCTTGGCTGACTGTAAGTCCTTCCACCAGGCAGGAGATGGCAGTACAATGTTATTGACCAGTGATGGGAGTCAGTGCTCTGCAAAGGTCTGAGTAGTAGGACTCATGCAATTTTGAACTGCAGATACAGTTTAATAGATTTCTCTGGCACTAGTGCTTGCTTTTAAAATTCTTATATTAAATATATCCAGGCCAGAAATTTTAACTTCATCTCAGGTTTTGAGGGTCAGTTCTGAAATAGAAAAGCAACAGGACTATGTGAGTTGTTAAACAGGCAACAAGCCCTCTAGTCCTCTAGGTTTAACTATAGCAGTTGAGTGCAGACCTCTTTCTGCCATAAGCAAAGTATCATTTTTAATTTTTAGAAAAACCTGACTAGAAGGTTTGTACTAAATGCTAATGGGCATTTTTAGAGTCTTAGCATTCTTTGATTAGGCTAAGTACTTTATACTTTTTCCTGGAATGCTCTTTTTCAAAGTATTTTCAAATGTTTTCTGATTTTTCTCAGTGGTAAAAAAGATAATTTCCCTTTTTGTTGTTTTGGAGAAGGAGGTATGTAATTTCGTAGACTACAGACTGAAATTTCAGGGCTGATATCCTTATTTGAAAATAATGTCTTTCTATTTTTTTTTTTAAATTTTTTTTTTTTACTGTTTCAGGTGCTACCTTACTGGGGAAATCCCCATGATAGAAAGGTGATCAGAAAGTTCTGGAGTCAGGTAATGCCACCACAAATGTGTGCTTTGACTGTCTTTCTTTGTGCAGAGTAAACCAGAAACTATTGCTATACATCACCAAACTAAACTAATGTGCAGATGCAGAGTTTCTTCATTCCTGTAGTAGCATTTTCTCTTGTGCTAAAGAGCAATACCATACAGGGCAATTCAATGCAGTGTGGAGTTCGGATGAAAAACTAGAGCTCTGTAAATAAAGCAGGAAGTTTCAGTGTCAAGGACTATTCATTCTGTTTCTATTCATCCTGAGTAACCTAACTCAGGATGCCCCAATCCAGAATCCCTGCTGTTCTGTGGAGATTGTTCGTTATTTAACAATAGCAATTTGTAGGGTTCAGCACCCAGGTCTTGTCTTCCACATTAAGAAGTGTCTGAAATTGTTCAAGGGCTGAAGTCCAGGTCCACCAGTTGAGTAACTGTGATATAATTAATTTTAAAAGTCAGCTGAGGAAAATGTAACAGTAATGAGAAGATTGTAGAACAGAAGTCTGAAATTACAGTGAACTCTCAACAATGTTTTTACATTATGTGGACATTTGTTTCTCCTTTTGCGGTTTTAGAAGACATTGTATACTCAGGATGCTCCTTTCCACGTGGTAATTACCAGCTACCAGCTGGTAGTGCAGGACGTGAAGTATTTCCAGCGAGTGAAGTGGCAGTATATGGTGCTGGATGAAGCACAAGCACTCAAGAGTAGTTCCAGGTAATAAACTAACTGGAAACAAAATCTTTTCTGTGGATCAGGCTCTTGGAGGAATATCAAGAAAGCATCAAGAGAACACTGATAGAAGTTAAAATTGACACCCATAACACCCCTATAAGCATCTAACCTAGTTGAATATCTACATAACTTTCTGACACTGCATTGATCCATTATGGTTTTTTGCATTTAGATTTTCCAAATATGTAAAATGTAATTAAAAGGTAGCTCTGGAGCAGAAACTTCTGTGGAGCACAGGGCAGTTAAAACAGTGTGAAATGTTCACTTTCCTTCCTGACTACTCACCGAATTCTGCCTGGTAAATGGTCTCTAGTCTTTAGCTTATATTGCTTATATTGGCTCCATTAAGTGCAGTATTTTGATTCCTTATTCAGTGGCACTTGTAGACAAGAATGAAGGTTAGAACCCCATGACTACTGTTGGCTGCAGTAAAGCACAATTTGTGTCATGAGACTGTGCCAGAAAATTTTCTGGGTGTGTGGTTTTTTTGTGGTTTTTTTTTTTTTAAGTAATGAATTTGTCTGTCTTTATTTCTGCAATTGCTTTCCCATAACCTTTGTCCAAGTTGCCATTGTACACAGTAAGTTGAGGACTGCTTTATGTGCAGGCTTATTCTGACCATAGTTTGTCTCTAGAGCATTCTTGGGAAGCCACCCCTCTAAGAGGATTTTAATGTATAGCTCAGCAGTCCTGCCACAGTAGCCTATACACTTCCTCTTGTGAAGTCTGAAAAATACATGACATTCTGATTCCAAGTACCTGTTTTATTTTGGAAAGTTAATTATTCTGATAATGAGATTTTATTAGTAAGCATTTGTTTTAAAAATGAGTAAAAAAGATACTTGGAAAAATAAAATAAATTACACTTTTTTGCCTTTTTTTTTTTTTTTAATTGGGAAAAGGCTACTTTTTCCTGTAGTTGTCTTTTGAAAGACTGGGGAACAGCTGCAGTAGTTTTGTCCAATGACTTCCAAAGATCATTTGGGAAACTCACTGGAAGCAATTTGCTTTAAAATACCTTATGTTTCATATCATTCTACAATTTTCTCTAGAAATGATTTTTCTTGCTTTTATTCACCAGTGTTCGTTGGAAGATCCTACTACAGTTCCAGTGTCGAAACAGATTGTTGTTGACTGGGACCCCAATCCAGAACACGATGGCTGAGGTATTTGGGAGCTCACAAGAGTGCATTTTCTTTATAACAAGGATACATACTAAATACATGTGAACAGTTGAGAAACCTGTTGTATTTTTGTGATTTTGAAATCGTGCTTGTAGCAAACCACTGGCAAACAAACATGGATCAGCTCTGGGAGGGAGAAATATGGAAACTTGCCACACATTCAAGTAAAAGTAAAACTAAAGATATTTGAAGTAATACTTAGGGTATAGGATGAAATCTAATTTTGGTGACTTTTCTTTTTGTTGGCTGAAGTAATAATGCTGTGTTTTTCACTGCCTTTTAATGGGGTTTTGTTGACATTTGTGGCATTTTGGGGGGATGCAGGAAGAAAATACAGCTGGGGTTTTGTTTAATTTTGCTATGTCTCATGATCTAGTAAAGGGATTTTGCTTATCATTTGCAAGATTTTGGGTTCCTGAATTACCTTGTCCACAATAGGATGACTTTTGCTAATCCGATGTTTTCTCTTCTCCTTTTAGCTGTGGGCCCTGCTGCATTTTATCATGCCAACACTATTTGATTCCCATGAGGAGTTCAATGAGTGGTTTTCTAAGGACATAGAGAGCCATGCAGAGAACAAATCTGCTATTGATGAGAGTGAGTGCAGTGTGTAACTGCTGTAATTTTTATATGAAGAATCTGTTGCCTTTTCAAACTAATAATGGCTGAACTTCCCATGAGATACGGTATCTAAGCATAGATGAAGCAGAGGATGAATAATGGGATTGGAACGTTATTGGATTGTTGATAGTTTATGTTAAAGTTTCTGTTTGACTGTAATATATTATGTGTAATGAATAGAAAAGCAGTGAGCACAGCACTCATTTAAAAAAAAATCAGCAGAGAAATGTCAACTCTGTGGTGTAAGAAGCTGGGAAACAGCTGAGCAGTAATGGACTTAATTCATCATAAAACACCATTTAATTTTCTACTTTGATGAAGTAATTGTTCTTTCTTTCCCTTTATTTCAGACCAGCTATCTCGCTTACACATGATCCTGAAGCCTTTCATGTTGAGAAGAATCAAGAAGGATGTGGAGAATGAACTGTCAGATAAGGTGAGAAGAAGTATTTCTGTAGGAGTATTACAGCTGTATTGTCATAGCTCTATTCTCTGATCTGATTTTTGCACTCTTTTGTCAGTCTGCACACCTGAAATTTGACTGTAGACTTCTCTTGGACATTCGCTTTCTTGCACCACATCCCAGCAGTGTCATTAGATGTGAATGTAACTGAAGAGCCTTTAATTAACAAACTTTTTTCCTTGGGCAAGCATTTTGTTACCAGTTGAAAATGAGATATCTTTAGTCTTGTTTAAGTTGACAGAAGTATCCATATTGGCAGTGAAGGAGATTGATACAGCAATGAGTGGGTGATAAACATTTCCAGTTGCCTTTGTGAAGGATTTGGCATGGGTTTAGGTTTTTTTTTTGCTTGCCTGTACAGAGAAATACACAGTGGCAACATCATGCTCTTCTCTCTTGCCAGTCTCTTAATTTCACATTGATGTTTGCAATACTAGATGATCTTGTGATCTACAGTCCCCAGGTTTTGGCACCATTGGCTGAGGGGCATCTGGCTTATTAATTTCAGTGGGCTTCCCACAGACACTGTTGTTGTGCAATGCACCCGTTGCTGTTGTGGGCTCCTGATACTCCTTATTGTGGCTCTAAGTGGGGAACTGTAGAATTGAAGTCAGATTTTAAACTGATCAGCTGCAGGTGTGATGTCAGCTTCTTAAGAATCTATTTACTTAGTTGTGTTCACATACTTTTCAAGGTCTGTCTCCTACATCATTAATTCTTCTTAAACACACCTCTTAGTTAAGTCCTTTCCAGGTTAGATCCTGAAATGCAGATCTGAATGCAACTGCCTATAACTGGGTTTTTTAAGAAAGTTGTTTTTACAAGGTGTGTTTCAGCTTTATGTACACTGATGTCGTCATCCTTCATTTTAGAGGCAGAAATGGCTAACTCTTCATTATCATTTTGCAGATTGAAATTCTTATGTACTGCCAGCAGACAAGTCGACAGAAGCTCTTGTACCAAGCTCTGAAAAACAAAATCTCTATTGATGACCTCCTGCAGTCATCAATGGGCACTACTCAGCAAGCACAGACCACCACTAGTAGTCTCATGAATCTAGTCATGCAATTTAGGAAGGTAAGGCTATTTTAAATAATAATTTTTGAAAAGTATGATAATTCATTAGTACAGAACTGAAATATGAAAGCACCATATTAAAAAAAACTGCCATAGGCAAGCAAGTTTGCGTGCAGTTCAGTTGTGTTTGGGATGCAGTGAGCATGATGTTGGGTGAAGAAGAGCTTTAGCCATATGATGTATGCATCTGCTAACTGGTTTACTTACGAAGGTTGGTTTGGTTGAAGGAAGCCATTCACTTGGGAGGAAGAGGCAATAGCTGTTATGTGAGTAGCAAAAGGTATGATGCCATATTCAAATTTGAGCAGGTACACTAAAATAACCATGCAATATTAAGCAATGCTAAAGTTTTAGTGGTCATTGGTCATGGCTGATTTGGGATGTAGATGCTGCATTGGACTAAGTTAATTCCTCCCAGGTTTTGACATGTTCTCTGTCTTACAGGTGTGCAATCACCCAGAGCTGTTTGAGCGACAAGAAACTTGGTCTCCATTTCACATCTCCCTAAAGCCATACCAGATTTCCAAGTTCATTTACCGTCATGGACAGATCAGGGTCTTTAACCACTCACGGGACAGGCAAGCCTATTCCACTTACTATCCAGTTTAGCATATTTGGTATTATTACTTACACTTACTTTATTTTTCCAACTGCTAATTAGCTCCCTTACCTGATGTACTTAAATGACATTGGCTGAGCAGTCCATTTCCTTTTAGTCATTCAGCTGTTAAACATCTGATATAGGTGCTCCTTCTTGAGGGAATCCTAATCACAGAATATCCCTTTTGATTGAGTAAGAAAGCCAGGAAGAGGAATTTAGAGTTGTTGATGATGTGTTGTAGAATTAAGCTTTAAAAGATTCTTAAAACAGAAAAATCCCCACCTGATTTCCCTTCAGTGAGTTTTTACATTCAAGTAAGCTATCAGTATCTGTCTTTTGCAACATGGTGTAACATGAGCATCTGGCAGCCTTGGCAGCTTTTAATGCTCACCAGGGATGAGGAGAATCTGCCCAAGTGCAGTTTGCTATTTTCTCCAGCTATGGCAATTCTTGATTAATTTTGTCTGCATTCAGTTATAAGAAGTGCTGAGGGAAGAGATGAGAGAGATGTGTGAAGACAAGATCGGCTTTTCTAGACATACAATGCAGTTCCACAACAATGGTGTGTCTCTGTCAAATTAGCAGCAGTTCTTGTAGACTGATGACACTTTCCTTCTACTGCTGTGCAATTCCAGATATTCAGAACGCTAAAATTCTTACAATGAAGAAGTGAATGGCTACTCTGTATCTTCTGCTGATTGTGTGATTGAACATGTTATGTGTTAACACCTTCTTAGTGATGTTCTTGGTTTTGTTCCTTTCATTTTCAGGTGGTTACGGGTTTTACTTTCACCATTTGCACCAGACCACATCCAGCAGTCTCTCTTCCACAGGAAGGGTAGGTTACAGTCTTAGGAAGCAAGTTGGATTTTAATATGTCTTCTTCAGGGGGAAGGACTGAGAGTCCAGATTAATTAGTTCTCTGAGATAATCTGGTCAGAATTTACTAGAATTTAGTTAGTGTTTGTACATACATTTCATTTGCTTAGAGAGGAAAGGATGGGGAGCAGCTGGAAGAATTTGTGGATAACTTGTCATTTACTTACTCCTTAATCCTAGTGCAGTATGTTAATTTGATCTGTCTTGTTTTAACTTGCTTCAAGAGATTAGTGCTGCCTTTTTAGTCTAATGTGAATCTTTAACAGATTCAATTCTAAGATATCTTGGATTTATTTCAGTACATTCTGTGTTGTATCTTAAACTGCCAACTTTCTTTCAACTAGAAGCTAGATGAGATACAAGTGATACAGACTCTGTCAATGAGAAAAAAACCCAGAAAAGCTGCTGATCTTGACAGATACAATTTATTATAGATGATTGAATATTTTTCCTACAAGAGCTAATTAGATCACTCAGCTACTGGGATGGGGAAGTCTTCAGAAGTATAAGGCAAGAGAGATACTGTCTGCATTACTGTGTTGAAATCTGTTAAATCTGTTAGCATGGACCTCTTCAATTGGTGTTGGGACTATGCAATGCACATGAGTGGGTGTGCAGGGCTTTTTCCTACCAATATCTGCATCTCCTTCTAACCCATTTGACTTCTGGGTGAGAGGGAGCATGTGAGACAGGCATCCTGAGGTATGCGTATTCTGGTCAGCTGTCTGGAAGGTATTTGTTCAGATTTGCAAATATGCATGCTGCCTTTTGATTCTTAATAAGTGAAACAAATGTCCTTGCTGCCTTGGACCTAGAATGTATTTCTCTTTTCTGCTAAGTCCCTTTCTCTTGTGCACACTGGAAGATGAACTGGAATGTGGAGTCAGGCAACAGAGATTCAACTTGAATTTTCAGTATTTCTAGAAGATCTAGACTAAATTAGGATCTCCTGTTTACTCACCTAGATTTTTCATGTGTCATGGAACGTGTATCCTGAATTGATGAAATAAATTTGGTTTTTAGCTATGAGTGTCTGTGAAATGTGTTGGCCTAACTTCAGTATTTCTGTGACCTAGGCATCAATGAAGAAAGCTGTTTTTCTTTCCTCCGGTTTATTGATGTCTCTCCAGCAGAAATGGCAAACCTTATGAATCAGGGACATTTAGCCAGGTAAGGCCAATTTTTTTTTTCTCCTTCTTTTAGTAATTACAGGAAAAGTATAGATGATGTCAGTCATTCCTCTCCAAACCTGCCTCCTAATATTATCATTTCTCTATCATTATCTAATACAAGAACAACTTCTAGGGTGTTCCTCCAGGTATAGGAGGCACCATTACGCAATTCAGTTTTTATACCCTTATCGCAAAACCCCTCTGTTAGAAAGAATTGACATTGTAAATACACAAGATGGTCAAAGGGCAAAAGGGGAGTTTGCTTAGGGTCACGCTGCTGGTTGCTGGTGTTATCAAGCACAAAATGCAGACTTTGGAAGGCCAGTTCAATGCAATTCTTACCAGCTGCACTTGAGCATATGTTTTAAACCCACGTGGAATAAGTTTGGGCAGTGGTAGTTGTTCTTCAGCCCTGAGCCATATTGCCTACTTTCCACATGTTGTTTTTAATGTTTAATGGAATTCTGAGCTGTAGGTTTAAAACTGTGGATTTACAGCATCAACTGTATTGTCTTGAAAGGAGAGGTGATCCTTTAAGTTACAGTGTTCTCTGTAAAGGACTCTGAGTCAAGTTAATAGTGGCTGTAAGAAAGTTGAGACTAAAAGTCTTTATTAATAAATAGAGATGTTCTACTTTAGGGCTTTGTAAGTAATACTATTTTTTGTTCTGGTTATTTTGAATTACTGTTTCTTGACTGCACTTCAGTAACATAATTCGTATTCCTCTTGATGTGTCTCAGTGTTTATGATAAATTCTGCATTCATTACACAGGTTGTTACGAATAATTTATAGGTAGAGTAATTTACAGAGAAGTCAGGGCAACTTTAAATAGTAGTGGCTAACTGGGGCTTCACCATTTTAGATTGAATGCTTCAAAGTATATTCTGATATAATCACTTAGATTCAATTAAGCCACCCTAGAAAAAATTGAAGTAAGAATAATTTGGAGATGTCTAGCAGAAATTATTTTCTGTAAGGTAGGATGCTGTAAGCCTGATATTCTGAAAAAAAAACAAACCATTTAAGTCAAATAGTTATACTGTAAATATATTGAAGCCTTTCTTTCACAAAGCAGTGAATAAAATGCATCTCCTGTGTTTTGTTTCAGATGGTTAGCTCTTTTCCTGTCTCTGAAAGCATCCTACAGGCTCCATCATATGCGTTCCTGGATGGAGACTGAAGAGAACAAAGAGCAGGGGTCATGTTTTCTGAGGAACAGGGATTTCTTGCTTGATGTAAATTTCCCACTCTCTTTCCCTAACTTGCACAGCTGCACTTTGCTGCAGGTAAGCAAAATTTCTGTGATCTGGACACAGTAGCAAATCCTTATGAGTGAGAAATGGTGCAAATCGTTCTGTCCTTATAAAACAAGGAAAATAAACTTGAAAATGGGATGACAATACTGTCTGCTTTTTTAGATACAGTTAAGAGACTTTAGAGTGCTGAACAGAAAAACAGTTTAAGCCCTATCTCCTTCTCATGTGGCATTTCATTTCAAAACTTGCTACAATGAATAAATCAGTTGATTTAGAAGGCTTCAGAATATTACTGGAGCACCAAAAGTAGGTACAGGAGCAACAGCACTAAACTCATGATTTGTCAGGGATGGACCCTATATGTAAGTTAGGAGTTTTTTCATACTGTTTTTTACTTGCCAAATGCTCATTTTCTGCCTGAAACTACTCTTTCTGTCAAATTCATTACAATGTTGCAGCAGCTGGAGAAAACAGAGACCAGCCTGACAGTGTTTTATAGTTGGTGGGCAAGCATTTTCAGTGGTGTGTTTTTACTCTGAAATTTGCTTTTGCTGCTGTTTGGTAGATCCAGATGTATTCAAATTACTGTGTAATGCAAGATCATTTTTGTTAATTTTTGGCCTAGGATATGTGTGAAGATTTTGCCTTTTTGTGACTAAATTGCAGTTGATTTCCTGAGTTAGATTAAGGCTCCATTGATGGAGTTCACTGGGAAATAAGTTCACAAAAGTGCTAGTGTGGAGTCAGGAAAGCATCTAGGGCAGTTAGCAGATATGCAGTAAAAAAATTCTTTTCTGAAACAGTGAGATTGTGCCAAATTTCTCAAGGGAATATTGCTTCTGCTCATGAGTCTGGAAGGGGAAAGGAGATAGCCAGAATTCAATTGAATATTGTGTAGAGGAAGTTGAAATTGAAGACGCATAAGCAGTAGGAAACCAACCTTGGACTTGGTGTCATGTTTTGCAGCGTTAACAGCAAAGCCAACAGAATGAGTCCTCCTAGTTATCAAACAAAGAGCCAGCCAAGTGAATGTGTGCCTGTTAACTCTGGCTGTGCTGGTATTTCAGCATGTTTCCATGTCTAGCTTGATAAAATGTCTGTGCTGTATGAACTTGCTTTCAGTTAGGTTTTTTTTGAGATTACAGTCAGCTGTCTCTATAGTGCCTGCAGTGCTTATCTCTGAGATTGTAGTGTAGCTCTGTCCTCTTGTTAATATGGTTAAGGAGAATTTGTGTGGTGTTGTGAGTGTGGCAGTAAAGAAGATGGTATCAGAAGTGGTATGCATTTAGAGAAAGTAGCATTCATTTTTACATATGTAGAAAGATCATATAAGTTTTTACATAGCCCTTGGTTTGTCATGTATGAATATGAAAATTAAAATAATTATATTTTCTGAAGGACAGAAGATGGATTAAGATGATAGATTTTAAATATAAGATGTGGAATATGCATGTGTAGGTTTTAATATTAACGATTAAATGTAAAGCATTTGGATAGGGTACAGACCCACCTATACCACAGTCTAGCAATATTTAAAATTAATTTGGTTTCTCAAAATAATTTCTATTCTTTGAGGATGTCAGTAGTTCTGTCCTAGGGGTTCCCAGGGCTGTTGACTGTGTGTAACTAATGACTTTTGCAACTAATACATTCAATACAGAAAACAGCCAGCTGAGGAGCAGAGTTCATCAGTATGTGCAATACAGTGCATTTGTGATAAGCCCAGTAAATCTAAAGGAAGACTAGCTCTCTAATTATGACAGATACTTTAAAGCTGTTTTCTAACGTGCCTGTTAGGCAAATTACCACCTGAAGTCGCTTTAAAATAAGCTATATTTACAGAATTTTGTTTGCAGAGCTTACACTTAAAACACCCAAAAAGGAGAAAAAAAAAAAAAAAAGTAGTTGGGGAGTGCAAAACATAAAGGAGAGTTGAAAAACAGCTGCTCTTTACATGCCTGTCTTTTAGCACCACACATTATTGTGAATGAAAATGAACTAACTTTTTCCATAGCCCAAACTGGAGAATCTTTAAATGTAACATTCCCCAAGATTTCCTCTTAGTCTTCGTAACATAGATCTAACTTAGTCTAGATAGTAACATGTAGGGAGTGAGGAGGGTGAGAAAAGAGGAAAAAGGAAATGGTAAAAATCTGGAAAGGCTTTTCTTAACTGCTCAGATCAGGATTTCCGATGTAAGAGACAAAGTATGAAAATACATCAGTAGAAAGAGACCCATGTATTTTTAATGGATATTTCTGAAACTGAAGTAGCATCTGTCTAAAAATAGTATGTGGTTCATCATGTAAGTGCAGAAATTGCTTGCAGAGCGTGAGGTCTCTTCATTGCCCCTGCTCAACGCCTCCACACAATATGTATTAATTTGTATGCATTGAATAATACAAAATCTGCTCTGTTTACATGAACCCTTCTCTCCTTTCCTCTCCTAATTTTATTTCTACTAAAATATTTAGGAGTGTTAATGAGCTTAAGATACTGGTAGCAATCACCCATATTTATGTGCAGCTCTATTTGCAGTATAGGAGTGCCTCTTTCAAGACTTATTTTGGATTGTTTAATTGTAGTAGATGTGTACATTCATGGGCTTTAACAATCTTCCTCTTTGGTTTTTGGCTTTGTTGTACTGAAGTATGTGAGCCATTTCAGCGCTGTGGCTGTGTTCAGTTCTATAACTTTACCCAGTCTTTTCCATGTGTTGATGGGAAGCTGGTGGGTTGATGGGTTTTCACTGTCCCTGTTATATCTGGTGATTGCTCCATTCATGAATACTTAACAGCTGCATATGTCAGAATTCAGAGGGATGTTTCTTATGTGACCTGCTCATAGTTTGTACACAGGAATCTACCACTCAAAGGCAGATTAATGCCCAGGTACAAGTATTTTTCTCTTATTTTGGATACCTTTTTGAGGCTTTATTTATGTTTCCTCCTAGGTACTTCAGTTGCCCTAAAGTCATCTTGAATGGGTCTTTGATACTGTTTTTCAAAAGAGAATTAAGTAGCAAACTTGCATAGGTTTGGAATTACAGTTTGTTAACTTCCTCTCTATCCATTTCTTGTATTCTGACTTTCCAGGAAATAATTATCACATCTCTCTATTGACTCAGTATGTCGGTGCTTGCTGTCATAAGACTTATTGGAAAGCTCTTGTGACTGCCTGCAGTGATGATGATTCTTCGTAAAACCAGCTGTACTCCCAGTGTGGGGTGGGGAAAAGAGTGGCTTTGAGCTAAAGCAGTCGTTCACTCTTCCTCCTCCTTTCATTACTCTCAGCTGCAGAACCCCACGTCTGCTGGTGCAGGCATACCCTGAAACATCCTTGTATGAGCCAGCTGTAGAAAACTTTGTATTTTCATGGCTGTTGAACTTTTTGTTGGATCAGATGTCTAGCCAAACAGGCTTCTGGAGAGGAGACAAAACTAGCACAGGAAGTGGCACACATACATACCGTGGAAAAGGACTCATCATTTTCAGCAGCAGTGTTGGAGCTCTGTTGCCACTGTTTCTGGTTTCAGATGAGTAAGCCAGCATTCATATCCATTGTACACAGGCATGTATTCCCAGCTCTGTGATTCCCACACTGCTGTTTCAGCACATGGCCTGTTTACCAGGTGGTGAAGCATGTAACTAAACACACTTGGAGCAGAGGGGGAAGGGTTTGTTTTCCTCTTGATCAGCGTCTTAATGAATACAGACAGCTAGGCCAACAAGAGGGGTCTCTGTGGGGACTGGAGTAAACATGTAAAGCAGTTGTTGCTTTTGCCAGCGTTACTGATTAAGAATTGTCAGCTGAGTAGGAGCCTGTTTTTGGGATCACTTCACATTATCCACTGTGGGCCAAGCTTTGACCTGTGCATTTGGCTTTGCTGAGTGTCAGTGAAAGACTGATGTCAGCTTTTGGCTCTCACCTTTTATATATAGAGGAGGAAATGTTCAGTCAGAGTATAAACTTTATTTTTGCCAGCTCCAGCCCATGAGTCTCACTGGCAGCAGCTGAAAGATGTGCTTGAGCACTAGGGTTGAGTGCAGGTAGTTCTGGCATGTATGTAAGGTTAGCCTATTTTTGTCGTTTGTTAAGCAGGTTCCAAATGATGTGTGCTTGCCTTCTGCATCTTGCCCAGTGAATGGAAATAAAAAGGCCCAGAATGCATGATCCATAGTAGACTCCTGCTATGAGTGTTTTCTAGCATTTTTTTGACATACATAGGAATGTATATATCCAGTGTATGACATGCTGTACAGGGCATCTGCTTCTATCATGTATCTGGATGTTTACAACTCCAAACTGGGATTTCATAAAATTGGGAGGCTCTGTAAAATAGAAGTAGCATGCCATTAACGTCGGTGCATTAGGAACTGGGGCAGAAAAATACTAAAACTTGAGATCCTGTTTATCTTTCACTTAAGTGAACTTAAGTGCTGGAGCTGCCAGAAGGGCACATCCTGTGGTCCTATGGCAGTGGGAGGTATACCTCTTAATGCTTCTAAAATTATTGCTAGTTTCCTATTCCTGTGTGTGCAGAATAATACTCTGCATACTATAGGAAACAAATATAATACAGAATTACTGATCTCTATGAATGTAGACGAGTCAGAATAAAAGCCAAGTGGCAGAAATGGCTTAGTCTATAAGCACTTTATTTCATTGTTTGATGCAGATATTTACAATAAAAAAAGGAACTATAACTGATGCAAACAAAGAAAATTTAATTCTTTGTTATTTTTCTGTGTAGAGCTGAGCATCTTCAAAGAGTTTTCCTTTCTTTAAACTATACTGAATGCCCCCACTTCTGAGTCACTGTATCTTTCTGTATCAAAACAGATACAGATACAGATACAGAACAGATACAATTTTGGCAAATTCCACGTTTTAAGCATGGGTTTGTTCATGTGTGTAACTCTGCTAGCACTTCTAAAATCTTCCGGATAAAATTTAGAGCCCTTTTGCACAGGAAAGAAGGAAAAGATTGGGAAAAAAATGCAAGTCTACAACCTTATTTAAATTCTTAGTCTTTTTTCTTTCTACAAGATTTCGTTTTAATTCAGATAAATGAGTAGCTAGAAAACACCCTGAGGGTCAGACCTACTAGAATATTCCTGGACTTCCTTCATTAGAAAAGCCAAGGTCAAAAGGTACAAAGGCGGAAAAACTTGTTTTTGGTTCCAGTTGAGCATCAAGACAAGTATTGGTATGATCTATTCTGATTGTAAACATTTCCAGATTTGAATGTTCTGATAATTATACAAAGGTTCTTCACATATTCACTGCAGGAGATGTGTAGAGTTTTCCTTATTCGAAGAGAAATACATACAGAATGTGCTTTATCTGTCTTCCTCATGGGTGGATACAAGATTTGAGAGGAGTATTTCTTCACAGACATAGTAACTTCTTAATTTTAATTTTGTTTTCAGAACCTTGTGTTCAGCAGCCACTGTAAAGCAGTTACTGGCTATTCAGATCATGTCATATATAGAAGGAAATCAGCTACCTCATGTGTACGATGCTGCCAGGTGACTGAGCTGCCGTCCTTCCTGTGCATAGCCAGTCCACGGGTAAGTCCAAGTTAAGTTGTAAATTATGTATTTTCTATTGTGTTTTAAACCTTGGTAGAATTGTGTCTTCGAACACAATGATATATGACTTTCTTTTGGTTGGGTAGAACTGTTGTGAGGATATCCTCTTTCTACGGTATTTAATAGTGGGTTTTTCGTAGGGGAAGTGACTGTAATGTGTACTGAGGGGAAAAAGAAAGTTGTAAGATGCACCCAACAGTAGTTGTTCTGAGATTTCACTTTCTCTTCTAATACCTAAAGCTATTATAGAAGAGATATTAAAGTAAATTATTAATTGATAATCCAAGAGGGAGGTTTAGATATATTATGAACAGAATGAGGTGATTGTTTCATCAATTCTGATGACAAAAGAGGACTGGGAAGCAATGCTTTTTTTGAAAAGGATGTTTATTTTCTCTCTTATGGTCCAAAGAGGAAACACCAAATTGCAAGATATAAGGATTACTCAGCTTGGCATTTTCTAGGTGTTTTGGATGTTAAATGCTACTGCGTTGGGTTGTCCATCATCTGTTAAATGTATTTTGAATTAATTTAGTTGAAGTGTCCTGGGCTGGCACAGAAGACCTTCATTAGGTCTATTGCTAGTGCATTCCAAGTTGTTGGATCTTGACAAAAGTGGACAACATCCAATTTTATCATCAGACCATCCAGATGTTACGGTCTAGTCACTGTTGAAGCTATTGCTGTAGGCCTCATCAAATGATGTCCCACTGTACTTTTGCATCTGGCTAAGGGTGGATGGCAAGCAGGACCTCACAAATACAAGCTCATTACCTACCTGCTGCTGCTGCTCAAGCTGAATTTATCTGTGTCAGCAGCTCTAGGGGCTGGGAATCCAGCTGAACTGCTCAGTCAGGTCACCTCCCCATTACAATGTCCTGCCTCACTGGAGAACAAGAGGTTATTCTGAGAGTAAAGTGTGACAACCACATTGCCTTCAAATTCCTGTGATTGGTCCCTCTTTGTACCTAAATTTGCCTCATGGATGAAGAACATGCCAAATTGCTCACCTACAGCAGAAAGGGTGGAGAGGGGCTTAGAAGGCTACAAATGAAGGGAGAAGCAAGAAGAAATCGTATCTGATGTCTATTCTAGTTAATAAAAGTTACTTGTTAATAAAAGTTACTTGTTTTGGTTTGGCAGGTGTATAAAGATGATTAAGTGTAGACATGGTTTTTTGTTTCTAGGAGTACAAAGACTTAATTTTATGCTTGTTAGAAAATGTTGGCAGGAGTGTAGAAGATCTGAAAGAGCAGAAAGAGCACATATGTTCCCAGAAACTATAGCCTTCTGTTGTTTGACCTGTGATCAATTTTGGGAAGTTAATGGAGCAAATGATAGAAATAGGAGCGTATGTTTATGTAGCAGCTGGGGAAAGCGGGTCAGTCTTCTGGCTGTGCAGGCAGTTCTCATGGGTACAGACATGTCTCAATCATTAAAAAAGTAACTTGGAGGATGGATCTTGCCTTGTCATTAAGAAGCTAATTAATCAATTTCTGAGTAATGCCATTTGGTTTAATTTTAATAGATTTCTTACACACTGGAATATTGTGTGAAGCAATTTTGGTTGTATCACAATGTCTGGAAGGTTAACTTCGCATGGAGATAAATGCAGGAAGCATTTTACAATTGCCTTAGCTAAACTAAGTTGTATGATTTAGGGTGGAAATGCATTCATACATCTGTATCATTGTATTTTTGATGTATTTCTGAACCATGACTCTTACAATCAATCAGTTTGACAATAATCTGTGACAGAGGGTTTAGTACTAAGGACTGCTCTACCTTCTGTTATGAGTAAAACCACAAAAACAAACCTGTGGGGGAAAAATTTGAAGAAAATGTGCCATGACAAAATAAAGAGGAGAGTGAACAAACTTCAATGAAAGATCTATTTTTTTAATCTGTTTCAAAAAAGTGTTGTTTTCTCTTGCAAGGTCATGTAAAAGATACAGAACTCTACCCTGGAAATATGTGCCTGTGTTCTAAAAAAAAGGAACTGATGGTAAAGATAATCTTAGGTCCTCAGAGGTCAGTCAGTTTTACATAGGATACGTAGGAAGATTAGTTCTTGTTAATGTAGAAATAGCACTGAGGCACACAGAGTTTGTCTGAAGATTGTTTCCTGCTAGCTCTTCCTTAGGTTGAGGTGTTACTGAAACATGGCTTGTAGAATCTTCTGACTTTCTTTATCTTGTAAAAATCCTGGTGTACAAATCTGTGTATTCTTTTCAGTAGGTAAGATATGCTCGTGTGTCAGAAGTCAGCCTGCTCTGTTTTGTGTGTAGTGGCTGCCTGTCCTAGGGATGGAAAATCTAGGTCCTGGAAATCAGTATGGCAAGTTGTCTGTGCTTGAAAAGAGTATTTGTTCCAGTCTGTGCAGTGTAGAAATATGAACTGAAATATGGTGGTGAATAGTGTCTCTTAAGCAACCTATCTGTACCATCATTTGTGGTTTATAGCAGTATTCAGGCGACAGAACTTGCTTGCATTTTGAATTTTTTGTATTTTGAAAGAGGTTTTGCTCTTTCTTGCAAAGGTCAAATGTATGCTTTGACTGCAGGTGGCAGTACAGGATAGCAGCAACTCGAAGAATACGTTTTAGGTAGTGGAGATGTGTTCAGAGTCTTAACACAGCCCCTTTCACTTTGCAGTGTTTTGTGTGGCTGTGTGTAAGACCCATCGGGCACGTTTTAAAATAGCTCTTGTCATCTTGAAAAGCAATGGCCTTACCATTATTTCAAAGATTGTGTGTGCTTTTTTGTTGTGGGGGGGTGTTTGTTTGCTTGTTTTTGGTGGGGAGTTTTTTTGTTCTTTTGTTTTGGGTTTTTTACTTATTATTTTTATTACATACTACAACTGTGCTCATTAATCTGTTTGAACAATTGTTTGGCCCTTGTAAAGAGAAGTCTCTATGAGATTAATTTATTCCTATGAGAACGGCTCCTGTAAAACTGGTATGGGCCGCCGTTCCAACTAGGAAACTTTGCTTAATACCTGTTACTTCGAGTTAGCTAACAAATGTTCAGAGAGGTACAGTCAACATCTAAGATACCAGGCAATCTTCTTGCTCTCTTTATCATATAGTTCTAAAGTGCAGTGTTTAAAACTGGTGATAATTCAAACGATCCATTGCTTATCATTTAGATAAGCTGTTAAAAGACTTTCATTTGCATGATACAATGTTGTATATATTATTCTCAATATGTAGCAGTTTCATTGCACCAGAGTAAGCTGGAACAAAAATTTAAGCCCCCTTCAAATACAGAAGCTTTTAATCCACAAGATGGTTCTTTTGTTGTGTTTAATGTTTCAGATGTCCCATTATTACTCTAATTCCTACCCCATATTAATTCTGCAGGAAGTCCGCTGCTTACTGTTCACCATGAAAACATGTAGGCTCCTGTGCTGTTTCTTCCTATGCTGCCCCACTTGCCTCTTTCAAATGTGAAAACTCTCACAAACTTGATTTTCTCTGTTGTTCATTTGTTACATTGCTTTTTGTAGTCTGGAGGGAATGTAATTTTGCACACTGTCAGGATTCATGACAGTGGTTTTAACTTACATGACTGTACGTGGTTTTATTTTTTTTTTAATTGTACTTCTAAAATAAAAGCAACAATGAATTCTAAATTAATGATAAATTTGCTTCTTATGTTGGTGAAGAAATTGTCATGGCATTTCAAATTTCACTTTTGCTAGCCCATACTCTAAGGTTGTTTTAATAGTAAAATCTATTTCCATTTCTATGTGAGTTTATAACACATCATTAAGTCTTTAGATAGTATGTAAAAGCTTCTACTAGCTTTTGTAAACTTGGTTATAAATAGTTTTTGTAATCACCGTAGGATGTTTTCCCAAAACAGACTTGCATTCAAAAAAGATAGAAAGAAGTTGGTAATCTGTCTTTTTTTTTTTTATTCCTGTACTAGACAGTGAATTATTTTGCATTTATATTTGCGTTAAAATGTTGTAACTGTGTTTACTTTGGATCATGGTATTTAACTCATGGTGAAGTATGTGAAGTTAAATCCAGGAGAACAGTCTGTCCTGCTGTGTACCATGGCTCAGTTTCACTTTTGGTTGTTGTCCTTTACCATGGTAAGGGAGAGATAGGACAAAGTTGCAGATTTGACAAAATCCAGCTTGTCTGCTGGAACAGTTTTTCTTTAGCACCTTGCAGCTGTTGGCATTCAGCTGTTTGGCTCATGTGCATCTTCCACTCTGTACAGATTTGGGTGGATGGGGCAGAAAAGGGGGTGTTAAACTGATGGAGCTGTTCCAGAACAGCTCACATGGCATGAAATCACACTTCCTGTGTTTGCAACACTGGTCTGTCCATCTGGGTTGTATATACTGAAACAGGTAATAGGGCATAGGATTCATAGAATACCACAAGAAAAAGAGCACTGTTTCTGTGGCCCACTTTGTTCAAAGCAGCTGTAAAGCCCAAGGAATATGCTGTTCCTTTTTTCTCCCCTTTCTAATTTATGAATCTCTCTAATTTTGGATTATCACGTGAATTTCTGTTAAGGACAATATGAGTCATTTCTGCTAATAAGATAAATACTTGATTGTGAAGAATGTAACTATAAATCTTGGCAAAAGGAGAGATAGAGCAAGGGTTTTACTCTTCTAACTTTGCTATCAGTTGTGTAGTAGTTGGCACAAGGCATAGTTTATCAAAAGGCAAGTTCTCTGTGCCTGGTCATTCATATGGTGTTTTTTGTGGTCTGGAGAGATGTTGCATTTTTGCTTGGTTTAAGCCCAACCAAAGATGGTTTTCTGTTTCTACATTTCATAATAACTTGACTTTTAAAATTTGATCCTGTGGTAGGGTACTTGAACTGGGGATTTGGCGACAGGGAGAAATGTGAACAAGAACATTGATCATTGTTATTTTGCTTGTAGGTAACAGCTGTGCCACTGGAGTTCTACTGTAATGACCGAAGTGCAGAATACGAGCGCAGGGCGATAAGGGAAGGAGGAAGTCTTGAAGCAAAGCAATGTGTAGTCCATGGATCCCCTGAACTAGCAGCTGACTGGCTGAAGCAGTGCTCCCAGTTCTTCCCAGAGCATCCAGGAGGGCTGTTAGGGATCAGGCCCCAGAACGGCTGGTCTTTTATCAGGATACCAGGTGAGTTTGGAGGTTGTAGTGGAATGGAGATGAGATAAATAAGGACATCTCTTATTTGATGGTAATTTGTGCTTGATTGTGGTCTTTTTGAAGGATTGCGGATTGGTTGTGTGTTTGTTTTTCCTTCTGAGTGAAAGTTAACCCTGTATCTTAAAATATAACATGATTTTGCGTCCTCTGGTTGAAGTAAATCTTTGATGGATACAAAAAAAATCTAATACAGGTTTTTCTAATGCTCACAAACTTATCTTTGCATGTCAGTCTTCCAAATGACTGTAAAGAGATAGACTTGATTACTAGAGCACAGTCTGCTCTCACAACCAAATACTGTTTTGAGGCTGGAGATAGGAAGATTGTATAAAAAGTTAAAAACATGCCTTGCCTCCTAAGGTGTTGGATGAGGTTCATATTGTCCTAAAAGATTGGTCTACCTAGTGAAAAGGTTAGAATTGCTTGTAGCAGTCTACCATGAGAAGGATGGGTTTGAGGACCAAGTTCAGAGGAAATTGGCCTGGAAAATAAGGCACGAGGGATTTACTGAATTTTGATTGAGATAAAGAAGACTTATTCATATTTCCTTGTAAAGTGAGAAAAAGCTACCGATGTACCAATAAAATAAATGTACTTTATTTTTTATTAGAATTAGACTAAAGTAATCCAATATCTCACAGGGTTTGATAGCCAGTACTGTGGTGACTTTCATGGGCCAGACATACTCTAGCTGTCAGAAGATGGTCCTGAGCAGCAAGCAGAATTCTGCAGAAAGTACTAGAGATCTGATAGATAGCCAAGAGGAAAAACAGCTTACACTGCCAGATGCAGAGTTATTCCCAGACCCTTTTGGGTCAAGGATGTTTGGCAGGGGAAGTTACTACAGTAAAGGGAAAATGGCCTTTTGCTTGCCACAGTCCAGTTTAAGAAGGTACTTTCTTAAGTATTTGGAGTCATTTGAAGCACATGCACATTTGTACCTAAGTAACAGGGAAACCATTTTTCATGAGCTTGCACTGGTTTAATACTCAGTCTTAGCTGATGATTTTATAATTTCTTCTGGAATTCCCTTAATTGTTTGCCAGTTATTTGGAAAAAGAAAAATTAATCTCTGTAGCAGAAATGTGGGAAGTATTGAAGAAATAAATTATCCATATAGGACATGGATAGAGAAATGCAGAAAGGTAGCCAATGCAGAAAAGACATGGGGCTGCACTCTCTTGGAAGACTTCCATTTTAAGCTGGAGACTTTGTTATCAGCAAAAAAAAATTAGGGAAATAAAGGTAGGGTACAAGAAATGTTCAGGAGTGAAAGAGTAGGTGCAAGGTTAGGCAAATTGTTGTCAAAGCACAACAGAATTTGGTTGAGAAGGAAGTTGGGATGAGTCTGTTACATAAGGCTGGCTTAATTTAGGAAGTGTTGGACCTAGAGGTGGGGTAAGAAAGTAGTTTTTTACAGCTGTGTTTTAATTCAGTGGAAAGTAGCATTTAAACTTAAACTTGCTCTAAGAGGAGAGGGCACACACCACAACAGGACGGCTGTGTTCATAGGTGCAGAAACAAGCAGTGTCTTACAGAAAGTGAGTGGTGCGCTAAACAAGCCATTTGTAAGGCTGAAGTCTTAGCAAATGTCAAATGGAACGGTTGCTGTGAAGGTCTGTGGCAAAATAGGTGACAAGAAGAAAAGGGGGACACCTCTCTCTCTCTCTTAAACCCTGATCTTTCCTCTCCCAGACTCCATGTTCCCAGTACTCTGGCAGCAGTCTCAGTTGTGATCACTGTGGGAATCTCTTGAGGTTTTTCCTGTTCTTTGAAAGAAAAATGGTCCTGGATTAAATGGCAGGAAGTGTCTGAGTCCTTTTAGTATCGATAAAAAGCACCGGCCTCACTGGCTGTTTACTGTGAGAGCCAGCTAGCTCCTCACTGACCCCATTGTGCCATCAGGAGGGGAACCAGGGGTGTCAACTGGAACCCAGGCTTTATCTCTCTTTCCTTTGCTTTTTGCATGTCCAGAGGCACTTTTTCTCATTCTCCAGAGAGCGCTGAGCCCAGCTACAGTCATCAGCCAGAGCTCCTGACAAAGGTTATTCTGAGTCATAATCATTTGTAACTATTCTTCCCAGGCCCACTGTATCCCCTTGTAGATAATTTATGTCCATATCCTAGTATGGCTGGAGGCAGTTGGGTTTGGATTTTTTTCAGACTGAAAACCATTTGGTCTGTTCATTTTTCTTGTTTATTTTATGCTGTGCTGAGGAACCCAAAAATTATGTCCTAGGGAGAGCTCTTTGACAATGCAGTATGGGACCTCTATCTCCTGACTGACTTAAAGTTTTAAAAGTTCCTTTAAACAAAAAACCAAGCCAAAACAAACAAAAAACCAAAACAAAAACAACCAAAAAACAACACCCACAACAAAAACACCAAAGAATTTGTCATTTGAAGTTGTTGCTGATCATTAAAAGTAAAAACATGTAGAAGTCCAAATTCGGGAAATCCCCTTTAAAAAAATAATAGTTTGTCTTTTTCTTCTCCTAGGTAAGAGAAAATTAGAGATAGAAGTGAGATAAACTAGAGGTGGAAGATGCGGGTTTTTTTCTCTTTTGAATAATTTTAGTGTTTTCTGAAGATGGCATAAGTAAAGTACATTTTCTGTTACCATTTTCCAGAATTTGTTGTTTAAAGCACTAGATGGCAGGCTTTCAGCATGGAAAAATACTTCATCTTGGAAAACACAATGGCATCAGGATAGCATGCTTAAAGGTGCCTGGTTAAGGACGAATGATTTTCTCTTCCAGAGATGATAAATCTCTTTTTTGTTAGTACTGTTTTGCTCTCCTAAAAAAACCCTGAAAAACTTTCTCTTCAGTGCAGTCTGCTCTGCTGCGAAGATATGGGATGACTTACGAACTGTTAACGAGTTGCTAACTTTTCAGATCATCTGCAAATAAACTCTTTATTTGTAATTTGCATTTCATTGCAATTTAAAAATAGTAACTTACACAATGGAGACTTCGGGAGCCAGCAGCAAAGGACACGCATCATTTCCAGTTAGCAAAGCTTATTTCTACTTATTCATGCCTTTATGAAAAAAACAGTAGCATTTTGCTTTTGGAAACTTGCTAAAATGTTAATCTGATCCTGTCAACACTGACTTTTGAATAGACCCTGTTGGTTCTGCATTTTCTTCCTGTTAGATAGCTTTTGGTTAATAATCATGTTAGTTTGTCACATATAGCTAGACTTTTCATGTAGCTTCACTCAATATAATTTGTTCTGAAAAAGTAAGCTGACCAATTAGAATGAAAGCAGAATTCATGGTGGTATTTATAATTAAAGGAAATAATAACATTTTGTATAAAGAGTAAACACTGCTGTTGTACAGAGGTTTTGGCTTCCATGGGCGTATTTTAAAACCAACTGGCTATAAGTCATTTTGATTCTGCTTAATTGCCAGAGTTGAAAATTTGCTTTTCCTTAGAAGAATGGATGAAGCTATTAATGATTTATATGTAACTGAGACTGAATGCTGTTCTAGAGAGGAGTGCATCATTATACATTATGTTGCACTTAGAGCAAATGCCAGCCTGATGTGTGGGCTTGAGTTTTCCTTGCAGTATTTCCTTGGCTCGGCTCTCCAGTTAATGGATTCCCTAAGGTAGTTGCTAACGGTTCAAGCAATGACGTGGTACTTGCTCTGGACAGAGCAAGATCATGGCTGCCAAAAGGAAGAGCAAAAGGGGGAAAAGCAGTCACTTTCTAGATAGGCAGACAAGCAAGAAAGAGCTGACCCGTCTTGTCTTGGGTTCTCAGCTAGTGAACTGCAAGTGCATCGTTTTAAAACTACCATAGGAGAGAGCATTCACAGCATCGATTTATAGGGCAAACTAATTATTTTAAACCATATGGAAATTATTTTAAACCATATGGAAATTCAAAATTTTTTTAATTTCAGAAATGAGACGGTTGCTTGTGTTTTCTGATCTTCTGATGCAGATTCCAGCATCAAATCCATTATTTATATTTAAGCTAAAGATATTTTTGAGAGAGAGCAACTGCATTCCTGCTTTTCTCAGCAAGCCTGTAGCTGTACTTGCAGGAATTGCTTACTACTCTGCCACATCACTGCACACCTACCACATCACTTTGGTGCTCATGGACTGTGTTGACTGCTGTCTGCTTTCTAAGATCTTCTAAGAAGTGTTGCTATGTGATCTGTGCTTCTCTCTTCTACTAGTATGAACCTGCTTTTGGTTATATTAAAATGCATGGTGGTCAGATGAAAGAAAAATAATTTTGTATACAACTTTTTTTTTTTTAATTGAGATATTGGCTTAGACAGTTAATTGCCTTACAGAAAGCCGAATTTTCTTCAGCCCAAGAGTTAATTCATTCTATGAAGCAGGAAGTATGCAAAAGTGTTACCTGCTAGACATTAGAGAACATTCATTACCTGCTAGACATGTTGAAAATACTTGGGTTCTGTACTAGCCTGCACCATCTGCAGTTGCCAGCTTTCCGTTTTGGCTGTAAACCTAAGACATCCAGAAGAATAGAGCATCATCAATGCCCTTTCCAACAGATAGTTTTTTGGAAGAAAATTTCTCTTCATCCTCTTTCAACAGTAATGTATTGTTTACTGAAGTTTACGTACAGAATGTACAAACAGGAAGATCTCCTTCCTGAAAAATACTTCATGAGCAGTGCTGAAATAGAGAGGACATTAAGTATAAAATCTGAAGTGACTGAAAAGATTGCCATCTGGAAACATTTCTTATAAAAAACAAAAGAAAAAAAATAAAGTGCAAAAAAAAAAAAAAAGCAGAGGCCAGGGAAGAACAAGGCAGTGCTGTGAGGGGGTTGTTGCTTTACAGTGACTTAGACAACTGTTCTTCTTTTCTGGGATGGTGAAGGGTTTTTGGTCTGAAGAGGATAAGTCTAAAGCTCAGCAGCAGGTAGCAGCAAATGTGCAAAGGACAGCATTTTCATGTGCAAAGTGGAAAATATTTCTTCAAGTGTCAAGGCATACAGTGCTTGTTGATCTGGTCAGAATGAAACCTTAGATGAAGGATACGGCTGTCCAAAAAAGGATTGAGCCTGTACTTGAGATCAGTCTGTAATGAGATTTTGCCAGGTGGAGCATGTAGGTATGCTCCCATCCCAGCAAACAAAGTTACTGTAACCGTTGTGATTTTAAGTATCAGCCAGAAGGGATGTTGCAGTTTATTCCATCACACTTCCTTACTTCATAGATTATAATGCATTGAAGTGCTAGCAAAACTTAGAAGATAACTTGTTGCATGTATCTGGGTTTGCTTGGTTAATTACCTGCTTTTCTTCTATTTCTTTTTAGATAAAGAGAGTCTGATCACTGACAGTGGGAAACTTCATGCTCTTGATCTTCTATTGACACGGCTGAAATCTCAAGGACACAGAGTTCTCATTTACTCCCAGATGACGCGGATGATTGACTTACTGGAGGTAGGAGAACTATAGCTGACAGAAGACAAATTAGGAAGATGGAGATTCAGCAACACTGTTTTGGAGAAAGAACAATAATTTGTATGCAGCAAACCTGACATAAAATTACTCTACCAGAGGATACACAGTTAATGGATTAATATGAGAATATAAGAACTGCCACACAAAGTTAGAAGGTCCAACTTAGTGTTCTACTGGTAGTAGTGGTACAGGATATGGTACAAGGAAAGTGTACAAGAATAGTGGTGCTTCATCGTTACTCACTCAATTTCCAGCAGTTTGCAGTTCAAGGTGTGAAAAACGAGATTCACTTCTTAGATTTTAGGAAAGAGGTTTAATAAAAGATAAGACAATTACGAGATAAGGAAAAAAAGCAAAGTACAGCTGGTCGGGTGACTTGGCATTTAGCCAAGTCCACAAATTGCTATTTCATAGGTTTTCTTTAAATACCCTTTCTGTTGTATCAGTCTGTTGAATATTCATATTTTTCCATAAACTAGTTTCCATATTCCAGGGACTGTTTTGCATGGACCCTTCTTGGGTCCATCTTTTTAGAGCATGCGTGTTTCTTAGTTGTGTCTTCATTATCACCTCCAGATTGGGCCTTGGTCCATGCTTTCTTCAGATGGGAGATGCTGATAGTTGGTGTATCAATAGCAGAGTCTTCTTTACGTGTTCACTGGATGTTATCCTAGCTAAACAGACAGTTTAAGCATACTCTATCACTACTACCACTATGCCTAATTTTCTTTACTAACAGCAGAAATAAAAACTTAGATCCTTACCACAAAGTTATTAATCATATAGCACACATCTTGCAAAAAGCCAACTTTATAATAGTCATTTATAACAAAGGGGTTTCTGAACCAAGTATGCCTCCTATATACTCAGTAGTCCAACATGGATTCTTCTTCCATGAAGTTGTTCGTTTGCATCTTGACACCTTGTTAGGTGTTGGCATTTGCAGTTCCCTATGGCAAGGAGTTGTACGGCTTAATTATCCTCTTCTGCTAGTTTGACCTTCTTCCTTTTTTTATTTGGTACCTACATGCCCTTTTATTGGAAGGAAGGAGGAGAACAGTGGTAAATTTTACAGTGTTTATGTTGCTTGTAATTTCACAGACTTTTACCGTTTCCCTCTAATACATGATTCCTCTGCAGAAGTTCTGTAAACATTAAGAGGTTCTCTGGCATATGGGATAGGAAAGAAGTAAGGAATGAAGTCATAACTTACAATTCAAAAGCAAACATTCTGCCTCTGAAGAAAAAAAAAAATATTTATTTGATGAGCAGCCGTGGCACCAAAGGGCTAAGATACTGTCTTCCCCACAATAAACTGAAGAGAAAAAGTGAGAAGCCTGAATCAATGGCTGCCTAAGTCATGAGCTCTGTATGAACAGGAGAGTATTTTAAGGTCAGCAGTTAATAGTTCAGTAACAAATCACAAGCTGAATTTTGTTTTTGCTGCTGTGAGGAAAAACAGAACTTGCATGGTTGCAATTCTGTAAAGTTGGCACTTTGCCTAGCATTGCTTTGTATGCCTCTTTTTTTGGCAAACATTGGACATGGTGTAGGTTTGTTGATACCCTGCATTACACCATGAAGCTCATAAAGCTGTTTAGTGCTTCTGTCTTTTCTCTTAGCATTCCATTTGGAAGGCTTGTGAGCACACCATTTTGCTATTTCATCTCTTGAATGTTCAACTTCACGTGTCTTTTGTTATCCAAATACGCCACCTACTAAGTTCTCTGTTTTTCTTTCTCTCCACCCAAGTGACAGAAGCTGAAGTTAAGCAAGCTAAAAATCAAATAAGGACTCCATTAATAAGAAAATCCTTGCAAAAGTTGTGTATCTTTAGATACTTACTTTTTTTCCTGATCTATCAAGATATATCTGCCTACTTGAAGATGAAAAAACACAGGATGTCTTTTTAACAGTATTTGGATAATATTTCACTAACTTAATCTATGCTGGACAGAGAGCACAAAGCACATTGTTTACAAAGTTATAAATCCATGTTTGTTTTATATAACTTCATCTGAATAGCTGCTGGGTAGTTTAGCCATTATAAACTGACAGGTATAAATATAAAGAGGAAAATTATTTTCTTTCAACAGAATAGGATAAACTATAATTTCAGTATTGTTTTTTCATGCAGATATGTATTTCATACTTTGAAAGATTTTGCTTGTTTTTCTCCATGTGATTTCTTTCTTCTGTAAGAGTAATTGTTTATGGTTTCAGTGGGAATCAGATTGTATTCATGAGATGTGGGGTCAAATTATGTTCTGCATGAAGTAAAATGTCTTTCAGTTATACTCTACTGAAAATTAATGAGTTGTGTGAAAACATAAGAGTAATCAATTTAGTCTGTGAAATAATATGAAGGGAAAATGTTTTCCTGAGAAAGTATCAGTGTGGAAGCCCAGAAGAGCAGTGGCTTGAGCAGCTGCATCCTACTCCATTCTTACCATCCTCAGGTCATTGTGTGTTGTTTGTTTCCTGTATAGGTGCTCTGTTGCAAGGGTTTAACTGTTTGTCCAGACTGATGTTTCTGGTGGTTTGGTGACCCCTTACACTAAACAAGACTGGCAGGTAGATTTTTCAAGCAGGTCTAATACAAGGATCTCTATGTGAAACTGAAGCCTCCCTGTGAGGCTTCCCCCCACCCTATCATTCCCTGTGGGGAACTAGAAAAATGAGCAGTCATCAAGTACTTTCCTCAGTTGCAGCAGAGACCAGGTATATTTACTTCTAAATATCTTCTTTGCCATCAGAGTTCTCTCTTTAGCTAAAAGCATGCCATTTCGATGAGTGATCAGAATACTGGACTGCTGAGAAGTGTAGTATGAATTGCAGTGTGGAGTACTTTTTTTCTGTGTTGAAAGAGTGTATTGTTAATATTTGGGAAAGTACTGCACAAAACCAGTTCATGGCAAAAGGATGTTTCATATGGGCACTGTTACACTACTGTGAAGTATTCACCTTGATCAGAGGAAGGTGGATGGAGGCAGACCAGAACCTGTTAGATGATTAGCTATGGGCTAATGTACAAAGCTAGTTTGCAGACCTGGGGGAATAAATTCCTGTACTGCAGGCATACAGTAGCTTGTCCTTTTGCACTTTGTGCCTTTGTGGGAAATTATCTGAAGTGTTGAATAAGGATAAATGCACCTGCTGGAATGAAAGAAGTTATTTTCTGTTTGTGCTAAAGTTTGTTTAGAAGACAGATAATGAAAAGATGGTTAACAGATAAGGGAAGACTAAATCAAGATCAAAAGGTTGAATCATCATAAAGGCAAATGAAGACAGTAACAAAGAAGTGAAAGGAAAAGGTTCTTGAGATAATAGTAAAAGAACTGATCTAATCTGGTAAAAAGGTGGCATAGTGCCTAACTGACAACTTTATCACTCTGGTTTTAGTTGGTGACAGAAACCTGTAATAGAAATTGAATAAATTAATAGGTAATTAGGATTTGTTTGTCTGTGTGGTGAAGGAGCTGTTCTCTGCTTTGAATTTCTGTTGTTGTACTCCAGAAATCCTACTAGTCATGAGCTGTGTTTCATAGAGGTAGTCCAAGAGTGGATTTGGCCATTTTCACACTGTTTTATTTACCTGATTTTCTCTTTCATCTGCCTCACGTTGAAGCTTGCTTCCTCTGGATCAGGAAGCATCATTTTTTCCTTGCCTTTACTCTCAGAACCAGTCTTAAAGGTGCAGAACTTATTATCCAGCAGAAACAGAACAGACGATTGGGGATGCAAGCATCATAAAGTCATCCTAGGACATTCAGGCTTTTTTCTCAGTTTCCTTATAATATGGCAGCTCTTTCACTATTTCTGCACAATACAAAGGGATCAGGAGCCCTGAAGGATAGGTGAAAAGGAGAACTGGGCATGGTACTGTCAGAAGGCTAATTAGAATGCAAGCACTGCTGTATCTTCTCATAGCACATCAGTTCTGTGTCTTCTGAGCACTGTGTCTTGGAGCAAGATGAATCCAATAGTTCGTGCTGCTAAAGCACTGTCTGTTCCTTTCCATCTTCATTTGCACTAAAGGCATCTCAAAAAGACTCACGCACCAGCATGGTTAAACCTAACTCACGTAACCAGTAGGTGTTGCATCTTGTCAGCCAAACAAGAATTCCATTGTTTAAGCACCCCAGAGGTGCTTGCTTTCCAGGAAAACTCTGTGGTTATTTGAGCTTTGTATGTAATTCAGATTTTATTGGTAGTTGCACAGGTATCAAAAAATGCTGAGAACCTTAGAGCCTGAAAAATGTGTCTCAGTGGAAAAAGCCTTTGCTTACAGCATTTCTAACTGATGCCATTTGATTGGTGTCTCAGGCAATGGTTTCAGTTCCACTGCTTGGCAGGAGCTGTGGGCTGACACAGCAGTGTAATGTTCTAGTGTTGTTGTATGCAGGAGATTCACAGGCTGAGATACAGCCTGGACAGATATTATACAGCACCAGGTTTTTAAAACCACTAGTCAGATGGTATAAAATCATCAGGGAGCAGGTGCAATTGGTTTGTTTGGAAAGGTTTGCTTGCACAGTAAAAACTTGGGATTTAGTAAAAATTTAGACTCTGTAAAAATGAACTTCCCATTTTAGTGATTTTTGTTTACCTATTTATTTATAGGAAAAGGCATGTACCATGTCTGCAGTGCAGCAAATGTATCCCCAACTCTGAACTGACATTGTCATTTATCTCTTACATGAGATGCAGAAGCTGACATATGATTGAGTTGCTTTAATTTCTGGATTGTGTTATTGTCAAGTATTGCTTACAGAACATTTGTTGATGGTGTTTATAGAATCTTGTAATTAGCAATCCTATTTTTATTGTGTGTTTGGGGGGTTCTGAAAGAATCCAGATTGAACAGTTTCAAGAACAACTGTATCTTTTTGGTGCATGTTCTTTGCAGGAATACATGGTTTATAGGAAACATACCTACATGAGATTGGATGGCTCTTCAAAGATTTCTGAACGAAGGGACATGGTGGCAGATTTTCAGAACAGGTAATGTATTTTGCAAGGTGGGTTTATGCTAAAATGTACCTAGGAAATTGGTGTAATATGTAGTGGAAATAAATGAAATCTGCATTTATCTTTCCTTTTATCAAATTGACCTCATTTATCTGAAACAGTTTCTTGGTGATTTGCTGACCAGTAGTCAGTGGTGTTGATAAGAATCTGTGAGAGACTACTGGAAGCAGTTTTGGTGTAGCCACCTATTGTACTTCTTCCAATCCAAATAGGCTGTTGCTTTGAAAGAAGCTCAATAGAAAAGCAGCAAATATCCAGTGGTTATTAAATGTTTTGACAATTGGCACTATAAAGATGAGACTGAAAATCTTGCATATGTTAGAGTATTGAAAGTGACCTACTTTTCTGCAAACCCCATACCATTTAACTATATTTTACTAATGAACCTTAAACTAGTATACAAAAGATAAAATGGGAATTTTATTAGCTAGAAAGGTAGGGTAGCTCTTCTCATTTAGTAAACCAAAATGGATCCTGACAATTTTAATGAGTGAATCAGGGGACATTGCTTATAATGATTGAGTTTATGGCTATTATGTTCCCTTTTATTCATGAGGTATGGCTTGATACAATGTCATTTTGGTATGGTAGTTCACAGTATGGTTATCCTTCCTGTATGTTGATGTGAGCTTGTAAGAAGGCCATTTTCCTATTTCAGTGGAGTTAGGTTCATGAATAGTTGTTTATTGCAAAATTCACATAGGGTGAAAGCAACATTCTAGACTTGAGAAAATTCCTTATGTTAGTGGTCCCAAAGTATTGTAGCTGAAGATGGGAGGTCAAAGCCTTTCAGGTCACTGGTTCTTGAGGCTGACAGGCCTGAAGGACTGTGTTGCGGTGATGAGTCTTCTATTGAATTTGAACTGTGCTCAGAAGTAAGCAAGAGGACCTTTCTTTCTGCCTATTTCCAGGTGTCAGAAACAAATTCCTTGCAGTTTATGATGTCCTCCTGGAATCCTGACACTTCCTTCTCTTATAAGGCCCTTTAACCAAAAGAAGTGAAAAAAATTGTTTTATTAATGAACAGAATTTGTTTTTAATAACGAATAAAACAACTGAAGAAAAATAATAATTTCAGCAGGAAATCCCTTTGAAATGTAGGTCAGCCAGTCTAAACAAGAATTCCTATTAAAACGTTAGTTGAGTTCCTCTTATACATGATATACTTATGAGAAATATTTCCAGGAAAAAAAGCATGACTGAGACTAAACTATTCTGCAGGATATCCTTGCAAAGTGCTGAAAATATATGGCTGTGGGATGATAATTTGTTCACGTAGTCTCTGGCTCTGTCCACTTTCCTTCCCATATGGCATATCCAGAAGCATTTCACAGATGGATGTTCAGGTGACTCTCTATACACACATCCCACTATTGTTACAAGAGAACAGGTGACCTGGCCAAGGATTACCTTCAGTGCAAACAGGCACCTGGTGACTCCTTTGGCTTTGTTACCTGCAAGGTAAAGTCTGAAGATTGACAGCTTGGTTTTAGTTCCTTCCCATTCATTCAGCAAGTTTCTGGTACTTTCCTGATTTCACATTTGCTGAGTTGTTCAGGTAGTGTAGTTCCAAAAGGATGTGGCATCCTAAACTGTCTTCTCTTAAGCTGAGGACAATGTATCAATGTCTTTGGAGTCCTTACTAGTCAGTCTGTTCACAGATCCATAAAGTATTGAACACTTCTCAATACTACTGACACTGCAGAGACACTAGTGCAGTTCACAACCTTAGCAGAAACTCTGATTTTGCTATTATCACTTGAGTTTTCATCAGTACTTGGTCATGCTACATATAAGATTGTCTCCTTGTTTGTTCTGTTCAAAGCACCAAATTTAGAACAAAATTTGCATCTACACAGTTTTGACTTCTATTCTTTTTTATCAGTTGAGTATCATTAAGGCAAGATGTCTTTAACATCAGGTCAGTTCTGTGAAACAATAGGTTGTTTTTTGTCTATATGAAATCTTAATTTCTTGTGTGGGCAAGATAAACAAGCCCTGGTTTGTTTTGGTACAGATTAATAAACTGCTATTGCGAATTGAATGTTTACATGTTCAGACAGTCCTCATTTGTAGATTACCTTCTTTCACTCTTTCATGTTTTTTTCCCTTGACCACAAATAAACAGCACAAAGTGTTCTGAACTGTTCAGGTAATAGAAATAGCCCTGGTTGCTTCATATGGGTCAAAAATTGCTTCTGTGGTTATTTCTAGTTCATGCACAAAATAAGGGGTTTAATCTCTTTCCTCTACAGGAATGATATTTTCGTGTTCCTGTTAAGTACAAGAGCTGGAGGCTTGGGCATTAACCTTACAGCGGCAGATACGGTGGGTGAAATTTGATAACAATTTATGTGGGAAAGTGGGTCATTCTGTGCAAAAGTTGGCACTCTCTTTCCCATACTGATCAATATTTTTAGTACTGCCATTCACATTGTGAAATCGCGTAGCCTGTTCACTTTGTGACTTGCAGTGTAATATTATCCTGATGATAAAATTGTAGAATATTAGACATTTCGGTACACAGTTTCTGGTTACACTTGGAAATTTCTTCCCACTCCACACCTACTTCGGCACCAGAGTCCAGAAAGAAGTTGGATTACTGAAAGGATTTACAGGTGCAAAGAAACAGCATTCACTGTATGAATGACCCTTTGCTCCTAAGGTTCCGTTGCAAACACACCAGTGGAGTAGTTACCCTTTTTTTCTGTGCCCAGAAGAATGAAACAGTGCCTGCAAAAGTAGGAAACTATTTGTAGTTGAGGATCAGCTACTCAGGAAGGGTAAATTTCTTCCTCTGAGGTGTAAAGACAGACTGATTTAGGTGAATTGCAAGGATTTGCACTCTGGAGCAGCTGCTGCTAATCACTAGGGAAGGAATAGTGATGAACCCCATTCATCTTTTCATTAACAGCTATTCTTGTGCTTCTGACCTGCACCTGGCGTGCTTGCAGATTTGACCTCAAGTCTGTAGCCACACAAAACCAAAGATCTCTGAATCAAAAAATCCTGTCATATCTTGCTGTCAGTCATAAGAAATCAAAAGAAAACAAGTATCTGTAGGATTTCCAGGGTTTAAAAGACGAAATAAATAGATGGTAGCTCGGGCAGGCTGCTTGCTTGAGCACTTATAGGTCTGTGTTTTTCTGTGTAACTTTCTTAATACTTTGCTTTGCTGTCTAAAATTTTTTAAAATTACTTTGGTTTTTATGCTTATTGTGCATAAAGTACTGTTAGAGGGATAGTGCAGTGTGAATTCAATGTGGCATTTAAGTTTTTCATAGTCAAAGTACTAGAAATATTACTTTATCTAGGTTTTGAATAAAAACTGGAGTATTTTTGCATGAAATTCTGGTATGATGGATGGTAAGTAACACTAAAATGCATCCATTATGTGGTTAGTCTACGATTATTCCTTGATAGGGATTTAATGTGATAAAAAACTTAGGAATTTTGTGCCTCACCATCAGGTCTGTTTAAGAAGATACTAAAGATGTTCTGTGGAAGTTGAAACATTTGGAGTGCCGCTTAGTTTGAATTCACTTGAAATGCGGTGGAAGAGACTTCGCAGGGCTGGGAAAGGCTAGTTTAACACAGCCTACAGTGGGGCTGTAATTCTGTGAAACATGACTGAATTTTTATTGTTATGAGTATACTGGATTTCTGTTTAATCACCAGCTGCTCTAAACGTATGTTCTTATTTAATCCTTTCTGGTGTTGCCTTGCAGGTAATTTTCTATGACAGTGACTGGAACCCAACGGTTGACCAGCAGGCCATGGACCGGGCCCACAGGCTGGGTCAGACCAAACAGGTCACCGTGTACCGCTTGATTTGTAAAGGGACCATTGAGGAGCGCATCCTACAGCGGGCTAAGGAAAAGAGTGAGGTAGGGATAAGGAACTCACCTGGAGCAAGTTACAGCAATGGGATCATAAAGCACGTATCAACTTGAGTAAAGAGAGAAAAAGTGTCTGCAGGGAGACAGAAGAGAAGGCAAAAGGAAGTGTCATTGTTCAGCTATCTGTCTCTAACACGGCAACAGTTCAGTGACATTATATGAACTGGAAAGAAGCTAATTATTTACAGTATGACTTCATGAAAACCTTTTCTTATGTTGCAGTGAAACTAATCAGCCTTCTTTAAGACTAGGGCTTCTGTCTTTGCTGTGTCAGTTACTGATTCCTCTCATGTTACACAACAGCTGATTTTTTTATAAAGGATATTTGGAAGGTAATCAAGTGGAAATTATTTGAGGTGTGAGGGTTGCCAGAAAAGCTCAGTGTCCTACAGCGCTAAGCAGTAGTGTACTAGGAACTTTAGACTTTGGAATTTAGAGAATACCTAGGGAGATCCATTTTTTTGGTAGCAGTAGGTACAATATATACAACATTCAGATGTTTTGTGTACTTGGAGTTTCTTCTAGCTTTCGTCTTACTCAGATGCTGCTCATGATGCTGCAGCAACTGAATGCATTCGCATTTCCCTTGTTGAAACCATTTTTTCTGAAATACTGCACTGAAGTTAACTGAATTCAGCCTGAAAATTAGGTGTAGCCTTCTGCAGGTGATCCAAATCACTGAAATTGCCTTATGTTAAAGCTTGTTCTCTTCTCTTAAGTTAGAACTCCTCTTAGTTGTTGGGATTTTAAATACATTTGTAGTAATGGAGGGCAAATGAATTGCTTAAACTGCAGCACCGACTCAGGATGGAGATAGAATTTTCAGTCAAGGAGACTAGAAGTGTTGTACCCTCTAAGAATGTGATCTTCATGATCCTCTGTGCAGTTACTTGAAATTTTGAATGGGTAAATTATACTTCAGAGGGCTGTTGCTGTATCTTTGTTTTGTTTTGTTCAGCAGTATTTTTATTAATACTATTATAATTTGTAGTTTTATTACATACTGCTTGAGAAAAAAATGTAACTTTCCATAAGGGAAAGTTCTCTGCTTTTGTCTCAGTTGCTAACCCTGAAATTTTGCTACTAACTTTGGTATGATAGGGGAATTTGATCAAGTCTGACTTGGAGAGATGTACTTGCATAATTTTTGCAGCTGGCTTTCAGTGATGGGCAGTGAGAAATGTTTCATGGCTGCTTTGACTAATTTTTCTTCCCTTGGTTTTTTCCTTCCAGATTCAACGAATGGTTATTTCAGGTGGCAATTTCAAACCTGACACCTTGAAGCCAAAAGAAGTGGTCAGCCTTCTGCTGGATGATGAGGAACTAGAAAAGAAATGTATGTGAAATTGGTGTTTCAGCAATTCCCCCATTTTCCACTTCATTACCTTATTAAATCTATGTTTTTATCTCTACAAACACATGTACTGCTGATAACAACTTCTGTTTCCTGTCTCTTTTTGTATTGCCAGCTCTTGTTAGTACAAGCTGGTTTGATATCACTGCTGAGCTGAATGAAATTGTGCAGAATGAGACATGATTGTGTGATTAAGTTTTTATTGGCACTCATTCAGGATCATTACATTGTTCCTGAATGACAGAGCTTTGACATGACAAGAAAAGTATTAGTGAAAGTGCTGTATTTCATCATATTTTTGAAGTTAGAGGCATAGTCTTTCATGTTGCTTAAAAGAAGAATTTCCCTGTAAGACTTTTTAGTCACTTGGAAACAAATAGTTTTAATAGAGTAATGTTTTCAATGTGTTTTAGTTTCAATACAACTGACTTTTCTTCTCTGTTCTGTTGGAATTAGAACTTCTAGTGAGAGTCAAAGAAGGATAGGAAATATCTTTCCAGCAGTGACAGCTTTGTATTTTTTTTTGAACAGTGCGTCAGCGTCAAGAAGAGAAGAGACAGCAGGAAGAAACAAATCGTGTGAAGGAACGTAAACGTAAAAGGGAAAAATATGCTGAGAAGGTATTTAGATACAGAAAAGTTGTCATGTGTCAGTGATAGAGCCAGAAGAGCTTCAGGGTCACTGTGAGGCAATGTGGAAACATTTTATGCCAAGGCAGTCTTAATGAATAAACTCTTGCCTTCACTGTTGAAAGTCAGTCTGTGGCAGTTCCTTACACAGGAGAGGGATGTTACAAAATAAGTAATGCATAGTTACCTGTATTTTAGTCATTAGCAACTTCAAAAATAGGGCAGTACTGCCTGTCCAAGCAAACCTGACAATCATTAAATTGGTGACTTTATCAAGATTTTGTTCTGCAAGGACAGCACCAAACATGGATAAAACCCATAAAGCTATGAGGCTTCTATGGAACTAGGGAAGATTAGTTTGGTTAAAAAGCATCCCTAAAAACCAGTTTATGAAAATTCTGCGTTTTTAAGACAGGGAGGCCTTGCATTAATTAATAGGAATTTTGTGTAATGGTAAAGAATTTCAAGCTCACTCCAAATGGTACTAGAAATCGAAGTAATTTTATAAGAGTAATACTCCATCATTCCAGCTATTTTATGGAGAAAAACAAAAAATACCCCTTCTGAAATCTAAAGAAGGAGCATTTAGGGGATCTGTTACCATATCCTTCAGAAACTTGTTTTGAGAAATTCTTCATGGGGCATTCCTTGAGTTAAAATACTGCACTGGATTTTGAGATCTTGGGTTGCTTGTTCCCATTCTTCTGTTTCATTGCCTTTTCATCCCTGGTATTATTTCATTTATTTCAGAAGAAGAAGGAAGATGAATTGGACGGGAAGAGGAAGAAAGAGAACATGAACCTTGTGATCCCATTTGTTCCCTCAGCTGATAACTCCAACCTGTCTGCTGATGGGGATGACTCTTTCATTAGTGTAGACTCTGCCATGCCCAGTCCTTTCAGTGAGGTAAGACTCACTGCTGCTTTAACCCACATACTGTTTCAGTTGTGGCCCTACATCTTCCAGGATTCTTGCTGTCTGTTACTTTAGCTCTTGTAGAGCTTTGAGTGTGTGGGGAAGTGATGTGCCTTAAAGGTGAACCATGCAAATGAAAATAGTTTATTGAAAGTGAACAGCTGCTACTAAGCTGTCCTAGAGCTCCTCATGTTATTTGACATTCTGTTATTCCCCCCTTCCTTCATTCTCTACCTCCCTTTTGTTACAGTGGATTTATGCCCTGACTTTGCTCCCTTCCAGTCCATGAAATTTTTCCACTCTTAACTGGAGTCCCACTTTCTTGTCCCTTTTTCCTGCCTTTCTCATGCTCACATTTATAACCATGTGCCCTTTCCCATACCAATATATTCCATAGCAAAGACACTCTGCTGCTGAGCCAAACAGTATCCCTCAAATAGCTCCTTGACATTCTTTTAAGTACCCCTTACTAGCCACATCTGTGTCTTCATCTCTGCTTCCTGACTTGCATCGGGTTCTGAATTACTGTGATTTTTCTCCTCTGGAATTTAAATAAAAAATTCTCAGTGCCACACATCTTATTTTCCTTCATCTGTGTGTAAAGAATTGCAAATTGGTTTTAGCAGCAAATGTGCCATGTCAATTAGGATTTCTGTATTGTAGTGTTCCTTTATTGATCAAGATTTTTGTTAGCAGTGGTACTCGGTTAAGAATCCTATTTTCTCTTTTGCAGTTGATAATGCAGTTGAACAGCACTTTACTTACATCTCTGCTGAGCCCATTAGTCTTTTGCTTCGTAACTTAACACGTATTTTCATGAATTGAAATTAAATAGCAAGTGGACGTCTTTACTGCTGCTCAGCATGTAAATAAAGTGTGATGTGATCAGGCAGATGATGTATCATGCTCATGCTGCTATTGTAGAGAAAATGGGAAAGAATGAGTACCAATTACTTGGGATTGTATAGGTTTTGAAGATCTTAGTATTTTTGTACCCTTTCCTAACCTGAGAAGCTAATGGCTTTGTTCTCTGTCACGTTTAGATATCCATCAGCAGTGAATTACATATGGGCTCTATCCCTCCCGATGAGAGCAGTAATGATATGCTTGTGATTGTGGATGATCCAGCTTCTTCAGCACCTCAGTCAAGGGCAACAAACTCTCCTGCTTCCATTACTGGCTCAGTTTCAGACACTGTGAATGGTCAGTACTCTTGTCTTGATTGATTACTGATGTTTATTAAACCTTGACTTTGCATGGCTAAGTGATAGTTTTCTGCATTTTATCCAGGCTATATGAAGGGTTGTCAAGATTTAGGGGGAAAATAATTGCCTTTCCATTGTGAAGTTACTTCTGATTTGATAGGAAGTCTGTTTATAGTCTGTCATTACCACACTTACCTCTTTTCTGTGTTAGTTATTTCAAAACATTGTGTCCTTTGTTCCTATGTTAGGGAGAGCTCTCCTTCCCTTAAGTTTTTAACCAAATTACATACAGCCACAGAACTATTACTCTGTAAGCTTTTCCTTGAATTTGGTGTTGCATTAATAATTAGTTCTCTATCTCCAGTGGGGTGTTGGAGTAAATTCTTTCAAGTGTAATGTAGTTTTAAGTAATGTCCAGTGGTTTTAGTTACTGTGGTTTTCCACAATGAAATAAGTAGAATCATAGTTCTTGCTGAGTTTCTTCAGAGATGGCAGATGGAGGATAACTGCATCTCAATATTCAAATAAGAAAGTGCATCATCCTGAAGTAGAACTGGGAATCCTCCACCTCTTTGTAGGTTGGATTCATAATAATACAAGTGTTGCAGTTAATATGATACTGTTGCTGAAGAGTGAAGCTTTGTATACATAATTTCTTTTCATGAGGCCGCTTCTTGCTCACAGTATCCCTGTTACTGTAAATGCCACATAGAAACAGTATTAATGTAACTGGTAGGCAGCTTTGATGCTGCACCCACTTGTGAGGCATGTGAAACACTGTGAGTCACAGTTTTAACATTCTGTCCTTGTTCAGGCGTTTCAATGCAAGATCCATCTCTCGCTGCGAGAGGCCAGTCAAGTCGAAGCCGAGGTCGTCCCAAAGGTGGCTCCAAAGGTGGCACTGGGAAAGGCAGGAGCCGGAAGTCGATAGCAGGGAGCGCAGCGGCGATGGCAGGGGCCAAGGCGGGGGCAGCGGCGGCCTCTGCGGCAGCGTACGCAGCCTACGGGTACAACGTCTCCAAAGGTACGTGGGGCACCAGGCTGCCCAGAGCACAGCCAGCCTGAGCTTGTGTGATGGCTGCTTACAGCCCGTCAGGAGATAGCTTAAAAGTGTTAAAAGTGTGGTTGGTATTACTTGTCCATTATATTCTGAGATGCAGGCAATACGGAAGTGTGACATGGTAAGGGTGTGAGAGGATAGCTAGTTTTACCTCAGATGACCTTGAGTTTTGTCTGCCCTTAGAATTATCTCATACCAAATATTTTTTCTGTTGGTTTTTTTGTAGGTTTGGGGTTATTTTTAATGTGGTGTTCAGACAGATCAGATAGTGTTGTTCATGCCATGTGCTTTTCCTGTATTGCGTCATGTTGAAGTTACAGTATCGCGTAGCAAAACCTGCTAAACTGATGATTGAGCTGCAGCTTTACACCAGCTGAAGATAGCCCAGGGTATAACTGTAAGATGTTTTATATCTTAAGGACATCCCTCTTTATTGAATTGTCATAAGTCATGAATACAGAGTAGTATTAGGATTGATTATTAATACATTGTCTGCTGTTGAAGAACCACAGGTGGAATAATACACTCATGTAGAATGTGATTCTCTTTTCTGTTGCTAGGCATGTCTGCAAGTAGCCCTCTACAAACAGCAATCATTCGGCCTTCCGGACTTGCAGATTTTGGACCTTCAAGCGCCTCCTCTCCCTTGAGCTCCCCTTTGAGCAAAGGAAACAGTGTTTGTGGGACCCCCAAAAGTTTAAACCTGACCAGCAGTCTCATATCAGAAACTTCAATTCGGAAGCAAAGCAAAGGTGCCCACCCCTCAGGTGGTCGGTAGTAATTTTGAACCCCCAAAGCTTGTCTGAGCTGTGTTGGCTTTCAGAGTAGACCACCCTGCCAGTTGAAGGCATGCTAACAAATGCCTTGTTGCTGTCCAGCACGTGTGTGGAAAGAAAATCAAAGCACAATGGGAGTGGGTGGTTGATGTGAGCACTTTGATTATGTATTCCAAAAAACTATCTTTGCAGGCACTGCAAGGAGAGAAGGGAGTCTGGGGTAAGAAAGTGTCCAACTACTGCTTGCAATATCCTGCAGCTGTGTGTGCTTGAAGTCACACCAGTATACTTCCTCTCTTGTAGCCTGAGGTGGAGCCCAGCATTAATTTTGTCTTACGAAATCAGTATCTGAACCCCAGGAGAATCCTGTAGAGTTAGAAGACATTTCTGTCCTGGCAGCTGGTCAGTGAACATGCAGGAGTAATTGGGGGCTATGTTGAAGATGATGTGTGATCAGAAAAATTCTTGGGTTCTTCTGGTGTGGGTCTCTGGGTTCTTTAAAGACTTGAAATTCAGAGGAAGGTGTCTCAGGTGGTTTCCAGGGAGCAGACTCTTTTCAGCACCATTTGTCAGGAAGATGTTCAGAGCTGCAGAATACAGGGAGTGCTGTCAGGCCTTGTGAGAGCAGTAGCACAGCCTCTGCTTCACACAGTGGAAGAAACCACAGGCCAGTGATTGGTTTGCATTTCAGAGTTCTCATCAGCACAAACACTCACCATGTTCAGAATGAGTTCTCTCATTTTTGAGGTGCACAGAACTCTTAAAAGCTTAGAAGCAAAATAATGTTGTATTTGTACAAATCTTGAGGAGGAAAACTCAAGTGCTGGGGAGGAGTTTGTGCTGCTTCTCTCACCATGCCGTAGCAGAGCATGGATCTGCACCTTGCAGTGCTATGAGAGGAGCAATGGAAAACAGTCCTGAGAGAGAGAAAGAGAACTGTGCCATTCCCTCTTCCAGCCAAATCCTGGGAAAAAAAATTGTCTCATATCCCAGCCATCCCATTGACTGTTCTTACAATGTGTTTTTCCTTCATCTTTGTGATCATCACACATCCTGGCGTGGTTGAGTTCACCGCAGTTTGCGGGCGGTAGCCGTGTCCCATGAGGCTGATAGAAGGCAGTGCTGCCAGCACCCATCCATGTTCTTGTTCCCTGGTTGCTCCTTCCCCATTCTTGATGCACAAACCCTGCCCGTAGCCCCTTGCTTTGCTGTAAGCGTTGTCTGCATTGCACTGAGATTTAGGTGTGGGACAGTTGTTCTGTCTCACACATTGAATTAAGAGGCTATCCTGCCGGGGCACTTTCATCCCTTGAGAGAAGCAAGTTGAGTTGCAGGACTGGGCTGTGACAGTGGAAGATGATTTTTTTATTATTATTATAATTTTTTTCTGACCCCAAATCCTTTGCCTGGCGTCCTACAGTGTAGAGCGAGTGCTTCCTGTTGGTTCTGCCTCTAATTTGCACACCTGAAAATAGCAGAACTGAGTTTAGTTAGATTGATTTTTGAACAGATTTGCAGGGGATAATTGAGGGGGAGGTGATGTTTAATTAACTCATGAAGACTTCCCCCTTCCCCTTCTATTCACATGTATATATGATATTTAGAGGGAATCAGACAAATGCCAAGCCTTTTTTTCTCTTTGAATGTGCTGTCTATTTTTGTAACTGAACTTGTACATATGTATAAAGAGAGACACATCTTTCTTTTACTAACTGGAGGAGAAAATCTTAAATAAAATGGAGTGAGATAATTTTATGTAAATCAGTGTCTTTGTGGTTTTTATGCATGTAGCTGTATGAATGAGAGGATTAGGGAAGAGAGCATGGAGGGGTGTGCATCTGGAAGTGCTTCTGGAGACAAACGCTGCTCAGTGTAAAGCTCTAGAGTGTCTGTGCTCTGCCAAGTATCATGTTTGTAACACCTTCAGTTACAACTGTACCCTTCTCCCATGCTTGTATTCACTGATTACCTCATAATATATTTTGGAGTAAGTGTGCAGCAGATCACAAGAAAACAGAAGGAACTATAATATATGTAATTTTGCAGTACCTGAACTTCAGTGGTTCAGTTCATACAGTTGATTGTTGAGACATCATTCTCTTATAATTATTTCTTTTCTTTTCCTTTTTCTTTCTTTCCAGTGGGAGTTAAAAGGACTTTTTTTAAATGCAGTCTTGATCTCCAAACGGCTAGACAGTTGCATTAATTTATAATCCAAAGTGGAGAGAAAAAAAAATTTATAATTTTAAAAGCTTACGAAAATGTAATATGTACTGTCACATCCTATACTTTTGGAAGATTAAATCATTTATCTTTAAAACACTGATAAATATAACAATAAAATATGTATTTAAGAGTATAAATGTATTTATAATATATTTATACGATAAATTATTAAATATATTTAACATAGCATAAATAAAATAAACATATTTTAAATCATTTAATCTTCAAGACAAACAGCGAATTACATCACAAGTTGTGGCAAAAGCAGTGGTAGCCCGTCTACTTGCACAGTTTGTGTCAGGCTGAGAAGTTCAGGAAGATCTAATGTAGTTGTAAAATAAATGAACTGACATTCAATTTCAACATTCTTGGTACTATGCACCATAAGAGAAAAGATTCTGTAATGTTATGGCTGTCCTAGTCTAATTTCTTGGTTTGGGGAAGGAAGTAGTGCTGTAAAAAGACAAAGACTAGGAATTATTCTTAAGAAGGTGGAAGTAGTTTTGTAATCAATACCTGGGGAACACTTCAGTTGAAGTGAGCAAATGGGTGTGCACGCTGAAGCTTTGTTCTTTATCATTTCTTCTGAGCATCTTTTCACTCCAGCTATATGTTATGCACTTACATGATTAATGGTAGAGAAAGTCACCTTACTCCGAGAGATAAGGTATTTGCTGAAGGTGGACACAATGTTTGAATGAACTGATTTTTGTGTATTGAGGTGGAATGGTGAAATAGCTGTCACTATGGTTTGGGTGATGTTGGGAGTGCTGTGTATTCATCATGCTAGTTGATTATAGCATTTTACTCACTAATTACTATAAAACTGTTAAATACAGTTCACTGATCAATGCTACTATTGAAGACCCTTAAAGGTGATAATTTTCTTAGGTCCTGAGAAGTTAGGACTTAAATCAAAAGTGTTGCAGTGTCCCAGCCTGACACACATTTTTGTAGTTTAGCCTACAAGGGTTGTCTAGTTCAGAAGGGTCCCCAGAACACCCTTTGTCCCCTAGCCTGCATTTTCTCTTTTCTGTTATGGCTCAAGTCTGCTGTCCTTTTTATTTAGCCACTAAATTTCCTTTTCTTATCCCGCAAAGAGATGAACAGGTTACTGCAGGATGATTTGAACTGGGAACTGCTTTAATTCTCAGGATATTATTGCTGCACTGTCCAAATGTAGTGTTATTTCTGTGCCTTCTCCCCTCTCTGTCGCATGCTTTCCCCACCACAGTGTCCCTGCTCTTCACTGTCCTGTGTCCCCTTTGTAGAAAGCTGCTTGTCTGCCTAGAGCTGTATCTTGCTTTATTTCCATAGCCCCAAAGTATTTCCTTCAGCAGCATTTCCCGGGGGGAGGCATGCAAAGCTCAGTGGGAAAGGCTCCATGCAGCAGGAATAGGGATCTGCACCACTTTGATTGTAGCTCAGGAGCAGCCGAGTTGCAGCTGAGGGGAGGAAGAGCACAATTGATAAAATCACTCTGGAGCAGGATGTGGAACAGTGTAATTTGGGAAGTGCTGCCCTGTGACCACTGCACTGCATGTCCTGTCCTGGTCTCCTCAGTGGAGTGAGCTAGCTTCTGCTCCCAGACAGACTTACAGCTTCTCACTTCTGCCTCCCTTTTTTTTGTTAACTCTCCAGTCTGCAACACACATTTTAACTCTCAGGGAGCCTTACAGGCATGTCTTGTGCTCCCCTTCCTGCTTGGGGAGGGATGGTGGCGCACGCCCTCCTGTCCTCTGGAAATTTCTGTTGGGAGTGGCTGGAAAACAATTTGTAGCTCTCTACCCAAAAGGATGCTGCTTGCATGTAAAGTATACCCTGAGACATATGTACTAAAATAAAGGTATTATCTTATGCTCCTAGAATTGTGAAGGATTTATTTTTTATTTGCAGCCTGCACCAGTTGCATAGAGTGAATGAGAGGGGAAGGGATGATTCAGCCTTTCTCTCGGGAGCATCTATTAAGACAATTCACGTGGCCCAGCTCTCAGATTCAGCCAGCAGATCTGTAGAGTAAACAAGATGTTCTTGTAGCACTCACATTAGCATGTGCTCCTCTGAAAAGCATCCAGCAAGTGCCTCTTGAAATGGAGGTATGCATGATAAGATGAATTGGGTTTCCTCCAGTTTCAGCCTTCTCTTCATTCCTGCCTACCCCTTCAGAAAAGTGTAGTTACTCCAAAGCTAATGGGCCTTCCAGGCATTTTGTACTGTACTCTATTTATAGAATGTTGTTCTTGGGGCATATGAGGGAATTCTTTTGCATCCTAAGCATGAGGAAGTGTTTCAGTACTCAGGTATGAAACAATGACTCCTTCCTTCCTCTGCTGATGAGCATCCCTGATAGAATGAGGGATGAAAACATTGGAACACGGAGGGGAAGAAAACATTGGAACACCACTTGGTCTTCTTGAGTTTCCTGTGGACTGTCTCTTCCTTTGTCAGTATTCTTGTTCTGTTAGGTCTGCTGTATTTAACAGGCGACCATGAGCGCTGCTAAACATCCAAGCACTACAGTCTCCCTTGTCATCTCTGCAACTGTTTTTTGCAAGCAGTTGTTTATTTCCTCCCTGTCCTCAACCTTATCCAACTCTTTTTAAGACCCAAGTGTTTCTTCAATGCTTATGTTTGGTTGGGGAAATGCTTCTGTCCAAAGTATTAACTTTTAAATGCATGACCCTTATGCCTTGCACCTCTGTTGTGAGGACTGTGAATTAAGTTAAAGATAAGCATAAGAGAAAAACTCACTGTTGCTCGGAGATTAGAAATCACTTGGAAATTTACTGCTGCTTTGGATTGTCTCACAAAACTGATTTTTGCACTATTTGTTAAATTTATTTAAATTTTATTATTCATAACAAGAAACTAGCAGCTTTCTTCTCAAGATGTGTTTAAGAAATGCTCTCCTATTGGGTGAAGCAAATCCTGTTAATCTCACCTCTCATCTATTCCTATAGTTCCTCAGATGTATCCCTACATGTTAACTTCCTAAATGGATCTTCCTCTAGGAAGAAATACATCACAAGTGGGAGCCCTCCCTCCATACCATGGTAAGATGTCACCTGTCTTTCAGGTGACTGTCCTTCAGGTTTCTTTTCAAGCGTGGTGTTACAATTTCTCTTGATGTTACAGCAGAGCTCAAACACAGAAACATTCATTTTTATTCAGTTTAGTGAGTAGATTTTAGAGTGTTGCAGCTGCTGCGTATAGACAAGTGGGTTTATGCTGCTTGTTCTTCAACAATGTTCCCGGAGAACTCCTCTCCCAGGTATGCTCTTTGCTGAGGAAGAACATTTGTGTTTGCTGGGAATAACTGTTACCTAATTCACAGCCTTCTGTAATTCAAGTAACTTTCCTCCACTGCTGAGTCAAAACTTGTATCAGGATTGGTCTAAACCCATCTGAGTTCCTCACAGAAGTGCTTCCAAAGCAGTCACCTTTGGCAGCCCTTGCCCTCCCCACAGTCAGTTGGAAGCGGCAGCGCAGAGTGCCTGTCTATATTTCACTCAGCCTATGGAAGGCTGATGGGTTTTTTTTTTAAATGGGAGAGTCAGCAAATTTCACACGTAGTTGGCTGAATGTTGCTTTGGTTTTTTTTTTAAACTACATTAAGCTTTTGGCGTGTGACTGCAATTAGCGACGTGCTGATCAGCGGAGCGTGCTTCTGCACAGTAAATGCAATGGCACGTGGCCCGACACACCCTTGAGTGACACTTCATTGTCTGTGACAAAGCTCCCACGTTTGCCTTTGCAAGCAGGGGAAACAGAAGAGATGTTCAGGCTATATGAACCTTCAGAGAACTTTGAAAACTAACAGCCAAAAACCTGTTTTGGGGGGTTACTTCATGCATCTGGTGAGTTCTAATGGGAGGGCCCTTCTGAGTTTTGTTTTTCTTGCTGCTCCTGATCTTTCCGTAGAGTTAATGTGAACACTTTTTTGAACAACATTTGCATTCCTGCAGACCTCCCTCTTCTTGCCATTTAATCTAGATTTTTCTTTGATTTAATATTATTTACAATCATAGTACTATGGTATTTTGTAGAACTATAGAATGGTTTTGGTTGGAAGGGACCTTAAATATCACCTAGTTTCAAACTCCCTGCCATGGGTAGGGACACTATTTTTGTTGAAGTGGATCTTGAAATAGCTCTAAAGGTACATAATGGGATATTCCAGTCTCTGGATTTCAAGGGCCCCTGACACAGTAAGTCAGCTTCACAATGTCTGTTTGTTCAGATGACTGCAGTCTTTCATCATTTTCTGCATGTTCAGAGTTTGGAAGAAATTACTGTAACTAACTTGCAGTCCAAATTTTACTGAGATATTTATTGAATCTGGTTAGCACAAAAAATATTTTTTTCTTAGTATTTTAGTAATTTGACACTCAGATCAATTCCAATTGACTAACTGGATGCTTACTGACATTGTGATGCTGTAATGCACAAGGTGGTTTCTAAAACGGTGTTGACTTGGGACTGGAAATCCTGACAATTCCTTTTATTGGCTACTTTGAATTGGTTTATATGATTTTGAGTTGAAACAATCAATCATGACCATTTCAGCTTCCCTGGCTTTGATAACTTGCTGTTAGCATATGCAATCAGGGGTATATATTGTATAATTAATGTCATTTAGTTTCACTGCAGTTTGCTGTCCTTTGTATCATTGTGTCTGTCTGGAATCAAATAAATACCAAGAGTGAGAACTGGTTTGGAAGAATATTGACAGACAGATAAAAGAAGCCCAGTTCTGCCTTGCAGTGATATAATTGATAGCATATGGGAAAAGTAATGTTGTTTAAATGTTTAATTTAGACCAGATCTCATGTTTGAGATGTTACAGGAATCAAGACAAATGAGAAGTTTGGAACTGTCAGCAGGTAAAAGAGCTTTAGATACTGCAAGAAATTTGAGTGATGCCTATAAAGCAAAAGCATCTCAAGCTATATAAAAATGTTTCTCTGCTGAGCTTAAATTTTAGTTGCTTTGGTATGTGAAAGTGTAAGAATGCTGAGAACAAATCATTAAACTTGCAACCACACAGATCCTCACTGAAAAAAATGCAAACATGAGAGTTTTCATGAAAATATGAGATGACTCTTGCATGTTTGCATCAGGATGTAGTGCTGATTACAGGAGCACACACTTATCTCTTTTCCAGTGTGGTATCACTGAACACACAATGTACAGTTCCAAGTACTCTGAAAAAAACATCATCCCTCAATATTGCATAATGTGCTTTGAAAGTCACTGGACGCTTTTGAAATCATATTCTTGATGTCTCAGCTCCCCATCTGTACAATAGAAATTACACCTCTTCACAAATGTCTCATGAAGAGAAATTTAAGCTTTCCAAGGTGTCACAGGGATATGCAGATGTTGCTATTGTGATTTGCCAGAGAAAAGTCAAAGTGGGGAATAGTCCCCCTGGATTTGTGTGCATAAAGGCGTAAACAAATACGTGACCATACAAGAGAAAAAGGAATCGAACTGCTGCTCACTTTTAACATCCTCCCATCAAATGAAATGAGGCAGCAATACTCCGGGGAAAAGAAGAGTGGGTATTTATTCTGAATTAGCCTAGTCCCACAGTTACTATTTTTTCTCAGTCCTGAGCTCATCTGCCCTCAAATTATAGGATGTGTTCCTAGGAATAGATTCAATATATATGTAGTTTAGAGACAGAAATGCTGCCAGAATCAACTGTGCTGTGCAGCAGTGGGAAAAACATTTCATCTGGCTCCTGCCTAACATGTCCAGAGGTAATTGAGTCTCTTAACAGTTGCTGTCAAAGGAAAGATGAAAAGCAGCATCTATCATAGCTGTGGGGAGCTGGGCACTCCTGCACTTTTCCCTCTCTAAAAACGGGTCTGTGTGTTTGTGGAGAGAAACAACTTGAAGTAAAACACACTCCTATAAAGCAGAGCAAAGAATGAATGTATGTGTAATCTAAAATGGATTTATGTATAATCAAAGAGCCTACTAGCTGTTTGAAACATACTTTTGGCTCTATTTTACTTAAAGAAATGCGTACTTCACTGGAAAACAAGAATAAGAGAGATATCAGCCCCATGACGCCAGTAGAAGCACCCAGAGGACAGAGCTGCTGACCCCAGCTGTCTGTAACTGGATCCCCCACCCCTGTGCACCTCCAGCACATCCAACAACGTGCCAGCCGCAGTCCCGGGAGGTCACTTGCCGCGCTGGCTGTCGCTTGGTGCGGTGACTCGGGGTGGCACACGTGCCAGCGCTGCCGCTCGTCAGGCGCCCGCGGGCCGGGCAGAGGTGGGCAGCACCTGCCTTTCCTGGCCAGCCCCGGGGGCCAGGGCGGCACCTGCTCCCTCCTCCCCTCCCGGGGGATCCGGACTCCCTCGGTGCGGACTCGGAGTTTGGAAAGGCTGGTGCACCGTCTACACAAGGAGGGGATGAAAAGCTGCTTTTAGCAGTTCGTTGTGTAAGTGTTTTCAAATGTCACGTATGGTTTGTGTAGACAGAGTTTAGTATCAGCAAGCTGGCTGTGGTTGCCCCCCAGACGGTTCGTTTGTAGACGAGGTTATAATTGCTGTAAGTGGGCTGGATGTGTGTCTGTGAAATGACGTCCATCTTGTCTGTGCTGTTGGTGTCTCTCAGTCCACAGCCTCAACTTGAGGCAAAGCAGAGAACTGAGGCCAGAACACAGTGAAACCCAGTGCTCACGCCATCCTGGACCATTCCCTAGCCTCCCTTCACCCATGGATGAGGGCACCTGGTGCCAGTGAGCACACGGCATGGTGCTGTGTGCAGCTGGTGGGGAAGCCCCTGGTCTGCAGAGACGCTGGAAGTGCAAAGCGTGGGCAGGTGCCCAGTGTGCCAGAGCTCTCTGCTTGCAGGGCACAGATGAGCTGCACATACCCAGCACGTGCCCAGCCAGCTCATTGTGTTTCTGAAAGTCAGCCTTGCTAACCAGCACGGGTACATGAAACCTCTCCTCTCCAAACTCTCCAAAAGTCACCCTCTGAACTTGCCTTTTTGTGAGTGAAACTCTGACAGATTTCCAGGTGCCTCAGTAGCTGATACCTGCTTGTGGACAAAGCAGCACTCTGGGTCTTGCTCCTGCTATGTGAGCCAGCAGGATTTGGGTAGTGGGATAAAAACTTCCCCTTTCCTTTGGTGACAGACGTTTTAAGTGCCGATAGCTATCAAGTGACTCTTCAGTTGTCAGGCTTAGGCCAAACTGATCCCTGGTGGTTTTAATTGAAGCTTCATGGAAATGAGTCCTTTTAAAACAGTGAGGTGAAGGAGGCAAAAAGCAGCATAAACAGGAGGACATAAGAGAGAAGTCTTTGTTCTTGTGTTCCCAGAGCAGCCCAGCGTGGTCTGGGAACAGTGTGGTGTCCCCAGCTAGGAAAACAGCACCTCTGTCTTTGAACTTCCCTGACCTTTTACGTTATTTCAGTCTCATTCTCTAGAGTTCAAGGTACTGGCTGTGCTTCAGGAATTCACAAGCATAAACACTCATCAGTGTGGCTGGCACTACGATGAGATGAAAAGGGAGTTGAGAAAGGATAAAACACATCCAAAAGCCAAACAAAAAGTGTACAGGGTTTGTAAACAAAGCATGTAGAGCTTCCCCAGTGCTGCCCAGAGTGCCCACTTCCTTCCGCCCTCCCTCCCCTCCAGGGCTCAAGGCTCCTTCAAAGCCACAAGGGGCTTCTCTCATAATTTTAATATAGAGTATAAATCAGGGAGGTTTTTACCTAAGACAAGGCAACTAGTTAGTAGGAAATTCCTAAGTCCTTTGAGCAGCAGCTAGTTTTGCTGCAAGTGTAGTTTTTCCACAGCCTGACTGTAAATCAATTTTGTTAATCCCTTCCTGGTCCTCCCATGCACAGGGACTGATTCTGTACTGAGCTGGGCTGAGTGCTGGTGGCACATCACTGCTCAGTCATGCACCAGGACTGCACTTTTTTATGCTGCCTCAGTCCTTAGGTTCTAAAAAAACATTTGGATTTGGTGCTACTGAAGTCTGTGCCCTGTCCTGAAAACTAGCAGCATCAAAGTGAGAAGGACGTCTGACTCAAGGAACATCTCCCATCCAAGTTCTGCTCATTTGTTTTCCCTCCTGCCTTTGGGCTAAAATTACTGCACTAAATGTGATAAAACATTAAAAGTTTCAACCCTAGACTGACTACTAGATTTTGGGATGTGTCAGCTTTGCCCCCATTCTGGCACTGAACTATCTGGAATGTGTTACATGGAGAAGAGTCAAAGCACACAGGTGACAGTGTCTGGATACTTTATCCAAGTCTATCTCCCTTGTCCTGGAGCAGTGTGCACCCACTAGACCCTCTTTCTTTCCCCTGCTTTTTTTTCCCTTGAAGTGGGAGCAGAAGAACAGGCTATTACTGAGCCAGATGTGGTTTTTGGACATACCCACCCTGTGTTCAGTGTGCACGAAGCGCCTCAGCTGCCAGGGGAGTGCTGGCCAGCACAGCCTATGCAGGAGGAACACCAGCTGCTCTCACTTGCTCTGGCTGCAGGAACTGACCTGGAGCAGTGATAAGATTTTTTTGGGGTTCTATTTTTTTGCTATTCCTCTGCCTGTGAAACATCTGTAGGTAATTAAATCCATATTTCAGCGTGTCTCTTGAGCAGCAAGCTGACACATATGGAATAATTTGTGCTACATACAACCAGCTGCAGTTCCTCTAACAGATGGTAAGTCTAGTGAGTGCCATTCCCTGTGACTTGCAGGCCACCTGCAAGACTTTATCTGCCACACAGGGAGCCTCTCAAGACTCTGGGAGCACCACATGGAGCACAGAGAGCCTGCACAACCCCAGGGAGCCTCTCAAGCCCTCCTTCTGGAGCAGAACTCCACCTTCTCCCTTCAGCTCCTCCTGGGACTGAGATCCTCAGCTGGCTCCTCGGTAGCCTTCAAAGTTTGTGCTGACTCCACTCTTGGGATGCTCAAATGTACATTTTCCTCAGGTAGACTTGACCAAGGCATTTGCTGCTTTCACACCCATTTGAGGGTCTGTTCCCTCTCCTCTCCCCTCTCCTACCACCTCCTTCCTTTGCCAAGTTGCATGCATTTATTATCATCAGCCACAAATACAAGTTTGGTTACATTAATTTCCTGACCTGGAGAAGTACCTGAAGCACAGGTAAGGTAACACCTTGCAGATGCTATATTTAAACTACATTTTTACTAAAGCTGAAATCACTTCAGCAGATTTACCTGTGTGGTCTACTCTGCTCTGGACACTCCACCTCGAAACTGTGATGATACTGTAGCATCTAAGAACCAGAGATTTTTACTCTTGGGTTGGTCTTCTCTGAATCCCTTTAATATTGTTGAGTTTGCTTATCCTTTCCCCTGCCTTTTAAGGACTATTTGCCCTTAGGAGTGCTTTAACATATGAAGGCTGGGGCTGGATTAAGTGTTGTCATCTACTTTATTTAGTTGGCTCGTGCCACTGCAAAGCAGCTGGGTAGGTCTTGTCTTAGTGTACTCAAGGAAATGGTGACTCAGGCCCATGTTCCAAGAACTGTGTGGGAACTGCTGGGCAGGAAAATGGAAAAGGCTGAAGGAGGAACTGAAATCATATTAATTGTGCTGGTTTTAGACTTGGGAAATATGCAATTGATAGTGCTTGTGAATGTTTCCATTGCAATCAGTTTCTAATGTGAGGGGACCTGATAGGCACAAGCTTGTCATAGGGAAGTCAGAGAAAACTCCACATGCAGGAGGGAGCAGCTGGATAGGGAAGCATCTCCAGAAGTGCCTGGCAACACAGGTTGTCCCACCCTCTGACAATGGTGAGTGTTTTTTCCCAGGCCAGTTGTCAGTGGCAGAACTGCCAGAAGCTGGAGCTGCACCCACAGCCAGCTGCTTCACTTGGGCTGGCAAGTCATGGCATGGGGAGAGGAAACTGATAGTAAAACAGATCTGGGGTAGGACACTGTCTTTGTGTGTCACCATTGACCTGGCACTCCCAAGTGCCATGGCTGTGAGACTGCCTGCCTCCAGGCAGCAATTATATTCCTCCCACTTGGTTCATCAGAGGCAAGCAACCCCACCTCTGTGTAGCAGTAAAAAGTCCGGGCTGTAGCGAATGTTGCAGAGTGCCATTTCTCCTCACTCACATGGCCAAAGTTCAAATCTGGGATGTTAAACTTTCAAATTCATCAACTGACCAAAACACGACCAATTCCCAGACTCACAGGACACAGTAAAAGCTTTGGGAGAAAGAAGTTACCTGATTACCTCAGTATCTTACTGACTTGAAGATACAATGACACGGTGACAGCAGCAAGCTGCCATATTCACCACTTCTGATGAGAAAATGGGGTCCTTTTTTGGGGAGCCCACTACAAAGAACTCCCTGAGAAGAAAATGGTCATTCAGTGGAATAGTGCACCTGTGCTTAAAACAGTGAAGTTTTTCAGGGAAGAACAGCTACGGAAAGAATTTTCCTAGTGCAGCTGTGTTGTTCACAAGCATTCACTGCTTATCTTTTACCAGATGTGGAAGATCATGTGCTCAACCCAGGCTAGGCAGGACAAGGCAAGGGGGTCTCCCTGTGCAATGGCAATACAGTTGCTCAGTGCACATCTGATATTAATTCCTGTCAGTAGCATCTTTGTGCCTGTGAAGATTTGAAAGGTGTGAAGATGGTTTTGTTTTATCTGGAGTTATTTTGGAATCTGATCCCCATCTTGTACTAGTGAGCAAGTGTTTCTCTGCAGGTAAATTCAATCTTTAACCCTTTGATTTTCCAGCTGGAGGAGACCTCAGTCCCCATGGTGCAGCTGCTCAGCTGACGTGAGAGCCTCCATATGACAGTGAAAGCATACTTTTCTCTAGTCTGTTATTCTTGAAACTCTAAACTGCCTTTAATCAGTGGTATATTTAGTTGTTTCAATTAGTTTTGACTCTATCACTCAAATCTTGAGCCAGGTTATACTGCTAGGTAAAGTGATGTGCTGGTGCTGATAGCTAGAGGAGTCGGAATGTGCACATTACCCCTGTACAGACCACGTGGGGCACAAGGCAGAAGAAAAATATCCGACTCCCTTACTGCAGCCAGCAGGTCTGGCTGCAGCTGCACTTTCTTGCCCATCCACTATTACTTCTTGGAAACAGCAATGCCAGATTATACTCAGAATGAAAATCCTTTGACCTGCCAAGGAAGAACTACATTTCTGTGCCTGCCCTGCAGGGTTTGGAAGGCTGGCTTGTGTCTGTTGTCAGTACCAGCACTCCACAATCAACAGAGCTGGAAAGAGAAAGTCACTGAATCCCCTTTTCTTAAACGGAAAGAATCAACCAGGTTCTTCCATTAGATTTGGCAGAGGCAAGCTGCTCAGCAGCAAAATGATTTAAAAAAACAAAAACAAAACCACAAAAAAAATCTGTAAGAACTTCAGCAGCATTAGCAGTTAAGGCTTTGTTTAAAAAAAATTACGATTTAAAACTCACAAAAACAAACAAAAATCACTATTAAAACACAAAACCAAACAAAAACAAAAATTAAAAAAAAAAAACAAAAACCACCAAAACCAAACAAAAAACCAAACAAAAAACCCCCAAACCCCAGACTTCTTAGTTTGAACTCTTAAGTCCATAATGAAAAAGACCAACACCAAAGTACATGAGACTGACTTTGTCAGTTTGTTTTATTACTGGGCACAGCACCGTACCACTTCATATGCATACAAGCCACAGTAATACAAACAGTCCCTGGCCTTTTTCATAATTAAAAAAACACATGGTATTTGGGAGGAGTCAACAGTCCCAGGGGTTAGCTCTCAAGAGCTGTTTTGCTGCAGTTGCAGTAGCAGCAGTTTTCTCACAAAATACTGTGGGTTTTCATGCTGTTAATATGTGGAGCTGAAAAATTTGAGCTCACAGCAGTGCCTCCTGCTTAATGTGATCAAGAAAGGCTTTTCAGCAGCTCACAGGCTTACAAGTATGCTCAGTCATGGTCCTCTGCAGTCAAATGAAAGCGTGCCAGACAGACACCCCTGTATGGAACTAGAACCCTCAAATGCTTCTACAGAAACCCACATCATCCTGAAGCACCAGAGGTTCACCCAGTACAGGGCTAGTTAAAACTCTCCTGCATCCTTTCAGCTTTCCTGCAGGCAGCACAGGCTTCCCACACAGGCAGGACCATTTCTTACAGTGTCAGTTATATCTGGAGCAGCACAAGGACAGTGAAGCTTGGAAAAAAGCTTGTCATTAAAGCAGGCTTAGCTCCTAAGAAAACAGATTTAAAACTAGAAGGCACAAATGCAAGGTTGAATGTGGGCTGCATACCGCTCTGACATGTGAATAGTTTAGATACCCCTCCTAAGACGAAATAGAACACATAATAAATACACTATGACATTTTAGAAAATAAGTGCATTACTGTGATCCTTCACAACATAAGGAAGTAGGATCCACAAGAGCATAAAGAGGCCTGTTCACTTCATATTGCACAAACCTTCTAAAATTTAGTGTCAGGTCATTGTACTGGAGGTGGGACAAGGCAGGAGGAAAAAAAGGCTTTTATTTGGCAGAATCTGCCAAAGTCTCCACCACCTCTCAAGCAGCTTTTTGCCAGTCTGAGGTAGAATTACACATATACTGCTTAAACCTAGTCAAGTCCTGCTCAACTAGTCTTCAAAAAAAAAAAAAAAAAAAGAAAATAAATAAAAGAAACAAGAGAAAGTACACAGAATAGATGAGTCTCTTTCTCTAAAGAAAATGAGTGCCTCAGGTTTGGCTCCCAGAAGCAAGTGTTACAAAGCAGAGTTCCTGTGAAGATTCCAGCTCTCCATATAGAAAGCAGTGATGGGTACATATAAGGAGTGTGACAGGTACTAATTGCAAGTCCTATGGCAAATGTTTTACTCTCCACTTCCACCCTCCCCACCTACTTTCTAATTCTCCCTTTAGTCACTCAGTCCAGTATATTTTACCAGAGTTAAGATTGTCCCCATTGCTTTCTTCTCCCTTATGTCCCTTCTATTGAACCCTGGGGAAAAAAAAAAAAAAAAAAAAAAAAAAGTGTCCTATTTCCTATTTCAACCCTTAGACTTCTGAGGCACACTTGCAGTTTCTTCTAGAGACTCCTCTGTGTAGTATAGACAGGGAAGGATGGAAATAAGAGCCTCTTCGATGGAGAAGAGATGTTTATCCTCTGCTTGAGGACAGAAGTAGCGCATAAAGTCTGCCAGTCTCAGCAAGTACTCAATGTTATGGCCAGCACAACCACTTGAGACAATTATTTGAGCTGCAATGTCTTCTTCGGATGCTGGGCCAAGGTAAGAAGGGTTCTGGGGTGTTGCAATGTAGACAAGAGCCAGGATGGGTTCTTCTGCATCTTTCTCCTGAGGGTGGAACTTCACCAGTTTGGTGTCGTATCCTCCCAGGACAGCTTCTCGCATGTTGAGATACTCGAGCGATGCAGCAATTTGGTCCCCACGGACTTCATAGGCCACACCCCATGTGCACGCCTAAAAGTGAAAGAGCGAGGTGGTTACAGGATGCTGTAACTGCAGTGGCCTATCCAGCCGCCCGCTAATGTTTCAAATCAAGGCTCCTTTACTCCGGGGAGTCTCCGCACAACTGATCAGAGGGCAGAGAAGGGTAACACACCGCACACCCCCTCCCCCCCCCCCCAGCCACAATCCCGGCGGGGCTCAAGAGCACCCGGCTGCCGCCACACCTTTCCAGGTGATGCCGCGGCCTCCCCCCGCCCACGGCAGCCCCCAGCGCCCCCGGTACTCACCGCGCAGTCCTCCAGCAGCGTCACCACCCGGCCGGGCTGTGGGACAGACAGGGCAGCGCGTTAGAGCCGAGCCGAGCCGCGGGCCCGCCGCCCCCCGCCGCCGCCTCCCCCCTCCCTTACCATCTTCTCGCTGCCGCGGTGGAAGGTGTCCCCCTGCCAGAAGCGGCGGCTGTACCCGCGGATGAAGCCGACCTTGCGCGACGTGAACTCGAAGCCCGGCCTCCACACCAGCGAGCCGTACCCGAAAATCCACACGGGCGCCGCCAGCTCCGCGCCCTCCTCCTGCCCCGAGGGCGAGCAGGGCGAGGAGAGCAGCGGCCGCGGCGGCTCCGGGCGCTCCTCGGGGCGCTGCGGGTCTCGCTTCATGTCGCGGCTGCGGGCTCGTGGGGCGCCTCGGCCGCCGCGGCGCTTTAAAGGCGGCCCGGGCCGCCCGCCCCGCCCCGCCCGGCACGGGTGATGCAACGAGGGCGGGAGGTTTCGCCGAGCCGCAAGTGGGGCAAAGCCGGGCGCGGGTTGCGTCAGGCGGGGTTGCCCGGCCAGGGGTCGCCTGTCCGGCCGCGCTGGGTGCGAGATTCCTGCCTGGGGATGCCAGGGCATCAGGCGCTGCCAGAACCCAGAGACCGCTGGAACAGAGCGCGCCGTGCCCAAAAGGGAGAAGCTGAGGTGGAATGGGCGGGCCAGCCCTTCTCAGGAGGCTGCCTCACGCTCCCGGCTTTGGCTTTATCCCAGAACCTGAGGTGCTGCGTTGGAAAACCAAGCAGTTAATATTTAACAGGGTGAAGCGACGGCTCCTGACGTCAACAAGGTGTAAGGCACATAGACGGAACAGAATAATGACATCCGCACTAATGAAAGGACACGGTGCTGAATCCAGCATCTTGAGTGCATTTTCCCTAATACTGTATCCAGGGTGGAGTGTCAGCTTGTAATACAAAATATTTGTTATGTGGAGGGGTGCAAGTGCTGTCTGTGTGTAGAACAGACATCCAGCTGTCAACCAGCTTTAGGCAGGTTGTGACAACTAAAGAGTTGGACTTTTACATTGCAAAGTTACTCATTTTGGTGAGAGAACGGGAGAAAGAATGAGAAGCAAAACCACCAAAGTGTTTCTCGTTATTGTTCTTGTCCTTTGCACTTAATCAACCTAACCAGTCTATTTAGTCGTTTATTTAGTTTCCTGTTGGTCCCCATCCAGCTGGTACCCACCTTTGCATTCCACTTCACAGGGTAATGCAGCTACAGCCCCCACAGACTGCGCTGTGGTGTGTTCACTACGGGTGACAAGAGTCTGCATGGCTCTCACATCTGCCCTGCTGCTCCGTGTCTTACACAGCACGTCCTTTCTTCTGCCCTGCACGACTGACTCCCTGACTTGTCACCATGGATCACCCTTCATAAGGTCAGCCTTGTAACGGAGCCCAAAGCTCCTTCATTTTCTTCTCCACTTGCGCTTTTCCCAGTCACCTCTGTCTTACTCAAGCTCAAAGGTATGGGCTTGGCATGGCATGCTCCCAGCCCTGCACACCACACACCCATGCTGGCACAGGCTTGCAGCCTCTTAATCCTTTTCTGATGGTCCCTTTCCATAGGCAGAAGGTGAATCTGTCACCTGTTTGTACAGCTACTCTATTCAGAGTCCACAGTCAGACCAGAAAATGCTCCAGAAACTGTCCTTACCAGCTGTCTGTATCAAAGCTCCACTTGGCAAAATAAGAAATTAATCTCTAGTCTTGTATTTTTTCAGTCTTGTGGTTCCTGTCCCCTAACATACAAGACTCCTGCCTTAACAGGAGTTTGTCAATGCTAAAATGATGTGGCCTTTCAGTCAAATTAAAAAGTATCCTCTGGGAATTAAACCAGTCTTTTGTGTCCCACGGTATATGTAGAGCAAGTGTATTTTTTTCATATTTAGTTCTTTATTTTTTGTTTCCTGATAAAATCAAGGAAATTTGAGCAAGCTCCCAATATGTAGTTAACAAAAGCATTAAAACACTTGTCTGTAGGTGCATTCTCATTATTAAGAGCACAAGAAGAGACAAATCTTTCGAAAAGATAAGATGGCAATCTAAAAGATAAGATGGAGAAGGTCTTGCCAGGTTCTGGGCTTAGTAACATGGGTTAAAAAAAAAAAAAATCTGATCTCTTTCTTCAGCTTTCTCCAGGATGTGAATTTTATCTATTTTCTTGGTTGTTCAGTCTGGAGAAGAGGAGACTGAGGAGAGACTTCATTGTGGTCCTCAGCATCCTCATGAAGGGAAGCAGAGAGGCAAGTGCCGATCTTTTCACTCTCGTGACCAGGGACAGGACTTGAGGAAACATCATTCAGCTGAGTCAGGGATATTTAGGTTGGATATCAGGAAAAAGTTTTTCATCCGAAAGTGGCTGAGAACTTAAATAGGCTTTCCAAGGAAGTGGTCACAGCACCAAACCTGTTCAAGAAGTTTTGAATAATGCTCTTAGGCACATGGTGTAGTTCTAGGGGTCAGGGCCAGGAGCTGGACTTGATGATCCTGATGGATCCCTTCCAGCTCAGCATCTTCTGTGATTCTGTGATCTGAGAAATGCACTGATTTATGCATATGAATTATGTTTGACAAACAAAGCTCTAGGTATCTTATCTGCTGGTACTAAGCTAAGGAAAATTGGACCAAGAAATTCAAAATTATACCACAGGGAAGTAACTGCATGGTTACTGGTGAGGGAGAAAAATTGCTCCTTTCCTTTGCAGGGCTGTCTCATTTGTGTGTCTGCCTTTGCCAAAAGGGTCTGCTTCATGGCTAAGCCAGGTTTGCAATGGAGAGCCAATATGTACAGCAAAAGCCTCAGGGGACCAGCTTCAGATCCCACACCAGTTAAACACTACAGTCTCTGCTCCCTGAAGTGCTGTACAACCAGATCAATGAGGTATGAGGTTAGAAACTCCCTTTGAAGTCCCTGATTTTCTTGTGTAAATTGGGATATTGCTCCATTAGGAGCACAGCCTGAGGGAAGACTGTAACTGAAGTTGTAGCGAATACAGCAGGACGTCAAGGATTTTGTTGTTGTTGTTTCAAGCTTTCTTTCATTAATCTCTTATCTTGACTGTACCTTCACTGTACTTTGGTTAAATAAACTAAGGGCATGAGGATCACTAGGGGCAAATGCCTGAGCAGCAAATGTGTCTTGCAGGCAGTAGACATGCAGCTATGTAAGCAAAGCAGGTGGGTATAAAGGAAAGGGCTTAGTGTCTCTTGGTGTGGTTGGAGCTCGTGTTCAAAAGGCCAGGGGAGCAGCCCACCACACTGGACCACAGGAACGTTCTAACAGGTGTGAAAGAGGATGTGGAGTAGCAGTGGAGTTAACTGTTAGGGAATATGATGTACATTTTGTGGCACAACAAAAGGAGATGGAAAAAACCCATAGAATTTCAACAGTTTCAAAGTGCTTAAGGGAAAAAGAAATGGAATATAATGGTCATACTCTGTTAATACATAATAATAATTAAAGAAAAAAAAGAAAAAACCTTAACAGTGTAAGAATGTTTGCTTTGCCCTGGAACCTTTGGGAAAGAGAAAAAGGCAATCATGGCTTTATTTGTTACTCCTGAAACAAGTTTTTCCATGTTTCAGGAAAAGGGGAAGCTAGTTTCTCTAGGAGTATGTGCTGTGCTTCCCCAAAGCAAGCATTTCCATGTTAGTGTGGGGTGACCAGCAGTGCCAGGGCTGCCTGTTTTTCAGGATAGTGGTGAATCACCTTAGAGCCAGAGGAACCAACAACAGGACTGGTATGACACATAGCAGTGGCTTGTGTGTCAGGCTCTTATTTACTTCAGTAAACTGAGGGCACATGCTGGATCTTACAAAAAATTGTTCTGTTCAGAAAATATCTGCTAGGGATAGGAGAATTGACAGATCATTTCCAGATACTGCACATCTTCCAATGGCATGGCACTGCTTTCCTCTCTACAATGAGCAGAATGCCTGATCTACAATGAGAAGAATCTAAAAACTAATTGTCCTCTTTTCCTGAAGGCTTCAGTAAAGATTAAAGCTATACTGGAGTTGGAGATGAAATTCAAACAATGCCACAGTCTTTATAAAGCAATGTAAATCAGTGCTATTCACCTGATATTCACAAAGCCACATCCACATGCATCACCGGGGCCTTACTCACTTCTGTTTGAGGAATCCAATTCTTATGGCATTTACAAATCTCCAGATGTGAACACTTACCATAGAAACATGCAGTCAGCCTTGTTTCAAACATGGAAATGCAGAAACCACATTTGTCAAAGCTTCCGTATTAAAACTTGGGGATCAGGAAAGACATACAGAACAGCAGGAAATAGGTGTATTTGAATTTGTTTGCTGCATCCAAAGGAAACACACTTCCATTGTTAAATGCATTGATTCAGGGTTAAATACAGTCCTGAGCAAAGAGAACTAAAAATGGCAAAGGACATACCAGTATGTTAAAGAGAACAACGGTAAAATCCAGGGGAAAAATTACTGTCAGGACATCAGACTGAAAAACAAGTCTAGGACAAGGTGATAGTTTGGGAAGTTCTTCAGGACAGAACTTAAGCTGATGTTGACCTACTCCACATTTGGTCTGTTTACCCCATGACTGCTGCAGCTCTGACTGTTGTCAGCTGTGCTGGGAGATTTTGCAGTGTGCCAAATTCACAGATGAGAATGACAAACTTGATGGAGATATTACAAACTTGATTTGTAGTTGAATTAGATATATGAGAGGAAAAAATAAATCCATATATCTAATGAGTGTTTTAACATGCCATCAATACCCTACCAGTAGCCTGGTAGTTGGCTGAGGAGTCCATTGAGAAAACCCAGCACTATCCTTTTGGCTTTTGAGTTATGCACCAGAGTGATCTGCTGCACAACGAGTTTTGCTGAGTTCCCCCACGCTGTTCTCACTTCAAGCTGGTGAGCAGTTTTGACTGCCCTGGCAGGAGCTGGACTTGGCTGCTCTGGTAATCCTTTCCCTCTCTCATATTCCATGTTGCTGAAAAAGTCCCTCCTACCACTAGTACATAAAAAAAAAAAATCTCTAAAGAATCAGAACTACAATTTCAGATTTGTTTTTTTACTGGTTAAAGGTAGATACAGTGAGCAGAGACTGAGGAAACTGTGGAGTTGTAGCAGGAGCTTAGGGAATTTTGTCTTTCCTCCCTTCAGGGTAGGAAAGAAGTTCAAACACTTCCTACTAGCTTAGCTTGAGGGATGAACGAATTGGACAGTGAACTTAAAATCTGAATACAGACTTGTAGAAACTCCTTTTGCTTGAGCCCACAGCATCCCAAACCTAGGAGTTCATCTGGGAGCCAGGCTGTGAGTCATGAACTAGATTGGCTCATCTTTTGGTACAGTAGAACCCCCTGCTCTTTGCTCCCCATGGCCTCACTCTGCTGCCCAAGCACTAGAGGAGCATTTTGAGGAGTCATGTGGATGTCCACATTGGGAGCTTTAAGGTGAGGAGGAGGCACGGGCTCACAAGTCAGGGCTGGGAACCTCAGTCCTGGCTGTAAAAGTCAGCATCTTATCTGGGCTGAGGTAATTTCGTTTAGTTTCACTTCAGGAAGTGATTTAGTTTCAGTTCCAGTATAAAAAGAAGAAAAATGGGTTTATAACTAAAATTTAAACAGGTCTGAGGAAAAACCTGAAGGAACTGGTTGACACAAGCAGGAAGACTGAAGAGTCCAAAGACAGAAACGTGGAAGAACAACAGAAATTTTAATTCAAAGGTAGAAAGCAAATCTATGATTTGCATCCTAATTAGGGAAGGATAACTGTTTAGGGAAGTAACCAGCTCATTTCAAGAGCAGTTTTAAAAATAATAGGAAACTCATACAGGATGGAAAAGGAATAATGCAACAGAGAAACTTCTCTTTTGGCACTTAGCTATGTAATGAAGTAAGAGCTGCAGAAGTTTGTTCCAATTTGCACATTTGCAAAGAGTTTAAAACCCAGTAAAAATCTTTCTAGTGAAATAAAAAGAGGATCAAGATAGAAATGAGATTACAGGCAGGGATATGAGTGTCAACACCAAAGATACGTTAGATGCAAACCAATAAAAGACAGGACAGTGATTGGTGTGAGTCCTTTAAAAAGGTTACCACATCTGAAGGAGAAGCACTGTTCTTAGAACTCCTGGTGCTTATGTCAAGGGAGGTGAAAAAAAGAGACACAAATGAAAAGTTTATTAGCAAAGAATATAAATGGCCTCACGACTGGAACATAGCATAGTGGTTCCTGTATTTGAGACATGAAAAATAAATCCCAGCTGAGCAAACTGAAGCCCTGTTATTAAAACGGAATTCATACAAAGGGATATGAGCATTAACTGGACATGAGTGGCTTAGCCTGAAGATTAGAAGAATATCCTAAACTTCAGAGCATCAAGTTTTTTAGTCCGCACCCCTCACTCCTTCATATGAAGAGCCAATAACAGAAAAAAGCACTCTTGTTTGATGAGCAGAAAGTTTTCATTTCAGGAGTATCACAGGAAGTAGCTAGAGTGTAGCCAAGCACCAGAATTTCCACAGATTTGTAGTGTTGGAGAGGCTTCATCAGTTTGCAGATAAGGTTTTGTCCTGACACACTTGCAGCTGTTCTTACCCAGATTGTCACATGTCTTCCTAACAAGCATTGCTTCTCTGTGGCTTAGATGCTATGGATTAATTTTCTACAACACAGCTAGCTAGAGTATGACCACAAAGCCCTAAAGAAGCACAAACTGAGAGTTCTGAAATATCTGACGGATGTACTAATGGCAAAGCAAGGGCTGCAGAACATATGCAGACCCTGAATCACACTACTCAGAAACCCTAGATAAAGCAACATTACAGTATCATCTGGAATTGTGAAGGGTAGAAGGAAGTTGAAATTCATGTTCTACTTAGCAGCGGAGAAATGAGCTGTAAAAGTCAGCCACCAAGCTTTAAGAAAGGACCACGAGTCGCCAGCATGCTTTTTGAAGAGAGGAAGCAGCAAGCTGCCAAGTGTAATAAAGGCACAAGAGATTTCTCCTTGGGAGCAAAGCCCATAAAAAAACACAGCTAAAGAGATGAGAGAGAGGCCTATAAAAAGATTAAGAGCAAAGTCAGCAACAAGACTAAACAGCACAAAGAGGAACTAAGTCCTCCCTCTACCAGGCATCTGGTAAGGCTGACATACCCCCTGTCAGGAGACAGCCGGCCTCCTAGCAGCCCTGCCCCTCTTTGCAATGGCCAGAGGGATGGATTTGCATCTGGATTAGTCACTATTAGTCTTCATCTGAGAGAGGAAGAAAACCCACCTGCTACCCACTCATATGAGTCCTTATCAAGGCAAAAAGGAGAGCAGGAACAGTACTTTTGTTTAGACTATGGATTGCTCCAGGGCAGGAAGATGTCTGTGTTGACTGTACAATCCAAGCAATAACCCAGCCACTCAATGTGTGGGTCTTATGAATCAGTGTGGAGAAAGAGTGATAAGTAGCTATCTCGATAAGAACTTCCTCCTTCACTGCATCCCTTCTCCTTTACAGTTTTTAATGTGTGATAATCACTTATTTTGTATTTCACCCTCTTGAGTATTTGAGTTGCAAGCAAATGACCTATCTAATATGATGTTTAATGCAGAGGAAGACAGATGCTTTATGCTGTTGTATCAGTAAATGAGATTTGTTTATTTCTAGAATGACTAAAAGTCTCATTGCTGTGACCAAAACCCCCAAACAGTCCTGAGATTGTGGCTCATGGCAAGCAGATTATTATTGGTGACAAGTACTGAAAGATTTTGCTTTAAATGTGGCCATGCTGGGCAGAATTTTCTGTTCTGATGTAAAGACTACATCTCTGTCTGAAGGAAATTTGCAGTCCTGCTGAAAATATCTGTTTTTCTATTTTAGTATTTCTGGCCCATACATTGAGAATTGTTCGTGGTTTGAAAAATAGGTGTAGATGTGTTCTATGTGATCTAGCATGTTTGCTTTTGTGGCATTAGCAAGACAGATTCTGTCTCAACAGCAGTTCCATTCCTTTTGGGATTTCCTAAGTTATGCCCACTTAGGTTTGGGGCACTTAATTCTCAGCTGTCTCAAAATAAAACCCTGCTTTCTTTGCACTTTAATTTGGTAACCTAGGTCTGCAGTTTCCTATTCTGAATCTTCCTGTTATTAGCCCAGCAGATCCAAAGACCTGTCCTTCCTAATTACGGGTGCTCTTCCCAAAGATGAGGAACAGAACAGCCAAAGATCACCACCTTCCTTAAACCCCAATGCTATTTATTTAGAACAAAATGCTATGGAAAAAAATGACTTAATAAGCCAAGAAATGACTCACACACCTGCTAAGTGATGCCTGTCTTCCTTGTGGTGCCCTGGCAAATATAATAAGCAAGATCTGCCAGCTCTTTAATTCAGAGAGAGCATCTGTGTATCAGCTCGTGCTGTTTCTGCCCCAGAAGACAAAAATGAGTGCCAGGATAACAGGCATGAGAACTTGTGTGAAGACACGCAGGTTCCACAGGAACACTTCTCATTCAGCACAAATGCAAAAGTAACATGTGCTGCCCAGCAGTTGGCCCACAACATCCTTCCATCCTTCCCATCCTGTGGGCCAGCAGTCAGTTCTGGAGCATCTCTGCAAAGCTGGGTAGACTCCTGCCTGTAACCAGTCATGCTGCTCTCTGAAGCCAAGTGCCTGCCACCTTCTTGCATGCAGGTATGGCAAAAACTTTGGTGGTTGGACAGCTGAGAATACTCAAAAGTAATCAGTTGCTGTTGGATTTTCTTGTATGGCCAATGATGGGCATTGGCCTCCAACACTCAGTCACATACAAGATCAAAACAGGAGAAACATCTACCTGGACAGAGCTGTTGTGTGTGTTGGTTGTGGCCAGTCCTGGGTTGTCCTGGTGCATTTCATGCTTCATAACCTTTGTGACAGTTTCACTGTAGAAGCATTTGAAAGCCCAGTGTTATTATTTCCATCATGGGGATATCCTGACCCTCAAATACTTTTAAATCATTGCAGATTATGAAGATAAAACTAATCCAACATTAAACCTCTTTCTGCTGAGTTTTTTGCAGATATGGTGCTTCCAAGCCCTCTGGAATGAGGGGTCAGAAAGTGCAGCTGTAGCCCATGTGGATACCGAATTTTTCTAGGAAAATAAGATGAATACTGTCTTGAAGAGGAGTCATTCTTCTTGTGGTCTTGTTACTAGACAGGCAATGGCTCTGGTCACAGCCTCTTTGAGATCTGGTTTGGCTTTTCAAAAACCCAGTGATATGTGTGTCTTACTGTGCTCTTTTTGGGGAAGGAAGGTTTCCTTTCTGCCCCGTATGGAACACTGGGGCCGTGTAGCAGGCAAGTTGTGCTGTCCTGCACCACGATGGAAACAGAAGGCTTCTGGGAACATAGTCCTATGAAGTCATAGGCTGTGGTGGTAACAGAAGGTAGGTATGAGGAACACCAGTGTCCAGGCTTCAGGCATTTGACTTCCCGGCCAAGACTGCTGTTGTAGTGGCTGCAAAGGGAGAAGCTGACCAACAGGGTGAGTCAGAGAGCATTAGCATAAATTGAGGTGAATTCCCTGTGGCTGCATGGTGTGTAAGGGGGTGTGTTTGGGGGAAGCTGACTCCAGGCACGTATAAGACTGGGAGCTGCTGAGCTGATTCACCTGCGCTGCTGGTGATGCACAGCACTGTCAGTGCAGAGCCCTGTTCTGCACGGCTCCAGCAGCTGGGTTACACTGACTGCTGGTGTTTCTGCCCCAACTTTGTGTCACCTAGACATGCCTATGCCTGCAGGCACTGATCCCACCTCCCTCCTCCAGGCAGAAACCAGGAGTCCCTACCCAGAAGCTGTGTCTTTGCTTTTGTTCTCTGGGAATAAGTCATGGGTGCGATTTGTGTGCAATGGTAGCTCTGTTGCCGTGCTGTGTTGAACATCTGAGCAAGCGGGGCTCCTGCAGCCCTGAGCAGCCTTTCCATGAACTAATTATAACTTCCCTGCTCCCAGTGCATGTGTGAGAAGGTTTCTGCCAGCTTTTTGATGGAATGCGTGGCAAGGAAGGGTAACTCAACAGCTTTTCTAGGTGCAGGGAAGATGTTTCTGCTGCACCTTCTTGCCATGTAAGCAGTGTGTGGGAAGTGTTGACAGTGCAGTTCTGTGGGCCGTGCTCCTAATTGGGAGGCAACAGGAAGGTGACTCATGAGACATGGCATCCTCTTTGGTGAGGGCAACATGGTGACTTGAAGAACAGGCACTGGACCAAACCGAAGCTGTGGGATTGACAGCAAAATGATATAGGCTTACAGTGACCGAGCTCTTGGCTGGCTAAGATCACGGAAGTCATCTGAGCTCCTCTTAGGAGTTCCTCAGCTATCAATGACCTGTGGGCACCAGCAAATAGAGTTCTGTTCCGTCCAAAGCTTTGCCAGGGTTTTAACAGCTGTGGCCAAAACCAGCATCCAGTGTTGACAGAACAAGGTATTTACTGTTACTGTCTGCTTGCGTAATTTCTCTGTACATGTAACTGCAGTGTCAGTCTGAACTTTTTCCAGCACTCACCATGTCCTGATGTTGCTGCTCTTTTGGCTGACCCTGACCTATCAATATTCCCTGTGAGATTGCTTTTCTCTGTCTGGTCTGATTCTGCTATTGATCCTGTTCTGGCACTAAACTTGTCCAGCTCTGCCATGACACGTCTCCATTGCAGGTTTTAATTCTTCTCATGTTCCTAAGCTTGTCTTCTCTGAAACCCTGCTACATGCTGAGTTTTTTTAACTGATGTGAGAGCAGAAGCTCAGGTAAGCCATGCTTAATTCAGTAAATTCAGCTTTTTACGTCAAGGCCAGAGATTTCCTTGTCATTCTTCTCATTCTAATGTCATCTCTCAACAGCTCTTTAGTAGTCTGAGCTGCTGTGGTATCTTCCCAATGCCAAATAACCTGCCTAGTTATGTCTGTCTGATTGTGGAAACAGTAAGAATGCCCCCAAAGCAGAATGTAGGTGCAGTTTATCTGCCTTGTCTGAAGTAAAGGATAGTGTAGGGTGCAGTACTACATGCATCTGGGTCCATTTGGCTCTTAAGAAGCAATGGGACTTTTTTGAGAGGAGGTGGAAAAGAGGGAGAAATGAGATTGATTTGGTTTATGTGCTTTTTTAGAAGTAATCTACTTAAAGTAATCCAATCTGAATTCTATCTGCATCCCTGTAACAACATTTGTAACACTCATTCCTCCAAAGCCAATTGTAACAACACAGAGTAAAAGGGTGATGTAGTTCGGTTGGATCTGGATCCAGATTTTACCAGGGCACCCTCCCTGTTTATTGGCCAGTGTGAAATCTGGCAGTGAGCGATACAGTGCTGACCATGGGGAATCTTCTCCTGAGACAGAGTAAACCTGCAGACACTCTGGTCACATGGACACTGGAAGCTGATGAGTGGTGTGTCAGTGGAATATCAAAATCACAGCTTGAATGGTTGGTACATTACGTAATGATTGGACTGGAATGTTGTACACAAGCAGAGGCACCGTCACCACCTGTTTACTAACTCTGATGTTATACATAGCCTGAGGTTACATCAGGCTAAAGAGCATACAGATTCTCATGAGATGGGAACACTAGACTGGTGCTAGGACAACAGCTGACAATGTCAGCTCTTTTTGAGAGGTATTTCCCCCCCCTCGTTTCAAGGAAAAGCCTCGAAATGTTCCCTTGATGGTATCCTCAGTATAAGATTTCAGGACTCTCAGCTAACACATGTACTTCAAATCATCAGAGATGTGTGACTCCCACCTTGGTACAGATTGCACTGTTGAGGAACAACTCTGTGCTGTTGTCGGTGTGTTTTGGATAGACACAGTTCCTTGAGTACATCTTTTCAGTAAGAAAATAAATAAGGTCTTACCCCAGAGCCTCCAGACCATTATAACAAAGTGGCTGTACGTGTGTGTGTTCCAGTTTCTGATGAATGTGGCATTGCTATCAGCAGTGCTGGGACATGTACAGCCTGTTCTTAATTTTACATATACTTGTTGTGTTGTGGAACAGTGGTTTCCAATATATTTTAATCTGTTCTTGTTGTGTTCCCATTTTAGGAAATCTATGCCAACTGAGATAGGAAGGCTGTTGCCTTATAGGCTTTAAGCGGTTAATGATCTTCAGGATAATAATACTCTCTTTTTTAAATCACCCCTAATCTCAGCCTCCAATCCCACAGCACTTGGCTATAATCTGCCAAAACCCCAGCCTAGCAGCAGGTATCTTGCAGCATCAGCTGGAGCAGCTGGGCACTGTCTGGAGTAGAGAGGCTTCATGCAGAAGGACTGCATGAAGGGTGAAAGGACTGCAGTGTTCTCTTCTCTAGGATCTTGGTTGGCAGAAGCTTATTCCTAAAGTCTGTCACTGCAGGCTAATGCCAAAGCCTTTAGCTTTATTCCATGTCACACTGCCTTAAACTGTGGAATGGGCAGTCACAATGCTGCCCTCTCATAGACTGACCATCTGCGTGTATAATGTTATGATCAGGCTCCACTATGTTTTAAAGCTTAGACAAGAAAACAAGGATCAGAGGTTCCTGATTGAAGATTGATAAGAATGTGTTCAAATCACTTGATGCTGAACTTAATAATATGCTTAAGATTAAGCAGTTAGTGATTCCTTTAATTTGCATTTGAGCCTATGCATAAGAGAGGTCTTCATGGTCAGAGGTAGAAAGAATCGGTCCAAATCTGCCAGTGCCTTTCCTCTCCAGTCCTGAAGATGGCTGTGGTGATCACACTATTGCCCAAGAGCTGTTTCATGTTGCATCTCCAGTTGAATCATCATCACCTATTCTTCTCTTATCCCCCACTCCATTACCTTTTGTGCTGAAATAGGAGCCTCTAGCACGAAGTTTCCTCAAACAAAGGCTGTGGATGGCTGTTCTCTTCTAGATCCAGATGGTGAGAAAGCCGCCACTTCTCTTGTTGCTTCTCCAGACCTGCTGGCAGAGCTGTGTGTATATATTTTATCCTAAATGAGCAGGACAAGCAAACTGCTCTTCAGCAGTTTAAGATTACATCTGATAAGAGTAGCTTAGAGTGTACCTCCAAGCATCCCTCTTTTCCCTTAACTGCCTCATTAAACTGGCTTTACAAAGTTTTCCCTTCCCTGTACTGCAAAACATCACAGTAGAGCCTTAGCATTTCTTAGCCCTTGGACTTCCATAGGTGAGCAGACAAAGAGAAGGGAAGCAGACAACAGTTATGTCTCAAGGGCTTGGGTTGGTGGATACATGGATAGGCAGATTAAATGCAGCAGCAGAAAGGATTTAGATTTCACTGTAAGGGGATGCAATGGCACCAAGCTGTGATGGTGTAGTTGAAGCAGGCTCCATTCATGTAACAGCCCATGTACTGCACTTCTTTGCAGTCAAGCAACACAAATATGGGAGACCAAATCTAAGCCAAGAACTGTCTCATACCTTCCTCCCTTCAAGCCAGAGTGACTTGGTGTGTGTTGAACATAAACATAACTTCATCATGTGTCTTCTTTCAAACATCAGCAAGTGTGAGGTCTTCTGGTTCTGTCATAACATTGGGTTATGCACCCAAGAAGAGTCAAAGCTAGACTCCATAACATCCTCAGTGGAGCCTTGAGCCTGAGAGGTAACCCCCTCAGACAAATTTCAGCCACTTTCCTGTAACAGAGCTGGCTTATTTTCTTTGAGCTATTTTTGGCTGTTCTTTAGAGATGTATGTGATAGAGGAAGATAATGAGAGCAATTAAAGAGGAATTTCAAGGTGCTGTGCTGGAGGTAATGGAGAGAAGTCGTCATTATATGGTTGTGAAATAGCCTCACATTTTACGCATTGCTCATGGTGGTGAGAGGACTCAGTACCTGAGTAGAAGGGTCATTCTGGCGTATTTACAGCATCCATGATATATGTAGCAAAGATTGCATCATAAGGCTGAGTATTAGCATTAAAGAGCATCTGAAGAGCCTTAAAGTGGGAGAAATCCATGAGGGAAGGCCAGCTGGTGGCTACATGTGGCTTTTCTCAGAAGATATCAAAATAGTTACAAGCTGAATCCTCCAGTTTTTTTGTGTGTTTGTTGGGAACATAGTGCACTGGATTTGGAAACAATTGATTTCTTGCTTTGTGACCAAGCTAGTCAAACAGCTATGAAAGAGAAACTGTGAAACAAAGGCAGGGGAGGAAACAGAGCTGAGGTCTCAATATGACCCTTTAAATTGAAAAAGCTATAAAAGGCAGGCATAGATTTCATAAACAAGGGAGTTGGTGAACAACACAGTTTAAAAGCATCATTGGTTTTTGTCAAATTTTTATTGACAGTTCTTTTTCCTGGTATGCTGCCTTTATATGAGACAAAGCAACTACTTAGATACTGATTTTTGACAAATATTGTACCAATGGATCCTCTTAAGAAAATGGAGCTGGCAAATTCCTCTTCCCATGCAGGTTTATTCCTCTGCTGATCTCTAATTCTCCTCATTTCCAAGGGCCCTAAGCAGGACCACTCAGAATCCCAGAATATTGTGGTTTGGAAGGAAGCCACGGGATCATTTGAGTTGAACTCCTGGCTGTGCACAGGACAGCCTCAAGAACCACGTCATGTGCCTCTCAGCAAGTTCTAATCTGCATATGGAGAGGTGATGTGAAAGAAAGATGCTGATGACCATGACATCTGAAATTATTTTATGGCTTTAGTAGACCACAAGTATCATCAAAGTTTGTGTTGATCTTGCTCTATTCAGTGCTCTAGCCTGAGCATGCCTCTTGCCTGAGCAGGCTCAGATGTTGCATCATTGCCCTCTAGTAATGCACAGAACTCTTTTTACACCAGTTAATTGAGTCTAACTATCCCTCTTGGAAGATGAGTGAGTACCAGCACCACTTTACACCTAGGAAGAGTGGGAGGGGAAAGTGGCTTGACCCAAGTTTAATTGGCAGCCAGTGTGAGCAATGTCAAATACTCTCTTTCCCCACACCCAAGCTCTGTGCATGCAGAAATGGTGAAATTCCTTGCAGAACGTGGGAGAGGAGTTAAGCCTTGGGCTAACATTTTGTGTTAGGTATTATATTGCTTGTTGGGTGCTAGGTAGTGTGTTGAGAAATGCACGAGGGGAGTGGGCTCAGGGGCACAGGCTGCATTGCCAAGCAGAATAACAGTGCTGGTGACATGGTAGTCAGGCAACAGGCTTGCAGTGGCCTGCTGAGCGCTGGCAGGAGGACAGCCGGGGTAGTCTGATGGCAAAAGGGATGCTGGCCTCATTTCAACTGCTCAGTCTGGCTGCATCAGTGCCCTGGTTGGTATTTCCTTCCTACTCCTCTAAAGAAAAGACAAGATAATTTGAAGTAAAAAAACCAAGACTTTGCCCTCTGGAGGGATTCCAGGGTTGCAGATGGACTGGGCTGTTCGCAGTGCTGCTGGAAAGCAATTACATTTGCAGCTCAGGGGAAGGGAAGAGGAGGAGGGAGAGTCACTGAACTGACAGCAGGGATAAGAAGGTAGCTCATTAGCACATCATCTTTTCTGCACCCTTCTGTGTGGGAGCAGATCTCCATATGATGACATTCAGAGTCTGGCAGGAATGTCATCCTGGAACTAGTAGGAATTTTTCTGCAAGAAAGTGTGAGCAAGTAGGTTTAAAGAGATCAAAAGTGAGTTCCTCTGGGGTCCAAAGATCATAAATGTTCATCCTTCAAGGTTGTTCTCAAGCTTCACCACCAGCTTCTGACCCAGAATATGAGGACAAAGTGTGGAAGTAATGAGGTATTCATTAAAACCAAAAAATACAAAAAACCCACAAAGAGCCCCAAACCCAGAAAAACCCCAAACCAACCGACCAAAACAGAACTTAACACCACTCCCCCCTCCCGCCACCCCTTCTGCTTTTCTCAGTCCAGCCTTGGAGTGCATGCCAAGAAGTACCTATTTATTGCACTGTATCTATGGTAAATCTTAGCTGGCAAAGATCATATTTCTCTTTATAAACATCCTTTATGGTGGATGACTTTTCAACTGAGCATTAGAATTAGACAGCTGATCATATACTGAGCAGTTACTTGAGCTTGGAGAATTCCAGCAGAAGTCATGCAAAAAACCTTCTCTTTATGGTATTCATAACAATTTGGAGAGCAAGTCCTGTGTCTGTGACAGTGGCCTGTTGGAAACCCCACAGTACAGCGGTAATAAAGATATAATACACTTAATTATGACCTAAAGGGTGAATTCCTTTTGGGCTTATTCAAAAGACTCATATGACTGCTTAACAACAGTCCCCCTGAGCAGTCTGCATGGTCCCACAGGAAACTATTAGAAAAAGCACACCTTAACTGTTCCCTAAAGGAACAGCGGAGAATGGGAAAGATGTGTGTCTCACATCAGGCAAGCAAAAAGTCTGTGCAGTGAGACAGTCCTCAGTGGCAGAGCTGCTCTCTTTTTTATGAAGATTTCTGTTTGCGTGTGAAACTATCAGTGTGGGGATCCTCAGTCCTTTTGTTGAGACACGGATGAAGGGGCAAAGAATGAACTCATGCCAAAAGCTTTTGAAGCCAGTGAAGCGACCAGGTAAAGACCAAGCCTTCTGATTTTTCTCTTGATTCTTCAGTGTCCCGGGTCTCCATCGCGTCGCGCTGCGGGCGGAGGCGCGGGGTGCCGCAGGACGCGCAGCGCCGTGCTGTGGTGACGCCGCTCTTGGGACGCGCGGCCGGCTCCAGCAGCCTGCGTTTGCAGCCGAGAGGGATGGCCTCTTCAGTACGGCCTCCTCAGGAGTCACCTCGTGTCGCATGCCATTTTCTCGGGCACATCCCACCTTGAGTGGCAGCAAGGTGGAGGGCAGGGCTGCAGGGAGGTGTTTGTCCTTAATGTTAACGCGGCCTCCGTCGACAGAGGATCTCCAAGCACTGTACAAACCCGCTGTAAGCTACTGTGGATAAACAATACCCAGTGGAGAACATGGTGGACAGAGAAACGGGGGGTTCTGCAGAGGGCAGCTGCAGAGACTGTGCAGTAGGAGCTGGGAGAGAAGAGGGGAATGGATCCCTGAACGTGAATCCCTCTCATGATGATTTACACAAATGTAACTGTTGGAGTCAGAGGAATTGCTTTAGTAGGAAAGCTAGCTGAGAAATAAAAGAATTAGCTCCATGTCTCTTCAGCAGTTGTTCTTTGTACTCCTAGCAAATCTTTCTTCACACTCCAGAACACACTCCGTCCAGTTTACAGGAAATCACATGCTGTAACTGTCCAGCAATTGTTTTTATATAAAACTAAAGCAGAGGACTAAAGGAAAACACAAGAAGTGTGGATCAAATACTGCACAGGATAATGCAAAGGCATTTTGGATCGAATTCAGCTCTGCAAAATTACAGATAAGGCTGCTCAGCACTCTGAAGGCAGATGTGTGCCTGCATGAAGAGGGGTTCTCTTTCATTTGGCAACTGCAACCCTATGGCATTAGGTGCCTCAGGACACAGGGGGATGGCTGGACTAACAGCATTAAAACAAAGGTGGTGTTTATGGAAGTGAACAACTGCACTTACAAAGATACAGAGAATGGCATCCACCCTTCAGGGAAATGGTGATCTCTGCAGGTCTGAGGTGGTTTCTCCTGAGGCATCTGTCCTGTGTGGCTGCCTAGGCGTGCCTTGAATGCCTCTGCCTCTCCAGAACGTGACTCAAAAAGGTTGGAGAGCTGCAGTTAGTTACTCAGGAAGGAGGGAACAGGGTCTGAAGCAATGAAGCAAACGTGAAAGAGAAGCAGAGGTAGACAGTGAGAAATCCGTTTCAAAGTAAATGTACACAGTGCAGCTATTATGACATTCTGAAGCCTTTTCATAGAATCCTAGAACATTTGGGTTGGAAGGGACTCTAAAGACCATCTAGTCCAAATTGTTCTGGTGTAGGTTTAGAAACACTCCTTAAACTGTTCTAACTGCCCTTTCACTAGTATGATTCCAGCATGTGTGTGAGCCCGAGAAAAGGAAAACAAAAGCTAACCTGCCACACCCAAACCATCAGTGCTGCAGAAGTGACTAACAGTGCTGGACCCTGTGGGGTTCTGGTGACATCTTTAACCACACCTAAAGAAGCATATGGTCTGCTCTTCCCACGTGTCTCCAGGCTGCCATGGGCGTCAGGCTTTCTGAGCCTGCAGTCCCGCCGACAGGAGTGCTGCCTCTCCTGCAAACCTTCAGAGGCCCTGTACTCCATGGTCTGTCTCCCAGTTTGCCTTAGACACACCGATTAAATATCTGTATGCTAATGAGCCTCTGACAAGAAACACAGTGCTGCATGTGCAGTCTGCTGTTTAGACATCTGGAGCTGTTTCCTTCCCTCCCGAGGGCTCCAGTGCTACCAAGGACCAAGTGCTACCTACTGCTGCTGAAGCAGTACAGGTGTCCCCTAAAGTCCCCTAAAGTCCCCTAAAGCAAAAGGGTAAGTGAGAAAACCAGAAAGCTTTTCTGTGCCTTCGAAGCACCAGCTGGAGGGTGGCTGCTCTGCAGCCTTCTGGTTCAGCTATTTTCAGTCAATTTTGTCGTAGTGGGCTGGGAAGAGATGCAGCTTGCTGTCTCCCACACAGTATTAGCCTGCCTTTTGTCACTGAGGAACTCCTCCCGGTGCTACAGCTGCAGCCCACCAATCCAGCTCGTGGCCAGGGAGCACACCAGAGCAGGGTCCTGGGGTGGGAATCCGGTACTGAGGGGAAACCATGCTGGTTTTTTCCTCCCTGTGCCTGCTGCTCTGCAGTAATGCTCCCTGCAAGGCTGAAGCTGAAACATGAGCAGTGACTTTCAGAGAGATGCCCTTCCTGGCTCTGGATGCTGGCACTGAATTAATGTGGGTTACCTGATGTGCTGCATCATATGCTATGGAGAAATTAGTCACTGAAGGCCGGAGTATAAAAATTCCCTGATCCCTGTAGGTTTCTCAAAGGGTAAAGTTTGGTTTGTCTCTTACAGCTTAGAGAGGGTGTTAACATTGAGTGTCACTGAAAATGCCCGAGTTGCCTTCCCTTGGCTCCCGCGGAACATTCTGATACTTCGTCCTGCAATGTGGGTTTGGGTGCAACACCCCCTCCTCCCATGGCTCCAACCCGACCCTTGAAGGCAGTATTTTGCAATGCTTAAGTGCACTTTCCATGGTTCTTTGTGGCCTTGCAGTTGGGGTTCCAGAGCTGTGCAAAGCCTTTTAGCTGTGTTAAAAGACCCATTTTGGCCAGGCGTCTGGAAATTGCAACTGCGCAATGATGCACCTGTACTCCCAATATTAGTAAAGGATCCCCACAGCCACAAATCTTGCTGGCAATATTTACCCTTTTTTAGCCCCACTGTTCTAGTCCCCATCAACCACAGCGCACAGGGACAGAGCTCTGGTGTGCCTTCAGCTCCAACACACCCACAGTTCTGCTCAGTTAGGGTGCCTTGTGACAGGAAGATGTAGTCTGCCGCCTACGCCGAGCCCTCACAGCCCGCAGCTGCAGGCTCGGGCTGTGCCGTCTCTGCAGACCTCTACTGGCTGAACGGCGCTGGTCAGGGATGCTGCACCGGCTCCTGAGGGACTGCAAGACTTGTGAGACTGGTGCACTTACTCACTTTTCCTGCTGCTGTCCCCACTCTCTGGTACAGATGAACATGCTCAGCTTTCCAAACACAAAATCTGAGTGCAGCTGCTTGTACATGGTGGAGAGCTCCTTCCACATCAGCACTTTCTCCACTCTCAGATGCTGCCAGTTTGGATTCAGCTGGCATGATCCATTCCTCTCCAGCCTGTTTCCAGCAACGCGCCCCACAATTACTCGTTATAGGAGAGTCTAAACTAAATATAATAAACAGAAAGTGCTCTGCTACTGTTTCCTGCTCAGATTTCTTATAAGAGCACTCAAATAGAATGGTCATAAAGCTTTATACTGCAAGGGGACCACTTGTACTGGTACAGTCTTACTGCCAGATGTTTTAGTAAGAAAACACCCAGTACAAACACACACATAGTATTCATTCAGGGTCAGCTGTGGAAATCAGATTTTTTTTTTTTTTTTTTATGTTATAGATCAGTTATTGCCACTTTCATGTCTTCACTCTGCAGTTTAGAATGCCCAGGGTCTTTCCTGTATTGCATTTGTGAAACACCTGAATATTATGAAAGCTGCAGCAAAGGACATGTCCTTCCTCAAATACTTTACAGTTTAAACAGACTGGACAGGCAAAAGGTGAAGAATAGGCTTGTTGCTTTTTGGTGGGGTTTTTTTTGTTGTTTTTTTGATTTTTTTTTGTTTGATTGTTTGGGTTTTTTGCCTACTGTAGGTGAGACGTATGGAAACAAAAGTATTAAAAGCTTAAAAGTACCAGCTTAAAAGTACCATACCCCTGGCGTATGTCTGCACAGGCTATTTATTTTTCTTCCTATCTGAAAAGTGGTATACAACACTAGCTGGGACTAGCTGCTGGAGTCCACATTAATCCCTTGTGCTCTGATGCCTTCATGTGATTTCCCACAGTGTTTGCTTTAGGCAGTTCGGTGCCAGGTCCCTGAGTAAGCAGAAAGCCTGGTGACACAAGAGGGTGTCTGCAGAGATGGGCCCCATGAATCCCTCAGATCACCACCTTCTCTGTCCCCCTGACTCATGGTCTGCAGGGTGCCTTGCTGCCTTCTGCTGGTTTGCAATGAAATCCTGGGAATTATCAGCACCTCATTTTGTTCTCTCCCACTTTATGGAATGTGTGAGACTCACTTCTTTAGCTTGAGACTGGGCACACAAGTGGGCAGGGAGAGGGAAGGTGACAGTGTGGGGAGAGGGCTGTACTTCACATGGCAGCCAGGAGAACCCTCTGCCACCAGGACAGTGTCCGTGATGGTGTTTTTATATGAGTCGAAATGAGGGTGCTGAGAAACTGGTTCAGGGCCGGGAAAAACAGCTGGCATGGTCATAATCCGGCAGGAAACGGGAAATGGTGTTGTGAGGTAACAGGCAGGAAGCGATGATGGCAGGAGAGTTTGGGCTCAAACTCCAGGAAAACGCTGCTCTGCTGTGAGGGAGGCGGTGGGAGCAGTGTCTGCTCCGCACGGCCCTGTACCACGGCTTGGTGTGCCCAGAGGCTCTTTATCCTTAGCACCTACTTAAACAATAAGACAAAACCTGTAAAGGCTCATTTGCACTTCGGCAGCCATGAGGAAACTGAAGGATGTGAAGGAGCCCTTACAACATCCTTCAGTCACATTAGCATTAACAATTCCACCTCCTGTGTCAGGAGAGAGAAACGGGCAGCCATAGATAGAAACGGAGACCTCCTCAAGGACGTGTAGGGGTTAAGTGTTTACATCCCACTGCCTTCAGAGAAGCACTGCCTGCTCCTCAAATTCATGCTTAAAGATGCCTCTTGCACAGCTCAAACCATCTTAAAAGTAGTTGTCAGGTTTCAGTTAATGACATTGACCCTTCCAAGCGTCATCCTTCACCCCAGTTTTCAGCTGCCTCTGCAGGAGCAAACACTGGAAGGATCTACCTTTCTCTGTGAACCCTGGATAAGTCACATGGTTGGCTTAAACTAGACGCTTCACGCTTGGATGGCTGCAGTGAGGTGAGATGAATCTGCATCTGCTGGAGATGACTGAGAACAGATTGCGCAGCAACTGCCAAAAAGGCAAGGAAATCTTTCCTCCTCATGTTTGAAAAATGTGTATCTGATGCAAGGGTTCCTTAGCATTGCTGTCTCCGTGAAAAAGGAGATTTTTGGAATTATAAGCACACAAGTATTTCTACCTCTTCCTAGGATATAAGTGAAATCTATCTCCAGAAACCTGGACAGGCAATGGTGAATTGTATCTAGTTTTGAAGAACTTAAAAAACGTCTTCCTAATCAACTTATAACTAATATAAATATCATTAATAGCATGAAAATCAGTGTAATCTTCATGAAGGGGAAAGGTCAGGAGGAAGAAAAGAGCCTCTGTACTGTTAGGAGACACGAGAGGGTGGGAAGCTATTGAAGAAGAAACTAACACTGGAACCTGGTGGGCTGAAATGAAAGAGAGGATTAGAACAGGGACATTTCTTTTTTAATTACCATGCTTTTATCTCATGTGGGTGCTTACCCCCCAGATACATTTTGTTCAGATTGTCTTTTGTTTCTTTGTTGACAATTTTCCAGAGAACAAATGAGTTTATGATCAAGAACAAAATGCTTTGGCAATGGTTTGGCATTTTCTGCCAAAGCAGAAAATGTAAGGCAAATATTAAACAGTGTTAATAGAGAAGTAATTTCAAATGCACAGCGATTCATATCTGCACGAGGAATTTCAACCCTGCTCACAAACTGTAAGAGCCATGTGCCCCAGTAAAGGGATCATCAGAGCCCTTGCATGGTGCCAGCAATGGCCAAATCTGGTTCTGACTGGATGCAGAAGGCCTCTCCCGCTATAAACCTAACTCTCAGCAGATCTGTTTGGATGTTAAATACAACTTATTTCAATTACATTTATAAAAACAAACATGGTGCCTCTATGACCTTCTAGGCAGTTAATTAAAAATATAATCACCAAAACCACTGTGAAGCCAGCAACAATTCAACAAATAAGCTATAAAGTACAGCTAAAAGGTGTAATCACCAAACACCCTCTCCTCAAACTGCATGTTTTCCTCCATTTAATGAGTATTTGCAAAACATGACTGAGCAAGGTGCTCCTTTTGAACCTTGAGACTCTCCCTGGGGATGACCTGATGTTCTTGCTGAGCAGCTAGCAGGCTGGGTTGGCTGCAGGGGTAGAGGGAGTCTGAGCACTGTCTCCAGCTTGGTTGCAAGAGGAAAGACAGAATGCTTGCAGAGCTTGCAGAGGAAATGCTTGCAGAGGAAATGAAGAAGGATTAAGCCCTTCTTGGTTATTTGGTTGTGGTGGTTATGTACTATGCAAGGCAAGTCTATCACTGTTCTAGAGTCTGTGGAAGAGATGAGGCAATCATGGGATCATCTGTGTTACTCAACACAACACCCAGGGCTGTGTTATCTCCAGGGTAGACCCCTCTCTGTGTCTTAGCTGTAAGTGTCCCCTCTCACATGATATGTCAGCCAGAAGTGACCCAGTCAGGGGAGGATGGTGAGATGGCGACTTGGGCAGCAGGAGTTATTTTCCAGTCCATTCCATGCCCTGCACTTTTAAACTTGACCTACTCTTCCTGTCCAGGGGAGCACTCCTGTAGTGTGGGGAGCTGCACGGAACCTGTCACCACCGAGTTCCTCAGGGACATGTGTGGAGTGCTGCTGGAAGGAGTGAAGACCTCTGGGTGAGCTTTGTAAGCAGATCAATGTTCTGCTTCTTTCCCCTATGTATCTCCTGAGGGCTGAAAATCTCGTTGGAGGGGACAGCTGATGTATCTGAGAGTGGAGCACCTCTGGGAAGGTGATGGTCTGTCATCAAGATTTAAAAGGGAGGAAACAAAGGTCCTTGGAATCAAATGCTGGGAGTGGAACAATTTCTTTGGCATCTGAAATCTGTGGTGTGTACATAATCAATTACCTGATAGACCAGAGAGTTCCATCCTACCCCTGCAGCATTATAGACCACTGTACCACTGTGCTGCAGAAATATGTGCCAGAACTGTACAGGGGAAGAGGAGCAAGTGTGGCAGTGGTAATGCTCAACGGAGGCAGAGAAAGAGAAAGGGTAGCTTTATGGTTCTGGGTCACACCATTTCCCCTTCAGAGAAGATCTGAAAGCAGAATAGGATGGTTTAGAGCAGATGCAAGAGTGAGCAAGGAAAAAATCTCACTGCTTTGAGGGTCACTGGCCAACCTGCCAGCTCTGGGAGCTGAGCTGGCAAAACTTAATAAGAGAGAGCCGGGTTTAGGAAGGGAGAGGCACAAGGAAGGCAGGGAATCTTGATGGAGAGGGCATAAAATTGAAGTTGTGAAAACAGTGAAGGGTGAGAGAGGGCCACTGAGTGATGTCAATTCTCTGCAAGTGGAGTTTGGATTGAGAGCAAAATGTGCTGGGAGTGTCGTATTTGCTGTGTAAAACCAATGTGTATTTATGGATCAGGTATGGGAGATAAGGGAATGACAGGCAAACACAGGTACGTAACTGTCGCTTAAGCTGCTGTAGTGCAGGTTGGTTAGTGATCTACAGTGCCTTTCTCATTTTAGCATAAAATAATGAAAGAAAGACTGAGGAGCAATGAAAATACCTGATATGTGTTCTTACAGAGATAGTTTCTTTCATCTGTTGGACTAGGTGGCTGCAATTGCACTGTAGCTAATTTACTCTTTCTCAGCAGCTCTTTCAAGGCCGAAAGCTGTTGCTGGTCAAACCTGGGTGCATATCCTGTATCGACCCTAATTTCTACAAGCACCCCTCACCTACACTAACTTAAGTAAACTCTGTGCCCTGTGCTGTGTCCTGCTGCATGTTGTCTCAGCACCAGTGGGTGCTATAGCTACGGGTATATCCCGGCATCTGTCTCCCTTCATCAGCCGAGTCGTCCAAGAGGAAAGTGATGCAGGGTTGGAGCCGAGCACGAAACAGCTCAGGCGAAGCACTGCCCAAGGCAGTACCCGTCTCCCTCATTCCAGCTCCAAAATCACTTAGACTGAAGGGCTCTCCGTGGCTGTGGAATAGCACTTAACAGGTGCTAATACAAGGAAACATGACAGAATTTTTAGAAGCAGAGTCCGTTCTGAAAATTGTTGTTTTGTCACATGGCTTTCAAGTGAATTTGCGCAGTCTTTTAAAACTGAATACCAAGTCTAGCTGCAGTCCTTGAGCCGAATCCACAATCTTACCATAGTTAGTGCAAATTATGCTGAAAGCAATAAATTGTACACTTTGGTCTGAGAAGTCTATAAGCTTGTTAAGAACTCATTAAGAGAAAAGGCACTGCTTATCACAGTATTTTTGTCCTGACATGGTCTCTGTGTGAATTCAGAGATTCTCTCAAGAGGAATCTCTGAAACTGAGGTTGAGGAATCTTTACAGCCAGAAGTATCTCAGCTCCTCCTAGTGAATTCACACACTGTGGCTCAGAGATGTACTCACCTGGGGGGAGCCAGGCTGCTGAGCAGTCAGAGCACAGTGACCCTCGGAGAGGAAGGTTTTGGTCAAAGATGTAGCTTAAATCCAGGTCTTATTATGTGTTCAGCTAATTTACTTGTAGTTTCTTTGGCAAGGACTTGGGGATGTGCACACGTGCATAGATTCACATATGCTTTCCATCTCCCCCTGTGTGGAAGCAGGCACTGCTCCTGTTTTTCCTGTGTAAGATCTGTGATCTATTCTGGTAGCTGCACCGTGCAGTGCTGCCTCCAGTAAATATTCACAGATTTCCTTGTAAGATGATGCTTTTTTTTTTTTTTTTCCTCTCTCCCGTGTGGATACACAAAGACATGTGTTGTACCTGCTTTACCCCATGGGATCTACATAATCAGGTCCACAGGTTTTAATGCATTTCAACTCCCTTCTGTCTATGGGTACAGTTTCCTGTCATGTTTTGAGCAGGAAGAGCCAAGTCTTTTCTGGTCTTAGCATTCCTGCTTGCCTAGGCATTGGGAAGAGTTCTCTGTCTATTTTCCTGTTTGATTTTTGTGTGTGTTTTGTTTTAAGCAGGACAGAGTGCATGTGTGTATGTAATCCATGTGCTCAATTAAGAGAGGCATCTGTTGGGTTTATTTCACATTGCCGAGGAAGGACTGCAAGCAGGGAGCATCTGCTCAGCTTTTTGTCAATGGCTTGTTTTTCATAATTTGCTCTACAGGGTGAATGTTTGGGGAGGGGGAGGTGGCTTTTTATTTCTGAGTTTTGTCTTAAATTTATTTTTTATGGTAGCTGAAGAATTGGCTGGGATTTGGAAGTTAATTTCACTGTGAAAAGATCTAAAGAGGGAGAAACAAAACCATCCAAAGTAAACAGTATTTATGTAACCTTAATAATACACTCAGAAGGACTCTAATGAATCATTATTTGCAGTATTTTGATGGCAAAAATAATTTATTGTGGTGCTTTTTAAATGTCACTGGGGTTTTTAACTTTTCATTTTTCGAAAAAATTAGCAAATTTTGCTTAGATTTTATTTTGGGGAAAGATAGGAAAGGCATCCAATAGTCAGATGATTTTTGGCACTTTGTCAACAACAACAAAACCCCCTGATTTTAACGTAGAGCAGCAGTAGTTTCCTGTTCTTATAGTTTTGCTTTTGTGCACTCAGATGTTGGCTGTATTGCACCTAGCTGATTTAGTGGGAGACTTAATTGCCTGTAAATGTATGTGCTTCAAAGGCTACTAAACCTGCTGGGAGTGTTTATACAAGTGTGCTTTTTACACTTTTTTTTTGGTGGAAATGTCCTCCGAAAGGGCTGTAGAGGATAATGACTTTGTGATGCCCCGGGAGGACACAGCTGCTGATGTAGTGTAGGGAACTCAGGAGGAGAAAGCCTGAAACTCCCTAATCCCACAAGTGAAAGACAAATCTTACCCCTTGCAATCAAACAAACAAGGATACAGTCTTACATGTGTAGATGTAGATGCTGTGCCAGAGTAACCTGTGGACAAGATTTGGATGTTATTAAAAGTGTTTAAAGGAATAGGATTTTAAAAGATAGTAATAGTGTTTTGTTCTGTAAGTGAACCCCAAGACAATGCATTTATTAAGCCACATTGAAATGGTATGACATGAAAGATGCAGATTTAATGAGTTGTCAGGGGAGAAGAGCGAAGCATTAATAAAAATAACTTTTCTGACAGTTCAGTCCCACACCATAGCAAGAGAATGTGTGTGTATATATATATACATATACATATATATATGTAATTTAAATATTATCTCTCACAATATAAATATATATAACATTTCAAAATGTCAGATGAATGCCACTCAACTGAACAACTTTGCTGACATGTGTTAACACTACAACTTTTTTTTTATAAAAAGCATCTGACATCAGTTGGTGTGCAAAATGTAAATGTAGGACTGCAGGGACCAGGCAGGCGAGGTTACTTCTGGGGGGCTTTGCTAACCTTGGCTGTCACAGAACAACACATGTAAAAGGACAAACCACAACAAACTTTGTAGTAGCAGGAAAGTATTTTCATTGCTTGAAAAAAAAAATAAAATTCAAACTTTGTCATCACATTAAAAACATTACATGAGAAGTAATAAACATATTTACACTTCTGTTTTGATTATAAATATACATTATATACAAAATAATGTTATAAAACGTAGAAAGTTCAGTGCTTCTGATTTTTTTTAAATTACTGAAATACTAGTCTTCAAAATAAACTACAAACAGACAAACTAAAACCCATATTATTGATTTCTGAAGGTCATCTTCAAAATGGTCCTACGTGGTCAGAGCAGAAGGTCAGTAGTGGACAATATGAAGGGGTCTGGTCTGCACAGTTCAAGGGAGTAGATGGGCTAGTCCAACAACAGGCTTTACAAGGGCAGGAATATCGCTGTCAGAGAGATAGCACAGTCTGGGTTTCTTCTAAGAGATCTTGTTTCTCCCTCCTCATTCTGCCCCATGCCCTGGTCTCGTTCAGGAGTGTCACGGCACTTTCCACTGGGGTGTCCGGTATTATTGCTGTAAATATGTATAGAAGAAAGGAGCTTCTGCCCGCCTCTGGTTTCCAGGGACAGACACAGCATATTTTCCATGTTGCAGTAGGTGGGTATGAAAGAAACAGGATGAGCCTAAAGCCTTCTAACTCTAATCTCCACCTGTCTTGGCAGAGGGCATCTCAGTGGGTGCTTCGCTACTGGGCATTTAGAACCAGGATGAAGAACAAGAGCTGGAGTTTTGCAACCGGATGGAAAAATGGGGTGGGTAAGTGGGTTATGTCACACTGCTGCTGCTTCTTCAGAAAGTAACAGCTGCAATTTTGAGACTATTTGCAGTAAAAGGTGGCACCTAATTCAGAAACACGACATAAACCCCCAGATTTGTGTCAAAATAAGGCAGGGGGAAGAGAATGAGGAAGGAGAAGAAAAGAAGTAATGTCTATTCACAATCACTGGTAGTGCAAAGGGCATGAAAACAGCTGAGACAGCTCAGCATAAAGGTTCTAGGAGCTGATTGATTTTAAACGCATTTGTAAGGCTTTATATAGAGCTGGGATCACACCCCCTCCCTATCAATGGGGACAAGGCAGTACACATTCCTTATCACAACTTCCCCAAAAATCATGTTCCACATCATGGCTCGAGTCGAGTCAATCAGTTCTCCACAGCATCACCAAATGAGATGACATTTAAATTCGGTTTTCTTCTTTCCTCCTCCTCTCACCCCTTACACAGTCTCCAGTACATGCAGCGGGAGGGAGGAGATGCAAATGGATGTGAAGCAGGAAGTATCAACCACCTCTGCCCAGTACTGTTCAGGTAACTGCAAAAAGAGCAGTCAAGTTTCTGTTTGGGCTTGTTAGATTCTCTTGACACATTATAGGCACTTTTAAACCCAGAAAAAAATTGAGACCTCATTTATACTGTATCCATTATCTGCATAGCAATGTGTCTTGCTTCGCACCTTCCATGGCAACATCTGTGACAGTTATGTGCCTCCTTATCTACCAGCACCTCCCATAACCAGAGTTCTGGAAAGCCAGGGGTCTGTCCATGAGGAACTGGCCTCAGCATCTTTTAAAATACCAACACTTTAAACCTCTCTCTTCCCTCTGCCTCCCCTTTTCAATAGCAAATATGTATTTTCTGGTATCAAACTTCAAACAAGGGCAGTAAGAACAAAAAGGTGTATTGCATCTTTCAGTAAATTCACAGTCTGTCCAGTTCACTCAGTTCCATCCTCCGCCTGAGAGCAGCAAGTTGCATGTAATTAAAAACAGTCCAATCCAGTTCTGAATTGTAAACAATGCAGCAGGAACGTCCATCTACTGGCATCACCAAATCTGAGGTGCAAATGGGCCGATCTTCAGTCTTATACCTGTCAGGACATAAAATAACACCAGGAATGAGAAGGAATCACAGCATACCGAGTAGTGCAGAACAAACAAACTATAATTCAGCTATGTCAAACCAAAGTAATTTAAGTCAAACATTACTGCAGTTTACTGTCAGTGCTCAATGTTTTCAGCTGGGTCCAGAGGCAAAGAATCACCAGGGGAAAAAAAAAAAAAAAAAAAAAAAAAGTCATCTGTGTGATGAGTGGCCTCTCTACCTGGCTTGAGGGGGAGAATGCTTACCAACCTGGGTGCTTAACATTAGGGATCTGTAAAAGGTACATGGTATAGTTAAATAGCATGTGTTTAGAAGTGTTAAGCCTGAATTATGTAGAGAGAGATTCTAGGGCTTGTCATTCTGAAAAAAGAAACATTTCTGGAGATCCTTGATGTAAATTTGGGAGCCTAGCTTTGGTCAGCAAGATCTTTGAAGATACAGTATTTAGGTCATTTAATGGGAATGAAGCGTCTAGCTGTCATTCGTATCTCTGAATCCTTTCACTTAGTCTTAAACTTTTAATATTGTCGGTTGACTTGTGTTCCAGCTTGCTTTCAAGGGGAAATAAGATATCCATCTTGGAAAGGGAGACTGAATTCTGCAGATCTGACTTCACAGATCACTGCTGTATGACACAGCAAGCTTCTCTTTCCTACAGGGTGAAAGTAGTCCTAAAGGTGGCTACACCGAAGAAGACAGATATTGGTTAACATCAAATTGCCTTTAACTTCCACTGAGACTTTTTCCAAAAGGCTGGTAGTTCTTCAGGAATTTGTTGGTTCTTCAATACCTGCTTTTAAAATCTTTCAAGTTCAGTGTTAGGCTTTTCCTTTTTTGGTGCATCCAACTTTCCAATATAACGTAAAAATCAAGATTTTTTATCAGTAACAGCATTAACTTCTGTTAGAGAATATTTAGCTGGAGCTTAAATGCTAAGAGGTTGAAATTACCTTATAACAGACTTCCTAAATGGCTGTTGTGCCTATCCACTAACACATTCCACTACCTTCCATCTTCAGCTAGAAATCTATAGTTTTGCCTCTTTCCACAGAACAAAGATTATCCATTGTAGTCACAGGAAAAAACATGGCTTTACATCAATGGGCCTAAGAACGATTATTATTTCCATTTTTTCTGACCACCTATTTGAGAGGAAATAATCCTACAATGTGCTGAATTTTTATGGGCTTGGGTTCTGTGTTTTCATCTACCACTGACTTATCTATGCCCAAAACCTCTGGTTTAATAAAATCAGAGCAGCTAATTTTTTTTATATTCCCCACTGTATGTTCTGTGTGGGCCACAGAAGAGGAGAGGAAAATGCTGGGAAGCACCATGATCCCTGGAAATAAAGGAACATTCTCAGATACAATAATAAAGGATAATTTACCCTTTTGCTTTGTGAATTTATGCCTGTTCACCTCTGTATTTACTTACCTCTGTGGCTATGATGCACTCATTCCTTTCTTCTGTTATCACAAAGACAGACTGGTACATTGAATCCCTCGGAGAGCATATCGCTGATATTCTGCATTCTGGCTTTTCACTAAGGTGGGGCAGAGAAAAAAGAACATTAGCTGACTACTGACTCTCAAAATCTACCATGAATATGGAGTGGTGGAACGAGATAGCCATGAAGGTGTGGAAGTGCATGAGATCAAGTTTCACATGTTCTGCGTCTGTCGGGATATTATGCTAGAGAAATGGAAGCAAGGAACAGAGAGAAGTCTCCCTGTGCTCCTGCCATGTCCAACCTAAGAGCCCATTCCTCGGAGCCGTCGGTGTAACAACCACACCCAGATCCCAGACAAGACGTTCAGTAAACGAACCATAAGACTGATAAGCCACTTTTAGCCCTTAATAAGCCACCCGCCCTTTTCTCCTTTTGAAAAAGAGTAGTTGTTTTCACTCCATCATTCTTCTCAGTAAGCAGGTTATCTTGCCTTCTTACAAAGTGAAATACTTATCTTTAATCACTGTATGCCTTAACTGTTGTTCCTCCAAGATCTACTGAGGAAGGAAAGATATTTCTCATTTTCACCACTGGCCTAGCCACTCTGGGTTCCTTCGTGGTATTGGTACCAACAGCACCGTGCACACTCAAATTAAGTGACTTAGCTAAGGATACCACTCGGCTGTGACACATACTCCAGTATGTACATTTCTAGCTTTGATCTGCTTTGGTTTTGTATACTATCTGCTTGAGGTTCCTTTTCCCCTCATATGCTCACCTGCTTCTAGACTGATGTGAAGATGAGTGGCTTTAAGAAAGACTATAATAAAAACTGCATTCTCACCTGTGTAGTCGAAGGGGAGACTTCTCTCCTAAACACTTTTCACTTTTGTAATATTTATCTTCTGGCGTCCCTCTACTTGTCAGGTCTTTTACCAGATTGTAGTCCAGTTTATGGTTCTTGGGTTTGTAGTTTGATTTCTCCAGCCCACAGTCCACTTCAAGGTCTTTATTTTTATTGGTGTTTTTCAGCTGGGATGCTGGAATGAGATTGTCCTTCTGGAAGTCAGATAGGTTGTTCATTGTCTCCAACTCCTGCTCTGGGTGCATCCTCATCTGTCTGATGACCATTGCTATCATGCAGAACAGTATGAGCAAAGCCACCAGCCCCACCCCCATGGATATAGCAATCCAGGGGACTGGTTTAGGAGGAAGTGTAACAGGCACTGAATAAACTGGCAATTCACAGCGGTTGCCCATGAAGCCAGAAGGACAGTAGCAAACAAAGTTGGCACTATAAAGTCCACTGTAGCACGTGCCTCCATTCTCACATGGCCCAGAAGCACATTCATCTCTGGTTTTGATGTCACAGTTCCTGCCACTGTAGCCTGGCATGCATGTGCAGGTGTAATCGTTGATTAGATCATGACAAGTTCCCCCATTGGAACATGGGTTTCTGGCACAATCATTGATGTTTATCTCACATTTCTGACCAGAGAAACCAGCCCGACAGCGGCACACACGAATCTGCCCAAGGTAAAAGCAACTACCATCTGAGGGGAAAAAAGTGAAAGAAATTTTAGTTTGCAACACACTTCACTCAGAAATGTAAACCTTTCCCCAGTCAGCATGTTATACTACCTCAAGAAAAGAGAGGATATTTTACAAAACAACTGCACATCTAAGAGTTCATTCTACTTTACCTAATTGTATCACTGTGCCGAAAAATTATGCCCCTTCTAAATATGTAATAGAGTTAATTTAATTTAATTTAATTCTGCCATCTTCCCCATCATATGATAAACCTCATGCATTGTGTTGTTGCATAGAAAATGCCAGTGAAAGTCCCACTCCAGCAAGAGACTAAAATTAGGGTGGATGTGGAATACAGCGGGGGAGAGGGACTAATGTTCTAGAGGAAGAGTAGAGGTCAGATTGGATTTCTATCACTTCTGCACTGAAAAGCACAAATGAGTCAGGGTCATGAGACTTTTTGATAAAAAGACTCACCATTTGCACATGGGTTGCTTGTGCACCTGTCTACTTTTTTTTCACAGTTTGACCCTGTGAAGCCGAAAGGGCAAACGCAAGTGTAGCTGGCCCCTTGTTCCTTTTCCAAGCATGTACCACCGTTGAAGCACGGAGAATCTATACATGTCAGAGCACTGTGCTCACAGTGAGTGCCATAGTAGCCAGGGGGGCACAGGCAGTGATAACCGTTCTCCATATCCTGCAAAACACAACATTAGGCCACTGTTATTTAATGGAAACTGATGATAGCTCCCTGCACACTTAGTTCTGGTCTGCAGCAAGCACTGTCCAGTCCCTTCTCATCCACAGCCTGAAGCGGCAAAAGTTACACCAGGAGAGTAAACAACTGCAAGTTGGACGGTGAGGGACAGAGTGGTGGATCAGCCGTACTCGGCGTATTACAGGGGTAATCGTGCAGAGCAGGTGCTGTGGTAGGGAGAACGCAGGCAGCTAGACAAAACCATTGCTAACACCACTACTGTCTAATGGGATCCAGAGGTCTTCCCAGAGGTCCTCCCAGAGCAGAGTGGTACGTGTTGACAGCTATGATCAGGCCATTAACCCTCAGTGCGAGAGCCCTTTTTTATTTCACAAAGTTTAAGTTGCTTTGGCTTGGGTCAGTCCCACCACTTAAATCATAGTAAACTGTTTCTTCTTTCCAAGGACTGTATGTCCAAGGCTTTGGGAGAAGGGAGGTAGGGTCTTGTGCTTTAATCTAAAAATTGCATTGGCTTTAATCTAAACACGCATCAAATTACACTGGATATCTATAATCAATCAGCCTTTACCATTCCATCATTGGTAAGAATCCATCATTAACTGAATCCAAAAACAGGCTGAAACACTAAACTACAAGAATCTAGAAGTGTGGAATTCTGTTTTACAGAAAGTTTCAGCTGATGGCCCACATATTGTTTGACACTACCTTCTCATAGCGGAAAGCAAAATTTTCTTTCATGTGCTATTAAAATACGGACTTAGTGCATTTCTGTATGAATGGTGGTTTGAGAAGCACATTTTTAACAGATCTGCTCCTTCATCAACCCTGGATCTTGCCAAGTTCTCATAATGGCTGCCACAGAAACCCAAGGATCAGTTGACCAGTTCTAATCTAGATGATACATCTCCTCCTGTAACAGACTTCCTCCCCTGACACCTCTCGGAAAGGGTTCAGTATGGTAGTTGTGAGTGTCAGTAATGAACCTGTGTCCTATCGAATTCCCATTATGTTGTTACAGAACCATTTCTGAAAAGGTACACCAGGGCTTACTTCACACAAAGGCTTTACATTTAAAATGCCCCTACCGTGCAGCTACCGCCATTCCTACAGGGATTGCTGTCGCACTCGCTGATCTCGTGCTCGCAGTCGATGCCGGTGAAGCCGGGTTTGCACGCACACGTGTAGCTGCCCTGGCCAGTGTTCATGCAAGTTGCTCCATTTTTGCATGGCCTGTGGTGAGTGCAGTAGTTCAGATCTGCAAAGATACCAGGAGTTAGGAGAACACGTCTTTGACAGCTGGGAAAAGATACACAAAAATATACAAAATATATACAAAGATATACAAAAAGGCTGTAGTCAAGAAAAAGGAGAGGAGTTCCAATGAATCATTTCATTTTGCTGTCAATGGGAACACTGGAGATTGTTATCTGGGTTATTATCTGGAGATTGTTATCTGGGTTATTATCAGTCATAATCAGACTACCATCTATCACTCGAGCTCTGAATTTCGAGGGAGCTGGTGAAAATACAACTTTCTAAGTGTTTTGGTATATTCTCCCTTTTTTGTGGACATAAAACTGTTAGCTGCAATGGGATTTAGGTACCAAATTGGAAAATGTACTTCATAAGCGTGTGTTCTCCAGAACATAACCACAGCAATATGGACACTTAATGTACAGCATGTTACACTAAAAGAGTGCACCCCATCTTTAAAAGTGTGCTCTGAGGCACATTCTGGAAAGGCAGGGAGGGAAAATAAAAGATGTTTTGGCTTTGAGATTTAAACAAACACTAGAAATCTTTTATTGTTTATTTGCTCTCTTGTTATGGATGTTAGTAGATTAAACTGTCAAATGCTCTGCCAAGCTTGACCGTTTTAATTTTTTTTTCTTTAAATTTGAGACAGAGGTAAAGCGTAAGTTCATAGGACGTAAGTAAGAAAAGCTTTATTATCTCTATAAATACTATATAGTAATTTGAATGCAACTTGCTAACAGATAACTATGAGCAGAAAAAAAAATCTGCAACTTTACTTTTCCTGCTTAATTCAGCCTTCACCATGTTAATCCTATAACTGTCCTGGAAACACTTAGCCTGCTTTGAACACTTAATGATCTCAGTGCCAGCAGCGCATATATGGCCTTGAGGACATGACTGCTCAGCTGGCTACGGTTCAGTGATTCAGTGGGTTGAATAGGTGGAAGTGGTCTGGTGTACCTTAAAATGGAACCTGTACTTTTCATTCTTGCTTACATGATTTTTCTCTCATGCTCCAGACTTATCACATGAGTTAACTTCCTTGTATGCAAAATAAGGAAGGCCCAAATGATGCTGTTTACTGCTGCTGGAAACTGTTTAGTAAATTGTTATACTTGTACAAGGAATAAGTTAAACTTGGCTTGAGCAGGCAGAAAACTTGTCTGTTCAACACTCATCCAGACTGTTAGGTCTTTCTCTAAGAGAAACTTCTTTTGCAAGAGAGAAACTGCAGCTACCATAAAGGTTTCCTTATTTTCAAACGAAATTACTACAAGAACTGGTATGTAAGGCTGCAGTGCTACAAACTGATGCCTGTGAAGGGATACCTTGGGGAAAATTTAATTCCAGATCCGGTGGGTCAGATTCCTTAGTGCAATACTAAGGAGTACGCAACCTAGAGCTGTAAGTGCACGCTTCAGAACTAACCTTGATCACAGAAGAGGCCACCCCATCCTTCATCACATATGCACTGCCATTGTGTTTTACAAGTCCCGTGGCGGCAGCCTATATGGGGAATGCATTCATCACAGTAGCGGCCTTGCCAACCAGGACGGCAGCTAAAAGAAAAGTCCAATTAAAACATTAATGACATGGAGAAGAGTTTAAGTTTCAGTTACAAGGCGACATTTTAACTGGTGTTCAGACTGCAATTGGCATCTACTCACATGCACTCCCCAGGCTTGTTGCAGTATCCATTCTGTTCGGTACATCCAGCCAGACAGATGGCTGTGAAGAGAACATGAAAAAGCATAAATGTTTAGGTAAATACACATGGTGCTACAGAAGACACTTTTAAAGGATAAAAAGCTTTTTAAAACACTTTAAAAAAAGAGTTTTACACTTTCAGAGCTTTGTTTTAAAACTTGTTGGTACGGGGAGTTCTGGAGCAGGAGGAAGTGAACAGGGAGAGCCAACACTTGACAAGTTTGTCCTTTAGTTTTTCTGTTTATGCAACAAACATGAACTCTTGCAACTCTTGCTAGAAAAGCAGCAAGAGAAAACGGCTTTGGCTTGTGCTACTCAAAAGGCTGAAAAAACCCAATGGTACCCTGAGCTCACCGTAAAGGTGCTGACTACTACACTGAAGCACCTGTCTCGTGTCCTCTGGCTGCAGGAATAGTTGGTGACAGACTTTGTGTGAGCAAGCTGCTACCCTTTTACCTTGCAACCGCTACTGCTATTCAGGGCTATCAGCCAAGGTCCCTTTCCTGCCAGCTCGCTCTCTGCTGCTAAGGCTCGCAGAGGTGCAGCACAGCGTTGGGTGGTTGCAGCCAAAGGGGGCAAAGTCCTCAGCGCACAACTTTGCCTCTCCAGACAGGAGAGTGGAGAGGTCGGCGTGAAAACACGGCCCGGGCCACGGGAGGCCTCCGTGAGCTTTAGAGCCGCGCCCGGCGCGCTGCCCCCCGCCCCGCTGCCCGCGGCACTCACGGTCGGTGCAGTACTCGCCGGCCCAGCCGGGCAGGCAGGCCAGGCTCCCGTCCGCCGCGCACACGTAGTGCCCGAAGCGGTCGTCTCGGCGCTTGCAGAGGCGGGAGCAGCTCTCGCCGTAGTAGTTCTCGCTGCAGACCACGCGGTAGGAGTAGCGCAGCTGGGTCAGCGGGCCCTGATGCACGTCCTGCGACCAGTCCTCGCCCACCGACAGCGACCGCTGGATGGACACCTGGCTGATGAGCCATTCCTCCGGGGGCGGCCGGGAGCCTGCGGGACAGCGGGCGCGGGTCAGCGGCTCTGAGCCGCCGCATCCCACCCCGCCGGGCCAGCGGAGCGGGATACCCCGCTCGGACACATATATACACATACATGCATACGTGCATACATACATACATACATACATACACATATATACGTATACACAGGCACGCGTGTGGATATTGATGTATACAAGGGTACAAAAAGGTGGCCACCAGGGTGTGCGAACCCGGGCCAAAAGGACTCAGCCGAGGGGCCTGTGAAAGGAGGGCTGCTGTGAAATATCCTTTTCCTCTCCTCTCAGAAAAACATCCCAAAGCCATTATTCCTTTCCAAAGGGCGGAATTCGAGCAAGGTGTAAAATACAGGAAAAGGCGGACGGGGCTTTCTGGCAAGCTCCCGGCTTTCTCACCGCAGCCCGCCTCGCTTTCCCACGCCAAAAATAAACCGGAGGAAACGCAATTGTGTTGGAGATTAGGCCGGGGCAGAATCAAAGCGGCCCCTGATGGATATCGTTGGGGGACCGGCTCCTGATGGTGGGATAAAGCCGGCCCTGGAGTTATCGTATAAACAGCTGAGCCGGGGGGGCCGCTCGGGACGGGGGGGACACGGGACGGGCCCGGGGGCGCTCCCGCCGCGCGGGCGCCTCCTGCCGGGGGCGCGCGAAGTATTCACCTTCCGGCAGGTAGTTGTCAGGCGCGTGCCAGGCCTGGATGATCAGGGAGAAGGTTCCCTGCGGGAGAGAAACCAGCGTCAGCCCCGCACCCACCGCGCACGGCCGCACCGAGCCGCGCCCCGCCGCGCCACCGCGCCCCGGCCCTGCCCTGCCCTGCTCCGCCGGGCCCCGCGTTTGCGCTCTCTCCCCGCGGCTACACGCTTCCCTCCTTCCCTCCCTCCTACAGACTGCGGATACACAGCCCCGCTTCCAAGCTCCTCAGCCCCTTGCTTTATTTCTCTTAATAACATTGGTTATCCCAAGTGCTTCTGATCTGGATGAACTTTTTCATTGCGCCTTTTTTTTTTTTTTTTCCCCTCGTTTTTAAAAAGGAAGTTCTGGGAATAAGTCTAAAGGCAAAAGTAGTTTGTTTACGTTACAGGTTATCAGCCCACCGCGGTTAGCCTGCTCTTGCCACCCTCCTGCCCCACCATCGCAATCGGGTTTAAAGTAGAATCTCACCGGCCACGTGAAGTTAAAGGGCAGCTTAATGGGACTGTCAAATCTCTCTGTATCCTTGATGCTGAAGGAGTTTATTCCCAGAACCGGGGTGATGATGCTGCCGAAAGTGCAGGAGCCCGGGGAAACCACTGCCTGAAAATGCTTCAAACAAACGCGAAAGAAGGTCCTGCAGTGAGGGGAGCAGGGCTTCCCGCTGGCCAGAGACCCGTGGCTATTCACGAATTCGTGTAGCTCCAGCTGGAAGACGCCGGAGCCGGACACCCTCTGCACAAAGGGGAGACACACAAAATAGCCAAATCAGACCTTACCCGGCTTTGCCATGCAAACTTGCTTCCATCACCCGCTTTACATTTCGCCAACCCTTTTTTTTTTTTTTTTTTTTTTTTTTTTTCTCGTGTGTGTGCGATTACCTGCTGCAAAATCGTTAACAGAAACGTCAAGCCAAAGATGCGCAAGGCTGTCATCCTTGTGTTATTCGAGCTTCCAGTTCTTAGTGGGTTTAGTTTTCCTTCTATATTCCTCATACGGACCAAGCAAGCGCTTCTCGGTCGAGGGAGAAAAGAGAGGCGTCACGGCAATTCTCCTGGAGCAACCTGCTGTTCCAAATATTCCCCGAGCACCAGCAGAAATCGGAAGGTAAAATCCAGGTGTCGATCCGTCCCCTTCTGGGAATTAATCCTGCAGCCAGCCGCCGACCTCTGATCGCTGTCGTCGCCTTTATAAACTCCAAAGCCGGGTGGGTTTGGTGAGAGACGCGGAGGGGAGTGCTTAGTGTGGAACCGCTCCTCCTTTAACCGGTGCTAACAGCGCTCAGTAAATGGAAAACTTGCTTCGCTTCGAGCTGTTTATATAGTTGCCTCGCATCCTCACAAGCTCATTATGTAAACTGTCAGTCAGACTCACGGGCGATCCCTCCCCTTTTCCATCTTTCCTTTCTGGAAAAAAGAACCAAATGTTGCGGAGAGCCCTCATATCCCGAATTAATACCCTGCTGCCGCCGCCGCCGCTGCCGCGCTGCCCGCCGAGGAGCCGAGCTGATTACGAACGAGCCGAGCATCTGTTGAGATATTTACGGCGCTCACACTGGGAGAGAGAGTTCCCTCGAAAATCAGACGCCTCTCCACAGGGCAGCTTTCTACGGCGGCCGAACAATAGAGGATGAAATGTTTCAAAAACACCCTTGTTAGTTAGTTAGTTAGTTAGTTAGTTAGTTAGTTAGTTCCCCGTGGCCCTCCACCCCACGACTCCACGCGTGTCCCCCCTCCCCGGCCGTGTCGCGGGCGGCGGGACGGGGCGGTGCGGTGCCCTGCAGCCGCTGCCGGCCGGCGGCCAGGAGCTGCCCTGCCCGGCGGGGGCTGGCCCCGGCTAGAAACCAAAAGTAAAACGGTGTTTGCCCGGCAGGCGGGCACCCGGGGCGGCTCCCGGGGCGCAGCGCCCGGCTCTGGGGCGCCCGTGCCGCAGGCCCGGCCCCGTTCCTGACCCCGGCTAACGGAGCCCCCGAGCGAGGGGTGGGTGGTGGCAGGGGAGGCGGGCACGGCGGGCATCGACGGGCGCTCGGTCGCCCTTCCGAATTCGGTGGCGAACGAGCGCTCCGGAGAGGTGACCGGAGTCGACAGCAGGGACGGAGCTGGTTTTTCCCGGGGCTGCCCCGGCTCCCAGAAACACGAGCAAGGGGAAAACTCGGGCGCCTGCAGGCAAGCGGGGCGGGAGCGGGGCCGTGTCTGGCCGCCTGGCCGCGGCCGGGTTGCGGTCTGGCGTGTGCCATAAAGCCCTTGGCCTGATTGCAGCGTGCGCTTATTGTTGGGTCGCGTGTCCCTCATTAAAGCCAAGCACAGAGAAGGCCTTTCATGTGGCTTTTTATTTCAGCTTGTTAAATGGATGGGAGGCCGGAGGGGGGAGGGAAGGAGGGAGGGAGAGATAAACCCTCAGCTGTATGGTAATGAGGTCTTGCCACCTTTCTGGCAGCGCCCGGCGCGCCAGGCTGCGGGCCTCCGCGGCGTGGGTCACCTGGGGAGCAACGCGCGGCTCAGAGCGCTGCCGGTCCCCTTCCGCCCCTCTGCTCTCCCAAAGGGTCTGTTCTAGCAGCGGTACTTCCCCGCTCCGAGTTCTTTTGGGGGGATAAGGAAAGCCGGGGGTCTGGATCGTTTGGAGGCGAGGCAGCATGGGGAGGGCACACTCCAGCCAAACTTTCCGGGCCGTCGCGCTCCCTCGTACATTTCAAGCGGCTGCTCTCCCTGGAGACCGGCTTTGGCCCAGGATGTGGTCAGGATCCAAACGCCCGAGGTGTCACCGGGAGGGCCGGGGGGGGGAAAGGGTGGGGAACACGACACAGCTTCGCAGATAAAGCGTGGGGGAAAGCCACGGGCACTGCCGCCGTGGATTGGTTTGGACAGAGGAGCAGGCTAGAAATCGGGGTCGCCACCAAAGGAGGATTAAAACTTCTCCCGGTCGCCGCTGCGCCTGTGAAAGCCGAAGCCGGGAGGCACAAACTCTGGCAATGTCGGGGGACTGCACCCGAGGCCGGGCACCCTTGGCGTGGCTCCGTCCCGCGTAGCCCGGCAGTCGCCTGGGGTACGTGTTCGTGCGGACGGGAGCCGTGCCCGTGGTGGAGATAAACCGCGAGGCAGAGAGGCACAGGCGAGGAGCTCTTTTGTCTCGGCCTCGTAAACAAGTGGGAAGGAGGAATGTGTCGCCGCTGATGAACTCGGAATTTTGCAGCGATCCACCCGGCCAGATCCCGGCTTTACCAGCAGCAGCGTCAACTGTCAAAATCAAATCTGATGCTAATAGCTTCGGTACTAAATAAAATGAGAGGCCAGATAACATCAGTGCTTGATAAATGGTAATGAGTGTCTAACCTAGGGGAACAGAAGGGCTGTGGGGCTCTTTAATTCAGTATTGAAAGGCTAGCTGGGTACTGCAGGCTCTAGCAGATGTTAGTATGTGTGTGTTTTGATTTTTGACTTGTATTGGACGTTTATTAGGCTAACCAGAGCCACCCCACGCATGGCCACTTGGTCCAGGCACCATCTGGCACAAGCAGGGCGGCGTGCAAGAATAGGGCCTTGCTTTGGTGCTGAGGATCCACAGGCAGCATCTACCATATGGACCCGGAGCTAATGTAGGTTAAAGCAAGACAAGCTCATCTCTGCTTTTCACAGCTCCGCCAAACCTCTCTGCCATCCTGGCGGAGTACACCTTGGCGGCTGGAGAAGAGCTGCCACCTCTGCCTTCCCCCAAATCTGACGAAAGCGGTGCAAGCTCCCCAGGCACTCCTCAGCCCGCTCAGCCACCCTTGGGTGACCACTGTTTTTCGAGTCAAACTTTGCACCTAGCTTTGCTTGTTCCCGGCGGGAGCACAAGTCGCGCCAGCTCCCCATGTGTTGTCCCCCCAAAAACCAACTGTTTTCAGAAGATCGAGTGAGTGGTGCAAAACAGACGCTAAATCCTCCTCGAACCTCCAGACCATTATTTTGATTGCAGCTATAAAAAGAGTTTGTAATAAAATAATAACAGGGGAATAATAAACCACCTGCTGCATGTTGACACACACGCACAGGGAGTTCAGATAAAAAAAAAAAAAAAAAAAAAAAAGTTTCACTAATAGCATCAAACAGCTGAGCCTGAAAGTCGGCCGAGAGCAGATTAGAAGCACAACGCCTGCAAACTCTTTCCTGTGCCCAACACGCCAACCTGGGTCACTTGGAGAGCAACAGCCCAGCCACCTTCCCTAAGATCCTCGGCTCAGTTCGAAGGGTACCTGTCCTCGGGACGGGGAGAAAGCCCGCAGAGCCCCTGGCTTTGCCAAGGGGGGTGCCCGCATCTCTTGTAGGGATGCTGGGCACTGACCGGACCAGACATACCCGGAGTCTCTGCCTCCCCGTACTTTCCACCTTGTTCCCTCTCTCTCCAGCTCACTTACTCGAGGTCAGGGCGCTTTCTTCCCCTCTTTCGCGCCCCATTTGCTGCCGGTTTATCTCCAGGCTGGCCCGGCTCAGCATACGCGTGGCCGGGCCAAACGCATCCCGCTAACGAGACAACGTTAATTAATTCCGGGCGGGTGAAAGTTGCCAGCCTGCCCAAGCCATCCCCCCCGCCCCGAGCCCTCGTGCCAGGCTGCCCTCCTGCGTTCCCGGGGGGATGTCCAGCGCTCCCCCAGCCGCGGGATGAGCCCGACACCCCGCCCCCCCTCGCACTTCCCCGCAGCCGCCCGTGTCCTGCTGCTCTCAGCCTGCCAAGCCCCGGGAAAGGGGCTCGCTATCGCCCGCACAGACGCCGCCAGCAGCACTTGCATCGCCGCCGTCAGCCCCGCTTTTCTCTTTTTCTGAAGGCTCCTTGCTTTCTAATCTGGCCGCCTCACCCACGGGGGAAATCTCCCGCGGGGAGTGGGTCTGGGAGTAAGCGGCTCCCGGTAATGTTGTTGCCACCATGCGCTTTCTGCGTGGCTTCTGCTGGGCTGCTTTTAAGGTCCTTAAGATACAGAGCACCCGTACCTACGGCCGGGGCAGGACCTGCCTGATGCTTTGGCCGCGCCATGGTGCCACCCGGGGTTTTGGAAAGGGACACGCGCGAGGCTGCCCCTGCCTCCCCTGTGTCCCAGGTGTCCCAGGCAGCATAAAGCAACAGCCAGGCTGGCCTGGCTTCCTGACTGGGTCAAGCATAGGTGGGGGAGTCCTGCGTCTTCTTTCCCTTTCCCCTAACCTGGGGTACGAGCCCCTGACCCTGCCCTGTGCCCGGGAGCGGTGTTGATGCCCGAGGGGCACGGCTGCTCACGCCCCTCCCCTGCCCTCAGCTCCAGCCGCTGCGCACACACCGGCCCTTCGCACTCATTTGGGAGCGGATCGCGGGGCGCGGAGCGGGGAGCAGCGCACCTGAGCCTTGGAGCCCTTTAGTCACCTTTCCCCGGGAACCGACCCACTCCTACCCGGGGTCGTGGGCTGCGGAGCGCCCAGAAACCCCTCGCAACTCCGGAGCCCCGCGGGTTACCCTACGCTTGTTCAAACTCAACAATTTTGTAGGTCAGTGCAGCATCCCTAGCGCCCGTACGAGCGCGGTGCGATGTTTTCCTGCGCACCTTGTGAGCCTTTCTCGGGAGCGTTCCTGCTTCCTGGCTCTGCGGTTTGTTTCGGGGCTGGCCTCGCTGATCGCCTTTTTGATCACGGAGTGAGTTTGATCTCTTAGTCAGAGACTCGCCCATTTATTCAGTGCTCGCCAGCCCTTCCATGTGCACAACCCCGCTTTTTGAGCCGGATTCCCCGATGGCTTTAAACCCCCTTAGCTTGAAAGTTGCGCATCGATTCAGCGCTGACACACCCCGAGAGCCTCTAAGGGAAAAAAAAAAAAAAAAAAAAAAAAAAAAAAAAAAAAAAAAAAGGAGATAGAAAAGAAGAGAAAAAAAATCTCCCTTGCTTGTTTTGTTTCTGCCTAAATGCCCGTAGCGTGGAGCATCCCTCCAGGGAGCGCCGCTCGGAGGGGTGTTAATGTGGTCGATTTGGGGTACAAATGTTTGGAAATGTTTCCCGATTCGCACAGAAGGAGGGGGGATTTGCAAACTGTTGCTGCCACATGGCCCCTCCAGCCTGCCCATTCTCATTGTAATGAGGCCGGCGCGTGCCTCATCTGCCGCGGGGCGCTGCCACGGGCGGCCCGGACACGCCGCGCCGCCACCGGGGCGGGCAGCACCGCCACGCAGCGCCCGCCCGCGCGGGGCCGGCCCGGGGCCGGGGGAGCCCGCCGCAGCCGCCGCCGGCGGGACCGACACGGCACCGGCACCGGCACCGGCACCGGCACCGGCACCGGCACCGGCCGGGCTGCGCTCCCCGCGGCCCGCTCACCCCGAGCCGCCCCGCGCCCAGCCCGTGGAAAAAAAAAAAGAAAAAGCAAAGCACATTTCTGTTAAAGGCTGTAACGATCACCATTGAGTCTCTCGCTACAAATCGATGGCTTCTTTTCCATACAAATGCCTGCTTATGCCTTTATGTTCTCCATCTGTTTGTAGCTAACACCTGCCATTCAATAAATCGATTTGGCCATTTAATGTAACAGCTTCCCGGGACATTTTTTCATGCCAGATGCCACAGCAGCTCCAAACCTCTACCCCAGCCCAGCGCCCTGTCAGCACAGCCGCCCAGCACGGGGCTATGCCTTAGCAGAAACCTGCTGCGGGGGTGTGCAGCAGAGTTGAAAAGTAAAGAAAATATGAAAAAGTGGCTTTATAAAAACAAACAAACAAAAAAAAAGAAACAACAACCAAACATTGACCCCACCGATTTTACCTTTTTCTTTAATGCTCTGGTTTCTGTATGCCTGGGGAAGTGGCATCTGGTCCTCACTACCACTGGCAGCTGTACGGGTGGTGCTGGGATTCCTGTGGGTCACAGGCATCAGGGCAGTTGGCGACACTTTTGGTTCCCTTTTATTTTACTCACCAATAGATACTTTGCATGTTTTAGGGAATATCATGTTTTAAGGACACAAAGACACTGCCTGCAGTTTATCACTCCATGTCATGGGGCAAGGTTCCTTACAAGGACTTGTGGGATGAGAGACACCAACATTCTGTTTTTTTCAGGGGATTACACCTCTTTGAGAGGCCACTTTGATGGGCATCAAGGTTGAGCCTGCAGTGCCCAACAGGAAGAGCAAGGAGAGGTGAATGCTTGCCCATGTGCTGCTCTGCCCCACACCTTGGCAAACCTTGGGTTTCCTTTTGGCTGCCCCGAAACATTTTCCCTGATAAGCCGACACAGAGAGAGAAAAGTGGATCTCTCTAGGTGTCAGGGGGCCTCAGGAGAGGGAAAGCAGCATCTGGGGATATGAGAAAGGGATATAATATAGCACGGGGAAGTTACAGCGCTGTCTTCTCATGGAGGAAGTCAGCAGCTCTGGGCCAGCTGAGTTCCTCCAGAGGAAGTGATTTCAGTACTGCTGGGATTTTGTTTGACTGCATTTGTAGTATAATTTATTGTGCCTAGAACCTTTTAAAGGTGCCTTTGCTTTAAATTTGAATAAATACATAAAATGAAACGTAATACAAAAATAGTTAGGGACATGCATATATTTCAGCTATGTGGGTCTGTTTCTTTCTTACTTAATTTAGTGTAGGCCATGGATACCATGTGTAAATGCACCTGTAAAAGCCTAATTCGCTTTGTAAGACAGAAAGTCATGCAGTTGTTTGGCACTTTTACTAAAGATAGCTTGATAAAATTGGGATTTCTCATAAAAAGCACCCCTGGAAACTATGGCATGGATTGAGAGTAGTTACCTGGGAGATGACCAAATCTTTCTCTTTATTTTAAGTCTGAGAGTTGTGGCTGAGTTTGGCAGGGGAAAATTGGAGGGGAGATTTCTCCCTTGGAGCAAAAGTTGCCACGTTTTTTTTCATATAAAAGTCATGTATGGGTCAGCATTCATGGATGGGACAGTGGCCAGAAGCAGCGCAACAAAACAAGTACAGGCTGCCTTCTTAAAGGGGAAGAATTCCCTTCTCAGGCTCCATAGTAAATGTCCCATGGGCCAGGCTTTGGGAACTCCTGCATCAGAAGGTCTGTGTCTTCAAACAGATGGCCAGGCAGCCCTTGGCTACTTAGAATATGTTTGGGGCTATATTATATAGCACTGAGTAAAGAGATCTGTCACAGAAGAACAGTAAGAGGCAGTTTTAACCCTTCCCCCAGGGAGTGGTGAGGATCCATGCTCTGCCTGTGTTACCAATCCCTCCTCTCCCGTTCCCCATCCCGAGCCCACGGGATGTTTGGTAGGGGCCCAGCATTGTGGTACTCGCTTCAGGCAGTCAGAGGAGGAAGCCTCAGACCTCTGGCATGTGAGAGTTGGCAGAGCAAATCCCAGAGTATGGCCTCAGTGCAGCATGTCCCAGAGGACAGAGAGGAGAGCAGAGCAGAGCTGAGAACAACTTTCTGGAGTGGCCAGAGGTGCATGGCACACAACCCCACAGGCATAGGAGGCTGATGAGATGCCGTCATCCCAGTGGGGCTTGGGGCTGATCCCTCGTAGCAGGAGGTGTCCTGCCACCAAGGCATTGAGGCTGCACTGGGTGTTGGCTGAGCTCTTCTGCTTTCCTCACTCTTCTGGTAGTCTGCTGTTGGGCAGAAGCTGTTAAATTGTCTGGGGCTGAATTTCTGGAGAAATGTGTAGGCCAGTAGGGGCAGAAAAAGTGTGTGGGACTCAGTGGAGTTGCACCTGCTTGTGCACCAGAATAAGCTGCAGCAAGGCAGCAGCAGCAGCAAACATCTCAGACCTGCACAGTGGTAAAAGTTAAAGGTATTTAAAATACAGCTGGCCACTTAAGTAAGAAAATCCACTTTGAAATCCTTTCACCAGAGGTAAAACTTGCTAATGACTGGAGAGAAAGACCTTCCTGACTTACATCTCTAGCATTTATATTTATTTCTAGTAAAAAAAAGGTTTTAACCAGGACCAGCTGCTTCCACAGCCAATCAAAAGCAGTCCTAGATTGTCCAGATGGAGTCACTCAAGGCAGAGGCTTGAAGGAGGGCTGCCACCGGCTCCAGGATTTCTGGGTTTGTCCTATTTTAAGAAGATCTCGCATCTTGCAAACACTGCTTGTGGGAAATTATTGGGTGCAGAAATCCTAGTGGAGGCCCACGAGGCAGCCTCATGTGGAGATGTGGCGATGTGGCATGCTGACATTTTGGCGTAACATGGTGATGATTTTATGTGAGCATCAGCCCTCCAAGAGGAAAGTAAATATGTGACATATTGTTCAGGGAAACAAAACAAACCAGACAATGAGGTCCTGTGCCCAGTGACTGATGTAGCCTCTACAGGCCCATGCAAAACCTCTATTCCTTTGTGATCTGGGGATGCTGGGAAAATGAGTGCATCAGGGTATCCAATACCCATCCCTGGACCATCCAGCCCTCCTTGCTTTTTTGTCTTTGTGTGCGGCCATGCAGGGAGCAAACAAGAGCACCCGCTGAGTTTCTATTGTTTCTCCTGTCCAATGGCCCTACTTAGCCATGGAGGAGTGGGATGGATTTGCGCCTTGTGCACATTGTTCTTGGGGTTCAAAAGAATAGTAAAACTAGAGCAGTAGTTAGTATGACAGTGGAATAGAAATGAACATTCACTCCAGCGGCTGGGGATGGCACAGGGGCTTGGCTAATGGGAAAATGGAGAAGAAAATTAATGAATCTGTCTGTTTGTCTGTTGACCTATCAGTATAAATATCTCATCACTCATATGTGGCAGCAAATCTAGTTGACTAGTAGAGACTGGCTTGCGCGAGCTCCCAGCTCTATTCTTTAAATCAAAAGTTTCATCAGGTAATTTAGCAGACTGAAAAAAGCTGGTACTTGACCACATAGCGAGCCCCAAATGGATAAGCAATAAACACCTCATTTGTGAGTGTTAAATGATGCAAAGCAGTAGAACATTGACGGCACAGTACCAACTCCTTCCTCCGGCTCTGTGCCCATGGCTGGTCACAGAGGTCCTTCTGCAGCCTACCCAGGAGCCTTTCTGGAACTGAGCAACTGTGAGGACTTCTCATGAGGCTCTTAAGTGTCCTTATATAGTAAATATGTGCTGCCACCCTTAGCCAGCAGCGAGGGATCAAGAAGTCTTTTGTCACCTGGTGCCCTTTGTCAGAGGCTGCTTAAGGGTGACAACCACTAACGTCTCTCCAGGTGACCAGATCATCTGGGGAAGGGCAGAGGACAGCATCCACCGCATCCTGAAGAGAATTAAACTGTCCTGAAGATCCCCTGAGGCTGTCCTAAAGGAACAATTAAACATTTGGGTCAGGCTGACATACTGTCCTCTTTAAAAGCCTCGGGTGAGGCAAAGGCCCATTCTGTGTGGTTCTTCTCACACTTAACACACACACACACACAAATGCTGTGTGGAAACCCTGCTTATCAGAGCCTCTTTACCAGCCTTCTAATAGGTACACAGGCTACATTTATTATCTACTTTTCCTCTTGAGTCAGCACTGAGAGGTGGGACCGTATTGCTCATTCTGGGAGGGAACTCTGAGCTAGATAAGAGGAATCACCATCTGCAGAAACCCTTCCCTCTCCATTGACTCCAGAGCACCCTACACGACCTGATCAGGTGAGACCCCTTACTTTAGGAAAGCTAAAGCGAGGTGAGATTGATCCCTCCCTTAGTGCCAGAGTAGAGCAGGGATGATGTGATTTACCCTGATGCACAACAGCTCAGGTGGAATCTGAGCATCAGCCACTGGCCAGTGCTTGGAATGTCTAGCTCAACTTAGTATCAAGAGTGTCTTATTTCTGTCAAGAGCACAATCCTTATGACAAAACTGGCAGAACTAGATAGAAGGTGTAAATAAATACAGCCTCATAGATTGCTTGCATTTTGGCATTATTTCCATTGAAACTTGCATTATGCCACAGCAGGATGCCTGAGTAAAAGGCATCACTACAGCCCAGAAAGGGTGCAAGCTGGGATATCTGGATTAAGCTAGGGATCTCTACCACAATCATGGTGCTGAATGGATTAATTGGTAAAATCAGGTTGTGCACTGTGGATTAGATTTTGAGCACCCTTTCAACTTTGGGGGCAGGGGAGTCTTATGCAGGATTCTGTTTCAGGCCCTTTCCTGATAAAATCTGGAGCGTTGCAGTAAAGGTAAAGCAAAGAAAGTTCAAGTAACATGTACCACAGTTAATGAACCCTTTGTAGGTTACAGAGCATTTCCATTTTATTGTTTATACATAGAGAATGCTCCAAAACAGATAGTGGGATGAATTGATAGCTTTTAAAATATGTCTGGGTTTTATTACTTCATTAGGGGATCTCATAGTTAACCCTTGAATAATCAGCTTAAAAGCAGAAGGCAGATTTACTGGCATACGGTTTTCCATGGATGCTTTGCTGGTCAAGTGCCAAGATATATAACAATTTAGATGTCCAGTGTGTTTATTATCGAGCATCTAGCAGAGGCTTTAGCCTTCAGTCTCAAATCATACACGTGGCAGCTCAAGTTGTCGGATAGTATCACCAAACTGGGATTCTTTAACCCTTGTGCTAGGAAACACCTTATTCTGTTAATGATAAATTAACCAGTAAAGACACTTTACATGCATATTTTGGTGCCTGCTTGTTTCCCCATTTAAGAGTTTTGGCCACGTTTTCATGTTGTTTAATTTCATTCTTGCTTCAGACCCCCTGTGGATGAGTGCTGCTTTTTGTCTCATTTTAGAAACAATTCACATCTGATTAATTTCTGCTAACTCTTCAATTTGATGAAAACAGTAAGCATTCATTTGCAAGGACTAATTGTGGCCTCAAAGTATTCCTAGCTGTAGCTTTTTTTATTTGAATTTTTGCAAGGCCTTTATGAGCCTTTTTTCTCGTAATTTCCCATTTCTTTCTCCCTCAGAAAGGGCAGGAGAAGTTGCAATGGGAGGGTAATCTATGTCCTATTGCCTTGAATTTTAACCACCATGATATCTGTTTTTTCTCAGACCAAGTCTATATGACAGGGGACAACTTGCTTTACGTTGGCTCTCCAGCAGTGACTGCCACCAGTGGAGGTCTAACAGGGAAGCAGTGACAGAAGACTCTGAAGATAAAAGTCTGTCAGGAATACAATGGTAGTCCAAATTCTGCCTGCTCTCCCCTACCTGCTCTTCTTGCCTGGGAGGAGCCCCCTCCACTCGTACGCTAAGGGTTGATGGCACAGGAGCCATATAATCTCACAAAATATCCTCTGTGAGGAATGTGTTTCTAAGTACCTCTTCTTGCTACAGATGGTGAGAAAAAGGTTAAAAAGAGGAAATATATTTACCTGCAAGTGTACTTCTGTGGTTCTCATGAAGCTCTTACTGAAGGTGGCATCACTATTCTTACCTGAGGCAAGGCAGCCCTTCCAGGAAGCTCTTCCCAAACCCAGAGGCAGGCGTTCCATGTGATGTGCACTGACCTGAGCTCTGTTGCTAGCCAGCACTACAGCAGGATAGAAGTGGTGAAATAGAGAGAGAAAGGCTATGTGACAGGAAAGACACTCATTCTTGGTCTATCGCTGCTACAGTTTTGCTTGGAGATTGCAGCTGAGCCAGAGACTGTGGGATATTTTGGATGGAGAATAAGCACTCAACAGGTGTTGAAGGTGATGTTGCTTGCTAAGATCTCAGCATAAAAAATGAAGGAAAGATGAAAAAGGACATAGGCAAACAGTAACAAGAGAAAAGGTACGGAGGTAATTTCTTTGTGTGAGGTGCAGAAAGAGGTGGGACAGAGCGCAGGGGCCTGGATTTAAAGAGGTGCCCAGGAAGTCTTCTTTAGCCCACAAAACCATGATATCCCAGGTATGGGTGTATCTGCTCTTCTGAAGGCAACCATTTGGGAAAAAACACAAATCAACTACTGAGTGCCTTTGCTGTGCATTGGTTGGCATTAGTTGTCTAAACAGGTTCTTAGCTCTGACTCTTTCTCTTATTTACCAGATTGGCAAACTGATGAAATCAAGCTCAATTCTAAAACTGCTGTTCGCATTACTTTCATTCACATTACTTTCATCTGCACAGTCATTCAGAGGCAGCCAGCAAGGGTGATTAGAAAATCACAAAAATCCCCACACTCAGAGTGGCTGCAGCCTGGATGAGGAAGTGCCAATAAAAGCTGCTGTACAAGTAGAATACTTAAAAAACAAATACAATACTTTAAAAATAAGTACTTAATAGTACTTAATAATACTTAAAAAGCCTATCTTAGCAAAATACAGCAATATTTACAGTATGGTTGACTTTGATGGTGTACCAACACCAAAGTGTTTTCAGTTCACTCCTAAAATAACAGAGTTTGGCAAGTTTTGTTATTTAGAAATCTGCTGGAGAGTCAAAGCCTTGTATTGCTGTGGACACCAAAGCACCTCTAACAACGGACTCAGTACTGCCATATTTATTGGAGTGCTTTGTGTAGAGCTTAGCTAGCCTGGAAATGTGCTGCCCATAATCCTATCAGACACTGTTAAACCAATGAAAGCAGCCACCAAATTCTGTGTCAGTGGGTCATGGTTCAGACCAGGTTCGTGATGCCCCAAACTAATTTGTTCTTGAATTCGGTGCAGCTGGGAGATTTTTGACAGGCAACTTTATAGGCTGATCCTCTCCCTTGCTAATGGATCCACTATAGCACAAGCAGATGAAGTGCAAGATATTCTGTGCCATTCATCCATTGTGGCTTAACTCCAGCCTCTTGCTCACTCCCTTGTGGTGGGATGGGGGAGAGAATCAGAACGGCTGATGTGAGAAAACTGATGGGATGATATAAAGACATTTTACCAGGCAAAGCAGAAACTGCAGGTGTAAGCAAAGCAAAACAAGGAATTAATTCACTATATCCCATGGGCAGGGAGGTATTCAGCCATTTACAGGAAAGCAGGGCTCAGTCACATATAACAGTGACTTGAGAAGACAAATGCCCTTATTTCAATTATCTTCTTCCTTTCCTTTTCCCCTCTTTCCCCTCTACTCTATCTGCTGAACATGATGCCATGAGGTACAGGATATCCCTTTGGTGAGCTGGTGTCATTTGTCCCAGCCATGTCTCCTCCAAAAAGCTTGTGCACCCCTAGCCCACTTGTTGATGGGGTGAGGCAAGAGGCAGGGAGGGTCTTGGCACTGTGTAAGCACTTCTGTGCAGCACCAAAAACATTCCTGTGGTATCAATGCTGTTTTCAGCACAAATACAAAACACAGTCCCCCACTAGTTACTATGATGAAAACAAAGTCCATCCCAGCCAAAACCATTACATCACCTAGCGTTCCTTCATGGCAATGTGGAGGGAAAGCCAGTAGCATTAGAAAGTTTGTACTGCACCCATCAGAAAAGTTGCTTGCAAGCTTTGCTTGTGGATTGGTGCCCATGGACAGTAAGGCAGAAACCATCCAATTCACTGTGTGTAAGACAGGTACTGTGTAGGGGTGGCAGCGTCTTTTGGTCACTGACATGTTGAAGGGAAGCCACAAGTCCCTGAAGCAGCAGGTCCTGCTGGGGATTTTGCCAAGACTGCTGAGCTGCTGTTTTTCAGCAGTGGTTAACTTTGGTCATTGTAATCTAAAAAGTCCCAGGGTTGGATGAAATGTGGAGCGCTCAGTTGCTAACAGATAGAAGTTGATTTACATTGCTTTGACCTAAAGGTTAATAAGTCACAGGAGTGATTTCTGTCTGTGAGTCCTTTGTAATTTCAAATCCTTGATGTGTGAAGTGCAAAGCTTGTGGCTGTACTTGGTAAGTTGTGTTGGGATGGTCTGAAAGTACCTGACTCTCCAGAGTTGTTTCTATCCTGTCCTATTACAGTGCCACAGGAATGGGAAGATTTCCCTTAGCTGGGCTCAGGGCAGGGTTGTCCATCAGGATTTAGATGCTATTACTTTCCTCTCCTCTGTCTAGGAGAGATCTTACTCTGGGGTGCTGGACTGCCATTGCCTGCTGGGATATCTCCAGAGGGAGAGCATTTGGGCAATAGGGAGCAGAGCAGCACCAACCAGGCTATAAACCTAATTCAAACATGCAAATTAGGATCAATGTTTTGCATTGATGAGAGAGGGTTTTTTTAAGAGACCCAGGTCTCCAGTGGCTGCGAGTAAGTGCTGAAAGCTAGTTTAGCAAAGGAAGCTATTTCTGTGGAGATAACAGCTGATAATTTGTACCAGCTCTTTATCAGTAAAGCAGCTCACAAATCAGAGTAAAACAAAGTATGAAAACTCTGGGAGCAATGACTGTTTTGCCCTGGCTATTTCCCTGAAAACTGGGTGTGTGGACGTGTGAGAGTATGCATGCTAGTGCTCAAATGAGATTTCCTACTAGACCTATTGTTAATGTATGTTTTCTCTCTCCCTAAACCAGGGAATTACTTAAATAATTTCCCAGAGTTTTATAGATATGTGATGATTTCTGTGGAGTTTGGTAGTGAGCTTGCTGGTAACACCTAACCCTGGGTGGGTGTTTTGTCTGTTTTGATGGACCCTCATTCCAAAAGGATGCAGAGAACCCTACCACATCGGCACTATGTACATATCCAGGCTGAAAACTTATTGCTGTTCCAGGACATTATTGGATACTGCATGGTAATAAAAGTCCTTCCCTTGCTCTGTGCACAGGCAGGGCCTGAATCCCAGTTGGCATTCGATCACTTCTGCCCACTGAATCTGTCAAAGCTCTCAACAGACCAAACTGTCTCATGCTTGCTGTCATTTTCACACCTTCCTTTGGGAACAAACAGGTGGAATCTTAAAAGATTTTAGGACAGGACATGGGGATAAACCTCAACTGCTTGTACTTCAGATCTGCAGTATTGTCATCTCTGGAGCTCTGTACGGGGCTCTGGTCTTTCCATCCACAGGAAAGGGAAAAGAGAGGACTACAAAGTATTTGAGGAGGTGGAGTGGCCACTCCATCCACATCTGCAAGCAGTGGAGTGAGGGATCTGTGAGAACACACTGTGAAATCTGAAGACAAAGTTTGAACAATGCAGTTACTGACAATAGATATGACCTTGGACTGATAGAATGAGAAAACTGGTTAGCTCAGTGGTGTATTTTCCACGTAGAGGAAAAAAATGAATGCTTAACTGAAATGATATCTTTATTTCTTCTGTTCATCCAGAAATCAAAACTATAGGAAACCACTAGAATAAGCAAGAGCTGCCCATTTCTTTGGTGCATTGCCACCCACACACATAGTCATGGGCTATCAATGTTTACAGCAAGTTCACATTCACCCACAAGCCCTGTCACTCAGCCCATTAACATAGTTTCTTTGAATTTTGGTTTTGCCTTGATACAGCTATTTTAGTAATAGCTGAAGCTGTAGAGAGGTGCTGTCACTCTGAGATTATGGTCCTGATCTTATCATCGGGTAAACACAAAGCAGAGTTTAACTGCAGCGCAACTTAAAGGAACTGAAAGTGGGCTGTACGCACTCACTTATGGGAAATAAGAAGTTTGCTGAAAAAAGGTGGATTGTCTGTGAGTCAACACCTGTACCTGCTTTTGTGGTGTGTCATGCTCTAGTATTTGCTGGACTGTGCAGTAAGGGCTGCATCCTTGTTCCTGTTCTGATGAAGTGCTACCCCACCTGCAGCAGGAACCTCTCTCAGCTGTACAGAGGGTCTTGTTGATGTTGTTTTGCAGGGAGCATAGAAATGGTGACTCGATGCTGTGGATCAGAAGATGTGTGGTAACCCCTTCTGCTTTTTAGCTCTCCCTCCAAGGGGAAAATTCACACTTAGCTTTTAAAAATTTTTATTATATATCTTTATTTTCTCCCCTCCCCCCCCCCCCCCCCCCCCCCCCCCCCGCCATCATAAAATTGGAGCTGGCTCTGCCAGGGCCTTCCAGAACATGGTTTTGTTGACTCAGGATTATTAATTTCGCAGATTTCCATTGGAGATGCTCACAAACGTGGGACTCGCTGGGTTAATCTTCATAAAAGATAGAAAAATTGGCAGCAGAAGGAATTTTTGAAAAAACCCCCAAATTAAAATAAAGGAAAGAAGCGGGTGTGAAGTAAATTATTTGCCATGGAGTGTTTTCCTTTCTGAACTTGCAGAGAATGTAAGGGTATTTCCTGGGGACAAGAATGTCACATTTAGAGGTGTCCTTCCTTTGCTAATAGAAAGGCAAAAATCCCTTAACAGTTAAATATTTCCTGCTCGAACATGCCCATTACAGGCAGAAGGGGTTCTGTGATTAGTGTTTACTGGACCTTTGAGTCTTTGGTTTAGTTCCCACATATACTTAATTTGCTGTGAAGAACGAAGTTGCAGTACAAATGATTAAGGAAGTTTTCCCAAATCATGTAATTGTTTCATTTGTGCCTGAGCAATTCCTGCAAAGAAGGAAACATGAACTAGTATAACATATTTATTGCATATCTCAGAGAAGTCTGAGGCCATTTCAAGAGCAGATTTCTGTTCATAAACCCATCTATTGGGTTTTTCAACTAGAGAGAAAAATTTTTCTAGGTGGTAACTAAATTCAGTGTCCTGCCCTTTTGCTGTCTTTTTGAGAGCAGCTGAGCTTCCGTGAGCTCTGAAGAACAGACTGTGCCACACTTTTCTGGAAACATCCTGGGGCATGCTACAGCAGGAGCTTTGGGTCCAAAAACTGGTACAAAACTTCTGGAGACAAAGAGTCAGCAACATATGAAATAAAAACCAATCAGTGGATTTCTGTCACCTCCCAGGTCTAAGCAACTAGGTCAGGGCATAGGCTTTTTGGTAGACTCTTTGAGTCTGATAGTCCCCTCACTATTTGCTGTCTCTTTATCCCTTATAACTTGATCTGGTTGAAGATGTCGTTGCTCATTGCAGGGGTGTTGGATTAAATGACCTTTAAAAGTCCCTTGCAACTCCAACTATTCCATGATTCTATATTGCAAACAGAAACAGTGTTTTTCTGTCTCTATATCAACATTCAGCTTAGGACGGGCTTCACGATCTGGAGGAAAAGGTGCAAGGCAATTCTGATGTAGCTGATATGCTTATTTGAAAATGGCAGACATGTCTAAAGGTGAGTTTAGACCTTCTTACTTTCATTGCTGCAGCCAGCTGCTCTTTAAGATGGGCTTGGACAAGTCTACCCTCAGCTTACTGTCAAGCCTAACTTGCAAAAAAAGGGTAAAATACTTCCTTTTTCCCCCTTAGCAAGTAGGTTGTGCATGTTCCTCACATCTTGCAGTGGATTTGGCTTTGCTAATGTCATGAGTTTTTCTCCTGAAGCAACCTGGAATGACACTGCTTGAGAAATACTTCCTACACAAGGTCTCCAGTACTCTTGACTTCCTTCTGAGTGAAGAGCATCTCGAGAGTGGTTTTTCTGTCTGATCTGGAAAGTGTAACCCCAGGTGGTATCCTGCCTTGCACTCTGAATGTGACTACATGTGTATGTGAGTGGGCAGGGGAGCAACACACTCAAAACTTCTGAAGCTGGTGTTGAACATATGGAGGTCCCATTGAAAATCACCCTTGCAATTTAAAGTGTTCAGCAGGGTGCTGTATGGACTGCAGAGCTTCTGTCTTGTTCTGACTGAGGTGCTTTGGGAGTTGAGCCCATGGCTGTGCTCGCTGCAGAGACACTGCCACCGAAGTAGCGACACGTTTGAGGGATGTGGTATTAGGAGGCAGGAACAATTCAAATTCCAGGTTTCAAACACTGAGTGTGAAATGTGCAAGACAGTTTTTAATCACCCTTCAGCCCATTGTGTTTCTATCATTAATCCTGCAGTGCAACTAACCTTCACAGTAGGTGAACTTTTTCCTTTTTCCCCTTGTCATACATCTAGGTCCCACTTTGTGCCCATTCTAATTATTAGTGAAATACAGCATCTTTATGATGCCCTGGTAGTCCAGAGACTCCAGTCCAGGGCAGGAAATTCCCATCATTAAGGGTTTGCTGAACTCTCTCTCTCCAGAAAATGACATTTACTAATTACATCATTTTGATGTATATGATACCCAATCCAAACATGTTATAAATTAGCAAAAGCTCATTTGTTTCATGAAAAGTATTGTTCTTCTTTTATTCAATGACCTTTTTGTTCCTCTACATCCTGGACCAATCAAGTGCCGGTGCAGTCGCTGACTTCTGAGCACAGACAATAGCTTATTCCGTCTATTCTGTTCAGATGACTGTAGGAATAGGCAGTCACTTTGTCATGTGGAGACTGGAGGTTGTATAAAACCCTTTTTCCCACCATTTACAGAGAGTCTGAATCCTGAGAGGAAAACCCTGTCATAATAATAATAATAATAATCCAGAAGCTAGAGCCCATTGAAGTTTTCTCAGCTTTATGATTTGGGTGGGGCTGGAATGCAGCCCTCCCCAGCCAAGGCTCCCTCAGATTTTTAGAGCTGTAGTGTGGATTGCTTTTCATTACATTTCTAGCAGCAGGTTGTGTATTTTTCAATGAGCTTCATATGCAGTTTTCACAGAGAAGCTTCATTCACTCACAAATGTAGCAGGTCCAGGGGCTCACTCGTGCAAATCCATTTCTTTCTTCTCCAAACATTCTGGGACAGGGAGAGTTTTTCTCCTGGGCACTTGTCAAGTGGTGCAGCACAACAGTTCTGTGGCTGTTGTTGTGGCTGTTCAAACACACAACAATCCCCAGCCACCTTCTCAATGCTGCAGAGCCTGTGGCTGTTACCAAGGCATGGTGGTAGGCCCTATCCAAGTAAAGCTTCCCATGGGGAATTTCTCTGGGAAGGCTCTTGGCTAGAGAAAGGAAAGAGCAAGGTGATGGGAGAACTGGCGCTGTAGCAGAGTCCTTAGGTTCCTTTTGTGAGTGGCCTCACAAACACCACTCTGGGACTGGGGCAAGGGGTGTTGAAGTGCTGGGAAGATGCCAGGTGGACGACGGTGGGGTTTTTTCCATGCCAGGAGGCTCTGCTGGCAGTGTTTTGTACCATCCATGCACCAAGACACCAGCAAGATTTGGGTGGCCAGCCAGAAGGGAGCAGTGTCCAGCGGAACCTCTTGGGCAAAGTCAGTCAAAAGCTCATGGCCACCCCACACCTGCAGCCTGTGCAGCCTCTCACCATGCCACAGGGTCCCAGGGAGCAGGCAGGGACAGAGTGAGCAGGGAGCAGAGGCAGGAGGAGGACTAGGACTGCTGTAAATCCCAGGAAGGCAGCAGCGCTCCAGTGCCTCTGCTATCCACGGGGGAAGCACTGAGACACAAACTGAGAGGCGTCACACGTGTTGGTAGAGCTAGGAGAGGGCTGAGAGACCTCATCAGCATCATTCATATATTTCTGAGCAGTTATTTAATACTGCTCTTCTTCCTACCAGCCCTTTTGGAAGGCAGCATGTACCATTCACAACAAGTGTTTATCTTCCAGCTTTAAAGACAGACGTCAGAATATTTCCCTCCTTATTCATGCTCCGTTTTTTCTCACAGCCCAATTATTCATGACATCACCACCTTTTCCTCCTCAGCCCCAGACACAGTGTTTCTGTGGCTACAATTTCCTGGACAAGAGTTTCCAGTTTGCATTGTTGGGGGGGAGGGGGGAAGAGGGAAACAGGAGGGGAAAAAAAAAAAAAGGTTGTTTCGTGTGGAAATGTTAAATGAGAAACGCAGCCGTGGAAAACTCAGATGCACTCACTCACACACATACACATGCACACATGCGGAGCAACAACAACAACAACCACCAAGGTTATTATAATTAATTTAAAATCTGTTTAGAAAAGGGTTCCTTTTATGTTGGACAGGCTCTTTAAGCAGCTCAAGAAGTATGAAAAACAGGAAATCAAACTGCCTCATTAGGAATTGACTCTGCTCAGTAATTAGAGGCTAGAAAACAAAACAAGGAAAAGCAGGTGGCGAGTGAGCTCCAAGCAAGCAGCTATTGTATCATTTCAATGTTCTGCAGGCTAACAACATTATTTTTTTTTTTCAGAAAAGTGTTACTTCCATGGAAAAATGACTATGAGAATCATCCAAAGTTTAATGGGAAAGCGCTGCTAGCTCAAAATCAATCCAGAGGCTGCAAACTTGGCTCAGCCTGGGGTTTAATTCATAATTAGGCAGTATTTTTCTGCGTTTAAAAAGACAACTCTGTTCTCCAGCATTGACTGCTCTCCTGCGAAAATCATGTTAAAAGTAATTACCAAGTGATCCCATATTTTGCTGATACAATCAGATGAGATAACCCTAGACATTAATATCAATTATATCTTCTCACAATAACCTTTGCTGAGAAAATGCTGCCAGTGATTTCCAGCAAATAGCTTTTTATGCTTTAGTCATGCCAGAATAAGGCTTTGCTTGCTGTACTCACTTACTCCTTAATTTTTGAAGGAGTGTGCTTTTTGCAGAGAGCTCACTTCCACCCACAATTATTTGCCAAAACCAATTTTCAACGATGTGAGAATAGTCGTGCTTGAGGAGTGCCTGCTCTGCACCTGAGGGATGGTTGCAGGGCTTTCACTGATCCAAGAAGGTCCACATTGCAAAGGGCAAGCAGCTGTGGGGACTGGATAGCTCTTTATTGATCCATAATATAGGTTTGTTAATAAATAATTTCCCAGCAATTATGTAAATAGAGGCAAAAGATCTAAAAATCCAACACAAACATTATCAAACTTTTTGTGTGGGGAATAATGATGACGGAAATGGCTCTCTTCACATGGTTCTCCTGTAGGCAGAAAATAGAAGCTACTTTTGTTGAACACATTTTTTTTTCAGTGGGAATTTTAGTCCAGTTCTCTAAAACAACAAATACTAACCAATGATAAAGCATGAGTATTTACCTACTGTTTACTGCTGACATCCTGTCAGGATATGGTGCAGCTGAGTGAGTGCACTTTGGCTCAAGATGGGCCTGGTGACTTTGCAGGAAGAAGCCCTTGATCGGGAATGCTGAGCAAATGGAGGCAGCAGAGCTGTGCAGTTTATTCCCTTGCTGGATGGGTATTTCATGGCTCTGTGGTGGCCTTTGGGCAGCTGGTGCCTGTGGCTTGTGGAGAGGTAATGCCTCCCACAGTGCCTGCAAGAGTCGGGCATGGTGCAGGGCAAGTCTGGCAAAGGGAAGCTGGAAGACAGCTGCAATCAAAGCAGGTTCTCTGGTGTAAACAGGGTGTCAGTAAGATTAAAAATCAGCCTTCCTGTGGCTGAGCCAAGCCAGGGAAGAGCTGCAATCGGCACGGGGCTGATTTATGCCAAGAGTGGTACTGCAGGAGGGACTCTGGCTGCTGCAGAGGTTTGGGATCTCTGGCATATTTTTTCTCCTGTAACAAAACTGAAATGGACAAAGAGGGAAGTATCTGCTGGGTGTTCAAGTTTACTTAGGAGCAGCCTCCAGCCCACTGTCCACAGGGACAGTGGGAGCATGGCAGCTTTGTCCTTCTGGACCAGTGCCCAAAGGCAGGAAGTGTCACAGGTCTAGAAAACCCACCAAATAAAAAAATAAATAAATTAACAAATAATTTCTGCTGTTTGTTATTAATGATGACTCCTTAAATCATTTATTTCTTCATGGAAAGGCTTCTAGTAGCTAGGGGCAGACATGGCCGAACCTCTGCAGTTACTAACCTCTGCTGCTCTGCTGTCAGCAGTGAGCATGGGGACCTTTTTCACACACAAGCTCTCTCTTTTGGGCTGCTGCCTGCCCTGGACAGGCTGCACAGGGAGGGCAAGGTCAGCAAAGGATGCTGTGGCACACAGCCAGCCCAGAGCTGCCCTGGGCTGCACATCACTGCCCATGCTCTGCCTGGGGAGGGAGCTTTGAGGGGAACAGCTTTGAAATCAAAACCCAGGATGCTTTTCTGTCCTTAAGACAGTGGGTTTTTTTTGTAGAAGACAGTGAGGCTGAGTTCCGTTTGCATGAGTGGAAGCACTATATGCAGCACAAACATCTTATATTGCTTGACTTATTCATTAAAGGGTTTCTTGCTCCTGGCCAGCAGATTGATGTGGTAAGAAAGGCCCTTGGTGGAACACTGGCAAATGCCATGTCTAGTGGAGGAAGAAAGGTGTGGGAGTGTCAGGTGCAGGTGAACATTCCTGGATACTTACAGGCTGCACATCCATATGAGGAATGTGCCCCTTTCACCCTGCAGCCGGTGGCAGCCTTGGAGGACAGCTCTGGGCTGCTGGAAACCACCCTGCTGAACAAAGGGACCTTGTGCTGGCAAGGAAGATCAGACATGCTGAAAGCACCACAGATTGCTAACCTTGCCTCGGTGGAGTAGCCCCATAAAAGGTAGATGTATATTTGATGGAGCCTTTCTCTCCTCAGTGGGTTTCCTTCTGTCAGCAGGCTTGTGTTGCTTTCCTGTTGTGGTACACGTGTTTGCTGCAGGGCTAAGGGTTTCCTTATTGCCAAGTTGCACCTTATTGCCAGATCTATTGACATTTACTATAAATGCTTAAGCTGGGCAAATAATCCATGAATATATGTTGACATTTCTAAACCAATTTGCTTTGGCTACAGCTACACCTGTCTAGGGATTACTCTTTGCAAACATTCAATGGACTGACTTCTGCTGTAAATACGCACAGGAAAGGTCTTTCAGCATTTCAGAGGCCACATTTGAAAACAGCTTCTAAATGTGTGAGAGTTGGACCTGCCACTCTGTGTATTTGTCAGGGAGCAGATATACATTCATGGCTTAATTACCTGATTGCAAGCAACACTGCTATGTACAACCATGGTAACTGCAACATGGGAGGCCTTTGAACCCCATATTGCTACACTTGAACTCCACAGCCAAACAATAGAAACTGCATAAACCAGCATCACAAACAAACCTGTGAAAATCATAAATATCTTTAAACAAAGAAAAAAAATCTCTGAATTCATCAAATGTGAATAATTTGTTTGATCCAGAAGTTCTTAGCAGGCACAACTAATGATTTCCTGTGGTTTCACAGCGCAGTGGCAGAGAGGGATGTGGGGAGGAATGCCACACTGTCTCCTGCATTGTTTAAATCAGGCTCTTGTAGGTGAAATTTGTGAACTCATGAGAATGAAAGTTTCCCAGCCCTGGCGGGGATCCAGGCAGAGTTTGGGCAGACATTGTGCAAACTTCCCTGTGCTTCTCCAGGGGCTGATTTACTGCAGGATGAATATGGTCCCAAGCATCCCAGCTAACCCAGCCCACATTGCCCACATCTCCCAGTCTCACGGTGGATGAGTGTCTGGGCTGCCCATCATCTTGGCTCTGCCTCCTTCCACCCCTCTCTCCCTCAGGAGGAGGAGGTATTGCTCCCTCTTCCAAAGCAGCTTCTATCCTGATTTGCATCAGGCTTGCTATTTCGGTCCTGGGAACCCCAAAGCAGCCGGATTAAGTTCTTTGGTTGTTTTTACACATGTCCCTTTGGGGCCGAGCTGAGCTGTTAAAAATAAGGCACTAGAAAGACAAATGGTTTCCGGGGGGGTTGGGGAGGGGAAAGGGAGAAGGGAAGAGGCTTAGGACAGCTGTAAAATGCTGCAAGGTTAAATAAAACTTTTGACTGCTTGTGTAGCTCTTCCTCATGTTCCTGAAACCACTGACGACCTGAAGAAGCTGGAGGAATCATTCTGCTTGCTCTATGTGGTTGTTTTGTTTTTCTGTGTTTTTATTTTTTTTTTTTAACTTGTTACACAAAACATTGTTTTTTCAATTTCAGGAAGTCTCTTGATGCCCTTTAGTTGATTTTGTTTTGCTTGTTATCTGGACAACTAATATTTTTTCCTGTTAGGGGGAAAAAAAGATTTTCCCAAGCAGATTAAAGATGTTTTTTAAGCATATGAATGGTGACATGGTTCACTTTCATTGCTTTGTTTATTTTTAATAATGAAAAACACCTTAATTTATCGTAGCAAGACGTCCATCCTGGAGTAAACCTTGAATTGAGTTTTCGCTTGTTGTTTCTGATTTGTTTGTGGCTTCTTATCTCAGGGAAGGCTGCAAGTGTTTTCTCATGCTTTTCTGAAGTCAAGGCATGTGACAGTTTTCTTCATAGCACATCGATGTCTGCCAATGACAAACACATTTGCAAGAAGCACTGACCTTATTTGATGGTTTTCAAGCTTATTCTAAATGAATTCATTTAAAGAAGGTAGGCCCATCCAGCCCCAGTGTCAGGGGGATTGTTTGATGTGATCTCAGTTCTTTTTTTTAAAAAAATAAAGGAAATGGCTTGTGAATGAGGTGCAGGACTGCAAAAGGGCAGCTGAGGTAAAGCCAGCCAGGCTCGTTTTTGGGAATGAGGCTTCCAGTTGCCCTAATCCCTTCTTCTTTGCATCTTACGTTCCTATCCCGTGCTTTGCAAAAGCAACAACTCTTCAGTGCTTTCAGGCTGGTGGTCTATTTTGCATCAATGCAGATATAAGTAAGGCAAGAGGAAAACAGGCTGTTAAGCTTTAAACAAGAAAGGCCAAAACTAAGAAGAGGACAGGATTAGGAAAAAAAAAAAATCTTAATTGTATATTGTGGGTAAAACCCCTAGATATTGTGTGCACCACTGGTGAGTGGGTGCCAGAGGAGCCCCGTAAGGATGTCCTTCCCAGCCACAAATCCACAACCTCCCCCAGCCTCATGCCAGGCTGGCTGCAAGGGCAGTGAGCAGCCAGGACTTGCAGGGGGTTCTGCCAGCCCCAGAGAAGCTGAAGGGCAGTGGCCACTGCTCGGTAAAAGGACACAGATCTCTGAACCAGCAGTGGGTTTAGGTGGGCAGGCAGCTGGCTCCAAGCACAACACACATCCCTGTTTGTCCACTCGCTCACCGGTCTGGAGGAAACCACTGGGGCTGTCCAAAGGCTTGGAGGAAGATATTTTTCTTGGCACAAGGGACCTCCAGCATTACAGGCCTGCACACGCTGCCTGACCCCAGCGAGTTGCCTCCTCCAGGGACTGCATATCGTTTCCTCCTGCTCCAAAGGGGTGGCCCTGCTGCCCCTGCATGCCAGTGATGGCATTGGGATCATGTGGATCTATTTCAGCTGAATAACAGCATTATCCTCCCCAAACTGCGCTGGTCCTGTCCCTATAGGAGTCACTGAGTTTTAACTGCTTCACACATCTTCAACTATCAGTGCAAATAATATCTTAAACTTATACTATGGATCAAAATCACAGAGACATTAAGAAAATCCCATCTTCTGGAGTGGACATCCTCTCCCTCTCTAGTTCAGGAGTTATTTGCTAAAGCTGCAATAGGTATTTGCATTATCCTCACTTCTGCAGTGATCTGCATTTTGTTAAGCCAGTCTACGTGCAAGAGGCAGACTGATTCTTATTGACCATTTCAAGTGTCCTGTAAGTAGAGGACAAGTCTGGGGAGCAGATTCAGGTGAATTTATTAGTAGAGCATGCAAGAGAGGTACAACCCTTTTCAACGTGAGAGCTTGTCTTACTCCATGAAATACCTGAAAGCAGAATTTAACTTCTGCCTTTTCTGACTATCCAATAACAAAACCAGCCATGCATCTCAAGCAGGTGCTTTCAAGGAAGAAAAACAAAATCCATCAGCAGGTTTATGGCACAATTTCAACAGTAACTGAAAGGATCTGGGTCTGGTGGTGAGAACAGCTGCACCTAGAGACCTCTTGGACAAACAGCTGGACCAGACCCAACAAAGAGCCGTAATTGTCACATTATTACGTTAGCCACTGAAACATGCAAGTTGTTCCACATAATCTCTTTTCCAAATGATAGCAGTATAGCTACCACTATTTCTATAAGCTCTTACTGTGGCAATAAAAGCCCAAGTCAAGCCTGGAACCCTTGGGTATTAATTTCTGCACAAATGTGGGAAAAAAACATTAACAGAAGGGAATGATGGAAAATCAAGATGGGCAAAAATCAAAATCATGCTGTGCCTGTGCATGCAGACACATGCCGTCCTTGTACAAAGAGGACACACCACCTCTGTCTGGAGGAAATGCCATTGTGGGAACAGAGACCAACAGGAGGATCCAGCCAGTTACTGTGCCAGGCCTAGAAGGCACTTAAAAATTGGAATGGCCCTGACCAGCCTCTCCTGGGGCTTCTCTACATCCATGGGTCCAGGTCTCTATTAAAGCTCAGCCCAAGGCTCCCAGCCTTTTAACCTCCTTGTCTTAACCTCTTTGTCAAATGCATTTGTAAGCTCATTGCCCTGTTTTCCACTGCTGACTTATCCAGCCTTTCATTTGTTTGACTCGTGGCAAGTGTGGGAAAAGCTGAGAAGGGAGCAATGGAGGATGGATGGGGGAAAGGGAGAGGGAGGTTGTGAAGGACGTCCCAGGTGGCAAAAAACCTCACTGAGGTCTTGCAGCTAATGCAAGAGGTTCAGACTGCTTGAAGAACTTCATCAGTTTGTTCTACAGCACTACTCCTTTTCTGAAAAATGGAACACTTTTTAATAACAGGAGAACAAAGGTTAGAGGGGGTATAGCCAGCACTCCAAGCATGTAAAAATCAGAAAGGAAACCAAAATGTTTCTGATGAGGTTTAAATGTGGGCCTTGTAACAGTGCTGGGAAATGATGAAACATCCTAGGCATCCATCATTACCCTGATTTTGAGACAATAGGTCTCAGGGCCTGCTTGGTGCAGGGTTAGGTCAGCCTTTCCTGCCAACCTTGCAGGCACAGTGAGCTGTGAGCCTGAGGACACCCTTGCCAGGGGCACAAGGGGAAGCACAGAGGCAATGCAGGGAGTCATGTGGACAACAGTTGAGTTGGAAATGCACAGCCAAGAGCCTTGAAGTGCAGATCCTCTTCCTGTCTCCTTCAACTACTCCGTGACTGCTGCTGCTTGGCTCAGATGGATGGCCTTGTCCATTCTTGGCCCCATTTAATGTGAACCACAGAGACCCAGGGCAGAGGCTTGCTGTGCTGCTACCACCACTGGTGTAGCTGACTTGGCCTGTCTCAGGTCCTGTGTTTGTTAAGCAGAGGTGATTACTCTTGCCCTTGTCACACAGCTGATGAGCTGCTGATGACTATAATTGCATTTGCTCAGTGCTGCAGTGTCACGCTGTGTAGACAGGGAGCTCTGGGCACTTGCGTGCTTTTACCTTCTTCCCTCATCTCCTCATTAAAAAGCCCCCTTCTGGACTTCCCCAACTCCCTCAACACAGACATACATGATATTTCCCAGTGAGCCTCGGCTTTGCCTTCCCAAAGGGCTGCAGAGGAATATTCAGCCCAGAGCAAGGCTTGGCTTGCTCTGTTATATTTCATAGGTTATTTGTGCTGGCCATACTCTGCTGCTCATGGTAAATGAGTGACTGTGTAGGATGCTGTGATGCTTCTAGCATGGTCTGGCACTCAAAACGTGTACCCTGCAGCCAGCTGCCTTGCTCAGTGACTAGGTCAACCTCTTCCCCTCCCTCTCCATCCTTGTGATTCCTATTCCCTGTGCACAGTGCTTTGAATGCTCTGGATGCAAACCTGCACAAGGAGTTGAGCTGTTGCCCTTCTGCTCTGTAACCTCCAGCTCAGCAACCCCCATGTGTGCATTCAGTCCTGACCACAGCACCATGCCCAGCTCAGGGAGCGTGAGGGACTCCTCTGAGCCCAGGACAACATTCACTCTGCACTAGGCAGGCAGAGCAAGAGGAACTTTAGCCAACATTTTCTCTTCCATGAAAACCACCCACAGGGCTTCACAGAGCTGTGTGTGTGAGCGTGTGAGTCCAGGGACACAGGACGCGTGTTCCCACTTTAGCTCTTCAAGAGCAACAGTGTAAATGGGCTCCCCAGGGAGTCCTGGCTGCCTTGCTGTTGGAAGAGACACAGCTGCAAAGCATCACTCAGAGAAGAAAGTTAACATGGGAGAAATGGATGTTGTTTCATATGCCTTTAAATAACTGATAGTATTGAAGTTAGAGCTACTGCTTGCAGCCTAATCTCTTGCTCGATTTTGGGGCAAGATCACATGGCGTGGTCATTGCTTGCAGCCATACGGTCGTCATTTTTAAGGATGCAGAACTATGAGTTATGAGTGTGCAAGATAAAGCAAAAAGAAAATCTTGATCTTGAAAGGGGGGAAAAGCCTCTAAACACTTAGGCTTACTGCAAAAATAACCAAGAGAGCTAGAAAAAAACTTAGCCAAATATATTCCAGTATGTATAAATAAGCTCTCTTCTCTCCAATGTTCTTCACTACAAAAGGAAATGTCACGTTGAGTCAGCTTGTGACCCAGATGAAATTACATGTATTTGTTTATTTTACTTATTCTCCTGTTTACAATGTGTTGCACTTGGTGGACATATTTTTGTGCATGCTGTTGCATTCCAGTATCAATAATATCAAAGTGCATTTTCATGTTTGCCACCCAGACACTGACTGAGGAATTGTGTTTCTGGGTACCAGTCACATAAATGAACAAGGCCTGTGTGTGTGTTTGTGTGTGTGCATGTGCGCTTGCTAACTCAGGACTCATAGCTCTGCAAACTAAATCTAATTATGCATACAAAATAGTGATGAATGACTTTCTGCGTTTTAACAGCTACATTGTTTAAAGAAGGAGGAGGAGAAAGGTTTGGTGCTCAGGCCATTTCCAGGAAAGTGTTTTAGTGGACCCTACAATTAATTTTAACCCTTTGTTTTAAGGTCTATTATGTGTAAGGCACTGTAAGATACCAGTCCAAGGAATATATGGGCTGCTCCTTTCTGCAGTCCAGTGTTACTGGCTCTGCAATGACTTGCAAACAGTGAATGTGAATGCTTTGGTTGGTGGTGGACTTCGTGGAGGGGTGGCTGCTCCTGCTGTGTGTTTGCTGTGTGGCATTGTTTCGGACTCCTCTTGGGGTGACATGTGCCTCACAGGTGGGGATGTCTTCCAACTGCTTGGGAATCATTTGTAGCTGCAATGCATTACTTTACTTGATAAGAAGCTATTTTCTCACTAGCCACCTGGATGCTTCCCATAAAAATTGCACACCAAGAGTCTATTCATGTTGGCCTACACAATGGATTTCCTTTCCATGAGCATTCTTGGAAATAAAGCTCTGCTCCCTGAATGTTTGTGAATAACAAGGTTTATGGATCCCATCTAAACAAAGCAAAAGTTTTAGTAGAAAGAACATATTGTTTTGCTGCGTTTTCCCAGCTCCATGTTATTTCAGCAGCCCACCAGTGGCTCCAGCTTGTGTTTGAGTGTTAGCGTACTCAAGAGTTGGCTTGGAAAAGGGTTGGCTCAGGAGAATGTTGCAGGATGGAGACCAGAGCCCTGGATTGTTTTATCGCAGGAATTGGATTAACTCATATGAGCTCATTCTCTGGTCTTCACTGCATTGTGTTTGGCAGTTCCTGCAGCACAATTGCATCTAGGTTATGTGGTATTGTTCTGGAGTCAGTGAGGAAACAATCCTGTATTGACTAGGTGTGAGGGAAGGACAAGGTGATCTCATAAGTTTTCACCATTTTTGGTACCCATGTTTCATTTCTATGTCCATTCTTATAACCTCTACTCCTTGCCTGAAGGTGATAATTCTCTACGTGCAATGGAGGGACTTGCTTCATGGAACAGTGGTGTTTGGCTCAACCAGGCTGGTGCGTTTGGCAGAACAACTTGCTCTTCATTAACATTGGCCAGGAGAGACTCTTGCCCAGTCTATAGTTCCCTACCCTTAACTATGGGCCTGCTTTAAGTAAGTGACTTGCCAACCATGCACATCTGTACTTGTCAGCACTAGCTGTCCTGCTTTCCTCCACCTCCACTGCTGCTCTCCTGACGGGAGGTAGTGGAAAAGTCACTGTGCACCAGTGCAGAGAAGACTCTGACTGTCCTGGGTGTCATCAAGAAGTGGAAGGACTACATCATTCAGGCTTACTGAGGTGCAGGGCACTGTGGTCTTCTGAGCACATCTTATGCTGTATGAGCTGCACTAGGAGGGTATGTGGAGCTCTATTACTATGGACTTGAACTTCCCTGGGGGAAAAAAAAGGACTGACCCAGACAAACAAAAGTGTTTGGACAGCTAATGTCAAAAAATAATTTCTGGGTCTTGCTTTCTTTGTTACTGACATCCAAGCACTCTGCTTCTAAAGCCTTCATTGGTTAATCATGAAATGCAGCTTTCCCTGAACACATCGACTGTGCGTCATAGATCTGAGTAAAGATCAGGCAAAGTCTTGGTTCAAGGCCAGAAAAAATCTCCCTTGAATAATAAAAGTAGGGAAGTTTAGTTTTAACTTGAAGGCAAAAGAAACTGAAAGATCCCATTTTTTTTTTCTATTTTCTCCCTGGAATCCTAACCTTAATGGTGAGAGTGTTTTAGGAGCAAGAATGTGAGGATGGAATAAAGACTTTCCTACATCACTCTTCCAAAAGCAGTGTTGAGTTTCCCCAAAGATTTGGAGGAGCTTCTCCACACAATTTGTTTCTGGTTTTGTGTCTTTTTGGTGATGTTTTTTGCATTGAATGGGAGCATCTGTAGCTCTTGGAGAGCAGATGTTACAGAGGGGCTGATGGGCTGCAATGGTCCTGGGGGAAATGGGACGCTTGTTGGTGGAACAAAGGGTGTGGAGTCGCTGTGTAAGTGCCTGAGCTCTTCATATATACCAAAAGACTGATCAAGCTGCAAGATGGGAGGACTGCCCCCAGGTTTGTCAGCGATATAAGAATCTCTGCTCATCTGCCTGTTATGGTGATGAGAGACTGTGATCTGCACCCACGACCCTGGTGGGACCTGCAGCGCTTGGACCTCTGCAACTTTAAAGCACATAAACTTACTCCTGAACCTTCATAGAAACTCTTAAATAAGGAATGGTTAACTTAGTTGGAGGCAGCTGTTGAAGATGGATAGGCCTTCCAGTCCTAAAAGTGTTTCAGAGGAAGTATTTTACCACCAGGACTTCCTTTTCCAATCTTGATTTCTGTCTGTCAGCATCAGTTTCCGTGCAAATCCCAGTAGTGTCTGTGCAAATCCCAAATTTCAGCTCAGAGACAGCTAGAGTGGCTTAATCCTTGTTACAGTATTTACTTTATCATAATCATGTTTTATGCAGTGTGTTCTACGCACATGTGACACTCAGTGTCTAGGGACATGTGGTGTGTGGGAGGGATCCCCCTCCTGCTGGCTGCTGGACAGGAATTTGCCCAGATTCCCCTCCTGCTGTGTTTTATGCACCTGCACTGCTATGGCCTGTGTACAGGTCAGATACACCTGCCTGTGGGTAAGAAGCAGCAAAGTCATCTTGAGGATCTGCCTGGATGCTGCAAGGCAGGGTGAGCTGGAAGTATGGTAAGTCATGCTGTGCTGGCAGTACTGGTTCAGGCTATTCTAAGGAAGTTAGGTGACAAAACTCTGTCCTAGGACAACTTTAGAGGTTTTTGCTTTCTGCTATCACAGTGGCAAGCTCCAAAGATATACTGCCTTTCCTGTTATAGGAAGCTAGAGATACAACTTCTCATCCATTCACAGAGACTTATCCAGCTTGTGTTTTGCTAAAGATATCAAGGAATATCTTCTGAAAGGAGACCAGTGATATTTTCATGTTCCAGTGTGGGGAACTGAGGCACCAATCAATGAAGTGATGGATAGACCAAGTGCAACTTGAACTTTAGGTGCACATACTCTTACCAGTATGCTCGCTCCCCACCATAGTCTCATGTAGAAAACTCCAGCTGGGAGAGAGAGAAAGGGAGCTGAGCTTGTCAGAGGTGTTCTGGCAGAAAGGGAGAGGCAGCTTGCCTTGGGGATCAGTACAGAAAATACCCTTGCAGTGAACAGCAGGTTTGGTTGCATAGGCATGTCAGGGAAAAGTCTATTCCTGTCATACACATTTGTTTTGGAATGGCTCATTGGCATAAACATACATCCTCAAAATAGTGTCAGGAGCAGAGGAACTGTACTGATAGGAAGATGACGTACCAGTTTTCTGCCTTGGAGAGTAGGGTGATAGATTAGGAAGGAACATGGGTGCATTTACTCCTCCATTCTTCCCCAAATCTCTTTTAAAAAACCCTGGAGATGGGGGTGGTTTCCCAGCCTCACGACTACACTAAAGCAAGGTAGAGTTGTACTGCCATTGTGGGATCATGAAAAAAATGCTATACTCTTGGGGGGGGTTTCCCCATCTTTGGCAGACATCAGAAATTGGATGGAAGACGCTGGGTGGGAGGTGGGATTTTTGGACTTCATGGAGCTTGAAGAAGCAGATAAATCCTGGAGACTGGGGGAAATTTCAAACACCTTTCCCAGCTGCTCAGGTGGAATCAAGGCATGCTGTGGATGTGAGTGAGAGGAAGGGCTGTACAGCTACTCGACAGTCCAGGCTTGGGCACACCACTGCCCTTCCTGTGATGGGACAGTGTGGCTGAAGGAAGGAGTGGGGTTTAGAGATTGCAACCCCCAGCCTCCCTCCTACAGATTCTCCCTCATGCACAAACTCACAGCCCTTGTTAGTGGAGTGATGCTGCAGCTGCCATGAGAGACCCAGGCAAATCCCATAATAGGGATGTGGAAAGAAAAAGCAACCCAGGAATGAAAAGAGCCCTCTACCATGTGCAAGTTATTTTCAAAGGATGGCATTGCTGTTTTCCCAGGCAACAGCAGGCCAGGAGGCAACTTGGGTGGGCAGGTGATCAGGGCGAAGCGGAGAGCTACCATCTCCAGCCAAGATGGGGATGCTGTTTACAATAAACAGAAAGCTGTAAGAGAAGGGAGGGACTGTGAGAGGGAGCTGGGGAGATCTCCATGGAGACACTTAACCTGCTCCAATGGGTGCCTTCAGGAGACTGGCACTGACCAAGTCCTTAGGAACAAAGGCACCTGGCATGGGCACAGCAGGATCCCTGCCACACGTGCCGTCTGCAGCGAGGTGGAGATTTCCAGACCTGTTATTCAGCACAGAAGAAAAATGGCATTGAAATGACATTAAGGTTGGGACCCAAGCCATAGAAAGCCAAGAAATTCAAAAAGTGACAGCCAGCTGTTTACTTTCAGTGAGAGGCCCAAGCCCTAGGAGGAGGGGGAGTGGGCAGAGGAGAGGGAGGGCAAGGAAAGGATGCTGCCTTTACTGGGCTGATAATGTCGTGACTTGCTTTGTCTCTCAGGGTGGCAGCAAGTATCCTCTATTACTATTTTTGAGCAATTATTATGAAATTCTCTGCATTTGTTATTATTCTCTTATTATTTTTGGAGGAATACTTGACAGTGTGAGAGAGGTAAGAATTGAGGAAGGGACTTTCCAGGAGGATAAAGCACTAGATGGTAATTTTGTTATTCACCTGCAGGAACGCACAACACCTGTTCATCTGCCTGGGGATATGGCCGATTTCACTGCCTCCTCCCTGCCTGTTCCAGCCCCTTAGGAAGGCGTGGACTAATATCTGCAGCTGAGCTCTGACTACTTCATTTTATGACACTGAACTCAAAATTCCTCCCTCTCCCCTTCCAGCCCTGGGGAAAGTGAGGGTGTGTGCCCTCGTGTACATTTCAGCTGTTAACAGTCTGGGTACACCCTCTGTCACTGTGGTGCCTGACCACCCTGTAAGCCACGGTGCTCTGTGAGGGAGAAAGAGGTCTGAGGTTATAGCTGCTCACTTTGGGGTGTCAGAGGGTGTCTGCGTAGTGACAAGACCAGACTCATGACCCCAAGCTTACTCACAGCCAGCATGCTGCAGGTACAACCTTCAACCTTGGATTCAGATATTCCCCTCACTTTTCCTGAGGAAACTGGGGAATTCCACCAGCTACTCCTCTGCAAGCGTTCTTTCAAATGGAAAGCAAGATTTATGGCATTAGAAGCAGACATGATATGGAGCAGCTGTACTCAGTAAGCCACAGTAGTTCTGTGGCAGGCATGCACCCAAGCTGTGCTGCACGAGCATTTGCAACCATCTTGCTTGAAGGAGGAAGGCAGAGGATGCAAGGCTGCAGTTCCCATTTGCACTGGTGTGGAAGGGTGAAGGGAAATGACAGTGCAGAACCAGCCCTTTAACCTGCTTTTTAGGAGAGCCCACAATGCAGGATGCGATGAAGTGATGGCATGGTCTGTGCTCCTGTGCCAAGAGCTGTGTCACACAGAGATGGAAACCACCGAGTCCATCTAGCATGAACAAAGGAAATGGGGAAGTGATTTACCATAAAATTAATTAAAAAGTGATCCATCTCAAAGGGGAAATGCATAGACCACACTTGGTGGTTTAGGAAGCATCAATAAGATAGGAGGGGGAGTAGGCCAGAAAAAAGTCTCATCTGCAGCCTTAAGTTCAGCTTTTCCAGTACTGTCATGCTCTGGGGTGTCTTGGGAACAGAACAGCAAGCCCAGGAGGAGGACAGCCCTGAAGGAAGGTGACACTGGCTCACACACTGAAGGTGTCAGTGGGCTCTCCCTGTGCATGTGGAGAGAAAAAGACGAAACAAAAGCATCCATCACACAGCACCAAAGTTCATTAAGTACTTTCTGGAGGAGTTTTCCCTTGAGTCTCAGGTCTGTCAGAGGTGGGACACCAATGCCAACAGATCGATATCTGGACAGAAGTAGTGGGAGATGCCCTCAGGACTAGAATGGCTTTTGGAGGGCATTACTCCTGACAGTCATGTTATATAGCCCAGACGTCCTCTGACTTTCAAATGTTATCTTTGAGATCTCCAACATATCTTCATTCTTACCCCCATGACAGTCCTCTAGGCTCTTCCCCTTTGGGCTATTAGGAAGAAAAGCTCCACAGCAGGGACAGAGAGGAATGAAAGAATGGCCACATTTGAATGGATAGACTATTTAGATCCAAAACAAGAGCAGTAGGCCACTACTGGGGGTATCAGATGTACTGCCTGTGACTCAGGACATGCAATCATCAACTACCTGAATTACTAATTGACATTTCCACATGAAGAGTCACTTTTCTGAGCTCTTGCATTGCATATAACTTCTAAAAGCTACAAAGTTATGTAAACCAAATGATTAATATACCAAAGATTTTAACGTAATTTTCAACACAATGTTTCTTTAATGAAGCAATGCCAGCTACTAACACAACTACTAACTTCTTCTGAAAATGCTGGATAAATGCCCACTCTTACTGGTTTTTCACACAGCTGGAAAAAATTCCTTGAGTGGAAAAGTCTCAGGGCAGACAGTGTACATCAAAAAAGATCTTCTATGGATGCTGTATGAGCATGCATATCTTTAGAGCCTTTCCCAGATGCAGGATCAACCTGGTGAAGGTGCATTTAAGAGAGATCTGGCTCTGCAGTTGTCCAGAGGTCCCCATCAAATAGTGGGGCAGAGCTAGGCTGGTGTTGGCTGCTTACAAGTGACCAGTGATTTTGCTCACTGATAATCTTCCAAGAAAGGCACACCTTCTCTTGAAGGACTTCCTTGGTGCCTTAGAGGCAATCTGCCAGAAATATTCCCAGCAACTGTGTGGGATTATCCATGCTGGGACTTCACTCTCCAGCAGGCTTGGCCCTGCTCGCTGTCCCACATCCATGGGGGCAGGTGGATCCCAGGTGTGTGCTTGCTGTCTGCCTCACAGTGGGGTCAGTAGGTCTGGGGGTCACTGTGCCTGCTCCAAACTAGGGGACAACTGGGCACTGGGACAAATGTGCACTGAAGGACTGGGATACAGTGGGATCTGCCATGCCTCTGCAATGGAGATGCAATGAATCATGAGTCTGGATCTCAATTGTGTCCTGCCTTAGGAGATGTTGACTGTGGGCTGCCCATGTTCAAGCAGCAAAGAACTACTCCCATCAGGTAGAATGATTCACACAGACCTTTTTTTCCTTTGATTTTCACCCTCTTCTTTATTTGCAGACACCCCACAGTACTAGAAATTGTTTTGTTGAAGCATGGGTAGATCTTGGGTAGCTCTCTGATCCAGAGGCTGGAAGCAAAATCTGCTTTACTGGTTTGAAATAAAACCATTGCTACTGAGGCACAAGGGAATAGATGGGAGAGGCTATCTTTAGTAGTTTTAATGTATTGTAGTCTTGCAGTGGTTTTGTTCATTTAACTATAATTTGGCATTAAATATAAAGCCTTCACATAGTGGGGAAAAAATGGATGCTCGGGTTCTTTTTCAGAACAGAGAACCTTAGATTAATTGACCAAAAATTATTGCTTGCACATAATCTTTCATTTCCAGACAATAATATTTTCTATAAATATATGTAGGGCCCTGTGACAAATTGTAAGGGCTCCAGACTAGCTCTTGTAATGAAGCTGAGGCAGTTTGTTGAGCAAATCAACTATTTCATCAGCCTGTATTTATTTATATTACAAGAAACTACACTGTATTATGACAAATCCTCCATCTGGTCACTTACTGTTCTACACATCTGTATTGTATTATTGGTTTAGACCTTGATGGCAGGATTCATCCCTTTTTTATTTAGAAGATAGGCGTTTAGTCTAAGTCAGTTGTGAGGAGGCATCTTCAAATAGCTTAACTTCTCCTCCCCCATTAACACCATTTATCTTGGGGTAGAATGAATTATCCTTTTGAAATACCTATCTTTCTCCCTCCATTTACTTTGGACACTGCAAAGATGACTGGCCTAGACCAAATGACAAAGTGTTACATGGGCTTGGGCTGCATTGACATCTCCCCTGGCTACACACGCAGTGAATCCGAATGTGTGAATACAAAATGTCTGTCAATATCTGCAGAGAAGGATGCTTTAAATGCACCTAGCTGGGCTCAGACTAAGACTGAAGGCCAATAGCTAACAACCTAAAAGCTTTATTTAGATATTAAATCAGTAACTAGTTGAGGGGGTTGTCTGAATAAGTGTTCTGGACCAAGGAGTCTGGATTTAGCCCTATTGTAGAGTCATTTCCTGGAAGTTTTTCTTTTGTTGTGTCTCTTATAACTCTGAATATCTCCTCAATTTTCTATATTTACTTTCTTTCCCTCCTTTTGTGAAGTGCACTGTACAAATTCCTGGCCATGACAATGTCCTTTTTTTTCAGGAAATGCTCTGAACATCACAGCAGTTGCTGTTTAGTGGTGAGGTCATTTCAAGAGAAAGGTTTTGCAACACGTGCAAGGTTTGTTTTGCCTGGAGACAGACGACCAGGTCTGGGAACTCCAGTCAGACAGGGCACAGAGAGAAATGCTGATGAAACCTGTGCTGTACTGAAGTCTCCTCAGCAGGGAGAGTAAGCAGAGTACTTCGAGAAGAAAATGGATTCCATGCATTTCCCAGGCGCATGCGGTAAAGAAAAACAGCTTTCCAGACGACCTGGAAAGCACAGAGCACATGCAGCTTGTGGTCTGTGGATCATCATGCATCATCATGGTTGTGTCCACTAGGAAACAATTTTCTCACTAAAATGCAATGATTGAGTTAGGTTTTCTTAAGATAGCTGAATTTGATTCTTGCCTTCTGTCATTAGTGGCCATTAAAAAAACCAAAGTCACTTGCCAGTATCCTTACTCATTAAAACCAATAAAGGCAAGGGTGTGTACACTGAGTTCATGAATATGGCTGCCAGAGATTGTGCCTTCCGTATTCAGAAAGGTCATCTTAAGCCACACTAATGGAGGTAATATGAGGCATGCATGCCTGGCCACTACATGGAAACTGTTGAGTACATGTGGCCCTTCCTGAAAGGCTCCTGTCCTCCACAGGCCATTTCTGGGAAAGCTGCACCTGCCTGTTATCTCTGGTCCCCTCTGCATTCTCACAGCCCATGCTGGCTGCTCAACTCTAGCCCTGTAAGGAGCAGGCAGGCTTTTGGAGCTGTTGAAACAAACCATTAAATTACACAGGCCATTCAAAATGGAGAATTTGCCGAGGTCCTAACCCTTACACAACCCACAGTTCCCATGAAAAAAAAATTCTGGTTTTCTTAAACTGGTGCTTGTCCTGCAAAGGCACCATGCAGGAGTTATCAGCCTACCAGGTTGAGTGGAGAACCCGAATCAAAATAGATTTTTTCCAGCCATAAACAAGACTGAGGGACCACATGGATGGATCAAACTGGAGGTTTGTGAACACATATATATTGAGGCTAGAATGAATGGTACAAACTAGATTGAATGAGCCTTTTTAGTGAGAAAGACATTACTAACTGAGGCATGCAGAACCCTTTTTTCCTTGTTTCAGCAGTCTAAAACACTACATCTTCATCTGGATCAGAGAACTGAGATGAAATGCCACCTCTCTCTGAGAAACTGTGCCTTTGTCTACAGTTCCAGCAACAGCAAACAATGATTCACATTTGTGCCAAATCCTATTGTAGTGTCACTTATTCTTTTCTCTGTGAATGCATTGGCCTTCTCTGCACTTCCACAGCACAAGCTCTCTCTGATACCAAAGGCACCATTGCTGCTGTAGGCTCTCCACCAGCAGTTTTGCAACCTGACATCTCATTTCTTATGAGGAAGGCTCAATGTGATGAGGCCATAGAAATGCAGCAGTCTGATGCTGGGAGCTCAGGGTGTCTCGAATGCAGGTGTTCATGCAGTGGTGTACAGTGCTCCAGAAAAGCCAAGCACAAACACTGTTGTGGTGCATCACCATTGAGAACTCCTGATGTGGATGTGGGTGAATGGTCAATACCACATAGAAGAAAAGGGGGTTTTTTCAGTTCATTTTTCCCGTATTTCACTTAAGAGAATCCAGTTAAGACTTGAAACACTTCCATCAACAGCTATCTCAGAAAGTTTATGCCTCCCCACACAGGCCAAGGAAGTTTATAGCTTGCTCTGAAAAAAGTTGATGAAAATAGACAAAAATTCTGCATTCGTCACAGACAGTTCACAAACAAAAAAATTTTTTTTATGCATCTGTGGGGTAAAGTGGGTTTCCCGCTCAGCCTGAGTAGTACCATAGCCAACCCCCGGCGTGTTCCTTTAAACAGCTCCCTGAAATATCCAGTCACTGCCTGAAAACAGCACTTCAGTGTGTGACCTTTACGGGTTACCGTAGTGCTAGGCACTGGGCCACTCTCATGCAAGTTCCGTGAAACCTCAGCCCATTGCTAAACTTCCATATTGATATATTTTCTGGTTCCAGTGGTGCATAAAAGAAACAAACACCAGAAAGTCCCATTCTGGATTTTCCCCTGCTGTCTTGTGAATCTTAAATCCATCGTGTTATTTGTTAGTATTGCCCGTTCTCTCACACAGGTTCTGTTGGGCGTCCAGGAAGAGCTGCCCACCTTCCAACTGCTGATGTACTCAAAGCCCAGAATGGAGTAGCTGAAGACAAACTTCAGCCTGCTTCCTTTGCCTGGTTTCCATCTCAGTGACATATTCTTTTTTTTCCTCATTTCTGTACATGGCAGGAAGTGATCACATTACAGTTTGTCCCAATTCACCTGAGACAGCACCTGCAGTGCTTCTTCATCAGTTTTACATCGAAGAAGGACAGCTCTTATCTTTCTCCCAGCTCTGTGCCTTTGCAGGTGCATTGCGTATTTCTGCCTGCAAAAAGACCCCTGATGCCAATGAACTCACTCAGAGGAAGATTTCTCTTTGCAAGGGATCCTTTGGGAATGTAATCTCTGTGTAAGCATCCTCTCCTTCAGCAAGTAACCAATAGCCATATCTTTGTGTCCTGAAGACTCTCAGTACCCACATTAGCCCTTGGAAACATGAGTAGCCAGCACAAATAGTGACTAGCTGGGTACCTAAACAGCCCAAAGTGTGAAAGCAAACAAATTCTGCAGTTCTGCTGCATGCCCACTCATATGGGCATTCATCTAATTCAGCCACTGATGTCTTTCATGCATTAGTGCCATATATTTTGCCTTATCTCATTTTTCCTTTTCATCTCCCTGTCCTTCTCCATAACTTTAACCTTCAGCTCTCTTGTGACTCATCTTCTTCTGTGTTGCCCCTAGCAGAAGGGATTCAAGAAGGTCCTCCATGGCAGATGCGAAGTTAAGTGTGATGAATGAGGACCCTGATAACTATGTCCTTACCTTCTCAGCTCTATTGACTCCTGAGCTTTGGCTCAGATGGATAAAGAAGCTGCAAAAGCCTATCCTGAAGCCCAGGAAGGGTTAATGCAGCTGTATCTGGCTGGCAAAGGAATAGAGTAGCAGGAACACCCAAAACGGGGATGTATTTGTGCACAGGGGACAGATGGGGGTGGAAGTGCTGGGAGAGGCCATGCTGGGGCTGAGGCCAGTATGCCTTTGTTGCCACCTCATCCTCCCTGCAATTTCAGAGCCTGTCATCAATGTCAGCTTTCAGTACTGCTGGTGTTTAATGACTTGAATTCTCTACAAGTAAGAAAATGGAGAATGAGAAAGCAAACAAGTCCTTTCTTCACCCTTTGCACCTCTCTTTGATCACTTTCCTGACCTTTCTGTTGAGCCTCACCCTTTCCTGCAGGTGACAGCCTTTGCCCCACTCGGGCTGCAGTGGTGTGTAGGATATACAGCTTGCTTCCTCTGGGCCCTGGTTCATTGCAACTCAGTGACACATGGGAGAAAATATCCCTGGGGAGCCACACGGGGTGGCAGAGTGGAGAGCTTAAATAGTACAAAAGAAAGATGTTTGCACATGATGGAGCCCCTGTGAGCACCAAGGGTGGCTTGTCCTTTCCTGTCTGCCAAGCTCCCTCTGGGACACAGCAGAGCTGAAGAGCTGTTCACTTTAGCTATTTTGGGAGTAAATAGCAAAATAGTGAACAGTAAAAAAACCTATCTAAGATTTGCAGAAGTTTCCATGTTTTCTAACTCTCCTCTTCAGAAAAAAACCCCAAAAAAACAAACCAACAAAAACAAACTATGAAAACCTTCTCAATGTCTATGTCTTTGTAAAAAACTTGCCTTTGACTAGTGTCCAAACAGCAACCCACAAAGAGAACAGTTCAATGTTAGTGAGTGAGTGCAGAGGGCCAGGATTACTGCTGAATGCATGATTTGTGGTTATTACCCAAGCCTACTTATATTGTCTCACAGTTTACCAGATGTCTTTGTTTCTTAATTTTCCACATAAAAAACTGGACAACAAAGATTAAAAATCCTGGATCCCTCTTTTCAGTGGAAAGCTTCCTTCTCAGGCTCACGTTTCATCCAGGGAGAGCGGTCAGACCCCTCCCTGTCCAAGGCAGTGGCAGAGTACCATCTTATTGCTGGCCTGGAGGTGTGCAGATCCTTCCGCCTTGCTTTGGACTTGTCCCACTGGATGTCAGCCATATGCTGGAGTGAGCCTGTTTGGGGTATGGGTATTGCAGCAGGGCAGGCTTTCTCCTTATGAACTTAAGCTGTGGTAGGAATGGAGCTGGAATTTCTGCCGGAGTTTTCTCAGCCTTCTGCTGACCCCTAATTGCTCCCAAAAGGTATCGATGCTTTGGAGTCACAGTCGTGGGCAACTACTTGTGCATTTCTTTGTTAGTATATTCTCTCAAAACGTCTGCTCTTATTTGCTGCTTAAGTTGTCTGTTTGTGGTGTTCAGCTGTTTTCATCACGTGGTGTTGTTTTTGTTTCCTAACTGAAGAAATGCGCTAGCCTTTTGAGCAGGACTTCCCAGGTTTTCAGGCCTAGAAATTGGTTTATATGAAGCTTTACACACACAATTTTGGTGCTGGAAAGGTGCTTGCTAGCAGAACTCTATTACAGTACTCTTTCCAAATTTTGCAGGGGGTCAATGCCAAATCAAACCAAAAATCACTTTTATTTTTTGCATCCTTTTCCAGTTAGAAAAGGTGAGGTTTGCTATGATCTATGGATTTTGCAGTGTGATCCCCCTCGAGCAGGCAGGCAGTCTCTCCCCATCCCAGTTTTCCCAGCTGCTGGGTCTTCACCCCTGGCTTTGCCACTCCCTTCTCCTCCCAAAAATGCCTGTGATACAAGTCTCCCCCTTTTCCTCTCACTACGCCAGCCAGCCTTCCCACACTGAAAGGTCAGGCATTCTGAAGGCAGGTGCTCCGAGGGAGCGCAGCGGCGCAGGGCCGTGACGGACAGGAAGCCTTTTATTCTAATTAGTCTTTGCAGAAGTTTGGCATTTCTCCGTGGAGCTGTTTCTCCACTGATGAGGAGCACGTATCCAGCTCTTCCTTCTCACCTTGAATGTCCGAGTCTCCCGACGTCTCCTGCTGGGCTGCAGGGGTTCAGTCGTGGATCACGTTGCTTGGAGGAAGCAGGCAGGGGATATGTGAGGAGATAAACACTATTTTCTGATGCTGGGAGGGATTTCTTTCAACTCAGCCACGTTCACGACCTGAACCTGGATCATTTTTTGCTACTCGCTCCCACTCGACTCCTCCCTACTGGCCCGGACTCGCCGGGCTTTTGTCTGGTTAATCAGTACAACTCCTTCCAGGGCTTCCTGGGGGCTCTTTGGCCACTGGGTTATGAAGACCCATGAGTTCATTGTTTAAATTAAGTTCTTCTATATGGAAACACCACTGGTTTCCCATATGGTCTTGGCAAAGCCACCATCCGCTCCCCACCTAAATTAAATTTCACTAATTGAATTAGTTACCATTTTATCAGCTGCCGCTTTGCAGTAGTTTGTGAACCCCCAGGGGTTCAGGCCACGCGCAGTCAAGAGCTTCCCCACCTCACTCTCTCATTTATCATCGTGACAATGCGCAGCGCTGGGAGAAGCAGGGGGTGGAGAGTACTGTGCCCTTCCCAAGCATCCCAGCCATCTCTGAGCATCCTAATGACTGACCTCTGTGAGTGAAGCAGCCCTGCGCTGACCTCAGACTGCTGAAAGGAAGCATTCTCCCCTTTGTAAAAATCCCCCTGCGATGGTGGCGCAGGCCAGGCTGAATGCAGGAGTGTCAGGAGGGAAGCCCCGCACACAGGCAGTGGCGCCCTGGGACATTGCAGCTTCCATATGCCGGGGGACTAATAGCGACAGGCCTGGGCTCCGGGGACAATGCCATCACGCTGTCCCGCGGGCGAGAAAGGGAGAGGGAACACACAGAAAGGGACAGCCTGAAGTGGGTCTGCCAGCGTCTGGCAGCGGAGCGTGGAGTGTGAAGCGTGTCACCTGCGCCAGCCCCGCCTTCCCTCAGCAGGCACCGGGAGCTCGGCTATTGTCGTATCCCAGCAGGATGCTGGGGACGCAGTGCCAGGCTGAGATGGTGGGTGCCCAGCACTGCCACAGGTGCTTCTGGCTGCTGGACTGCACCCACTGTTCAGGGCTGTGGCTGTCTTCAGGTGCTGATGGCCATTTGGAAAAGTATTGGTTCTCAAGTTACAGCTTGGGGGGGCTGGGGAAGTGTAAGAGGCACAGAAGCATCATCACCCCAAGCTTCCTGATCTCCTGTCACTGCACTACCATCTCCTCTCTGTGAGACAGGCTGGGGATGTAACCCTCTGGACTCAAACCTCCAGGAAATACTTTCTAGGAACACGTCACCACTGCATAATCTTAGTGGTGTGGGAATGCCTCTGTGATGGAAACCAGGGATGGCAAGCCAAGCAGGGATATGCAGGTTTAGGAAGTTGAGCTTAGCAAGCCCACCGGTTTGTATTTAGACCCTTTGCTGAAAGTAGATCCCTTCACTCCACTCCACTCACATGCTGCCAAATCTGAATTTGTTTGCAGATAAGGGGACCCATCAGTAGTGCCGATCAAATTCAGTATTTGCAGGATGCACCCAAGTAAGACCCATCAATGTCTACAGCCAAGCTCCACCACTTCCAAGATAATGTCTCAAAGAGTGGCTTGGTTTTCCTCTGTGGACCTATGACACAGAAGGAACTTAGATGTCCCTGGACAGAGGGAGACCAAACCTGAGAATGAAGCTGCTACTGCAGTTTGGAGCAGGGACAGCATGCTTATGTCCACAGACACCCACACATTTTGCCTTTCTGAGGCATGTATTTGAAAATAAAACAAACAAACAAACAAAAATCTGGTAAAAAAGGATCAAAGCTGAATGTGCATTTCTCTGAAATCTGGCTAACACCCAACATATCATACGTCCTTGATAAAATGCTGACTTGTTTCAGAAACTCCACAATGGTGTTTGAATATCTCAGAAGAAGCAGTCCAGGAGTACTCTCTCGTCTTTCATGATCAGCAATGGGTTGATGCTTAAATTTATAACTAGTCACTGATTTATACTCCCTGACCAATTTTAACTTTTCCTCATAAATCATCAAAAAATAGCAGAAGACATCACAACAACAAGTAGTCAAAAAGGGTTAAGAACAGATTTCTTGGATAGTAAGTGGGATTTATTCAAGCTGATTACCGGTTTCACCTTTTTGATTCATATTGCAGGTTTTCACCTGGTTTTCTGTTAAGTCATATCTATTTGCTTCCATTTTCACCTCTGTGAATAGACTTTAACAAAGATCAGTACTGATTTTCAAATCAGACCATGGCTGAATTAGTGAGGTTATGAAATAGTGAACATAAGCTGTGAAAATGTGTGGAAAGTCCAGCACCCATCAAAGTACTTGAAAAGCAGTAGGTCTGGCACTTCAGCATGGTTCAGAGGTTTGGATCTACATCAGTGCAGTGATGCAGCAATATGGTAGTGTCCAAGCTGGTGAGTGACTTAAAGCAGCAGCTGCAGCATGAAGAAAAGGGTGTTGGGGCAGCAGTGGAAGCAGAAAGATGGGGTGGAGGAAACAGGCACCTGGGGAGGGACACCTGGCTGTGGGGTGCTGAGCATGGATGGCTGGGACAAGAAGTACTAAGAGCAGAAGGTGTGGGATGTGTACTCTGGGTGGCATTGAGATGTTTAACCAGCCTGCTTCACCTGACACTGCTGCGAGGCATGGATGGAGATGGTCTGTGAGTGCACCACCTCTGCACCTTCTGTTTAAATGTTTAAATGTGGCTGAGCTTGGGTGCAATCTCTGGACACACCAGATGCATAGTTACAGGCCTGTACTGCACCTCCGCTCTCTCCCTGTCCATGCAGAGCTCTGGTTTGAGCAATCCCCAAAATGTTTACTTTGCTTTTGGAAGACAATGGAAATTTACTCCAGAGCTCTACCTCATCACTGCTGGGACTTTTGTGGGCAGTGGTGTTTCCAGCACCATTTTGGTTCTTCCTCTGTCTGTCTCCTCCTGTACCAGAGGCATCTGGCTTTGCAGCAGTAATATTTCCCCTCCAATTTCATTTGAACCCATTGCCTCCAGTACTTCTGTGAACACTTCATTCACATATTCTTCTGAATTTGCATCCATAATGCCAAAACATTAGTCATTGAAACCTCCTCTCCTCCACACTGAAAAAAACCTCTCCTTTCTACAGATGAGCCCTAAGGAGCCAGGGACTCTGCAAGGGATCACATTCCTTCCTCTCCATGTGGTTCTGGCTGCAGGGCACCTCCAAGAGAGAGGACAGATTTGCCAGCACCCATCCGCTAGCTCCATCTAGTGAAAAGACTACCGTGGCACCCATCAGCTTGGGGACGCGGGGCCAGCTCTCCAGAGTTCCCCGGGCCTCTGGCAGGATCACCCTGACTTCTTCAAATCCCCGGATGGGTTGCACTGGGGAATGTGAAGGGGGGTCGAAACCTGTGGGCAGAGAGCCACTGTGGCTGTGGCCACAGCAGGAGGTAGAGGGGTGTGGGAGCAGGAGAGGGCATGGTATGTTGGCTCCATGGGCTCCATGGCTGGCTCCGTGGTTCCTTGCTGAGTGAGCATCTCCTACTGGCCTGGGGGCCAGAGTGCTCCTCCTCCCATGGTGGTGAATTTACAGTGTGGATGCAGAGTGAATCTGGTCTTTACACAGACCTGCTTTCAATTGTCAATGTTTTCATGTTTCTTGACACCACATCTCTGTGACTTCCAGCATCACCCACTGCCTGTCAGACATACATGCCAGCACAAAGGACTTCATCCTACCCCGAGACTGGCTGTTGAGGACAGAGAGATGATTGCAGTGAACCTAAGTTTGCATCATCTGCAAGAGAAAAATTGTGCTTTAGCGTGGATCTTGTTATGTCTGCACAGGTTGAACAGGGTCCTGGTCCTTTGTACAGCAGATGCAACACAGATCACCACTGTACAGAGCTGGATCATTCTCTGGGGAAAGAGGTGGTTTTGTGCTGTCCAGAGCCAACATAGTCTTTCTTTTTCCATTACTGGTACTCATGGTTCACCTTTTGGCGAGCCATGCCCCACCTAATTACCTAAGCCTATTAGGACGATGGTTTAGCTTTGTCTGTTCCCTTGGCTGCTGAACCCCTTAGCTTCAACCAGGTTGTTGTTTTTACACAATCTAGCTGAAGTGCATGAGGTTTAAGGTGATCTAATATATCATAATAATTTTAAACACTGCAACAGCATGACAGTTCCGAGGTTAAGATTTGAGACTGGGACTCCCAGCATGTTCTTGACTGCTGCTGTTGGACAAGATTAGTGGAAGTAGGGACTCACCTGGTACTTCCTATGTTCACTCTGTAAGTCTTTGCTTTAGTCAGTGGATTCCTTCAGCATCCAAGATTAAAGTTATTTTTACTGTCCTCATTTCTGCCACCTCACTGCCTACTGAATTCATCACTTTCATGGGAATGACACCCTGAAACATGGTCATCTGGGAAAGAAATGGGAATAATTATAGATTAACTTCTGGGTATGATGATTTAATATGGCAATTTGGCAAAAAAATTAAAAAGTCCTGTACGGTTCTCATGCTGTGCAAAACGGGAAATCAGGATGTGTCAGGAGGTCACTGAGAGGATGCACTTCTCTGGTGGGAACCACAATGGCTTATTGGGTCTGGCTCTGCTGGCCATGCATGGAGACATTGAAGGAGGATGAGAAATAACAGATGTGCCAGATAAGATCTAGAAGAACAAAAAACATGCAATATGAAAACCCCTTCCCTCAGTTTAACAACTATTATCCTCCTTGAAGAAGGTTGAAAGTGATTTTGTTTTTGCCTATAAAAATCTAGATCAAAAGGAACTCTCTGATATAACTGAATTATTTTTCATTTAGTCACTGAGACTAATACACTCAGCTGGCTGGAGGTTTAGGAATCTATATCTGGAATAAAGGTTAATTTTTTAAGAATAAACAGAACAATCCACTTCATTTGAGCAATCTGGGGAACTGCAGTGTTATTCATAGATTACATTCCTCTCTGCAACAGAAAAAAAGATCATTAATCTTTTTTTTTTTTTTTTTTTTTTGAGAGCAGCATTGTAGTAATTCCTATCTCCCTTCCAGGCAAAAGCAAATGATTTATGTAAATGTTGAAAATAATTCTGTGCTTTGTGTTCCACTGTGTGACTCTCGAAGTTTCTTGTGTTTCTCTATATTTTGTTTCATTCCCTCTCTAACAAAAATATTGGTTTGAACCTTCCAGCAGTCTCCAAGTTAAGCAGCGAAGGATATTTTTCACCCTCAGGCCGTTTTGTGGTTTAGCAGAGATGAAGCCTTCTGCAGAGCTGACCTGTGGCAGCTCCTCTCTCCTATTTCCTCTGCTTGCAGCACATACTCAGCACCATATCATGAGGTAAAAGAAAAGAATGGCAAAAGTCAATTTTGTCTAACCAAATAAGGTCTTCCACTAGAAGGAGAAAAATTGTGGTCTTATGTCCTGTTTCTGTGTGGTTCAGGTTCTTCAACTTCGAAACTTCATTTTTCACTTTAACCCTGCAGTGTCTCTCTTGCCTGGAAGCCCAATAGAGATGTAAGGAAATGTGGCACATACCTTCACAGTAAGAAAAGCATTGCAAGAATGGGAAGATTCCAGGAATAGCAAATGTGTTATTACTCAATAAACATTAAGTAACAAACACCCCCTCAAGTCAAAGAAGAAAAAATAAGTTCATTGACTTTTTTGGTACAAAATTATTAAGAAAGTGTGGATGATTTGAAGATGTTTGATGTTCTTTTCCAGTGTGAATGCTGGATTTATTTACCGGAATGTCTAAGGCTCAAACTGGAATGAGGGGAAGCAAGAGAGGGGTTTTCCTCTGTGCACACTATAAAGGAGAGAAGTCAAGTGTCTTTGCATTGTGCAACACATGATTTCTGTAACTTAATCAAAATGTGTGTGTGGGGTAGGGGGTGGGGGAAAGAGTTAGATTGCATTGATAGGGCATTACTTAGAGAAATTCCAGTTTCTGAAGCTCTTGACAAAAGAATTCACCATGAGGAGGGGGAAGGGTTGGCAATGAAGGCCTTTTTTTCTCAAGAACTCCCATTTGGAACATATTATGCTCTTGCAACATGGGATGGATAAACACTGTATTAATGATTAGATGGAGACTAAGAGCTGAATTTGTTTGCGTTTGATAAAGCAGTTGTTCTATTGGCCATATGTCTTTACTCTTGGGAAGAAATAGCTGTTAACAGCAAGCACGTCTCTTTGTGAGAATTAACTGGGCTCTGTATAAAGGATGAACAGTCATTTGAACTGCGCCTAAAGCCACTGACATTTTACCTCTGTGCAAGTTTCACTTTCAGAAGCCAGCTGTCAAGTTATCAGGCTGAGAGATGATAATTTCAACCTGCTAGGTTTCCAGGGATATGCATGACAAGCGTCACAGGACCGTCATGAATTGGAATCCGATGCATTGAAAGCAAAATGAAAAATAAACCATACACATTTATAAACAGGTGAATACAGAAGAGAAGCATTGCACCTGGGCTGATGTGAAAATGCACAGAAGCATCTAGATTTGCCTTATATAGAAATTGCAGTGTGTTCCTCTGGATCATTTTCCTAAATCTACCTTTTCATTTTTAAGCCTCAGTCCTCAAGTTTTTGGGTGCTTTTTCCAGCTGCAAAATGTTTGAAAGAACAACACCAAAATCCGGGCAGAGCTTCCAGCTGGTTGCCTGGATAGCCAGTCCTGCTTCCATTTGTCCTGGTTGGCTAAGATGAGGAAGGGATCCCTCAAGAAAAATTGTTTTCAATGTAACCCAGATGGGCCCTGGAAAGGGCACAACCAAAAGTGTTTCACAAGATTTTGCACCTGCTGGTCACCAAAATTTTTAGGAATTTTTCCTCTAGAACTTAAAAACAATTATTCACCTTTTAGATAGGAAATAATAAATTGGCAGCTTTTGACCTGGAATTTCTCTTGCACTGGTCTGTAATCAGGAGAAAGACCAGCACTGGGATGACAGGATTAGATAATTTTTTAATTCAACCCTCAGTTAAATTTATAATTATAATTTATTTTCTTTTCTGGAATGAACCAAACATTCTTCGCTGGTTTTCCTATTTTACTGTAGCTGTGTGTATTGTTTGGAAAATCTGAATTTTATCTACGTCCTAAAGTTCTTCCCATGTATCACAAATAGTGATAAACTAATTCTCAGTAAAGAACCCAAAGTTTCTGAGTATTAAAAACAAAATGCTTTTTCACAAAATTAAATGCTTTATGAGTAGTGGTAACATCCCTCAATAATGACTTGCCAGTGCAGAGAAAAGTTTCATCTGTTGCCTCTCAGAGGGATTTTATCCAACCCTGAGTAAAAAGGGAAAAGTTTCAAGCAGCCTAGAGGACTGAAGAGGGCTCAATTTTGAGTAATATCAGTTTTCCACCCTTCAATATAAGGGAAAAGTCTTGTTCCGCTGCTATTCGGGAATGGAAATGACTCAGTGTCAGACCGCAGGATAAATTCCATGAGTGGGGGTGAGACTGTTGGATTGAGAACAAATAAGAAAGTGCAAAAAGAAATAGCAAGGAACAACTACAGACACTTGTGATTGCTCAGGAATCTCAGATGTGTGGCTGGAAGAGAAGATTATACATATGGCATGGTTGGGAAGGATGCAAAGTGGAGAACAGAGACACTCTTCCAGCTGGAAAAAGGAGAGTAGCTGAGGAAGCTGCCAGGGTCACTGTGAACAAGAGCTGCCTGAGCAACAAGAGATTCCCAAGACATGATGCTTCCTAAAGGAAGCACTGCTTCAAGTGAGAGCAGAAATTGGCTATTTCTCAACCAGGTACATGGGAAGGACAATGCTAAGCAATTTCTCCAGATTAGACATGTTTCCAGGGGAAACAGAGGAGAAAGGGGCAGATCACTTGGATAGGTGCCTCAGTGAATGTGTGAAAAGAGTGGAAAACAGGAGTATGGGAGAAATTTGAGTGCCTCATAAGGACAATGTACAATGTGGATTTGCTGGGGCATCAAAACAATATCCAGGTAGGAACAGCTTATAGAGGACTGGATTCAGATCTCAAAAGGGCATAGTGGTGAAGACCATATTCTAGACATGATGTCTGTGTGCTCCAGAGGTCTGTGGTTTTGGACCACTTGGCCCAGCAGAGCACAGGAGCTGCTCCTCTGTGCTGCATCTGGGAAGCGGGTTATCTTGGCTGGATGTGAGTTACTGTTGTGCCACCATCCAGGGTCCACACTATCAAAAGCAAAAGGAAGAACATCCTATAGAAGTTGTTCCTCTCTAAAGGATGGTTTGCCTACTACTTCCTACAGGAGGTTGCAATTGTTCCACTGCGGTGACTGCTAAAAAAGGAAATATCCCCAAAGGTTGGGAGCTGCTGCAAGATACTTGCAAGCATGCAATGACAAGGGCTAAGTAATGTGTTCTGGTGTTTTTACACTTTGTTTTGAAAGGGAGCTCATAGTTAGGTCAGTACGCCAAAAGGAAAAGCCCTTGCAAAGGTCAGTTGCCAGGTAGCACACGTTGGAAAAGTTTTCTGTGGCTTGAATCCAGCTGAAGTTTGCAAGTGCATGAGAGTAATGGTATGTGGAGGCTTTGCACAGTCAGTAGTTACCTCTTGACCTAATACTGTGCTGCTAAATTCAGCTTGAAAGAGCAGTTGGAGCTTTTTAAGCAATGCAGGGGCAGGCAAGGGAATATAACAAGAACTCAGAAGCCTTTCTGATTCCCTACTCTGGACATTTATTTGTAGTTCATTTATATCAGCATTTTATGTCTGTAGACCAGCTCATTACAAAGGCATCTCAGAGATCCTCATTACTGACCACTGGTGGGAGATCACATATATCTGAGAGCTGGGGTGTAGAAGAAAAAGGTTGGAATCAGCCAGATTTAAAGGCCTTTGCAGAAACAGGAAGGATAACCTCTTCCAGCACATATCTGAGATGCAATGAATGGTGAATGCAGATCTATCGAATCTCAGCTAGAATTGCCAGAATCCATTGCCAGGGAACCTTCTACATCCAAAGAAGGCCTCTCTGGATACTTCTCTAGGTTTTAGGCAAGTGCCAGCCTCCTCCTCAGCTGTGAGTGTCCTGCACATATCCTGGCTCCTATCTGTGCCACTGCTCTCTAGAGCTGCTTATGGGAGGCAGAAGCTGGTGCAACTACAGGGTTAATAAAGAGAACATCCCTAGGGCTTGCAGGGTCCTATTGGAAAGTCATAAACTGGGCACCTAGTGAGAAAACAATTGTTTGAACCCAAAAAGGATGCCCCCTCCTCCTCACCAACAGTTTCCCAGGTCATTTTCTGCATGTAATTTGCTTTTTTGGAGACATTTAAGGACTACCAGATACAGATGATGGCTGCTGAGTGGGCTGGTTCACAGCCTGGGAAAGCACTCTTCTAAAAGCCCCAGGAGGGATCCTTCTGAGCAGAGTGCTGCCAGCTCTGGGCCCACCAGAGCAGGGTCTCCGTGGGGTACTCTGCTTTCAGGCAGCTGTGCTGCACCGCGGGCTGAGGGCAGGCAGCAGGCGCCTGGCACAGCGACTCCTCTTTCAAAGGCAGAGCACGAGGAGAGCACACAGGAGATAAAGGCTGTCCCTGGCTGTGCTGGTGTATATCAGAGCAGTCTATGAAATGTTTTTCCCTACTGTTCCTTTAATGTGGAGCCTGGCAGCCTCAGGACCCAGGATCCAGTGAAGCACGGCCACACTCCATAAACTGTAGACTTTCAAACTTCATGGGACCTAGATGATCCATCTACCCTTCATATTTTTTATTAAAACTCTCATGGGTTTTAATGCAGTTGTTTGATGTTATCAGCAACAGAGCTGCTATTTCCAAGTGTAGAGGGAAATTTTCAGCTGGTCTGATACTAAGCTGGTTTTTCCCCGCTAAGCAACTGGACAAGCCAACAGTGACAGTGGACCAGGAGATAGGCTTTAATGTGGAAGTGAGACAGGCAGTGCCTAAATTACAACAGGGAATGGCTGGTGTCCCTCACAGCAGCTTCCTCACATACCGTCTGCACCAAGGAAACTGCTCCACAGCATCATTTTCAGCCTCCTTGGCATTCAGCCTTACAGCTGAGGGGTATTTACAGCACTACACATCCACTTTACATTTGGTTTACATGAATTTAACAAGCTCAGTAAAATCATTTAGGATTATTTCGCTTCAGGTAAAATAGATCAGTATTAAACTCATGTATGTCGCTCAGAAATACTGTTAGAACGTTACAGTAATAGCATCTACTCTTCTACTACATGTCTCCTCTCACTGTGCGTGAAGGTATCACTTTGGCTGTAGATAAGAGTGTTGCTGTGCAATAGTCTCAACCACATTTGTTTCTGGCTGACAAGTAACATCCCTTTTCTGTCCTTAGTTGCTCTGATCAAATAAATGTCTAACCAGATTTACTTTCCTTAGTGCTGTTGCAAGCCATCCATGAGCCCACAAACTGAAAAGTTTAAATCTGGGTGGAGGGGTGGAGCATCTCCTGCAGCACCAGCATGGTGGAGTGGAGCTGGCAGCTCAGTTGAGAAGCTTGTCCAAGAGTGTCACAGCCATGACAACTTGTATAACCATATTCATGACCACAGATTAGGATCCAGGAAAGGAGTGGTATATTTGTGCTCAAAAAATGACTGGACATGGTACTCAGTGCCTCAGTCTAGTTGACAAGGTGGTGATCAGTCAAAAGCTGGACTTGATGATCTCAGAGGCCTTTTCCAACGTAAATGATTCTGTGATATGAGTGCTAACAGCTATGGTGCACTGGCTTCCCAGGGTTAGCCCTTTAGGGAAAATTTTGCTAGAGTGCCATTAGGGAGGCATTCCTAGTTACTTCAGTCCTAATCTGATTGCCCAGGAGGTCATGACTCTCCTCAGCACAGATAGATGCATATCAGGTTCCTAGGATGGCAGTGATATCTTCATTGTGGAGTGTTGGGGACAGAGGTGTGTGAATCACTAACAATAGGGGACAACCCCTGTAATCTCTGTTGGGGATTTCAGCAATCTCAGAAAGATGGCATTTACCTGAGGTAAAGAGCAGCATTTCTTATTTTTCTTAGTGAAATCCACAGCCAAATGTAACATATGTGGATGTGTGAAAGGCTGTCAAGAGCTCTAATCTGCAGAGCACCACATAATGGTTCTGCTGAGGTGGATATATTGCTGTCAGTTCTCAGCTGATTATGGCACCCTGCACATGGGAACTCTCTTTTGTGGTGCCATTATCTTTGAGTCCCTGAAACCATTTGTGTGACTGAGATGCTGCAGAGACCTTTTGTTGTCCTGTCCAATTCCCAACAACAATAACAATGTGTAAACAAATACCATTCCTGTAAATAAGCATTTAATTATTTTAGTGGAAGGAGTTCAGTGAGATGTAGCCTAGAAACAAGATTTCACAGAAGGGTTTCTGTGGCTTCATGTCCTGAGCACACCTGGCTCTGCAATAAGGATGCTGAGCCCATTGGGAAGACTGTGCCAGACACTTGCTGAGTGCCAGCATCACCCAGAGGGTCCCAGCAAAGGGGTCTATTCCCAGCTGTACAGTACAGGGACTGCTCATCTGCAGGCTGCTTGTTGGGAAACTGCCCAGACATGCACAGTGTTTTTCAAGTACACTTGAGAACCAGACCAAGGAGTGCCAGAGGTCTCCTTGCCTTTTGGCTACTGCTACTTGCAGTGTGGCAGATACAGCTACACTGACATCCATACAGCAATGGTTGCCTGTGGCACCTTGGAGTTCAGGGTGATGTAGATACAATTACTGGAGATGTTAGTTTGGTTCAGTCCTGCACTCTGATCTTATTTCCTATTCTGGTCTGTTCTGGGTTTGCATTCACCTTGCCTCCACACCAAGGCTGTGCAGGATTATGCCATGACACCCCCTGTCTTTTCCTCACTTGTGATGAAGATGGAGGGAACTGCCTCCCACACAGAAGATGATTTTAAATATCCATGTGTTTAGGTCCTGGGATGGATATGGAAATGGATACACCAATTTTCATTGAAGAAAGAAGACCCTCTCCTTCACACTGCTTCTAATCCCAAGAGAAAGGGCAAGAAAGTTGCTCGAACATGCAAAAATACTCAAATATTTCTGTGGAGGATACACTGCAGTTCCTCTAATCATCACTGTTTATTTCCAGACAGCTCAAATTCTGTGTGCCAATATCACTTGCCGTTCCCCGTGTTTGTCCCCCCTTCTCTAACACGAAGAAATAAGATGGAGTATTATTATTTTAATAATGACTTCAAGAGTTATTTCCAAACATTGCTGTATTTTCTTTTCAGAGGCTCTCAGCAGAAGCAGGGAACAGCCTTCTGTACGTGTCAGCATGAACTAGAACACTTCCTAGCTTGACCTGATTCCAGCAGAGTAAACAAAGATGCCTGAAATGTGAGTTAAAAATTGTACTGTGCACATATAAATAATCTTCCAGCCATGGTAGTAAAATAACACAGCTGTGCTTCTTTAGAACTAAGAGTCAGACTTGCATGAGTAGATACACTGATTTAAGTGGCTGCGTCTCTGGTCTTCTGTTTTCCTGAAAGCTATTTTTTTTACCATGGAAGATCAACACAGGCACCACTTCTTGGTTTTGCGGGCTATAATGTGCTGGTCTGTAGTGATGTCTCTGCATGTTGTTAGCTGCTGCCCTGTGCTGTGCCTGGGGGTGGTGTTGCCTCCTGGGGTGTGAGTGTGTCCAGTGCTCCTGTAGCAGCAGGTGTGGTGGACTGTCTTGGGCTCGTTTTTTACCGGTGCTCTGACTGGAACTGAGATGGACGCAGCCACCTACACTGGCCTGTACCCAATCTCCTGCCAGTTCTGAGTAGGGTTGCTGCACCTCAAAGCCCTCTTACTTCAGTCAGCAAAAGTTCCAATAGAGCAAAACCCCCATACCTTTGTTGTGCAGAGCAGAAATGGTGTTGCAGCAATGACAAAATGCTGCCTTCCCTGTGATGGTAAAGGATGGGCTTCAACCCTTACTGTCAGGTGCTCAGGCCAGATTTAGCTCATCTGCCTTCAACTGGGTTGCTGCAAGTATTCACAGTGCTGTTCAAGAGAAAATAAGGTTCATAAAACACCTGGGTTTCAGAGAACAGTGTTTTTATAGTTATGTCTCAGGGATTGGTGAAGCACAGAGCCCAGGGCAAGACGTACAGCACTGCCTTCCATTGCTGTCCTAAAGATCCTCTGTCATGGAGGAGGAGGAGGAGGAAGGGGAAGGCGTTTTAGAGCTGGCAGGTATTCAGTGCCAGCTGAGTCAGGGCACTCTCAGCTGAATCAGGGCACTGCTTTACTTGCCTCTTATCTTTATGTTAATCACATTTTATAATTTTTATGGCTAGGAAAAGGAAATAAAACCTCAGAGATACAGAAAGCCCTGAACACAATATCCAGGCAAAGACACTCCTCTGGCTGACGTAAACGCAGCTTCTGGTGTTACATCCAAGCTTTGATCTTCCTCCATGTCCACAACTTATGCTATTGGAAATAAATATACATTTTGATTTACACCAGTACAAGTAAGAGAAACTGTCCAACAATGCTAACATTTCAGTTTTGTCCAGAGCCTTCCGGCTGTGGTGGAATGGCAGCGAGTTGATGCTCATCTGTGAGGAAGAACTCTTTAATTACAGTCACATTTGCCAAATCATAACACACTAAATGGTCCCTGAGTTTCAGCATGACAGGGGAAATTCCCCTAAGTTTCCTTTACTAATCTAACAGAAGGCAGTCTCACAGATTTTCACAGTTTTGGAGAAGGTTACAAGCAAAGAATTTATGGGGGAGGAGAGAACTCACGAGATGTCGGAAGATTTCTTCTTGCTCTTTTCAAAACTCCTGGGATTTCCCTTCTGGTGAAAGACTCTGATGCTTTCACAGCTTCTCATTTCTGTGACTCTCTTAGGGCTGGGCTTGTCAAATCTGCAAGCTGCATGTAATTCAGACCCAGTGGTTCCAGGAGGAATGAGTTCTGGGGGAGAAAGTACAATCAGGAGCTGGTGGAAATGTCGCAACACAGTGGCTACAGGCTTCTGCTAACAAGCTGTGTGGGCAGCATAACACTTGGCACATGAGCTGCAGCTGCTGCAGTCCCACCTGTCTTCATGGCCTAACTGAGCCCTGCAGTAGCTCTGCTTATCCTCCTGCTACTGATATCTTCCTGTCCCTGGGTTACATGCAGTCTGGGCTGCTTCCCTTCCCTTCATTTCCTTCCCCTGCCCCTTTGCAGCCTCACAAGGTAACTGAAAGGCAATAGAGGAGCCAATGCTTTGGCTCCAGGCATTTCTTGATGAGACACACATCCTGTGGGCACCACACAAAGGTGACACTGTCACAGGTAAGCATGCTCTCCAGCATGGATCTGGCAGATGGAGCATGCTCACAGCACATGCATGGAAATTGTACACAGGACAATCGGAAATCGGAAATTCATACTCTGAGTGAAGGTGAAACATTCGGTGTGACAGAAGCTGACTTCCGTTCTCTCGGATTTGGGTCCCTCATTCTAGGCAAGAAGATTTCAATAACAGAGCACCTGACAGCACTTTGCCACAGAAAACGACCTATTTATAGAGGAAATCAACTGCGCCCCCTTCTCATGCACTTTCAAACTGGAGAAAAAAAATCTGTATCATCATAGTAATCTAGCCAAGCTGGAATAATCCTTTTTATAGTCAAAATTAATCGATAGTGGCTCTCCAACTGTTAGAGTTGCCTTTTCTGTGTTCTCCACCTGTTTATCTGACTCCTGGACTGCAGTCAGTCTCTCTTCAGCACCATTGCAATGAAGAGCAGTTGACTTAACTTGCATTTTTCAGAGTCTTATCCTTCATTTTAGCTCAGCCATGAGCCTGTCATTTTGCTTTGATGAGAAGTAATGTTTTTCGGAGTGAGGGGTTGGCATATGCACTTGGGAGGAGGGAAGTTCCTTTCCTTCCTTTTCTTTCTCCCTTTCTTCCTTGAGTTGAATTTTTTTTAGTCTTTCTTAAAAATGGCTTTTTGTTTACTCACAGTCTTTACTCACATCCCTTGTTCTTGCAGTTATAATTCACCTTTCTTCTTCCTGCATCTTCAATGCTGTGGTTTCCTAAAATGTCTGAGCAGAATCTCTGAGCTACAAAGAAAGAGGGAGGCCTTCCTTAAGGCCCCCTTAACATACAGTAAATACAATGTTGTGGAAATCTTTTATTATCATGAATGAACAGCCAGTTACTTCAAAATGAAAACCCTAAAGAAATATTTTCACTTAATGATAGACCTTTCAGGCCAACATGAAGTTTTCTGTCCTGGGTTTCCCCAGAGGTTTCTCCCTGAAGCCAGCTGAGTTGCTGTTCGCTTCCCAGCCCTGCTTCAGTGGGAACAAAGATTGTTGTGGTATCAGCAGGCAAAAAGCTGAACGAGCTCAGCTCCTTCTCTGCCCCACCTAAGGGGAGACACAGGCCTCCATCACCAGTGTGTCGAGTCACAGCCTCTCCTTAACTGCTGCAGTAAAACCAACAGGGGGAAAAGAGGGTTTCCTAATGGCGAGCTGTACCTGAACTTGGCTGTTGTTGGTAGCGGAGCTCACAGTGTTAAACAGGAGAGCTGTACTTGAAGCTGGCGCGTTTGTTTTAGTTCAGCTCATTAATCTAACTGAAGCATTGCTGGCTTCAGCCACAGCAAGAATTAAGTGGGGCAGCAAAACAAACGGAAGCCTGAATATCTGCCCAGGTTATCAGCACCTCCCTTCCACCAGCAAACACCCTGGGACTGATCAGTTCAGGGGGTCCTAACCCTTACTCTGTTGTCTGACTTCTTTATTACTAAAATTCCTCTTCAGGATTTTATTGTGAGGAATATTGACCAGGCAGACATGAAATACACAGAAATGAGAATAAATCATTACCTGTGTTGCCAGCCAGAATCGAGGACAGGCAGGGTGGTTTCTCAGTTCATACTGATGATTCACATTTTTGCTCTTACTGTCCTGTACAGGATTGACAGTTCATTGTGACCTGAATAACACCATCTGTAGATAAAGATCAGGTGCTTCAATTTGCTGAAGGATATTTCTGATTTTTTTATGCCCGGAGCTCTTGTTTCCTTATCCACACTCAAAAGCTTCCCCTCTTTCAAATTTATCCTTTTTGTTTACTGGGAGGTGAGATGATTTTTAGAAAGCTTTCTTCTTCTATATGGCTTAATTCAGACAGATCATGTTGACCCTGTTTGTGGCTGATCCTCTGTACAACTCAGCACTAAAGCTCAGATCTTGGGAGGATGTGCTTTTAAATCAGTGAACCTCACCTTCTCTCCAAGGCCCGTACAGATGTTGCACAAGTAACTGTACTCATACCAGGAGGGTTACACCCATGCGGAATAGACATGAACAATGGGGACAACGGGGCTGCACAATGACCAGGAATAATATCTGTTGACCCTCAGGGTGCAGTTTCCCATTTAGGCTTAATCTGATCCGACTGTGGGCTGCTGGTGAAAGGGTGGTCCTGCTCTTCCTGCCTGCTCCTACCCATGGGTTCCTGGCACCTCCCTTGCACTGGAAGTTGAAATCCTAGAGGCTACAGAAAAAAACAACAGATTTTTTTAAAATTGGTTTTCTGTAGAATTAACAGGCAAATCCAAATCACCGCCTGAGCAATACCCCTAGGTACAATGCAGGAGATCAACAGGTCATCTAGAAACCTAGAGTTGGACTGGATTAAAGATAATCAGAAAATGCTCTTGAGGGAACCTGGGACACTTCCACAAGCTGTTTCTCCTTCAGCTGTGGTGGAAAAAACAAATACGTGTAATAGTTTGATCTTGTCCTCTGCAGGTTTCTGGGAGGTGGGATGGCTGTGGGGATGAGAGTGATGTCCTGATTCCTGAGACTTGAATACTCCTGCCTGTGATGTGGCCTGGTATGGAAATGGATTTACTCCTCATCGATGCCAGCCACCCTGCTTCCCTTGAGGCAGTGCAAAGGGATGACAGCTGCAGGAAAACCTCTGCAGGCACAGAGAGATTTGTGAAAAGGTGATGGCTCGGCATGTGCAAGTGTACAGAAGGGCTAAAGCCATGGAAGGGGCTCTGAGCAGAAGTATATTTTCCAAAGAGCCCTGTGTGGGAAGCTCATTTGCAAAGACATGCTGGCAAATGCAGCCTTTGAGGTGTATGCATGTCCTACAAAGAAGAGACATGCATGCTCAGTAACAGAGCTTGCAATTGGCAAAACCCAATGCAACATCTCCTGGATGTTTCCCTGTGTTGTTTTTACGCGCTCAGTTGTCCATTTATACTCTTAAAACCCAGCCTCCTGTGTTTCACCTCTGGCATGGGTTTCTCCTCAGGTTAATTCCCTCTGGCTTCTAGGAGAGCGGGATGTGACCCCTCCTGACATTTGTTTAGTGAGTTATGCTCGCCTTCCGGAGAACACAAACAAGCTGCTGGACTTCCTCCCTTTAACTTAACTTCAGCTCCAGTCCAGCTCCCTGCTGCACTTATTCTGGCCTCATGCCGATACAGCAGAGATTGGCATCAGGCTTCTCAACTTCTGCTTGCAAAAGTGCCTAGGAGATTTAGAGTTTGTGCTCTGTTTTCAAGAGGAACTTATGCCTAAATCATATCAAAAGTCATGTAAGTATGTAATTCCCTTGATTTCACTCAAAATGAAACTATCTTTAAGGATCTGGTCTTAATAATTTGAGAAAGTCACTTGGATTTATGTCTGTAAGTAGTGATGTCCTTTCTAAAAATAAGCCCTATACTCCAAAGGCACCCTGTCAACACCAGCATTATCCCTTCTGTCCCACTCCAGCCAGCAGGTAATTTGAGCACTATCATGAGAAAAATAGAAAAAATTTCCATCTCACAGCAGCCAGATCTGAATGTAATCACTTGATGAAACTATAAGCCTAGCTTCACAATAATGTTTGGAAACCAAAATGAAGCATCCTCTTTGCTCATGGGAACAGAAATTGTATTCACATAACAAAGAAATTAGGTAAAAGGAAGTATATTGAGGAACTCAGGAAGTGAAAAGTCTTTCATTGCTATATTCTTGCAAGAGCTAATACAAAGCAACTTGATTATTCGGTTCTTTGGCAGCTTCCTATTTCCATCACCAGACTACTTTAATCTTTATGGTACTGAACACTGTTTTTCTGTAGTGAATCTAGACAAACTCAATGCCTGGCAGTGGCCAACTGAGTCTCTGTGCACAGATGCAGTATGGAAGATCTGGTGGCGATCAGATTTCAGAGATATCTTTCACACCACTCATCCTCCCCCCTTGCTCTCTTAACTTTTCATCTACCTCAGCCACAGCATCTCTTTGTAGAGGCGCTATTTCTCGCATTTTCATTATTGTTTTTCAGTGCTACCTGACCATGGAATGAGGAGCCTATTGATGCGTTACATTTGAGCATCCCAGCTTTCGGCCAGACTGACAACATTAAGGCCAAAGTACTGGACTGTTATTAATGAGTAAATTCCACTTCTAGGACCATTTTGCTGTGTGCAGCAGGGGTTGCCCCAACTCACTTTCTCTTCTCACAAATGGAGAATTTATTTCTTCATCTCTTCTCATGCCCACAGATTCTGGAGATAAAGGCTTCTGTACCTTGCCTCTTGTCATGGCCCTGTGGAGGACACTGCCCAGACACTTGTGATTTGAGAGTTTGCCTGAGATGCGTGACTGCAGCCAAAAAGACCCCAGAGCAGAGCTGAAGAGCAACCACCAAGGTTTCCATATTTACCTATTTCTTCCCTGGAGAGCAGGGGCTCAGTGCCAACAGTACAACATGTTACAATAAGAGTTGTCTTTATTGTCAAAAGAACTGTCTATTTCTAAGGTGATTTTTAATGAAAAGTGTTTATTAACATTGCAACCAGAAGGGTGGAGTATGTTCTGCTTTCTCTCATGTTATTTCTCTTTCCCTTCACTTTAAAAAATGAGGATGGAATGAAGGACAGGAGAACTGGACCTGGAGGTGAGGAAGATCATAAACAGAAATGTTTTCAAAGGGATTTTTTTCTATTTAGCTATCTTCATCGTATTTTGCAAAACATTTGCATATTTCAAATGGAAACACAAATTGAAAAGGCCAGGCAATATCCTTAGTGGAGACACACTGGCTCTGTGCCAGGCTGCCCCCATGGTAAGGGACAGAGCCTGGCAGTGGCAGCACATCTGCTCCTACACCCACTTCTGTTCTGGGGGACAATGCATCCCAGCCTGGTTTAATCTGCAGAGGAAAGGTAGCACAGGGATGTTTGCACTGGTCACCATCTTCCAAAAAGCATCTCCATATCTGGGCCAATAATTTCAGCCAAGCCATTTCTCATTTATGATGATCTGAGAGAAGGAGGATGTCCTAAATATACAGGACCAGCCACAGGTGTAGGCTCATTTCAGTTGTGTTCAAGGCAAGCAGGGACAAGTTCTGAGGCATGTGTGAAGAAGAGAATGAGGAAAATTGGTCTAAAAGCCCAAAGGACATCATAGAAATTATAGCAGTAGTTAAAACTAGCCAGGTACAACAGCTGTCTCTGCTTGCACGTTTGCAAACAAGTCACCCTCCATTCCAGCACTGTGAACAGGGAGACAATTAAACATACACAACCTCCCTCAAAAGTTTAGAAAGGACCTTGCTGTGTTAGAAGAGCCCAGCTGATGTGAGGGTTCCCTGCCAGCCAGTCACAACATGTCTCTGCAGCCAGAGGTCGGGCAGGGGCAGTGGGTGCTAATCGGGGCTATTGTGCAGACACCTGCTATAGTGGGGGAGAAACCATCGCGGCTGCTACCACCTGATTTCTCTTCACTTGTTTTACTGAGACCCACTTGACTCTTCAACACTTTCTCTGTGTCCAGTTTGAGATGGCACTACAGACAATTTCAGGTGGCAGAAGTAATTTGAAATTACATGTTTCCTCGCATTCATCCCGTTTGGACTGTTTCTAGTTGGGAATATCTCCTGGAGGAATCTGACAGTAAAACTGATCAAGCATAACCCAGGACAACAGTGGCTGGCATGGCTCAGCCAGCAGCATCAATCTGAATCCTGAGGCTCCTGTGCCAGGTGCTATCTGGCTGTGCAGCACCTTCCCTCTGCAGAGGGAAGATCCTTCTGAAGCAAAATATAAGTATTGCTGGATCAGATCACTCATCCCAAAAATCCAACATGCCCTTTCTAGTAATGGCCAGTGGTGCTTCAGAAAAACATCTCCATTTAATAACCTCCCTTCCCACAAACCAAATACTTGGCTGTATGGGAAGGCTGTTTGAGCTGTTCTCCTTGTCCCTGGGCTTGATGGGCCTTCTGCAGAGTGGTGGCATTGGAGGGAGAGGTGGGAGCTGATTCAGCATACCCAGCCAGTGCCACAATGCTGTGCCACAGAGGGCACAGCAGGAGTCCTGTATCCCAAAGCTAATCAGACCTGTTCCCGAAGTGAGACATTTTCATCATAATTTTCTTCCTGGGTCAGGTACTGCACAAATGTTAAAACTTTCTTACAGTATTTTTGTACTTTCATTTTGGATGCCAGCTGAAACTGGGAAGTGGGTAGAAATATATAAAACCTCAGTATCTTCAGAGTGAAAGCCTGAAAATGAGAGAGGTGTCAAGGCAGGTTAATTTAACAGCCTATTGGTGTTGGCAGCATTGCTCTTGTTATTCCCAGAGCCATGCACCTTCCTTCTGACCTCACCGACGATGCTCAGCTACTTGCAAGGAAGTAAACAAAAGGGACTCATGGGGACTTTGGTTCCATAGAAACAGCAGGGAAAATGTCCATGTGTGCCAAGTGGAAAAGGACTAAATCAGTGGGGAAGGAAATTTTATTGTCACGAGTTCAAAGGGGATGTTACAAACAAGACAGTGGGGGGAAAAAAGAAGAAAAATAAAAAAAGGAGAACTTCAGAAAGCAGTCACTGAAGTCAGATCACAAAATACTACTAATGAAACCTTGCCTTAGAGCAGTTGTCAAATATGATGTGTTATTTACATCAACTGTGACTCAGGCAGCATTTACTATTTCCCCTTTAAACGCAACAGGACACGGCGTGCCCTCAGAGATTTGTGGATCCTAACCCTGCAGATGGATGGATGGACCCAAGGCTGGTGAATGGAAGGGGAAACAATGCACCGGGCAAGGGGATGGGAGAGCACAGAGACCAGCAACCACAGCTCCGTGTCAGCGTTTGGTGTGAGGGAAACAAGTAAATGGTGTGATGGCTGTGGTGGGCAGAAAGCCTCGAGACATTTCTGCACTGAGGGTCTCTGCAGCCAGGTAAAACATGCTCCTGGTTCCCAGCCTGGCGGCTCTTGCAGAGCAGGGGACTTGCTGTGGTCTGATCCGGGCTGGTGTGGTGCCAGCAGTGCCTTGGGGCTGGGGTGGGATAGCTTTAAGCTATGCCATCTGGCCACAGTCTCCAGGGCCTCCACAGCCGGGGCATGCTGGAGGGGAGCAGGCACTGCCAATGGCCCTTTCCACTCTGCCAGTGGTGGGGAGGGATGGCATCAAGGCTGTCTGGCACAGCCCATAGGGGAGTCCAGGATAGGGTCCTCTGAGACACAATAGGCCTGAGGGTCTGGTCATTATATCACATCCTAGCAGTGACAGCATTTGAGCATTTGAGCACAGATTTGTAAACAGGACAGAATCTCCAAAGGTTCAAAAGTGGAAATATCTGCAGACTGTGATGAATTTCACTGTGAGCCAAATACAAACGTGACTTTTTGTCTCTGAGAAGGAGATTAAGGGTTACAAATGCAGAGGGATGGTATAGCTGGGCCACTGATAATTCTTTTATTTTCCATTGCCTCCACTGTGAGTTGGTTTAAGGGTCGTGGTGCCAAGGTTTGCAACACACTGCAGCAGGTGAGAGTACAGCAGCAGACTTCCACCTTTGCTGAGTGAAACTCCACCAAAAGCATCTTCATTCCTGTAAAGTTGTAGGTTGGTCTCATACCTCTCTGGAGGTATGAGCTCAGGAGCTCAAGCTTCTGCCAGCATATTGACAAGTGCAGACACTCACAGAGAGGGCACAGGAGTAACTTTAGAGGCTTCTTTTGGCCACCAGGCTTAAATACCTTTGATTTGGAGCTACGTGCTCTGAAAGTGGGAGGATATTTTCCAAATTATTCATGCCAAATTCACTCTTCTCTTACCCTCACTGCAGTATACGTGACTGAGGTTGTTATCTTTTCCTCTCAGATGATTATTTATTCACATTACTCATTGCAACTTTGCGGCATCCTAACACTCTCCATAAGGATCTCTAAGAATCTCTACCACAGTGTCAAAAGCATAGGCATGTGCTTTGCTGTGCCAGACTCCTGGAAAGTTGTTTTAACAGGCTTCTGCTTTCAATTAGCAAGTAAACTCCTTGGGGCACGAGTCTGGCTTCCCGTCAGTCCTGGCAGGGACTCTGGTACTTTCTAAGCAAATAATCCTCATTCTCATCTTCCTACTCAGGTTGGCAAAAATCCAAGGATAGCACAGATTTCAAGTACCCCAAATTCCCCATCTGAAGGCATGTATGATGTTGGTGTCTGGGGCTCGTCTTACACAGAGGAACATCCCTGCACCTTATCTTCAGGACCAGTCCCCATGTAACATAGCATTTAAAAGAGGATTTTTTTGAATCATGTCTCTCCGCAGTGCAAACAAGATATGAGAAAGATGTAAATCACAGATCTATGAACATCACCTGGCTAGGCTTCTCCCCAGCTTCTCCAATTTACTGCTGATGCAGTCAGGTCTCTCAGTGCTTGCTAGAACTTTAGCCAATTCAGAACTTGCCTACTGGGATTTTGACCCCTCCCATCCCCCATGCATTTGCTTGAAGAGATAACTCTTTATATATATATATGTATATATACTTGCTCTTTGGACGGTGGGGGAAACCTTTATTGTTATCTCTGAGCTTCTGCAGCATAAAGTTCCAGGATTCCTCCATTCCCAGCTGCTGGATTCAGAAAGCTTTTCCTTTTCAAGCTTCCTGTTCACACAGGGTGGGGGTGGGAAGTGGGGGATGAGGGGGGAGGTTAGGCATTGAATAAAAGGAATTAACCATTTCCCTTCTCTGACCTTTGGGAATTTCCGTATGTGAAAGTGGCAGCTTGTGTGTCTAAGAATTATAAATGATGGGACCTTGCAAGTTACTGAATGGATGTGTGACCAAAGACCACAGGCTGCTCCTTGAGCAGGACTGGGACTGAGGAGGGCAAAGGGGATAAAGAAGAAGCAGGAAAGGCTGTAGATACTGGAAGACCACATGTTTTATAGGAATGAAAACTGCTTATCTTGCTTCAGAGAGCTCATGCAATTGCAGCTTCCCTCCACCATGCCTTAGTTCATCTCCTGTTCTCAGTACACAGCAAAAAGGAGGCCAGGAAGTAAGTTTCCATGAGAAGCTCTCATGACTCAGAACTCCCTCCTGTAGGGTTTCATCAGTTTCCCTAGAACAGGGTCACCATCCTGAAAGGAAAAGAGCCATCCTGACTTGTGTTTAACTGTATGTGTATTTAATAAACATAGCGTGTGTGTGCACAATTCTTTCTAGGCCCTTAAAATGGACTTGACAGTGCTTGAAAGTGGAACTTGCATTGCTGTTTATGAGAAACTGGTGTGTGTGCTCTAAGACAGCCTTGCTGCTGGTTCCTGGGCACTAGGCAGACTCTCAGTGCACACCCCAACAGGCTCACAGCCACTCCTGTGGCACACCAGTGCACACATACAGAGCACAGCTGTGGTATTTGCATTTACCAGCACCCATTACCATGGATATTTGTGAGGAGCACTGAATATCCCTGCAAGTACCCTGGCAAACTGGTGTGAGAGTAGCAATTTTATCCAGGTAGGTTCCTGTTCTCACTTTTTGTGCTCTTTCCCCCAATCCATAGGGAAATCTGCTCCGGAGCTTCAATTTCTTTCTTTTCCCTAAAGTCACCAAGGCTCATGGGCAAGCGAGAGGGGTTATATAAGCCTGGAGGGTATTCCAAGCAGAAAGGAGATGGCAAATACTGGCAGTTGATGAGGGTCAGCAAGATGGGTGTGAGTAGCACAGAGGGGTCTTCAGGCATGGCCTCCTAAAAGCTGGTCTTGACCTCCCACACCCATTACTCAATGTGATTACAAACACCCCCAAATGGTGGGACCTATTGCAGGGCTTCAGGCAGAGTGAGCCCACAATCTCCTTTTACTTTCAGGAAGCTGTCTGGGATCACTGAACACGAGGCACTTGCTGTCTGAGTTTGTGTCACATTATTTCATGTGCCTGAGAAGCAGCTCCAAGCTAAGTATCCACCTTCATGTTGACACCCAAAGCACACCCAGCTCTTCCTTCTCCAGCAGTGACAGCAGAGAGATTTCCTAAACAGAGGAGGGAAAAAAACACCTGCTCATACTCACTGCTGGTTGCAATTTGCAAGACGCAGAGGAAAAAATATGTTGCTCAGCAGGGCCCCTGCTGTATCCTGTATGGCATTTCTGTGGAACTAGCCAGGCCCATCTGTCTAAGCGTTTATAAATTGTAAACCTAACAGGGGTGACCTGGGGAGTCCCAGGCCCTGCTGCTTTGCCAGGATGACAGAACTAGACCCAGGATGCCTTATTCCATGCCAGGCTGCCAGAGGATGGGGATGGAGGGAAGTGGGTGGCATCTTGCCTTGTAGGAAACACCCAAACCTGAAGCACCCAAACTGCATTTAACGGGAGCCTCAAGTGTGGTTTAGGAAAGAGCTCCTCCTCACCCTTCCTTTTCTTCCTTTGCTGTGGGGATGATGGGGAAGTTAAGATGGAAGCTTGTTTTCTCTGTGTAACTGAGCATCCCTTGTCCACTGCCACCCTCAGCACTTTCATCAGTCTGTAGAAGCAACAAGGACCACCCTGCTCATCAAAGGCTTGTTAAGTTACTGCTGTGCTGTGAAAGAGAGGCAAAAAAATCCTGTTGACTGTGACAAATTAGTGAAGATCAGGGGTGGCACTCACCCTTTTATTGGAGAGCTGCTTGTGTCTGTGCACTGCTAAAGGGATTAAAGCAGCGTGTGGCATGTTTCTGGTTCTGACAGAAACTTGAACACGCTCTAGCAGAGCTATAAAGAGAAAGGCCATGTCAGTGGCAGGAGGGTTGAGGAGGGCTGTGAGTGATTAGCCACACTTGGAAGGTACCGGGGCCTGTGAACTGTACATGCAGTATTAACTGTTGAGGTGCTGAATCCTCCTAAGCATTGTGTTTGCAGCCAGAGGAGCTGCCCCCTTTCCTGCCTGTGTTTTTGGGCACAGTGTGCTCTCACAAGGCCTCTGGTGGTGCTGCCTCCTGGAGAATGAGGCCTCAGATGTGCGGTTCAGCCCCTATTGCAACAATCTCTAGAGTTGGAGAGGGCTTTGGGGGGTCAGGGGTGTTTCCTTTCCCATTCAAACCTTGCTCACTCAGCAAAGTCCAAAGTGAAAGCATCAGATCTTGATTACACACAAGTAAAATAATGTAAATGAGATATAAAAAAAAATGAAAAAAAAAAAGTCATAATTTATTGGGAGGTAAGACAGTCACCATGACTAAGGCTCAGCATTCATGTGGGCTTCCAAGGCAACAATCTGATCACAGATGGGGGGCTAACTTGTACCTGGTTACTCTGAGCTAGATTTCCTAAAGGTTTCAAGAAAATGACCCTTTTGAATGTGGCACAGTGGAACCCTGCTCTGAGAATAAGCTCAGAAACTAACCTTGCACCCTGAATGGTATATTCATAAGGACAGCTGCTCAGTAATAGGAACACAAATTACAAAGATGAAGATGTTAAGAGCAACCGTGCACAACAGACTTGGGGAGACGGGACAGATAGGTCTGGAAGGACATCACATCAAGCACTGCTTTCCCCAAATGTACCCCTAGAGCAGGATTAGTCAGGAGTTCTCCAGATGGAGGGGGCAAGATCCAGACTGGTCATTCATGTACTGAAATAGATTTACATCAGCTCTCCAGGTTATCAGAGGTCACAGCCAGCTGGGTCCAGAAGGTTCTGCAATTGATAAAGTGTAAAACTAGAGATGAAATTTAAGTGGAAGAAAACACTTCAAACCTCCAGGAAAAGTGCTAAGAATAAATGAATAGAAAGGCCACTGGGACAAGACAATGAATTCAAATTAGACTGAATAACAATTTTTAGCTGCTGCAAGACATCAAGCCATTTCAAGAAGTCAGCAAGAACTCATCATCATGTGTCACACTTCCTCCTGAATGATGCCATCAATGAGAGCTTACCAAGCCTATCTGGTTTCCCAAGAAGCAAAGGTAAAGCCGAGATGACTAAAAGACAGGATACTTGGTGGAAGTAAGGAAAGAAATCAAACAACAATCCCTAGGAGGAGCGTTCAGGAAAAAGATATAGAAAAATGACTGTTCAAAAAAGAGTTAAGTAATACCAGTGTGAGAGGTGACAAGAGACCCTCAGATAATGCCTCAGAAATGCAATGCTCTGCTGAGGAAGTTGAGACTAATACATTTTCCCAGTAGCAAGGTAAAAACTGGAGACAGAGTTTTTCACATTCTTATGAAAATATTTGAGATTTCAAAAATGCTATTATTCCTATTTATGTCAGGAAAAAAAAAAAAAAAAAAAAAAAAAAAAGGACACATTTGGGAAGAGTTCACAAGAAATAATCCAAATAATCTTTCCTTTCTGTTGCCTCAACACAAAAATGAGAACAGCTACACACGTGGACTGAGATTTGGGTTCATGTCCTAGAATGAAGTGAACGCACCGATCTCCCAGCCACCAACCCATTTACTAATCTACAGGTCTAGATGCAACTGGAGAGACTGAAGGGTTAAAGTATGCCAAAGTGTGCTCTGGGCTCCTCATCTCTCAGCTTCATGGAGCAAGAAGGAGCATAACTGGACACCACAGTTTGTCTCTGCTGAGTCCTGACAAAAGCAGATCATGGCAGAGGGGAGCAGGTCAGAACAATTAAGAGCACCTGAGCTACAGGGACTCAGGAACTTCAAAAGCACCTTCCAGTTAGCTAAAACACATGTAGGTTTTCTAGCTAGTTTTCACCAGAAACTTGCGAAACCTACCCCACAGAGTATCTTGGAACTCAAATTGCTCAGCAAATTCTTATTTTTAATGAGTCATCATTTGCACATAGAAAATTTGAAATATTTTCAGAATTTTTTCATCCAGTTTTGTTCCTGGAAGAAATGCTTATAGTGAATCGCTAATAATGAACAAGGAGAGACACTGATAATACCATAAATCCAGAAAAAGAAAAAATATATAGGGAGAGCATGCACAAGAGACACCAAGAATATAAACATAAAAGGACTAGAGCTCGGGAAACACCTTGTACTAAAAGAAAAGACGTGGGAGATGCAAGATAAAAAATTAAATGCACCAACTGAAAACCTGTTTGTAAGGTTTGTGATAGTGGATTCACCAGCCAACCCACTGTACCTTTCAGTGTTATTAGAGAAAAGCTCATGAATACTGAGAGAATGCTGCTGTAGTCAGCATTACCAAGAAAGGCTGAATGAACACATGTCTGCAGCTGCCTTTTGGAGTTTTGTGCAGTTTGTTTTTGTGGGCACTAAAGGAGTGATTTGGGCAAAACTCGAGGAAAAGAGGCCTGAACATTGACCTGAAGGATCAGATGCTGACTACATTTTTAAAAACATTCATCAAAGAAAGCACAGGATGGAGGAAATCACTCATTGTTGTTGCTCATAAGAAATCATTTTCTAGCCTTCCTTGCAAATTTGAGAAGTTAAAATACTAATCATCCAAGACATTGGTTAGCCAGAAAGACCAGCTAAGGGAATTCCTGTCTAAGTTGTACTGGAGAAGGAAAAGCAATGAATGGCCTAGGGCTTGACAGTACAGACCCCTTGTGAAGGGCCTTCAGGGCAGACACATAGAGCCAAGTTCAGACATCAGGCAGCCTTTGAAGACATCAGTGTTCAGTGCATGCTTTTGGCAGTGTTCCCAGAAGATATTTGAAGGTCTACAAACTACTCTCCATTGTTATATAAATTAATTACTCCACAGAGCACTTATTCCTACACTTCCAGAGTTATGAGTTACATGTTCAACTGGTATAAAACTGCACAACCAGTAGATGACTTTTTTCCTTCCTGTCTAATTCTCCTCTTCAAGTAAACATTATTCTAGTCATTTAACTAAGCCCAAATAAAGTGGTTTACACTAGCAGTCAATACACAAATAACTGGGCTTTGAGATCCTGACTTCCACTGAGCAAGACGTTCAGGTGGAGTAATTCACCATTTCACTGGCTTGCCAGTAGCTTCAAGGTTTTGATAAGCAAGTGATCTGACCAACACTGAGCTATCAAACCACATTCAAAAGAATTCTTGCAGCATTTTGAAGTCTCCCTTGGGTGCTAGTTTCACATTCCTAACCAAAATGATGCAACATATTATCTTCTGGTATTTACTGAGTTTGCTTGCTTTGGCACATTACATTAAACCCTTCAATTCCCAAACCCATATTTACAATATTCGTTGGGAAGTTTTGGGAAATGCACAGGGGATTGCCAGCTGCTGCAGAACTGGGGCATCTCTTGGTTTCTCCCTGGACATGGGAAATGTCAGTGAACATCCCTTGTCCGCTTATGGTCCTCCTTAGATGCTTTCTTCGGTTGCCTTCCTCTGCTCCAGTGCCATCCTGCTGGCTCTCACCCAGTCGGGCTTCTCAGCTGTCCGTCATACAAGGCACCACCCATGGCAGCAGAAACTCTGGCTGCCCAGACTTCCCTGCTGCCTGTGTCAGTGTCAGTGCAGCCTGTAGCAAGCCTTCCCGCAGTGATGCCTCATCAGACCCCACTGGGGGCCCAGAAATGTGGCCTTCCCCTAAAGCCCACTGTGTCCAGGCCAGTGCAGACCCCACTCATGTCAGCTTCCCCGCAGCAGTGTCACATCAGCTTCCCTGCAGCAGTGTCATGTCAGCCCCGCCAGAGCCAGCTGGGTGAGCCAAACTGAATTCAGACTCACTTCCCATCCCCATCTCCAAACCATGAGTCAGGGTGCTCACGCCATCCGCCTGCTGCCGACAGATCCCAGTGGAGGGGTGAAGCATGCCATGTTCTGCCCTTGGGATGGGGTGCATCTGCTTCCTACAGCTAAAACTGAGCCAGAGCTACATCGTGCCATGAAAGACGGTGAACCGAAACAAAACCGCCCCCTGACATATTGCGTGTGGTCAGTCTGACAGCACTGCACTCTGTGTACATGACACACAGCTTCCAGGGAAAAGTACAGGAAGAGGTTAGGGATGAGAATCCCCATGGCCTGCAATAAAACAAGAGACTCTGGTTTAACAAGCAGTAAACGTTTCTCAGCGACACAGCACATACTAGTCTATGAGACGTCTCATTCCCCAAAGTCTGTAGCTGACGCAGCCTGGATTAGAGAAACAGGCATTAAGGACAGGATGGGTCAGGGAGCTGGGTGCATTTTGCAAAGGATGGTAGGGATACTGCAAGTGGGATCTGAGTCTAGCCAAATGTGTCTGCCATGAGCATTTTAGGATCCTTCTCCTGCAAGCTGGGCTGAACATGGATGTTTTAGCTGGGAATGTTGTCTTCTTCCCCTGCCACATGAATTTTCCTCACCAAGCTGCCTTTGAGGCATCTAGTCAAGTAGTAGTTAACCTAGGGATACTAGGAAAGGATAGCAAGGACACCTGGGTGATGGGTGTTTCGGAGACACCCCATTCCCAGAGCACAGCAGTGCCCTCTGTCACATACAAGCTATTAGTGGCCTCCTGGCACCAGAGGAAGGGCACCTTCTTAGAGCACTCCTTTGGAGCAGGTGATACAATTGCTGTCTTCCACTTGGCCCTTGGCAGGTATTCCTTCTGTCCAGGCCAGAGGGCTTTCAAAGGAGCAGCTGCTTTGAGTCAGACTGGTTGACCCTTTCCTGCTGATTGAATGTGGCATTGATTTTGGTGTCCCTCATGGATCTGATATCTGCAGTTGAAAGTCCTGTGACCCCGTGAATGCACTGGCCCTCCCTCTGCCAGGGGCAACTCCCAGCACTGTCACAGGCAGTGCTGACCGGCAACACTGCCTGGAGGGTCTGGCTGGACAATGAGCCAAGGCAGTGTCTCTGCCAGCATGTCCTGCACAATTTAGGCAGGACTTAAAGTTCACCTCCCCAGAGACACTCAGAAGGGAAAACAGACATAGCAATACCTCCAGCAGTGGAAAAGGCGGGTGAGCGGAAGATCTTGGAGGTGCAGTAGGAGGTCAGCCCAGCCCACACCACTCTGTGCACAGCACATGGATGGGACCGTGGTTTGTTTATCTGTAAACAGGGGCACTGTTCAGCACAAACATGCAATCAGCCTGAGCTTGGGAAGCTTCACATCCTTCTTGGTAACAGCGTGATAGAAAATAAGACCTTGGCTTGTTGCCCTGAGTACATTGCTGAAATGGCTGGGTGAGGAGCAAGGAAAGGCTGGAAAAGAAAATTGAGCTTTGATTTTCAACTCCGGTTACCTCAACAATGTAATCTGAGGAGTCCCAGCAAGGGAGACCCTTGGAGCTGGGTGTCTGGGGAGGATGCAGAATCCTAGGACAGGTCTGAAGGACTGCTTAGCACCCTGCTTGCTTTCTGGGAAAAGCTGTCTGTAACATCTCAGGTTGTACACTTGAAAGTGCTTTCTGTTCATCATAGATACTTAGAAGGCATCTATTACTCTTGTGTACAAGAACCTTCACAAGTATCTCTCCTCTTTAGAAGTCAGGCAGAAGTGTCATCCCCATCTGACAAGTGGGGACACGGGGCACAGCAGGATCAAGTGATCATGCAAGAGCCAAAGGCTAAACCTCCACTGGCACATCTGCTTAGCACAGCTGCAGAGCCATCTGTGTGAGTCTCAGGATGTATCCGCCCCAGCAGAAGAGCAGCATCCATTTGAGTTCTCATACTAGGGAGACTAAAGCCCAGTCTATTAGTTAGGTGATATTAATTCATGTAGTCCTGTGTTACCCCCTACTCCTTTTCACCAAATGTGAGCATATCTGCATTAAAGAACTCTCTGCTTCACAGGCAACTGGCAGGAGCACAAGAGCACTGAGTCCCCTACTGCTGATGGAGAAGAGACATTTCAGTTTCTAGCTGGTGAGAAGCTTTCTACTTACCATCACAGACACAGACAAAACCACTGGACACCCAGCTATATGAATAGAGTAAAACCTAGGCATGAGTGTAATAAAAAAAACCCTGATATGATAAAGCTTGCAATCCTGTCCTATGGGTTGAGTTAGTGTTTTCCCTGCAGCAATTTCTTTTAGTTAGCAAGTTTTAAGTTATAACTTGCATCCATTAGATTTGCCAAATACTGATAATTGGCTCTTTTAACAATCTGCACAGACAAGACCATGGTATTAAGGTTTCATCTGAGGCATCAGCCATGCAACAAACAGCAAGGGACATAACACTGACTCCCCAAGCCTGTGAAAGGCTGAGGAGGCTTCACAGTCCCAGATTTGAGCATTGATATAGCAATCCTCTTGCTGTGACCTTCCAATTCCCACCCACCCTTTACCTGGAGAACCATTCTGGGAGACAGACTGACCAAGGTGCATCCTTGCTTCTTGGTGTTAAAAGAGAGAATCATGCTGGTCCACTTATTTTATGGGGAAATCCCCATTAAGCCTCCATTTCCCCTCCTCCTTAGGAACATCCATGAGTGATTGGCTCACATTTGCCACAGTATTTCTAAGAGGGGCCTGTGAGCTCTGCAGTTCCTTTCCGGCAGGAAGCCAGAGCAGCACTGTGGTCTCTCTGCCAGGCTTTCAGGACAGAGTATGGGAAGGGGATTTGGGGAGAAAGCAGCCATATTTTTTCACTGCACAGAGGTTGGTTTATTCCCCATTCTTATTCCGCTTTAGAAGAAGAGACGTGCATGAAATTTGCCTCCTTACATTTACCTTGGGGAATCTTTCCAGACATTGTCCCCAATAGCATCTTATTTCTGAGACATTAAAAAGCCACCCTATTCAAATGCAAATCAAGTCCTTCCTGACAATAACTGTTGAGTAATTTTGACGTCAATACAAGCACTCTAGCCGGACGTTCCAAGAATAGACCTGGTGTTTGGGAACGGAGCAAAAAGGAAGCGACCACAGATAATACACAGGAGCAACTCTTTAAAGAAGAGACTGTGAGGGGAAGATAGCACAGCTGGAGGTATCAGGTACCAATGTATCAGAGGTTTAGAGCAAGGGACACACATGGAAAGCTAGACTGGAAAAGGCTGAGGCTTCCTCAGATCTAGGGCGAAAATGCTGGGGCTTTCATCTTAGGTGAGTCCATTTGCCCACAGTCAACCCCAAGCTCTTTCCCTTAGGCTGCATTTTGACAAAGATTTATACATTTGGATCTTGCTCAGGTGCCTTTGCTCTGTGCTGTGTTATACAATATGTCTTCTGGAAGTTTTCTTCTGCCAAGTGCATGCTTTTAGGCTCCTAAGGCTGGTTGCAGACAGGATACAGAATTTGCTGCCTTCAGAGAGAAAGTCTTTCAACCAGAACTTGATACCAAAAAGTACATTCAGCCACAGCACTAGCCCACCCCAAGCAAGAGATGCACACAGCAGATACGGCTGATGGGTTGATAGAGCAAACTGCTGCCCCCCGCCCCAGGCTCTCCAAGGCAAATGGCATGCTCTAGAACTGAAGTAGACCCCTTAGGAAACATGATCCAGCAGAGATGCCATTGATGTGCCTGCGTGATCAGAGGAATACATGCAGGGCTTCCCGAGTGCTGTGGCATTTGAGCACTATTTGAAATACAATGGCTTTTATGCCTGTTTTGGAAATTTCTGACATTCTAAGTACAATTGTATTTGTAATGGTTACATCTGGCCTTTCTGATCTGCTTGCTCATCAGCCAGTAAAGAGCCCTCAGGTACAAATCTCTTCTTTGCTTTGCCCTGTTCCACTACTTGGTCTTGTGCTAATTAATCACTGAGGACTCTGAGCTTTATAGCATTAACCCATTCACATCTGAAAAACCTCCCATTCCCATTCACAATAAGTTGCATATTTATCTGCTAAGGACTAAGTAATCAGTAAAGCCTGAAACCATCACATTATGATATGCAATTATTTTATCACTATTCTTTTGCAAAGCTGACATCCAAATTCACAAGGCAAAGCAGTGACAGAGATGGGAAATAGACACGTTTGTTCAAACCTTGAGTTCTTCTGTAGTCACTAGCAAAAATTCTTCATGAAAATGCTTTCTCATTATTTCATGCAACCCCACACATAACCTCAGCAGTCAGGAGCCCACCTTTAGTCATGAGTAGGACCAGATTTACATCTTGAGGGCCCTTCTGCCAATTTCTAGGGCACTACAAATCTTTTTCGACTAGAAAGTGGCATGGTAAAATGCTAACATGCTGAACAAAAAGGTGTCATCAATCAGATTATGCCCAGTTAAGAACAACTCATCAATAGATGCCACCTGCTGTTCTTTGTGGCCTGCTTCTCTTCCATATCTTGGAGGACAACATCACATATCTACATCATGAGAGAGCTGCACTGCATATGCTCCCAAACATGTTCCCTTCCTCTCATACATTTTCTGTCAGCTGTGGATTTCTTAGAGGGGACAGTGAAGACGTGGTTGCTGGGGCATGCAGCCCTGGTTCTGTCACTGGTTTGTGTCACGTGCTACAACCATGGCACAGGGTGACCACACAGCTGCACAACCTCCCAGCCAGACTTGGCCCTAACTTCTCACCTGAATGCTGGTGTTCCCAACTTGGCTGTGCACAGGGAAGAGAAAAACATCTTATGGGTTTCCTATTTCATCCCTCCTTTTATATTCATACTGGTTTGGAAACATTTCAGTACATTTAAAGGGAAGGGGAGGCATGTTCTCCAGTAAACGTAGATTTATCAGAAGGGAAAAAAGAGAGATGGCAGCAAACAAAGTGCACAATTGCTGAAGCACAGTTGACATATGGACTTCAAAAGAAGTGCTGACCTCACCCTTTGTAATGAATATGATCTATATTGCTCACACAGAGAAGGCTACTGTCAGGAAATGGAGCACCACCTAACCCGGCTGTAGATCCTCCTGCTGGCTGCAGGGCCCCTGGCAGCTAGAGCCCTGCCTTGCCTTTGGGCAAGGAATGACATGGGCTGTCCCAGGCTGGGGGCTGCCTCTGGGTGTCCGAAGCACTCCCTCATGCACCTGGGCCTCTCTGGGGCATGTCCAGGCAAAGTCCTTACCCTGCACCGGGATCCAGACTTTCTTCAGCTGTATCAAGAAGAGGGAAACCAGCTCCTGATACCTTTGGCTGATCTTATCTGGGCCCTGCAGGTACAAAAATTATCCCCAGGCTCCCGCAGCCCAGGCTTATCGTTTTACAAAGTTCACTCCATGTTTAAGGTGGAGAGACACCCCAGATGTTTTTCAGACACCCAGTTTCCTTCTCTGGGACACCTCCAGAAATCTCTCATAATCTTCATCCTCGGGTGAGGCCAGGCAGAGCCGCATCCCCAGCCAGCCATTCCCATCGCTCCCTGCCGCACCCACGCTCCTTCACCGGCTCCCCGTGACCACTGGTGTCTGTGGCATGTGGCCACCCCCTCGCTGCGGGATCCCACGGCCCCAGGGGAGACGCAGGGCCGAGCCGGCAAACACGGGCGCCTGCCTGCGGCAGGCAGCGGGCAGCGGGCCGGGCCGGGCGTACAGCGCAGGAAGCACCTGCTCCTGAAGTGACGGCTCTCTTATCTGACCCCAGTCACATCAGGTGGCTTCCTTGTTTGCCTTGGCAGCAGGCCCCCGCAGCCCCCTCCGGCTGCCACTGGCGAGCTGCTCCTCCTCTCCTTTCTTCTTTTCCCTCCTGAAATAAAAAGGGCCCATTGATCTGAAGAGAAAAACGCCCAGCGACATTCCCAATGCACACCTCTGTCCACCGCTTTCCCTGCCTGGGGCAACGATGGGGAGCCAGGAGGAGTGGGATGGGATGAACACCCTCAATCCCACATTAAAGCTGTCGATTTGCTTGGCCACCATCATGCAATGCAGATTCCTCTCTCCCGTGAAAAAAACAGAAGATGAGGATCCCTGTGCAGGGGTCGTGACTGGTGGGCGGCTGTTGGACCCATTGTGGGCAATGGGAGAGGGACACAACTTTCCGCAGACCAAGGGTTGCCACGTGGGGCCATGGCTCCCTCGAGCCAGAGTGTCAGGGCTTTAAAAAAATGAAATCAATGCTTGTGGTTCCTCTTCCCCCTCCGTCCCTCCCTCGGTCTGGATGATTTACTGAATGACGGCTGGTCCCGGCTGCAGGGCGGCCGTGCCGGGGGCCTCCCCCAGGCAGCATCAGGGGAGAGCCCACCTGGCCACACCGAAAATGCTGCATGGCATCCCGCCACCATCCCTGGAGCCAGGAGCTTTCAGGAGCAATTCCCCGCATCCCTTTCCAGCTCTGCCCCAGGGGCAAATCACAAGGCTGAGAGGGGCGTGGGCGTTTGTGCTGATCTGCTTTTCAGCCACAGAAGTTGGCCAGACTCCAAGACGGTGCCGTTTTCAGTTTGACATCCACCTCTTAAATAATCTTCAAAATAAATTTAACCAGTGGGTTAGATATTGGCATGCTGAAATGTAGCACTTCTGCCATGAAAAGATAAGAACAGACTCAGAGCACACACATATTTTAAAACCGTACCCTGGTCAACAGTCCACTGTGAGTTTTAGATGTATGACAGAAATTGTTTGGCTTTGGATTTTACGAGACTTGTAAAGGCCCGTGTACAGTGTACAGTCCTGCAATATATTTTTCTTTCTCCTTTTTTTTTTTTTTTTTTTTTTAACTTAATCCTTAGTCTTAGACTCTTCTGAAAATAATTTCTCCAGAGACAAAGTTTGCAATGAAAAAACCCACAGAAGAAACTCTTCATACTTAATGTACTATGCAAAGAGGACCAATAAGATAATAATAGGGCTGAATATTCATTATGTTAATCAAATGTTAATAAACCATGAGATGGTGGTGCAGCTCAGTCTGGCTCTGATCTCCATCTTCCTTTCTCGTTCACTTGCTTCTCTCCTCCTTTCTTCTTTTTTGCTTCTCCTCCTGTCCTAGGAGCAGAGATTGGGGAAGCTATCTTGATCAAGATGACAAACCTTCAGCTTGAAAGCATTATTTATTTAAAAGACTCCTGCAAATAGTAAACACTGTCAAACAGATGTGCAACATCTGTGTAGTTCAGGCAATTGGTGAGTATTTCTACTCCAACCTTGGGGAAGCCTCAGGTCCAGAAACAGACAATAGTCGATAATCGGAGAAGCCCCAAGCAGATGTGTTCAGCTATGCCATGTTCAAGACATGAATAATTAAAAGTGAAGACTACCTCACACAACTGTCACCTTAAAATGGAATAACAGTTATGTTTAGGCATCAGTCAGCCTCACAGTTATGTGGACAGTATTTTCATTTCACTGTATTAATTATGTAAGAAAACAAACAAACAAAAAACCTGAAAAACAAACCACAAGGCAACACGCTCATGATCAGAGCAAAGGCTTGGGTATAATACCTGTAACCAGAGATGCACAAACATCGTGTGTCTCTAGTTTCAGATAATCACCTGGTGTCAAATCCTTTGTGCTGGGGGTGTGCCGCAGAGCAACGGATAAGAGACTAAAGCAGTGTGCAGTGCTGAAATACAACCCAGCAGGTGACCCTCTTCCTCTCTGTTTCTCCAGCAGGATCTTGCCTTAGATATACCATGTCTGCTACAGCAGCAGGCTTCCACTTTGCCTTCTGCACGAGTAACCAGCTGAGCAGTCAGCCAAGCAGCGTTACTCTGAACACTGTGTGCCAAGCAGCTCTGGAATGCCTCTTTCAGCAGCAGCCTGATGGTTGGGGGTGCTGTGTGCCCTTAGTCCCTGAGCTGGACAATCCTCATGCTGGGGACAATCAGCTCTAGTCTCCTTTGCTCTGACGATATTTAGGTGAGCGCAGCATTGGTTTTGTTCTCTTTGGGCAGAGAAGAGACCGCTCAAGGAACAGCTCGGACACAGCCTAACAGTTCTTGGAGGTGCCCATACAGTGCAGTAGCTCCTCAATCCCCAGCACTGGAGGCTCAGGGTCTGTCAGCAGCACAGTCACGGGAAGCTTGGTCTTTCTCTGCTGGCTGAGCACAGGGTGGCCGGGTCAGAGGTGCCCTGACCTGGGCTTTCATCACATGTCATGTTGTGGGAGTCACTTAGCAACTGCCCCGTGGGAGATGAATGTTAACCTCACTAAGTATGGCTGCAGGGTCACTGCAACAGCCCTGCAAAGTTGCTCAGGGTAGGCCACAGTGAAGGTTAAGTCAGGAAGGAGTGGACTGTGTTGGTGGCCCCAGTGAAGGCACAAGCCTTCTGCCAACTCAGAGGAGGGAGCACGCAGTGCCACAGCTCACTCTGGGTGTTTGTATGACTGCTGGCACCAAGAGAACATCTCCAGCCCTCTTGCTTCTATCACAGCAATCCAGAACAGCAGTAAGATATGAAAGGCAGCAGTGGTATGCCAGCTCCACTTGCTTGATCTGCAACTATGCTCAAAGAAACTGTGCTCCCTCTGAGCCTCAAACCCTGAGTATCCCACTCTGTGGAGAGACAGAAACACCAGCTCCCACAGGCATGCTGCCTCCAAAGCCCTTATTTCTTCTCTGTGATGATGCATGTGCCCATTCCTCAGTGTGCCTCTTGACAAAGGTCAACAAAGCATGGACACCCAGACTCAATTCCACTGCTGCCCCACGCTGCTGCAGGACCTGCTCCCTGAGCTGCGCTCACTGGGACTTCCCAAGCAGCAGCAGGGAGTTTACATCAGGCCAGCTGAAACGAGCAGTTTTGTTTTCTGGATCCTGGGTGTTTGCGCCACTCTGTGAGACCAGGAACTCTGCTGGGAAAGGTCCCTTTGTACTGGGGAAGCTGCCTGCTGGGTGGGCAGCCAGCAGACTGTGAAATAGCTACCATTCTAAAGATTGTAGCTTGGGAGTACCACTGGTCAAGCAAGGCATGGGAAGGAGCTGCAATCTCTTTTGTACTGAGGAACATGCACATGGCCTGACCTTTGCCAAACTGACCCAAAAAAATATTTCCCATTACTGTCAGCCTAGAACACATAGCAAAGGCTGATCCATGTGGACTTGCCTTAATTTATCAGTGCCATTAACCTTCTTGGCCATATTTGCTGTTCTCTCCCACTCTATAAAATCCACTTCACTGCCCATACTCCCCTTTCCTATCAGTTTCTGTCTCAGATCCGTTGTCTTTTTCATGTGGTTCATGCTGTGTCCTCACCACCGGGAAGGGAAGGGAAGGGAAGGGAAGGGAAGGGAAGGGAAGGGAAGGGAAGGGAAGGGAAGGGAAGGGAAGGGAAGGGAAGGGAAGGGAAGGGAAGGGAAGGGAAGGGAAGGGAAGGGAAGGGAAGGGAAGGGAAGGGAAGGGAAGGGAAGGGAAGGGAAGGGAAGGGAAGGGAAGGGAAGGGAAGGGAAGGGAAGGGAAGGGAAGGGAAGGGAAGGGAAGGGAAGGGAAGGGGAAGGGAAGGGAAGGGAAGGGAAGGGAAGGGAAGGGAAGGGAAGGGAAGGGAAGGAAAGAAAAGGAAAGAAAAGGAAAGAAAAGGAAAGAAAAGGAAAGAAAAGGAAAGAAAAGGAAAGAAATGGAAAGAAAAGGAAAGGAAAGAAAAGAAAAGGAAAGGAAAGGAAAGGAAAGGAAAGGAAAGGAAAGGAAAGGAAAGGGAAAGGAAAGGAAGGAAAAGAAAAGAAAGAAAAGAAAAGAAAAGAAAAGAAAGAAAAGAAAAGAAAAGAAAAGAAAAGAAAAGGAAAGGAAAGGAAAGGAAGGAAAGGAAAGGAAGGAAAGGAAAGGAAAGGAAAGGAAAGGAAAGGAAAGGAAAGGAAAGGAAAGGAAAGGAAAGGAAAGGAAAGGAAAGGAAAGGAAAGGAAAGGAAAGGAAAGGAAAGGAAAAGGAAAGGAAGAGGAAAGGAAAGGAAGGAAAGGAAAGGAAAGGAAAAGGAAAGGAAAGGAAAGGAAAGGAAAAGGAAAGGAAAGGAAAGGAAGGAAAGGAAAGGAAAGGAAAGGAAAGGAAAGGAAAGGAAAGGAAAGGAAAGGAAAGGAAAGGAAAGGAAAGGAAAGGAAAGGAAAGGAAAGGAAAGGAAAGGAAAGGAAAGGAAAGGAAAGGAAAGGAAAGGAAAGGAAAGGAAAGAAAAGAAAAGAAAAGAAAAGAAAAGAAAAGAAAAGAAAAGAAAAGAAATGAAAAGAAAAGAAAAGAAAAGACAAGACCTCCCAGGAAGATGTTTTCAAAATACAAACATCTTTTTTTTATGCAGTTTCACTGCTCATAGTTATTTTGGGAAGAAATCAGACCTATCAGCTCTACATATCTTCCAAATGTGTAGGAATCCAGGTGGATGGATGCCAGACACAGCATTCTTAGGCATATATGAAAGCTGCTGCTGAGGATGCCCTCCAAGCCCCTGCTCAGGGAGAGAGAAATGCTCCTGCCTTCCTTGATGCAGCTACCAACTAGGACAATATTTTAAATGTCCAGGTATTTGCTTGGAAACCAGCGCCAGTCTAGCTTAATGCCCATGGTGATTGCCTTCACTTTTGCCTGTCTGACAGGCTGCCTGTGGAGGGCAGAGGTTGGACTACAGTGTTCCCTGTGCGATGATGTTAGCTGGTGGCTCTGCAGTGGAATAGCCAAGTAGTTTGTCTAAACAGAGCAGATAACTGGACGACAGGGGCTGAAGGAGGGTGCTGGTGTGAATCTAGGTGCAAGCCTGTGGCTGCTGCTGGGGAGGGCTTTGGGTTTTTTCTTAGGCCAGGTTTCTGTGTTTGTTTTGTCAGAGCTTGGGTGCTGGTGACACTGTGGGCAGAGTTCAAGACATCACCAGAAACTGAATTTCTGAATTCATTTGTGTTGGAATAACAAAGTAATTCCCTCTCAGCATGCCACATTCCACTCATTTAGCTGCACTTGCTGAGGCTGTAGGGCTCTGCTTCCTCCAGCCTATCCCCGGAGTCCCAACTCTCTTCAGAAGCAGTACAGGAGCAGCAGATATCAAGTTTCTTTGCTCACTAAGGCTGGAGACTCCTGCCTTCCTCAATTCTTTCCAGAACACAGGAGAAGAGCAGAAGCTCAGCCTGTCCTGATGCTCTTACAACACCAATCAGGTGCTCCCCCAGGGAATATTTCCACAGCAAGAGGAAGGGGATGCAGCCAAAGCAGTTCCCTAATGCTAATGTCACATCCCCAGGGACAGAGACAGCTGTACTCAAGCCAGGTCCATCTTGCCCATGGTAGAGTGCAAAAGCAGGCTTGAAGGGAGGAAGCAGGACTCCGCACACACTGACTGAGTCACAGTGCATGGCTGCTACAGGAGGACTCTGTTTTATAAGCAGGACAAGGCTCCATCCCTTCATGAAGGCCGAAAGCAAGCACAACGTCTTTAGAGGAGCTAGATCATGGAGTTCCATCTGCATCAAGTATGCAGAGTTTTTCCCTGCAGTATTTCTCCTCCATCAGAAAAGCACATACTCCTCTTCTGCCAAGCAGCTCCTGCCCCGCACGTAACACACCCAGCACAAAGTGACTTAGGAAAGTTCCCAGAGTTCCCAAGTCCATGTGGCATTGAGCATGTTGTGATAGTCAAGAGGCAAGTTCCTTGGCCATCATGCCAGGGTGTCACATTCCCTCTTGAGGCATGTGGTTCTGATTCTTCATTTCTCATCTCATCATTCTTCTCCAGAGGCTAATTTATTTTGTCCTTCACCAGAATATGCTGCTGCACATTTAACCTGAGAAAGCAAAACAGCTGACTCAACAGCTGCTGGATTTGGGGAAGGGAGGGATATGCATTTTGACTTTTAACCACAAAATGCACATTGGATTCTTCCTGCTAAAAGTGACAAGAAACAGAGCCATAGGTCTTCGCTGGAAACAGAGGGAGAAAGTAACAGAGCATATATTTCCCTGATGCTTGTGTTTCTCTGGCAGTTTCTGGTAATAGCAGTGAGAGGAGCCAATGGACCAGGCCAGAGAAGATACTGCTGTCCTCTACACAGCTGAGCAGAAGAGGGCTACAACTAAGTACAATACAGTGAGTGAGCTGAGCAGTAGACTTGAAAGTGGACTGAAGTCTACTGCATCCTTAGGCCTCCTGCTTTCATCCATCTTCTTGACTGCTGTTCCAAGTTTCCCTACCATGTCTTTGGAAGATCTGAGCTTTCTGCTCAGGTCTGACCAGGCTGGTGGAACGCCAACAGGAGAAAGCTCAGAATCAAGCCTGATGTTTCCAAACCCTGCTACTGCTCATGAAGGGCACTACCTTAACAACTCCAGTGCTATCCAGCATATGCAATATCACACCCAAATATCCTGGCAGGAGAGGTAACTGCCTAGCACATAGCCTTGTGCTCTGGTCTTTGCCAGAATGACTCCCCCCACCAGAATATTAATTCAGGTCCCACTAACACCCACCATTTTGCATACTGAGTCTGACACACTTTTTACTCTTTCCTCACTCAGGGAATCATGTGCCATTTGAAGGCAGAGAGACCACACAATGTATGAGTAGTGGTGGGGCTCTGCAGGGCCGCTGACTTGGCATAGGGCTTTTAGAGGGGTTTGTGTCTGTAGATGAAGCCTTGCATCCAGACTCCCCAGAGATGCCTTCCTGTCTCCATGGCAGTCAAGACCTATGGAAAACACCAAGTCATTCATCCAGTGAGGATGCTAATGAGCTCTGATAGACTGTGCCCATATGAATATGAACATGTTCATGGGCTTTCGTTCAAAAGAGGAGCAATGCCTTGTTGGCAGGAGAAAAGGCTAGTTCTGGGCAGCATGTCCTTGACTGCCTCAGACAAAGTAGCGCTACTCAGTAGGAAATGCTCTTTTGGATCCATTTGCTCTATAAACAGAAACAAGGAAGGAAGGAAAGAGGGGAGAGAAGGACATGGTGGATGTGTCAAAAACAAAGAAACCCCTTAGAGCATGTATTTCTTTTCCAATTTATGGTGAGAGTTGCCTTGCAGATATAGGGCAATGCTTATGTTTGGTAGAGCTTCACAATGTCAGTGCAATTTGAGAGTGGATAAGGCAGGCTCCCAAAGGTCTTCCATGGGGAATGCAGAAGTCCTTCAGACTCTATCAGGACTTTCTACTACAGTCCCCAGCAGCAGCACAGGGTGGCTTGTTGCCCCTACAGCTAATGAGGGATCATGACAAGGCTACACACTCCAAGGATGGAGAAGGTGCTTGCTGTGCATCTGTTTGTCCAGTGAGGAGAAAAGGGAGCCTGCTCAGGTCTCAGAGGGGCTCAGTGATTGCCCAGCAATAGGAGGGGTTATTCTGTGGTGGAAGGAGGCAGAGAGATTAGAGTTTTGTCACAGCTCAGGAGTCTGAAATGATGTGGATCCTTGTGCCCTCTGTTCCACTCATGCAGCAGTGCAGCAATCAGGTGTATCCAAGCCACACGTAGCCCAATCCCACAGAGGAACGTTTCCCATTGTCCCACTATTTTTTTTCCACCATTACAAATTTTATTACCTCAAAGGTATGGAATTAGGAAATGAAAGATGTGGAAAAATTCCTCAGACCAAAGCACTCATTTCCACCATTTCCACCTTGCCCTGGATTTCCTTCTCGATTAGTTCCAGCAGTGTCCTTGGTTTGAGCCTTGGAGTGATTAAAGTCTTTTTGAAGCTCTAGTGCCTTACACCAGTTCTCATTGCTCAGCAGAATGATGCATCAGGAATAACAAAGTCCACTTTGATCAACTACTTCCATCCTTTACAGCTGCTTCTGGGGGGGTGATTAATCCCAGCCCTTCCTCCGCTAATAATAAGTGCAAAGCATCAGCTACATCCTTTGTTGTTGTTATTTTCTCTTTTCATTTCCCTTTTTGGGGAGAGCTGAGGAAAGGACTTGATGACTTTGGTCCAGTCTTTGCCAGAGGGGTGGCCATCGCCATAATGGTGGTGGAGAGCACGGATACCTGGTGGGCTTGGGTGGACTGACCTCTCTCCCAGTTGAGGCTGTGAACTAAGCTCCCTGTGCACCTGTTCTGGAAAGCTTTGCAGCACCACTCGTGCCTGAAATCCTACCTACGTGCAGGAGATTAGTGTTTCCTATTGGCAGGGAGCCTTTGGGAGGTGCAGGGCCATGCAATAGGAAACACAAGGCACAGGGACTTTGCTGGGAATTAGGCTATTTTTTAGTAAATCCTGCAGTCTCTTGGGCTGCTGATCTGGCACCTTGCTCCTCCATGAACTTCTCCTTACAAATAAAAATTATTCCTGGCCTCTGGTTTCTGTTTTAAGCCAACACTGAACCGGAATTGGTCTTGATTTGCACTATTTAATTGAGAGAAAGAGGAAGCACACTGTTTATTTAAGGACAAATGCCAGCTAAAGAAGAGGAGGTTGAATTATCAGTGACCACCAACTTTTACAGATAAGATTCCAGCGTCTAGACCCACAGTGCAATATGTTTTGAGGACTGCAGAGAAAAAAGTCTTGGATGTGGAAAACACTCCCTAGAAGAAGCGCATTTCAGGGCAGAAGCAGAGCTGTGAATGCCTGGTAGCACCTCCTGGTAGTGGCTGACATAGTTTGGGCTATGCACGATGCACACAGCCTATGAGGAGAGGTCATCATACATTTTAAATCTAATCTCTCTCTACTGAAACAGCTGGTACCTGAAGTATATCCTGGTATGCATAGGCACCTCCAGTTATCTCTTCCCAGTCCCACTGTGCAATATTGGGATACTAAGCTCCATCCAGATTGGCCCTGGTATGATGAGGGGAGGATTTGGCATGGCTAGCCAACAGGAAAGTAAAAGAGGAGAGAGATGGTTGGTACCACTAGTTTCTGCCCCAGGCAGGGGTGAAACAGGGGAAGTCCAAGTTCTGAAGGGAACAGATTTGTATTTTCTGTGAAATCTAGTTTGGGGAAAGACCATCTTGTTTGGGGCAGACTGTGGCATCAGGCTGTTTTTCCACAAGATTTTGGGCCTTCCTATGGCTTGGAAGTGCACTGACAACTAGGCAGGATTTAATCAGGAGACCTAAACTGAAGAAAATAATTTGCCTTTTAAGTCTGAATGTAGCAGATACGCTTTGATTTCTAATGACATTAGGATTCTGGAAAACGGCTTCAAATTCTGAGAAATCAGAACTATGTAAGAAATGTGTCGTGCTTCCCACCAAAGTTTTCTAGCTCTAAACTGGTCTAGACATAAACAGATAAAAAAAAATAGTCTGATAAACAGGCTGAAATTTCCAGCTGCTTTGGATGACAAAACTAGACATCCTTGGCAAAGTTCATGGCCTGGAAACCACATTCCTCCTGTAGGGCTGGAGGTAGCTAGGAGGAGTGAGTAAGGAAGAGGACACCAGCCACCCTGTGAAATGGCTTGAGGAAGATACTACCATCAGAGCACAGGCCAGAGCTGTTTCACATTCCAGTCACATCTGGATTTCACTTGCCATTTCACTGGAAAGGCATGTTCCAGCAGTGAAATAACCAACTTTTCTCAGGGATCTCTATTTATGAAAGTTATTGAGGGTGCACTTCTGACATTGCCAAGTAGTAAAGCTATGTATATATGATTCCTGTGTAAATGCAGAGAAACGTGTGCCAACAAACATTGTGTTCCATGCTTGCACATTCCTACATACCATATAGATCGGGTTTGTTAGGCTGAAAGATGGGGACAGAGTGACAAAGCATAATCCAGATTCACCCCTTGTCCTCTTTGAAGCCAAAAGGAAAAGGAATATTTAGACCTGCTCATCTGATTTGGCCTAGTTTACAGAAAGGGAGTGATTTTAAATCTGGGTCCAAGCTGAGCTTCCTTCATGGAAGAGGACATTTGGATCGAGCTCCTGCCACACTGCTGGCAGCAACCTGGAAAGTTAATTTTAAGCAATACCAGATGGGTGCACATATCCTGACACTAATCCATGCCTAGTGGCCACCTATTTACAGCTGTACTGTCTTCTGGGTTTTTCACCAGAACTAACTGTCCCCAGGATTGATAATTTACTCTTTTATACCTGTCCTGTGCAGTAGGAGGGTGGATAAGGGCAGACACATTGCAAAATTGCTGCAGAACTCCTTGTAAGGCCTGTTTGCAATACGCAGTGATAGTTCAACTCAAGTTCCTCTGCTTGCACACAGTGTCATTGAAGGTTAGGTAATATGACAGCTAATGTCCCCACAGGGCTGCATTTGTATCAGCTCCTGTTGTCTGCTGGCCTACAGATGTGCTGAGGGGGGTGTGATTGCAACTATCCTCCCTTTTCATGCACCTCAAAGCTTCGAAACAGGGATGAAGTCAGTAAGTCCCTTCTGATTTTTTATTACAAAATGTAGCTCAAGTCAATTCACTAAACTTGGTGGAATAATTCACCCTCTGAAATCATTAGATAGAACCAGGCCGGTGTGCAGTTTTCTATCATGCGCTAACTTGTTCTGCCATCCTGTGAATGAACTTCTTGTTTTCTTCTCCTTGATGAGACAGTTCCACCTAAACCAGGACTGGACACTGAAGTAAATCTGGTAGGAGAATACACTTCCCGTTTATAAAAATATCCTTCCTGTGTGGAAGAGCCCTCTTCCTGCAAACATTCATCTGTGTACAGCATCCCAAATCTGTTTCTGTGTGGACACAGGCAGAGCCGCTGGGGGCAGGGAGTACAGCTATTACAGATATTCCATCAGCCTGAAGCACCAAAAAATGAACATACTGGTTGTACCATTTTGGGAAATCAAACACGACCCCAAGCAACCCCAATATGAGCTCAAGATGCCATCCTTTTGGAATGAAGGGCTTTATCTCTGGCTTACAGTTAAATCTAGCTGTGATGACTTCCAGAACTGGTGTCTCACTGCCATGAACTTATTTAGCCAACTTATACACCGTGTATCCACCTCTTGTGATTTGGTTGTGGCTCATGGCTCACACGTTCACAGCAGCTCAGAGGATTTGAGCTGTGTGTATGAACTGATAAACTAAAAATAAAATAAAATCTCAAAAGAGATTTGTGTGTTTCCATTAACATGCCTCACTATGAGTTTCCTGTAACTTCTGAAAGGACCTTGTTGAGATCTTCATCAGGCTGGATGTATTAATCCACTCTCCCCTCAGGTGGCCTCTCCTCTCACACACATGAAGGATTAATGGTGAAAGGACTGCATTTCTCCATCTGTCATGACTCCCAACAGCAGCCCGAGACCCTGCCAAACTTCAGGGGTCAACAGACAGACTTCTGCAATAACAAGTTTATGAAAAGCCCCAGCCACCATTTCACCTTTCCCCCTCCCCAGCTTCATCATCTCCTTTAACCCCTTTAAAAACTTCCTCTGCTTTGTATCTTTCGAAGGCCTTTGGTGTCTGTGCAGCACGGTGTCTGAAATAGCTTCTCATAGGCTCACCTGTGCTGTTTTCCTTTCCCTCTTGGAAGAATCCTGCTTGCACTGTTCTATGTTGGAAGTCAATGTTTGCTGTCACCACCTAGCCAATATGTTCTGGCACCTCATCCCAGGTCTGAGCAGCCCTCAGATGGTTAATCTGTTCTCCTCTCCCTCATCACAACAATGTTCATTTCTGCAAATTCTTGGTGCTATTCAGGGAGGTGGTGACCTCACTGCACCAGCATTTATCACTTTATGGCCACAGTGCTGAGAAGTGCTGGTTGGAAGGCAAGGTACTGGGTCGAAGAAAGTTCACCTGGCTGGGGCAGTGCCTGCTCTTCGGGTCTTTTCCTGCCTGTGTCACTTCCCACAGTCCAAACTGCCGAGCTCAGCCTCCCCAAACACTGCTTCCCTGGGGAGGAAGCTGTCCAAGGGTGGGTGTTCCCTGTCTGGGCGCTCCTGCTCCGAGGTGGCAGGGCCACGGGCAGCACACAGCCCCCGGGCCGCACCTGCCTTGTGGGGCAGGTGTGCTGCAGCAAACGCTGCCTCTGCTGCCCGAGTCCCGCCGCGGCTGCCGGGACCCCCCAGTGCTCTTCCGCCCCGCTTGCCCAGATTTCCTTCACGGGGAAAACAGGATACAAGCGCAGGGGGAGGGGAGCGGAGCGTGCCTCCGGCTCATCCTGACACGGAGGTGACAAACACAAACATGCCCATCTGCGCGGGGAGCGCCCTGTGTCCCACGCTGTGTGTACACGGCCCTCCGCTGAGCCCAGGAACAGGCGCAGGAGACCGTGCTCCTGAACTTGGCACCTGTATTTTGGCTTGGGGCCAGCAGTGCCAGCGTCCGCTTTCATCTTCTCTTCCTACTCCCCAGTTTTGAATAATTGTCTCCCCGGTCCAAATAGCTGATGATTTGAAGGGTGCTCGCCCCCAGTTTGCCAAGCGATATTACTGTGTTCACTGGGCTCAGCAGCAGAGCTGGGACACAGATGAAGTCCCAACTCCTTAAGAAATTGAACAAGTTGGCTTGAGGGAATCGGGGACTGGCCTGTTTTCATGTTAGACGCCATCTGTTCAAAGTTCATGTCATGCCTGAGTCTGTTGACAATGTCCAGGGGAAAAAAAAGAGAACCTGAGCTTCACTTGGTTATTTGTGATAAGACCAGAGGAGTAAAAAAGCAGTTTGTCTGTTTCTGGCTACTGAAATCAGCAGATCTGACTCTGCATTGCACACAAGGATCAGACTAGGCGAGACCTATTTATTAAAAAAGCACTTTGCAGAGAACAGCTGCACTTTAACACCGTTCATGTAAAAAAGGAAGGAAAAAATGGCCTAAGCATTTGAAGGAAAAACACACTTCCTGTAAGGAGGTTCAGCCAGTGGAGACTGTACCTCTGCTCTGCTGTATACTGGTGTATTTTAGCCTCAGGTATGACTGCTCATGTGAAAGGGCAGGAACTGTGGTGTCCTCCAAAAGGTGGCACATTTCCTGGTGACCTTTGTGCTCAGCATCATGAAATCAGCTGATATGCTGGGGTTTCAAATATGCGCTCCCATCTCACACTTTGCCCTGGATTTGTGACCTTTATTCTGCTTTTGACACCTGAACCTTTTTAATCCTGCCTAGATTCCTGCTCAGTCCTTCCTGGCCACCTGACAAACTGCAGCTTGGCAAAGGAAAGGCACCAAGTTTACCTGCTGTTTGTTCAAAATGTCCAGGATAACTTCTGCCCCCAAATCATCTTTTCTTCTGTTTATAATTGTGGAATAGCTAGTGAATCCCTTTCCACTTGCAGAGACCTGGGCTGTAATTTGCTCCTGGGAAGAGCATGAGGGGCTAAGCTGGCCCTGGGCACAAGAACCTGCAAAACTGTCCACATCTGGGGCCTGGGCATGAGGAAAGAAACAAGAAATTTGCTTTAGAAAAGACATTTTAGAGCTTACCTCAAACTTTTAATTGAGGTCCCACATTACTGAAGCACAGCTCTGCCAGGAGAACAACCCAATATATGTCACTTTTAACTCCAAGGAGAATTCTGTGAAAAACAGAAAAAGGGCTTGTTTTCTCTTGGATTACCCTGATTAGTATAAGCAGCTATTTGGCAGAATGGAGCTAGGAGATGTAGGGTAGGCAGCCAGTCTCTCCTGTCACAGCCACAAAAAATAATATGAGCACCTTGATCCAATAAGCAAAGAGTTGATCCATGCTTGTGCTACGCTAGTTATGAGCAATTAGGATAGATATTGCACAGAGTCTGGATTTTAATTGATAAAGAATGCTGGAGGGACACCTCCAGCAAAGGATTACGTCAAAATTCCTGGCCACATTGCCACACTGAGACCATCCCCCAGTTACTTTTGGGAAGTGGGACAATCTGAAAAAATCACAGAGAGAAACATCTGGGAAGTAAACTGTCCTGTCCAAAGTTTACATTTCAGCTTAGCTCAAACCATTCAGATAAAATGAGAGCTGCCTCTTGTTGTTAACCTTGGAGGCATTTGGAATCAGACATTTGTGTCAGATCCAAATAAAATAAAAATCTATCTCAAAATGCAGCCTAAAATGCAAATTAAACAAGAATGGAAACCAGTTGTTTAAAAGAATAATCATATATAGAAAGGGGGGAAAAAACGGCATAAAAATCATGGTATTCGCTTGAGGAACCTTAAGAGGTTCCCCATAATTTTCTGCATCTAAAAAATTGAGGTTTTTACTCCCTGCAAAGCGAGGTAGAGAGGGGCTCGGTGTTGGCTCAGCTCATGCTGCCCTCAGCTCAGCTGTCCCATCTCTTCCTGTTGCTGGGCCTTAATGACTGACCTTAATGACTGGGCCTTTTCCAAGAGGCTGAATAAGCAAGACAACAGTCCCAAAATTTGAACCCCAAATCCCACAGGGCAGGAACTAAGACAAGAGTCAGAGCAACTGAAACCCCTGCAGGCTCATGGCAGTGTAATATAGCAAGGGCTGGGGGCTGTTGTGACTTGCACAAGGCTCAGTGCAGGTATGGCTGCAACAAGGCTGCAGCCATGAGGCCAACAGTTCCTCTTGGGTTACTTGGAGGAGTGTGGTATCCAGAGCAAGCAAGCTGCAACAACGTGGAGCTCGGCATGGGCTGAAAAAGCTGGCTCAAAAGCTGGAAAAGCCCATGGGAGTTTAGCTCATGCTGAGCTCCACGTTGCTCCAGCTCGCCTGCTACTGCTGGCCAAGCCAGCCCACCACTGCGCTGGCAGGTCTGCACTGTGGGGTGGTGCTGCTGCGGTTGCTCCAGTGTGCACCTGCTCTGAGATGCTCATCTTGCCATGGGGCTTTAGTACCTGGGGGGTTCATCCCATAGCCCTCCCTCTCCCAGACCTGTATTGCCCCCACTGCTGACTTCATGGGTGCTATTCTAGAGCCAGGGTTATCTGAGGACATATTCTGAAGGATCAATACTTTGAAAAGTGCACATCTACACATGTGAAAATCTAGGACTAGTTCTCTGCTGCTAACTCCACCCAGACGAAACTTGGTGTCATTCCTGACTGATGTAAGAGTAAGTAAAAGCAGACTTGAGCCTTCAGCTTCTGCATGCTTAGAAGAATTTCTGTTTTCCTTCATGGAAGAAATGTTTTAATTAATTGTTACACTTGCATAAGATTATGCTGAAGTGCCTTATTTCCACTGTACAATTTCTTGATGAAAAAACGAATTTAGAGTGAAATTATACAATAAAAGGCTGAAGAGAAAGCATATGAAAGATCTGCAGAAAATACCCTCATAACACATTAAAAATGCCAAAATTTTGAAGTTAAAAAAAAATAAAAGAACCACAAATGCAAAATAACAAATATTAAGAAAAGTATACACCCTTTATGCCGGCCCAAAATAAAATTTGAACAGGGAAGAGTTGTGAAAGAAGTGAACAAATAAAAACTTACTCTAGGACTTTTCCTGAAAAACGAGTATCAGTTAAGTATGAATTGCAAACACTCCAGTGCCAATATCTCACTACAACTATTCCTGAAGCAGGTGGAGAGCTGTGGGCTGATCAAGGTGTTGGTAAACACGATTTCCTGAATGTATCCATTCACTGCCCCCGTGCAGCAGGTGCTGTGCCTCCACCCTCCACGGGGCAAAGCACAGAGCTGGAAGAGGACAGGGCGATACGTGCCTTGCAGCTGTGCTTCATGCCTTGGCGGACACCCCCTGCTCCTCCTCCTTGCCCAGAAGCCAGAAGATGCTGCTGCACTTCCTCACAGCCAGGGCTGGGTATAAGGGACAGAGAGAGGAAACACAGCCCTTCTGAGGCCATGCACTTACTCTGGCTTGCATCAACTGTCCTTATTTACCTACGGTCCCACAGGCAGGCTTATGAAAAGGACCTGTCCGCTTTGGCTGCACACTTGAGACACATCCTGCACACTGCTTTCCCAGCTGGGCCCATCCCATCCCGGCCAGTGACTCAACTGTGAGAGAGATGGAAGTGTCACATACCCCATCATCCTGAGTCACCAGCTATTATTGTCACATGCAGGTGGACAATGCTGGTGAGAGGAATTTCTCCAGGGTTGCCAGAAAAAGCAGGATCACCATCTCCACATCACCACTGTAAAAATAGACACTTCTCTTTGGGAATGGCTACTTCAGTTTGATTTCTAGAAGCTTGTGGCCTCCTGACAGAGATGGGATTAATTAGTCTCGATGTAAAAGAAGCTCAGAGATCATGTCCTGGCAGGAGGCCTTGGAGAAAGGCATGTTTGGAAGTTCGGTCTGGGTTCAGGTTCGCTTGCCCTAAGTCAACCCCCACAAAGCGTGTACATCTGGATGCTGTACGGGACAAGTGCTGTCTACAAAGCAGATCTGCAATATCATGCTGTACGTGGCTTCAGCAACGTTGCCTTTGCCAAACTGGAAACTTCCTGATTTATCAGCTTTGATCTCTTTGGCAGACGAGCATTTCAGCACTTAATGTTTCACAAGAAAGCCCTGACTACACTGGTTTTCTGATGACGTCCCCTGCATTTTTATTTCGGGAGGATTCTTTTCTGTGCACTCCAAACGTCAGTCAGGAGTGCCCCGAAAGTTCAGGAGAGAACAAACAGGGCCATTTCCCCTCCAGATGCTGGGGACTTCCAGGCAAACCGAGCTTCTGCAGAGAGCACATGGATGGGGCGGCAGAGCCCGGCCCGGGCCCGTGGCCTCTCCCCCAGCGGCTGCCTACGTGAGTTCCCAGCTCCCTACGGAGGTGCCAGGGAATCCCGGGCTCCGTTTCCTAGGGCAAGGTTTAAATCCGAGGCGGGTTTTGGCTGCGGGCTGCTCACGGGCCCCAGCCGTTTCCTGAGGAAGCGGAGGCCGATGGCAGCGCTCCACGGCGCTCGGTGCCGTCCTTCCGCAGGCCCGGGACACCTGGCCCGGCCCGGCCGCGGGAGGCGCCGCGCACCTGAGCCCCCGCACGGCGCCCCCGGCCCGGCCCTCGGAGCCCCTCTAGCGGCCGCGGCCTCCCCCGCCCCACGGGCCCCTGCCCTGTGCCGGCCGCTGCAAACGCGGCAAACCCCCCGGGAGAAGCACGGGCAGCGTCCCGCCCTGTGCCCGCAGAGCCCCCGGCAGCAATCCCCTGGCTGGATAGAGGAGCGTTAGCCCCGGCACCGTGCCCCGAGCCCGGCTGGGCTGTCACTCCCAGTGTCCTTAAATCCGCTGCAGGCGCTGCCCTGCCCCGAGCTGCTGCCTCGGTATGGCTGAGGAGATCGAAGGCTCCCCCAAGAGCCATCAGGTTAGGGAAAAGGCTATGTTTATCTCACAGGGGCCTTCCCGGATTGTAACAGGACTGCGGCAGGATCCTGGCTTTCCCTGCAATGTGTGGTAACAGCCACTTACCCACTGCCAACCCCAACTGTGCAACAACGCAGACACTTCCCACCTCAACCCCAATGGCCTCCTCAGATGTTACAGCATCCTACTTGCTTCCCAAGCAGAAACAAAGAGCTGCATCTCTCAGATGTCTTCGGCTGAGAGGAGACCAGCGACTGTTACAACCTGGTTTATATCCCTGGTTTATGCTCTCTCAAATGGGCCAGACTCTGACATCTCCACACCAGGAAGTTTCATCTGTCCCCTTCTCGTTGGTCATTTTGTGAGCTGCAAAAGCCACACTGCTGGAGCTACTGCTCTGTTTTCTGCAAGGGGGAATGCATCTTCCTGTGCAAAGCTGGTTCCCAGGTCATACTTAGGCTTATTGACCACCCCTTTGTAGTACTGTCATTAGTGTTTGCTTTTTCAGCAAACCTTCAAAAGATCCTCACTCTTTCTTTTACTGTAGTTGAAAACAGCTCAGAAATCCAGTCAGAGAGCCCCTCTGAATGACAAAGAAAAAGTAGGTTTGTGCAACTGTGGTGGAACAGGACTCATCTGAAACTGGAATTTGGGCAGGGTTTACTTTGCATTTTGTTTAGAGCAAAGAGCAGAGCTGAGTCTTATTTTAATTCCTGACCTGTTAGGCATCTCAGCTTCAACATTCCTCATGCTTAGGCAATATAAATTGTCTATAAACTCCTCAGATCTGATGGGGATTTTTTTAGTTGGGGAAGTCCAGGGTGCGTTCTTCTCTACCTAGGAGCTTTTAAATTTCATGAACCCAGTCTATATTTAGCCTTTATTTGAAGGATGTGTAGGCTGGATGTCCTGTTGGAAACGCATGGAAAACTGCCTGCTGACCTGACCTGTGCTTGCATTTCACCCAGCAGCTGCAGCCTGATTGGCGCATTAAACACTTTCAAGTCATATTCTCCTGTATAAAGAAATATCCTGAGTTGTGTTGGCTGTGAGCAGGAGGGGAAGTGACCTCTTGGGTCAGTGTTTATTGCAATAGTTATAAGAAACCAATGAGTGACTCCATAAGGAGGGGCATGATCCCAGGACAATGCCTCTAGTAGGGTGAGAACATCTCTCAAATCTCAGTTTGGAGAGCTTCCCCTGAAATGGCAAGAGCAGGGCTTGAGGGACTGTTTCTTTCTGCCATTGGTATTCTCTACAGTCTTACAACTTCCCACGTTCCTCTCTGTAAAGCAGGGAAAATAGCACCATGTTTTGCAAGACCCCAGTGTGACTTAACCAGATAGAGCTTGCATTACACTGTGGGATTCCTTAGCAGCTCAGCTATACATGGCTCAGAAGAGAAAGCAAGTCAGTCACTTCTCTCAGCTTGCAGTGACAGCAGTGCCAGGATGCGGATATTGCTTTGTGAATCCTTCTGGGACCTTGCCTGGCACAAATTGGCACTTGGAAATAGTCTCCAACTTGTTCAATCTCTACATTCACGTGGCCACTTCCAGTCTCTGACCTAGAATTCTGTTGTCATTCCACACACAATAATATCATTCACACATCAGACCATGGGCTTTTCAAGGTCAGTGCCATCAATATGTGGAATGCATTAGAGGACAATAACAGGTTGATAAATCACATGGCAAATTAGGAAAAGGCCCTCAAGGGTTGTAAAATGTACCAGATCCACTTATCACAACCCTTTCTGATATTTTCTGTGAATCCCTGGTAGTAAACATCCTGCTTACAGTGCTAAAGTTGCTTCCTCATTGTGTGGTAGCAGGCAGCTGTCAATCCCAGCCACTTCTGATACAAGCCTGACATTCTCCTTTCTCTTGACCGGACCAAATACAGTCACTCACCCTGCAGAGCTGAGCAATCTCTTCTGCTTTCAAAGCTCATGACATATAACCAAGGGCTCTCGGTGAAGAAATGCTGCTGAATCTCTTTGGATGGTGCCAAGATGTTTCCACTTGTTGAGGAATACATTTGGTATTGTTAGCTCCGTGTGCAGCTGAAGGACAAATGACTGGACACTCAGAGACATAGCAGGAGCCAATGATGCCAGGCTTTGGCAGGCTTAGACTGGGAGGGTATAAAAGCCAAGGGTTTTCTTTTTTGGGGGTCCCTCCTTGGAGGCACACAGCTCAAGTTGTTATTTTGTTGTCACACCATGATTAAATTTTTAATTTTAAAGATCCTGACGTCTGAGAGTCTGCTATAAGAAACCTGGAGCTGAGCTGGTAAAGAAACCTGGTCTGACAGGGGCAGGGGGTTGGGGGTTGTGAAGCCATGAAGAGGCCTTAGTCCCAGTTCAGGCTGTGCAAGTGTGACTGCCAGAGTGATTCCTGGGTGATCACACTGGGGAGTTTCCTTAACACCCTCCTTGCTTTACTGCAGGGTCAGTAGCTCAGACAGCAGCCAGAGGTGCTTTGGGAATGGTAGGGCAGGGCAATATTTATGAGACACCTGTAAAATAGTGTTGTGGGTGGGGTAATCTAGGATCTAGGTTTCTCTGTACTAGTAAAATTAATGTTGTCAGGCACTGGTATATTGCCTGTTCTGTCAAATAGAAGTGTCTCTTGCACAGTTTTGTCCTGTGCAGCATCTCTAGGCATGGTACAGGAATTAGCACAACCAGTATGGACACAAGTGGCTCAATGCTACCTGGCCTCAATGCCAAAAAAAGTCCCAGGTTAATTTAATTTAGTTGTACAGATGTACCATATGGCTCCCAAGATGTAGTTTGCTGCCTCTTGGAAGAAAGGATCACAAACCCCTTACCTGTCCTAAGCATCTGATTCCTGGAAGGAAGGTGGCTCACCATTCATAGCAGAGCAGGGACTGACACACCACTGAGCAGCACAGGCACATAGAGCAAACACACTCCTTTCTACCCATCCTTGGGGTGGGATTCATCTCCCCTGAGAACAGCTCTGTCTCCTTGAAGAAGGGTGAAGGAGAACAGACATCTCCAGGAGATGGTTCCTCCCACCTTGGCCGATGCTGGGTGCCTAACCTGAGTCTGGCTGAAAGGAGATGTTTTCTCACGGCTCATGGGCTGGGATATGCCAAAAGGGTGGTTTGTGTCCTCCAGCCAGAGAACAATTCTCCTCATATGCTATGGACGCAGCAGACAAGTGAAACATTCACTGAGGAAGAAATGGCCCAGTTATCTTCATCCTGTTAGCTCTGTTCCTGCCACACTGGTCCAGTGTCACTTGGAGATAAAGAGCAAATACCTTATTATCACCACCATGTCTGCCCTTGAGGGTTTATTCTTTCACCCCCTCCTGTCTTTGTTTCTTTCCCCCTTCCCTGATTTTTTTCTGTGTTGTCTCCCTACTTCCTACCATGCAATTCCCACTTCCCATATGGGTTTCATTCCTACCCTGTCCCCATCCTGTCTGCTAAAATAATCAGCAGTGAAACCCTGAAAATGGCTGTTCACATTGTTTCCATGGGACTCAGTGGCAAGTCTCCTAGTGCGATGAATGAAGGCAGGACGCACTTCTCAGAGCCATTGTTTCAAGCTGTCTGCTGTCTCAGGAAAGCACTGCCAGCTCCATTTACACTGATTCCTTGACTACTGTGTTTTCTCCTCCATCTGCTGTGAGTAAGAGCAAAAATCATATTCTTGTAATTTAAACAGCGGCTGCTTAGTTTGTGGAGTGGATGCTTCATCACCATGTTTCCCATGGGCCAGAGTTGATCCGTGGGGAGGATGTCAGATGAGACCATCATGAGGCGATCCTTTGTAAGCAGCCACAGACTATATTCACTCCCTGATGTGGTTGTTAAGTGCAAAAATCTACCTCATGACTGTGGAATAGAATTGACAAACCTGAATTGAGGCTCTCTTCCCTGGAAGCCCTGATGTCATATTCGTCACATTTACCGTTTTCAGTCAGCTGAAAGCACGGAAGGAGACAGCCCACATGTGTTTGGAAAGAGCTGCATAGACATCTCCTAACTCAGAATAACAATAATGAAAACATGCTGCAGCACCTTTTAGCTGTGACACATGGTACCTCCAGTCTGTGCTGGTAATTTGAAACATTTTAGTACATGATCTAAAACTGCCCACAAGGAAGCAGGAATTATGGTAGATGGACCTGGAAGATAGCAGTAGAATTTGCAGTTACAAAGTAGTTCCTTTTTGGATATTTCAAATTATTTTAATAGCTTCCAGGCTTCCAGTGTCTTAATAGCTGAACTGTACAGTTTACAAACATGATTCACAAAAAGAAGACTCAGTAGGATCTGAATACAAACGTAACAAAAGTGAATATGAAGTGAGACATCCCATCTGCTGAAGAAACCAGTTTCCTGGTAATTTACCAGTTAAAGTACCAGTTTTCTTGTAATTGAAAATTCAAGGCAGTCTCATCTATTTCAGTAAAAACATCTTCCCATACCAGGAGAACAGCTTCCCATTCATATCATGCCCAGTGTTGCAAGAAATTTCCTCTATCTGCTATTGCTCTTCCCCTTTTGACCCAAGTGATGGATCAACGTTCTTCTGTGCAGTTTGTATATGCTTAAGGTGTGTAGATAGAGGCCCTGGTATAACAGAGCCTGGAGGGTCCCAAGCTCCTATTCTAAACAAGAGATTCCCTGAACACAGAGGAGGGTGACAATTTCCTGTAAAATGCCAGTGCTTTCACAATCACAGATAGCCTCCACAAGGCTCTCCTACTCCCCCCCCCGCTCCATGCAGAACCAGGCTGTGTCATTCCTCTGTGGGCACTATGAGAAGGTTTCACTCCTTCAGCCTGAGCAGGAGGCAGCTGTCCTATCCAAAGATCTCTGTAAGGATCTCCCAGCTCCTGAGATCACAGTGTGAAGTCTTGAGGGCTGGTTCTGGGTTTATTTCTGGTTTAATTCTTTTTCTGAGTTGTTTCTTGCTTTATCACATATAATTCCAGGCTAAGATTGCAGATTCCGGGGAGAAGGGGGATTCAGCAGCCAAACCCTTCCAAGCCTGATTCCTCGAAAGGAGGACTTAAATTACTGTGTGATGCTGCTATTCATCACAGTCCCACAAGGAAAACAGCTTCAGCCTAACAGTTTAAAAGTGCCCTTTCTCTTCAAACTCTGTCACTATAAAGGTGGAGCATTTGCCTGAGACATGCAGGTCCAGGAGAAAGAGAGCCTCCTCCAGCTGGTCACATGGACCAAACCACTAAGGACTAGAGAGCAGGTAACATGGACAGCAGTCCGGTAGTTAGTGCTCCTGGGTAGAAAGAGGGGTGGATGGGTTTATACTGTGATAATTGAGCAATTTGGGCTCTTTGTATGACAACTGCATATTTTACAAATACATCAGAATGCACAGTGCCCTCAGAACGTCAGTGACATGGCTATGACATTAGCTGAGTGGGATTTCTGCAGCACATGATTCAACCTTGAAGGCTCAAATCCTTTCCCAGACCCCAGCCCTTTTCTAGACCTAAGCCCTGGCAACTCCTCACTTTACCAAGATCAGGTTGCCTAGGGTATGTAGGTCTTTAACCACTGTGCTATCCTATGTCTTTATGCCATTTGTTATTTCATAATCTTTCCTAGGCTGCTGACAGTTTAAAAAAATCAGTTCTTTTGTTGATGCAATATTTAGTGGTAACTACAATTCCGGTTTGCTTTCCCCAACAGCTGGAAAAGGAGGTACAAGCACAAAGCACACATGTGGCATTGTGGGTGGAGAGGGAGAAATTCTTCTGCGGTATTGGTAGATTAGAAATATGGCTGCCAAAAAGCAAGTTCCTAAGTGCCTGGGATCCACATGTTGCATGAAAGCAGAGTACCAACTTGTCATGGAAAAAGAACACTGCATGAAGAAACTCAAAATCTCTCCAGGTCACACTGTCCTTACCAGAGATGAAAGCCCATGACCTGCAAGGTGGTACCCCATCAGCTGCCTTTGCCACCAGGCAATGTATTTTGCTTTGACTGCTTTGAAAGCAAACCCCTTTCAGGAAACATGTGCTGGGTATACAAATGCAGTGTTTCGTTTATTTATGACACAAATGCAAAACCAAACAGCCTTTCACAGTTCTAGGTCACAGATGTCTTTAACGAAAACCAGCTATTGGAATGTTAATAACAGCTTCTTGTATCATAAGCAATGAGTCCACTCAGTCACGCTTTTAGGAAACTAACAGTTTCAACAGATCAACCTATTAATCACTTGGCCTCCTAATAGTTCACGTAAGGGCAGCTCTTATGAATTTGTGAGTGTGCTGTGCTGACAGTTTGCCAAGCAATACGTGCAAACACCCCAGGTTCTGCTCCTCTGAGGTCCAAAAATGACAGGGTCTCCTCCAGGACACTAATGAACAATCCATTTGACCCAAACTGCTTCCATTAATTCAATCTTTAGTCACTTAGTTAACTCAGAAATGCTTCTGTGGCTACAAAATATTCATCAGTGTTAAGAAGATGACAATTCATAACCCCACACCAGCCACTCTGGGAATTCAAGTGACAAGCTGGTGTAAAATATTGTCCTTTAGCGCAGTTGGGGAAAGATGATGATTTTTATTTGCCATGAGAAAAACTGTAAGGTTTTTCATTGGTAGAAGGCAGGTAGTCTGGGTAAATATTTTTTAAAAGCATTAGCCTGGAAAAATTGTGGAGTTCCTGTAGATTGAATCCCTGTGTTTTCCTATGCAAGGTCTGCTGCCTCTGTTCTGCAGCTTCATTCCTCTGAGCCTTCATGTCAAACTGCTTAAACTGATATGGGATGAAACAGACAATGACACCTGTAGGTTTTGTCCAGTTTTCAGACAAAAGCATGCACAGCACTAAACTGCACCATGTAAGCTCATTACTTCTATGTATTTTCAGATATTCTTTCAAGGTTAATTGCTAGTGTTACCATTAGAAAGCCAGGAAAGATTAGCTACAGCTGGACTTTCCTCTCCTAAAGCTTCAGCAGTAAACGAAAGTTTTGTGATCCGTCCTGGTGCATGTTATGGAGTTACAGCCCAGAGAAGCTTTAGCTGTCCTCGCTCTCCGGTTCCTCTGCTGCAGCCCCGTGCTTAACATGGTGCCATAACTCCTCTCCAGGTGTGGAGGCTGTTGGTGGGTGGGTTGGGCTAAGACTTGATGCTTCCCAGTGCAGAAGCAAGTACATGTCATGGTGGGGATGGTAACTTCTGGCACAGGAGCAGGGCGGGCAGCTGGAAGTCTTAAGTCTGATTGTCAAACCTTTGAATCAGCAGTTGTGGCTGTGCAGAATGAATGATGCCAGTTATCCTCTCTGCTAAAGGCATGAGAAATGCCAGTAGCAATTCTTAAAGGCAAAATACGAGGCAGATGAAGCTGCCCATTCTTTGTTCTATAGCTGTATCTTACCTACTGTTTGCTATATTTCCCTCCCCTTCTCAGAACATGAACAACTAGCTGTGTAATCAAGGTGACAAGCTGGAAGATATTTTCCCTTTATTCTTAGTAAAGGACACAGAGTTATTTTTTGGACCATTTTGGGCTTTTGTCCTCCAGCTGAAATCCAAGTCATGGCAATGAGATGATGCTACAGCAGCTTACCCAGTGCTGGGCAGCTAGCTCACAAGGAAGGACATGTTTTGCAATTGAAACAACACAGTCTACAAAGAGCAGTGCAGACCAATACTCCAAGTGTGCAACCCTAGTCCCTTACTACACCTCATTCCAACAGGAGCTCACATTTTTAATCAAGGCATTCCATTATTAAATGAGAAACCTGTGGCTAACGAGCTGATTACATGGTGTCATGTAATACAATACTGTCTAGATGGTGTACCCAGGTTTTCTCCCCATCTCTACTCATACATACAATTACTACCCTTATCAGGTAAGCTGGTTCATGGAAAAGAAAGACGACATGTAAGGAGAGAACTGCTGCAAAATGCAATGGTTTGCTACGTAACACTGATGCTCAGCCTGCTGTTGTCAAAGGTGAAAGTTTAAGAATGAAGCGTCCTTGCCTCCCCATGCTTCATGAGAAAAAACAGCGTCACAGCCCACAGAAGGCAGTTGTTTTTGTGCAGGGTTCCTGTTTGTTACTCATTTCCCCTCCTGTGTCCCAACACTCTGCCTCTTTAAAGCTCTTCCAAGATTCCTTATAGGAGAAGGTCTGCTGCCAGCTCAGAGCTTCCTGTTGTACTCTGAGAGAGCCTTATCTCTGCAATCTTCATGCAGACTGCAAGGAGATTTTGTGTTTGTGTTTTTACAGACCAGGCCAGTTTTATGGACTAAGCAGTCTCTTGGTGCTGACTGTGGTGGGGCACTTAGTCAGAAAAGTTATTAAGCAGATTTGTTTAGTTTGCAGGTTCTGAATAATTCTCTGCCTCTATAATTTCTGACAAATTAACACTGCCAGGTTGCCTTATTTAAAAGTCCTTTAAAAAGCTCTGAAAGTGCCCCAGAGAGATGCCTAGGGATCTGGCAAGTGAGTCTCTCTCTGCCTTTCTTTAATCTGTTTTGTCTTTTAGTTTTCTAGCACAGCTCTAATCTCTGGGCCTCTACATCATGCTTGTGCTCAGGAAATAAGAGCTTCATTTTCTTGTAGTTCTTCTCAACATCAAGGGCATCACTGCATTTCTCAGTTCCATTGAAAGTTTGTCAGCATTCAAAGTTAATGTAAAAAAGGCTTCATTTCTGAGATCCTCCTGAATTTTAAATGTCTCCTTACCTCTGCACTTGCACATCTCTGCATAGGAACTGTATGAAAGTGAAGCTTTAAAAATATGATTGTATCAATAGTTCTTTCTTACCAAGTTCTACTCTGGCACTGGATAAAGATGGCTGTTTGTGTCTGTTTGGAGGTACAAGTATCCTTCTGTTGCAAGGCAATGATGTTCTCCAGTGGCATCCCATCAGCTGCCAGCAGTGGGATAAGAGCGCTGGCTGTAGCAGAACAACTTTACCCAGGAAGTCAACTTGAGTTTGCTCACAAAAAGTCAACAGCACATGCTCCCTGGGTCAAGCTCTGGATGCTAAATTTATAGAGAGATAGATAGCATCTTTAAGGATAGCTAGAATTGGGCCCCTCAGAATGTTCCACTTATTGCAATACCTATTGAGCATTGATACCCTGGAGCATCAGGTTTGTTAATGGCGCCAGAGTGACCAAGAGCAGGGTTAGCTCTCAGGAAGGTCCCTGCCAGAGCAGAATTCAGAGCAGGGAGTTGTGAATCTCATCTCTGCCCTGTGCCCATTTCTCTGAGGCCATCAGATATATTTCACACATTAGTAGGACAGGTTGTGCTGGATAGTTAGACATCTCTCATGCTAGTGAATAGTTATGGACTTTCCCAGACACTCAGTCTGTATTAGGAAAGGATTTCTCTGCTATTAATTGAAATGAGAACAGCAGGGAAGGGCCTAATATCTTGGATCAGTTCTTCATGCAAGAAGAGCCAGGCTGAGCTGGCTTTGCTCTCCACATGAATCACACACTTTTTGTTGTGACTCTGTCTAGGAATGAGATAAGGCTGCCCTGAGGCTGCTCTCTGGGGAAGAGCTACAGTGTCCCAGTGCTGCCATGGAGAAGGTGCTTTGTTATTTCTGTTCTTCTGATGAAACTGGCAGAGAAAATGTTGTGGTGCACAACCAGATGACAGTTTATCACCTGAGATGCTGCACTGAACAGCTTGGGCATGCTCAATGGCTTTGGTATCCACAAAAGCAGTGTTGTCTACAGACATCAGTAGAGTGGCTCCAGAAATGGACAATTCAAGAGAGGTTGGAAGCAAAGAAGTGGCAGTTTGCTCTGTGTTGGCATGAAAAGGTAAAAATTCCAGCTTGTTCATGTATCTGGATTCAATAAAAATTGGTGTGCTGAGTGGTAGCTTTCCTTTCCCTTTGTAAGGGGAATAAAGGAGCCAGAGCAGCTCATAACACATAACATGGATGGGAAGGTGAGCATTATTTCCAGCACTCAGAATGTAACAATGACAAATGCTGCACTGTGTGACAATATGGGACCAGGGAAGGCTCCAGATAATGTGTAGGGTGGCAAATGCTTTGTGCATGCAAACAGAGAATGGAGAACTCTGTTAAAATCAGTGAAAGGAGAAGGAAATAATCTGCTGAAGGAAATTTGTGAGATCCTAACTGGAGGCTTGAGAAAAGGAAAAAAAAAAAAAAAAATGGAAGGAGTGAGAAATGTCCTTCTGGTGCTTGGGAACAAACCAATACAATGTCATATAGTATCTCCTCAAGTGAATTCCCAAAACAAGAGAGAAATATGTAGCTGAGAAGTGTGGTCTGGCCTGCCACTTAACATGCCAAGGGGTGATCATCATTACCAAGAATTCATTTGTGAGGGCATGAGAGGAAAACATTCGCTTTGAACAGACCTGTCCATCTGAGAATGTTGACTATTTTGCCTCATAGAAAAAACACTTGTGGACTTTTTTACAGTACTGATCTTACAGCATGACTTCATGTACTGCAAGGATCCTGTTTTCAAATAGCCCCATGAAACTGGCAGACACAAATTTTATCTTTCATTTCTGAACAATTTACTCTTCTTTTCTAATGAGGTTGTTCCAGTTGTCCTCACCAGAGACCTGTCAAGCCAAATCTGGGCAGACTGTGACTATGGCAGTGTCAGATGAAGAAGGAGCAGGTGGCCATGCCCCTAAGCTCTTTTCTTCCCCCACTGTCACCCTTGGAGAATGGTTGTCAATGCAGCAGCCTTGCTTTTGGCATCAGAAGTTAATTTCCTAGCAAGTTATTGAAAATTCAAAATTATTCCTGTTTCCCACACAGCAGCAAATAATAAACTATTAATATTATCCTGAGTTGAAGACCTGTATGGTTTGCCAAAGCGAGATAATTATTTGGCTACTTTGAGCAGACACCATCAGGTAGCCTTTTGTGACATTCATTTACCACTGGGTCCCAAAAGCCTCATTATATGGTGCCCTGGGGAAGAGGCAGAAAACTCTGTCAGCACAACATTATATTACATGGTGCTGAGCCATTACGTGCACAGTTCTTCAGAGCATGATCACGGTTCACCCCTCTGGCCCCAGACAGTTTTGGAGATGCTGGTGATCCTTGGTGTTTTACTGGCCCTGGCTGAGGGGATATCAGTTTAGCTGCTGTACCCATCTAGAGCACAGATGTCCATATTTGATCTCATTGACTAGACTCCTTTCTAAAAGGTTGGGCACTTCTAACGTATGGTTCACCTCAGCCTAAAGCAGAGAGCTGGAACAGCTCAGATGATTTTCTCTCTTTGCATTGCATGAAAAGATACTGTCTCTTAAATTTGGGGGGATAGCTTGTTCTATTTACCAAAAGCTGATTCTGACAAAACACTCATCTGGGGGTCAGAATTATTATTGCAGTGTGACTTTATATTAAAGTGTGACATTTAATATAAAGTCCTGGTGGGAGGCAGGTCAGCCTGAGTTGGGCACTCTAACTCTCAGCACAAAACGTGATGGGAGCAACATGCTTCCCAAGGGAGAGCTGCAGCACCACAGTCCCAGCAGAACCACTGAAGCACTAAAGTTGCCACCAGCTGCCACCACCCTTTTCTGGGTGGGAGAAGGAAGATTGTGTGAAAGAGCAAGGTAGCCCAATAACCAAACCATTTCTGTCTGCATACTTGGGTTTGATCCCTGTATGGGTCATTCACTTCAGGATTGGACTTGATCCTTCTGGGTCCCTTCCAGCTCAGATTCTGTGATTCTGTAACTTCTGGATGCTTTTGGAGAACTACCAGTATCACACTGACGGTTTTGCTTGGTCATCTGTAACCAATTTTTCTTCAACCTCAAGACATTGTTCGTCTGTAACGTTTTCAGGTTTCCCTTGCAAACAGCAACAACTAATCTGCTCTGCGCTAAACATTCTATCCCATGGAGGACGGAAAACTGCCAAAGAATATACCAGAAAAGGAAGAAAAGGTGGTTCAAATATAGGGGAAGTAAGGGCATCTCCTAAATGATCACAAAAGCACTCACATCACACTCCCAGCTCCCACTTCCCCATCCCTTCATTAGAGACAACTTTCAAAGCTGCCAAATCTCCTGTGTTCTCAACTTCACGACTCTAGGCTCCTTTCAGAAACAATGACCTGGTGACAAAAGGGGGAGAGTAACAAAGTTCTCCTCTTCCACTTCTGACCAACATCAATAATTTAATAACAATCATTAATTTGATATTTTCTTTTTTCCTTTTTTTTAATTTCATTTTCAGATCAGTTCAGAAAAGGGAGGAGGAAGTGGCAGACAGTATTTTGAACCTATCAGTCATGGTCTGAGATGACACTGCAAAGTTTCTAAGTCGCTGCAAGGTTCAAGTCCCCTTGAATATTCTTTAGATCCTCAAACCCCTAAAACCCAGAGGAAGTCAAAGGTAATGATAGTCTTAAAAGTCTAAACTACTTGATCAGGGGATAGCAGCTGATAAGTACACCCTGATACCTTGCAAAATTTTGCCTATTTATAAAAGAGCTTTTTCCCTGGCTTTCCTCAGTGCCAACTGGGTGCAAGTGTTGGCAAGATCCACGCTAGTTTGTCTGGACTCCCAACCACTTTGCTGAATACTTAATCAAGCTGCTCGCCTCCCTTTCCCAACAGAGGCCATTTATACAGCAAGAGAATCAGCTGGTCGATGAAGCAGACAAGTGGAGCAGGGGAGAGCGAGCAAGCTCTTTGAATGGGATGAGAACAGAGCCACCGGCACCTCAAGAAAGTTTATCTGTCTCCAGTGCCAAGCATACACAGTGCTAATCTTTTGTTGCCATGAATATTCAAGCCCAGCTGCCAGCAACAGAGGGAGCAGCTGCAGTGGCAGAGCTGGCAGGTCCCCTCGTGGTGCCCTCGCTTGCCGACCCTGGCATCTGGGTCTGTCTGGGTGTGGGGAGGGGGAGATGCTGCTTGCATTGCAGACAGCAGACAACGAGCCATTCAGCAGCCCAGCCCCACGCTTCCTAAGCAGCAAGAAGTCAGGAACACACTCGCCCTGGAGAGCCCAGGACTGTCCTCTTTTGCTAACATGGGTATACCAGATGCTCCAGATGTTTGGGGTCATCCAAAGCCCTGCAGGGAAGAGGTGAGTCTGGGATAAAAAAGAGCAACAGCTGGGGCAATATAAGATTGAAGGACGTCTGCTGCTGCTTGGAGAAAATAGTGAGACAAAATCCTGCAGGCTCCCTGGACAGCTAGGCATACATAGCCCTAGGCAGATCAAAAGTCTAATGGCTTATTTGGCAAAGGTGCCTATTTGTTATGACACGGTGGGCTGGTGAAATGCCATTACAAGAATGCAGCGCTGGTCAAAGACAAGTTGGCAGGTGAATGCTGCTGCAGTGTCATTAGAATAGTTGAAGGATTTTTGCCACATGAGGTGGGACTCTGCAGTAGAAGGAAGCCATGAACTCTCCTCAGATGACCAACTTGTGCTTCTCCACAATTTAGGGCAGCATTTCAGGGACAGGGCAATGTAAGAGCAAGTCTTTGCCTCAGCATACTCCATCGGGGCAGATAAATGCTCTGGTACAAATGACAAGAGACAACAGGTCAGAGCAGACATCTGTGCTGCCAAGGCATCACTCTGCCCAGCACCAAAGTTATCAGAGGCTGTAATGACCCTGCCTTCACATAGAAGATCACTGAGATCCACTTTGCTTAGATTTCCCCTGTAATGCACTGAAATTCTCTAGGGGGGAAAAATGAAACAAACAAACAAATAAAAAAAGATGACTGGGAAGGCAAGACCAAGCTTCAAGAAACCTGAGACTCAGATTACTTCCCACCAAGCCCAGAGCAGTCACTGTCATAGAGCTTTCAGAGGCTGGAGACTGCTGCTGAACTTTTTGCTTCTGTGTGTTGAAGAAGGTAGACCCTTGCTATGGCCAGCTGTCAACTGCTGACATTCAAAAATGTTCATTCCCATTTTTCTGAGGCTCTAATTCCCTTCAGAGCCTCAGAGCAGCAATACATTCATGTTACAATGCCACGAGCACATCACCTAACCAGAACTGCAAATTTCCTGCTCTCTGGCACATAACTTTCCAACAAGCACAGGCACGCAGCCATAAAACTGACCAGTTATCCAGATCTCCTCAGTACAGGGCTCAGAACCATGGAGTAGTTGATACTGCTAGAAAAACTACCAGAAACAGAGATAAACAAGTATCCTAAGAGAGGGAAGAGCCTTTGAAGGCTAGAGGTGACATTGTGCAGTTAGCTATTGATCTCCAAGAAACAGGGGACTGGAATTTCCCGAAGAGGATCAGACCTGATCATCTGGGGGTTTGCATCCTCAGAACAGTTTCTGTAGGCAGCCCATAAGGAAAAATGAGCCATAGACCTGCCTTGGGATTTATATTCTAGAACACCACATGGACCAAGGTAAGCACTCTTAAGCAAGCAGTAATGCAGCACTGCAAAGAAAAAAAGTGATCTCTTGATGATGTTGAACTTTCCAGTCCTCAATGCTGTCTCTATCCTTCCAAATTAAAAAAGAAAGTCTGCAAATAGGACATCTCAGACAAAGACGGGAAAGTAGGAATAAAGGCAGAAGAAATCATATCAATCAAAGTGTTTCGTGTTTTCTTTCACTTTTTTGTATCAACTTTTAAAAGATGACCTAAATTTAAAAAGCTAATGACATATTTTACATTTAAGTGGGAGCCTTAATGATAAACACAAACATAATAGTACCTACTTGAATAATCTGGTATTTTGCCTAAATGCAATTTTCCGGCAGACCACTTCACTGAGTAAGAGTCTAGCCAAGCCACAGTCCACTTGCCTGGCACACATCCCATTTAGTATTAGAATGGACACAGTATATAGATGCTTCACATAGATTTATGGCTATCTTTGTCCTTAGATTGATATTAAATGATAAACAGTTTGCGGAAAGGAGCTTTATCCACAGCAAATCCACCTCCGCCTGCTGCTGCTTTTTCACACTAAGAGGTCAAGGGTTTGGAAACTGATTTCAGACTCTCAAGCTGTTACTGACAAAGTGCTGATATAGCAGAAGGAAGGGCCATGGTCCCAAAAGGTATCTTTGTTTGCAAGAATTTAAAATCCCTTTCATATTCCACTACTACTGTATTTCCTTACACCAGATTTCACCTTGGATTGAGATACATCCTTCTGGCCTTACTATCATCAGATACATTTTTCTCCTGTTTTTTTCTGGATTTGAATACAGTGGACTGCATGAAATTCAGTAGCGCCTGTCTGTGCTCTGGGAGTTTGCATGACTTTAGCCAAAGTGTTCCAGACGATCCCTCATTGCTTTGAAATGCTGCTCTGCACTGTCAAACCCATCAGGTATGCACACAGTGCTCCTGCCGTGCCACACAAACACATTATAGACCAGATGAGCATAGAACGAGGATCTGATAAAAGGTGGACAGAGATGTACTGGGCTCCCCTTGCACCACAGTGCTCTGGACAGATTCAGTCTGCTCCAGACCTGGCCAGTGTCTGAGCTTGGTTCCATGATACTTGTCATGTACAAATTCACCTGATGGAGTTGGATTTAAGACTGCTTTGGGACAGGAGATGGGCCTATCCAGAAAGATACATTCCAAAATGAGAACGCCCCTTCAAACTCTCATCACAGACCACTACAAAGGGGAGGAGAAGGGTTTTTAACAGGGAAAGAGAGCAGGGAAGCTGACAATGCTAAGAAACAGGTGAAGGGTCCTACATATCAGATTTAGGAAGAGATGGTCAAGAGAACATTTAGACTTTATTTTTACCTCTATACTACTAAAATTCCACAGAGTATACTCAGCACCAGGTCCAAAGGGTTTTAACCCCATCTGAAGGAAGCTAAAGGACTTGGTGTAGCTAAGTTCCCTGATGCCCAGCATCCAGAAAGAAGTCCAGATCCACAGGCTGGGGAGGCACTCTGAGTCTCCTCAGAAGACTGCTCCACCTTGCAGATGTAAATGAGATCCCCTAGATTGGCTAAAGGGGAACTGCATTTCGTACAGAGGAAGGCAGCTCAGCAGACAAGGAGGTTTGGGCTCCCAAGGGGATGCGGAGTGAGGATCTCTCTTGCACTCTTCTTCTGGCTTGATGGGTGTTGGGTTCTTTCCCACACAGTGAAACTTTTTAGTAGGAGCCATCAAAACTATTTCCCAACATCCTGTGTTTTTTCTAAGTGGATACACACCTGGGAATGGGTGAGCTCTGGGATGACAGGTACTAAAGCAAAGCTTTTTCTGGGGATGGTGATTTCTTTTGAAGGTGGTGGTGTGGGGGGGCGGTGCTTAGGGGGGTGGGAAAGAGGTGGGTTTGATTTTAGCTAAGTGGGAGAGAGGAGTACGAATTTCTGGGTTTACAACCTGAACTGAACTTCCTGAATTCTGCCAAAGAACCTGTTCAAACACCTAAATCTTTATTTAGGCCAAACAAATAATAAGTACAGTTAATCAGCTATATTTGCAATCTGTGAATAGTTTGTGCATGTGTTGTAGTGGGAGGGAGAATGTCATGCAGAGACTTGCAGACTTACCTACACTTAACATACATGTTTCCCTCCATCCCTCCATTTTGACATAGGACTAGTTACACAGAATAGAAGTGTCTCATTTTTTGGTGATGTGGAACTTCTCAGCTCTGCATCCCACCCTCTGCTGGGGGCCAGTTCAAGCAAAGACTTCTGGAGTGAGCACATGAGCTCAAACCCATCAGCTGCTCTTGGCATACTGGCTGATCCCAGTAAGTGGATGCAGCTGGCAGGAGCCAGTAAAAGAGGAGGAAGAACGGATGGGAAATGCATGACATGTACCTTGGGTGACAAAATATCTTGTTGCAGCCCCGAGTTGAGGGCAATCAGTAAGAAGGGGACTGATTCAGGCGGCTTTCCTCTGATGTGCTCAAAGGCAGGAACAAATAGTACAAGCAACAGTCCGTTCTGTCCCCTCTCCTGAAATCCAGCCCGTGGTGCCCTTTACAGGGAAGCATGTGCTGCTCTCTAGAAGCTCCTTTTCCCAGGTGGGCTGGAGGCATTCCCTCAGCCCAGCATTGTCCCCAGCCCACTGGCCATTTAAGTTTGCTAAGCCTCCCACTGCTTCTAGCATGTCTGATATCTTCCTGCGCCAGGCAAGTGTCTGGCCTCCTCTCTCTGTTTAAATACAGGCAAGATGTTTTTCTGGTAGTTGTTTTGTAACAGTTTCTTAAGATATTTCCTGTTTGGTTGGGGTTTTTTTCATTTTTTCCTTTTTACCACAAATTGAGTTTTAATGCCTATATATTCAAAGCAAGAACCTGCCCAACCCACAGGCCAAAGAGCATCTGTCTTGTTTTGCCAGGTGCCACAAACAGCAACTGGACTCTACCCACTGCCTGGTGGGTGGCAATATTCTTCACAGTTTCTACAGCAATTCAAATTTCCAATTTTATAGAATTCTCTCCAAGTCTGTATAATGCAGATGCTGCTGCAAATCATTCTGACACTGGTTTAACATCTTTAGTCTTTACTGCTAGAGTGATCCAGAGAGCAGAGGGTCGTGCTGGCAAATTTAACTGAGGCTTGGCACAGAAAACACAAAGACCTTAATTCAAGATTTTTAAATGACCCTCGGGACTTCACACAGTAAAAGGAGATGTATAGTAATATCTGTAATTCTTTCTCTTGAACCCCCTCATTCAGAGTCCTCCTGAAAATCTGTGCCCAGAACAACAAATATGGCAAGATCCATACTATAGTTGAACCTGTAACAAATCAAAACCAGCAGCATAAATTTCTAACCAAGACTCATACAAAAAATCCAGTTCTACCCCCAAAAATGGACAGACAGAATTCCTTGAGCCTTTCTACTGTCACAGGAACAGGCTGGTGCTTTTGTTTTCAGTGGAATATGGGGCAAATGCCTTCTCAGATGCAGGGAAGGACAGGCTTTACAATGTACATAAATTAGGGAAGTTGGAGGATGCACCTTCTGCACTCCATGTGTCAGGCAGTACTGAATGGTACATTCATGAAGGGACAACTCTTTCACAACCATCCATCAGCCGTTGGGCCATGGAATATCACAAGCCAGCAACCACCCAACACACATGTTGAGGCAGCTCAGGGCTGCTTGTGTCTCTCACACCCCTTCAGACCCAGGAAGCTGTTGCTGCCTTTTCCATGTGGACAAGCAAGCAGAATTTGCAGTCTACAGTTTTGCTGCAATCCTGAAAGCAGCTTGAAACTCTGGTGGTAGTAGTTCAATGTAACTGTCTACAGCACGCAAGAATGCTTTGGATTCTTCACAAGTGGCAAAGCTTCCGTTTAGGCATGAGAAAAAGATGAGAGTGCATGACAGGGCTGGAAAGGGATATTTCAGATACTCTTATGCCCATTTTTATCTGCCTTACAGGTGCTTAACTGCTGATATAATTCTTTAAAGCTCTGTGTTGCTCAGGTCTGTGGTTTTTAACTTGTGCTATTTGTTTGGCTCCAAGGTGACCCCTTTCTCATCCAAATCCATCAGTAAGAAGTTTGGAGACATCTGTAGGATGAGGGCTTGAAACTGAACTCAGCCCCAGTTCATCAAAGTAGTTAAAGTACTAGCATTGAAGTGGGGCCATAAATCATAGTCTAAGTAAACTGCTTCTAGACTGATCCCTGTCCAGTGTAACACTGCAATGCCATTTTGATACACACAGGGATACGTAGCATTAAAGCTTCAAAGATTAAAAAGAAAAAAAGTGGGACATCCAAACCAGTGATTATTTCTGAGCCTGAACAACTAAAACAAAAAATCCAAATCTCTGTTTTGTTGCTCTCTTAATAGTATAATTGTGGCCAGATGTACGCTGCTTATTTTTTCAAAGAAAACTGAATTTTAGAGGAAAAAACCCTCATTTCGCAATTTGCTGATGCAGTACCTCAAGCTGATGCCAGACCGGATTTGGCTGACATGCAAATTTTCCAGTTCAAGCATCTTATGGGTAAATGATCATATTTATGCTTCTATGCTTAGTTCAATACTAGAAACTTTTCTACTGGGTCACTAGAAAACTTTACAGCGTGTCTGAGCAGTGATGATCTGATGCACAGTGCTTCCTGCCATCTGAGTACTGCATTGCACATGTGTAGATACAGCTTGTCACTGGACACAAAGCTGGACACAAAGCTGTGTCCCACCAGGCCCTCCACCTGGGAACCTCAAATGTCCCAGCAGCGGCAGATAGTAGGAACCTGGCTCTGGAGGGGTGAATGAACTACGAAAGGAGTAAAAGCATTTCCTGACATTACACAGCTGCAAAAACGTGCACCTGAGCAGGCCAGACCAGGGAGGGGATGGAAGGCTGACTGGCCTTGAGCTGCAGTGGAGCTCTAATCCCAGCTGCCCCTGTGGCAGGTGACAACTGAGGCAGAGATGGGGGTATTTTGTGTGCCTGTCAGTCATGTGCCATCGCCACAAGAGCAGATGGGGCAAGCACGGCACGCAGGGACCTGCCTGTGCGACGAGTAAATACACAGAGCTCATTCAAGGCTCTTTTCTTGAATACACTCACTGGTTCACCCTCAACCCAGTCCCACGTGTGGACAGTCGGCAAATTTGGCCTCAGGCCCAGCCTTGAGGCTGCTCTTAAAATTCAGCGTGGCTGCAGCGACAGTGTCAGCTCTGGCATTGCATGGCCCAGGCTCCTGGGCTGAGTGGCACCGCGGGCCCCGCGCTCGGCTCCCAGCACACCAGGCATCTTCCCGAGGTAACCGCTGCTCGCTCCTCAGAGGGCTGCAATTGCAGGGCAGAAGGAGCTAGGCTCTTCCTGACAAAGCAAGCTGCATGGAAGCAATGTGTTAGCTTACCCCAAACTGTGAATCACTTCTGAAAAGGCAGACCTCTTCCTGGTGTGTTTATACATATAGGGAATCTGCATAAACATGCCACATGTCTAAGCACATGGACTCAGCCATATGCACCCGTGAATACACACACGCTTCCTTCCGTGTGTGTGCATGTGCGTATGTATCCCTCTGCCAGCACCAGATTTCTGGCAAGAGCTCCTTCTGCCCTTGCCCCACAAACAGCAGGCAGTAATTCTCCCATCTGCAGGCTTCACCCTTTTCCTTGCCTTGCTTTCTTGCCTGCCAGCAGACTTGCCCTCTCTTTACCTAGTCAGTCTTGCAGTCTCCCTGCCACTTCCTAAACTGGTAATTTAGCAAATTCTCTGTTGAAGCATGGTGTCATCAGGGGAAGAGCTGCAGGGGCCAAATGCTGCAGGGATTAAGATAGCATGATGTGCTGAAGCCTGCCCACACCCCACCTCTGACTGACATTCCAGAGGCACAGCTGGGCACACCTGAAAACCCCAGAACCAGAGCAATGACATACCACCTGTCTCTGCCTTGGCTTAAGGTGAATGGTATTGCATACTGAGGATAAAAGCACAGTAGCAAGAGATCACAATCAGAGGTTCAAATATGCAAATATTTTTCTTTTGTTTTCTAAATTTGTCTATAGGTTATTGTAATACTGTGTAGAACAGTGATGGTTTGGCTCTAAGCCAAAGGCAGTAGAATTTTGAGGCAGCTGACTGCAAGGTTAGAAATTGGGTTAATACATTTTTAAAAACAGCTTTAATATTAGGTGGTCATCTGCTTTTCCTATTAGATCAGTCCTTTTAATCTTTAGCTATGCTATTTAGCTGCATGCTATTCATGAGATTTCAGTTATTTGAAAACCAGACTTTGTCCCAGCACTTCTATCTTATGTGTTTCAAGAGATAGCTTCAAATCTAGCCTCATCCACTGAAAATATTGAACCTTCATAGAGAATTGCCTTAGGTTTGATTTAAGTAGAAATGCAATTATACTTTCTTTTCCTGACTCTTTACAGACTTTTTTTAACCCATACAAGTGTAAAATTCCGTCTGAGGTGAAGCTAGTGAGGATGTTTGCTCTGCACAATTGTTCACTTTTTACCACTTTCAAATAAGAATGACAAATTTGAGAAAAAGTCCTGTAATATTTGTTTTGACAGCACTGCTGAATTAAAAAAGCTTGAAGGAGGATCCTTATATCTCTTCAAACCACCTTTGTATAGTTTTATCAGACATGATTACCATGTCTCTTTCTAGCACCATCTCCTTAAGATAAACAATCAGAGGCAAAGGAAGGTAAAAAGAAAACAGTGTGTAGATGAGGAAAACTTCATTTTTTTTCTTACAACAAAAGCAGCTCCAAAGAGGGCCAGTATTTCTCTCTCACATGTTTTATCTTCTCCCCAAATCCTTCCTAGATTGTGTCATTTTAAAAACCTCCAAGCTGGGACATCAAAGAGAGTCCAGGCATAAGAGGAAAGCAAGCATGGAGTCACTGTAAAGAATTAATACACAAAGACCTGTGGGATTAGTGCCTGGAGATTTAGGTCTGTTCACAGCCACAGTGGAGACTGCAGGCAGGGCATGAGAAAAGATTTGCCTTGAATATCAGAGTTTCCTAGTCAAGGGTTTTTTCTGCTCTGCCTTGCAGGATGAGAAGGCAAAGTCAGCACAAGCAGATCTACACTGAAACAACAGCTGAGTTACTGCCTCAACTCAAGCTCCCTTCCTCTCAGTCAAGGCTGTCACAAGGGCAGGTTTGGTTTTGTTGGGGCAGTTTGTTTTGGTTTTGGAAGGATATGCTTTGTCCTTGAGATTTTTTTCTTGTTGGACAACCAACATTTGGGGCGATGCCATAGATTCCATCAATGCAGGAGCCTGCTGCGCCTTTTCTTTCTAGACTGAGCCCCCAGCTTGCAAGACCAGCATGGTGTCTCTTGATCCTTCCAAATGAAATTAGGAAAGTGGGCTGGCTGACTTGCATCTGCCCTACGCTGCACGAAACGGCATTGCAGAGAGGGCACATTTGCTAGGAGAAGTAATAAATGTAATTTCCTCCAGGAATTAGCTGTGCCACACTGGCTCCAAAGGGGTCAAAGGGAAAACAAGAAAAGAGCCACTGTCTGTTAAAATACCAGCCCCTGAGTTATCAAAGGAAATGGGATATCAGGTCATACTTCAAAATCTAATGACAGCAGTTCAGGGGATTTGATCAGACCCATTTCCTTCACTCAATTTTTACGGGGCAGTGGGTACCTTAGAGTGAGCATGGAGCCCTCTGTGCCTTTGAGGAGAAGGTGACTAAAGGACAGACCAAAGGGATGGAGGGGAGGGCAAAGCAGGGCACCGAGTTGTAACCAACTGGCTCTGTTGGTGCCTAAAGTGACCTTGTGTAGAAGCAGGAAGAATTTCAGGTTGGCAGAATGTAATTACTCTGGTTGGAAAGTCGCCAAGATTCTGGCATTAACATCCCCATGCCTCTAAAAAATGCCACAGGGCCAGAACTATAGATTTCTCCGTGGCTAAAAAACAGCACTGGAGAGGCAGAGGAGCCTGTAAGCTTTGTGAGCAGCTTGAATTATCATATAGTGGGGGTTGCAAGAGCAGTTAGGTTTTCCAAATCACTCTTTTAGCTTAAAAAACCATGGCTAAACTAAAGTAAAGTGATGGATATTTCCTTCCACACACACAACCCCTACCCCCACCCCCCCAAGCCCCTCATTCTCCACCCTTTCCTCTCTTGAAGAAAAGCAAGAAGAAATTCCCATAGAACTATAGCAAATACAACCTGGTAAAATAGCACATACAGATTATTTATCTTCCCCTCTTCCCTCACTATCATTGCTTTTTGCAAATCAATCTCATTCAGGACAAAGTCTATAGCAGACAGAAAAACACTCAATTCTAGCACTATCCCAAGACCAGAGTAAGACAGAAGAGATACAGCATCCCCAACAAGACAAAGGTGAGGGTTTTTTTACTAAGCACCTTCTTCCACTTTGTGACAGTTCAGAGGAAGCCAAACCAAGTGCCCTACACTTGGCCAAAGTTTAACAGGGCTTTCTGTAGCACAAAAGGCAATAACACTATTACAGAATGTTGAGTCCTGCTGAGTTTCATTGCCAGCAGAAACGCTTTCTACAACCAGGTTTCCTGCACAGGTCTTCAAAATCCAGGGGCCCACATCTGGTGCCAGAGGAGAGGAAGGGACATGCTAGCACAACAGCTGTATTGGATTATGTTCATAATTCTCAGAAATGTACAGAAACACTTTCCAGCATGCGAACACTTGCGTTTCAGGATTAGTCCTGAAAAGGCAGGATCGAATTCTTCCCTTTTCTGGCACTCTCCCCTTGACCCACAGGGGATCAATCAGCTTGTAAGCTACAGATGAATATTTGCACACAATAAAGATTCTTTTCAGATACAGAATTTGGCAGAGGCTCATTAGAGGAAAAAATGGCACTGATTTAGACAAGGAGTGGCATTAACTCTTCTCCTTGCAAAAGGCAAAGGATCTCAGTTACACAGAAAACAGACATGAAGTTCTGAGCATGGGGGCCCAGTAGACAAGCCTAAGTGACTTTGAGAGCCCTATGGCATCACTGCACTGCACACTGCATGTGCAGCCACGCTGCATGACAAAGCTGTGGCTATGCAGTATGACTTCACTTCTAGGTCAGAGCTGTGTCTCTTTACATGACAGTTGTACAGAAGAGCTTGAAAAAGCAAGATGGAATAGTTTGTCACAACTGTCATATCTCTCTTTTCAAATGTTGTTTTAAAGCCCGGACTCTGAAAGAAGACAACGACAAAATACTTGTATTTTCAAAGTTAGCTTCTGTCCCTCTCTGCTGTAGAAGAAAGTCTAAAAATGCTGGAGGCCCAAAACAGAAGCAGCAGAACTTCATATTGTAAGTGTCAACATTTCTTTGTCTCATGCTCTCCAGCTGGCAAGATTGTTTGAAAGTCCTGGGGGCTTCTTCCTCAGGAGCTTGCCTGACCTGCAACATCTAAACAAACATGTAGGAACGCATCCCTTCATTACTTTTCTACAATTTTTGCTCCTATAATTATTCATATTTTATGAAAGCTAACAAGAGAGATGAATAGTCTAACTCCCCGTGAGGGCTGTCTTTTTCCCAGGGGAAAAATCTGTAAGTTTCCACAGTGGTGTTGCTGTTGTTTGTACCTAAGAGTCTAATAAAAGTTAACCACTCCTGCACGGATTTTTGGTGGAAGTGCATTTGCTACTTTTAATAACAAGGAAAACCAGAAGCAGACTGCCAAAGAAATTCACATAACTGACTGCAAGTGAATCACTCAGTGCTATTTCTTGTATATGCATAAAGTTTTTCAGTCCCAGCATGCCTGAAGGATCTCCCCCTTACTCTATTTTGACTCACTACAATTGAATTTCTTCTGTAGCATCAGCACAAACTGTTCTGCATACCAGAGAGAATAGTTCTCCTGGACAGATTAAAAAAGGCAGTCATGAGATATGAGATTATGAAAGGTGATGCCCTGATGCAATACAGAAAATACCCCAAGAAGAGGGTAAATGAAACAAAACAAAACAAACACACCCAAACCAAACAAACAACAAACAACCAAAAAACAAACTAACAAACAAAACTGGAAAAACTGACCACAAGCTTGTATGTTAGGCAGAGAAAGGGAGCTCAGCTGGTGTCATTCCAGTACAGACCAACTTTGTTTCACAGTTTAAAATGTGCTGTGATTGAAATAAAGCTGTCCATACAAGCATTGCCTGCCTCAGAGGTGCTCTGTAAATCCAGGCCCTGCTGAGATTTTGTGCTGGCAATTGTTTGTTAATGCTCAAGCAATGTATCTGCACCCTGAAGCACCGCAGGTACTGCTTTTATAAATAACAATTTTCAAAACTTAAGTATGTATTAAGCAAGGAGCAATACTGAATAGGTATGTTGCCCCCAGATGGCAGCCTTCAAATTATTCCTCAGTTCCTGAGGAATAAAGACATGAAGCAAGAGCAGCAAGAAATCACCAAGGATTTCCTAGGTGCTCACCGTAAGGTCACTGGATTGGATTGCAATATGATAGTCCCAGTGGAACATTAGGAAAGAGTATTTTCTTTTTTAGAATGACAACAGTGTAATTTTCTGGCCTCCCCATGCGTGATTGGAGGTCTCACATTTCTGGATGATCTGGATTAGTGTAACTTTAATCTGTTGCAGCATTCATTCCATCACCAGCTCTGGCAGTAATCCAGGCAGAGGACAGAAAACCTCCAACAGACTTTCTTTGAGAGCCTTCTTTTCCATACCCACTTCACGGACATGGTGACAGAGCTTTTTCTGACTCTGAAATAAGCCTGTCTTATATTCCTGTTGGTTTTGGGAGCCTGAGATAGCCACACAGCCATCTGCCAAAGGTACCATTCTTCTCATTGTATCATACCATAACGTAACTCAAAAAAACCAGAGAGTAGGCAAGCATGAAAACCAGGAAGATGCCCTAAGTTTTTTACACCTTCAAAGATCAACAGCATTAAGCAGATGGTAACTTATCCTGAACTAATTTATTTGGTTCTGGTTTGCATCAGTTTTAAGAAAAAGGTGTTGACTGCATGAAGAGTCCTTCATGATATACTATAAAAAGAGGGGAAGTGAAAAAATCAATACTCAGTTTAAAATAGACTCCCCCCAAAAAATAGACTATCTTTTGGTCAACCCAGTAAGTGAGAGCAGAAAATGGAGCCCTGCTGAACAAAACCTAGAACTGTGGCACTTGTCATGTGTGGTGGCAGATTAAACTAGGTGATAGTTATGAAACAATCCCTCCATCTCTTCCTGCTGCCATGTACCCTGTCTCCCTCAAGCAGCACCCTCACTGCAGGATCAGCTGCCATCAGGTGAAGTGGCATAGCAGCTCCTGTGGCACCCTCAGTATCAAAGTCGAGTTCACAATGTGAACTGCTAATGTCCTGCTAACACGTCCTGCTAGTTATCAAGAGGTAAGATGCTCCTTACCACCAAATCTTCTTTCTCACTTAGCAAAGCTGTTCAGGCTGGTTCAACAAGAGAAGTTGTTCTCTAACAGTGTGAACACTGATTTTTCTCTTCTACTTAGATCTTCCCCAGCTAACACCACTTCAAAGTAACCATTTTGGGAAGGGACAGAACACCCAAGGAACCCAATCAGTTCAGACATCTCAGGTTAATCTGTTGCCTATACACTACCTGCATTATCCCTGCTCGGCAGCTCTTAGCACTTCTCTAGAGCTTTGGAGCACTGACAGACTTATGAAGTGTCCTGCCTTATGATGGCCTGACCGAGAATCAGGCTGTACAGCAGAGTGGGATGCTTTGTGGAGGACCCAAAACCTTACATCTCTCTGTGGCTGAAAATCTTCCTTTAAGCTCTTATTAAAGATTACCCTCTACAAGCATCCAGTCCTCCCTCAGAATCACCCACCACATGACACACAAAACACAATCAGTTTCCCTCTAGAATTGGGACTGCTATGAACGAGTCCCTTTAAAGATGGATGCAAAGAGTGCCATCTGTAAATAAAGCAACCTGCACTTGTGAAGCCAGACATCTTCACTAGGAAGAAAGGCTCTCAAGTCAAAGGCAATAAAATATCTCAGTAGGACTGTTGCAGAGCTTAAATTCCCTCTTTGAAGTAGCACACAGAACTGTTGTTATGTGTGTTAATGAATAGCCCAGCATTCTCAGACCAGTTAGTTAAGCATACAAGGAATTAGAAATGCCTCGTGCCAGCCACTCTTCTATGAAGCCACTGGCAATATCTTTGTAGTAGTTTGTCTCTGAAACCTTAAAAGTGGCATTGATGAAGCTTCCCATAGAAGGAGGGAAGTAAGAAAGCGAAAGCAGGTGTACTGGATAAATAATAAAACCCCTGCAATTTATTTCTAAAATGCCCCAATACGTCATTTCAGCAGCAGCAAACACGGGTGTTCAGTGGCACTCTGGACAAACACATGTAAATAAGGATGAGACAGAGACATGTAGAAATGTGGCTTCCCTATTCCCCAATCCCTCTTATTTCTTTTGGTTATGTTCATTTGAAAAAAGACTAAGGCCAGAGGAAGCAGTTAGGTATCTGTAATCAATAACAAATCAATCCTATTGAATAGGAAACTGCACCTCTCTGCTGTCTGAAAAAATAGTGCATGGGACATCTTTCACAGAGATGCACATTATTATTATGTGGACCAAAGCCAGGAGTCAAAGCCAGGATAACAGCAGAGAGAAAATAACTGTGATAAGCTATAAACAGCAGTTCAGTGGCTTCTAAGCTTAGCCTCACTTTTGCCAGCAGAAAAGGTCCTGGATACTACTTCATTTAATACAACTGCCTTAAGCAATATAATACAATATTGAACACAGATGCCTTAAGCATTTATTTGAGCATCAGTTTCACCTGCTAAAGAGAAGTGGTTTTGGTCTTGTACAGGCTTGAAGTGACAGCAGCCTTGAGAATACTTTCAAGGAATCTTATGGAGAGGGATGCTCTTAAAAACATCAAAGCCCTTCTGCTTTTATTTCTGTATTCAGATATACTTCTATTTGTCCCCTAAATAAACCCTCAACTCTCTCCATTCCTTGACTTAAAAGGTTGGTGTAGAAGTTCCAGTACCTCTGTGAATCATTGTAACTAGCGTGACAGCCTCAATCTACACATGGTCCCTGGGAATTCAGTGGCAGAATCAGTCCTGCTCAACCTCCCTCAGAAGGAAGCAAGCTCAGCAGCATTACCCTCTGCCGGCAGTCAAGTAACTCTGCTCTACCAGCTAACAAATTCAGCTGTCTTTTGCAAGGATTAACGGGATGAGACACAGTCCAGACTCCATCTCTTCTCCTGGAAAACCCCCTTCCCCACATGCAGATACCCACAACCCAGCTAAAGAAGACCCCTTTAAGAACAAGGGACACCTCCCCAGTCTCTGCTGCCTGACAGAGCTCTGCCCGTTGCCAGCAGCCTGTGCTGTCACTGTCTCCCAAGGGGCCTGTGCAGACCCACTCCTGTCACGGTGTGCCTGTTTCCCACGGCAGAGAATACATAACCCTGCAAGGGTGCTGCAACTTAAAGTCTGCCCACTACCCTGCAACCAGTTAACACCAGGCAGGTATCTGGGTAAAGGAAGAAGTAAAGAAAAAGGCATTAACACACAGTGCTCTTTGGGAGAAACATAAAACCCAAAACCAACTCCCCTCCACCCCCCACACACTTGTTTTTACTTACACTCTGATCAGTTCCAAGAAGTCTGTTTTTCACCCAGCATGCTGCTGTCAGGATACACACAGTCTCGCAGTTGACTCCCATTTGTCATGATTATTGTTTCCACCAAGAGAGATCCTGCCTTAGGAATACACATTATCTCTACATACCCAAACTCTTGGCAGCCTGAGACACAGTAAATTAAATAGCTTACTATTACCAAGAGATGAAAGTCCTTCTCCCTTTTCTCAACTCTTCCCTCCCTACACATACCTTGTCAGATCTTATTGCCCACTGGTGTCATCAACAAGGCAGAAGAATCAAATGCCAGCTCAGATGCACATGAAATCTCTGCCTCGGGCTTTTCTCTTTCCCAGCAGGGCTTCTGGGCAAGACCCAACTTAATCAGGGGTCACCTGTTCAACAGAATGGCTATGAGCTCCATCTTTCTTCACAAACATCACTCTCTCTCTAACATAGGACATGCTTCAGCCATTCTCTTTCCAGAAAAAAAAAATCTGGAAACATGTTGATAAGTGTCCTGCAGGCATCTACAAGTATAGCTTGTAGTGTTGCAGTGGTGCTAAATTAGGACAGTCAGAGATATCTCTGAAAATTATAAGGGACTTGGGGGGCGGGTTTCCCTCACAATGACTACTGTAACTAGTTTTCACTAAAGTCAAATTAAAGAAGATGGCTGTTATATGAATTAGCATTTGAACTCTCATGTGTCTAATAAGTTCCAGCATCAGAAGTGGTTTTTCCTCTGGCCACAGCTTCCCCTATTTTTCTTTCATACAGATTCTCTAGTATCTCAAATTTTGAGCATACACCATGGTTGTTGTCTTTAGAGTAACTCCCCATTACCTATTTTCAGGAAGCTTACAGTAATTCAGTAACCTTAAATGTATGTGTCAAATAAAATTGCACTTGGTAAATAAATTCAGAAATCGTAAAGGAAAAAACAGAGACACGGGGGGGGGGAAAAAAAGGATATAACAAATGTGCACAAGCTCAGATGCCCAGACATTGTTTCCTTAAAAAGCAGGCTAAGGACAGGAAAATCCTGTAACCAGCAGCAAAGTCTGTGGCAAGGCCTCAAGACTTAATAGTAAAGCCTTGTCCTTTGGAGTATGAGCTCAAAACCAAAAATCCTCCCTCTCTTCCAGGAGAGGGAGGATACACCTGCAACACATGGACAGGAGTAGATAGGGATTGCCTTGTAAGGTTCATATGCTGAAATTATTAATGACAAATTATTAGTGATACAGCTGAGAACATGATAAATATCATCCTTGCAGAGAAGGGTTTATCAGGGAAAGCATCTGCATTTACTATTCTATGGAATCAAGTCTAAATTTCAAAAATCTCCATCTAGACCTTAAACAAAGGAAGGGATTTCAGAAAGTAAAGGGGTTTGATGAAAACTTGTCTGCTGTGGTTTCCAGTCCACCTGGGGAATAAATGGAGAACAGCCCAGCATTAGCACCCACATGTGTAAGGCTGTTTTTAAAGAAAAGTTCTTCAATCCAAATCCTTTGCCGGAAGTCATAGTAAATGGCACCAAAATTATTTTGAGTGAGTGTTACATGGCTTGTTTCAGATAGGGATAGTTGGTAATAGTCTAAGTACCCTACAGATTTCAAACAGTGAAAATCTGTACTACAGGTCTTGTTCAGCACAGGAAACTGGTGTAATAAGATACATAACTCCAGTAACACTGTTCTAGATTATTCAAGAGAAAACTTCTTCCTGCAAGGACTCTGGAACAGTTTAGATGTAGCCTTGTATGTGATTGTCAATGTGCCACGCAGCAGAATTTGGTTGAAGAGCTCCAAAACACATAGAAACAGGAGGCAATTTTTTTCAGACTAGGTGTTAGACAGTGCAAAGGTGATACTGGTCCAAGGGAGATGAGGATCTTCCTGCCTTGTGGTAGAAGTGGGGGAAATTGTCTCAAAAATTGGAAAAGGAAAGTATTTCTGACCACTTTGGTCAGTTAGAGGTCTTGATCACAAGAAGACTGAATGTTCATTCCTAGCACTCTGGGTGCAGTCTCTGACTCTGGCCAAAATCTTAATCTGTGTGGTGGGAGAGTGTGTATATCTCCAGAAATCTTTACAGTAGCTGGAAGAAATTGGTTCCTCCCTTACTATTTCTTTAACTCAAGAGAAGATGCCTGGCTGTCCGACAGTGCAATCTTTGAGCCAGTGGAAACAGAAAAAAACCCCATGAAACCTGTTCACAAGCTGATTATTATGCAGATCAGCAATCGTTATCCTTTCTCTCATTACCTCAAATGCTTTCTGCCATCTGTTGGTAACAAACCTGCATCTGGCAGATTACCAGAGGAGCCCTAATCAATGGGTAATTGGGGTAGAGGATTGTGCGGACAATCCTGGCAATGAAAGCACAGAAAAACTTAGAGTGGGAGAAGAAAGTTTGCCCATCACAAGGGTGAGATCCTACACCCAGCATTTCTCTACCATTCTGACATAATTCCTTCTAGGAGGGAAGTGTGTGGAGGGGTTAGACAGAGATTTGTCACAGGCAATGGGATGAATTATACCAGCCTCTGTAACAATACCTCAAGCAAAAGGTTAATTTCTGACAGATTATGCCAGCAAGTGCTGCCAGGAGAGGCACAAGCAGAGCAAGCACAAACATGCATGAGTTTGCATTTCCACAGTTGCCTTTTAGAACCATCTGTTAGAGCCACAGAGCATGCTATGGACTCATTCAAGTAATGGCTCCTAATCTCTTAGTGCCTTCTGATAAGAAATGCTCAAAATATGTCCACTGCAGGTTTTCCTTCTCCAAACATGCATTCAGGGTTCTGCTCCATTCCCTGTAGTCCCAAGTCTTCATTACAGCATCTCAGATCTAATGTTCACATAATTCCTCTGGCTTCCAACAAAAACAAAGCTTCTGAAATCATATTTCTGGTGCTGAACTACCAACAGAGACATACTGACAGATTTCAACTAAAATTTCAGAATGAGGCAGTTACCAGATTCTTAAATTTTTTTGAGGAAACTGGCATCTGAATGGAACAGAGAAACCCAGTCAGAATCATCAGCAAGGGAAAGAAAAAGGGAATTTGCTGCTCTGCATTCCCATTGTACCTGGTCTGTCAGCAAATGCTTTGAGCTATTCTGCACATGTGGACCTGTCAAGCAACTACCTCTGCTGATGTCCTTCTCTACCATGAGCATCTAGAAAACTTTAAGTGGCAATTGTAAAGATTTCTGCAAGAATCAGATTTTATTGATTCACCTTTCAAAGAGTGGATCAAACAAAACCAGTACTGTACTGTTTGAAAGTTTCACCCTTCTGCCACTCTATAGATCCGAGAAAATTATAAACCAGGAAAATGTTCAGGGCATTTGATGCTCTCTCCCTTTCTAACCTCATTTACTGGTGCTTGAGATGTCAAGATATCTGAGTTTAATAATGACACAATAAATCAACAAGGCTTAGTAATCTCCTAAAACTAGATCTAAGGGTGTGAAAAAGGTAGGACTTTTTTTCCCCTCAGTGCCTTGCAGGCCAGTGCTGTGCTGTGCCTGTTTGCACTGGCCCTGGCAGCTGCGAAGGTACATACATAACATCCCCTGCCCAGACACCACCCTAGAAGGGTTGCATTCATTGATGCATGGAAGAAATAAAGAACTCTTGTAGTAAGAAAGTGGCCCAAAGAAAAGAAGGAAGTAGAAATTCCTATAAATATCCAAGTGCCTCCAGTGCCCACGCATGCTGGGCTGGGATCCAAAGTAACTGTTTTGGGGTGATAAGAATCCATATTAGGCACCTGAACAAGGGAGAGGAATACCAACACTCATACTAAGATGTTAGTAAGACTGTGACCAAAACCCAACACCCTGGAGTGATCTAATATCCACGCTGGGGTGACTAAAATGTGAGAATGTGAATTTTTGCCATTCAGAGGGACTAAAAGGAGACACAGGAATGGAAGTGAAAGTCGGTTTTAGAAGCATGTTCCCAAGAGATACAGATCTTATTTCCTTCCTGCTATTAAAGGAAGGGGGACTTTGATATGTACTGGACTACATAAGGGCGGAGAGCAACACCACCATTTATTCAAATCCAACAACTTTGCCTTTTTTTTTTTTTTTTTTAATTCAGTGGTTCAGGGACATTACTGCAATCTCCATCTAACAGCTGCAGCCTGTGACATATTGCATTTACGTCCCCACTCAGAAGGCATCTGAACACAATAACTTCTCATAGGCTACCAACTTGGACTGCTACCAAAACCCAAGGGTTTTGTATAGCTTGTAACCCAAATTAGCTAACTTAAAACTTTCAGAGAGGGAACAAAAGTAAAGCTGGTTGAGAGAGATTTGCCACACTGCGGTTTTTTGGGGGGAGGTTGTTTTTGTTTTGAAATAGAGATATTGTGTGACTCCCCTTGAAATGGGGAAGAACAACTCAGTCACTCCTCTGGAAGATCAGATACCTGTTTGTCAGTGGGAGGAATAGTTTCTCCTGCCATCCTGAGCCTCCCACACTCACTAATAGTATAAGTTAAAAAGATGGAGGCACAGTGAAAAAGCCAAATCCTCTTCATATGTCATTTGTGACACTGAAAAAGCAATGAAAAAAATACAAAAAAATCCAGACTCAACATGATTATGATATTGTGGGCAATCTCTGCAGATTTAAATCTCAAGCTTTGCTAAAACTGCAATCTTATTGCTTTGGTACTGAGACATCTCAGCACAGCTAAGCTGGACATGCAAGAGGTGGCATTAGTTCAGACATGACACTGAATTGTCCTGCTGACACCTCAGGAATGACCCAGCTTTGCAAGCACTGAAGAGCATTTTAAAGATCCTGAGTATTTCCATATGTACACAGTGCTATTTGGGAAATAAAACCACCTAAAAGCCAGGTATGATACTCAGCAGCCTCTAGGAGAGCTGTTTATACACCAGTAATCTTCTTGATTCCAAAGTATGTTCTGTCCTACACTCAACTCATTTCACTAATATAGGAGGCTTGTAAATCATCCTCTGTGTCTGCTGCAAATTATAAAATCTGAAACACCTTTTCTTTCACAAACTTGTGATGCTCCTGTCTATGACTCAGAGAAAAGTAGTACACTCTTCAGGAAAGATAGACTTGCCAGAAGCAAGAATTTCCACAGCCTTTACTAATTCTGTACAATTTTTCACAGGCTGTATTGAAATAAAGATTGCAATACCTTCATCACACTACCCTGGGACAACTTTGGTCAGTATCTCATGTTTCATCCTTCTGAATTCTGAAACCCAGTGGGCCTCTTGTTACCTTTTTCATCTAATTCTCTTTCTTTCTTCCTTAGTTTTCAAGCTTAATGGCAGGGAGCTTCACCACTCCCCGTATTAACTCTTCTTCTATTTATGTCAGAATCAAAGAGCCCTTTGCTAAATCAGTGAGCAAAGGAGGTGAAAGAATTAAGAGAGAGACAAAGGTGGCTGCTAAGATGGTGCCTGTCCCAGTGACAGAAGAATCAATAAAAATTATTTTTTAGGCATCATTCTTGACTCAGGGTCTCAAATAAAGGTAGTCAGCTCCACAAGTGTCCTAAATTCTGAAGAAGAGGATAAGAAAAAAGCACTTTGAACTTCTGCCCAAGGCCCTACCTATAGATTTTTCTTGACCTACAGGGAGCATTTAGCCTTGCTCTGACCTAAACAATGCAGACGTGCTGAAGGACTCACAGCAATATCTATGTGTGCAGAAATTCTTCCTCTTTCCTTATTTTAACATGAACTTCTCAAATCATTGATTTAATTCAGAGCAAAAACCAGGGTAGGACAAGATGCCTGGCAGGAAAAATAATCCACACCTTTACCTTTGGTTCACCTGCCACAGCATCAAGCAAGCAACTCACTGCAACTCAAAGCTGCTAAAACACCATATTGAACCACTCAATTCCATGGAGTTACCACTTTCCAAGTGACCTCTCCGTAAGAGCACAAGGGTTATTCAAGATTCTTCTGAAAACTCCCTTCTGTGTCTGTAACCATGCTGTAGAGAAAAACAGATTTCAGGGAGAAAACTTTGATTCTACACCAGCAAAGAAACTACTGCCAGAGTCTAATCTTGCTGCCTTCTGAACACTGCAACACATTGTTTTGCTTCACCTTCTCTTAGGAGTGGCTGTAGGTACCAATACTAGGTGCATCTAGAGTCACAAGACATTTCTCAATCAACAGCCAACAACAAATTTAAGCAGATGCTACTTATTAACAGAAAAGTCCACATGAATTGATTTCCACCCACTCAAGTTCACAGAAGACGACATTTTTGTTCACCCTCTATTAGACGTTTCCTGTACTAAAATATTTTTTGCTTTGGAAATCCTGCCACTGCAAGTCTTTGATGCATACATTGAGGATTACCACAAGGAACTTATCAGAAGAACATAGAAAGATTACATGGTCCTAGTTGTTCCAATCTCATTAACTGGGCAAGCAGGCAACTGCTTGAAACAAACTGTAGAACATAAGGAAATGTTCTTCTCCCAAAAAGGCTGCTCAGCAGAATGTCCACTGTAACACAAACGCAGGTGACACTCGTGCTGTGACACACAGGCAAGTATTCAACAAAGAATTGGGGCATCTAGAAGTGTAAGCCTCAAGTCTCTCTTTCCTCCTCACTCAACCACTGTTCAATTCTCTCAAACAACATGAGCTGATGTCTACAGTCCTGTTATCAAAGACAGCAAGATATTGTTCAGCTTCATATGGAATATTTTATTTAGATCAATTATACTGTTATCTTGATAGCTACTATGAGAAAAAATTGGACAATGGGTATTTTGCTAAAACTGTAGTAATTAGTCAAAGACCAACAATTTTTTACTACCCATGCCTTCCTAGGCTCTTACCAGAGAATAAATGTCTTGTTCACATGGTGAAAAACATGCAGCAGCAATCAAACACAGCCAGGGCAGCTGCTAATAATTGTCATGTAGAGTCTGTAGAAAAGAGTCCTCGAAAACTAATCCATCAGCCTTTGTGCTCCTCTTTGCCTGTGACATTCCTCAAAATGTCACACACTGTGTACCTCACTTTTAATAAATGTGTGAAAATAAAAGAGAATCTGTAGATAGGAACAACTTTCTTATTAAGCCAGTTTCACAGTAATAATTTATTTACTAGAAAATCTATTCAGCATGTACACACAAAGAGATGAAAAATGACTGTTGAATAACTGACTAATTGGAAAACACAGATGTCTGCTTAAGCAGAGTCCAGTAGCCTCCAAGTTCACACTGTGTTTTGAAGATCATGTCCCATGCCAAGTGACCAGCATGTGGATTTAAATTCCATGAAGCAAACAATATCTGGTTTTGGATACCAAACCAGTTGTTCAATCCTTTTCCTATTAGCCATCACCTACAATGAACTACTCAGGATGGATCATGAAATGAGGGGGAGGCTAAAGTTCAGCTTCTCTGGAACACTTACACTGTAATAAAATTCTACCAAAACCTAGTATTCTCGGTTCAGATGAAGGAAACAAACCATGTGTTAAGCAAACAAAAGGCTGTATCTAATCCTTTCCTGACGACAACACAGCCCACAGCTAATAGAGAAGCACAGCAGGAATACATGAACTACTGCAAAGCAGGGAAATGCCAGAATTACTACCTGCCATGTATCAGGTATAGCCTGTATGCCCCTTTTTAAAGCAAGGGTACTTATGTTGTACTAGGAAGCATGATGGAAATCTGTGTGCAGTGAGACAGCCTGATACCATACAGATACATCAGTTGTGCTTATTCCCACATCAACCAAGCTCTGCAGCTCAAGTGTTGAATTAAAACAGCTCTCCCACCATCACAGGGGCCCAGTAGCACTGTAGCAAGTCTGAACCCAGCACAGACGCAAGTTGGAAACTCCTCTACTGAGCTGCCCCTGCAAAGACAGTGTATAGGATTAGTTATAGATGTACTTGTAACCTTAGAGTGCTCCTGTAACTTCCCTGTTTCTAAGCAACCAGTCCAACTCAAACAAGCTGCCTCCAGTAACTTTGGCCAGGACAGAGAGGAGATGCCTGAGCCCCTTTTTCTCTCCATCTCAACAAGTTTCAACGAGTAGGTTTAACAAGTTTGTCTAATCCTTTTTCCCTTCCTTTCACCTGAAAGCAGCTGCAGGCCAGGTTGCTTTGAAATTCATACCCTAAATATGTAGCTTGACGCCTTTCCTTGAGATCTGGCAGTGAAAAATCCAGAGTGAGTTGAGGGGGAATTATCACAACTCTCCAAAATGCCGGTAATGTTCCTCTTTCAAGCCCTAAGCTCTTCAATTTTAATAAAGTCCTTATTTCAAAGGATTTTTTTTATTTAACACTGCAGTGTGAGAAGTACAGATCCATCAATATCACAGTTTCACTGGAGAAGCTTCCCTGAAGTCAGATACATGAAGTTTGGCCAAATTAATTTACAGAAACTTACCATCCCCTTTCCTTTCTAGTGCATCACTTCCTTCATGTACAAAACCAACAGAATACCCTGGACAGCCCCTCTCTGCTTTGTAGATGCCATAAAATTCTCTCACAAACACTGCACATACCACAGTGAATCACATCTTAGTCCATCTATTCTGGAGAAAAATACTAAATCCATCTCAATAGTAACAACTTAAAATACCAAAATACCTTAAGTTTTGTACCTTTCAAACCTCAAATTTCAGCTCAGCACACTTACTGCAAGGAAGAAATCTAGGTTTAGTCTATCTTCCCACAGCTAATTGCGGGGTTGTCGGATGAAATGAGGCAAGGAACAACATACTTCCCATGAAATCCCACTAGAAACTAAGAATTTGCCCTTGTAAACATAGACAATCTATACGTTGGCATTGACACGGCTGGGATGAATGGGAACTACTCATTCCAAAAAATACATGCTAACACATGACTACAGTCTGAGTCAAACTACATCTTATTTTGATAGAGTACAAGATGTACCTACTCCCACTTGCTGTTTGATGGTGATTATGATGCCACAACTCAGAAGGAAAAAGCAAACATACCAAGCTTATCGGTTTATGCAAGTCAGTGTCCAATGTCACATTACAAACCCAGCTCTTCTGGTGCTTTTAACAAGACACACTAAACCTGAACTCAGGCAGCTAAGGAGCTGGCTTGCACTCTGTCTGCTGTCATGAGAGTATGAAGAAGAAGCAAGCAAAAATTATCAGACCCAAGGCCCAGATATTATAACTCCAAGCCTAGGGATGATCTCTCATGAAATCAGCCAGGTGTGTAGGTAATTTACACTAGAATACAATGAAACAAAGGAGGCCGCACCTCAAACACCGTGTTCAGTCTCAGGCCTCTCACTACAAGACAGATATTGAGGTGCTGGAGCACCAAGAGCTGTCCAAAGAGCAATGGGGGTCTGAAGCCCAAGTCTTAGGAGGAGTGGCTGAGGGAACCGGGGTTGTTTAGACTGGAAAAAAGGAGGCTCAGGGGGAATCTTATTGTTCTTTACAACTACCTGAAAGGAGGTTGTAGCAAGGGGCGAGTTGGTCTCTCTCCCAGGCAACAAGCAACAGGATGAGAGGAAATGGCCTTTAGGTTGTGCCAGGGGAGATTTAGATTGGATATTATGAAACACTTCTTCACTGAAAGAGCGGTCAGGCATTGGAACAGGCTGTCCAGGGAAGCACTGGAATCACCACCACAGAAGGCATTTAAAAGGCATGTCGATGTGGCACTTGGATACATGGTTGAGGGTGGATTTGTCTATGCTGGGCTAGCAGTTGGACTCAATGATCTTAAAGGTCTTTTTCAACATAAATGATTCTACAATTCCATGATACTCATTTATTAACAGAATAAATCCAGCCTTTTATGTTCAAAACATGAAAATCAGTGATCTGTGAGCTGAAATTGCTATTTAGTTAAAGACAAATTTTTTAGCATCTTTACTTCCAATCCTTACACCAAATCCAAGCTATCTTACACCAAAGGTTGTGTCTCCAAATACCCAGCACACCTCCTCCACCAAAGGGCACTGGGATCCTGCTTCAGTTCTTCACTCTTGTGCCACTCTTCCTCTGCTACAGAACACTTTCAGCTGTCTGCAGCAAACCCCAGTATTTAAATGGACAGCAATGACATCTAGTGGCTTGTTAAGAATTTGCCTTTCTAAATTCCCAGCCTGAGCATTCATTTTTAGAAAGGAAACAGAATCCACCGCTTTCAGTATTTCACTTAGCTGCTGCCAACTACAGGAAGTGCACCTGAAATTCTCTACAAACTCTTTCAAAACACACACTCACCACTGTCTCCCACAGCTCATTTCCCCCCATCCCTTGCTCAAAGCCTAGGAGAGGTCATGTAGTAGACACAAGTTTGTTTTCGGCCTTGCCTGCACAACTGAATTTCTACAGTGTAGATGTAGCTACAGATACTTGCTCTGAGTACACAGGGCTGGGGCTCCCACGCACCCTTTTGGTGATGCTGGTGTTCAGCTGCATTAGGCTAAGTGGCAGGAGTTACTCACACAGACAAGGACAAGACCCAAGGCCACATCATTTTTAACAGCTGGTACAGTTCATTCATAGCCTAAAATACACACAAATGCCTGCAAGTTCTAAAATGTAACTGTGCTTAAATTACAAGGAGAAAAGATAACAACGCTATTCGGAATGCAAGGAGGAAGAGATCTTGCAGATTAGATTTATAGGAGAACAGTAGTTCTCCTAGTTCAGTAGATTTATAGGAGAAGCAGTTCACTTCCCTCCACCATCACAAACCCACCCATCCCCTAAGATAAAATAAACCCTTACCTTTTTCACTGAGTGACATTGCAAAAGTCAAGAAGCACAGCTAAGTGGCTACTGAAACTTTTGAAGCATGTGACAATGTAAAGAAAGTTCAAAAGATACCTTTATGTACCTTTTTGTATTACTGGCACTAGTAATTTAATTACTGCTGCAGTCTTTGCCAGCACTAACACTCTCTATAAACTTGACAACAAATCACTTAAATGATTTTTCAGTTAAGAATGGTGAGAAAGAATGAGCTGTATGGTACATGAATCTGGTGCATATGCCTACAGCACTCAGAGAATATTGCATACTAGTCATTAAAAAAATACCTAGTTCTAGATATCCTAACTGAGACCTATTAATACCCATGACATGGAATCAGAGGTGCCTTTCCCCACCACGCCATTTCAGGCAAAGACTACAGGGCTTTTATTTACTTTCTATGACTCACTTCCCACAGTTTCTTCCAGTATTATGGACAAGCAGATCACACTGAAATGGTCTATTTAGTGATGCGACTTCTATAGCACAAACAGGAAAAGAATGGAGGACTAGAGTCATTCTAATATACCAGGAAAGCATCCTGTAAAAGTCCAAAAGAGATGGAACAAGTATTAAGAACATCTCAAAATAATCTGAAATTATCCCTGCATCAGAATGAGTTGATACTTATCTGCTAAAGGGCAGAAAAACAGCCACTTACCTTTGACCAGAAACTGGTTTGGGTGGGAGGCTACTGTTGGTTTGTAACGACATGTACAACCTTAAGTATCACACTGCTTATAGGAAAAGATGATGATTCACAGGAGTGGCCAGTTATAACAGGTTTAATGGTAAATTTCAAAAGACATCACATTTAGTTTTCATCACAAATTCTTCTGCCAGACCCACCAACTTATTCAAAGCAAAAGGCTGTGCAGAGCCGAAGAAAACTATAGCATGTGGGTTTTCTAAACTACCACTTAAGGGAACCATTGAAACAGTGCTTTCTGACAAGCCAACAAACATACACCACCAGCTGGTAAATGAGACTGCCTATCCCATGGATCCATCAAAGAAAAGAGGATCTTGAAACCTCAGGTCTTCCTACTTTCATATCTGTTTTTTATTAGTTGTGTCATTTTACACAGATAAAATTCATTCATTCATTCCAGGCTGATGCTCCCAACAAAAGCACAGATGTTCTTCTGAAGTTCTGAACACAGAATTCTTAGGTCAGATCCTTGAGGGAACCAATACATATCCTCCTACAATAACATGAAGACCCATTCCTACAACCCTACAAACAGGGTAAGTGGTTAGGAGATTGAGAGAGGTATTCAAGACAAGCACACATATTCATGTGAAAGAACTGAGGTGGTCTTTCAGAAGACAGTATTTTCTATTGCCTTAATTACAAGAATTGTAATTTGTCTTTTAGAACATCCAATTCTTTTGTCAATTACTACCTTTGTGATTCAATACCAAACAACAAAACTTAATTAAGATTTTATTTTCTTAAAACAAACCAAGGAACCCTTGCTAAACTGCTAACAATTTTTTTTTCTTCTCTCACTCACAATGTAGTGATTGCTACCTTCTGGGAAAAATTTTCCAGTTTGGCGCAATAGATACAAACATTGACTTGCAGCCATCTCCAAAAAGTGGAAGGCAAAAGACTTTTTAGGCACAAGGTACTAGCTTCAAAGGGCAAAGCAAATTTCACACCAACAGAACTTTTCTGGAGACTACCCTTGAGCAAACCTCTGACTAGATCTTGAGTCTAATGCTCAGCAAGTGCAAGCTTGAAGAGAACCACAAGAAGACATACAAACAGACTGTGCTCCTGCTCGCACAGTATCAGCTGAAACCTTACCACTGCATCTATCAGTTTTGGTTTGGGGTGAAGACAAAACCAAGACCCACTATGCAAAGGCAGCAATAGTAGAAATAGGATGAAGGAGGAATGAAAGGGTGAACAGGCATTTGGAGAAACAGTACCTACAGAAAACCCAAATGTGTGTGGTCTTGTGCATAAAGCTTGTGAGAAAGAGAATTATACATCTTGAATTGCAGGCAAATTACTTTAGTGTATTACGAGACACTCCTGCTTGAAAATTACACACATTCTTGTTTCACATTGTGTAGAAACATGTATTTGTGTAGCATGATGTTTACAAAATATAAATATGTAAGAGCTTCTGTCCTTTCATGTTCTTTCTATGTATGTGGTTGTAGACTCTCAACAAAAAGGAAACACAGGGCAATTCTAGCTTTGAAAGTGATGAATAAAGACTACACTGCTTAGTGGCCTTCACTACCTTTCTCCTTCAGCTTGTCTTCACCAAAACAAGTACCACACAACAGGTCAGACAAATCACAGGCTGTTCCCAATTCCTTCTGTAAAACAAGGCACTCCATTTAGCTTCACACTGAGAACCTCGCAAGAACTGCAAGCAGAAACATCTGCTAAATATATTCCAGTAGGTTAGCTCTAAATATTGTTAAAGTTCTTAGACAGCCATAGCCATATCTCCCCATTTCTCAAGACCAGTTCTCCCTAACCTTGGTAAAAAGACCACACTACCCTTAGTTTAGAGTTGCACAGAAGTCACTGTGTTCCTGCTCCTGGAGGTTATATTCCTACCATAGAAGCTTCACCATTTGTTTGACAGTTGAAGATTTGGCAAACTACAGCCAGCTTTGCATCTCCTCTTCATACTTTTGGGGATCAATAAAAGGCTTGTCAATGGACCGGATCATCAGCTCACCACAGTACACACATTCAGCTGCCACAATATCATCAATGTCGGCTTTGATCTGTTCCCGGCTCTGCTGCCCCTTCCCTAAGCTAATGGTGTCTGCATCCTTGGGACGATGGTGGCTCTTGGATGGCTGACTGGTAGCTGCCAGCTTCTTCTGAAGATCTTCAAGTTTTGCCTGCTTATAGGCAGGAAGGTTTGGGAAAACTGCTTGGAGGAGACAGTCATAGTGAAACATGTGACCGCACAGGAAAAGGTAAAAAGGGCGGTTTAGAAGTGGAAAGTCACAAGCAGCACATTTCTCCTGAGGCTCCACAGAGCCATACTTATTTCTCATTTCCTGGATGTCCTCTCGAATCCTCTTGGCACTCTGTGTGGCTTCCTCCATCTCCCTTTTCAGTTCCTCAATGTGCTTGTTGTAATCCTCCAGGGAGTTACAGATTGCCTCCTTGAAGTGGTCAATAGTGACAAAGTCTGGAAAGAATGGCAGCACATCTTCAATCTTCAGCAGAGCACAGCTGGAGAGGCAGGCCATTGCCTTCTTGACATCCTTCTCTTCCTGAACAACATGGCGAGCGATCTTCAACCACAGCTTCTTCCGGAGTTCCTCATCATCTTCAGGAAGATCTGCACAGGACTTGGCAAGGTCAACATCCACCTAGAAGTTGGACAGACAAGGAAACAGAGTTAAGCTTCCCTCTTTGTTTATCCACCATTCAACTTAAAAGCCTGCTGTTCATTTTAAGAGGCATTTAGAAAACTTCTATTGCTATCTCACTGCCCAGGATTGCACTACTGGCCTGCTCCTTGTTTCCATGTCAAACACCTTCCTTTTCACCAGTACTCCTCACTGGATATTAGCTTGCTACCCAACAGAGAACAAAGGCCAGCACAGAAAGGGCAAATTCACGTTACACTATCTTTGCTGAACACACATTTCAGCAAAGGCATAACAATTCCAACAGGAAAAAAATCCAGCATCTCCCTGAAGGTCAGGCTAAGCTGACAAAGGCTTCTGTGATAATTACCAAAGCTAGGAATAGGAAGTAATTAGAATCCTTATCAACAGCTATATAAATCTTGCATAAATGCAAATATGTTAAAGGTATTTTATGTCAGAGACTGTGTTGAGGCAGACAGTACTCCTCCTTGAACTTTCCATACCCCCACCCTCAGTTAATGGCTTTTAAGTCAGCTGCCTACTTGAAACAGTTGTGAAAGCACAGAAAATGTTAATAGTCTTTCTTCCAAGCCTAAGTTGCACAGCTTTGATACCAGTGAGTCTGTCCAGTTCCTCCCAATGCTCTGCTGTTCAATGCAACTTGAACAAGCTAGATTCCTGTGTATCACAACATGCACAGACACACACACACCTGTAAGGCAAGATCCACAGCCTCTTCATATAATTCCATCACTTTGTAAACGTGGACACATGCACGGTGGTGCCCGTGCTCCGCACACAGGCGCAGTGCATACTTCAGGTCGTAGTGGATCCTGTTTGGGTTGGTTCCTGCTTGCTCCAGGTACGATAGCAGTGAGTCTGGCCGACACAAAGCATAGAGAGACAACAGGTAGTTGTGAATGGCTTGCTGGGTTTCCTCCAACTGGTAGACACAAAACTCCATATATCTAATGGCTTCGTTGATCTGCTGGGTGCTGGCACTCTGGCTGTAGTTAACAAGGGCTGGAATGAGGTTCCTGGCATCCAGTCTAGAGCCCATAGAAATCCAAGCATCAACTACCTTCTTGGGAATATGTTGGATGAGAACCGGAGAGAACTTGTAGAAGAGTTTCTCATCTCTGTGCCTGGACAGCACATTTAGAGCCTCATCGTACTCATCATGCTGGCAGTGGTGAGCTACCACACGCTCGTAATCCTGCATGATGACTGCAAAGTAGACCATGTGCTCTGTGTCGCCATGGCTTGCCAACAGCTCATAAATAGATGCCCGGTTATTAAAAAGACAGTCTTTGTTTTTAGGGCTGCTCAGGAAAGTGCGGAACTTTTCCCGTGTATCCAAATAGAGACTTCGCTGTGAGGGATCTCCTTGCAATATACCCAGCCAGTTCAGGTACAGCTCTGTCAACCACGTGGTCAGCAGAGTGGTCTGTGTCTTCTCCGAAGGCTTAAGGTTACTTAGCTTCTTAATCAGAAACTCCATCAGGGCCTCTTCCTGCTTGGCTTCAATGAACTTCAGAGCAATTTCCTCGAAGTAGTTCTGGGTCAGTGCATAACATTTGGCACTGTCCAGATACCTCTTGTTTTGGAAGCAGTGCTCTGCCTCCTTGGCCAACACAATGTCAAGACACTCTGGACGGTCCTTACAATACTCTTTTGCTAAATCAAATTTGTTCATATTCATATACATCTTCCACACATCTCTAGATTCCCGCTGGACATGGTAGCGAAAAACTACTTTCTCAGTGTGGATCCATATCTGCTGGACTGTGGGATCTTTAATCATGCGTGTCAGCGAGCCAAACTTCTCCAGGAACAGATCCTGAAAAACAACCTGTCCATTCAGAGTGCAGACAGCCTTCACCCGGTCAGACAGAAGCAATAGGAAGTGGAACTGGGTAAGTACAATGGATATTGGTTTGTTCACAGTTATGTCAATATCAGGAGGATAAACCCAGACCCGTTCATCACTGAGAATTGAATCAGGACGACTATAATCCAATGTACCATATAAAACACCATTTCCCATCATCCAGGCAAAGGAGCGTGGGTTGGAACGCAGTTTTGGAGTGTAAAAGGCTATTTCACTGAAACCCAAGTTGGCTGGAAACTCACGAAAGCTGGGCAGATGGTCAGCATGCACTGCAAATATGGAGCTGAAGCCCTGCTGCTCTGTCCCTTCAGGCACTTTGCCAACAAACTGAAAGAGTCTCTTCCTAGTGGTGGCTATAATAAAAAATTTCCCTTCTATCCCTCGTTCAATTTCCAAGCAGCAGACTGGGGCAGGTCCAGATTCCTCCTCCAGAGTGTAGACCTGTCGGAAGTACTGGTCAGGGTTAGTGCTAAAGAGGCTTCCTTCGCTGACAGAAATTTCAGCCTCATAGATCTGCCCCTGGGATGTCCCCACCAGGATAGGCCCTGTGTTGGTTTCTGAACCAAGAAATTTGTTCCAGCCCACACTTTCAATCAAGTGTCCTTTCCAGCGGGAGAGTGCTCGCACTTTCTGAACACTTCTGTTCAGGTAAAGACATTCGCTGGTGTTCAGAGCAATCAGGAGATGAGAGCCTGCCAAAGGAGAGGGGTATGGGAGGGAGAAGGAGAAAACAAATCAGGACTGTGCCTAAGCAAGCCAAATTCCTGAAGCTTCTAATCCTAACATTTCGTAAGTTCCAATATCAACATACTTAATCCAAGACTTTCCCAGGCATTTATGGGAATGTGGGGGATTTCCATGCTGGATCAGAACAGTAGTCCATATGTTGCAACATTAAATAACTGGTACCAGATGCTTTACCAAGAAGGTATTCTGTTTCAATAAATGTTCTAAGGATAAACACTTCCCAGAGCTCCCTCCTATCCCTGGCAGTTGGTGAGAGATACGAACATCTCTTCCCAAACTTCTGTTTAGTTGTTTAAAAATCAGTCTAGGCTACAGTGGACTGCAGATGTTTTATGGCCCATTTTAAATATTCTTAGAAACCATACAGCAGAGCATGACTGCAAACATTTCCTTTGATTGGTTTTAGCAGCCTTGCTCAGAATTTAGCAGCCTAATTGCATGTGTTCATTTCAGAGTTCGAAAACACAACAGAGGCACAACAAACCCATGCTTTACTAATAGCAAAAGGGCAAACCAGCAGGCAGGAGCCTGGGGAAACAGAGTCCGGCTCATGGAAGATTGATCTGTTCGCCTTATGTACAAAACAAGAAAGAGAACTCCTTCACCAGCACTTGTTCTGCTCTGTCCACTGTCTGTAAACACCCATGACCCACTGCCTTACCTGTGTGGTCCAAAAACATCTTGTAGACTTTGGCTTCATCTTTACGTCCCAGCTCTACCTGATTAGGTTCATCTGGCTTCCCAAGATCAATCCTGCAAACAGAAACCATGAAAGCATGCTGCCAACAAAAGTTCACATATAAGTAACTCCTCACTTGTTTTCCGTATTGAGCTCATGGCTTTTTATCCAGTTTGCAAATTTAAGTTCTCTAACATCTCAAGGAAAAAGAAGGCGGCAGGGGAAAAACAATTACTTCAGGATTCTGGCAGCATTACCTGAGCAGAGTGTCTTTCCCAAGGCTCATACAGAGCTGGTTAGAGGAGACGACTAAGCTGTTAATTTTCTCTGGAGGAGCAAAATCAATCCTCTGCTTGTTAAATATTGGTGTTTCCTTCTCCAGTCGTGCATTGACATATCCTGAAGAAAGAACATGAACACTTAGAAACTAAACAAGACAAAACCCTACAAACAACAACCCAAAACTCATAAAAATCCACCCTAAAAGACTAAAAGGATTGTGGGTGCTGCTCCAAGTTTTACTAAGAAGGAAGTGTGCATCATGGACCAGGAACACAGAGAAAAAAACCCTCTAATTCCAGGCCTAGTGGTGTTGAAAAAGACAATGTAGTAGTGGAAAGTTGCCTGCTACTAGTAGTCTAATCCTTTAATTGTCTATTCCACCAATGCTTTCTCCTTGCCTGTGTCTCACCTCTAGACTAGATGCAGGATCCTTAAAATGCACTTTTTGCAGAAGAAAGATGCACATACAGGAAGAGACAAAGCAACCACAACCTGAATAGGCAGCCTTTTGCTCAGCATGCGATTTTTTCTTACACATTGATCCAAATGTTAAACACTACTCATTTATACAAGCGTGCATTCTTTTATTTTCAGTTAAGTGGAAATTATGTTCTTTTCAGATTAGGGAGCTGCAATGCCACAGTTTAAATTTACTGGTATGAACTGCAGCTCAAAAATGTCCAAAAAGCTCTCAAAGTGCAGATTCACATCATATCACAACTAACCAGTACAAACATACATACATACCAATATATATATATAAGGGAAGGATTACTCTGAAAAACGTTCATGTTATGAGATCAAGTGACATTCATCTAATCTCAAATTTTTTTCAGACTGTCACCTGGCAAAGCAAGGCTGACTCAGCAAGGAAACTTAAATGCAGGAAGGGAACAAATAGCATCTATACAGAGGTAAGGGTTTAGAGTTAAGGCTAAGCTGTTTAATGGTTTAATTCAGTCATAGTTAAAGCCAAAGTATTGGATTTCAGCATTCTGGACTCTTTAGACCTGTATCCATTATGTTTATAACACCCATAGGATCATCAGCAATCACATCAAGATTTTAGCTGTTGTCCCTAATAGGAGAAGGATGAGCTTCCTCTGCCTCATCTTGTCCTCAGTGTCCCTCTTCTATATCAGCAAGATTCTACTGCAGCATTTCCCACCCTGATTTCTGGGCAAAGCTACATATTTCCTCAGACCTTTTAATCTGTCCAAAGATCTAAGATCACCAGTATGGTCAAGTCTAGTGGCCCAAAGTAGGCTTTTCAAAGTTGGAGCTACAGTACTTGAAGTTCATAATGCAACAGGACTTTAAGTTGGATACAGAGCCACTGCTTGCTGATCTACAACTTTGAGAACCAGTATCTGCAGTTTAACAAGCACAGGGAACAACTCCCTGAAACTGGAGAATGAGTTCCAACATCTTCCAAAATTGCAAACCTAACCTTAAGGACTCCTTTAAGGAAGTTAACTATTGTATCTTTTTACAAAATAAATTTACTTACACTTCAGATTGCTCACAACTTTTACCAACCTAAATTTTATTAAAAATCGCCTCTGTGGCCTGATTTAAGAATAACTGAAATCCTGATTAGGCTGTGCCTTTGCAATTAAGCAGTTTCCCAAACTTCCTCTGCCAATATCAACTGTCAGCAAGCAGGCAGATTTCTCAACTCTAAGACAGCCATGACTGAGGACAATGTCACAGCAATCAAGAAGAAAAGCTAAGTCCTTGAAAATTTATTTTCAGTGACACAACTTGTCCCAACACTATTCTGCACAACACCTATTCAGGCCACTTACTCGTTAACATTACACAGTGAAAATCCATCTATGTTAAAACAAAAAAGAGGAACATACCTACTTCAGTAGCTAGACTCAGAGTAACTCTATCAGTGTATTTATACTCCATTATATACACAGCATGACAGAATTTATCAACTCTTAACATATATATGAACCTCACAACCTGATTTCCCCAAAGCTTATCAGCGGGCAACACTATACAAGGAAAAAAAAACTTGGAAGAATGTGTCTATGTATTTCCAAACCTGTAACTCAAAAACACCAGCTCTGCAGAGCAGCTGGTACTACCATGACAATACCAGTTGGAACAGAATTCTCTCATAACCTACATTTCCCTGCCACACTCAAAAAATATTGAGAGGCAACATCTGGTAGAAAATGGTTATTGAACCTAATAAAGTTTGAATTTATAATAATGGAATAAATTTCTCTGACATGAAAGAAAAAACGGAGTGGTCATTACACCATTACTTTACACTGATGGAACACCTCCCTGAGCAGCACAGTATACCAAAGCCTCACGTCCCTCGACAGAAAAGTGCAGTAGTGTTACAGACTTCTTTGTTGGTCATCTTACATTCGTGCAAAGGAGCCACTCTAAAGAAACGAAGTCTTTGGTAAACTGTGCCTGGGTTAGGACAAGAACTCGGTGCAGGAACAGCTGTGCACACATCCATGACACGGTAAAGCATGGCTTCCTCAGAGAGGAACAGAAAAAAGAAGCAAAGTGACGAGCTGTTCCCAACCCGCTACCACAGCTCTGAGCTGCACAGAGCTGAGGTGTGGCTGATTTTAACTTGTGACCACACTGGCACAAGCGCCTTTGCTCCGCGCAGCACCTCAGGCCAGAGCCTCCCACACATAAACAACGTCGCAGTTTCGCTGGGCTGACCCCCATCAGCACTCTGCCGAGCCAGGAATCAAGTGCTCCCTGTCTCTAAACACTTCCCACAGCAAGCCGTGGAAAAAACCAGCCGCGGCCGTGTCACACACACGGTGACACACCTCTTCCAGGCGGCACAGCACCCGGCGCCGCGGCCTCGCCTCCCCCTCTCCGCGGGAACGCCGCACACGGGAGGCCCCGGCGCACACGTACCGGAGTGCGGGATGCCCACGCTGGCGCGGCTCTGCTGCACGGACACGGAGCGGTGCAGGGAGTCCTCGTACTCGTCCAGGATGGACGCCATGGCCCGGCGCGGCCCGAGCGCGGCGCGCTCAGCTGACCCGCCTCACGTGCGCATGCGCGGGCGGGGCGGTGGCAGCGCCGCGCCCTCCCGGCAATGGCGCCGCAGCCGGGGCGGCCCGGGAGTGTGCTGCTCCGGGCTCCTGCGCTCGCCGCTCCCGCCTCTGCCGCTCCGGGTTCCTGCGCCCGCCGCTCCCCGCTGTGCCCGCTCCGGGTTCCTGTGCCCGCTCCGGGTTCCTGCGCCCGCCGCTCCCGGCTCTGCCCGCTGCTCCTCTCTGTGCCCGCCGCTCCCCGCTGTGCCCGCTCCGGGTTCCTGTGCCCGCCGCTCCCGCCTCTGCCCGCTGCTCCTCTCTGTGCCCGCCGCTCCCCTCTGTGCCCGCTCCGGGTTCCTGCGCCCGCCGCTCCCCTCTGTGCCCGCTCCGGGTTCCTGCGCCCGCCGCTCCCGCCTCTGCCCGCTGCTCCTCTCTGTGCCCGCCGCTCCCGCCTCTGCCCGCTCCGGGTTCCTGCGCCCGCCGCTCCCGCCTCTGCCCGCTGCTCCTCTCTGTGCCCGCTGCTCCCGGCTCTGCCCGCTGCTCCTCTCTGTGCCCGCCGCTCCCCGCTGTGCCCGCTCCGGGTTCCTGCGCCCGCCGCTCCCGCCTCTGCCCGCTGCTCCCGGCTGTGCCCGCTCCGGGTTCCTGTGCCCGCTCCGGGTTCCTGCGCCCGCCGCTCCCGGCTCTGCCCGCTGCTCCTCTCTGTGCCCGCCGCTCCCCGCTGTGCCCGCTCCGGGTTCCTGTGCCCGCCGCTCCCCCGGAGGCGGCCGGCCTGTGTCCCTGCTGCCAGGCCTCGGGGTCCGCGCGGTGGCCGCCGCTTCGGCTCGCTGCTCTGGATACCGAAAGGCTTGTTTTGAAATAAGAAAGGATCCACTCGAATAAACAGCATTTTTTGTATGCCAGTAATAACCCGAAGCTCTTGTAGGTGGGTTGTACGCTCTGGTTTTGTTGCCGAATATAACGAGATAGAGCCATGCCAAACATCAAAACTTGGATTTGCCACCAAAGAGGGCTAAAAAGAGGTAGGGTACCATCCCACACGACCACTAGAGACCCCTTCCCTAATACATGAGCATGTGTATTAAGACCTACACAATTAATTAGCATACGTATAAGCATTATTAGCATACTTGGAAATAGGTGTAAACTTCTTGGAATATAAATACATATTCATATAATGAACTGTATATAAGTAATTGACACTGTCCTGTTGTGTGCAGCTACATGCGCTAGAAATCACCTCATTAATGCAGCAGTGTGCCTTACTAGAATCAGTCCTGATTGCCACTGCAATTCTACTGACTGCAACTAGGAATTGTCTGGTTTAAAACACTCGATTAAAACTCCTGTGTTGCAGCTCTTGTGTAGCATTGGGTGGCAACATCTTGGCTTTATCACTAGAACGATCATTGAGGCACAGCATAAGGGAATCCAGCACAAGGCTGTCCTTGAACTATACTAGACTTGCTCTGCAAGTTTATCCCAGGTTTCTGTGTTGGACCCAACTTCTGTGTCATTAAACAGTATTTATAACCTGGAGTTTTCTTTTGTTCCAGTGTGCCAACAATTGTTATTTACAATTTTACCCTCTAGCTTAAACTAGCAGAATTTATAACAACAGCATTAACAAAAAGACTAGTCTCTTACACAACCCTTTGGGTTTCATCCTATACAAAATGAATAGAGATGTACATGTGTACACTGTATGTGTGCTAGACACTGTATACTGTAAGTATACTATGTACCACATAGTAGATAAAATCTTTGCTTTCTGAAAGCAATGGAGAAATGTCTCTCAGGGTACAGGACAGCTTGCAACACGGGGGGATCCATTACAAGACACAAGAAGTCTTTCCAAACTTAGTTTGTACATCAGGTGGCAGTGAGGCACCACAAGCAGCAGTTGCATGTGGTTGGCTTCTCACAAACAATGTTACACCTCTTTTTTCTCTGCTCTTTGACTGGACACCACACCCTCATAAACTAGGGCTGTGATCTGCATCACTCAGCCTCAGGCCTTCTCCCCAGTGCTGAGCCAGACAGGCAGGTCCCACGCTAGCTGGGTTCCTGGAGGCTCCCATGGCACGCCTCCACAGGGTCACCTCTGCCTGCTTTGCTAAAAACAGAACATGGCTTTTGCTGACTTAGACTGCCTGCAAGCACCAGTCCCAGCCTCTGCTGTTTACTCTCTTCGTGTGGCAGCTCTAAGCCAAAATAGCAAAACCACATTCTTTTGCTGTCTAATCATCCTGATCTTCATAAGCAGCAACTGTTCTCTTTCAGCATCTCGAAAGGTACAAACAAATTACATTAGGTTTAGGGTAATGAGGTAGGAAGGGACTTCTTGGACTATCAGATCCATTCTCCCACTCTTGTAGATACCACATCATATAGTCCTTACTCTATTCCTGTCAAGCTCTGTCTGATAGTGTGGGTATTTTTACCCCTGACTGCCCTAGCTCATACCTGTTCCAAACACTCCCATGATTTCAAGCTCTGATTCCCAGTCTAGCATAAGCTGTGGCTAGTCTGAATCCTTTTGTTCCTGTTCAAACACTGTCCTTTAGTGTACAGGACATTTTAGAGCTTTCATTTCCTCTGCAAAAATCATCATCAATCACAGCCTTCATTTGGATGTACCAAATCCAGGATTTATCAAACCAGCAAGTTCTTGGCTTCTCTTAAAAAGAGGAGATGATTACTCCCTTGGAGCATCCTACAATCCTCTACATTGGTTGCAGCCTCAGCTCATGTTTATATCACAGAGGTGAGCATGGTTTGACCCCTGATTTGAGATGAGGTTTCCCTCTGTTGTCTTCAACAATGTTCCTTCTACTTTTTCTCTTTTTAGTCATATTTTAGCAGTTGAACACTGAAGGGTTATTTGGTAAGAAGGAAATAAATCATCTTGAAATATATCTGGATATTAGACCAAATTGACTTTGGGCACAAATTTCTCTGTATGCAGCTCTGTGGGCTGTTTCCACTCAAAGCTTAGATCAGGCCATGTCTTTTAAGAGATTTTTTTTTGTTGTTGTTTTTTGGGGGGTTTTGTTTGTTTGTTTTGATTGTTTTGTTTAGTTTTGTTTTATTTTGGTTTTTTTTTGGGGGGGGGGGGTTTGTGGTGGTTGTTGTGGGGGGGTTTTTTTTTGTGTTTTTTTTTTTTTTTTTTGTCAGGTCTAGAAATGGAAGGGATTTCATTCTGGCAGACATTATTACCTGTTAGGGCTCATGAGAAACTTATGTCTGATTTTAATGTGGTTAAATTGGAAGCCAAATTTTCACCTTGTTTGGAAATAAAACATCAGCCTAAAGCTAACCAAGCCCACAAGCTTGCTCCATCCATCTGCAGTATCATCTGCTGTGATTATTTAATTTACAAACGTGTGCAATAATTATATCCCAGTGCTACATTCACAGATTTGGTATTCTGAAGAAAAAGGGAAGAACAAGAGTTGCAGACAAAAGATTTATCAGCTTTTTGATTCCCCTGGAATGTGTGGAGAATCAGATGATTACACTTTGTGTGTAGCAGTGATGGAAGTCTATAAGAGGGACTTGTGTGAGAGAGTTTAGGAGATTTTGGTGATATGTTTGGATTGGAAACCTAAATCCTTGTCTTGCTTTGGTATGGCTGTGGTCATGGTTGCAGCAATTTGCAGTAATTTTGACTTAAATAGTTAACATTTCCTCTGTGTGTGAACACAGCTATCAATATCTAGGTGTTGCATGGCATGTTATTCTCTTCAGATGCCTAGAGGAACAGGTAAGTCTAGATAACGACATTGACAAACACACAATGTGTCCAAGGTCCCGACTCCCAGCAGATTAACCCTGTCTAAATCTGGGCTTCCTCAATGCTGTGTGTCATTCCTGGCTGCCCTGTCCAGCCCCGCTTGGTGCACATCAGTGTGTATATGATTGCAGAGTGAGAGAGTTCATTGCCCTGCAGCAGATATCTCTGTGATCCACGATCTGAGCATGAATGCTGATGCAGAGGAGAGGAAGATGTGGCTGTGGAAAGAAGGGCACAATCTAGTGACACAATTAAAGTTTGAATTAAACCCTGGACTTCCTCACAGATTTCCACTACAGACGGTACTGATCATCATTCCGCCTCACTGTATATAGAATATTCCTTCACAGTGATCACCATAAAAAGTACCCTATATTCTTAAAAGCCATAGGCAAATAGGTGTAACTTCCTAAATGCAGCAGCCTCCATAAGGTACCAACAAAGGTGTAATATACTTCCAGGCTATGAGACACCCCTGTTCCTGGTTTCAGGAGAGTTCTGCAGACACCTGTGTCCCCCACTCAATCAAGAGACCTTGTCGTGAGAGAAGGGGCAGCGTTTCTGAGTGAACTTTTGAATGCTGTGTACAAATTTAATGCAGTAAACAGAATTACAGTGGCTGTGTACCCTGGGTATCACAGTTACCCATGAGAACCTGAACTGGAACCTACACGGGGAGCCATACAACAATTATAATTTACCCTGGGAGAGATCAAAGCTCAAAATCTTGCCAGAGCCCACCTCCTAACCATTAACCAACCTCCCAAGCTCTTCAAACCCGTTGTCAGAAGCAGACTCCTGCAGACCAGTAAGCGCTGGGCGGAACAGTATCATGCCCCAGCAGCAATTGCAGACCTGCAGACCGCGGTTCCCCCGACACTTGGTTTTCCCACAAGTGAAATACCAATGATTGCTGATGCTACATGTGCATTTCAGAGCAGGCTGCCCTTTGTAAACCCACCGAGTGCCCCATGGAAACCCGAGAGCGTAACCCATCTGTCCTAGAATGAGCCAAAAGCCGGACAGGAACATGCTTTTACAGTGAGAAAACCCTTTTCCCATCACCGGCACCCTGTGGCTAATCCCTCAGTTTTGATTCTCAAGGAAGATCCATAAATGATAAGCCTGAGAACTGAAACTGATAACTTGGCAGAGACAATGATCTTACAGCATTTTATGGTTTTCCAATCCCTCTTCAACCCAGCCCTTCACTGTTTAGTGTTAATTGCCTGCCTTTCTTTGTTTCACAGGGGGAATATGTAGTTTATCACCTTTCTCTTGCTAATTCCCTCGCCCATTCCTGTTAATGTTAGCGCCTCTTTTTTGTGTAAAGTGTCCGATTGAGTGACGTAATTAAATTAAGCTTAAACCATTGTCTTCCCACCTGTCTTTAGTCAGAAATTTGCTGTTTCTCTTTCAGATTAAAAAAAAAAAAAAAAAAAAAAATCTTTGAATGCCTTAAGTTTTGCCTGTTCTTTCACATTCATCATCAGTTGATGTATTAAAAGATGTACTTTCTCCAGCAGATGGCAATACATTTCAAGATTACTCATAGCATGTCTGAGAACTAGGACTGGTTCCTAAGCAAGTCAGGTAGGAGATGAAGTTGAGTTTGACAAAGGGATTTAGTACAATACAGTGATTGCCTTCCTTTAGAACGTTTAAGAAAATGTTTTTGAAGCTGGTGGCATTGTTATTTCATTTAAACTTATTATTCTTTAATCTGAAAATGTAGGACAATATTGTTGTGGCTCTTTGCCTCCACATTCAACAAGAGCGGCAGTGAACAGATGATCCAGAACGTCTCTGTGCATCTCCCAGGAACTGTTTTTATTTCGAAAGAATAATGAACTAGTTCAGAGGCAAGAATAGTGGGAGCTGTATTCTAACATTGTTTCTCCCTCTTTCTTTTTTTTTTTTCTGCCTCCTTTTCTCCCAGAGGCATTTCGAAAGCACACATCTCCAGTTCAGGCCAGAAGTATCCATTAGCTGGTGTAGAATTGTAAAGCATTTTTATTGCTGTAGACTCAAAAACTATGGAGTTCCTATCAATCAAAAATCTCTTTATAGGAAAGCAAGTACTAGAATATTTTTTCCTTGGATTTCTCCTGTCATAACTTTTCTGTGAATGGTTACAGGTTGATGTTTCACTGACTTTTCGTTGTGTCTCTTTCTGCCTCTGCGAAGTCGATAGAAAATGATACCAAGAAGCGATTGACATCACTTCCTGAAGGTTACAGTAACTACACAAGGCACACCACAAGGGAAAACCAGACTCGGGCTCTTGTCTTCATCCTTTTGTATGTCACTCCTTTTAAATGGTAATTATAGTTACGCTTGATTTTTTCCCAGGGAGGATGCACACTCAGGTGCATGACAAACGCTGGATGACTCAGAACTGGTTGTGTCATTGCTTGCAATTACGAATTCGACCAGCTGGGCAGCGGCTCTACCTCCATTTCTCCAGAGTGTCTCTTGACATCACGGGATCCAGTTTGCTCTGGCACCTGCACTTCAGTCCTCACTGTGCCTCCATTTCTCACTGTTCAGAGTTTCTTTGTGCAGCACTGTGAACAGACTCAGAAACGTGATCCCAGGGCACCATGTGCAAAGGAACCATATTGGCATATGCAGCCCACTTGTACAAATCCAGGTAGTGTTGAAGGATGTGTTTGCTCACTACCATGTTAAGAGGGGATGATATTTTTTTTTCCTTTCCCTTGGTGAGAAGGGAGCCATGCTATTTTTAAATCTCCCACCTGCCATAGCATAAAATGCTTTTTCTGAGGCAACATGAGTAGTTTGCTAGGCTTTGCAAAAATGACAATGGCTCCCACTCTGACTTTCAGACAAGACTGGGAAGCAGAATATCAGCCAAGGAGGCAGAATACAATGTTGTGAGAAGAACAGAATACGAGGTTGTTGGAAGGCAAGCATTGCTCAGGAGCTATTGAAAGTCAAGACCACTCTGCAAAAAAAAAAGCCCAGTGTTACCATTTCCCAGTATTACAACACTGCACTTCAGAAGGGAAATTATGTGGAATAGTTTGAGCTATTTTGTAGTTTTATCCCCACGAGGGACAAGCCCATGTGTCCTCCTCATCCAAATTGTATGATGTACTGTCCATAGGTGGACTTCTCCTGCCACAGCAGCAGTGAGATTAATTATTATAATTAATAGAAATCAGCAAAATAGGGAGTGTCTTCCTCTAAATAACAGGGTTTTTTAATAACAGCACTTGGTAGAGATAAAGTTTGTATAAAGTTTGTTTGGTGGTGACAATCACACACTGCCTAAATATAGAAATCTATTTCCACTGTATATCACTTTAATGGAGCAGCTTTTCTGTGCAGCCCAGATACTGCAGCCCAGCTGAATAATGGCTAAACACTAACAGTACCTGAAATCTGTATTTGATCTGCCTGGAAAGAGTTTGATCTTCTGCACTTAATTCTTGGTGGATAGGAGTTCACATCATGAGAAATACCATCATAATTTGTACTAATTATAATTCCTGGGAGTGAGGCCAAATACAGCCTTCAGAGTGCGTATTTCCCACTCAGGTACAGCTGATTTTGGCAGAGGAGCATGTCAGGCAAGCAGCAATGGGGCTCTCCTAATGTACCTGCTACCTACGTAGACAGAGCCAGTCCCCAGAGCTGTTGGTTCAGCAGCTCAGGGAATGGAGACAGACTTCCACTAAAAAAAAAAAAAAAAAAAAAAAAAAAAAATTCTAGCAAACTCAAAATATCTGACTGCTCTCTGCATTGTGAAACTAAACCTGCATTCTCTGTTAGCTGTCAGGACCTAGGCAAGACCTGAGAAAAATCTGTGGGAGCTGTCCCTGTTTGTTTGCTTAATGACTTAGTTTAAATATAGATTAAAAATCACTTAAGCTCATTGACAAGTTAAGTGGGTGTCAACCAACGATTGTCAGAAACTGCAAAGAAAAAGGAGCATAGTCCCAGAAGGAAGAGATTTTAGAAAAGGAATCAGAAAAGGGCTGGATCCTTGGAGTGGGGCACCAGTGTATCATCTTAAGGGAGATCCATTCCTCAGTAAACAGCAAATGGGGAGCTTGAATTGTCAACTCTTCATCTCTTGACTGCTGCTAACAGTGAACGATTTGGTGAATAACCCTCATTAACATTCATTTCTTCTGATTAAATGGAAATGTCATAGTTCACAGAAAGTAAGCCAGTGTCTGAAATGCACTGGGAAAGCTTTGTAAGATCCTCGCTGGCTGTGCTGCCTGTCCCAGCTGCAGTGTAGCGTGTCCTTGCTGGTCCCATTGGAGGCACAGCCACACCTCACACACTGCAGTGTTGCCTGCCCCAGCACATTCTGCCTTTTCTGGACCAGTTCAGATGTCACCTGGCTCTGAACTAGCACTGAAGAGCATGGCACTGGAAAAAGCCAGTCTAATGCAAGCCAGTCCCTTGAGATAGCAGCCACTTGCTGCAGCAAGACTATCTGGCACATGTTTTAGCAGCAGCTTAATTTCTAATACCATCCCAATTTTTTTTTTTTTTTTTTTATTTTGTAGCTGTAGAAGTTTAAGGCTGTGCTATGTGTAAAAATACATAAGGGGTTGATTAAAGCAAACTGCTAGAGAAAACTGCAGAGGAAAAGCCTTCTTGCAGTTCCCAGGAAGCTTGTTGGCTGCCTCCAGCGACTGGACATGCTTTGTCCACTGAACCTGAAGGGTTGCAGTGCTTATGACTTTCTGTCAACCACAGGGAAAAGCACTCTAGACTGTGCCTGACTTAAAGATTTCTTCTCAAGTTCAGCATTAGTGTAGGTGAAACACCTTTGTATCTTCTCAGCATGGATGCAAACTACAGCAATACAAACTCATAAACTGCTAATCAGCAGCTGCTTGCAGGACAAACCTGCCTAGAGCAAACAGGTCTGCCTTGCTGAGAGGACCATGAAGGACATCATGGAAACTAAATGAATGTTGTTCCTTTTGTTCCTGACAGCCTGAGTTTAGCCCCTCCGTTAGGAGGCAGCTCCACATTCAAAGCTAATGTTGCAATATTGGGTATTGTAGGAATTAATACTTTCCCTCCAGTGTTTCCAATCACTTGGAGGTGCTACACTGGTGTGTAATGATGGCTGAGATCGTTTAGCTGTATCTCTCCTTTTAAGTGATATGTTCCCACTCCTCTGTTCGTTTAGTCATGCTTCTTTAGAAGTGAGCTCCTGAGGGCAGGGATGGAGCCATCCTCTTAGCTGCTAAGGGCACAGTGTGGTGTGTCAGCTACCAGAGGCGAATATGAAAAACAGGCAGCAGACTGGGAACTCCTGCACTTGTCCACACAGCTGGGAAAATATGCTTTGTGGCTTTTGCCAGCTGGTAGCAACAGCTCGGCTGGACCAGGAACCTAGTAATGGCAATTACGTAGTTAACCGATGTGATGACTTTTGGCCATTTGTTTTGAATTGTCCTTCACAACATTGTCCAGCACTTTTGGTTTTGTTTCTGCCCTGATTTCATGGTAGAAATCACAGGTGCCCCAAATGGGACAGTGGAGCTGCTTCTTTCGAAAAGGAAGCGGGGTCGTCTTGGATGGAGCGCGGCTTTCCCATGTGTGCCCGGCTCAGCGCCCGGCGTGGCACCTGCGAGATTCCGAGGGCGGGCGGCGCTCGGGGCCCCGCGGGGGACGGGGTGAGCCGACGGGACCCTCGGCCGCGGGACGGCGGCGGGAGGAGGCGGCCGGGCCGGGCAGGGCTGGGCTGTGCCAGGCCACCTCCCGGAGAGGCGGGACAGGGCGGGACTAGGGAAATAAGGGCTGGTTTTGTGCGCAGGGTGGCAGGTGTAGTGATGAGGAGCGAAGCTCGGCGGGCTGGAGAGGGTAGTCCCGCACGGCAGCCCCGACAGCAGCCCGCTCTCAGGAGCATGGCAGCGGCCCCGCAGAGCCGCTGCCCACGCTGAGACCGGTCGAGTCCGCTGTGCCACCGTCAGTGCCATTGCCATGCCTCCCCAGGAGCTCCTGGATTACGCGCCCGCCCTACGGAGATACAGCCTGCCCCGGGGCAGCGGCCCGGAGCTGGGAATCAAGTGCGTGCTGGTGGGCGATGGCGCCGTGGGCAAGACCAGCCTGGTGGTCAGCTACACCACCAACGGGTACCCCGACGAGTACCAGCCCACCGCCCTCGACACCTTCTCCGGTAGGTGCCCGCCCGGGCTGCGCGGGCCGTGGGGCGGCCGGGAGGTTCCGGACAGGAGCAGATAAACCTCGGGACGCGGCGTCGGGAGGAGCGGGATCCCGGGGCGGATGGAGGCGAGCGCTCCCGCAGCCACGGGCTGCCCCGTGCGGCGCTGCGCACCGAGGGCTCTGCGGGCACACAGCCCCAGGGGATTTCTGGGACTCGGACCGAGTCCCTCCGACGTTTTGGGAGGTTTAGCAGGTGGAGGTCCTCCGTTCTGCAACTTATGTCGCGTTGATTTGCAAGTTCGATGAACTGGTCACCTTCCTGGTTTTGTGATGTTGTTATGACTAAATAGAACGGGGCTTAAGTATTTTTATTGTTTGTAGTGGTTTTAGCTTCAGAAATAGCCTACAGTGTAACGTTATGATTTTAGCTTCAACTGATACTCAGGAAAACCATCCTTTCCCCTCCATGTCTGGTGAAGTTAGCATTGAACAGATGTTGTCAAAAAGTTGACAAGCTTTTTAACTCTGGCTAGAATTGCAAGCTGATGAGCTCTCATTAGTTTCCACTTTTGTAAATGCTATCTTTGTTCTTGTTCTACAGTCCTCTTCCTTTGGGCTCCAATTTCTAATATAAACCCCGGGAGAATACAAAGCCCTTTGAAAGATTTCTTATCTTCCTTTGATATGAAGAAACACAGCACTACTTGACAATGTAGATTGGTAGATTAGAGATGTGCTCAAGTCAGACCAGGAATGAGGCATCTAATGTGTCATAGTCTTAGGGGTGCTTAGAGGGAGTGTTTTGTTTGTCTGAATGTCCCCCACTCAGTTGCTCACTCTGAGCTGTTGATTTACCTTGACCTTCTCCAAGCTATTCCACTGCCACTTCAAGGAACTGAACTGGGACCATGCTGCTGTTCACGGTCCAGAAGCCCTTTGTGGGCAGACGTACGGAATTACAAGTTCTCCGAGGGAAAGGTTACTTCTCTCTCTGCTCTCTTTAGTCACATATGTATGGATTCGACTAAGAGAGGCTTAAAAGCACTGTGGTTATTAGACTGCACATTTTTGGAAGGGCAAATCCATAATAAAATGGTCTAGAAAGGTGAAGGCAAGATGAGTGCAGAGACTCCTTGATTAACAGCAGGTAACTTGAAGATAGCTGCACAGGGGTTTAGTCCCAGTCTGGATGTCCCAGTACTAAGTCTGACTTCAGAGGTTCATAGGATTTGTAACTGATAGAAATCAAAAACATTAAAAATGTGTCTTGTGAAGTTCGCTTTCTGCTTATTGGGAGGAAATGGGAAAACAGACAATTTCCCATCCCACCCCTACTCTTACCCTGGATAAGCCTGAAGAAAGTCCCTTCCTGGAGTCACATATTATTCTTCAGGATCCAGCTCAGAAATTTCAACCCAATTCCTTCCACTTTGGGGGAATACCTGCCATTGACATTGCCGGCAGATCTGAGCAGTTTAAATTCTAACCTTAATCCTGGTCATTGGGCTGTGATGCCAATAACAAGATAGGAGAAGGTGTTGCATTATCAGGGGAACTTCTCTGGGACAGTGACCCAGCCACATACATCTGTCTGGCTGCTACCTCCTGCTGGGTGTCGCTGCCAGGAAGAGCAGCCTTGAGTGAAATGTGTACCCGGTGACCTTTCTCCACCAGGCTATCCTGTTCTGCCACCCCCTTCGCTATTGTACTGTGATCCATCCTCATCCTGAGGGTGTGGACCTTTGTGAGGGCGGTATTGGGAGAGCTGTTGCAGAGTTGCTATCGTAGCTCAAGCTAGCAGCAGATGGGATGAAACTTTGTGCAAATGCTGGAGCAGTAGGTAATAGATGTGGTGAGTTTCTTCTGAAGATGGCAAGACATTTCAGAGATGCTAATTCCTTTTCTCGGTGCACTTGTGAGACAGAGAAAACCAGATACTAGAAAGTCAAATGCCTGCTGCCTTGAAGATCAACTCAGGATCTAGCAGGTTCTTTGATCAGGAACAGGTTTCTCTTCCTCCTCTGGGGTAAAGATATGGTAACAACCCAACTGTTTCCCAGTCACATGGAAGCAATGACTTTCAGCAACGCCGCGAGGAGTGGCACTGTGGTGGACACACCCACCCCTTCATTTTTCTTCCAGTCTTGGTCTCCCATCAAACTTCAGTTCATCTCTTTGTCTCTGTGTCCCTTTTTTTTTCCCAGACTGCTTTCAGGGAGGAGTGCTCTCCTCCAAAAGCTTGTGTTACAACTCTCTTGTTTCTGTCACTTCTCTCTTGACTAATTACTTCAAGAACTACAAAAAATTATCCTGCTTCTGGTTGGGAGATTTTTTGTTTGTTTGTTTATGGGTGTGTGGAGGCTTTTTGGTTTTTGGTTTGGTTTTGATTTTTTTTTTAAACAAAAAAGGTAATAAAGTCTTATCCCTGCACAGAGCAGTGGAGTTTTGCTAGTTCATATCAAGTGCTAGCCATTGTCACCTTAGCCATGGTGTCTGCCTCTATTCACCCAAGCACAGCCCCATCCATCTTGTCGGGACTTTCAAGTGATTTCCAGCTCCACAACCCCTTTTTCTCTCTCTTCAGATCCTAGCCAATCTCTGTGGTGTCTATGCACTTAAACATCTAACAGTTTCATTCCTGATTGCCATCAGAGGTCCTGCCAGCCCTCAGTCTGAGTCAGCTGATACCACATGAAGGCTTACTGTGATTAGGGAGTGAAACGGGAGCAAACCTTACATGTAACTCAGCAGTTTTTCAGTGTGTGGATAGTCTCTGAAAGGGATTTCACACATCAATGTTTCCTTAGTAGTTTCTTTGTTACAAAGGTGGGGTTTTCCTCAGCTAGGACACTCATATAACATTTTTTTTAAGGCCAAATTTCTGGTTGGGATGGGAAAAATCTCCAATAGCTTGTTTGATGGAGATGATTTGAATTTGCTTGGTCAAGAAGATAGGAGCAAGCTCTTAGGTTCTCTGGTTTTATCCTTATCTTTTTTCTTGGGTTGTGGAAGAAGAACAAGTGGTTCTCAGGGAACTGTTTGGCTGCGAGATCTTCTTGTATAGAGGAGTAGTTGTCCAGAAATGTGGAGCTATTCTTCTGAAATTCTGGAGAAGAACACAAAACACCTGAGAGCTAACAAAATTGGGTCTGCTGCAGTTTTCTTCATGTTTCCAGTGCAAGCTTTAACAGTCTTAGTGAGCTTTGGGAGGAGATGTGAGCAACTCGAGTGAGTCTGTTCAGCAGAGTATGAACCAGAGTGCTCAGGAAAAGCCTGGATGAGTGTATGTGTGTACATGCTGGCCAGCTACTTTAGACTCATCCTCATTCTCCTTCTGCCACAGTGCAGGTTCTCGTGGATGGAGCCCCAGTCCGGATTCAGCTGTGGGACACTGCTGGACAGGTAAGCTCTATCAAAGCAGCTGTCAGCTCTGTGGGACAGGGATTGTTTTCAGGCTTTGAGGAAGGCAGTGTTTAACTGGGAAGAAAGGAAATGCACTGGTCCAGCACCAGCCATTTGCTGGTATGGCAGTCACAGACAGGTGAATGACAGACACCCTCACCTCTGAAACTTATGTCTGATGTGTAGCATAGCCACAAAGTCAGTACAGTGCCCTGCCTCTGATTCTATCCTAGTTAACTTGTAGAAAAGCTACTGCAGCATCATGCTGTTAGAAGAGCAGTCCAGTGAAGATTGTTTTTTTCCCCCTCCCTTTTCTACAGGAGGACTTTGACTGTTTGCGCTCTCTTTGTTATCCTGACACCGACGTCTTCCTTGTCTGCTTCAGTGTGGTAAACCCGAGCTCCTTCCAAAACATTACAGAGAAATGGATCCCTGAGATACGAACTCACAACCCCCGGGCGCCAGTGCTGCTTGTGGGGACACAGGCAGACCTGCGGGACGATGTCAATGTCCTCATCAGCCTGGATCGCTACCACGTGAAGCCTGTGCCCCGGCCTCAGGCAGAAGGTCTAGCTGACAAAATCCGGGCTGAAGCCTACCTAGAATGCTCAGCACTGACCCAGAAGAACCTTAAAGAAGTTTTTGACATGGCCATTGTCAGCGGTGTTGAGCACAAGGCCCGTCAGGAAAAGAAGATGACTGCCAAAGGCATCAAGACTCTCTCCAAGTGCCGCTGGAAGAAGTTCTTCTGCTTTGTCTGAAGCTGCTTTGAGGGAGGGGAAAAGAAACACCCAATGCCAGTATTGGCTCTGCACTTTCTTGGAGTGACTGCTCCTATGGCCCCAGCAAGGAGGGTATGATAAGCTGCTGGGCTTGGAAACCTGTCTCTTGCTGGGTACAGTATCAGATGCCTAGGAGACATGAACTAGATTTTGATTGTGCTGAGATGTGGAATGGTCCAGGCAGCTATAATACCTGCTGGACATGTCTGTAGTGTCCCAGACTAACGTGAGCCTTTAGTACATCAAGACTCCGTACCCCAGAACAGGCAGGTTCCTTACATTGTTCAAAACTACCAGTTTTCTGGTTGAAGCTCACACACTTTCAGAGTTCTGATTCAGCATAATAAACATGAGGGACTTGTGAAATCAGCCCGTGTTTTGGCTGATTTACAGGCATGGCAGAGAGTAGGGCAGGGAAGTTACATGCAACTGCAATGTGGTCAGGCATGGGGTGTAGAGTTTGTAACATGAGACTTGGGTTCCCCCTCTGATTCCATTTGCCAAAATAGGTAGAATTCACTTGGCTGTGAAAAAGCAGCTCTCTTTCTTAAAGGCCTTGTACTAGGAGTACTCTACAGAAGGTATTTCCTAAATAAAGGCCATTAGCAAGCTGAAGAGAAAATGGTCTGGGAGCTACTTTGAGCAAAACCTTTTCTGAGAGGACTCTCCAGTCCATTGGGTGCCAGTGTTATAGTCCTACCCTAAGAGATAGTTGTGGACTTGGGCACCAACTTGGAAAGGCCTTTTGTGTATGTGGTGTTTTGAAAGAAGGAAGAGGTAAGGAACAGTAAGGAGTGGCTCTATCTAGCAGAGAATAAAACTGTATCAGCTAAGGGTTTATAACACTACCAAGGTGTCAAACGTAGATGGAGAGAGAAGGAAGAATGCAAGTAGAAAGGAGAAAGATAGATAGAATTAAGAAAAGTAGATGGAAGAGGGAAGAAGAATTAATGTCCTTAAATGAAAGTTGTGATTCTATTTAGTTGAGATACTAATATGCAGGGACACTTTTAGGGACCTGAAAATTTTTCTAGTGATATGAATTTCAAAGTAATATTGTTCATACATTCAGTTCTGAATCAAAAGGAGTGGGCTGTACTGAGAGAGTTCCACTTCATTAGTAAAATCCTCCATTTCAGTTCTACACAGAATAGAATTTACCTTGTACTGTTCTTTCTGAGGCTGCAGAACAGGAACATAGGACTCAGGGCTTCTTTCTGTTATTCTTACCTTTTTAAAAAGTCTCTGCTTGATCTGCTAAAATCAAAAGCAAAGGAAATCCATGAAGTTTATGCTGGAGAAAATAATTCCTTATGTTTCACTCCCTTCCTCTCTCACCTGTTTCTCTGGGGATTAATATCCCTGACAGTCTATTCACATTTTATTATATTTCATTACAGAACTTGCATCAATTTCTAAATCTTCTTTTGCAGAGACATTTCATTTTGGTTTATGTAGCAGAGAGCATGACAGGTCTGTCAAGCAGTGCTTTCAATACTCAGGGGGTTCTCTGCATCTGGCCACGGCCCATCACTTTGGAGACACTCTGGAGTAATGTGACAGAAAGAGAAATAGCTGTGGATGGTTTGCCCTAGACCAAAAGCAAGATTAGGTGAGCTAGTGAGCCTGTAGCAAGGCAAATGTGAGTAATGCAGTCTGGCTCCAAACAAATGCCTACAAACATCTCTCACAGCCATCTGGTTTTGTAGTGCAGCTTATGTAGTTCCTAGGATGGGAGACAAGACTGTTGTCTCCCTGGGCAGTATCACAGGATGAAAGAGGTGGAGAAGTATTCCTGTAAAGGGAAGTGGCCCACAGCCTAGGAGCTGCTTCTAAGGTAAGGCTCAGAGACCTGAAAAGGATGGTGCAGCAAAATGAACTGAATGTTGAAAGGACTCCTCCAACTGAAACACCATTTGAGTCCAGTGAGGAGTCCTGAGGGATGGTGAGCACAGAGACAGTAACTAAAAGTGACATGTCTGACATGGGTCTAGTAGGACGCCACTTCCTGACAAAGCTCTCACTCAGCAATGCATCCCTGTGTGTATATCCCACCTGTCCAGGCACCTTTGCTGTATCACTAGTTCAGTTTGTCTGTTGGGTCTTTACACATTTCTTTAGCCTGTGAGACCAAGGGCTGTGGCGTGACCTGCCAGGGAGCATGCCATATCCTTGAGGAGCAAATCCACAGGTGGAAAGAACACCAGCCTCCTTCCTGCTGAGGAGGGCAAGGGTTGTCCTGCAGTAGCTTGGTATGAAATAGGGGTTATTTCATTCTGGAAAGGAAACTGTACTGAGAGCTACTTTCTCCCTATGTGATTGTGTCTAAAATTTGTTTAAATAAAATTTTTTAATGTCCACAATTTGTGTCTGTAATTTTGTCAGTGCAAATTAAGTTGGGCTTTAATATGGAGAACGAGTTACTCAATTTTACTGACAATAAGCATAACAGGGAAATAGCTCCACTTCTCACTCCATATCCTAACCCCCATCAGCAATACTAAAAATCCCCTCAAAGCTGAAACTTTCCAGGTTCTTTCTGTTACCTCAGTTAATCTTTCTCTACGTCAGCAGCCACTCAGCATGGAGGCTGCTGAGGGGGATGGAGGAGCAAACATCCAAGGCTTTCAATGTCTCTCTGCAGAAGCCACCACCCAGGGACCAGTCAGGAGGCCCTCCCAGCACTGAGTGAGCCAAGCCCATATAGGACTTGCATTGGAGCCTTAATAATAGCACGCTGCTCTGTCATTAGGCTGATGGGTAATTTAGCCACCAGCTTCACTTAACTTACCTTGGTAGTTAAGTACTGCTCAAGTGCTGAAAAATTTTGCCTGTGCCACATAGGATACAAAGGCTCTATCCAAGCTCGCAGGACTAACCCTTCTAGCCCTATCTCTCGTATTACAGACAGGTCAGGGCTCCTGCCTGTCCAGATCTGGGGCCCCATAGCTGCTCCAGAGTGAGAGGGCTGGAAAGTGAGTTTACTGAGGGAGGGGTGTGGTGATTCAGCAAAGAGCTAGGAAAGAAAATCGACAGAAAACCAGTGTAGCAAAGGTAATGAGCAACTTCAGAAATTAGACGGGAAAATTACTGCCAATAAAACATTATTTGACAGCTTGTGTTTTGGGTGCAGAGGTTGTTGGGGTTTTTAGTATTCTTTGTGGGGGAGGGGGCATGGTTGTTTACCAAGTCTGCAAACACACTGTCCTTCTACAGATTGCTGTTTCCTAGATGTAAAGTAACCTGTGGGAGAATTTGGAGCTGGCTCCCAGCTTTGTAGCTTCCTGGCACTAAATCTTACAGAAGCACCTGTGAATGGAAATAGCAGCAAAGTGTGAATTAACTTTACAAGGAGTGAGTCATTCCACTGAGCCATATCCTGTCATAGGGACAATAAGCACTCTAAAACTCCCTGAAATCCGTGAACAAAGCTGAACTCCTGGGTGTGGGGGAGTGGATCTATCTCATTATATGGAGTTTCCTACCAACCCCACCTGAGGTATCTTTAAGCCTTACTCTCATCCTCTTATGGTGCCAGTACTGGATCTGTGCTACTACCTGGCTTTGGTAGAGTCTGGGCTTGTTTCTGCCTTGCAGTGCTGCTTGACCAACCTGTATTTTCAGATGCTGCTGAGAGCACAGAGGAGTTCCTGGGAGACTGTTGCTAACACAAACCACTCCACCAGGCTGGGTGAAGCTAGCCCAGTCCATTGCTAGGCCAGCACAATTCCTCACGAAGGTTGCTCATTTTCCTGCTGAAAAGGATCCTTATGATTGGTTGATCTGACTCGATCTGTAGCACAAAGCACAGCATCAAGTGCTAAAAGCACCAATATTCCTAAGGAAGAAAACTCTCTAGTACCTTCTTTCTTGCTCAGGGCTCTGACTTGGATCCTGGATAGCAGACTCCTGCATATCCTCACATCCAGCAGAGGAACTGATAAAGATTACTGTCCTTGTACTGGGGAATGCTGGTTGAGACCCAGCACAAGTACACACCATGTTTTGTAAACCCATGTGTTTACAAAACATGAAGCCAATGTCCTTAGTGCCACTTTCAGCTGCTATCTCCAAAGGACCTGATCTTGGATGTCAGCAACAGTAGGGATACAGTATGGAAGTTTCCTTTTTCTGCAGGCATTGCACCCTAAACGGGCTTAACCGTGCAAAAAAGGTTTCCAGCTAGCAACACTTTCCTCAGCTTCCTCTGAACCCTGACTGGGAATTAAACCCCAAAATAATACCAAGTTTCATCTGACTCAGCACATCCTCCTTCTAGCACCAAAAGGGCAAGTCTGAAAGTCCTTCTGGAGAGCTTTTTGCCCTATAGGTTACATCCTATTTACTTCGAAGGGACAGGCTGAACTATTGCCAGGTTAGAGGCTGACATGGGTCCAGCAGGAGGAACCCTGCTGAAATGCAATTACCTCGGTATGGCATCCTCCCCCCATTTCCTGAGAGGGGTGTGATTGCATTAACAACCTTATCACTTTCTTAACACTCCCCAATTTAATCCTCAGGTGCTAACTGGCTTTTTCCTTCAGATTGCTCAAAGTTTAGAGTTATTTATCAATTAGGCCCAGCTTGGAATCAGGGTCTGGTTTGACTTTTCTCAGCCGTAGTGGCAGCTAAGTAATCTGCTTCAATTCTGCTCTTAATCCCTTCCTGCCCCTAATTTTGGCTAGATTAGTCCTTTCCCATGGTCCTTTCTGTAGTCTCTCAAAGAGCGGCATGGAAGAGCATAAGGGAGCAGAGGCACAGCTCAAACAGATGCTGTCACCACAAGGAATGTTTGTCCTCTCACAGCCTGTGTGCTAACTGGACTGCTGCTCTTCCATTCTGCTGAGAGTCCTTTTTGCCCAGGAGTCTGTCCTTGGCTGCATGGTCTGCTCGTACACCTTGGGTCTGCTTTACATCACTGCCTCTCTTTCACCATGCTAAATCACTCTGTAGTGAGCCTGGGAGACAAAGCTTTTATCCAAAGAAACCACTAGAACTTTATGGCTCTAAGACTGTCCTTCCTGTACCGGAGAATGCTGGTTGAGACCCAGCACTTAGTCTGCATCTGCTCCCAGAAAAGGAATCAAAGAGCTGGCCCAGCTGGCACCTGGGCCTCCTGGAAGCTGCTTACTCATGCCTCTGCAGAGTCCAGCCCTGGGCTCCCCGTTCCCACCATATAAATACAGCATTGTACTTGCAAAGACCTATTGCACAAGAGGGCAGGGTATGTCTCAACTTATCCCTGAGACAGGTTCCCTCTGCTGCAGCCCCACGTGATCTTCGTTCCCAGGGTGACACCATGCCCTTTCCAGCTCCCAGACTAGGCTGCTCAGCATCCAAACTTGCAGGACTTGTTCTGGAGAAGCAGGAGGAGATGTGGGTCCCATCCTCCCCCCTCCAACCCCTTATCCCCAGCACTACCCCTAGGGCAGTGTTGTGAACTGAAATACTCTGGTTTCTGCTGCTATGGAGGAACATCAGGTGCAAAGAAATTTGGCTCGGGGACAAGTTTCACCACAAGTCACCGAGCCAGGCTTTTCTTTCCCATGAGATAATCTTGGGCGGGGCAGACAATCTCTTAAAATTAAAATACAATGAAAATACACGGGCTTCCCAGGGTCTAGGGTAAAGCTCTCTTTCCTTGTTTTCTCAGAAAGTGAGCCAGGCACAGCTGAAACCTTCCACAGGCTTTCAGCACAGAAGGAAGCACTGCAATAGCAGCCTCAGAGCCAGGTGCCTGCTGCTCCCCCAGCTGGCAACAGGTGCCCACCCATGGGACCTGGCTCTGCTGGTGGTGAGGATGGAAGAGCTCAACCTCCTGTGGAAGAGAGGACAGTTCAGTGAATCAATCACGCACAGCAAAGCCCCCTTCGTGTGGCTGCGCAGCCAATCACTGTGCTGGTGGCCTGGTGGAATTTCCTGGTGGGGACAGCACTGGTGATTCCTAAGCATCATGATGAGTGCCATCACATATGTTTAACTTTGCAGGGAGCTCAGGGCACTCAAGCCCTGGGCTTGCCTCTTCCTCCACCATCCTCATAAACATCTCCTTAACCCTCTGCTTGTCCAGGTAAACACCTAGTTACATTGCTCAGTGGCAGCAGGGACACAGGGATCTGACTGTAATCTGCCAAGGATCTGGCTGGGATCTCCCTTGGAAGGTGCGTCAACACCTCAGCCCTACAGACTTGAGATCTTTTCTCATCCAAAAGGGAAAGTCAGAGTCACGTGCTGAAGGAGAGCTCACCGTGGGAGGATTCGGTTTTCCCGTCAGAGGCTGCATCCCTGCGGGGCTGGATGGGACAGAGGCTGGGAAAATGCTGCCCAAGCAGTGCCCATGGGTTTCGGAGGGTACTGCGGAGCCCTAGCTGCCCTCCTGCAGGGAGCCCTTTGCTGGGGAGCGGCGGGTGCCTGGGGACAGCCGGAGCCCGCCGCGGCCGGAGCCGCTGGGATGGCTCTTCACAGCGCCGAGCCAGGGGGAGCACCCAGCTCCGGGCAGAGCCTCAGAAACAGCGCATTCATCTTCCCTGCCAGTTAGCCAGGGAGCGCCCGGGGCAGACTGATGACGCACAGCACACCTGAGATCATTTTCATGGGAATAGACCCGTGAGAGACAGGCAGAGGAAGAGTCAGGGAAACTCTCCCAGCACTTCAGTCGGTGTCAGCATTCACGGGGCAGATTTCACAAGATAAACAAAAGCCTTTAATAACCGCAGTGGAAGGAGACTTTGAAACCCTGTGAAACCTCTGCCGGGAAAGGAGAGCAGCAGGCTTCTTGCAGAGTGCCAATGCCACCGGCCAGCCAGAGGCTTGGCGGGCACGGAGAAAAAAAGGCTTACAAAACCCAAACCATAAAGATCCAAGTGTGGGTACCCAGGCTGTACTCCCGGCCGTGGATAGTTGTACACACGGTGCTATACATAGCACGGAGGAATTTTCATTCCACTTGCTAAGGGGTTTTAATAACATAGAGCAGATGAAAGATGTCAGCCACCCTGGAATATGATCAGGGCAGCAGTGTATAATTTGAAGGGAGGGTAGGAGAGGACATCTAATGTTGATATCTTCTGCAGGATGATTTGGTTTCTTACTTGTAAGCCAAATAGATTTGTAGAATAATAAATTATTAGCATCTAACAGTAAAGTCTTACATGTACAAAACTCCTGTCAAAGGATGCTAAACCTGAAATACAGGGACTCTCTGCTAATAAATAAAATACAACCATACTTTGGGAGGAAGAGGACTTCCTGCAGTGCCTGCCTGCCTTGTGAGTACCAGTAACAGCATTACCCTAGTTTTACATGCAGTGCACTTATTAGCTATCTCCAAACACCTCTCTTTGGATAATAAAGATACTGCATTAAGTGTTCAGAGAGAAGGCAAGTCTAAACATAATTTTGGTCATCAGAAACCTGGAAATGCTATCCCAGGCTTTAGCATCACTTTCTTGTGCTGTTTTGACTTCCCTTTTCCATTTGCAAAATGGAGTTCTTTCCCCTCCATGGGGTGTGATAAACATTTATTAATAGATACTCTCAAGGTGCCAAAGCAGGGGAAGGGTTATTGCCAGCAACATCACAATGCTTTTTCTCATGGTCCTCAAAATGGGATAAAAGTCCTGAAACGTGTCCAGATACCAGTCTCCATTATGCCTTCTGTGAGTTTCCAGAGAGAACTGGATAATCAAACTCTCTTGGTTATACCTCCAGGGCTGGGGTTCAGGTAATTAAGGGAGAAACAGTACTCACTGAGAGCAAATATCTCCAAACTTTAGTGCTGTTGAAGGAAATCTGAATCCTATGGTCTGCAAAGTTAGGAGACAAAAAGGAAGCTCTCTGCCTATTCTACTTAAATAGCGCATATGCTACCTTGATGATGTAGTGGGAGAGGAGAAAGACTGAAACGTGGTGTTTTCACACAGCTATCAAGTCCCCAGATAAAATAAAGAGATGGACCCAAGAGCAGAATGTGGGACATTCATGTCTATTCTGCTGCTTTCATGTGATGCCTGTAGCATAGGCAGAACTATCTGGGCATAACTACAGCCCGTGTGGATGAGAAGATACCACATAGGAAGTCTGGGAGCCCAGCAGCAGCAGGAACTCTTCAGAACAAGAGTCTGGACTAGCTTTAATTATGGGTGGAGAAACAGCATCTCACTCTGAGTCTATTGCTTTTAGGATGTGCAGAGGAGGAAGAGGCATTCTGAATATTGAGATACCTCTGCCGACTTCAGTAGACAAGAGCAGCTGATGAGCAGCACAGGCTTGCAAGAAGGTCTAGGTCTCTGGGCAAGCAGCTGGTGGCCAGGCAGTCATGTCTGAACCCAGGCTGAAGTCTGTGCTGCTGTCACGATACTTGACGTGGCTGGATGGAGTGAGCTCACCACCACGGAGTTCTCACCATGCTTCCAGAGGTGCAAACAGATGTATCTAAGTGACATGAAGGCCTCCTGTTGCCACTTGCTGTCAGGCATGGCTTGGACCATTTCTCTCTCCCTTTTCCAGAGGTGAGACCACAGCAGGGCTGCTGAACACCTGGGATGTTCATCAAGAGGAAACAGCACACTCTGGGGTGCAGTCTTCTTCCTGCCTCACTCAATAAAGAGCCAGTAAAGATGTAGTTTTCCTTCTGCTAAATATCAGTGCTGACTTCACTGATGCTGCCTTTCCATGTTTTATTGGCATCCACTGGAAATCTCTGGCTACATCTGTGGTCTAAATAATTGCAGCCTCTGAGCACGAAAGGGTGAGGGGTGCAGCATAAGCATTTAAATGCTACAAATGGGACACTACAGCAATCCCGGGCTACTCTTCCCTAATATACATCAAGGATCACAAAATAGTAGGAAGAGACCAAGTTCTGCTTTCAACCCTCTATTCTAGAGCATGGCTTTATTGGTAATTAAAAACTACATCTCAGCTTAATTTTCTTCCCACACTTGGCTGTACTCTATCTTACCCCCATCTCAAAGAGGCATGTCAGTCCTTTCATATCCTCACTGGAGTTCACAGAAGTTTGCCAGCATTAATCAGAGGCAATTACCTTTGCCTCTTTAGGCAGGGATATCAGACCTGAGCCTAGGGTGACTCATTGCAAGATCGTTTCCCCCTACAAGGCTCTTCCAGACATCTCCTTTGACTAGAGATCTCAGCTGTTGCCTTTGGTCATTCTACTCCTGGGAAACTCTCCTGGCAGGGAGCAAGCCCCAACTACTACACAGCCTCATGTACTCTGCATACCTGTCTTTTCATCTCATACAGTGTAACTGATAAAAGGGTTACAGGCTGGTGCTGGCCAGAAATTATCTAACCAACATTTTCACATTTTGATAGATTATTTTTTTTCAATAGATTTTTGTGTGGAACAGTCCCATTTTGGTGATAACCCACCACAATGCCACCAGGGATACTGGAGACCATAGGCTTGTTCTCAGCAGCGAGTCTTTATAAACCCTGGAGAAACCCAGGCACACTGACCATGCTGGATTTGGTCATCTTCAGGATTCCTGCCTTCCTGCTGAAAAGAAACAAGTTGCACCTTCAGCCTTTGCAGCTCTGATATCATAAGAGCCCTGGCTGGAAGGATATCCCTTTCAAGATTCCTTGTGTCTGTGGGAAAAAAGATCTCTCAGAGGTGAATACACCATGCTGCTTCTTTCATTTATGAGAGAAAGAATTCATGGTTTACTAGGGGGGAAGTTTTCTGTCCTACAGAAATCCTGGGGTTCAGTGCAGGTCATAACTAAAATCTGCATTGGAATAGGTGCCAGAAATATTCCAAAGCAGTAAAAAATATGTGCCCCAGAGAAGAAATGGAGTTCCAGCAAGCTGCAGGACCTGGAAAAAAAGTGAAAATTAGTATTATGCGCCATATGAAGTAGATACTATGTTACTATTATTAACTAATTCATGTTTTTGTTATTCAGTTCAGCCTGCCAACACGCACTCTCAAATGTTGGCTGTAGGCATCCTTACTGCTGAAGTCCATGTCAGAGATCCTGACTGTGAATGAACACTGAGGTGACCCTGGCCTACCAGCCTGCCTCTACCTCCAGACATCCAAGCAAGCATTTGTAGGAGAGCAAAGGAAGTCTGGTGGTTTAAAATTGCACTTCCATCATGACTTCTGGCACAACCTCTCTGGCTGGTCAGGAAACAGAGCATTTCATATCACACCTGCCATGCTGTGAAATGAGGTTGGAAAAGTATGAGTGTTAGGAGCCTGCAGGGATAACTCCATGAGGACCACTGCCCTTTCATTTCTTCCCTTGCCCCCCAAGCAGTCCATCACCTAGGACAGAATTCTGCTCTTCTGCGGTAATATGGATGCACTTTCTGTAGCTCTGGCTGCTGTGCAAATACACTGCTTTGCTATTCCAGAGTCAAGAAGGAAAAATGAGCAGGAAGGAAAGAAACTGACTGAAAATAAACCACATCCCAGTAAAGAGATGAAAGACTAAGTGATAATCTAATTTTTTTGTAGAAGGGTCAGAGTTCTAAGAAGCCCAGGGAACTGGGAAAAGGCCTGCCTTTCATAAGGGCTGGAAAGCACCTTGGAGGGACTCCCTCCATATGTGAGGTGCTGCCCAGAGAGCCCTGCCTCAGCAGAGCTGAGTGAGCAGGGCATGAGTGCTTTACACAGAGCATTCTCCTGCAAAGTAAATACAGCTCTGGGTGTAAGGAAGCTGCCCAGTCATAATATGCATGACTGATTGCAGAGTTGTACAAGAAGAAGCTGGTTTTGAGGTAGGTAAGAGCAGCTCTGTGAGCACCTTGAGATGGCAGGGTCTGGCTGGGCAGCAGTTAACATCCCACAGTTTTCCACATGATGCTGAACACAGACTTATTTTCAAAGGCAGAACCTCAACTCAGTAAGCAAAGAGGAAAAATGGACATAAGGAGAAAATGTAAATGTCTTCTGCACACTACTTAATGACATGCACAGATGTGCTTCACTGCTGGCAGCAAAGGCAAAACAAATGAGCTGTCACTTCCATCTCAGGCACTGCTGGTGACAGGGAAATCCTTTGATAATAGGGACAGATTTGCAATGAGAAGAACATTTTTTTGCTTGGCACTTCCCTTTTTACTAAAACCCTTTTTTCATCTCCTTAGCCAGCATGTACATCCCTGGCTTCTCTTCTTAAAAGGTGGACAGTAGCCTCCTTTCAGTAGGAGTTACCTCTCTGCTATGAAGAGGACAGGGACATGAAAAGCAGGCTTCTCTGACAGCAAAACACTGTGGTGCATAACAGGCTACAAAACTGTTTTGATGCCCATTGTTCCTTTGCATAGAAGTCTTTGAACCAGAGTTAGTAATCATGGGAGCCGCACTGTGCACAGTTCCTCAGCTGCTGATATGTTTATCAGCAGAGCATCAATCTGACTTGATTCCAGGAGGTTTAGATGGCATGGGGTCATGCTCGCATCAGCTAATAAACTCCTCAGAGCTGGGTTGATCTCTTTATTTTGTATCTGTGAAGCAGAGACCATTAATGGAGTCCCCATCCCTGATTTAAATAGCTGCCTCAATTCAGCAATGACAGTCTGCAAGGCTTAAAGGCTTGGGGGCTGGAGAGGCATTGCAAAGGGGAGGGCTGCTTCCTGAGAGTTTGGGGAGGTTGAAAACAGATGGGCTTTTAAACTAAATGAGCAAAGAGACCTTGCTATGTTAAAACACATTTTGACAAGGAAACATGGAGGTATGCTTTCCTTTCACTCTGTCTAAACTTTGGCCAAATCTGGCTGGCAAACAAGTGACTTAGAAAGAGTCACTGGCCATGGCAGAGTCCTCTTTGATATTTACCCTTGCCTGAGAGGAATAGGGGTGTATGGACAGCAGGGTAGTCCCTCTAATTTGTCCTTGAGAGGATCAGCAGTCTTAGCTTGTTTAGGCACCCCAAGAATTCCTGAAATCTCTCTTATTTTGTGGGATTCATTGCTAATCCTATGGAGCTAGGAAGTCCAATGCTCTAAGCATCACACACTGTAGTTTGGGATGAACTGCAAGGAGAAGTTGAGACATAGACACTGGCTAGCCTCTTCATGAGATTCTCAGCTTGCTCATGCTAGGGATAGAAAAGAAGCTTTTTTTAAAAAAAGCAAATTTTTAGCAAAAATTAAGTGGGTGTGAGCTGGACAAAATTCAGGACAGGATAGAAAGCAGATTTTTTTTCATTGCAAAGCCTGGAGGTTCTGGAGAGGTTTGCAGATGGAACACTGTAAGGATAACCCCTTCCCTTGGAGACTGAGCTTGTCTTGTCTGTGAAAACTACTAGATGCTGAAGTTATCTAAAATAGAAGTGAGTGGACATGACTCAGGAGGCCCTTTCCAGCCCTGCATTCAAAAGCAGTTTCAAAGGACTGCCATGCCTCACAATTACAATCACGCTGGGGCTGGCTCCTGTGCTTTGCCCAGCTCCACAACACTCATCTCTATGAGAAATTTGGACCATATTATGTGCAATATGTATTACTCCACTCTAATTGCAGCACAAACAAGAATTGACTTGGTTAGGAACCAAGCATGGTTTGTCTCATTGCTTTCAGTGGCCACTTTTAAGATGCACCCATGCATCATCTTTTCCCTTGTAAGGGAAGTACAAGTAAGGAGCTTGGGCTCCTGATCGTCACTTTTTTCCAGGGAAAACTGGGCAGAGAGCTGATTTCCTTACTGCTTCAGCTAAGACAAGGACTCTGCCTCCCACAGGTCTGGACTCACAAAAATCTATCCAAGACATCAGGAACACAACCTCTCAGCAGACAGCCCCAAACCCAACTCACATAAGCAGCAGTCTGATCACAAGGAGGTGGTTAGTCAAGCTATGAACATTTTAAGGGAGAAGTTGTTCTGTCTTCTGCTCTAAGAAGATAAAAGGCAGTCTGGAGAGGACAGTTTGCTTCATATTTGCTGAAAAGCACCATTAAGCTGGGTGAGAGAACAGCCAGGTTGTTCTTACCTTCACACAACTGCTGGATGCTGCCCACAGATAAGAGTTGGAGTGTGGGTCCAACTGGGACTATATGTGGATATACTGGGGTGAACATTTCCTTATCTTGAATTTTGCTGTTTACTCAACTGAAGGTCGGCTTTCTTTGAATCAGAGGCACTCTTTTTTTTTTTTTACAGATGGGTGTATTTTCAATCACTGGAGTTCCCATGGAGCTTTCTGTGAAGTTTGCAAGTGTCCCACCCAGACAGCTATTGGAGTGTTTTGCACAGTGCCAAAAATCTTCTTAGTTGTTAAAACTGGGAAAAATTATTACCACTTCCTTTCCTGATGCCCTTACATCTGGTACAGAGAGTTTACAGTGTCCAGGAACATACAGAGAGATGTGGTGCTTCTGCAATTGGAGAAACTTGCTATCTCCTGCCCGATGCTGTGATATTTGGATTGTGCCACATGGTCTGGCAGTTCCAGACATCTTGCAATACATATCAGCAGTCTCTGGGGAAAAAAAACAGGAAGATAGGAAAGGAGGGTGTGCTGAGAGTCAAACAAAGGTAGAGTTTATGGGAAAGTGAATGGGAGAGGGGCAAAGGAGCAATAGGAAGTTAAGACTTTGAACAAGCCCAGTCACGCCTCAGGTACTGGTTCTACCTGTCTGCTGCCTGACCACAGCCCAGTCTGCCCAGTGACTGCAGTGGGAACCGGGGTGCTGAGCAGCACTGAGCACGGGGGTTGTTTGCTGGTCATGTTCCTGTGGAGGAGAGGTGGCCAAGACACGTTGCAATGAGTGTGACAGTCAGCTGGCAGCCCTTGCCACAGGTTCATGTGCAGGAACCAGAAGTGGCTCTGGAGGGGAAACACTGATCCACCTGTGACACCTCCACTGCAGGACTTGGGAAGCAAGCAGGTAGTGACAGAGGAGGATTCAGTGATCTCTGCTGTGCACCTCAAGGCCCTGGCTACAGGACCAGATATATTCACAAATCATTGTAGTTTGACATGATCCTCTTTTTACACAAGAGAAATAATGCTCCCTACCCAGAACATTTGCCTTTCTTCTACCCTAAAAGGTACGATTTTTGTATGGTCTGACCAAGCTCTGAGCTTGGTGCGAAGAGGCAGCACTCAAATAAAACAGTAAACAGATGGGCACACAAGCCCTTCTCCATTTTGAAACAGAAACAGCATACTCCAAAGACAATTACAGACTGAGATTAACTGTTCTGGATTTCATTAATTACATATCAATTAGGCCATCTCAGAAGGAAAGCTCATTAGCAGCTATGAAGTAGAAAGGGCATTAGGTGGACAGAGTCAGGAAAGACAGTTATCTCCCAGGGAAGGACAGGCATCCTGTGCTCTCTGCCATCCTCATTCCCTCAGTTTCTTCTCAAGGTTTGGAGACAAACACTATGCATTTCTGCTTTCCTTCTGCTAAAGACAGCAAGTAAAGGGAGGCTCAAGTGCCCAATCTGCAGGTTTTCTGAGACTTGTGATCACCTTAGTGACACAATCTTCTGGAGGATCTTTCTTGAATAGAGGAAGGAGAGCAGGGACAAAGGGCTTGGTTCCCTCCAGCCTAGAAACCTGCCGAGCTCTTCAGCACTGCTGAAAAAACACCAGAAAGACTTTTCTCCTGACCTACTGATGGTCACACTCACAACCCTGCCAGGAAATATTTGGCCTGCTGTCTCAGGTGACTTATGCAAATAAGTGGTCGCTTTTCTCCCAAAGACAGGTTCTACTTGACCCTGCACTCCTGGGCATTTGTAGCCTGCTCCTCCTGCTGCAGAAATCCAGGCTCAAGGGAGAGGCTTTTGCAGTTTTATATGCAGGCTTCACCACCACTGTTTCCTGGCTCTTTCCTCATGGCTTCCTTGGAAAAGACTGTCAGAAGATTTTCCACCCACAGCTGGCTAATCACTCACAATTAACATAAACCTGGATGTAGTGGGGAAAAAAAGAAAGCTGGGAAAGCCCCCTTTTCTCAGCAGCTGGATGAGGCAATTTGCAGAAAGCCTGGAGGCGTGGGGGAAGCAGGAGTCTTTCATGAGGTTTCAGGTCCATGTGAAAGGGCAGATGAGGGCAGTTTAGGGCAGGACTTGGGCCTCCTCAGCTTGAGCACTGTGGGCCAAAGCAGAACAGCAAGGAAACTGTCTGCCCAAACACCAGCCTTGCTACAAATGGTGCACGGGAAAGCTCTCTGGACCACGGAGAGGACCAAGAGCAGCATGACTTGCAGGACAAACAGACAGAACCTGGATGTAGTTCCCTAGAGCCTCAGTCCAGCACTGTAGGGCCAGAGCATATGGGGCTAGGGGAGATGTCAGGACTGACTGGTATACTTTGATGTTTCTGTGTGGCTTCCCTCAGAGATGCTCTCCAAGCCATGCTCCTGTAGGTTCTCTTCTGCCAACACTGGTGCTCAGCTGGTGCCCTGAGGTTTTGGTTCAAGGAGCTATACTAGCAGAAAACAGATCCCTGAAAAGTGAATTGCTTTTTTTCCAGTATGTTTCAGGGGGAGCAGCACTAATGTGAGGAAAGCTAAATGTGTGTAGAACTACTCCTTCAGTAGGGACTAGCTGTAGGACAGATGGAGTTGTAATGCTGAGCTGCTCCTTTGGGCTCAATTTTCACCATCACGTCTGCAGGCCACTGCTCACCCAGGGGTACTACCCTGCCTTGCACCCTTGGCTAGAGGCTTCCACCACACAGAGGGCCAGGACAGCCAGAAGAAAGCTCACGCAGCAGAGAATGTCCCTTCCAGTCTGTCCCACCAAATGGACCAGCCTGGCACTTGGCAATATGAAGACCATGCCCATCTGATGGAGCACAGCTCACCTTCAGTGCACAGAGACAAACACGTTCTGGAAGAAGATGTAGTGGATTGGGAAACATCAGCTGTGAGGTGCAGCATGTGAGATCTTAGATCAGTTCTTTGAATCCAGGGCCTTGTGGAGAAAGAGGAGCCTAGTGGTGGAAAAATACTGATGAAAACAAATAGCTACTTTCTTGGTACTTTGACTTCCTTCTGGACCTCACCCATCTGCCCCAGGGTTTGCCAACTGCGGAAGTTCCCCCAGTACACAACATTTTAATATTCAAATGGCAGTGTCTGGTACATTGACTGTTTCCAAGCAGAGCCCTCCAGATGCTTACTCATTTTGTGATGGCCGGGTATTTGCATGGGTTTTACAGCCTTGAATGTTTAAGATGGTAATGTGATGGGAATGCAAGAGAAAAGAGAGAAGATAAAGCCTCCCTGGCTGAGAATGTGCATATACAAGGTGATAGGAAGAATGGTATTGGGCACATGCACACTGTGCCAGCTCTTCCCTTTACCTGAGGGGTTGTGCTCTGCACAGTTTCTGTCCCTTAGTTGCTGAATGGGGAGATAAATGGAAGTAGGATGGAAATCGCATGGCTAGAGAAGCAGAGGAGTGGTGGATGGGTCAGCTAGCAGAAGACATGGCAGGCAGGAGGCAATTTCTGGGAAAATCCATTTTCCATTCAGGACAAATTAGCCTAGGCTTTGGGGTAAAGGGGAGAAGAGGTCCTCCATCCCAAAATACTAGGAGGAGAGGGGAAAGGAAAATTTGTTGACAGGGTGTAATTCTACAGCATAAGCAGGGATAGTTTCTAAATATGAGAGAGAACCAGTTCAAACTGGTTTAACAGAAACTCCATGCACCAAAAACCTCTAGCAAGGACATTAGAATAAGATCGTTGCATCCTTGCCGACAGCTCCTGTCTGCTTGCCTGCAGAGCTGCATGGTCCATGCAATGACCCCACAGCTCCCCAGAGCTGTTGAGCCTCCTCAAGTGTGTCACAAATGCCCTTTCATCCTCTAATGTAGATTTGCAGAGAAGGGTTGTGTGGCAAAGCTTGGGAGACAGAGCTACCAGCTTCCAAATTTGATGACAGTGTATTAAAAGAACTGTTTTGGCTTGCTTTGGTTTTAATGAAAGTTCTACTGCCTGGAGTCCTCTGATTACTGGGAAGAAGTCTCTTATTTCTTTCAAAATGTAGTGTGTATGTTGGGGAGAGCAGTAGAAGTCAGCAAAATAAATCTGGGAAACTGATCCAAATAGCTAAAGAAAGAGAAGCACTCATGTGGGTTTTTTAAAGTCTCACTGACAGGTTTTTGGCACTGGACTGGTGACCCAGTATCTGGGACTTCTTCTGCGTAACCCATATAAAACCAAAGGGAACTAAACCCAGGGCACAGAACACCCACAAGAGGCATGGGAGACCCTGAGCCAATCCTCTGTTCTTCTGATGGTTTTACCACCTCTCCCCTGTCTTGCATGTGGATATGATGCTTTGAGACCTGGGGGAGTATGGTAATACAGACCATAACATTCGACCATAATACAGATGGAGAGGAAGGGAACAGGACCTCGCACCTTACAGAGCTCACAGAGGCTCGCATCTCACACCTCAGTGCCAGCTCGAACAGTGCACCGTGTCCCTGCTGCTTTGGCAGTGTCCAAGGCAACACCAAGAGGGATATTAAGATATTGCTGCTCCCTCTTGTGGACATCTCAAAAGGAGCTGGCAAACCACCCTGGGCAGCTGCTCTGCCTGAACATACCCCATACAGAATAAAAAATGCAGCAGAGCAGTCCAGAGCCCTGGAGGAGTCAGGAGTCTTGGGTTCCCTGGGGATGCAGCTGAGGAAGGGAAGGGCTCCCACAATGCCTACATGAGAGGGGCACTATCGTTTCATTTAAAGAGTTTCTGGCTGGGGAAGTCCCAGCAGCTCAAATTTCTGGACCAATGTTTTGTTTCAACTGCTCACAAATATTTTTTAACAATCCTGAAGCAACCGTCATGTGGGTCACGTGTGTCAGGGCAGAGAACAAAGACACAGGCTCTTTGTATGCACTGAGACCTGTGGAAAAATTCCCTTCCTATCAGAGCGCCTGGCTGGCTCCAGCAAGGCTCCTGTTCTTCTGCATCTCCCATCAGCTGCTCACTGTCATTTTGTGTATTCTCTCATTGTAGGCTGGCTCTGGGAAACTTGGAGAAGATGGTGATTAAACGTTGGGTGGCCTCTGCAAAATCTTCTAAAGCTGTTACAGGAACTGATGATTGGTTTCAAAACTCCTGACACAGCTGGAGATGAAGACATCTTGGAGAGGCAGGTACTGAATGAGGGCCACACAAACTGTGTCACACCTCATGTGGCACCTTGCCCAGGAAACACTTACTGGTCAGCCAGGTTTCCTTGCAGAAAGGATCCTCCATGCCCTGTTAGGTGCTGCAGAAGAGGTCTGAGCTGCTAGAATTTCTAGAGGTAACTGCATTTCTCTATGACTACAAGCTATTACAATAACATGCAGCTCTGTCCTTGATAACCAAGAGTGTTTCCTATTTCTCTCTCTATTTTTCCAAGGAGAAAAAGAAAAAAAAGAGACTGTCTGGGAAGTTTTCACAGGCTATTTTTCACATATTTTTCACACAGGCACTATTTTAGTGAACAACATTTGCTTACCACATGGTTGACTGGACTTCAAGTCTGCATGTGCAATTTAGGACCTCAAAGCACACTGCAGTAGGAGCAAGTCTGGTCATTCCTAATGCACGAAGTAAGGTGGGCAGAAGTGAGATTCAGGACCTGTCTTTCATTATGCAGTGCTTGCACACAAAACTGTTCCTTCTTTTCCCCAGCTTTAGAGCTCTTATTTTTAACCGGAATGAATAGTTTGGTCTCAAAACCAAAATAATTTCTAATAAATTAGGCCTGAGGGCTAAAGTAACTTATCAGAAAGTTTCACTCCACTGTGGCTTTTGTCTGTGGAACAGTATTCTGGTCTGCCACTGTGGAGCCATCCTTTGTTGTGTCAGGGCAGCTGCTGCACTTGTTTGCAGAGCCACTGTGCCCCGGGGAAGCCAGAGGCACACGATGTTTAGCTGTGAGCTAATGCTTCCTGCATCCAGGCCAGTAAGCCACACAAACCCTGTGAGATCCCCTCCAGCCTGCTGGGATAATCTCAGCCGAAAGTTCAGACAAATCCTTCTTCCTGCCAGTTGAAGCAAGGTGACTAAGCAGCTTTGCTGGTCAGGAAAGGCGGAAAGGTTCTGCAGAGGTGGACAGCACCAACAGGCAGACTGGACAACGCGAAGGGGCAGTAGTTTCTCCTCACTGAGGCAGCAGCTCCTGGGGCCTGGCAGGAGCCTGGCTCCTCAAGGCTTGGAAAACACTGAGCTCAGTGGGGAAGGCATTGTCTGTGTACACTGCAAGGACAAGGGGCAGGTCCACACCTGGGAGCCTCCTGCACCGCGGAGCAGCTGTGCGGAATGCGTCAGGAGCTCCACGCCAGGAGGAGCAGCTCTGCCCTGAACCAGCCAGCAGCCTCACAGCTGCGTGCTCCTGGCAGCTGCGGAACACGGAGGATGCGCTCCCTGTCCAACACAGCCAGCTGGGGCAATGGGGCAGCTCAGCCGGCACCGAACATTGCTCTTGCTTGGGCAGTGAGGCAGTGAGGCAGCCTCCCCTCACCACTGGCCCCTGAGGAGTGGGATTCTCATTTTGCAAAGTTTCAAATTCTGGGCTCCCGTTTCCACCTGAAATTTCCCAAGAGCCCCCTGGGAAGCAGGAGCCCTTGTGTGGGGTGGGGGTGCAGGGCTGAAGGCGGGAGGGACTCGGGGGCGCGGGCCCAGAAGCTGCAAGGGGAAGGGCTCAGGGCAGACCTGCAGCCTCCAGCAGGGCTGTGTCCAACACCAGCGGACACAAAGCTGTGGTGTAAGCGAAACAGACTGCAAAGCGCGTACCCGCCTCCCTCTGGAGACTGTCAAGAGAAGCAGTCCTGGTTTTAGGTGGCACTCCCAGGCCAGGGATTACTGCCGGGAGGGGAGCGGTGACCCCACGGGCTGAGCTGGGCCCAGCAGAGCTGCTCCTGGAGCAGTGCTTCAGGGGACAGGAGGGATAATGTCTGCACCTACACCTGTAAGTAGCTGGAAATGGCAGGATGTGAGAGCTGGTGTGGTGATGACAGGGCAAAGGCCACGGCCCAGAGCAGAGTGGGGAGAATGCATTCCTGCTGCGGGCGGCACGCAGAGGCCCGGTCAGGGTGGCCAGGGCAGCGGGGCAGGGCAGGTCCACCTGGCTGTCGTACAAACCCACTACCACATACCAGTTACATTTAGCTGACTTTACATCGCAGTTCTTGAGTGATCACCAGCCTGAAGACACAGTTAGAGCGACTCCTGTTTGAAGAATGGTGTCTGCTTTTGGTTTCAGACCCAAACCAGTCTGACCAGCGGGAACCCAGTTTCAGGTTACACCCTGCCTTGCTCTCTGGGTGACTTAGTGGGTAGTAATCTTTCTCCCAGAACACCTCATGCATTAGTTTCCTCTTCAAGTATCCACATATGTTGTATCCTCTGCTTCCAGCCCTCCCCAGCCATGGGACCGCTGCTGAGCAGCTCTCCCGAGATACCACAGCTGAGATACCGCAGTTGGGGCAGATGAAAGGGTGTGAGATAGCAGGCATGGGAACGGTACCTGCTCCCTCTGCGGGTCATTGCCCCTCAGACACCACTCCCAAGCCAGATAAGACAAACATCTCCTTTTTATTATCAGAGTGAGCACACAAAAAAAAAAAAAATAAAGACATTAGGTTTATTGCATAGGCCATGATAGGCTGTAGGAAAAACAAAGAGATGGAAGAAATGATATGAGACAGATCACGAAAAGGAGGAATCTGACCCAGGAACGCTGAGGCAGATGCCTGTGATGGGGAGAGGCATGCAGACAGATTGCCAGCAGACCCTGGGAAGCAGTTTCTTTCCTTTCAGCCCAGGCATTAGCCCAAGGAGGCAGCTCTCCTGCCACTGCACTCAAGAGGACCTGTGACATGTCCTGAGCTGGGAATAGCTTCACCAGAGTGTTCCAGAACTACTCTGCCCTGAAAGAGTACAAGCACTTAAAGTGAAGTCTGTACATGAATTTATGCTTCTTAGACACACACACCCACACACACACCCTGGTTTCCTCTCTCTTCACAGCAGTTTTCCAAGAGCAGCAGGCACTTGAAGTTTAGGGATTGCTACCAGCTCCACAGCTGGCAGCACACCAGGCCCTTCACAAACACCTTCTGCCTGAACAGAAATTCTCAGCTCACTGAGGTACAAGCCTGGTCCAGCAGATGCTGCAGGACAGAGCTTGAAGCGTCTCATTGCACAGGGACAACAGGGCAACATACAGAACCAGGACTGGGAGCAGGACATTGCCGAAGTGGGGATTTCACATGCTGCCTTGGGGCCAGAGATGAGCTTTGGACCTCCCAGAGCTGGGCTGGGATGATCTTGCACCAGAAGGGATGAGCCAGGAGGAGCAAGGAAGCCTGTGGACATTACCTGGTGGTATCCAGACCACTCCTGTGCTCTGGGAGATGCCAGGGACTCAGGTCAGGCTGTGTGCTCAGAGGAACGTGCAGTAAAATCAAAGCTGCATCTTTCCTGCACAATCAGCAGAAAAAGTATGGACACTTACTTCATGTGAGAATAAATAGATATTTTCTCAATGTATTTGGGTTCAGACTGAACACTGGGAAAGCAACCAGGTCAACTCACAGAGAGAAAAATTGTGAACACATACTGTACACAGGAGACTGAAACACAGCAGCCAGCCAGCAAGTCTTTTCTGTTAAAAAAAAAAAAACCTAGTGACTTAAGCAGCTATTTCTGTTTCTGTCCATGATGAAAACAGGAACTGCTGGAGAGTGTCACAGAGCCCTTGGATCAGGTCTGAATGATTATATGAATCCCACAGACCTCAAGAGATGCACCACAACCAGGTAAACTGCTGCAAGGCAGGGCACCTTGCAGAGGACTGGGAGAAGGGGAGGAAAATACAAGGTTAAGTGGCAGAAAGTGACACTGAAAACAAATTGCTGGCTCTGGTGAGCTTGCACCATTCACCAACATGAATGCTACACAGATTCAGTCCCAGGCTCCTTCAGGAAGCTGAGCAAAGTTGTGCTCCAGGTTGGAGCAGGAAGAAAGATGCAATTCAGAGTTTCACTGGATCGTTTGAGGTTAGGAACGGATGGATGTCAGAGAGCAACAGAATGCTCCCAGTTCCTCACTTTCCAAAGCAGCCATTTAGCCTAGACAATCACAAATACTAGTACTGCCAAATCACAGTTGAATCTTGGCCTGATGCTCCAAATGTCTTCACAGAGAACGAGTCCTTCAGGCACAGACCTGTGTCTAAAAACAGAACTCCAGAAGCTTTGGGGAGTGCCCCAGTGCTGAGCTGGAGAGAGAGGCTGTAGGTCAGACTGGTTTGGTGGCACTGCTGTAGAACAGACGCTCAGTGTCCTCTGTGGTGGAGAGGGTTGAGTTGGTTGCAGTGGGAGGCTGACGGCGGTGGCTGTTCTTCTTCCTTTTCTTCAGGAAGAAGTAGCCAATGAACACCAGGACCACCATGATGCAGATCCCGAGGAGCACAGCAATCACTACCTCAAAGGCACCTGCAGGAATATGTGACCATGTTAGAAGGGATGCTCCACAAACGCTGACGCAGCAGGAGTGGCCAGGACGAAGCAAGTGCAAAAGCTGCTGCAGAAATTGTGCTGGCAAAGGGAAGAGGCAACAGCTGGCACGTCAGCAGGGTGGTCACTGCACAAGCAGCAAGGAGAAAGATGGTAACTGCATGGCACAGTCAGCCTGTCTCTCCTAAATGATACTTCCCATCATTTCCCAGATGCACCACGCCCTCTAAAGGCTGTTCCTGACTTTGGCAGGCTTGGCCATTTGACAACCCTAGGAATATCAAATCCTTCTGCAACAGCAGCCTTGTGTCATACCTCAACAGGGAGGCCACCAAAGGGTGGTCACAGAAGGCACCTCCTGGCTGGGACAACACTGAGGGAGCAAGTTAAGGAGGATAGGCTGAGTTTGTGGGAAAGTACTCTTGGCAGTGATGTGAGCACTTGTTCTCCAGCCAACCAAACCCCTGCATCATCAGTGGAGACAGTCAAACATGATACATTTGAGAGAGGGTGTGAATTTAAAGATTAAATTAATCTCTAAGATTTAAGAACAAAAACCTTCATGTGACATTTTTTAAAGAAATGGTATTTCAATAGTTGTGCTTTTTTAGTGCTGTAGAGAGGTTTTATAGGGTCATCACATTTCCCCACGGTCTAGCACTTGATATTATTTGCACATCCACTTGAGCTTTCCTTCTTGTAGAAATTAGTAGTCCTTATGTGAAATTGGCCCTTAGGAAGAGTTTTACTTCCCAATTTTTTATGTTGAACAGTGGAACATTCATGCAAGTTGATGGAAAGAAAAAAGGAGTCTCTGTATGAGCTGCTGAGTCACAGACACAGGAAAGAATGGACTACAGTTGCACAGTGCACAGAAGCACCTCTTTCTTGCCACTGCCAGTATCCCACAAATCCCACACTGAGGCTCTCTCAGCTTCAAAGGGTGTGGGAGAGAAGGATACTCTTTGCAAGGAAAGACAACATATTTTTCAGGACAAGGAAAAGCAACAAGAAAGACTGGTTGGGAAAATTGTTACTCACTTAACATAGCAGTTTGTGACTCAAATGATTCCCATCTTCGGCCAATGACATCTGCTTCTGAATCGGGAACACAGAGGGGAGAAAAAACGTTTTACAAAGAAGGCTGGGAACAAAGGATAAGACAGGTTTCTGAGGAGCTTTCCAGTATTTCCAGTGCTCTGAAGTGACTGAAGCAGCCCTTCTCAACAGCCATGGCACTGAGCTCTCAGGGCTGGCTGTGAGGCTCAGTACAGCAGAGGGAGGTAGTTTGCCTCTTAACAGATGCAGTTTGGCAGAATTCTTCCTGTTGGCCTCCAAAGCAATATGTACCAAGTGTACAGTGTAACTTTTTCCCTTTTTGTTTAAAACTTCAGGTTAGTATGTATCATTGAGGATTTTCTCAATTTCTCCCCTGTCACTTGCGGAGACCTGGTGCCAAGCTAGGAGGTTAGATTCTCTTCAAAGCAGATATATCTCTGGTTAGTTTTGTCATCCTACTTTGTCTCTTTTTCAGCATCAGCACCCAAAATGCTTTCCAGCTCTGTGAAATGATAGGCTGCATTGCAGAAAGATGCTGTAGATCCACCATCCCCCATATGCCATACTGTGGGTCATGCCAGGGTTTGACAGCAGAGCAGCACTGACTGAAAGCTCCCAAGGCACTGCCTCTTTGGAACCACAGAACTTAATCTGAAGTGGTTTTCCCAGTTTGAGCAGTAAAACTCCAGCCCTCACTATGTATGCTTACTTGTGATGCCTGAGCATGATTTCATACACTCTTCCTCTTGTTCAAAGTTGTTGCTGTTGCCACCACAGCCACCGTAGGTGAAGGGGTCACATTTCTCCAAGAACGGGTTATAGTACCAGCGGGAGATGCTCTCAGTGCACCGTCCAGTATCAGGCAAGTCCACACAGTGGCCTGGCAAAGCAAGGCAGAGGTGCTTTAGCCCAAGCAGTGGCTTCCCAGAGCAGCAAAATTTTCTGCTCGCAACAAAAGAGCACAAGCACCATGGCAGAGGAAATCCCTCGCCAAAATAGTGGCCCTCAGGTCCGCACTGCTCAGTTGCCAGCTGGTCAAACTGGCAATGCCAAGGTGAGCTGGTGTCTGCCATAAATCCAACTAGCAAGCAGAAAAAGGAACATCAGGGTCTGCAGTCATGGTAAACTTTAGATTTACTCCCCTGTGGAAATGACATGTCCTTCCTGGGAGGCAGAAGGGAACATGAGGAGCCTGGACACACAGAAACCACAGATAAGCTCAAGTCTTCTCTATAACTGAGCTGCATTTAAGTGACTTGGAATATACTCTTTTAGCCCAGAGATAGGTCCACTGTCTACAGTTTAACAAACAAGGCAAAGATATAAGATTGAGCAGAGACATTGCTGTGTCCCCCACACTGCTTTGGTTTACACTATTTCCAAAAAAAAACATGTTGCAGGGTTTTGTACAGGGCAGTTACTGTGCCCAGCAAGCAACATTCATGAGACCTACCTGGATGGAAAAAGTTTAGGCAGGAGAGTGAAAGCCTGCTGTCAACAGCTGTCCTCAAGGTAAGAGAACAGGCCATTTTCCATACGGGGACTATCCAGATGCTACACCTGGTTTCAGATTTATAGAGGGAAGCAGTTTTACCATGGAACAACAAACTGACAGAAAAACCAAAAGCTGGCAGAGGTCAGCCAAGGTGCTCTGGATGCTACATACCCTGCTTATGTGTGACATTGATCTTCTGCAGTCTATTGAACTCACGAGCATCTGCAAGGGAAACATTTCATGTTAAATCTTATCTGACCAGTTGGAAAGAAATGCCTGCACATTCCTTTACTATCACAAGCCAGAGGAAGGGAGATATCATTTGATGTTCTTACATATCTCAAAGCTATGACAGGAACATGGGAAAAATAAAAAAGTAGTAATAAGAAACTCTTCCCAATTTCCAATCCATAGATACAGAGGCAAAACTAAGGAAAACAAACAGTGCTTTCTTATTTTTGTTTTACATCAAGAAGTATGGAAAAAGTTAGTCCAGGTTTTAAGAAATATAAAAGAGCACTAATGCAGAATATAAGAGAGGGCAAGAGAGATGAATCATAGGCTTGCAAATCTTAAAAGGCAACAAAACACCCACACATAGGAAAGAGATTATAGGAATTCAGAAAAGGTGAGGAGGGAAGGAAGAAGGTAGGAAATAGGGTGGATTTGAGCATCTCACCACTGTGCATTTACATCAGCATAAGACCATATTAAGGGGACTGTGCCACTGGAAAGACTTGAAGAAATAGTGGTTTCCTTCCCCATTTCCCAACTCTTAAGAGAGCAGGTGAGGTGATTCTGTGAGAAAAATATTGAAAGGGGACAGAAAGACAGGCCTGAAGTCTTACAGATAGGTGCAGAGAAGAGAGTCAAAGCGTATTTAAGAGGCAGCAAAGATCACAGAAGGAAGGCAATCTCTTGCAGTCAGCAAAGATACAGGAAATGGCAGAACCTGCAAACCTAATGCTGTGGAAAGAGATAATGCAGGGTCAGGAGATAAGAACAGAAGACAACAAAAAGTATTGACTCAGCATGTATAACTTCCATCAGACCCATTGCTGGGCAGATGGTAAAGTTGTCTGAGCCAGAATTTAAAGTACTTACATTGTTCACAGTACATCTCATCCGATTCATCAGCACAGTCGGGAGTCTCATCACATTCCAGATAGGCATCAATGCAGCAACCATCCTTGCATCTGAAGAAGGGGGCCTGACAGTTCCCATTGCATACTGCATCAGAAACAGTTCAGATAGCTCATTAAAATGCATTGTTTCTCCCTGCAAGATGATTTACGAAGGACTTAAAAGCTGCTGATAGGGCTGGCAAACAAGAAACAAGGCAGATTGGTAAAGGTCTCTCCTCAGTGCCACCCTAGACTCAAAAAAAAAAAAATAAAAATAAAAATTCCTGTTTATAAAGGAAACATTGCTATGGAAACAGTCACGTTTCCTCTCAGAAAGAAGTACATAGCAGGTGGAAGCAAGAATGAGCTACTCAGGAAGAACATGGAGACATTGCCCAAGCATGGGGGAATAAATTAGGAAAGCCAAACTGAAGCCTGCCCACTGGGCTGCAAGAGCTTCAAACCTCTTTGCTCTAGAGGTGGTCCCAAGGGCTGAGTACTGTGCTCAGTTCTCAGTTTTCCAGTGACAAAAAGCATTGGCATACTAGGGAAAATCTCAGCAAGAGCCTGGAGCACAAGACCTAGTATGAGGAGAAGACAGAGATTATAGAAAAGACATTCATTTCGGAGCACAGTATGATGAGAAGCAACAGACAGGAGTTGCAACAAGGGAAGGCAATTCAGTATAAGGAGAAAAATTATAATGAGGGTCATCAAACACTGGAACAGTTTGACCAAAGTGTAAAATCTCCTTTTTCAGAGATACCCAAAACTGAACTGGATACAGTGCTGAGCAGCATAGTATGACTCAAAGCTGGACCTGCTTTCATTAGTGGATTGGATCAGATGACCTCTAAAGGTAATCCCCAACCTAAATTATCCTATGACATGAAAGTGAAAGGCTTAGTAAAGAAATTAGTCTCCAGTGCCTCACTTTCCACACTGAGTCCTAATCAAAAGCCACAGGAATGGACATGAGATACTCAGCCCAAGCCAGCAGTAGGATTACACTGTCCCAAAGGAGACTCACCTGGCTGTTGTCGCCCACCAACAGAACCTGAAGAAACAAGGGGAAAAACAAAATAAAATAAATTTACCACCACAGCATTTTGCCAGCTTAAGATCAGTTTTATATTGCCTTCATGTATCACAGGAGAAGAGCATATTTTCTGAAAGGAAGCCCTGGATTACAGAGGTGAAATATGGATGTCCACCACTCAGAGATGTAGATGAGTTGTACCCACACGAGGCAGGCCTGAAGGAGCACAGGGGAACTTCCCACCACAAGCTAGATCATTTCCCAATTGTCTTTCTTTTCCAAGGCTTTAACCTCCTTCTTAAGCTGTGCACTGCAATGGGCCTGGCAGACGCTCAGCCCATTTATCTGAGCAGTACTAAATTGTTCTCAGTGGCTTGAGGGTGGCAAGGAGGGAGAATAATTTCATTCTGGGAGTGAAACACTTCTGTCCCCCAACTGCACAATGCTGCTCTCTGAATTTAGGTTTCAGACGCAAGATTTCAGACGCAACAAAGATTTGTTGAGGGCTTCTGCAGCCAGAGGAATACCAGGGACACTGTTCAGTGCTTTAGGAGCTGGGTCAGATACACTGGCAGCTTAAGACAATGACTGCCCATCCATAATTAGCCCAGTGTCCCCAGCTCACTGGGCTCTAACTAGGTGTCAGCCGAGAGGCCGCAGTACTTGTCCCCAGGGGCATCACAATCCTGTGAGAAAGAGGGGAATGGGTTTTTGAAGGACTCACCTCTGACATTCTTGCAGGCAAGTTCACACTCCTCTTTCCGTAAGTAGTTATTCTTGTTGGGCTTGCAGCCACCAAAAATGAACTCCTCACACTGCTGAAGGCTGGGGTTGTAAAACCAGCGTGGAAAAGACCCCCGACACCAACCCACCTTCTTTGGAGTCAAACAATGCTCTATCAAGAAAGTTAACAGAAAAGGGTCTGGGTTAGGTAAGTCCTTTGTAAGACTTTCTGTTTTGCATATGTGAAGGCAAACAAAATCTTCCAAAGGACATATCTGAAAGGTTTACAAAATCTTGACCATGGAGAAGGAGAGTAGGGAATCATGGAATTAATTTTTTTATGTGAAAGAAAGGGTCACAAAACCAAAATAGAAGGTGCCACATCCATAAAACAAAAGGAGCTGCATCTCCACACAGCACATAGTTAAGCTGTGAAACTCCTTGCTTCGGGAGGTTGCTGCTTTTCAAAGATTACATGAGGTCAAAATGGGATTCATACCTGGTTATTAAACAAAAAGACACCATCTTCTGCTTAAAAAAATCTCTCAGCTGCAAAATCCTTGGGGATTAGTCAAGCATAGCAGAGATTTACTAATAGCATGTCATGTTCTTGCACTCTTTCCAAAGTACCAACCTCTGCACACTGTTGAATGCAGTGTACTGGAGTTTGGTCAGACCTTTAGCATCACTTGACATGGCTGCTCTTATATTTTTATGGTACCTGAGGTAGGAGAAGACATTCCCTGCCCAGCTACTAGTCAACCATTTGTCCAAGAACTCCTTACTCCTAATATACTAGCAGTGCTGAACATTTTCATCATTAAACAAAATCATTAAAGAAAAAGAAATAAATCCAGGGATACACTGAATGTCTTGCAGACTGCTCCATCTACCCTCCAACCTAAGGGCCTTCACTGCAAAATCATACAGTCAACAAGACCTTTCACATTCTCCTGTTTTGCAACCTCAGCTGCACCCCAAGCTTCATCCACTCTGGTGTGACACAGCAGAGAGCAATGACAGGCAGAGCAGATGGGGTTATTGCAAGCACCATCTCCTGCAAGGGTATGTGAAAACCCCAAAATAGGTTACTATGAATGCAGAGACCTTACTCTACTGGTGCAGGCTGTTACTGGGAAAAGCTGACATGCAAGTCCAGGCTCTTGGTTGTTCTCTTCCTCCATCTACCCCTCTGCTCTGAGAAGAGCACCAAAAATGCTAGAGCAGTACCCAGGCTTGAGAACTCCAGGTAGATATGTGTGGGCTCAGGCTCACCTTCTGTCTGCTCAGAGCTCAACACCATGATGGTGATGTTGGTGAAGTCTTGCTGCTGTGCAGTGTCCGTAACAGTGAGCTGGAAGACGTAAGTCCCCACTTGGAGGTTGGAGATTTCTACCTTATCTTCTTCATGCTTCTGAGAATGCAAAAGAAAGGCTTATGTAGGAGAAAAGTACTTCCAAGGAAGGAGTGACTGAAGCTATGCAAGGTCCATGTTCCTGCACTAGGGGGAAAGGAACTTGGATGGAAACCTTCAAGCAGATGTCTGGCATGAAAAATGTTTCAGTGCTAGATAGTCCCCCCAAACCCATGGACTGGTACCCAGCTGGAATAGAGAGAGAACAAGTACCACAAGCACAATTAGATATTTCATGTTTTGGGGTATTGTGAAAGCACAAGGGAAAATAAAACTCTTTGGAGAGGCCAGAAATACCTGTAGTTTTTACTTTACTTTTTAAAACTAATGGATTATTTACTTAGTACATAGGGAATAAGGTAGCTGTATTCAATTTTATTATCAGAAGAGAAAGCTACAATATTATTGACACAAGTTTTTCTTCTATATATCTCTGGTTTTGATTAGGTTTCAAAAGAATACAGCCTTGCTATATATAATTTTTATGTAGTCAATACATCATAATATTAGGGGAGCTCCCTCCTCCACAGAAGTTGCTTTGGTTGAGCTAGGCCAAAGAGAAAAGGAAAGCAGCACTTGCTGAATGATCCAGATCCCTTGGCACTCTAGAGTTTATCACTGCTGATGTTCAAAGTCAGGTGTGGGCCTGATGTACTCATTTGCTAATTCTTCCAAAAGGTGCTGCAAGAACTCCATCTCAACTCCATGGCTTTCCAAAGCATTTTGCAGAAGTTAAAAAGAAATAATTTGCCCTTCTAAAGCCACAATTTCACTTCTAACATCTAGCAAATAGGAAATGTTCACACCCCAGAAATCTTGGATCCAGAGAGGAGTCATGAGTTCTGCTCCAGCTCAGATAAAATAGGAGGAAGAACTTAATGCTTTAAAGAGAGGCAAAGTCCAGGAAAAGCCCCAGGAGAACAGAAGCAGGGCCTGACACTGGATTGTTCAGAAGTGGACAGAGTAAAACCATGAGAAGGCCCTTCACTGAACTACAGGATCATGGGACCAGAGGCAGCTCTTGTATGGAAGCCCTGCCCTCTCAGCTGCTCCCACCCAGGCAGATCAGGTGTTGCTCAGGAAGACTTGTGACACATCCTATGCAGGGAGCCTGAGACCTTATGAGGCCAAAAATGACACTTCTAAAGTAGTGTGTGAGACAGGAAGGGCAACCACAAGGAGTGCTCCACAATTTTTGGGAACAGGCTCCTGGGTGGACTGGCTTGAAGAGGGAAAGACAAGTTCTTCTTTAAGTCAAGGCTCTGACTGACCAACCTAGTGCAGACCACAGGTGTCACTCAGCAAGCTGCTTATTCCCTGCAGCTCCCTACCTTCATCTCCGCAGAGGGGTGGCCAAGGATTTGTTTCCATTCGTAGCTGACTATCCCATGGTCATCCGTGCTCTCTGTGCCTCTCAGCATCACTGGCTCCCCCGGCTGTACCTTCATGTCCTTGACAGCACGGGCTATTGGAGGGTGGTCATCTGCAGAAGAAATGTAGAACAAGGCTTGGGTAAGAGGTTGAAGGGTCCAGTCCTTGTTTTCATTACAGGAAGACAAGGGAAGGGGATTCTTCCAGGCTAAATCAATCCAGGCTTCAACTGCTGAAAGGAAAATACTTTCATACAGCTGTGCTCCTTGCAGTCTGAGCAAGCAACAGGCAATCAGTACCATTATTACTGCCCTCACTAATTTAGTAAGTCCACCATCCACTACTGGCAGTCTCTTTGAGCCAGTTGGCTCCCTGGGCACTTCTGTCCACAGGAACAACCACAAGAGGGTGGTCCTGTGGCTACAGCCATTGTGCTTCTGAGAGTGGGACCACATCCTCAGCACAGCACAGAGCAACGTCCACCCTTCGCTTAGGGAGATGGCCTCATGTGGGTGTTGAAGAATGTGGAACAGACTCTCATCATTCCTATCACTATCTCTAAGCACTGTGTTAATGTATTTAGCCAGAGCTACACAGTGTGGGACTCAGATGGGAAATATCTCCCTTCCAGCCCACCTTCCACCCCACTCTCTGACATACATGCCTTTAAAACAGCACAAAAACAGCATTCATGAGATTGTTATTTTTGTACTGTTCCACAGATTAGCTTACCAGCAATTTCCACAATCTACTAAATGTTTTTCCGGACTCCAAGTCCAAGAGATGAAAACTGATCCCTGCCCGTGCCAGCAAGAACAGCCTATACAATGACACCACTGAGCCTGCCTGACTCATAACTCCTTTTGGCCTGAATGTCTCTGATCACAGGCTTTGTGCATAGCTGAGCCTGTAAAACTCCACCTGGTAGCACCTGTACCAAGTCCAGGACTCAGTGTTCCAGCTCATCCTGAGTCTTTTGTAAAGGCACCAACCATCATTTATAAGCTAGATAGAAATCACTCTGCCATTACACGGTTATATCGACTGTGACTGAAGGAGAGGATTAGTGTCCAAACCCCTTAGAAAATTACTCCATTAGCTGATTATTTTCACTGTTGCGGACTTGATCCTAATTTCCTCTTTGAGTCCTGTGTATCTGGATTCAGATCCCAGCTGCTGACTCCTGCAGTCTACTGAAGGGACATTTAATATAAGGCATACATACAAACAAACCTGACATCAAAACAGGCCACTTAGTTCTTTTGTCACCTGGTACACACCACTGCAAGCTCTGGAAAGGGGACACATTCCTGCCATTCCTGCTAGGCAAACATCAGGAGCCTGGCAGGAAGAAAGGCAGCCTACTCCCTGCCACTGTCCTGCTGGGGTGAGCCCAGTAGGTGGGTGCAATTGCACAAGGAAAAGACCAGTTTTTCAACAACACAGAGGCTGATCCTCTAACTCGTGACTCCAAATCATGTTTTTCCTTGACATTTTTAAGCATGTACATTTTAAACAAAAAATTATGGGCCAAACACCCAGTTACTTTGGGTTGTAGGTTGCATGATAAGTAAAAGCTCAGTTCTATTCAATGGTCAGCAACTTCTCCAGTTCCCGTCTCTGATTAGCCAAATTTACTGACTCTGCTCACATCCAGAAGAAGAGTCAAGAGTATTTCCTTATTTGTGGTGACTGCCAAGGAGTAATGTTCACTAGAAATTAAGGACTTGTTTTTCAAGTCTATCCCTTTTCTCCTTAGGATGCCTGAAAATTCAGTGACTTTGAGTATTTCTGCCACCCTGACTGTATGAGGCCTTCCCTGGCACCGTGGCTGTTTTCCACCTGAGTTTCAGAACCAAGTGCTGACCAAGCCGGGGTGAGTATCAGCAAACTGCTCGTACAATGGAGACTCCACTCTGTTGTGCTCTGAGAGCCTGTAGGAAAAATGAAAGTTACCTTTGCTATAATGCTCTTTTGACCATGGAAAGTTTCTGCTCTGTAAACTCTGTAATTAACAGGGAGGTTAAACCTTTATGATGCTGTCTGTGGCGTGCTCTTTACTGTGAAACATACTTCTGGAGTCACATCATAAGCAACAATTTCCACTCCCATTTATATAGCACAGGGGTAGGGTATGTATCTTTTCTTTATGATTCTAGAGGAAAACTTGATAGAGGAAATCCAAATTGCTTAAAAAAGTTTCATTTACTCACACTGTATTCATGCCTGAGACCCTGATTTTCGCTTTTTAAAAAATTTCTTCTTGTTTAAAAGCTCATGCAGTCAGTGGCTTGTCTGGCTTCACCTCTAATGAGTTAACTTGAGCCAAAATTGATGGGGGAACAGGAATTTAAAAGATAATAAATTCCTACAAGGGCTTCAAAAATAAGCACTCAAGTGGGGGGAGGCCCCACTAGGGACCTTGCTATGCAAACCTGCAGGCACCATTGAAATCCCATGCCAGAATGTACTTGCAAAGCTCACATTTTGGAGGTTTTTCTTTTATGGAACTCAGATATTAGCTTTTGCCCTTGAGATTTATAGAAAACCAGATTTCCTCTATTCCAGAGCTCATGCAGATACACCCTGAGTAGCTGAGTGTACTCAGAACTCAAAAAGCTGAGCCTTTTGACTACAAAGCAATGCTTAAAAATACTTCAGAATGATTTGAGGTTGTCACTAGAAAGAGCTGGAAAGCTTTCTCATGGTGACTGAGGGGCCCTTACAGCTCACTGCTGACTGCCTTTGCAGAAGCAACCTGCAAACCAGACAAGTGTGGCTTGCACTGGGGACACTGAGGCACCAGGAAGGGAAAGACTTCACCAGCGACAAAAGCCACTGCTCAAAGCCACTGACCAGGCCAGGAACAGAGACAGGAGCAAAAATGAGGCCACCCAAATTCCAGCATCCATAAGACAGAGGACCTTGGAGATTTCAAGCTTTAAAAGCCAGTGGAACCTGTCTGCTACAAAAGCAGGTGGGCAGCAGTGTGGCTCTTCCCACAAAAGCCAAAGTCCTGCTCCTGCATCGCTTCCAGGGAAGTCATTCAAAAGTGAACAGCTTCCTCATCCATCCACATCCATCCATAGAAAACTCTCCATTTCCATGGGCAGAGGTAATGAAGGATGCTGCCACAGTACTAATTTGCCTAAGGTAGAAAATTTGCCTGAGAGAAAGGAACAAGGCAACACAATGCAGTGCCTGGAGAAAGAGAAAAACAGGCTCTTTAGGGCTTTGTCCTGGCTGGGCAGCACATACAGTCATGATAAAGCAGTTTTCTAACAACTCATGCACAGCCAAGCAGCTCTCAGCGTTAGTTTCTAAGGGTTTTTGTGGTGTTTTCTAAGTGGTGCAACACAGTAGGTCAGCTTAACCTCTCTAAAACAACACAGTATGACTGGATTATATTTTCAGAATAACATAAGATGCTGCCACTTGCTTCCCTCCATCCTTCCTCAGAGTGTGGGAAACATTATTTGCTTTAGCAGGCAGAGGGAAAGACTCTCCCACAGGTGTTTTTGCCATTTTAGTAAAGATTGGTTTGTACCTCCAGTCTCTTGAGGAGGCTGGAGCTGGGAACAGGATATGATGTAGCCACTTCAGTAAATGCTGCATGACAAACACTGATTTCACAGCAAGCAGAGGGGAAGCCCCCCATCACCCACTCTGAGCAGGGAGCTGGACCAGCTGGTCTTCCAGAACCCTTCCAGTACACATTAGACTCTGAATCTGTGCTGTGGGTACTGACTGTGCAACTTCCCATCTCCTGGGAACTTAGGGATGAGTAGCTAGTTCAGGGCTCAGCCAAAGGGGGACCTGTCCCAGCCCCAGCTGTGATACCAATGCTGCTCACTTTAGTCACCCACAGAATGGAGACCAGCATGGGACCAAACATTTGAGGAGGCAGGAGCTTCACTCTTGGGGAGCTCTCTTTTTGGAATGCATTACCAAAGTTTTAGTCTGCAAATCCCTCTCCATGGTGAGGCAGAAGCAGACATATCTGATCAGGACCCTGTGGTTCCCAAGCATTTCCGATCTCCCACTCACAAGCCCTGGATTCAACAGCAGGAGGAGAGTGTCACTGAGCATTTCACAACAACCACAAAAGGTTTGGTTCAAGAAATGGACAAAGGTTCAGGGAGGTTATTTTCCAGTTTCACACCCAAAACTGGTTTGCCTAGACCAGAATAAGCTGGGCTAGTTACTTAAACACTGGGCTCCATTATAACCAATAAAGTGCATGGTGAGCCTGCCCCTCCCGGATGAGCCAGGCAGAAAACTCGCACCAAAGTTCAGGCTGAGGAATCATATAAGATCATGCCTTTTAACAATAACATCAGAGACTTCAGGCTGCATGTTAGCTGAAACAGGCAAAAGACAGTGCCAAGCTGCCATCACCAGCTTACAAAGAACTCAGAAGCTCTTGTTCTGCAAAATACTGAAAATATATTTAGATGTCCAGAACCCAGATTTCAGCTGTATTCATTGTTGCCTGTACCCACTTTTTCTGAAGTCGTAACACTGTAAGAGGGGCCACAGGGGGTTAGAGCGGGTACCCATGTCCCTGAGTTCAGTTGCCAACAGTCTCGCTTGTGGATGCCTGAACAAGAGCAAGAGCTCTGCAAGAATATGCTCTCTCAGCTTTCAGCTACTTCCATCAGGCTCCAGAAACACTCAAAGATTAAGCCCTGAGCTGTGTGCTCTCTTTTAAGTGTTACGTAGTCTCCTCCTAAACATATATAAACCTCTTAATTCAACAGGCCTGCTCCCTGCAGTAGCAGGAGTAGTGTGATTCTTATAACATGTGACTTTTTGTTTAATGTCACCCACTGAGATCACTAACTGGATATTTCATTATTCACTAGAAAAAACATGCATTTAATTCTTATCATTGCAGAGGGTGCTGGAAGGGTGATACAGGAAAAGGCTCCGGACACCTGAGAGCAGCACATACAGGAAAGGAATGCATGATAAAGCAGCAGATAAGCTTCCTGCAAACCCTTAGAGCCAGAATCAGGGGGCTGACAGTAACTTGGGATCCAGAGTCATCACAAAACTTCACCTTTTAGCAGTAATACAGCACAACAGCAGGAAAACTACACAGTTTTGTCTCCAGTCCAAAACCTGGGCCAAGATTTTGGGAGGAAGACCTGACATGCCGAAAACAGCTTCCTTCAACACTTGTTTCACCTGGGCCTCTTCAGGCATCCCTAAAAGGACCCAAATTAAAAATGCTGTACAGCTTTCTTATGCTGCCAGGTGAACACACTCAGTGCCCAGAGGCTCCTTCATCTGGCCTCCTGCACCTGCCCCATTGTGCCCTTCCCCTCTTCCCCCCCAGTGACTGCCAGGCATCCACCTTCCTGTCCAGACAGGTCCTGCATGGACCCAATTCCAGAATCATGGCTGGAGGGGCTTGGGGTTTTGGTTTGGATTTTTTTGATTTGTATCTGAATCAAAATGGACATTTGCATTCTAAAGTGTCTCATCATCTGCTGTGGGGAGGAGGACTCAGCTATTTTTCCAGTAAGATAACTCCCTTGGTCTCTTTCCCCTGCTAGCCCTCCATGTCATTCAAGGTGATTCAGGAAGCTTTTGGTATCAAAGATAATGCCTAAAAATTTCAGAGAGGAGAAGAATGCATTTCCCATCAAAGCACAACACAAACATCACAGCCTGATCCAAACACACAGGGGTGAGCTGCCAATCGTCTGTCACTACAGCTGGAGACCTGCCTGGTTCCCATCAGCCTCCAAAGGTCAAACATGGCTGCAGAAGGGACCGAGCCCTGCCTACACCCACAGCAGCCCCAGGCACAAGCCCCACGTGAGTGAGGAGAGGCACAGCTGCCTCCAGGCAGAGTAACCCGAACTGCATTTCTGGAGTGCACTTCACTTCTCACTGATAAGCCCTCCTGGGTCTTCCTGCCCTACCGTAGCCATCCCAGGGTGGGTGAAAGGAGCACTAGGGATGGATTGCAAGATAGCAACTGCATGTTGGTGGCTGGGGTGCTGCACCTCGGTGCCATATTTTAGCAAACATGTCACTTCTGGTCACACAGAGGTCGGTGACCCTGGGACATTTTCTGAAGATTCGCACATGGAATGCCAGACCCTGGACCAGCCAAGGGATGAGGGGCTTGCAGTATTCTTGTATGAGGCACTGCTCCACAGAGGTAAAGAGGCTGAATTACTCAACAGTACACTGTATTTTAATCTAATCTTATGAAATCAGGATGTACTGGAGATGATGCATTCCCTTTTCCTCCTACAGCGAAGCACAGGAGTTTAGACAGCTGCCAGCATGCCACCTCCAGCCTTGGTGATGCGGCCTCCAGTTCCTCCCTAAGTGCAGCTCCTGTGAAAAGGATTTTGAGCCTGGAACAGAGATGCAGGAGAACTAATGAAACATTGAGACACTTTTACCAGAAGGCCCTAAAATCCAGTAGGAAGCCACAATTAGGGACAGAGGACCAGGAGGACCATTTCTGCCATTCTGCTTCTGTTCAAACCAGCAGCACCCAACAGGCTGCTTCAGGGAAGTCATGCTCTGCTACAAACCCCTCACACTGCTTCTCAGGAGAGAGAAGTGGTCATTGTGGAGTTTGGGGCCATTTCCTACCTCCAGAACCCACAAGACCTCAGGCTGGCACATCCCAGCAGAAGATCAAAGATCTGTTCAGCTCACATCATCAAGCCCTTGCACACACCTGGATGCTCCCCTTGCCATCTTCACAGATCCTTTCCTTCCCATAGGTGAGCTGGGAGGGGGTGTGAGGAGGATTACCCATAGAGATATCCCCAAACAGCCCTGCCCAGGGATCAACAAATGATAAACTGGTTATGGTTGTTATGGTTGCCAAAGACTCAGCCAGGCTAGAGACATGCCAGCCTTCTTAGGCTTCAACCAAAACACAGAAGCAGAGGGCAAAAGGACAAACTGCTGTGTTTTTAATGTTTCTGAGCACACTGCAATTCTTTGGAGATAGCAGATGGCCAGCTTCAGATCAGTTCATTTTCCATCTGACTCTCTGTGTCCAGGTGCAATCTTTTAGAGCAGGGAAACAGGGATTGAGGAGGAGAAACCCACCTCCAAAGGGGAAATTTTATAACCAGCCTCCTCCAGCAGCAGTGACCAGCCCCAACAAGCAGAGCAATACTGACACACCTCACCATCCAGGCTGCTGTTAAATAAAGGTAAGTGGATTGCATCCTGCCTCCAGCCCCTGAGCAATTAAGAGATTAATGCAGCCCTTTAAAACCTGGTGATGTGCAGATTTTTAGAGGATTTCACTTTTCAACCTCAAAGGCCCAGGGGAATGGAGAAGAAAAATAATACCTTTTTCTCTACATTGTCAAGCAGTAAAAACTCTGACCTTGGTAATGACACACTCCACCTGCTTCAAACACGTTAAAGAGATATTCCCTATTCATTTAGTAACAGGTAAACTGAGGCACAGATCCTAAAAATGGGTATTGGGGGTTGGGAAAACCTTTGTGGCAGAAGAAAGCACAAACCCATCATCTTTAACATCACTCTACCCCGAGTGTTTGGAAGCATTGCTCCTCATATGATGGCCGGAGGAGCTGGCACCAAGTAACCATTAATGCTCTTCCAGACCGGGTTTGCAGGGATCCATTACGGGCACCTTACCACTAGGTCTGTGATTCTGCATTGCCCGGTAGGAATCGTACACCTCCTTCTTCAAGAAGTTGAGGAAGCCGATCTTCCTGGCAAACCTGCAGACGAAAGCTTTCTCATAGAGGCAATTGAGGAGAAAGCAGCCCTGGATGTGGTCTTCCTCCGAGCCCGGGCCCTGCTCCACCAGAGCCAGGTTACAGGTGGGCTCCCTACAGCAGGCTCTCATGCAGTCCCTGCTCCGATGCACCATGGGGGACGACAAGAAGGTGGCTCCATTCTGGACGGAGGCGTCTGTGTCCAGCACCCAATCCGGCAGCCCTGCCGTGAAGTTCTCCAGGCACATTTCACCGAAGGGTTTTTCCTTCTGCCCTTCGCCCAGGTCCAGCACCAGCGCCAAGCAGACCCAGGGCACAAACCACGGACCCGGACTCCTTCTGGCCATCCTGGCGCCCCGATTCTCGCTGTTTTGAGACTTCGAGCCTTTCCTAGAGGAAGGGAGAAGACATATGAAGCTAAGGGGGACGGTGTTCAAGTGCGTGCCAACCCGAGCGCCAGAGGGAGCCGGAGCATGGCCGAGGCTGCGCTCCGGATTCCGGCTCGCCCCGAGGTGGCCGGTGTGTCCCCTGACCCCGCACCTCGTCCCCGGGCGTGTGCTCCCGGTCCCCCACCTGGGCGCTCCCGGCGGAAGCCGCTGCTGGCAGCGGGCTGTCCCCGCCGCCCCGCTGCGCCGTCGAGCTCAGGTGCGCCTCCAGCTGCGTCCAGCCGAGACAAAGGCTCGGCGAGCACAGGAAGTGAAAACCAACTCCCTCAGAGAGTGCGGAGGGAAAAAAAAAAAAATCAAGTCACTCCCTTGCATGCTGAATTACGTAAGAGGAAGGGGAGGAGAGACAAATTGATAACGATCTTCTACACACCTTGGAGCGGAGTCGGAGCGATTCGGTCGCTCTCGCAGGTGCGAGGGCAGCCATTCTAGACGGGCATCCCACCTGCTGGGTGCTAGCTGCATGCCCCTGCTAAGGATGCTCCAAAGGAACTGAAAGCCGAGAAGCAGGCAATCGGTGTCCTGTGGCGGTCGCCCTTGTGCTCCGGTGTGGTCACTGGCACCATTAGCCCGTGTCTCGCTAACCCAAATGAGGCAGCCTTGCACCTCTGCAGTGCCCACCGCCGTTGCCCCTGCAAGAGGTTTTGTGCTCAGTGCAGGCATCCCGAAATCATTCATTCCTTGCTCTTGGGAGACAATTTTTTTTTTTCTCTCAGTGAAAGCCCTTAGGATCATACTTGGAGGCTGTCTGAGTGGCAGGACCACTGCTCCCGCAGCAGTGAAAATTTTAAGTAATCACCCTCCACTCATGAGCAGCATTTCAGTGTTCTCCTCAATCTCATATAGGTTAGCTGTGGTCCGATTGTAGTGCCCTTGCCTTACAGGACAGTGTTGTTTGGGACCACATGAAAGCAAATCATGCCTGTCCATGTATTTCCCCCCGTTTATGCTTCTACTTGCAGATCCGTGATCAAATTCCTGTCTTCAACACATGCACCTGTGTCATCCACCCCCTCTGTCTGTAAACAGTCCTAAAACCCCTGTGCAAACTGCTCCTATCCCTCTGTCATTGTCCTTAGGAAAGCTGGGAGTGTTGGTAATTTGCTTGGACATTATTTATAATGAAATATTTCATCACTTAAAATAACAACAGCAAATCTGAGATGGCATTTCATGGTATGTCTTCGGAAAAAGGTGGTGAGCTGCAGCTATGTATCAAACAGCAGGCGGCTTTGTGGTTTGGGAGACCATTCTAGTGTCCAGCATTTCAATTCTTGCTGTTTCTTTCTGTACCTCTGATCCAGCCTTGTGTATCCTCACAGGATTTCTCGAGATTCCTTAGAGACATGTTTCCTGCCTCCTGGCTGTCACAAGCACCACCAAAAGATAATATTGTGGGAATACTATTTTTCCATACCTCTCATGATTTTCTATGGCCTGATGCTGACCTGACATTTGTATAGTACTGACATCTGTTGGGAAAAGGGCATTGATCCAATCTGGCAGTGGTAAGGTGTAAAAAAAAAACCTGAAAATTGATAGGAGAAAACATGTATATCTGGAGAGCAAAGAGATGCTTGCTTTCCTCATTGGCTTTATGAATCTTTGTCAGAAGAAGTATGGGCATTTCCCACTCCATTTACAAACTAGATCTTCTGGACCTGTCTGCAGACCATACAAGCAGAAAAAGGGGAGCTGATCCTGCTTGTTTTGTTGTATTTGAGCATCAAAATATATGCAAGAGAAATAAAAGTGGCAACAAGGTTATCTCCTTCTATTCTGCACTGCCTGAGATGCTCTGCTGGGAACTCTCTTGTGTTTAACCTGGAATAGATTTTTCCTGAATAAATATTCAAATCCTTCAGATCCTTCAAAGGCTCAGTGCAGTTCTCTGACACAGGAGCAGGGAGCCCCATGGCAAACCACTGACTGTGTTTGGATATCCACACTGGCAGAATTGTGCCTAAATGCTGCAGTTTGGTATTTTTTGTCTCACTGGCAATAATTTAATCTACCTCATCAGTAGTACTGTGTTATAAAATCTGCCACATATTTCCTGCAGACCTGAAGCTCATGATGTCTCTTCTTCTTGTGCCAAATAATATAGGAGCGATGCAATTCCTTCAGACAGAACTGGGAGGATTGATTGGCATGTCTAGTGTCTCCCTCCACTTTTAAAAAAAATATTTGTGAAAGGATGATCCCCTTTATAAAAGGATGAAGCCTAGCCTTCAGAATAGGTATTTTTATTGGCTTTTACTCTTAGCAGAAGGCTGTGCTGAATTCTGCTGCAAGGTTTTCTGCTGCTCACCCTCACTGTCTTTATAGTCACTTTACACTTAATTTTATTCAGTATCTTCAGTAACAGTAGCACCGTTTCTAAATATGCCCAGTTTATTCCAGAGAAATTCAGTAATTAAAATGTTAATTGAGATTGGGCCCAAGACTGAGGATTCTCCTAGGAACCCCTCTCTGTGGCAGCAGCTCTTCTTCCAAATTGGTAACTCAATTTTTGCTCTGCTAACCTCAAAATCCCATTACAGCCTTCATCTTCTGCAAAATGGATAAATTCCCACGGCCTCAGCTGACATGTATTATTCATGTTAGCATGAAGGGAAAGTAGGGTGTGTGATTTTATAACTTGGGAGTGTTTTTTAAGGGGTCCTGAAACAGTGAGTCATTGTTAACTTTTGTCTGTCTTTGAAGTGTCTGCTCTCAGTCTGGAAATAACCATTCCGAGGATGACTCAGGGGGTAAACCACACCGTGGTTTAATATTTGACTAAGATTAAAAGAGATCTTAGACACACATGCCTTGTAACAAATGCAGTGCAGGAGTCTCCATCACCTGTCATCTTTCTGTGTGATTGCTCTTGAGCCCACAGCAGCTTTGGAAGTTGGATACTCACCTTCCAGGAGGAAGTGATTCCAACAGGCAGAAAAATAAGGAAGACTTGATTCAGGTTCCCCTTTGCCCCGCTGTGCAGCCCAGCTCCCTGGCACCACCAACTGCAATGACTTCCTCACAGCAGCTTGTCCCACCGGCTGCTGCAGACAAATCCATTCTGCTGTGTTTTACCTGGGAAATGCTCCATGTGTAATTAACGCTTGGGAGACAGGTTTGCTTGTTTGTTTTGTTGTATTTGCCTCAGGTTAAACCTCCTGGTGTGGTTTAGGGGTGAGACCCGGATGCAAGTGACGGCACAAAGATGTGGCAAAGGAAGGAGACAGGAAGGGACCTCATCAGGCTATGACTAACCACTGGTCCTGTGGAACAAAGCAGGAGAAAGGATGACAGGCTGCTGAGTCCTCCTGAGAGCCATTCCCATTGCATCCAGGTAGCTTTGGGGAAGGGAGTTACAATGAGGGTATATTTTTTCTTTGGGGATGTTTTCATCCACCAGGTGCATGGCACTGGTTTTCATTTTAATGTTGCTGGTCAAGGTAAACCCATAAGGGCAGGAGCACTCGGAAAGGAAAAAGTGGAAACAGGGTCTAGACTGGTTACACCAAGAAAGTTTTTGCATTTTTGTCTCGTCTATGCTAGGCTTTTGCAGGGAGATGGGTATGGAAATATGAAGCGAAGAACCTTCAATTTGCAGGAATATTTATTTGCAGAATAAACTTAGATTTCCCACTGAAGTTCTCATGGACAACTTGATCTGTTCTTCATGGCACCTGTGAGTTTGCCATAGGGTTCCCTATAGACTCTCCTCTATTACTTCCTACAGCAAGTGCATCCCTAGAAATCTTCTTTCAACACCTTCAGGCCAGCTGCCAGTGCCTCCTGGGAGTCTGCTCTCCCCTCTGCTCGTAGATGGCAATTTCCCTGCAGGTGTGAGCAGTACAGTCCCTGCAAATGGAACGGTACCCTTTCAAGGGATAATAAACTTCATAATAAACTCCTTGGTGCAAGAGCTGTACAGCCTCTGCAAGCCTAAAATGTTGAGAACAGGCTGGAAAACAAGGAAGATCCTCTTGAGCTATTCATCCAGTGCTTTACTTGTCTCCAACTCTACCATTCAAAGACTTGCTGAAACTTCCATGCTACATGGAAACATTGATCATGCTCTCAGTGCCTCAGACCTCTTCCTCTGGGGAAACAGCAGAGTAATGAGGGATAGCGACAAACAACATGGGCAGGTTTTCAAAGATCTTCAAACGATTATTTTGGCATCCAATTCATGTTGTCAGTTTCATCTAAGCATTCAATGGGAAGGAGGTCTTCTTCCTCCATGGAGATACTTACTCAACCTGCCACCTCCAGGATGTCTGTGGATGGACACAGATAAGGAAAACTGGTGTTCCAAAGTAGTAGGTACCACTATTTCTCCTTTACCCTTCTGAACTGCTGATGAGACATTAGCCTTTATGCTTCACTTGACTGCCAGCAACAGAGGAAAGGCAGGTGGGCAGGCCAGCTCATCTGACCTGTTTATTGCTGAGACCTCTCTATTCTCTGAGTCAGTGCCAAGTAGTGCAATTTTGGGTTGATCATCAAACTGGGAAATGTTTTCCTCTGGCACTTGTCATTATTCCGTCTCAGTGCCCTTTCAGTGCCTTGTGAAAGGTGAGCCTGTCAGGAGAAAGGAGTAAGGCTAATCACTGACACCTGCCTGAAGAATGTAGAGGCTTCTCAGCCTGTGCTGATGGGAAGGTGGTAGTACTTCTCAGGTGAAACTGGGGGCTATATGAGATGGATATCCTGGTCTGCTTCCCTATGTCTCCAAAAGCTGAGGGTGAGAGATGATGCATTCTCCCTCTACTCGCTAGAACTCTGGGGCAATGGTGAAGCCTTTTTTGTGTCTATGCTCCCATGGGGACATTGAAAAATAAAGAAAGTGGACGATGGACACTTTCAAGATGCTGTGTGTACTGGGGTTGCTCACTTAGGGCTCTGGATTTTTTAAATCTCCAGTCCTGGCTACACTGTCTTATTGCACAACATTTTTTCTGTGCCTACTCCTTTTCCCAGGAAGGAACAGAGCCTCTTTACCTTGTGGTGTCACTGTAGTATTGATACAGTCACCTCTGCTGGCATCTCTGGTTTAATTTGTGCTAACTATCACATTTGCAACCACAGGGAAAGTGATTATTTTCTAAAGCAGGTGGAGAGTGGCTTCTGCTGTCTTGAAGGGAAATGTTCCTCACTAGGCTGGGACTCAAGGGAAAGGGGCCAACCTGGTTCTGTGGAAAGATGAGCTGGTGCCCTGCTGAATTATTAAGCACACACCACAGTCATCAGTTCAGGAGGAAACAGAAGCACCAGCTTAGGTCACAGGTGTGGGATGGAGATTACTAGCTTCAAGAACAGAGGAGTGTAACTGGATCTGACTCATGCCCTTGGATGCTCTGCTGCCTGGATCAATGTCACAGCTGTTTGGTACTATGCTCAGCTTGGTTTGGTGGCCCTTGGTTTGGTGGCACCATAGACAGTCATAAAAGTCCAGCTCCACAGTACTTAGTCCTCCTCTCCTTTCAGAGGCACCTCACTTTTAGCGTAGGCCTAGAGGGTCACCAGCCCCAGGTCACACAAACGGAAACTGAAGCATAGTGTTTCTTCCAGTCTGACAATTCAAATGTGTTGGCCATGTCTAAATTCCCTTTATTCATCAACATAAATGATATGCAGATTTGCAGAGGACATGATCAAAGCTGCAGCAGGAGGTCCATGGGAGCTTATGTATGCACAGCTCTTGTGAAAAAAACAGGTTGTCTCATTAGATGACTTAGTTGCCCAAGCATGTCTGTTCACTCCAGAAATTTTGGTCCAGGTTGTATGCCAGAGGCTATAGGGAGAGATAACTAGATTGAAGATAAGATTCCATCTCCCAGCTGTGCCTGACATCTCTCAGATTCTGTCCAAACAAAATGGTGAATATCTTTCTGTCTCTTTGGCCATGTGAATCTGTTGTGATGCAAGCAAAGGACAGGATGGGGTGTGGCTCTGAGAAGGAAATCTTGAAGCTGCTTCATTTTTGCTGGCAGCTTTTTTGGTGGCATTTACCAGCACTGGCAGGTGGCATCCCCTGTAGGAGATGCTGCCTCATTCAAGGGGACAATATCCCCTACCCTGAATGAGGCAGCCAGTCTTGTGCCTGCAGGAACTTCTACCGTACCCTCAAGGACCAATCTTGCACTGGTTTTGCTTCCTCTTCTTGCTTTAATCATAGATTAAAACAGTTAATTACTGGAGGAGGCCTACTTTATCAAATCTTTTGTTTCTATACTGCCACCTTCTTATTACAACAAATACATGACTAAGCTGAAATAAACCAAAGCAGTATGATGAACATCCTGTAATCTGGCTCATTTTGGATTGCAGTTTTCCTGAGAGAGCCTCTGACATCATCCTCTGAACGTTTTGTTCAGCTGTAGGGCAGCACTGATGAAGCAGCAGGAGGGCTTGTGTCCCTTGTTTGTTACTTTGTTGATAGAGTACAGGCTGTGGGGTGAGTTTGTTACTCACACTACAGGCCTGTGGAGCTTTTCAGATGTGGCATCTCAACTCAAGTGAGGCTCAGCAGTGGTTCAAGATCTTTGAAGAGCCACTGGAGTAACTTATGTTCCCCTTTTCCACATTTTCACAGCTCTCCTGTGACTTCTGGATCTTCTGCTTCATAAATTCAACCATGCTGGCAGAATATTAACAGGGCAAACCCCACCTTTCATGTAGACATTACTTAAACTGCTCAAGAGCACCAGAGTTAGCACAGGGGGTGGAAGGAAGGAGCTTCCCTGCCAGCCCTGCAGCCACTGCAGATATTTGGACTTACTCAGGGATAACAAGTAGCTTCTCCTTTAAGTCTGGTCCTCTTTCTCTGCTCTTAATGCCAGCCTCTCTGGAGATTCTTTGGACCAAAGTAGTACAGTTTCCTGCCTCTTTTTCCCTTTCAAATATGTCAGTCCTTGAACACCAAAATAGACCTTTTCTATTTTGAGACAGGAATTATCACCTGAATGTGTGTCATTTGGTCCAAACTTACCTTGTGAATATCTACCCATTTTAGGCATATTAACCTTTGAAAAGTCAATAGCTGTAGAGGTAATATTAATTCTTCAATGGGTTTTACAAGGTTTCCACTATTAATAATCTCTGAACAGTCTTCACTCACTAAGTATGCATGAGCCTCTCAACACAGATTTTTCTGTGTAACTTTGATCTAAATAAGGAAGTTTTAGGAGTGGGATTAGAGGGGCTATACAGCAAATTAGCGAGGAAAAGTGGGTAAAGCTGCTAAAACTACATAGCTAATAGTTGTCTTCTGAACAGAAGTTTAGGCTGTCAGAAGAACAGAGGAAATAATATCAGTTTCAGGTGTACTTTAATACTTTATTCTTCATTTATGTGAAAGCAAATTTCAGAATTTCCTATCTGAAAAGGATTGTTTTGTTCGTGTTTTTTTTTGTTTGTTTTGTTTTGTGGTTTGTTTTTTTTTTTTTTTTACTTTTTTTTTTTTTTCTTTTTTTTTTTCTTCTTTCTCACATTAAGAATGAAAAGAAGGGCTGTAATGGCCCTGCTCTTTTTTCTACCACCTTGTGTACAAGATTTTGCTGGCTGGCTGTACCACCATCCGTCTGGAGACAGAACTGTGCCAGGGGGACTGGCCCCTCTGCAGATTGCCTCATGCTGCGTGGCAGCACCTTTCAGTGGGAGAAAGGTCAGTGGCTTTTCCTTTGGCTTTTCTAACTCTTGGCCTCCAAACTGGAAATACCTTGGCTCCTTGACAGTAGAGGCTTTCTTGCTTTTTCCCCATGAATCATGAGACTGAAGGTGTTTGATCTGCTTCAGGATGGAGGGTCTCAGTTGGTTTGTCCATGTAGTGGGGCAGCTCCCTGGGCAGGCTGCTGGAGGGCTCTGGGAACAGCTGAATAAAGAGGTGTGGCAATATCTGGAGGGACACAGGTGTCCCACTGTCCTGGCACCCTGTAATCACTGCCAGCCTGGTTTCTGTTCCTCTGAACAGAACAGCAGTGTGCTGCTCACACATATCCTTCTAAATGGTATAGGCCAATAATGCTGCAGACCTTTAACCAGCTGGGAAGGAACTGTAAACCAGGCATTGATATTATATAGTCTGATAGCCATTTATGATGCCTCAGCAGATGAACCTGTTTACCTTGAATACTCTTCTGTGGGAAGGAGATGGTGCTATATCCTTAGTGAGGTAAGTATCCTTTCTCCTGCAGTGCCATCACATCAAATACTGTATTATTTTTCTTAATATAAGAACAGGTGTGGGGGGGTTTATCCCAGAATTTCCTTGCTCAAATAATTTCAAATTCATGTCACTGGGATTTCTAAGAAATTTTTGAGAAAGCTGGAGTTACCTTAGAGAATACAGAACAAAAAATGAAACTGCTGAGCCCAGCTTTGGGTTGCAGTGTCATTTCCTGACCTACTGCTGTAAAATAATGCATGAGCTGCCTAATTCCAGACCACTTCTTATCTGTGCTGGGTCCAGGGCTTTAGCTGGAAAATGCCAAATATACCATCTCAAAGGGAGCAAAACTCTGTAGCTGCAGGCAGTTTACTGACTATGAACTGCAGCAGGGTTCAATGCATTATGTATGGATCAGCCCTCTGGAATTGCACATGCATGTAAGTTATGCCTGTAGGAAAACAGTAATTTAAAACCTCCTTCTTCTCCACCTCTTGGAGCTGACTGGTGTTAAATATTAACAAACATGGTTCATCAATTCCCTGGTTCACTTGGCTTCTTTTAACAACAGATGTTATTACAACAACTCTGCCTGCCTCCCTGCTCCTGTCAGCACATCTGATGGTGAAACCCAAGAGTCTGCAGCTGTAACTCTGCCTGCAGAGCCTGGCTGCTCCCCCAGCCCTGTGGCCACCCCTAACTGTCTTCCTAGGATCACCAACGCCTCCCACCTTTGGTGCCTGTAACTAGCTTGAGCTGGGAGACACCGGTTGCAGAGAGGCTTTGGTTAAAGGAGACAGAAAAGGTGTGAGGGAGCCCAGAGAAAGGCGAGTTCCTGCTGTCAGAGGAGGCGGTGAGGATGGCCAGCAACTCCAGTGCACTGCCCCGGGTGACTTTCCAGACGCCAGAGAAACCGGGGGAGGAATCGGCACACAGGAAACTGGGCAAGCTGACCATAAAGTACAACCGCAAAGACCTACAGCGCTGGCTAGACCTGGAGGAATGGATCAATGCCCAGCTGCAGGAGCTGTACCAATGCCGGGTGAGTAGCTGGGGCAAATCAGCCGCTTGCTTGTCAGGTGAATGGATCTAGAGGCCCTGTGTGCTGGCACGGAGGTTTGCTTGCTCTGCCTCACTGGAAAGAGTTCCTTGTCTTCACCTTCCCGTGGGTATCTCCACGCCCCCTCTGTAGCACTCTGACTGGTGTGTCGGCAGGCAGGGAAGCTTGCACTGATGCAATCCAACTGGCTTTGAACTGCCTGGTGTTGCACCCACTGTGGGGGTGTAGCTGTTGCTCAGCATGAGTAGCACAACCTAGAGAGATGTATAAACCCAGGGATGATTCTTGTTGCTGAACTCCATGTGGTGAGTCCTTTGCAGTGAGCAGTATCCAAGCTAGCTGGGTCAGAGTGATCAGTGTATCCCTGCTCCTTTTTGACACAACAGTGAGGCCCTGCCTGCTGTTTGAATGAGACATTTCAGAATGTGCTGTGTCTGTAACTACAGAGCCTGGACACACTACTGGCAACAGGGAAAAATGTTGTAAAGATCTTATGCCTTCATCTCCAACAATCCCCGGAGCTGTCTCCCTTGCCTGAGCTTCTCTTTGTACCAGGAACCATCCCTCCCAAATTCTTGCTGCCTGCTTGAGAGCTGTCCCATTGGGAAAGATCCAGGAGTGCCCACATCCAGCACCTGAATGGTACAGGTCTTTGCTTCAGCTGTAGCATTTTTTCCTTGGGTTAGTGACATTCAAATTCCAGCACTGCCCTGGGTATGTTGAAATTTTAACCCTGTACTGTTGCTTCTCTTCATATATTGTCCTTAGATGTATAGCATTTATTCTGAGTTCTTTCAGAAGCAATAGTGCTTCTGAGGTAATAGTGCTGTTTGAGGTAATCCTTTGGAGTGTGGTATAATGAAAGATGAAAGGCTTTCCTCCATTGTATATCATGATCTTAAACCCACTTAAATAGCTTGATTAAGGGTTTTGCTTTTCTCTCTAGGGCAGTGGCTGATACAGTAAGAGAACACAGCTTTCTTGACCCACAGAGAATTTCCATCTTCAACAGATGACACAGATAGGTTTAACAAATAATGTAAAACCACTTATTTATGTCCTGGATGGACTAAATGAACTGCCAGGCCCTTTCTGTCCTGTATTGTGTATTTGCAGCCCAGCACAGTGTTAAGCACACTTTTGAGATACAAGGAAATAGGAGCTGATGATTGCTTAGACTCTTCCGCTCTGAGCATCAGCAGTTTCAAATTGCAATCAACAGTGAAGTGGACATGTTAGAACAGGCCAGGAATGGTGGGTTTCATTCTACTTGCCATGATGGTACAGAGAAATTTTTGCCTGCCCAGGCTGATTTTCTGGGCCTGAGAGCTATAGAATGATGTCACCTCCACAGCTAAAGACCCAGACTTCAGGAACTGCTTCTAAGTCTGTCCTTATTGTTGTTGTTGCTGTTGTTTTTTATTATTATAGTCATTATTATAATAATTTTCTCTGTGACTGTTTCCTATTTGGTATTTGTGGGAATATGCAAGATTCACATGCCGTGTTGGGAGACAAAACCAGTTATTTTCTGTTTTAATTTATGCCTTATTCAAAGAATGGGCTGAAAACAAATATGGGGAAAAAGGTCCTTTCTTCTGCTGCAAATGCATGGATCCTCTGAAAATGAGTATAATTACTGCTTCTGTTCTGCTAACTAAATTTCTCAGATTTCCCAAACATAGCTTAGTAAAAATTACTAATCTCATCAAGTTAGTTGTGAATTTCCAGTTGTTTTCTATAGCTTGTTAAAATGACAGTAACATATTCTCAGCTGTATCTTAGGCGTCTTGATAATGCATTATGAAACATTATACAGTGCACATGAGAGCAGAAGACCCAGTCAGACAGGCAAAATTCAGTGTCTTTGCAAAGTGCTAGCTTGGTAGTCCTGGTGAGTGAAGGCTGTTCAAAACAGTGGCAGTGACAATACTGCTTCCCAACCATGCCTACACTAGCATTTTAAGGGACTGTCCCTGGAGTTTGTAGCTCAGCTCAAAGTCCTTTTCTTGACTGCTGAGGTTTGCTAGGGACGAGCAAGGAGAATGCCTGCTGCTTTGATTAACAGAATATCTTGCCCTTTGGAGAATTACTGGAGTTTTAAAGAGTTAAATTTTTGGCACTTTTTTTTCTGAGACAGACAAGAAGCACTTGATATGACCAGTAACATGACCCAAGATGGGGCTCTCCATGTGCTACTTTTACTTGCTGAAGTGTACAGCGATAGACCTTTGCACTTGTAAAGGTGGCAGTTTATGTTATCACTTCTGTTTTCCAGAGAATTAAGAGCTGTTTACTGTCATCAGAGTAGCTGCCCAAAGGGGATTCTTTTTCCCTACTGCAAAATTTCTCACTTATGTAGGCATAAGTGAGAAACCCAGCCATGCCCTTACAGGAACAGATTGCCAGTGGATTGCCCTTGCTATTATCTCTTCAGCACAACAGATTTCCCTGCTTCCTGATGTATTCAGGCCAGCATAAGAGATTTGCTACAAGGAACTATGTAACATAATGCTGTGCCCGGTCAAAGACTGTTAATAGAATCTCTTCAAATACATACATGTGCCACAGTAAATTACTTATAATCACAGAGATGTCCAGCAGGTCATCCTACTCTCCTCTGTGTATTGTAACAGGACTATTTATTTAGTTGCCCTGCTTCTTTAGGCTTCCTTGTATCCATCAACTTCCATTACAATTATCTCTGTTACCTCTTGCTTTGCTCCGCCTGACCTTGGCAGCGCAGTGTTCCTGGGTGTCTTCCAGAGATTCCAATGCCAGCAAGGTTAGTTAAAACATCACCTCCTGATACAGAGAATGCTACGATGTTTACTGTCACGAGGCTTTTTTGCAACAAAACTTAGACTCTGAGATTTTCAAGATGATTCCTTGCATATGGAATCCAACCTAGGACTAAAAACCACAGGGATTTTGTAGCCTGTCTTGCCCTCCCAGCCTACTTAGCTTCTTAACCGGAGACAAAGTCAGACTGGATCAACACCTGTTTTCTAAAAAGTCACATGAAAACTATTACTTTTAAGAAGAAATACTGTGTGGGTCACAGTGCAATATATTTAACTCTGGTTTATTATTTATTCTTAAGTCTGCTGGGTATCAAAGCTAAGCAAAAGGCTTTCTACTTCCTCTCTGGCTTGGTATGAGTGACTACTCAAGAAAATTTCTTTTTTTCCTGTAAGTATTTCCTTTATTGTTGAATGTTTTATGCACACATCCATAAATGCCACAACCTGGCAATCAGGTACTGTGCTGTTCACCCAGTATCCTTATTCTACTGATTACTGTGCCAAAATATCACTGGTGCTGTGCTGTGAAAGATTCATTTTGCAAATACACCAGAAAAACACAGGCTGCTTGCTCTGCAAAGATTTGTTAAGCTAAAATGTGTCTGTGATCAAGTTTACAGACGTTTCCAACTAACACCCCCATGCAGTACAAGATTATTACTCCAGTCACGAAAACTTGGGGGTCCCTCTTACATTAAAGGAGACTATAATATTCCTCTCCTGTCTGTTGGAGAAAGCTGGCAAAATATTATCAGGTCTTTCAACAGCATAATTGTTTTTCTCTCCATTACTGCAAAAAGCTTAGTAAAAATACAAAGTAGGTGAGTTTTTATGCAATTAGCATAAAAACCTAAAATCTCCTTCTGTTATTTATGCCTCTCTAAGATTAAGCCTGTTGGTGTTCTGTTTGGTGTACTCCATAGAGGAAGAGCGTCACAGGCTGGTGTACATGGCACTGCAGTTTGATATCCTTGAAATGGTCTTCCAATGATGGGTGATGATCCCTGAGCAGTGTAGTGGTTGGAAAAGATAAAGAATGTGTACGTCAGGATGCGTGGCTGTAGGAGACACCACAAAGGGGCTGAAATCCGTGCCCTTGTTATAAGAACCTCCCTTTTTTGAGATGATTTATATCTTGACCTCAACTTTGCAGCATAGTTTTATTGTAACTCAGCTGCTTAGTTCTTTAAAGATGGCCTCTAGAGTTCTTAGAAGTTTGAAGGTTAATTAATTCTGGTGGTTTTTTTCCTTTTTAGCTAAGGGAGGAAACAGAGACAGCAGCTCCTGAACCACAAATTGATCTTGAAGATCTCCTGGAGGTCCCTAATGAAGAGCAGAAATTAAAACTACAGGTCAGATAGAGGGACTTGGTGACTTTAAGTTAGTGAAGTTTTCTTCATAAAGATTAGTGGCATGTGGGATAGAGAATAGGTGTTTGTAGTGTTGCATGATGCTTTTTTGTGCCTTTCTTTTTGTAGGGAGCGGAGAATTAGATCAACTTATAGAATACTAAAATGATGACTCCTTGTTTTTTTAGGAAATCCTCCATGAGTGCTCCAGCCCTACAGAGGTGAGTGAAGCACCATATAAATTTATATGTAAACATGTTATACTATTTTGTTACAGTGTCTTTGCTGTTGCTTGGCTGAGTAGCAAGAGTTTAACATGCTGCAGATTTGTTTAATCATAATGGGAGATGTTTGCAACTTTATTCTGTGATTGTAAAATTACATATAAATGCACATGGATGAGCTGAAGGCAGAGCACTGGAGCAAATAAGGAGTTATGCTTCACAAACAGTGAACGTTCTTTCCATGTTTTGTACATCCTAAGCTGATCAGTCTGAGTTGCTATTTGATCCTCAGTGTAGAAAACCATAGCCAGTGACATAGCTTACACAACCATTTTTTACACTGTTAACTAAATGCATTCTTATCTTAAAACACTCTAGGGTTATGAGGATAAGAATGTAGAATGGCCCTTAGGTTGGACTGGGCAGGTACCTGCTGAGCAGTGGCCATGTAGGTTAGTTTTACACATGGATTTTTTTCCCCCCATGTAACTTTACAGATTTTGACTTTGAATTAGACGGTAAAATCCCAGAATGTCCAGACAATTGGAGGCATTACTGTGTGCATGCACCACACAGGGACTGCCTTTGCTGCACTGCACACTGCAAAATGTAATCCCCATCACAGCTTCAGTCCCATGCACTGCATGTGAACATTCTTCTTGCACATCATCCATCAGACTCCACGTTATTGAGCCGATGGGGCTGTGCAGTGATGAACATACAGAAAATGAGATGAATGCATGACTGAAACTGAATCACAATTAATATCTGAATGTATTAATTAATTAACTGAAATGAAACTGGGTTGTAGCAATCATCACAGATACTCTCCTAGCAGGGGTTTCAGCAAAGCTGGCAAGATGAAATAGTTTTCAGAGTGTCTGCCAGATCTGAGGCAAGAATCCCACATTCCCAGAGTGAGAACTGAAGAGAGTTTGCTTTGCTAAGTCATAAACCATGAAAGTTTCTTGTGGACAGCACAGTACCTACTGAATACAGTTACTGCTGCCCCATTGGCAAAAACACGTGCTTTCACCCTGGGGATCTTAAATCCGATCCTCTTGAAAGAGCACAGCAATCTAACTGCAGAAAGCAGACAAGAAACTGAAAGGGGTGACTAAAAAGAAATGTACGATCCCAGGCATTTACTTTCAGAGCATGTTGTGGCAACTTCTGATTACCCAAGTGAGGACCCTAGGCTTCCACACAGCAGGAATGGTAACAAGCTGCAATGCTTCCAGCGACCTTGCCTAATTACAAGAACATGTAGCTATGTCTTTGGGTAAGAAAGGCTGCACTCTTCTTTATGGTGATGTTACTTGCTATGCAGAGGGTAAAGTTTGCACTAGTTACATTGTCTCCTGCTTGGAACAACCAGATAGGCCAGTTTAGTTCATAGTCCTTGGCTGTGTCAGCAAAGTAGTCAGGGTTTGTCTCCATTAACTGCTCATCTATCTGCTCTGCCTCTCCTCAACCCCTGCTCAACGTTATCATTAGTCCTACATGTTTTGCTCCACCTCTTCTTTGCCAGCCACTTCCTTGTAGAACTGGCACAGCTCCAGGATTGTTTGCAATTCACAACATGGAGCTTGACTAGTTCAACAAGAGGGATAACTTGCTTTGCCCTAGATTGGGAGGGCAGCAGAAGTGGGAAGGAGGTTATGGTGGCAACAGGAAGCAGTGGAACCTAAAAGAGAACAACAGCATCCTGAGGTCATCTCATGCTGGGGAAAGCAGGTATCTGGGATGAAGTGGGTCAGGCTAGCTCCTGAGGAGAAAGCAAACATGGCTGTTCCAAAGGGAGACAAGGGAAGTAGAGGAGCTTTTAGACCCTTCTCATCCACCATAAGGTCTCCTTTCCTAAGTTAAAGATAGGTTTGCTCAATACATGTCAAAATTCTGGTTTCTGTTCAATGCAAGGGTGAATGTGGGAATGATGGAAACACCATAGTAGTCTTTGAGCTGGTTAGCTCTGGAATTAATACAACATCCTTCTTCAACCAATTCTTATCACAGGACTTCATTACGGAATTGCTCAGTCGATTGAGAGGTCTCCGGAAAGTCACCAATCCTCAGAAGAAATGACCTTGCTTACATGGAACACCCAGCTTTGGTTAAAAGGAAACATGTATCTTCCTCACAAAAACCAGGATCAGCAACAGAACTTCTGAATACTTTTAGGACTTATTACCATTGATAAACACCAAGTTTGTGAATTTTGTACCAGTGGTTTGAAGTCTCCACTCCTTCTAGATCTACACACACAACATGGAGCTAGACTGTAGCTGATTTTCCTGATTCTTAAGGAGTGTGTTAACCTGAGGAACAGGACAAGATATCTCTCTCCTTTAGATTCTTCTAGGAATTTCCATGCAGGCCAAGAAGCACTGAATACAATTCTCAGGAGCTCATCAGGACTTCTTGTATTCGTCCACTGCAAGGAAAACAAGGCATTGGTTATCACTCAAACATCAACATGGAAAATCAGCCACTGTTAAGCTGCACCTCATTTCAGTCTGGCTTGGACCCAACTGTGATCTCCTGCCTGTTACAGCCTACAGCCACTGCTGTACCTAACTCTACAGCATTGCACACACTTTGTAAGTTTTATTAAGCCTCTGTTGTTTATGAAGGTTGGACAGAAAATATATGATAGGATGGAAGGAAAATTTTGGAGTGCACCTGGTCTACCTAAGGGGAAGTTTGTGAAACAGATGCTAAGGCTAATGGCTATTTTTTTTTCCGTTTTGTGGCATTTAAGACTTAAGATTTAGATGTTTTTTCTAAAGGAACAAGGTCTGGGAATGACTTTTATCCTAGTTTAAAATGATGTTGGAAAAAGACTTATTTTATATTAAAACAGAGAAAATCAGCCATGCACTGCTTGCTCTTGCTCTCTCTTTAGATACTAAAGAAAAACTGAAGTCAAAAAATACCTGCTCCCAACTTCCCTTCAGGGAGCATCTCAGAGCAAGTTTTTGCAGGTAGGTAGGTCTCACAAATGAGCAGTGAAGTAGGGCACAGTACCTTGCTGCACAAACTCTTCTGACTACAAATAATGTTTGCCTGGAAAAATACAGAGGAAACTACATCCAGGCTCTCAGCAAGTCAGTAACTTGACACATGTGACTAGGAAATAAGACAGCAAACGGAGGCTGATTGCTTAGGCAGAGACTCCCACATTATGCCCTGTCCCAATGCTGATGCCTGCCACACAAACCCAGAGATGAGTGTGAGTCACATCCAGAGTGGCTCCTATGGAGCAGAATGTTCAAGGCCAGCTTTTGAGTACATCTTTTGTTTGTTTGGTGAGCCAGGGCAGAAGGGACCAACTACGGAACCAGAGGGACATGCAGGTTAGCTAACAAAGACAAACAAGAATACTTGGGTTGGACTGGTAATATCTTAAATGCGTTAGTCTTTCCATCTTTATCAGTAGCAGAGTAATGACTATTATCTTGTTCTTCCCTCCTATTTTCCAGGTGTCAGTGAACAAACTGTGGGTTGTGTCCTCTGAGAGGACAAAATCCAAGCTGCTGTAACAACTGTGATGTATGGGCCTGTTTCCTTTCACATGCTGTTCTTGTATCTGACTGGAAGTTGACAAGCCATGGACCTCATGTCTGGTTCTAAGGCTGCTTAAAGATGTTCTAAGCCTCACCCACTAGGCTGGAGAAATGGTCTTTCTTTATCAGGTCCAATATCTAGCTATGGGAGTCCTGGGAACGTGGCATTTTTGGCTTAAAAATGGGCTAGTGGAACATGCCTACCCTCATGAAATCTCAACTTTATAAGCAAAATAGCAACAAAAAAATTAAATCTAGAGCTGCAATGGTTGCAGATCTGGCATTGCTTATGGATGACACCGGCTAAGACTCATGTAACACACCTCTTGAGAAAGGAGAGTAGCATATTGACAAAAACCTCTAAGCACTGGTAAAGACAGACTGGGATAAAACAGAAGTTCAAGTGGAAGATCAAGTGAACAGGCCACGAGCAGAATGCCCTAAACTAGAGATGCAATTAGCTAAAGCATAGTAGTACAGGAGTTCAGATTACTTACATACTCCACCAACAGGCTTTGTTTTATTCTGCCGAGCTGCAACAGCACAAAGACATGCATCTCCTCTGGTCCAAGAAAATATTTTCTCCCCCCTGGGCATTGTTCTGTATTTCCTCAATATAGAGTGATGCGAAAAGAATTTTTGTCTTTTTAGATAGGTAGATATTGTTAGAACCAAAGACAAAGCAGGATCTGAAAACTCTGCTTGACTGAAGTTGTCTTTTTTATGCTTATTCTGCAAGCAGTAGGAAAGGAGTAAGCTGCAGACCCTATCACGTGCAGTTGGTTCTGATACATAAGGAATTCTGATATGTCAGAGCACTTCAACTGAACACAGGGGAGCAAGGCAACATGTGGCCAGTGGTAGACGATTGCTCAGCTCACTGGTACAAAAGAAAAAGCAATGTAAGGCAATCAGAGTAACTTCTTTTTTGTTTCATTCTTAAACAGTAGTAAATCATACTTGGTTTGACATACATTTTGGCTGTTCTCACACTAGACCACAAGGATAAATTAAAATCAGTGCTTGAAAAAATTTTTACAAACATCTTCCAGTTAACTTTGCTATTTCTAAGCAGCACCACTAGCATAAGTATGTAGATACTATTTAAGAATGTTGATTTGAAAGGAGCTTTTCCCTCTTGATTATATCAAGATAACACAATGTATGAAAATTCATGAGCTTTTCTAGTTTGAATTCCTGTTGGAGTGGAGCCTACATTTGATAACTCACATAAAGACATTTTGAGAGGGAAAGAAATTCTCATTTTCCCTCATGATTTGCTTCAAAGACAAAGCAAACAAGTTAAATCATTTTCTGAAAGATGCCAAGCTGTTTTCTGTCCTTGAACAGCTTTGACTGAAGTTGATCTGGCCTGTCAGAAATTGTTTGATTACTAGTATCTTTGTTTACCAGCACGTTTTCAAAGACAAGGATAGGGAGTAAGCAACACAGCTAACAGAGCACTGCCCACTTAAGGGTCATGCAGCATTGCTCTTTCACAATACAGATTCAGCTAGCATTGCTTCCTGCAGACAGCCCATCTGGATACCCCTCTGCCCCTCCTACATAGAGTTCAGTAAGTCAGCTACAGTGGGAATGTCTTTTCAGGGGAAAGTGATTGGGCTACCACTAAAATGGCCCATTACATGCATAAAGTGCAGCAGCCACAAAAATGTCCATTAGTGGTGCACGGAAAGCAGCAGCATGTGTCTGTATGACTGAAGAGACTCTTCCATGTATGACTAAGTTCTATTTCAGGTAATGGGTTGGGTGCATTTCTGGATTCCTTGGGATGGCCCCACAGAAACGAGCCTGGGAATTTAAATAAACTGCTTCTGGCTGCAACCTGCTCCATTACTACTGATGTGAACAGGGCAGGGCTTACAAGACAGAGGCTGCCTAACTGCATAGGAGCTCAAAGTTTTGTCATGGCTAATGAAGCATTCAAAATGTAGCAAGTATCATACCAGCTCATACTAAGATATTAGAAAAACCTGCAGCTGCAAATTGAGTAATAAAATTACTACTAACTGCTGGGAGAAGACACAGGCTGAAGCCCGAAGGGGCAGATAAATTCAGGAGAGAAATAAGAACAGATAGTTGTACCTTCCTCTGTATATGTAAAACATGAAGGATTTAACCTTAGACAGAACTGGGCCGTCTTACTATCAGATTAATCAATCACCCATGTCAAATAGCAATGAAAAAGTGTCACTCCTATGATAACATAAATAAAGAACAGTATTTTGTTGTTTTTAAGACTGCAAGCTCCTCAGGGCTGTAACTTAAATTTTGTGTAACGTGGTTACCTGTGTGCTCTTGCATCAGAACAACTCAAGTAGTTTTCCCATCTACCTGTCCCAAGGAGACAGGCACTGGTGAAGCAAGGGCTGCCAGGAGAAAGAAGATCCTCTATAAAAGTCAGGTTTTGTCACCCCTTCCTAAGAAAAGGCTTTGATGGCACTGCTGGATATGCTTGCCATTTTTAGTGTGTTAACCTAAAGTATTAATATTCTACATTGTTTGAATCAGGTTTCTGTTGAAGAGCCTGATCCAGAGCAGCACGGTAGCAGAAACCCACCTTCAACAGTGGTTTAATTCCTTTGCTGTCCTCTGACCAGAGGTGCAGGTAAACACTGTTTCATCACTTCACCTCGGAGGCACTGACCTTAAGCACAGGGGCAAGGCAGACAGCTGGGAGTGGCAGTGTCAAACCAGACAGGCAAGATTCATTGGAAATTCCCTGACAAGGGCAAATCCTTTATTTTGTTGCAATTGGAATCTGTCAACCTTAGAGAGCCCTCTCAGAAGTCACATTATTTGGAAAGAGCCCATCCTGATGGAATAATAGTCTGTTTACAGCCAATTTAGTTGGGTATTTGAAGCTGTTCTGGGTGTTCTGGGCACTGGCAAGCACCACCTGCATCTGGATTGTCTCCCAGGAGGGATATGGACATATGCAACTGAGCTTCTCTCATAACCAGAGAAAGAGCATCACACAGGTAACATCTTTATCCTACCAGGGGACCAAATAATAAACAAACTCAAATCCTGCTTTCAGACTAACACACAACTCTTTCAGACTAACATGTTGCTCTTACAGATGACATGACCTTGGCACTGCAGGCCACAACACTGCATCAGTAGCAGATTACCTTTTCAAAGGATCATTTCTTTCAAGTCAGTGAGCAACACTGCCCTGCATATTTTTCAGTCATGCCACAGAAACATTTTTGATGACTTCACTATTCTTCATTTCTTTCCCTAAGCCACTTGACACTAGGACTAACATACCATCATAAGAAAGCAACACTTTGTAAAGGGCTATCAGGCATATTCAGGAGACTTAAACCACAGGCCTCTGTAGATAACTTTTATTATGCTTTAAAGTTCTCATCACACAAGTGATCACAATGCATTTTTCTCAGTGCAAAGTGCTTTGCTGCCTGTTGAACCAGTGTATAAGCTGTTAGTAAAAACAGGAAGTTATTTATCAGGCAGTCAGTACTGCCTTAAACACACATCTTTTACTGCTACCCACATTGCTTCACCACCTGTATTTATGGACTTGTATCCACCTCCTCACATCAAGTCCTCATTTATCCCCAAGCATGCACAGCAAACCCTGCACTTCTCAGGTGTATTTGTGAAGACAAAGTCACACGCCCTCCAAGCCTCTCTCAGATTACAGCACATCCTTTTAACTGTCCAAAACATCACCCGTTTTGGCCGCAAATCCACTCGGATTCTTCCATCTGACCCGCTCCTCTGTTTTCCCATTCTCCAGCTCTTTTTCTGCCCATGAAAAGTGTGATCACTTCTGTTTGCAAGGGAGATGATAGCGGGAGGTGTGGTGGTCCTTCAGGTCAAACTCCTCATGGCCTTCCCTAAGAAGCAAATACAAAGTGCAGTCAGAAGTAAATACCCAGGCCAGGAGCTCACCCTAAGCCACTGCACAAGGTATCTCAGCAGCCCTTAACCACAAACTTATCCCAAGGATTGGCTGTGAGAACCTGACTGGCAGCCATGTGGACTAACTACTTAAGATATTTGCTTGTAACAGAAATTTCTGAGGTGCTTTATGGGAAGGTCTGCTCATCCTTGTCAGATGGATTTGAAAATGACAACAGGTCCTTCTGTTTCTTTCCCTCTTGAAGAGATTCATGTAATTAATGGCTCATTTTCAGCACTGTGTCTGTGATTCTAGGGACATTGGCAACTGTGACAACAGACAAGATGACAGTCTCCTCCAGAAAACTCTGGAAAATAACTGAAAATAATGCAGTGTATTGGCAGCTGTCTTAACCACGCTCAGGAGCAGGCAGTATTGAGTAAGATACAAGCCTGCATCAACAGCGTGTGGCTGATAAATTTACCTGCTAGACTGTTAAATCTGCTTTTACTGATGTTTGCTGTCAGATACTTTTGTTTGTATGCTTTGTTTTTAATAATCCAACACTGCCAGTCATGTATTTTCTGAACATTTGCATATGGTTTCCCCCCACTTCATTTGCATTTCCCTATAAACACGCTTGCAGGGAATGAGAGAATATGCACAAAAGCATCTCTTGTTATCCCAACCACATTTTTAGCAACCTGCTGTCTTAATGTCATCCAGCACCAATCTGAGAACCGAGCCAACTACGCATTACTTTTGAGGCATGGAAAAAGAGAAGACAGGCAACCTGTTAGGAATAGCTTTGTATTCAAAGGAATTAACTTTCCCAATCTGAGACAGGAAAATTTTGTCAAAAATCAAGCTACACATATTTAAGAACCAAGACTACAGCTGCTGCAAGGCCTGACTGGTGAAAATAAAGCTCACACATATGTATTTCAACAAAGAATTTTTTAATATGGTTTAGGATTGCAGAGTGTCAGCCTAAGAAAACCTTCAGGAATTCATGCTATCTGATCTTCCTCTTTAAGGGAATTCATCCCAGGTCATCTATCAATGGTATTAACAAGCCATAGGAGTCAGTGAACAATGGTCTCATTTATCCCATCCCACGTAATGCAGCACATCAGCTGCTCCAGAGAACACTCAGACAATGTGCCCAAACATCCACTGAAGCATTTCTGCCTAGGACTAGTTCAGTCCCTGAAGCCTGGGACAACTACTGATCACACAAAGTATTTCTCTAACAATCAGCATTCAGTTCAAATCTGGATTCCTCAAATCTTGCCTCCTACTGCCTGTTTTTCTGCCCAATGAGAAAAATGTACAAAAGGGGCTAAGGTTACCTTTGACCCACCTCTCAGAGCCAGAGGAATTGCGAGACTCACCAAAAACAGCGCTGGCAATAGAGGTCCCCATCACAGCCATGGCAGCGCAAAGTGGCATCTTCATTGCAGATGCAGCACCAGGGTAACTCATCCTCATCACTATCATCTGCCCTTGCAAGAGCTGTGATGGCTGGAGTGTGGCTCTAATTCACGTAGAAAACAAGAGATAGAGAGTTCAAACCCCAGCATAGACAATAAAGGACTTTAACTGTAATGCATGATGGCCACAGTGACCTGTCCCATGGTCCACAGTTGCCTCTCTGTTGATCCTAAGTCAGCGAGATCAACTCACCCAGAGGACAGGGACAGGCTCCACATGCATCTAGATTGTTAAATAAAACCCAAGGTACTTGCTAGAATTTGGATTTGAGTCTGTGTCGCTCGGAACGTAAACAGGTATTCAGCCTCATTTAGTGTCTGCAGTGACGTACACCCACATTGTGTGTGCTGTGTTGAGGGCATAAAGCTTAGATATTCTGGCAGGCACCACAACAATACCATGTGACAAACAATTCCTGCTGCAAAAGCAAGAGATCAAACAGTTTTGCTGAAAGGAGATACATGAGAAGGGAAAGGAATGCGGGGGTGGGGGTGTTGTTTTCTCCCTGTTGTAGAAAAAAACTGTGGGACAACGGAACTGCTTTTTCAAAAGGCTTCTATTCATTTGTACCTGAGGCTGGGACAAAAAGATCTCCTGAAACCATGATCTAAATATATCCATACAGTCAACTATGGTCTCCTTCTCCCTTACAGAGAACTCTTGTGGAACTGAAAATACACTGAGACATAGTGCCCAGACACTGGCAAAGGCAGCTTCCTGACACAATCTTTTCCTAACACTATCCTTTGCATCAGTAATCCCAGAAATGCAAGATGTCATACCTGAGATAGATGTTTTTTGATAATGCTTACAATTATATAATTTCTTCCACTGGGAGCAGGCCTGACAGGTGCCTGTGAGTCACAGGTGCATTTAATTCTTGTTATATACATTAGAGATCACGTATATATTTCCATAGTAGGCCACTCTGAGCATAGGATATCCTCCTACTAATTCCTTCCTCTGACATTCTTTGAGAACACAAGAAGTAGAATACTATCTAGAGGTTCTATTTGGCACATGCCAAAAGCACTGGTAGACCTCCCATTTACTCTGGTTCAGATTGTATGGCCTTGTTGATCTAATACCAGATATATACACATGTATAATTCTCCAATATTCATATTGTGAGGTGTCTACCAACTTCTCTTGGTATACATGACATTTTAACATTTAACACAAAGCCAGCCTAAAAGAAATCATATTCCAAGGAACAATTCCTTTTATAAATACACGGATGATTCACATCTGAGTTCAGAGCTGGCCAGCTTTGCAGATGCTGCTTTGATTGTTTGCTCTGTAGAAACTGGTTTTTTTGGTTTTTTGTTTTGTTTTGTTTTTTTGTTGTTTGGTTTTGTTTGTTTGTTTGGTTGGTTGGGGTTTTTGGTTTTTGTTTGTTTGTTTGTTTTGGTTTTTTTGTTTGTTTTTGTTTTTGTTTGTTTTGGTTTGGTTTTGTTTGTTTGTTTGTTTGTTTTTCTGCATCAAGCCTAGGATATAACAAACTTTTGCTGCAGAACTGTACTCTCCTGATACCCTGGAACATTTGAGACATCAATTCAAGAGATCTTGACCAGTTCACTGACCTTTTGCTTTGCTTTCTTACACAGGTTCTGTTGTGAGGGTCCTGGTTGGGTTGTCTGATCTGGGGGAATGTTGAATGCACTTGCTTCATCCAGGGCTGCTTCCTCTTTGAGCTGGTAATAACACAAAGCAAGAAGTCTCTTGTTTCAAACACAGCTGGGAGCCTCATTCTAGGCCCTAAACCTCCTGCACTTGTTGCTCTCATTTAGTAACAGAAGATGACAAGTCTGAATGCAGCTGGTGTTACCCAGATAGATGTAAGCTCACTCTGCACTCAGAACACTGTGTGTCCATTGTGGACAGTCTGCAGCAGCAGCAGGGGCCTGCAGCTCACACACTCTGCTTTGCAGTGAAGCTAGGAGGCCCTTAGCATCATGCTCATCATACACAAGTGACATATCAGACAAGCTCAGGTCTGCCTGTAAGACAATTGAGAGACATTTTAGGGAGAAATGTAGGTGTAAGCTGAGCTACACAGCACACATCTCATCATCCATGTTCTAACTGGCTGGCAGAAAACACAGAACAAGAAGTGAGGAAGTACCAGCAAAGTGTGGTTATACAGGAGACACATGCAGACCACAAGAGACACTAAGCATGAATGAGAAAGACAATGTGACAGACTAGAAGTATTGTTGTCAATTGCCTGTCAAATAGTTGAACAGCCCTTGGGAGCTAGTATTGGAAAAGCACTAGGAAAGTAAGGAATGAAACTCTTCCCAGGAACAGAAACACATCCTTTTTACACTCACCACGTAACACACACATGAGGGATAACCAAAAGGAAGAAAAACAAGGGCACAGCTGCCATTTCTGACCTGTTTCAGCACTCTGCAAATGGCCTCCTCCTCAGCCACTTCCTCATCACTATCAGGGAGCTTGTATGTTTCCAGTGTAACTGTAGGAGTAAGAAATGTGAGACTGTAACTCACACTTGCTTCAAGCCTTGCACTCCATAATGTACCAGAGACAATTCTTTGCGGTGTGAGCTGGCTGTGGCATTCTCACTCTGACCTTTCAAGGTGCAGCTTCCCCAAAAACAGCGTCACTGTTTATTTTGTAATACTTGGAAGAGAGAAGGAGTAGATCCCCACTAAAACCAGTTTTGGTTTTAAAAGTTTTGTTAACCTCATCAGAGCATGCTAGAATTATCCCAAAGAAGGGTGCAAGACAAAGCAGTCTGACCTTACAGTCCCAGTCTTTACCCTCAATTTAAATCTTTCATATTGATTTCATGACAAACCAAGCTGTACAACTTTGCAGATAGAACCAAATCTCAGTCTGTTTCTTGCAGAATGGAGGAATTAAATAGATAAACACTAATAAAGAATTTACTCTATCATAGCAACTTGATTCCTCTCTTGGCACTGTATTCTCATCTGCTACCCACCTTTCTCTGGGTCCTCGCCTTTGAGTGCTGCCAGTCTCTTGGCAACCTGTAGGATCTTTTCCTGCCTAGTGTTCTCTTCCCGCAGCTCAGCAGCAGCCTCTGCCAGAAGTTTATTCTTCTCTTCCTCTAGCTGTTTTGGCTCCAGATTTGCAGGGCAAACACAATCTTCACTTTCCCGATTGAGATCATTCAAGCTTTGGCTACTAACAGCTGCAGACAGACACACAGAACACACTGGTGACTCAGCAGCAATGTCCCTTGGGCACACAAAACATGACAAATAACGCTATGAGAGCAGCTTGCTGCTCTCCATGGAACTGGATAACAAGAGGAAAAGGCTTGAGCTAATGAAAATGAGCTAATCTGTGGCGTATAGTGAGATTACAGAGAAAGCAATGCAGCCAGGAAGATAATGATATGCCAGATCCTGATATTTTGTAACAATGCACAGGTGCATTAGGAGTAGCAACAGCTCCTCCTCAGGGACAAGTCACTTTAGAGAAACAGATAATCTGAATAACACAATCCTGACAAGAAGGAACCATCTCCAAGCAAAGACACTGAGACCCAGTGTGGCCAGATGGCTGCTCTTGATCAGTGTGGGGGATTATAAGGGGAAGATATGGACAAACCAGACACTCAGCTCATCTGTAAGTTACATAAAGAGGAACAAATTCTCTTCTCAGCATAGCACACACATTATTAGATATAAACAGGTCTTTAGAAGCCCAAACAGGTACCTTGAGGCTGAACTCTTGGTCTATAATGCTCATCAATGGCAATCTCCTCAGACAGTTGAGTTAACAGGTCATCTGTCTGCTGGACCAGACTTCGGGTATCTGGAGGTTGGTGTACCTAAGAAACCAGGGGAATGTGGGAAAAGGCAAATGAGAGGAAAGTGGCATACTCAAACAAAGGAGAATTTTGGCAACCAAGATCACCCTAGATGGGAGCAGCATACAAAGATGCTTTCACTGACATTGAGAATCTCAGTTTACAGTTATGTAGTGAAGATTTGTAAGGGTTTCATTTTCAGAGGTGCTACATGCACATAGCTCTAAGAGCAGTCACCCAAACAAGGCAAAGGGGTGCTGAATGTGTAGGAATACATGCTGCTGGGTCCCAACTCCCAGCTCTGCCACTACCTCCTGTGTAAACAAAGTGCCATTCTCAACAGTGCCAGCCAGCAGCCCCGAAGAGACCTATGATAACAGCTGGGCATGCAGCTGCAAGAACCATAAGGAAATGGTATCTTGGGGGACATTCCTATAGGCTTTCAAGGCATACATCCAACTGATTCCTCTGCAACCTCAGACAAATCACGCTGGGCTGCTGTTTCTGGAAAAATTAGCAGGATTCTGCCCAGCTGGTATGCAGTAGCAACTAGAAGATGTAATTAGAAGGTAGGGCTGATAAGCTTCCAATAAAAACAGCTCTGAAAAACTACGACCACTCAGGTACATAAATCAATTGAGAGTAAAAAACCTTAGCATTTCTTGTTAAAAATATACACACAAACTACATTTGATGTAAAGGAACACGTTGCATTCAAATTGAAGCAGTGAACTGGTAAAGGCTTGTGATTTGCTTCTGGAGCAATGACACAATCAGGAAACAGAGATTCCTGAAGGAAGCTACCCAGACACAAAAAAGCTGAAGAAGGATGGATGGTTATCATGCTGTGACACCAGTTACTGTGTCAGCTCAGAATAAATTGCTGACTAAAGAGTTGAGGGAGCTTACAGGTCTGGGAGCTTGGGAAGGAGGATCTCTCCCTTGCAGGACAGCCAACCGGTCCTCCATTTCCTGTGTGGACGGAACAGGTCCTCGGCCATCCTCCTTCAGGGCTGCCAGCCTCGCTTCGATCTCAGCCTGAGTAGGGATGGACTCTGCAATTCACAATAACCCAAGGCAGGAGATTATTCTGTTATTGAAAATGAAAAGCTACACATTTTTTTCCTTAAAATTGTATTTCTTTCTGGAATCAGACTCTGAACACCTAGGCAAAAACCTCACCCAGCCCTGACCTGAATGAGGGGTCATACTGCAGTGACTCAGAGACTATCCTGATGCTAACTGCTATCCCCCTCTTCCAAATTCTTGCCTCCTTCACAGTTTATCTCCTAGCCATAGCATAAGTATTAGGGTGATGTCATCTGGAAATCAGCTGACTTGGGATTCTAGGGACAGGCAGAGAAATGAGTGTCTTTTAGACAACTCAGTCCACTGGTCCCGCATCTCCTAACGGAATCCCAGCCTTATCAGACTGAAACCCTCCCCTGCCACATAATGGACAAGAGGCAATGGCTGCAAGTTGTCCCAGGGGAAGTTTAGACTGGATATTAGGAAAAAATTTTTTCACAGAAAGGGTCATCAAGCACTGGAAAAGGCTGCCCAGGGAAGTGGCTGAGTTACCATCCTTGGAGGTATTCAAAAGGTGTGTAGACGTGGCACTTTGGGATATGGTTACGGGATATGAGTGGTGGGCTTGGCAGTGCTGGGCAGACAGTTGGACTCGATGTTTCTATAACCCAGTAACCACTCTGAAGAGTGTTCCTTTTCTTTTAGAGACCACATATAACATTTAAAATAGTTTATTCTCATGCAAGCACCTCAAAGCAGTCCCAGAACCTGACAGCTGTGGACTAGGATGAAAATCGTTTTCCTTCTCTGTTAGATAAGGCTGGTCAGAACACAGTCCCACAGAGACTAGAACTGTGGACAGTGACTCACAGGGAACTTTCTTTAAAATGGTTTGGCCAAAGACTCACTTCATTCTACTCCAAATGGGTTTGACACAAGTTTCTACCCCAAAAAACGAAAAATGAGAAAGTGATTTTACAGGTAAGACACTGCTCCAAAACTAAGTAGTAATTTCAAGAGAACTCCCTAGAAGCAAAATGAAACTGGAACATTGACCTAAAATCATTGTAGAAGTGGGCCATTGTGGCAGCAGAACTTGGATGCTCTGTTCTGTTTTAAGCCTTCACCCCCCTAACATCACAGCCTCTTAAAACCCAGCACTTCCCTCTCCCTCCAGGTTCCTTGTTTTGCAAATAGAAGTGTTCCTGCCCAAGGTATTTATGGGATTCTCTAAAACTCACTTGGTTTTCTTTCCTCCCTGAGCCTCTCCAGTCTCTCTGCAATAGCTCTGTCCTCTTTTGAGAGCCCCTGGTATCTGCAGCCTGCTTGACCTGGGTGTTTTGCAGCTGCCTTCTGTTGGTCTTTCAGCTGGTTTTGTTTAGCCTCAAAAGCTGCTACACGCCTGTGACAAGAACAGAAAAACACACGTGACAATTGAGAACAAGGGTTTTAACCTGGAGATAAGAAAACATCCCCTGTGAACCCAACAGGCTGTCTGAAGAATGCCAGTGCAGAACAGAAATGAAACCACTCTCTCCAATATCAGCACAATAAAGTACTCCTAAGAGTAAGGAAAACCTTAGCTCAGGAGAACAGCACACCTGGCAGCGCTTCCCAGGAGACAAGGAAATTTCACCTCAAGGTTCCTGTTTCCAAGCCAACTCTGATCAGCCACAGATAATTGCAGGCAGGTGGCTGTTCAGGAGTCTATTCAAAAGAGCATACCCCCCACCCCTCCAAACAAACTAACAACCCAAACAGCATAACAAAAGCTCCATCCTTAATCTAACTCTGAGTGAGCAAATACCCCACACCACAAGCCCCATTTTTGCTGGTGTCCACAGGGGAAGAGGAGGGTCTAAAAGGCTTGTCTGCAGTAGAAAGAACTGTTTGGCAAGTCCAACTCACTTTTTGTAGTTTTCTGGTGGTGACCATTTTGCTGAACTGCTTTGAGATCCTTCTCTGAAAGAAAAATGATTTCTCTGAACTCAATGTACTGGCAGTACTTGACAATCATCTAGTCTCTCAACCCAAGAGGAGTCAATAGGTGTTTCTTGACCTCTTGCTACAGCCCCTTTCTTAACCTCATTAATACCAAGAGGAATCAGCTTATGCAAGGGATTAAGATAATATAGCTGCCCAGGACAGCAGGAGCCTTCATCTTTGTCCTTTGGTCCAGTTGTTTTGCATCTGGACAGAATGTGATTTCATACAGTCACCAGTGATCTAAAGGAGGTGGGGCTGAAATACCCTGGCCTCCCACAGCCTGCACCTCCCAGTTCAGAGAGCAGGTAGGGAGTACGTAGGCAGACTCCCAGTGTAATTAGCTAGCATGCAGTAGGACACTCCGGAAGGAGCCAGGGTATGCAACAAACACAGGATTATATAATGTACAAGTAAAACAGTGTTACAAGTTATTGTATAACAACACTTGAACACTGCACAAACATGTATAACCCTTCTATTTGCTGTGTTCAGGCTGAAGGACTAAACTAGACATATATGTAAGTTAGTCAGCATGTTTTATTTGTTCTTAGAAATCACAGCTAAGGCCCATATAGTAATGACTGAATGCAACATTGTTAGAACACTTTCTAAAGTTTCTAAGGCTTCAATTCTGAAAGCTATTTGCCTGAAGAACAACATATGCAGCTTACAGAACTGCAGCCCAGGTGTATTACCTGCAGGGCAGGATGCCATCCAGAAGGCCCTGGACACGCTCAAAAAGTGGGCCCTTGGGAATCTCATGAGGTTAAACAAGACAAAGTACAAAGTGCTGCACTTGGGTTGGGGCAACTCCTGGTATCAATACAGGCTGGGGGACAAACAGATCAAGAGCAGCCCTGCAAAAAGGACCTGGGATTGCTGGTGGATGAGAGGCTGGACACAAACAAGCAACGTGTGCTCACAGCCCAGAAAGCCAAAGATGTTCTGGGCTGTATCCAAAGCAGCGTGGCCAGCAGGGCAAGGGGGGTGATTCTTCCCCTCTATTCCTCTCTCGTGGGATCCCATCTGCAGTGCTGCATCCAGCTCTGGGGTCCTCAGCACGGGAGGGACATGAACCTGTTGGAGCAAGTCCAGAGGAGGCCACCAAACTGATTAAAGAGATGAAGCACCTCTCCTATGAGGAAAGGCTGATAGAATTGGGATTATTCAGCCTGGAAAAGAGATGGCTTCAGGGTGACCTAACTGCAGCCTTCTAGTATCTGAAAGAAACTTCCAGGAATGACGGAGAAGGACTATTTTAGAAGGGCACATAGTGATGGGACAAGGGGGAATGGTTTTAAATGGAAAGAGTGCATGTTTAGATTAGATACTAGAAAAAAATTCTTTACTTGGAGAGTGGTGAAACACTGGAACAAGTTGCACAGAGAAGCTGTGGATGCCCCATCCCTGGAAGTGTTCATGGTCAGGTTGGATGGAGCTCTGAGCAACCTGATCTAGTGGAAGGTGTCCCTGCCCACAGCACAGGGGCTGGAAATAGATGATCTTTAAGGTCCCTTCCAACCCAGGCCATTCTATGATTCTATAATCCACCTGCTATCCAGTCAGGGAAGATTGTTCTTCTGCTGTAGCTCTCTAGTGCTGATATTAAAATTATGAGAAAAAAAGATACAGAAGAAACATCAAGATAGGCAGCCCTGTTTTCTTAATGGCTTTGAAGTTGTGAAGGGAAATCAGAAAATTTCAAAACTGCAAAGACTGAATACTGTCTTTCACTGTTTAGAGCAGCCCATGAAGATGAAGACCTTCACTAATGAGGCTCTTTTCCTTTAGACACCTGTACAGCCAGAAAATTCCCCCCTTGCTGGTGAAAATTCATTGCTATAGGAGAAAAGTGAGGAAAAGAAAGAAGAGACGTGCAAGAGAAAAAGGAGGACAGAAGAATTGGTTGACAGAAGGAATCTTTTGTACACCTGTGTTCTTGTGTTGCTTGTTCAAATGTATAATCCTGCTGATACTGAATTACAAGCTTTGTTTTCAATAGAAGGTCTACTGGTTATGTTTGCAAATAACTTTGTTTTCTTTTCAAAGCAAAAATTTTATAGATTTTAGGCTATAAAACCTTATGTCTTCAGGTCAACACAGCAGAAATACCTCAACAAAGAGGATTTATGTCATTGTTTGCCCACAGAAGCAATAAAACAACTTATCGTCAGGCTACTCTAAACACATCTGAGAAGGCTGCCAGGACTGTTAAAGGGGTGTAGGTTTCTGGACAAAAACAGTGTGGCTTAACCTCAGCCCATCTAGTTAAGCTGTCTACTGGAATTCAGTGTCCATCCATGAAGATTTAAACCTGATGCTTTCAAACTGCTTAGTCAACCACAGAGAACAAGCACAAACCCCGATTCCTATTTTAGGACTGCACAGCTACACAGCTCATATAACAACAAATTCAGAGATGTTCTGTCTTGAAATTCTGTTCTTGAAATTCCGGGGTACAGGCAGCATCCATGCACATATGGAAGGCAGAGCTCTCACCACATGGAATGTAAACTGAAGGAAAAAAAGCAGGAAACTGTCTTTGGTTGAAGGAGCACTCCCATCTTACCCAGTTAGTTTTCCATGGCACTGCTTGCACACCTTCTGCTGAGTGTTTCCACAGCGGGGAACAACAGCACTGAAGCTCCGGCAGCTCGAGCAGAAGGACCGTCCGCAGTTCTTGCAGCCACACTGCAGAGACAGGAGAGAGGGCAGGACAGGGCTTCACCACCTCGCCACCACACACCCCCATCGCTCCGCCTGGCCGCCTGCGGGCACAGCGCCCGTGCCGAGGCACACACAAAATAATGTTGGGGTTATGCTGATTTTTTTGTCACAGAACTGTTTCACCAGCTGCTGCTCAAGATACGGAGAGTCAAGAGCGTTGGAGCACCAGCACATAACTCCTGCTGGGAGCTGAGTCACCACTTCGCCCCACACTATAACGAAGTGTGTGTGTGGGACCAGAGACCACAACAAAATACTGGATTAGAGAGATGGCATACAATGACTTTTTTTTTTTTTTTTTTTTGGGGGGGGGGGGGGTGGGTGCGGTGGTGGTGTACGTGTGTGCATGTGTGTGTGTGTGAGTAATCTCCCATATTTGAAGACATATCGGAATTAGGCACCACGAGAACTCAGTAAGCAAGGACAATAGCGCCAGGATGCCGGCCGGGAAGCGTGTCTCGGCGCCGGGCGAAGCAGCTCCCGGTTCCCTTCTCAGACTCCCGCACTGAGGGGCAGGCACCCGCGGGACCGTCCGCTCCTGACTCCCCGCAGCCGGACTTGCCTCTTTCTTGAAGACAGAGAACTTGGACGCGCACCCATAGCAGCGGCTATCCATGGCGCTACCGCCCCGGCCCGCCCTCAGGCACGGCGCTGCAGCCCCGCTATGCCAAGCTCCATGGTCTCCCCGGCGCTGCGGCTGCCTCAGGCCCAACGAGCGGCGGCGAGCGGGGCTGTCACAAGCCGGGAGGTGCGGACACCACCCTCCCGTTCCCTCAACACACAGGTGACGGCGCACGGCTCTACGGGAGTTGTAGTCCTTTGCCCCGCCCTGCCCGCCTTCAGACGCCGGGCGGCTCTCGGCGAATAAACTACACTGCCCAGGGCTCCACACGGCCCCAGCGCCGGGCGGCTGGGCCGCCATCGCCGCGCGATGCATTGTGGTACGTGCAGTCTGGTGCCCTGCCCGCCGCCGCCGGAGGCGCCAAGCTGTTCTTGAGTGTAAAAATGTCAAAAAGTGGATTCTCTAAAGCTAACAGAATTGCGCTCAAGCTACTATTAGGTGGTGTTTTTTTTTTTTTTTTTTTTTTGTTTTTTTTTTTTTTTTTTTTTTTTGTCCTAAACCTGTGGTGAGATCTTGGCTCAAAATAGCAAGAATCAGCCGAACCGCCAAACTCCACTTATCCCTAGCCCGTCCTTCTGTTCTGCCAGTGTTGATCCGTCCGCCCGCAGGAGTGACCTGCAGTGTTTGTAAAAAGGGTCACCGAGTGCAAGTGAGTCATCCTGTTAACCGCGTGGGTTTGCAGGTACATTGTGCATTCTTCCCAGTTTAATAGATAACCCCACGTTGTAAAGACCTACACAATTTAATTAGGGAACTGATTTGTTCAAGGAAGTAAAACTCATTAATATCTGAATAAATTTAAAGGAAAAAAATTAAAGGAAATTAAAGTTAAATTTAAAGGGAAAAAACCGGAGGATTCTCTCTCAATCTTTCATTTTTGGCATTTGTTTGCTTGTTGGGGTTTTTATTTAGTTAGTTGGAAGCTACACTTTGCACCTGTCCTGCAATTGTGTTAGAGACCACCCGGACATTCCAGGTATGTTGCTGTCGGACACGAAAGAAAGATTCTAAATATTTTAGAAGGTAAGGAGCATAGAAAAAGAAGGCTTTATTTTCTAGTTTTTACTACTTTTTATAGAGTATTTCCATACAGACTTAAAATGTTTGGTGAATAGGAACGACGCTTCTCTAATTCTATTGATTAACTAGAAAACCAGAAAACTCCACCTAATAATATTATTTAAAAAAATAGTTGTCTACCCAGATTGTTTTAAGAAAAAGCTTTCTTAAATTTTTTTTCCTTGAGAAAAAGTTAGCAGTTGCTAGCAGGCTAAAAATCTTTCAGACTCAAAAATATCAATCCTACACAGGTATTGTAGGCATAAAACAGCGAATCGAGACAAATATAAGCTCAAAAGGCTTCATTGTTTTTGAGCTGTTCAACGGGAAAACGGGAACGGGAGATTTCAATCTTGATGTCACAGTGCAACCTACCGATTGACAGGTGGAATTTGCAGTGGCGCTCTTCAGGAGGAATACAAGCAGGGAGCCAAGGAAACCCTCCCGTCCCCGGAGCCGCGCCAGCAGAGGTGCGCGGGCCCGCGGTGAGGAGAGTGGGTGTCCCTGCAGAGAAAGGCCTCGGCCGCGCTGCCGCCGGGGGCCGGGAGCCGTGGCCAGCGCAGGAGAGGGCATGTCTCTCTCTCACCCGTCTGCAGACCCCGTTCCCATTCCCGTTCCCGTTCCCTGCCGGTGTCCGCCAGAGGGGGCCCGGCCCCCGCGCTTCTCCAGCTCCTGAACCAAGGGCCATTTGGCAGCAGAGCAGCAGCAGCTTTCCTTTGTATCTTTTTTCTGCCCGCGGATGTTTCCCGTGGTAAAGCGAACTCGATTATAAAATCCTATGTGACGATTTAGCCTATAAGGTTTTCAGTTTGTATGTGAAGTGCAGGAGGGATTAAACGGGCTTTGCTCTGTATGCCTTCCTCTCTCCCAAACTCAAGGGTTTTTTTTGCACAGTAAGTTGTACATTCTCTGTGCTACGTTGTTATAGCTGCTCTGCTCTGGGGAGCTCCCACCAGGAGTGCTGGGAGTCCTCAGCACAGAAAAGACAAGGACCTGTTGGAACACGTTCAGAAGAGGGCCACAGGAGATGGTTGGGGAACTGGAGCACCTTTCCTACGAGGATATGTTGAGGGACTCGGGTTGGGTCGAGTCAAGAGACAAGGCGGCTGCGGAGAGACCTTATTGCAGCCTTTCAGTACTTACAGGGGGCTTATATGAGATGGGAACAAGAATTTTAGCAGGGCCTGTTGTGAAAGGAGAAGGGACAATGGTTTTAAACTAAAAAAGGGTTGATTTAGACTAGATATAAGGATAGCATTTTTATGTATGGGCGGTGAGACACTTATAAGTTGCCCAGAGAGATGGTGAATGCCCCACCTGTGGAAACATTCGAAGTCAGGTTGGATGGGGCTCTGAGCAACTTGGTCTAGTTGAAGATGACTGCTTATTGCAGGGTTTTGGACTAGGTGACCTTTACATGTTCCTTTCAACCCAAACTATCCTATGATTCAATAACCGGGGTTGTAGTCATGCAAGTATCATCTCAACCACAGTTATTTATTTATGTAAGGAAAATGTGTTTTAAATTAAACACAAAAATAGACCTATGAGTAGTACATTTTTGTGTGCTTCTGTAATGCTTTATTCCAGGCTGTTTTTTCTCCTGCAGCTACAATTGACAGATCTCTGTTCTGGTTCTTACAGACTACAAAAGCTTAGCACTCAAAGGCTCTGATTTGCCTCCCAGGTAGGAACCAGAACAATCTCAAAGCAGGGAAAAAAGGAATATGTGGACACAAACACTCTTATTTCTTTCGCACACACAGGCTTGTGGAAGTGGGTCTCTCTTTACAAACATCTGTTTTCTTAATGGCATCTGGTTTTGTATGTGATTAAGGTAAAATCTGTTACTGTCATGAGTTATGTACTTCTGTGGGAATGTATATATTCATCACTGGTAGATACCTCTGTGTTTTAAGGTTAAATCCTTACATTTTGGGTTTCATAAGTGTGTTAAGTGACTGCTGAACTTTAATTAGAACTCCTGAAAATCCTCCTATTGTGGTGTTTAAATCCTAAACTTTTGACTATACTGTCCCTTGTGTCTACTAGCTGGTTATTCTTCCTTCATATAGTTCAGAATATAAGTATATTTATACATAGGCAATATCCTACTTAAAACCATACTTCTAGGAACAAATTGCAATACCAGTATTCCTGGATGTGGTATATTGCTTTTGGAATATGCAGTTCATGCTCTTTTACCAAATATGGGTGAACATCTAAAACATTGCACATATGTAGAGCTCCACATCAGACTAAGGGAAGGGAATCTAAGGTTAATACTCAAGTTACAAAGCTGTTTAGTATTGTCTGTTTAACACAGAAACCCCTTCAACTTTGTTATACAGTGAGAATTGTCACAGGGGTGCTACTTTTGCACCTCTATCAAAGTCCTCAGACTCAAGGAGAAGAATTAGCATTTTTTACAGTCTGAAGCTGAGCTTAAAAATAGAAGTAGAGTTTAATTTTCTGTCATGCTGATGAAATGGTTATATTCTCCAAAAATATGCCAATCTAAATAGTGAGCCAAATTAAATGAAGGAATTCTTTTTATAGCCAGAAGATTGGAGCTTGTAAGGAATAAAATATTTGCTACCTGCTGTGCATGCACTTTCCCACCATGACGCAAGCAAGCTCTGAACCCTGATGTCTACAACTTATCAATTATCATTCTTCTGTGGGTGAAAATTAACCAGTGCTTTAAAAGCAAAACATTACAGATCTTAAACCCAACCCCCCGCTGCTAAAATGTCATCATAATTCAAAATTTTCTTGGCTGCACCAGGAAAGCAAATTGGCAATTTCTACGTGCTCTTCTTCACAAAGACATAATTTCAGCAAAATCTTTTATTATTCATTATGTTTTGGCAGTCAAGGTGAAGTGTTAGGTGTTTACAATGGTGATTTCTTTATCCACTCCAGATATCTTCTTAGAGTAGGAGGATTTCACTCTACTGACAAGTTACTTCACACCTAAAATGCTCTCCAAAGAGAACATTTAATGGTCCTTCCATTAAGTTTTCAGGCCTCATTTTTAAAAAATATTTTGATAACACCTTATGGACAATTTCAATACCTTATTCGGGCCACAGCAAAGTGACAACAATAGCTGCTTCACTCCATTCCCTCTTCCTCCCAGGAACTGCTTGTTCCTGCCACTCTTAACTTTAGTTTCTTTAATTAAATCTGCTGTCTGACCTAGTTCGTCTCACGAGGGAGTAGGGCAGATCTTTGAGTTGAGGTACTGTATGTCATACTCTACTATGACACCGCTTGTTCCGCGTCAAGTGGTGATTTCCAGGCTAAGCTCTGGTGCCTATATGAACTGTGTATGTGATCTTGGCTTCAAAATGTAAATAAATGTGTCTCAAGAGTTTTCTGTATGCATGCTGGAATGCACAATAATATTGGGTAATAGCATTTGCTAGAATACAGGTTAAAGTTGCTACACAGCCATATTCTGCATTTTTTTATGGGCATAGTTTCTACCACTAGAAGTTCTTGAAAATTTGCTTACATCATTTCAGCTCTGCTATTGTGTTTGGCCATGCAACACCAGAAATGAGAATACTATAATAAAAAAACATACGGTCTCAGACAGAAGCATCTCGTGGACAGGAACATTTCTGTCCTTGATTCACCATGGAAATTACACCACTCTAGATATAAGACTAAGAGGTCAAACTTCATGCTTATTAAAGGTATCAGGCTATAATTTTTTTTCTGAAATTGGTGGCATCTTGACTTTTACCTATGGCTAGCTGGAGTCTTACTCTCATTCTGTGTTTTTCAAAAACATTGTACTTACCTAGCAAATGTATAACTCATCACAAATCCAGGCAACTCCCACACTAAATCACTGTGGAATTCGACCAGCACAAAGTTCCCAGTTGAAGTAAAGTCTGCAACCTTCTCTGTCCCACAATAAGGACCAACTGCAGGTGACGTAGGGCGGCTTCCATCATGTATGAGCAAGTAGTCATAGATGCATCTGTCACTATATTCCAGCTCAAAGGATAACATTTTGAGAGATATCTGAAGAAAATACAACCAAAGCTCTTTGTTTCCAGGTCGCAGCCTTTTCTCTTACCCATCTTTTAACAATGACAAATACTCTAAACTCCTTGTGTGCAGGCACCATTTTTTATTCTCTGTGTGCACCACATCCTGATCCCATATGGCAATGCAAATTAGTAGCAAACTATTTGCTTAGTTCATCAGTATTTGGATTGGAAGGGGAAGCAAGGGATAAGATTGATCTTCTACGCTTCACATTCTTTCCTCTAGAGAAATATAAAACCAGCACCTGTGTGACGTTTCAGTTTTCTAGTGGGAGCTCTTACCAAGGGATTATTTTGAACAAAGCCTTGTGGTACAGGCTAGATTCATAGGAGTTCACTTGCACATATAAAGGATTTTCCCCTGCTGAGCACCTCGGGTACCAAGATCCAGCATAAATTCTTAAAATGAATTTTTCCTTCCAGATTTTTACTCTGAGAATGTCTGCTGAAAAAGTGACATAACAGCTCTTACTCTCCAAGGGAAACAGGTTCCATCAGAGAACAGTGATGAAACCCACAAATGAATTCATCTATGCCTTACCTTGTGTCCTACTGGAGAAGTGATGACCCAGAAACATCCTTGGTTTTTGGGGTATTTATTGGGGTAGTTTGGAGAGGTGATGACTCCCTTTGAATCTCTGAATGTGGCTCCACAATTCACTGAGGAATAAAGGAGAAAAACAGATATATTAACAAGAGCATTTTGTCAGTAGAAATGAGCTTGCTTACAACCTATTGTATTATTTCTTCAAACCAAGAAAAATTTTACTACCATGAAAATCTACTTCTGAAGTACATTATTTCATCATGTAGTATTTGTATCAGCAGCTGTACTGAAGGAACTAGAAACATGTCTGATAAATATTCTTTGGAGGACAGGGAAAAGCTGCATCTAAAGCTGTATCTGACTTTCCAATCAACTGTTACCATATTAGCATAGCATTCTGATGGCATGGACTGCCCTTCAGAAAAATATCTATTCAAGTGTTCAAGATTGCACTATCAAGCTAGATCTAGAGCTTTCTGGAAATTACTCCATTCAATAAAGCAAAAAGAGTAACAACAACACTTTTCTAAGACTTCTTCAATTTATGCTCTAAAGAAGTTTGGATTTTCAGTTGAAATAAGGCAACTTTGGGCTACTGCCATCTTGCTGAAAGCATGTCACAGCACCACAGAATTTGGTCCGGCAGTCCAGAATGAACTTGTGTGTTTGCAGAAAAAGACACCCCTCACATGACTACAGGAAGCACTGTGTTTTGTGTACATAATGAAAGCTTTTAATTCAGAAGGTGTAAGGTACCCAAGGTCAGTACCTCCCTTGCTGCATAAAATCCCACAAAACACTGAATAATGTCTTGCCCAGATACTGGCTTTGCATCTCATTGGTTAAGGTCTCTTGTTGATTCTGCAGTCTTTGTGCTCTTTGGCTGCACTGCTCCCATTAATTTCACTCATTGCATTGTTTTTATTTAAAGACATTGTTCTGGAGATATGAAGAAGCCTAACAGAGGCTCTCAGAAGAATCTCAGGAGTGAGATCTCAGGATAACTAACATGACACCCATGCAACATCCAATTTTCTGTTTCCTGTGCACCTTCAGCCCCATTGTTGCCTAGCCTTCTGCATTTCCAATTGTTGTGAAGTGTGAAGAATGACCGCGAAAAGACCTACTCTGTAGTGTATAGCAAAAGTTTTCAGTTCTTCTGTACAAATCCTAAATGCTAATGCAGTTCTCCAAGCTTTGTAGAAGAGTGTTCATACCCCTGTTGTAGGCGGCTCTGAATCCTGTGGCTGTAATGCTCTCATCGCTTGCAAACTCTACCAGCATTGTCGATCCAGATGCCACTAAGGAGGGCAGTGGACCCTTCCCACAGTACTTGTCCAGCAAGACAGGGGAGCTCTTGCTGTTCCCATTGTAAATTTTTATATAGTCAGAAGAACAGTCTGAGGAGCGTTGGAGATCAAAAGCCTCAAACTGCAGGAAAATCTGGAGAAACAAAGAAGCAAAAGTTGGATTTAATGTTATATACAGGGAAAATCTCAAACCATCTACCTGAATATCAAGTGAACCTTTCTATTCATTTTACTCTCCATGTATTCTTGAAACCTTACTTTCTATATAAAAAGATCACAGAATTTCACCTAGCTGTCCTATAACTGAAATTCCAGAGACTGATGTTTTACTACTGCTTGTCTTTGAAAAGCCATCCAATCTCAACTGGATAAAAATCGAGTGAAATAATCCCTCTAACAGTCTTAATTTTTATGAAAATCGTTGAGACTTTCATTTACTGCATAACAAAATAAATATCTTGATCCATGAACTGACTCCCAGGGGTTACTCATGGTAATGAAATAATACTGTGTAGCCTTTTTTCTCCTAATAAAAATTACCTTACTACGACGGATGCGGATCAACCACAGACAGTTGCTATTGTTCGGGTATGGGGATGGGTAATTGACAGAGGAGAACGAGCCTTTGGGTTTAGGCAACACAGAGCTACAGCAATCTGAAGGGAAGAACCAAACAGTGTTGAAGAGAAGGAAAACTGCACAAAAATATTCCCACAATGCCTGACAAATCTCAGTTGCAGCAGTCAAGCTTGTATAAATTAATGATAATGCTTACAACTGTATTACTGTTCCTGGTGTAAAAGTTATTAAAAATCTGCAAGTGAAATTAAGGTAGTTAAAGTACTTACTTGTTTCAGCTACTATTTTTTTTAAAAGACAATAGGGCTTCACCCACATATTTTAGTTTACTAAAAAAGGCCTGGATCTTTTGTGAACTTCCTTAACTTCAATCACAGAAATACTTTCATTGACAGCAGTACATCAATTTCCATCAGCAATTGTGTGTATTCATAAGTGTGCACAAAAATCAAGTTTGAAAACTATAGTTTGTCAAAGCAAAGAGAGGTAGTCACTGAGGGAAAACAGTAACAGAGAGCACTGAAGTCAACCTACATACCTAGTGACTGATATACAAAGTCTGATCTCGTCTGCCTTTTGTCTTTGCACATATTCATTTTTTGCATTTTATGGAACTCCCAAAATTACAAAATATGAATATATAACATCTGCTCATAGGAATTTAGGACATTTTTCTCTTGCTTCCCACTTTTCCTGAGACAACCAGACTTTTTATGGTTTTTTTTAGTCCCCGAGTTTTTCTATTTTTTTTTTAAATTTAGTCCTTTTCTACCAAAACATACAGATCAAATAATAAAATTACACAGTAATGGTACTGAAGTATGATTCATTCCCAGCCCCACTATCAAGAATAAATATTACTAAAAACTCTTTATCACTATCTTTGAGTCACATAAATTGCAAAGTTGTCTTATCTGCAATTGCGGATTTGGAGGAACCACTCTCAGCAATGACTTCTGTACCTAACAATCCAACTGAATGAATGCTGATTCCTTCTAAATTCTAATTATTTAATTGAGCTCTAACACAAGAGCAGAATTTAGTACACTAATATTTAGGTCCTGTTAATGCTTCTTGCTGTTTTGATGGAAACTAATTGAATAACGTCTCAGAAAAGTCAAATACATATAAATCAATTAGCCTTTGTCCTGGGAGTTAAAGCAAAACCCATGCAGTGGAGGTGCATTATGTTATACCTGTTCTGTGCATCTTGGCTGAAGAGTTCCTCTGTACAGAGGAATGCTAGGTATTTCTAGACCTTAAGATACCACAGGGATGAGTTAAGAAATGGATGTGGCAAGAAAGTAGATTTCTATAGAAAATGCCCAAGGTTTTCTCCTTAAAGGTGTTCTAATCAGGCTAAAAGGCACCCATCCTTACAGCTCTGCAGTCATTTTGTAATTAAGAGAAATTACAAATCTGCTGGGACTACTGATGCACATGACTCTAAGCTATACTCATGGCTGAGGAGAGCTTACATGCTTTGCAACCTTCAGAGCTTCCCTGAAATGAGATTTTGACAGAGGTAGCAACCATGAGTTCTCTGATGGATTGTGCTTATCTCAAAGAGCAGGGCTTAGGTGAGGATAACTCAAAGCGAGAGGGAATTATTGCAAGTAAATAGTCCTTTCCAAGAAGGCAGCAGTTTGGCACAGGGACAGTTCTTCCTGTTGTAGGGTGAGAGAGATGTAGTGAAAGGACTATTGCCCACATTTCTTTGGGGGATGTCTGCCAGTGCCTACAGACATCAGCTGTATTCATGTCTCTTCTATGTACAGCACTTACTGCACTTGTAGAGCTTGTTGATTTTAGCTACATCCAAGTTACTCAGCCCTTCTCTCTGCCCAATAGGTATAGAGGGGTCAGGAACTGGTACAATAGTTGGTTTTCCTGGAGTGCTGGAGAAATCATACCTGTAGAAATAAGGAAATCACATTTCTAGATTTCACATTCCTGTAGACAGGGAAGTTCTCTATCTGCATAATCATTTTTCATGCACCACATAAACAGAATTTTAATGGAAATGGACAAGAAGCTTCTCAGAGACCTGGTGGCCTTCCCTGAAGAGGACCAACATGGCAGATATTTGGTGTTCAGCAGGTCAAAGTACACAAGCAGAAAAAGCTGCTCTGTTCTGAGTGAAAAGGCCTTTCAGCAATGTCCAGCAAAATGGACTGAATCCCACCTTCTTGGTTCCTGAGGCAGAGGAACAGAAATAGTTCTGTCTCAGTTACTAATAGCCTATTTGCTATCTGCAATTTCCTGCCTTCTGCTAGTCCAGTTTATGTCATGGTTTTGTTCAGAAATTGTTACTTGCTTGTGAAAATAAAAGAGAAGGTACATGATAGAAGCTTGTACATTATGAAGTAAAATGCAGCCTTAGACGGTGTTCCCAGATTAACATAAGCCAGCATACAATATCTCAATGATATAAAAAAATTCCATCTTTCTTGCCTCTATACTTGAATATTGTTGTCTATGATCAGCTGTTACTACGTTTACGAAATAATTTAAACTTCAGAACTGGTTTAGATCAGTGATTCAGTAGAGTTAGACTTTGGGCCACAGCAATGTCAAAGGCCATTAGTAAGAGGCAAGAGTACGCTGGAAGAAAATGTTGCCCTGTGTTCTGTTTCGATCCACATTAACTCGTTTTCCAGGAATCCTGCTGACAAAGGAAGTATTCTCACCCTTAATTATGTCCATGCACTCATTTTTAAACAAACAGAAAAAGTCACTGCCTGCACAGAGCAACTTCTTCACAAATCTGAGCAGAAGATCTGAAAGCTGTTTGCTCCTTTGAAAAGATACCTCTGCAAACAACTTACGCGCCATAGTGCATCACTGAAGAGTAGTCATAGGGAAGGCCCAGGTTTTTGGAATTCATTTTTCCAAAGTTCCCTTGTTCCCCTGTAAGGCAGGAAAGCAACATTTCAGTCACAACAATTATTGCTGCTCTAACAGAACACTGCCTGCTGTCATAATCCAGAGAGTAACATAAGATACTAATATGTGTTCTCATGAGATCTTGGATCTATCAAAACCACCAGAGATTTTTGAAATCCATGGGAACTCATTTTTACAGTCTAGTAGGTTTCAGAATAGAAAGTTAATCAAATAAATCTTGATAGAATCAATTAATACATTCTACTCTTCAAGCAAAAGTGTTCCTCTGTCCATCTTCATTAGGGTGTCTCCAAATACATTTCAGTGCACTATCTTGATTATTACAAACATCCAACCTATGTCCCCAAAGCTGCATCCATACCTTGAGAGGGAAATCTGACTGACCACCTAGATTCAGAGCTATGCATGCGTGATGTCTTGCTGAGTCCTTCCACCACAGGGTTATAGTGCCACAAAAGAAAGGAATACATTTTCCCTGTTACTTGCCCCAGAGCCCATGCTACCAGACATGTTCTGGCTCTGTCTCTGATCAAACACATCAGCCGTGACTGTGATATGACTCACATGAAGCAGACAAACAAATTCTGTCAGAACAGCTTCTGAGCATCGCATCACGCTTCATCTGTTTAGCCTTAAAAAGCCTATATGAGATAAGAAGGTGTTACGCTGATACAGGGCTGGGGCCCGGGGACAGACTGGATTTCATGTCACCTAGCTTTATTTCTCCAAGTTAGGCACAAATATTCCTCAAAGCTTCCAGGATAGCCAGAGGAGAGGGAAAGAAAGAGAGACACAGTTGGAGGGAGTGTCATGTGAAGAAGGCACTTCTTTTTCTCACTGACTGGAGATCATGAATATGAATTACATACTGCATCTCCTCTCCATGGTGAGACAGGCAAACAAGCACTGTGAGAACAGGGGGCTGAATGCAGCCAGCCTGGCACTAGGACTAAAGCCCTAGCCACTGAGCACTCCTTTCCAGTTCTGTGCCTTCATTATTGTAACTACAAATGGGGTTTGTAAACCACAGACCATCTGGACAGGAGTTCAAAGTTGGACATTCTCAAGATCTATACAACTCAGCTGGCAGGCTTGCAACCAGAGCAAATCTCAGCCAGTAATGTCCAGCACTGGTCCTGGGCTGAGGGCTAAGAGATGCAAAAAGAAGATTCGAAATCCCAGCTAATAGAAAATTAGGGGATAAACATGAATTGGGAACTTTTCATAGCTGTAAAACTCAGTTAAGGCTTAAACTGTTTTTCAACAGCATTGGCCTTCCTGACTCTTTTTAATCTGTTTTAATCTCAGTCCCTCTTATCTGCTATACTGACTTCAGAAAGAATTATCAGCAAGTGTGCAGCTTTTTTTGAGGTGATGAACAGAGAACACGGTTCAAACGTGGTGAAACATTGAAGCATATGGCCACTGTTTGGCACAGAAGTGCTTTGCTGAATTAGTTTGCTAAATAAAGGAAAAGTGACAGCATCCTGGCTGGACTGAGGTGCTGCCAGCAAACTACTACCTACACTACTACCTACCTTATCACATGCCAAAGAGATATGGCTGTCTAGGACCTGCACATATTTGGGGACTTACCCCATCTTTTCCACTCTCAAAAAAGAAAAAAAAATCTTCCTCTGCCAGAATATAAGTGCAATGACTCAGAAGAACTGAAAAGGAAAATATGGCTAAGACTCTGAATATATTATTTTTCCAAAAAGTGTGGGAAAAACAACCTGAGTTTTAAGTAGCTAAGTGGACAGCAACCAATCAGGCTGCATTTTGTCAAAACAAAGAAATAGGATGGCTTCCAAGGTAAATTGCTGGATAAAAACAAAACTCAGAAAACATTCACAATATGAAAGTCCTGGCAGGAGAAAAACAGCTTGTGTGAGAGAGTTGAGATGCTGAAAAAGATCTTGTGGCCTAGTTCTGCACTACCGAGGTCAGCAGGAGCTCTGCCATCATCACTGTTAACAGCAGCACATTTTAATATTACAGTCCTCATGAACATAGATCTTTCCTCATTTCCTTTTCCCTGCATATCTTTGCATTTTTCCCTACAGTGCTTGAGTGCACACTCTGCATTCCAAATCCCTTGCCACACCAATCATCTCATTCTCCACCCATGGCAAACACTCAAAACACCAAGGACATACCTCATCTCCTTTGGCATAGCCTTGTCCTCTTTACCTCTTCTCTCTCATTTATCATTTCATGATACTGGGCCTGAATCAGAGCTTGGTTACATCTGTATCCTTCAGGAATTATGGCTGAACCTGTGAAGTTCCCTTTGCAAAACTAGTGTAAGACTATGTGTGTTTAATGTATATAACTTTGCGTTTTCAACTTCTCTTTCCTAGCACATCCTTTGCTGACATTTCAAATGTGGCACACCCTTGTACAATGGCAAACTCACAGCAAAATTACACCTTAACATTAGAGCTGAAACCTCAATAAAGAACAACACAAATGGAATTTACTTATGATATCATGGGAATATCTGAAGAAAGTTCGGAGAACAGTGTGTTAGGAATTTGCAATAAAAACAATCAAGTTCCATCTGGAGAAAAAGATAGATGTATTTTTAGCTGTGCATGATATTGAGTAGTTGAGTATCTTATTCGTTGAAGAGACTTAATAGAATTTGGCATTCAATTGTCCAGCCTCATTTACTATTATTTTCTATAATGAACTAAACAGACTGTTGTGTTTTTACAATTGTTATGGATTACTCGGCTCTCTAACAGCCATCAGACAAGCGACTCCCTGCATACATTCTTTTGGTGTTTCCCTTCTATTTGCCACTTTCTCACTTTCTCTTGGATCTCTAGCCATTCTCTCCACCCTTTCCTCCCCAGAGCCTGGAGCTCTTGTATATGACGAGCCCATGTTCCAAGCACACTGTTCATGGGCTCGTGTCCAAACTATTCATTCTTCATTCCTTTCCGTAAAGAATATCCACTTGTTTTTCCTCTGCAGAATTACCACTCCTGATTGCTCCCCATAGCTCCTTCTTTTTGTGTGTATATGATCCTGTCCACAAGGAGGAAATAATTTCAGTCTTCCCTCTCACCTCAAGTGAGATCCCAGTATTTTGCAAATGGTAATGGTTGCATGTGTTTCCAATGCCTACACATTGAGCCCCTTATTCATACACATTTTAAGATATGTGCATTTCACTCACTGCCAAGATGCCTACTGGCTGCCTTCCCCTATTTCCATGGCTTTCCTGGGATAGAATTGTTGTGTGATTCCCCAACATGATCTTGAATGTCACACTTCACTCCCTCAGTTAAGAGTCCCATAGTCTCACCTCCTAGCCAAGTTTTTGCAACAGCATTTTGTAATCCTGATGATCCTGGTATTTTGGGGCCTGGGCTCAAGATAGCAATCTAAATAAGAATACAGAGCTACTTTTGAGCTGCATGTTTCACACTGCCATAGATGTAGCCACAGAAATTCCCTTAGTACAAACACTGAACAAGAAATTCCATCACACTGAATGTGCTGCTGCTGCTGCAATTCAGCCAGCATTAATCATGGTTCTTATCTGCATTCTTGTTCACAGAAGAAACATTCTCCTTTAACTGTAAGTATATATTTTCTCTTAAGATTTAGTGGACATACCTGCCACTATGTGTTCCCACATAATCTTGACAAACCTGTCCCGATCACTCCGTGCCTGTTCATGGATGAAACCCAGTGCGTGGTTCATTTCATGCTGAATTGCTCCTTTATCCATGCAACCATTTTTCACCAGGCCTACTGCTTGACGTCCTCCAATCTTTCCAAAGTAAGACCAGCAGCTAAGAATAAGCAATCAATAACCAAAAGGAGCACATTTAGCAAATACAAATATATAGATTTATTGATTATGTCACCAAGGTTCTCTAGATATGCAGCCACAGCAGGGGACATGCAAATAGTCACTGGCATGAGATATCTAGACTTCTGAAAGCTGCCAGATGGCATGGTGGGAGGGAAATAAAGCCTTCGTGATGAGAATGGCAGATTTTAAACCAGCAAATTTGCTATATCAAACTGAGGCGAAGCAGTATAAAGTGTTAAGCAAAGAACCTGAAACAATTATACTAATTTAAATTTTTACAACAATTAAGGAAAATTTCTTCTTTTGAATTACACCCAATTATCTTTAAATCCGCACATACATTTATTCCTGCAGCCTATTAGCTGACGTAACAACCAGTATGCTAAAGAAAAAGGAAAAATTGCACCTTCCCTCTAAATCTTTACTTCTAGGATGAAAAAATGATACCAATTACTTAAATACAAAACAAACCAGAAAAGAATTTGAAAGATCTTTTGAGTGCTGTCACTCTCAGGAGACAGGGAGCTTACCTCTGCCCTCGTTCAACAAAAACATAGTCTGTTTCTGTAGTGCGATTTACAAATTGCACACAGGTCAGTGTGGAGATCTCTTGCAAAGCATCAGCAATCCAAGACCTCTCTGTTATTGCTAGAAAGAGAAGTGGGGCAGGAGAAATCTTTCTTGGTAATCAAAAACCAAGGTGCATTGATGAGGGTGTATTCTTTCAAAACCTCACAGCACTCATTAGCTCTTTGTCATACAAATATAATAAAAAAAGGGCACTAAACATTCAGAGATCTTCAAACTGATTGGACTTTTATGGGGAAGTATAACAATTACAGATATCCTATATGCATATTATTTAGGAGACAGCTGATAGAAAGCAAAAGATTGGCATTGTTCCTTCCATGAGACAGAACAGAAGAAATGAGGCCATTTCAAATGAGCAGATACAAATAGTTGGATTAAAGTATCCCAAATGAGCCAGCTGATTGTAGCTAAGCACCAAAACCCTATTTTGTTTATCAGAAAGAGCATATGCCTGCCGCAGCCTCCTTGGAATCATTTGAGACAGCCAAGGCTCTGAAGATCACTGTGTTTGGTACCAAATAAAGATCAGAGTGTTTATCTGCTTTGGAACATTTTGGCATAATTTGGCATCCTCAGTTATGAATCATCTACAACTGATGTGTACCTGAATTTCCTAATACTTAAACTTTGGAGAGAGGGAGATAGAGGGAATAACCCTCACCTATCCACCAGAGTATATACTGCAGCTCTGAAGGCACATGGGCAGAGAAGCAGCCTAGATAACACAGAGACTGAGCCTTCCTCAGTTCCTTTCCCTGAAGAACAGGAATCAGGATCAGGCTGTATTTTACTTCCATGCCATTTTCACTCAAATTACGATCTTTGAAGAAGGGTCTGTATGGATATCACTCCTGCAGTCTTTTGCCCAGGACAGAGCAGACTGACTAGAGGGAATCAACAAAGGAAAACATATCTCAAAGGATTTTTCCTCCATTTTTGCCTCTACAGGGGTTCTAGTGTTGGAATATTTCTATGAGAGATTTGAAAGAAAATTATAGAGTTCAAAAACATGTTCCTAGTGGTAATTTTGACAAAAATGCATTCATCATGTGAACAAATTATGCTTCTTCTAATATACTTGCTAAATATCAAAGTTCATTGTAGCTAACAGGAGCAAGCTAATATTTGAAATTAATTACCTGGCTATTGGCCCAAGTAACCACATATTTTAGTGTGATCTGTTTTCAGTCTTAGCCAAACTTCCATGAGGTCAACAGGATAGAAAAAGAGACATGTCAATAAATTTTCACTTGTGCAAAGTTTGCTTTTGGTCCATGCCAGAGAAACATAAAATAACAGGTAGTATAGGGACTGGAAAGTCAAGGCTAACTTTAGAGCATCCATTTGCATGCACTCACAGAAATCAGAAGAGATGTTAACTGGAACCTTGACCAGTCCATCTTGTGACTTGGGCCATAAACAACTCTCACAGTTAATTGCACTGCGTCGTCCTCTTCTCAGGAGGATGTCTCCTTCATACACAGCTATTTCATTACCTAGCAGGTGCAGAAAATAAAGAACATACAAGGCACTGAAAAGGAAAATACGTGTGCAGAAAGGGAGATCAGAGGTACACACTAACCAAGATTTTGCATCTTTGGAAATCTCTTTCACTGAAGTTCATTTCCTAATAATGTGAGGAAGGATTAGCATGCTGAGACTGGTTAGGTCTGCCTTCCTACCTGGATAGAAAAGTTTAGTATTAATATAAATTTCATAGTGCCACTGTAATCAAAGTTGAGACTAAATAAACTTTAGCTTAAGAAGCTTTGGGAGCTTTTTGAAGGGAATGCTAAGTGTTATAAATAATTGTTCTCTTCATCAGAGCTTGTGGAATTAAAGAAAAATCATAACTGACCTCTGTAAAAATAGGATTAATCATAAAAGATAAATTATTATTTTTATCATGTATATTGAATGTGTGCAAGCTATTAATTGGACATAAGGCATTGTGATGTACTCCTCAATTCTGCCTCTAAAATACTGGGAATACATTTCTTACAGACAAAAGCTATCTGTTATCAGGCAAAAAAACAGTGGAATTCTTGGGTGTAGCAAACAGGAAAGTACCATATATCACATAAGAAAGAAAACAAAGTGAAAAATATTCTGATTTGCTAGGGCTACAAATGGAAAAGAACATTTCATGTAGCAGTTGTTTAGTAATTCTTCTTAATTTCTTTATTGCTACAGCATAAAAAATCACACTGAATGTGACTTCAAAGCACATTTGAGTTCTGTGAATTACCTTCCACTGATGGTGGGAAAAAAAAATTTCAGAGAAAAATATACCAAATCATGATATTGAGGTATACAGATGCAGCTCCACCAAAAACTGTAGTTATTTATATAATAATTACAATCAGACTCACCTAAGTCATTTGTTCTTGTAGCTATCTGGAAAAAAAAGCGCATATATTTTAGTACGTGCTCATCTCCATACAGAAAACTTCTATCAAGTAGAATCACAGCAGTTAGAGTTTCTAATTAATTTTAAGATAGAGCAACTCAGCAGCAGCAATGTAAATTCTCAACATCTCAGAGCAGGGACACACCTGGACGGGTTTACTTAGTGCAAAGCTACAGAGAAATGCTAAATGAGTTGGCAGAAGAAAGTACTTCATCTTCAAATTTCCAAGATGATCTTCTCTGCTCTGCAGCTCAGTTCTCAAAATTGTGGTTAGTTTACTTGGGGCAGGTTTTATGGGAAAGCTGCTGCTGTTGTTAACAAGCATAACAAAATTAGATAACAAGAAGTATTTTCACAAAACAAACAAGCTGCAGGACCTCTCAAGAGAATTTCCAGGCTCTCATTTCTTATTTATCTTTAGAAAACAGAGGAAGTGGAGCAATAGGAAAGAAAATTCAGTAACCTTAAAGTGACTCATCTTTAATTCTAAGAAGAAGCCATGAGTTGCTGCAGGTCCCCTCACTGCTGACCAAGGGACAGGATATCCTGCAACAGTCTGTTTACAGCAAAACCCCATCTCAGGGAACTCTTTGATCCATCCATGCTGACTGCCTGTAATAGTAACTCCTTAGCTTGCAGCCAGGAGACACCTTGCTCTGCAGAGCCCATCTATCTGCCTGTCCCCTCTGTGCACAACTCCCAGCCAAGCATTTCTGGCCAGGAGCACTAAAAATCTGTTGGAGTCAGAGAGTAATCTGATTGTTGACAGAAATTGTTTTTCCAACATGGTATCTTGCAATATAATCATTGCTGACAGAAATTGTGTGTCTTTCTGGAGTCTGCAAGTACATGAAACCACCAGGGCACAGAGTTTTGTCTTCCCAGCTTTTGGGAAGCACTCCTTCCTTTGATGTTCATGAATAGAAACAAGACTAGAAAAGCAGGCTGAATCCTAGAAAACTCACACCTTAAGAGTAAGCCAAAGAATTAGAATATTCATGCTAAAGCCTCATGAACATCCCCACAGGCAGGCAGATCCTGTTTTCTTCTCCTAGCTTCAGCCCCTGCACAAATACTGACGAGCTATAGAAAATCATAAAAATTTACTCTATCAGATCTTTAAGAAACAAGCAAGAAAACCTTTGGCATTTCCTGCAAAGACAATATTTTGAGGAACCTGTGTAGTTCACAGCAAATCAAGATGGCAAGTGCCTTTCCAGAGAGATATATGGGCTGGTCCTTTGTTTTTAAGGAGTAGTTTGCTAGGAAAATTTTAGCTCATATTATGTAAAGCCTTGCTCCTAATATTTTCATTTTACCCTACTAATAGTTTGCTCCTCAAGTGTCTAAAACATTCCACATTTCTGTGACTTCCACGGTTTATCTGCATTTATCATTTCCATTTAGAAAAATAATGAGGTGCAGATAAAAAGGACCCTTTTTTCTTTGGCTGATCAGAGGATGAAGATCAGACATCTTTATTAGTTTGTTTTATCATTAACCAGAGCTCCTCCAGTACAATTCCAAGCAACCTCTGTGTCTATTCAAGATCAGGCTCAAAAGAGAGACAGAGGGAGTCATAGGAGCATATTTCTGCTGCTACACATCACAAAATGACAGAGGAGAGAGCAGAAGTTATTAGGCAATAAAAGCAAGAGAATAATAGCAGATCACTGTGGAGAGCCTGCAGCTGGGTCACTCCAGGTGTGCAGCAATCAGGGGTGGGAGGGCCCTTTGAAGTTCTGCCATACAGTTTTGCACATTCATGCCATGGGAAAAAAAAAAAAAACAACCCTCAAATCAAGAGATTTATCCCATAGTTTAATTAGTTTTCCTGACAGCCAGAAACAACTGGGTTTTTTTTAAGGCTCATTTATAGACCAAAGTATTGTATCACTTGATAACACATTATCAGGAGTTGTCTCATAGATGCAAATTTCCTTTTTGATGTTGCTTGTCTACATTATCTGCTTTGATATTCTACCAGAATACTGTTCAGGTCTTGGTTTCATTATCTATCAAAATAACTTGACTGCACAGCTGTAACTTGCTTTACTTCTCCCATATGCCTTTTCTTACATTGCATTTGACAGATCTCATTCTTAGCCACACTGTTCTGGATCTGCCATGTATTTATCACTGCTATTTGTTAGAAATTTTAACATTATGTTTATCACATTTTTGGGAATGCTTACTTAGTTTCACCTTTATTCCATGACAGAGAATGTGCACTTCTTTCACCATGTAATCCAAATTGCTCCTACCAAAAGGTTAAATGACAAAGTTAGAAAAAACAAACACCTGTAGGTGTTTAAGTAGAGGGTTCTGTATCAGTAACAGGTATCATCACAAGCATTAAGTATAGTACGTCCCATGTTTTTTCCATAATGAGAAAGTACAGAGGCATTTTCCCTGTTGAAAGCATTAGAGTGAATCAACTTATGAAGGCTTCCCGTCCTGTAAAGGGAAACAAAATTCAGGGGGGTGAATGGCCATATGATTGTCTAAGCATCCTGTGGAATATCACATTAAAGTTCAGTTCCCAGCTATTCACTCAAAGGTTATGCAGGCAATTTCTAGTGAACAAACAGTTGGCATAACTCAACTGTGTATGCACCTTAGGAAGTTTATTACTTTTGAGGAGGAATCACAGATTATCTCTACATGTTTAAAGAAGCCAACTGTTTTTATTACATAAAAAATCCTAATTTTTAAAGTAATGATTATAGAAAACATTGCATTTACTACATGACAATTCTTTTTAAGGCTGTTTTGAGCAACTCTTCATTTAGGGAGAAGTCAGATTCTGTGGAAGGTAATTTTAAAATAACTTTGTAGCCATTTAATGAAGCTTTTATACTACACTATAACAGGCTGAAAATAGTTAAAAATAAAACCAAACACAAAACTTCCTTTGTGTTTAAAAATTATGATATTTAAGAGTTAACTGCTTACAGATATTGTGTCTTTCAGGATGCTAGGATTAGTGAAAGCATGCAATTCATGCCTCATTAACTGATTGAGGGAAGAAAATGAGCTTTCCTGCTTTTGAGTTGTCAGTCAGTTAATCAGTTTAGAATAATTAAATCATTGACCTTGATCAAGTGTGAAAGTGTTTTGGCTTTTGCAGAAAAGGTCAGAATCACAAAAATAAAATTTTAATCTGTTCCCTGGTCCTTACTTTGTCCCAGTTACCAGGCAGTAAAAGCATACCTTTCATGGAAAAGGTTTTGAGTAAAGCATACACTTGATACAAAAACACCTTTGAATGCTAGTTTTATTATATTAATCAGTTGAGGTGTATGTTACAGCATTTTATTCCACTGTATATATTGACATATTTCCACATTTTAGGTATGTTTTTATTTAAAAGAAAGATTCATTCTTTACAAGAAAAAAATCACCAGTGTCAATACTAAACTATGTTGAAATCAGTTTAAAACCAACATGTGTTTGGTTCCTCCCAGACCTCCTGCAGCAATGATCTCTGCTATTTTATCACCATTTATCTTTTATTTTTTTAGTGTCAGAGTGATACCATAATGTTAGAAAGGAGAGGTGCAAGTCCAAAGACTTTGCACTGGAGATAACTCCAGGCATCAGTGAGCCTTAACCCAAGATGATGCCTAGAGACAAGAATCAGTCACAAGCATCAGCACAGTCAGTTTTCTCTGATTTGCAGTAGCTGTAGGCTGAAGAGAACTTCACTATAGCTTTTGAACTTGATGCGTGGGAAAAGCTTGGTTCCTGGAGACAAGCTACAAAGGTTGTTTTCAGTATTTGAACATCTACATACCCAAGGACTGAGCCAGATGGAAATGGCTGGTCTACAGCTTCCCTGGTTCTGGTAAAACCTGGTCTGAGACCAGTGTCCAACCGTAAACATCACACTAAAGCACCGTTTTATGTTCAGACACATAACAGAAGTCCTGATTTAATGCTGCTCTCTAGTGGTTTGCTGTTTGTGCAAGTGAGACACATTTCCAGAAACAGTCAGGAATGCCCCATCACTACTCACAACCTGTTTGCTCCTTTGATCCCTGTTTCAGCAGGGACCACTAACTGCTTCCTGGAGGAAATGCTTACAGGCATGAAGAGTGTCCTGTAAGCTGTGCTGAGAAGTGATGCATCAGTGTTAGCCTGAACCATCTCAAAACTTTGGTTTAGCTTCTTCAGTGTGTGACTGCAGTACAGACCTCCCAGATACCTACAGATTGTACATACAAATGCCACAATGTGTTTCTGAGGTGCTTTGATGGCCCATTTGGGAAACGGGCCATTTAACCGAACCATCTTCTCTAAAAGGTTCTCAGATCTCAAGATATGTTTTGTCCATGAGTCCTCCTAGGAGCTTTTACTGCAGAACCCAAATAATGCTCCTACTATGTTCTAGCTCCACTTTAACTACACAGCATAGGTCATTACCCCTTTCCTGATTTGCCTAGAAAGAAAACCAAGAAAAATGGGCCAGAAGGGAACAGCCAGAACTGGGGTACTCCATAAGGGGCTCCCCCTAGGAGAGCACAGCCTGTTTGATGTGAATTGCATCCAGAAACTGAAGGCACAGACAAGACTAAAGACAGGGACACAACACAGATCCAAGGTCCAGGAAAGAGACCAAGACTAGGCCAAATATATGGTATAGAAGGAATGCAATTTCTCATCTTGGATCCTTTTTAAAGTTTGATGGCACTTTCCTGTAGCTCTGGCACTGTGGTGATTTAAGCAGCACTTACTGAGCTCACTCAGCAGCCAAACAGTTTCATGTGTGAGCTGCCTCTGAACTCCTGGGTGAGGATCAGCTGCTCCTAGTAAGTTGTTACTATTCATTGTGCTGATTTGTACTAAAACCCTTTCTTGTCAGCAGTAATATTTCCTCTGAGACATTCTTCCTAATTATGGTATTTTCTCAGATCAGCTCCTGTAAGAAATGTTTTATCAGGAACATCCCTGTTCTGCTCTGTAGCACATTGGCCTAAGGGATGCACAGCTTTGCAGTAACCTCATCTTCTCCTTTACTACTTGCTTATCTACTGATTCCATCAACCTTGATTGATTTTTGTTTTGGTTTGGGTTTTTTTAATTCTCATTTACCCATGTTATATGATGCCATTTGTCAGAATTTATGCTGCTTTTTATTTTCACTATTCAGATCTTCCATTCTTACACTGCTTCCTGTGTCTAAGCATCATTGTTGTATTTTTATAATGTCTAGTACACTTCTTATTTCCATTTCAGATAATTATATTTTGTTGCCGTTTTCAAGTTTTTATTATTTTAGTTGTCATTTGTCTAACTTCTTTGATTTTTGGGAGACTTTTAAAAGGTTCATATTACAAGTGTACATTTTTCAGGTCTCTCTCTGCAACCAGAATTTGGACTTTATAAAAACACACAAGCATATATGTATGTACATGTGTTTCCACAGCAGATTTCAGGACAAGAGAGAAAAATGGTTTCGTACACAAGAGATTACTTTCAGATGAAATTTCTTACTAGGTAAGCATTGAGCACTTGGGAGAAAGCAAACATTTCTTTCATAAATCTGTTGGGCTGATACTTCAGAAATCGAATAGGCTCAGTTTCTCTGAGTATTTGTAGGACAGCACATGTTTTGGGACTCCACTGCTAGGCTAAAAAACATCAAAAAATATACAAACAGATAATAATGCTCAGAATTTTCTTAGCATGTCTCATCCAATTATTATGAAACTATATTAAAATATTACACTGAAAAATGTGGTGAGTAGCTGCATTTCATTAGTAAAGAAATTCAGATGCTGACTCCTGGAAAAGTATATCCGGGATCTCTCAGTAGTAGAATGAGAACTAAATCTCATGTCCTCACTTTCTATATGGATTGCTACACATTCCTATTTTTCAAATATTCCAATATTTGGCAAAGGAACAGTTTTGAAGCATTCTCTTGTAAGCACTTACAAATCATCTGGGTGCTTTTATGTCATTCTACACAGCAATTAAGTCAAACCTGAAACAGGGAAATCTGAGAACCTGCTGTAGTATCTTAGTGCTGGTTGATACTTAAGTCAGATATTTTAGATGCCAATGTTCTTCTACTAGGGGAAAAAAAAAAAAAAAAAAAAAAAAAAGAAAATTCAGTTGGTCACTGTCTTTCTCCTGGAGATTAAAAGGAGCTGAAACTACTATGTAAGGTTACATTGCTGTCTCTGTCAGCTGAAGAACTGGATACCTCATGAACAGTAAAATTAAAGCAAGGAAAGAAGGAACAAAAAAAAATAAGGTGACAGAATCTGAGCCTGCTGTATCTGAACCTGTGCTTTCTGACAGCTGTGGGATTGCCCCAGCATTTTATGCACTTCTGCTATGCAAACTCAGCACTTTACCTGCTGCAGTGGAGAACTGAGACCTTTAGCATTTTGCTTTTTAAGTAACTCATATATTTTTCATATATGGACTAGAGTCCATATAACTTGCCTGTGCTTTTATCTCCAGGGCAATGCTGGTATCCTATCTCCATGGTAGCTCTACAATAGGCAAACTGAGGTAATTTTTTTTCCTTTCAGAGCTATAATTATCAAGGCACAGCCCATTAGCAGAGAACAGTATGAAGGAGATGAAAGATCCCTTTCATGGCAGTAATGGTCTCACCACATTTCACTGGGCTCAGAAAAAGGATTAACTGTACGTGCTAATCCCCATATACAGGCATAAAAGCATACGTGCATAAAGGCAGAAGCACAGAGTTTTGCATAGGGGCAGTGTCTCTTGCAAGCACCTAAGCAAACAAACGCTAACAAATATTTGCTCTGCCAGGGGTTTTTTAAGAGGGCATGAAATCTGCAACAAGCATTTAAACAGTCTATGCAAAATACTTCTTGTTTGGTTTTGTGGGAAAGCCAAGTATGAATATCCCTCCCCCAACCCCTCCAATCCACTGCTGTGAGTTGGGTTTGAGATGGAACTGGATTCCTGTCAAAATGCTGGTTATGTATTATATGATCAGCTCTGAAGCATTGTTGTCACCCACTTTGTGTGCAACTCCAATCAAACATTCAGAAATACAAGAGAGTGTATCCTTTGACTAATGTACTGCTAGGCATTTTTTTGAATATGTGTACTCCCATCATTTCTATTCATACAGCATCTCCAGTGCACGGTTTAATGAATGGTAAATTACTCCCTCTTTCATGCAGCTTTTGCTTCAAGGAATTATCTGGAAACCTCTGTTCTTACTAAAGTGAGATCAGTGCCTACAGAATGAAAGACAGTCCTCTGGAGTTCATTTATCATCTGAAGACCGGGACTTGCTCTAACCCTAATCCATAGGAAGAGAGTCAGTCACCTGTGGCAACTTGCAATACCTGTACTGACTGTAAATTGCAGAAACGACACATGGATTGCATATTGTACCAAATAAGGGAACGTGTAACACTATTCCTTGTTTATTACTAGTCATTCTGGGATTACGTATAGTTGGTTTGCAGTACTCAACACCCTAGACACCATTCCAGGTGCTGACATCTACCCTAACCTGACACGATAGGCAGCTTGAACACAGACCTGCCTCTGAGGATGTGTCTGGGGGATTTTTTAGAATTTTTTTTTTGCCTAGCGATTGGACTTTCCTACCAATATTAATGTGTATTGTCAGCTGCTCTTGGTGGAAACTTGTTTTAAACAGAAGCTGTTGAATGTGGGTAGTTTTTAAAGCTGCACAATATGTGTCTGTGTGAGAAGTGAAGCATCTCTGGCAGTTACTGTGTCAGTGTGGTGACACTGACTGTCATTTTCCTTTTTGCTATAGATTCCCATGTAGATGGTCTCTGCCTGTTTCCTAGTGCTGCAGTCCAACAACACTGTCACTATTCCAGAGGATGTCTTGGAACATTAGTATGGATCTAATGCAAGGCAGTGGATGCTTTGTAGATCAGTGGTCAGGTTGGAAAGATGACCTGGGAGAGGGAGTAAGAGACAGTTGGCTAAAGCTGCAGTGGACAAGCAGTGGATTAGTTACAGCCCAAAGTACACCTGTACATCTTAGGAAAAGAAAGTTCACACAGTGCCCAGCCGAGAAACAAACAACTGATATTAACCTCTCATTAATCTATAAAAGTACAGGGGAAAGGAAAATTCCACTTACTCAAAAGGAACACACACACTCAGCAGAATGTTAATCAAGTAATATTTCATTATGTCTTAACACTTGAGGTACAGTTTATGCTGGAATAAAAGTGTACCTCAGTTCAATGCCACTAGTATTCTTTCTGGACCACAGATTCTAGGGTTGAAGGCAGCTAGTTGATTTTTCATCCCTGTTGTCAACATTGAGAAGAAACTTTACTCTGGAGAGGGGAGATCACACAATGGATGATAAATCCATTAGAAGATGTTGGCCAGAAGCACAGGTTATATAGGAAACACCATAACTCTGCAAGCATTATCATGTCAGTGTCTCCTTCCTGTAAAAGAATTTACTGTCTGTGCAGGTGGAAAAAAAATACTTAAACAAGTAAAAAATACCTTGTAAAGACAGAAACCATCATATGAATTTTATTGTTCATACAGGGGTGAATTATTATCAAGAGCCTTTTCTGACATCCTGAGAAAAAATCACTGGTGATTCCAAATGTCAGCAGAATCTACTAGCAGAGCTTTGCTATCTCTACAGATCCAAGTCTTTGGCATGAGTTAAAAGTAAAAATGATTCTGAAAATTCCTGAAATCTGGGAAGTCCATATGTGAATCCAGTTATGTATCCTGGCATTTTGGCAGAAACAGTTTTTTGTTGCAAGAAGCCTATATAAAAATTAATCTGCCTTCATGCTCTATAACTAAAGGCGTATGAAATACAGAAGCTTTGTTTAAGTGAAGCCAAAAGTTCAAACTTGCTTTTTTCAGGGTTTTTCCCCTCATTAAAATTATCAAACCCCGCTTTTATTGCCAAACACATGGCTTTTGATGAAATGCAGCTTTCAGTCACTTTTTAGGCTGGATTTTTCAATTAATCTCATTTGAATTTTAATTTTGGAAACCTATAAATATAGATGCTTTCACAGTTTATTTGGTATGAAGTTATTTCAAATCTTGTTAGTTTATTTTTCTCAGTGATTCAAAGCTAACCATGCACTACATGAACAAGCTGTTTACCTTTATTATATTTTAAAGCTAAACTAAAATTAGTGTCTTCTTCATTCTCAAAAAACATGAAGTCTAATTAAAAAGAATTTTGTCTTCAGATAAAATAAAATTCTTCACCAGTTTGAGAGTAGATTGGATGGGATGTCTCTTGTATTCCTATTGTACTGAAACAAAAGAAAAATCCTAAGGAAATTAGTGACAATTTTGTACAGCCTCAACGACTAAATCCTAAATTTAATATCTGAATGCTCCTATAACTATTATCTAATGAGTGGGAGGTGCAACCACTACAGTTATGCGTCTACAATGGCTCTTCTTTATTATTTATGCTGTCCTTGCCGGGTGTAGCATTTTCTACCTAGTGTATGCAGGGATGTGCATGATATAAGATGTAGGTGAAAAATCAGGCTGTAAGAATCCTTGGTTGCCAACAATGTGCTCTTTTTTTATACAAGCCATTTTGTACAAAATCTCACTAGAAGATGTCATCATCTGTTGGTGGAAGTGCTTTGTCCATTTAATAGAAGCCTCATGAAACACCTCCTGCCATAATGAAATAGAAACCTGTTCTTTCTTGTTGCTCTGAGAATAAGCAGACCATGTCAATAGTTCAGTGACTTCTCATATCATCTCCAGTGTATTTATTTTCCTGTCATGTAACAGGTTGGGAGAGGCTCTGTCACATGCATTAAGCAGCTTGCCTCATTTAACAACACTCTTTCAAAGAACTATAAAGAAACACAACAAAGAACATAATATAATGACACAAAAAGCCAAGCTGATCTTTGGAGTTCAGGATTTTACAGAACTGAGTAAGAAACATTTGCATTCAGAAAAGTGAGCAGACTGATCACAGCTCTACAAGGTAATGGGTAAATGCTCTATCTTTGTGCAGAAGGATCTTTAATAAAGATTTGAAATGGATTTTAGATAAGAACTTTCCCAATAAGAGGGATATATCGTCACAAAATGTGCTTGATACATGAGGAGTGTAACACATTGTTTTATCACAGAAACATCAAAATCTCTTCTTTCCATGGGCAAGACCCAGATGTTATATGCATGAAGCAATATGTCAAATCTGGCTGTAACAAATTTCAGAAATTATTAATAAATCTCCTATTGTTACCATTCCCTAACAAGGTATTCAGGATTATGCTGACTACTTATCTACACTTGATTCCATTCCTTTTCTTGTTACCTCTCCTATTTCCTGATAAAAACACTTCCTACTGCCCAGGGGGAACTGCAGGTTATCTTTATTTCATGCAACACCAAGCCTTTCTTTTGCTTTTAAACATACCTGTACACTTTGCACCTAATGCTAAAATGCCATGTGAAACACTGAAATCTGCAGAGGGGAAAAAAACCCTCCTGCATATGAGCTTTTGGCATGCCAAATTCTTCAGCTTGAGTATCATGGGCCCTTCATAGGAGAGGGCAGATGGAAACCTGTGGACCTCTAAATGGTCCTTTCTACAACTGTGAATCCGATGATACATCCAATCACAAGGCTGTCTATGGTTTTCTTGTTCAACCATTGGGATTTAAGGGTGTTTTAAAATTAATAGGAATGTTGCCCTGATCTTTTTCAGCCTTCTGATGTTTGCGTTTTTGTAGTAGAGTTTCTCACAGATTTCCATGTAAACAAAGTGATGTTATTGCAACTGTCCTTCTTGTTTATCATTCTTCTCTTGAGGAAGGACAATTGATAGACTTCTAGTTTGACCAGTGTGGTTGGAGAGGTGTCAACCACACCCTCCAATCCGTGGTCATTGTCCAAAACCTATATAAATCGAAATAGAAAAAGAAACTTCCTTCTTTTTGCCCTAACGACTTGACTGAGTGCATGTCATTCCTTTTGCGTCCTATAGCAACATAGGAACTCCTTAAAAGGAGTCAGTTCCTGAATTAGGCTGTTACCAGCACAGGATGTAGGAGGCTAAGTGATGCTCCTTTCTCTGTCACAAACAAAGTGACAGAGTTTTTTGTGGCAGCTGATACCCTGTTCAGATTCCAGTGTAGGGTAGTGTTTAGGCAACTGACTGCTGGAGGTATATAGCTTCCCTTGGTTTAGTAACCTTTGTGCCTTCAGCTGAACTTCATGCCAGAGAGAATTTTATTAATTCTCTCCTGGAATTGGAATGTTTTCCAATATCTGGCTACCCGGTGCAGCAAGTACCTCCCTACCTTGCAGAGATGCTGCAGAGGTGAAGTTACGAAAGGGATAATCAAATGCTGCTGTAAGGTCAGCTACAGAGGTCTGTAAGGCAAACGAAGTAAGGGGAGGTCTCTCAATATACAAGTCCTCCCCCAAGATGTAGCATGAGGAAAACTGAGTCTTATGTGTTTGCAAAGTTGTGGCTAATTTGTTTGTTGGGTGTTCTTGGGATGCTTGAAAAGGCCAATAGCAAATTTATTTTCTCAAGATAAGGGAGTTGTTTTTCATCTGGAACAGAGATGTCTGGAGGAGTTTTAAAAACTCCATTACTAACCAGCAGCTTCACTGTCTTGAAATAATTTCCTTTCTAGTAAGACCCTTTAACACATGAGCCAGCTACTGCCACCAAACTGTGACCACCTGTTCAGTGAATTACTTTGCTGTGTATCACTTTCTTGTTTTATACCACCTGGCACTTGCATTTCTTTTTGCTGCATTATGTTTTTTAACAGCAGGCAATGATAGGGCTGCTCAAATGTCACACAGGGCAAGAATATGACTTAAGAAACTAGGAATGAAAAAAATGAGGTAAATGAGTAACAAAGCAGGGCCATTCTGCTTGATGATGCCAGCCACCTGTACTCAGGTGAAACTGAACCTTGCAGCAGTCTAATCTAGTATTAATTATCTCTGTTTTAATGTTTCTGTCCACCTGAGTGCTTTGAAACAATCATTAGTTATCTCAGTCTTTTTGAATACATCTAAAAGAAAGCTCTATCATTGTAATGTGATTTGGGACTTCAGTTGTTGATTGGGTTCTTACCTCTGAGCCAGTGTGTGGTTATCAGCATAGGCAAAAAGTGCTGGAATCTCATCTCCTAAAGCTAGTAAATATGACAGGAAGAAGCTGTAGTAATTTTGCATCTGAGGAATGGTCTTTCTAGTCTACACCAAAAAATATATACCTGAATATCACTATTTCACACACACTCACTCCTACACAAAGCATGGTAACATTTATAAAACTGTTTTTCTAATAAGTAGTTTGGGAATGTACTGAGACCAAATTTGAAGGTAAAAATATTTTTTTCACTGAATTGAACACCTTGAAGAAAATTATAAATGAACAATGCTTTAGTTAAGGTGTTTGAGACCCCAGCCTTCACTGAAAATGCTACATAGGGAAATCTCCCCAGTTCATCCATACTTCTTGGAGGTTGGGAGGGGAATTTCTCCATGGAAAGACATCACTTTTAATTTACACACAGTGGAGTTTATGGAAGCAAATACATTTGCCATTTTACTTCAGTAGAGACACACTTTTGAGGTGAATCTCACCAGACAAGATGGCAGTGCATTAAATGGACTAAATACTTTTGGATAAAACTAAGTAATAATTTTGGTGCTGCTGATATAGTTTCAGGAATAGAATACTTTCTTTGCTTAGCACAAAGTAAACAAATTGCTTTCTCATGCATTGCCCCCCCTCCTCGTCCCCTATTTGTCTATCATCCAGAATATTCTGATTTTTCAGCTGGAACATTCTTTAAATGTTCTGCAGACATTGCAAACATTACAACGGAAAGTTAACTTACTTAAAAGATTGCACTTCAATCTATTTTATTTTATGGGCTTCGGAACTTGCTGAAAAAAAATTATGGTCATCTGAAATTCACTGTCTTAAACGGAGAAAGTTGCATTTTGAACTTTACTAGCGTGAATAATTTAACCTGGGCAAGGGAAAAGGTATTTTTCTCTTTAACTCTTTATACTTTAGGCAATATTATTGTATTGTTAATCAGGTTATAATTTACATGCTAAACTCAACACAAACCTTATATGACCTTCTTTCTACCCAGTGAAATATGTACTTGCATTACACAATTAAAATTTTAATATAATTCTACTAATACTATTGACAAGATTATTTGCTATAAATTTTGTTTTGCAGGAAGGACATACATTTTGGTTATAGTATTACAGTTGGTTTCATATTTCTAATATAGAGGGTAGTATCTTGCACGTTTTAGGTGTGCTTATATCCACAGACACATATACGTGCAGATCTGTAGAAATTATTGTGGTATGTGAAACCTTCACTGAATTCACTTGCTTCCACTACTGCTCTTCTGAGAAAATTCACATGCTTGAAGTGAAGTATCTTTATATGTGCATAAGAAATTATAATTTCTGCTACGAGAGTCTGTTCCAGGAAAGGCTGCAGAATAATTCCTCTGAGAAGTGGTGCAGATAATTATGTAAGGCATGGATGTGTTGTGAAAAGGAAAGGAAATTAACCTTTTTAATTGTTATCCTGTGTGAGGTGTGGGAATTACTTTGGTATCTTCCAAGAGTTTCCTTTGTAACTGAGAAATGGAAACCAGTCTTACGGCACCACTCCAAGGACATTCTGCAATTTGAAATGACAGTATGGGACAAACAAAAAAATCAACTGTGCACTGAGAGAAGCTATTAGGCAATGTAATTGTTCCTTTAATGGTTTCTGACTAAATAGGGTCCACTGTATTCCATAATGCCATAAAAGACATATATAGGTGTGTAGGGCACTGTTTTAGAGAGGAAATTGCAACATTTCTTAATCAAGAATTTAAAAAAAGGAACAAAACCAGGCTTTCCTCTTTTGGATTCAACCAGTTGTTGAGTTAGTTATGTCCTCTACATATTAACTCAGCATCATATCTGGAATAATATTAAATCAGAGAAAAAAAATTCTTAATCACAGTCATTCACTTAATGTTTTTTTTTTCTCTCCCTATTTCAGAAATCATTACTTCAAACCACTCTTCTTTTTGTTTTGCTTTGTCTGGCTTCTCTCATTGCACCAAACCATCCACTAGCAGAACATGCTTCTATCCATGTGCGTGGTTGTGCTCAGTGATAGTTGGAAAGCCATACAAGAGAAAGAAAACTTTAGACACCAAAGCTTCTGTCCAGATCCTTTTATCTTTTCCACCAAACGGTACTCCCTGGCTCGACGCAGCAGCCTGGGCACAGCCCCCATCCTGCAGGCTGGAGGATGAGGAGAGGGCACCAAAGCCCCACGGCCTCCCGGTCACCCAGCTTGGGACCAGCATTGATTGTCCAGCTGGTGAGGGTGTGGAGTGCATGTCCTGCGAGGAGCAGCTGAGGGACATGGGGATCTTTAGCCCGGAGAAAAGGAGGCTCAGGGGTGACCTCTCCCTACAATTCTCTGGAAGGAGGTTGTACCAGCTGCGGGTCAGTCCCTTCTCCCAGCTGACAAGTGACAATATGAGAGGTCATAGTGTCAACCTGCACTAGGGGAGGTTTAGCTTGGATATTAGGAGGAATGTCTTCACAAAAAGGGTGGTCAGACACCGGAATGGACTGACCAGGGAGGTGGTGCAGTCACCGTCTTTTTGGAGTTTCTTTAAGACTGGATATGGCATTTAGTGCCATGGTGTAGCTGACGTGGAAGTGTCTATGTTAGACTCAATGATCTCATAGACATTTTCCAACCTAATGGATCCTATTTGATTCTGTGAATGCCGGTAAGCCTGCAGCGAGGGCAGAACTCGGAGAACTAGCTCCTCATCTTGGCCGAACAAACACTGCTTCCATGTTTGACTTACGCCCGAGTCAATCAGTCCCCGCTGCATTCCCAGCAGTTTACACTGGAAACTGGAAGAGGCCAGTACGTTACTGCAGGTGAAGCACTCCACCCGCCGTGCCGGGCAGCGGCTGTGGCTGGCGGGGAGTGCCGGTGAAGGCTGCGCGGAGCCGCGGCTCCCCGGGGAGGGCTCTGCTCCGAGCCTCCCGCGGCACGGCAGCCAGCCCGAGCCCCCCGCCAACATGGCGCCCCTGACCCCCGCGCTTCCTCTTCCGGCCGGGTTGCCATGGCGCTGCCCCCGGCCCAGCCTCCCCCCGCCCGCCGGTGTGTGTTTACATCGGGCAGGAGGAGCCGGAGCCCCAGCGCCGGGGGAGACGGGCACGCAGCCGCCGGCCGCCCGCGCTCCCTCCATCCCCGCCGGGCGGTGCTCCGGGAGACGCGGCATGAAGGTGATGCTGGCGGCTGTCCCCGGGGCGGGGGGCTCGGCCGGGCCGCGGCGGCTCCCGGCGGCTGCGGGGGGCGGGGGCCGGGCCCCGGCGGTCACCGGCGGCGGGAGGTGGCGGTAGCCGTGCGCGCTCGAAATGAATCGCATAACTTCCAGAAGCTTCCAGCTTGGCGGGGGATGTGGTGTCGCTTCTTGGGTCCGTCTCCCGTGAAAGAATTCCCCCTTCTCCATTAAAACCCGGATCGTTTCCTGCGGTGCTGAGACGGGAAGGGAGCCGGGAAAGGCTGCCTGCGCCCGCTGCCCTTCTAGGCTGGTGTCTCCACGGAGAAACTGCCCTCCTTCCCCGGCATCTTCCCTCATCCGCAGCATCTGGCGGGCGGGTTCTGTCCCCGGCGGCCGTGGGGTTCGTGCCGTGCTGTGCCGCCGGCGCTGCTCCAGCGCTCACCCGGGCTGCTGCTCTCGCAGGCCCTTCCCCGAGCCTGGGGGAGACCGTCGCCTTTCTCGGTAGTTTGCTGTGGAAAACTATTAGCATAGGGAGTGTCTAACCTGAGCCGGCTATTGGTGTGGGTGCTGAGGCTGGCTGGACCATAGAAGTAGTAACATATAACGCTCAGATGCGAGGTTGTGTCTTCAGTTGTGTTGGTTAGGAATCAGCAATGCTGTTGTATTGCTTTTTCTTCACTTTATGTTGCCATATTTCTTTAGTTTTCAGGTGTATGACTTTTGAAGGGGTTTTCTTTCATTAATCAGTCTGAAACTTGAGACACACCAGGCATTCCCTGCCGCCTGAAATTGTCCAGCGGTAAAACAAAAAAATGTATTTGCTAGGTTGTAAGCTCTTTGAGGCAGAAACTCTATAGGTCTGTACCAATCCCGACGGAGAAATTTGGCTCAGGCCTTCCTCCAAGCCCCTGAGTCAAGTAAGTGTGTGTTAGAAGTTAATCAGCTTGTGCAGGTGTTGAGTTCTGGGAAGTACAAACACATATGTGTGGCAAACACTGAGGTTACCAGTTGTCTCTGGGCTCCAGGGGCTCTAAACCATGAATGCCTGCACAGCTGGTGGATGAAAGAAAAGGGGCAGCCTCCACATACATGCTGTAAGTATATGTAAAAAGAGCGTCTCCTGCATACAGTGTATATTTTGTTGTACATTTGTACAAAGCCTGATTGTAAAAAGTGCATTTTTTTCTTCTCTCTGAAAGTTTGTTACTTCCATTGGTGTAGGTTAATAAAAAACATGTATTGAGAACATTTTTGATAAACAGCACTATGGCTTTGGGTGACTTGTTGACTTTCACTGTAAAACACAAACCTCTGAGTGCTATCTGAACAGTACATCCACCTTGAGGTCAAAACTGCAAAGATTTCCTTCAGCTTCTGTTTTATTGCATGCAGAGTAAAAAGCTGCTTATTCTTGCTAAGCCCATTACTTCTGCTGAATTCCTGTTTTGCCCCACTAGAGTAGGGAAAGCTCATGGCTATTTAAGGTGAGTTCATTCAAAATAGAATAAGGTGTGAGTAGAATCATGTTCTGACCGCAAGGAAAATGCGTGTGTTTTGGGGGGAAAGTTGTTTGGTTTGCTTTTCATCAATCATTCTTCAGGTAAAAGCACTGTATAGAGCTTTTCAGTATAAAAGGGTTCACACTTTTTTCTCTAAATGGGTAATTTCTTTTAGTGCACATTTCTTTCCATGTGTGCCACCTTTTGCTGTAGGAGTTGCTTTAAGTTTCTTCTAGGTAAGGTCATTGCAGATGCATGGTTTAAAGTCTTAAGCTGGTGGTGGGAATAATTACCTTTTCACTTAATAAGTGGAATGCATTGAAATGTGCAGTATTTTCACCCCTTTAAAAGGGTAAGGAAAGGAGAAGTGAAGAGAAGGAAGAGGTATCTGTGTGGTGTGAGTTGGATCTGAATCCCTTGTATGGGCCTGCTCGTGAGTAGTTCAGTGTGACTTTAAAACAAGTAAGTTTAAGCTTTAGGTCGTTGCAGGGAAGACATCAAAACAAAGCTTTTCAAAAGTCGTTGTGTCTATTTCTCCCCTAATTATTGTTGTATCTCAGAAAATACATTTGAGTTTGTGTGTTGGTGGCAGCGTTGGTTTTGATGCTGAGTTGGTTAGCACGTTGCTGAGAAGGCGGAGCAGTCAAAAGTAAAAAGGTTAATGCTAATGTGTATCAAAATGGTCTGCCTGCTAAGGGAAGAAGCAGGCAGAGAGAAGTAAGTGGTAACATCGCAGGAGTTGGGCTGTAGAGGCAATCCTTTCAGGATCCATTACTAGAGCTGATCATTGCTGAGGAAACCAAAGCCTGATGTAGTTTATTAAGATGATCACATAATAAGTATCCTAGTATCCTGTTGAAAAGGTAGAGTGAAGTAAAGTAGTGTGGCAAAGCAATGCTTTAAAACCTGTTGAAACTGGACTCAATTCAAGGTAGTCTTTATGTGTACTTTATTTCTGTTCCCATGTCGTTTTAGCTGTGTCAATGCTGAAGGATGGTATCTCTGGCCCTTTCCACGCTATGCAAAATACAAAACTGGTTAAAGTCCCTTTTTCTGCTTTAAAGCACAGGAGTTGAGAGGCAAGCAGCTCAGATTGTGTCAAGAAGTGGACCTTTTCTGTATGTAGTAATAAGTGATACTTTTGAATATGTCAGTAAACTTTGCTTTCCTTCAAAGGCAGATCTGGATGGCAAGGAAATACACCTTTTCAGGCTGCATTAGAAACCTGGGTAACGAGTCTGTCCTGTGGGAAGGGCAGTTCCATTTACTAGGGGCAGTGGGGAGATAACAAAATCCCTGCTTGTCTATCACAGTCAGCTGCTAATTACTGTCCACAACATAGTATCTTTACAGTATTAATCTCTTGTGGCTAAATGCTGAGTTTATCAAGTCTTCGGCAGCACTGGGGAAGAGTCTTGTGCCTCTGCTAACAGAATCTCTTCATGCTGTATCCTGAATGCATGAATGAGTTGAGGCATTAGGATAGTTGCTGGTATGGTGCTGCTGTTAGAAGCAGTGCTTCTAACACTGCTGCTGTTACTGGTCTAACCTAAATCCAAAATCAGAGAAATGAAAGGCATTGGGAGTGACAGGACATATTGAAGTTCTTGTTAGTGAAAGCAAGCTCAGGATGTGATTTCAGTTAAGTGGCTGCTCCCCTCTTTATTGAACCGACTCTTCAAAGTAGAATGAGAGCTTGTGGTGCTTTGGCATGTGCTCACAGTTAAGTTATATAGTTTGGGATATGACCAGTGTCATAAATGTGACATTTTACTTTGAGGAACTTAAAGCTATATTTAAGAGAAAGCATGTGAACTTACTGCCTATAGTTCTCTTTTTCTGACTGCCTGTGATAGTGAGTGTTGACAGATACATTTTAGAGGTCAGAATAAGGCAAGATGTAGGAGAAGAGAATACAGGTGGCCTCACCCCTGATAATAACAGCTGTGTTAATTAGCCAATACAGCCTTGGCCCTGATGAACAACAGCTACATCCAATAAGGATGAGTGAGATAAAAGAGGGGGTGAGCTGCTAAGGGGAGTATCATCATGGAGGAGGAACCTTGAGAAGTATGAAGCAGAGAATCGTGAAGCAGAATCCTGGGGAGAGAGAATTGCTGCTACAAGGTCAGTCTGGGTCTGCAGTCCGAGCCTGTTGTTGGAACCTGCAGTCACGGTCTGGCTGGGTAAAAGCCTGCAATCAGAATCTGCAAACTAATACATGCCCTTATAGTTTAGCAGGCAGTTTCCAGCAGTCAGTGACTGCAAGAGAAACCTACAGGAGGAGCTTGCTGCCGCCAGAGTCAGTGAATAGTTGGAGTTAAAATGACTAAGTTGTGAAGAGGCATAAACCAGGACCCTTTTTATGCTGTGTTTAGCAAGAAATCTGTGCCTTGGCTCATTTTTACCCTCTAACAAGAGGGCTGCTGCAACAGCAAGATATTTTGAAGGTGCAGTATCAAATTTATGGAAAGCTTAAGTAAATATTTTTCTTGCTTGTATTAACAGACAACTCTGTTCCTTAAGGATATCATGGGTTATCCTGTTGAAATGATGTACATGTAACCTTTTTTTTTAAACAAGTGTCCAATCCTGTTTAGCAGGACTCTTTATAGTTGAAATGAAAAACATTTGGAAGAGGGACAGGTTATAAAAATAAGAGACAAGAGGTATTGCTTTATATGGATTACATAGTAATATTTTGTTTTCCTAATATGTGGTCTAGGAATCAGGAGGAGCATGAATGTAAGTGATAGAGTAAAAAGGAAAACTGTGTACATAGTCTGTAGATAATTTTGATTTAAATATTTGGCTGTGATTGGTCATGTCCGTTTTTCTTTATTGCTTAACTGCCTTACAAACTTCGTAGTGGTTTTCTTTTCTAATATTTCAGCCGAATTTCAGAGAGATGGAAAGGGATTACATACCTTTGAAGTTCTGGGCAAGGTATATTTTTACATAGATGGGGCAAATAGTAGTCAAATAAATAGATAGTACTCAAGTAGACAAATAGTTTTAAGTTCTTCAGAAGAAATGTTTGATTGAACTTATTGGGTATCACAGAAGTGGCTTGTGTTGGTGCTTGTAAATCTTACTGTCTTAATGTCTGCAGAGCTGCTCAAGCTCTAGTGCAATTCTTGGATTTTGATTTATTCTAAAAACATTTTGGAGGGAGACCCTTTGCACCTCACAGATCTTCAAAGGTAAAAGGCAGCAGTTACAAAAACCTATTGCTTCCTGAATGAATTATTACTCGTGTGTTGCTTGTGTTCTTAGTGATCAAGTGTTTTTTTCTATCTGATGGCTGTTTGGTTCCTGAGTGTAGTAACTCTGGTTTGAATTTTGTACGTAGAAAGTTGTGATCTTTCTTACCACTTCTTGGTGTGGGTTTGGGAGAAAAAGAGGTCTCTATGGAGCCTGAAATAAAAGGGGTGTTACTGCTGGCAGTGCTTCTGGCAGTCAAGTTTTGATTGTGCAGGCTAGGTGTGAAACTGGAGGGCTTAACAGTACCAGAAGATGTAGTTTTTGTTCTTTAGAGTTGGTAAATATTTTATCCGAAATGCTCTTCTTTAAGGCACTACAGTAAGTGCATAGAATGAGAAGAAACACTGATCTTGAAAAGCGAGTTCAAAACTCACTTGTAAGGAAGGAAATACTTACCTAGCCATCAACAAAATAAATTTAAAAGTTATGTGGTAAACACATCATACTGCAGTCTCCTAGCTAATTCCCAAATGCAGAAAATGCATTTTGACATTCCTAATGAAATAAAGACATAGGAATAAGTTCTGTCATGAATAAAATATTTCATATTTATCCTCAGTTTCTAGTGTCTAAAATTGCTTTTGAGGGTTTTGAAACAACTTTTTAACTTCAAATGAATTTGCAGCTTTTTATTTTTAAATTGAATTTTTAAATAGGAAATTAAGATTTTTGGCAAGATGACTTGTGTTTCTAACTCTTGCAGTGATGTCTCTGTGACTGTTTTGGGGAGGATGCTCTTACTTTTCAAGCTGTGTATATGCTTATGTACTTTGAATTCAGGTCTTGCTGTAAAAATTCTGGCATTCTAGCTGTAAAAGCCCTTGAAAATTACTTAAATTTCAGCTCGTTAAAGATAAAATAATAGTACTGCACTCTTAAGGAAATAAATGCATGGAAATTGGGTCATGTGGAACCATAATTATAGAATACTACTTAATGCATCTTTGCATGAGTTTTTACCTTTTTTTTTCTTTTTATTGTAACCCTACTGAGGATAGTGAAAGGGATACTACATTATAAGTCTCTAGCATGCTTGAGAAAAATCTTAATGACCTCTGTCATTTATGCCTATATTATTAGGCAAAGGTCTTTTCATTTTTCAGACAAATTTTTCATGCTGTCTGCAGATCCATAGAGTGATATGTCTTTATCTTGTTAAGGAAATGTAAAATATTCTTTCTGTAGATAATGCACTATCTCATTTCTTTAGTCAGAGTAAAACTGGCATTGATCACTAAATCCTTCTGTCAAGGACCAAACTGGGAAGGTACATTTGTAGTATGTTATAGTATAGTTTTATAGTGTGTTAGTTATTCTCTTTGGGCCAGGTCAGTATGTAATCAAATGAAATGTGATTTGCTTGGTTTGGTTTTTGAAAACCACTCTTACATTCTTTGTGCTAACATTGATGTAGTAGGTAAAATCCAGATGGAAAATAAATGGTTGATCGAGGCAAAACTCAATACAATAATTAATTCAAAATCCAGAACTGTCTGATCTACTACTGAGCAGACTGTGTTGGCTGTTTGTTGTATAAATGATGTTAGCTGCCCCATATAAGACACAAACATGAAAAGTATAAACCATCAGTTTACTGGCTTGCTGAATAGAGAGTAGACTGTGGTGTCATTAGCACTCTTAAAAATTTATTTATGCCAAATAAACCCTAATTTGGATTACTGACAGTACAAAGTTGTTGTATTGCTGTTAAAATAGGATTTGACTGTTCTGCTGAGAACAGAACTCAATCTTGACTTGGCATTTGCAACATTAAATCTTGCTCTCATTGCCTCTCTCCACCAGTCCTGTTGTCAAGACAAAATTAAGTGTTAAAATTGTAGCCTCCCTAATGTGTTTGTCCAAATTCAGAAAAGAGCAAGTAATCCAAGCAATTTTTCTATTCTTTGTTACAGCATACTTTGAACAAAGTGCTACAATTTTACACTACTGTCACCCTCAGCATTTCTATTTCTGTACTTTTCTTTAGTGTTCCAGGGGATTTATAACTGCAACCCAAGTCCCCTTGGGCTGAAACCTGGCACAAAAGCTTCATTATAAGTGAACTTTGTTTTGCAAAATTAGAAGCAAAGCATCCATCAAGAGGCTTTCTTAAACATAGAGGAAAGAAAAAAAAAAGTTTATGGTTGCAGATCAATTTTTTTCCCTTTGGAGGAAAAATCTAACCAACATTGGAAATCCCAAATGTGTGGGTGTGCAATCAATAATGATGGCAGATTCAATGAAATGTTCCTATTGCATTTAGAAGACTTTAAATTAAAGTCTTTATTTCTTAGTGTGCTGAAAATTCATTGCTGAAGTAAAAGCTGCAGCTGCAAACTGCCTAACAAAAGTACAGTGATCATTTTAAACTTGTTTCCAGTGTCTGAGGATGGTTATCTGAGCAGCAGAGAATAAGGAGATGGTTGGGTGGTTACATGCTTCAGCTGAAGTACCTGTAGGTCCTCAGCTCCTTGGAAAAGGTTGTCATCATATTGAACTACCTACCCCAGTGGCTGGTTGTTTAGTTTCTATTTTTCTTTATACAACAGCCTCCTTTTTTTTTTTTTTTTTTTTTTTTTTTCTGTAGGAATTGAGACCTTATGTAACTGCATAAAAAGCAGAAAGAGCGTGGTGAGCCACAAACAGTTTTCACAGATGGAAGATGGAATAATTTAATTTGTTTCAACATGAAATATCAAAGATGAGTTCTGAGAAACTTGGTAACAGTGATGGGATAGAGGAGAGATCCCAAATTAGCAATATCATTAATGATGTCATTTCAGGAATGCCTGATGAGGGTCAGCTTCATTGTTACTGGATCTGACAAGCCCTTTGGCATCTACAGACATTCAGCCCAGTCATAACATGTATCATCTCTCACACATTTGGAGAAAGTGTAGTTGAGATGAAAAGAGCTGAGGTGTTCTGTTTTTGTGGTGTTAGGAAGGGACAAAATATGCTAGTGTGCAGGAAACTGTGAGTTTTAGTCTTGTGGATTTGAGCTAAGTATTCTTTAAACCTGATACATAAATAGCCCATGCTTTACTGGGATACTTTAGCATCCTGAAGCACTTAACAAACTGTCCTGTGTTTGAGGATTACTTACCTTGTTTCTTTACGCAGACCCACTGAATCTTGTCATTTTTTAAGGGTGCATCTAATCTTTATGATTAGCAAGTGACATATATTTGATACGGTATAAAAAAGGCATTGGACCTGTGCTGGGGAGCTTACAAGTGAAATCACAGATGTGGAGTGCAGCCTGAGCTACCACAAATTTTCTTCTGCTTAATTGCTTTATTGGAATTGTGCCTACATAGAATGTCAGGTCTGAAAGTTTGGCAGGATAGAGGACATGTGATTTAGGCTGGCACTTGAGGATTTGCATAGAAAGAAGCGAGTCCGACCTTCTGGGCTCTTAAGGAGAGGCTTTAGGAAGAATGAGGCAGTTTCTTACAGTGGAAGAAGTAGGATTCCAGACTCAAGTCCAGAATGTAAACGAATGAAGAATAATGATGGAAAGAAGAAACTGGCATAGAGTGTTTAGATGATTACCTATAAGTTTGAGTATAATGGAGAAGAGTATTTATGTTGTGTATTTCCTTCTGGTTCTTATCTTTCCTTCTTATGGTAGGGGATTTAAAAAAATACTTTGTCTTTTTTGAGTTGAGAATGGTGAGAAGGAGCAGAATTTTAAGATGTGGTTCTTTGAAGGAAATTTGAAGTTATTTGTCTCAAACCTGTTTGATTTTCTTAATAATTTTTCACAAGATGTATTTTTTTTAAAAAAACAAACTGATTGCCCTCCTCTTTGTTGCCCTTCTTGGACTTTGTTTTGGAGTTTTGTATTTTATTTCTGTATTTTACTAGCAAAATGAATTCCTGACTCAGTGAACAGTCAATTGACAGACTTCAGTTTAAGATTATATACCATAGTTCATGTAATGCTAAGGACAAAAGTAGAGTCTGTAAGGCCTAAAAGTGGTGGTGGTGCAGGTAGGATTTTTTTGTTTCTTCGAGATGGCCTGTAGGGAAAGATGAGCCATATTGGGGCACTTGCAGTGACAGTCTCATGTTAGTATTGACTTACAAGCAAAGTGAGCTGACACTGATTGCTTGGTGTTGGGATTGCTCCTGCACTGTGTGGGCATTTTGAGTACTTATTACTCTGCTGAGATTGAGATAGGATGGCTCTTTTTTGTGATTGACTATGCTGATTCCATTTGTTGGTACAAATGTGGTGATAAATGGAGCTCTTGGTTTCAGCTCTGTACCTTGTGGAAAATGCTGATCCTGACTGGATAGGAACTTGCTTTCTGTCATGCATGAATTTACTACAGCATTTATAAAATATACAGTCTTTAAGTATACTGGAAATCTGAGCATATAGCTAAAGTTCTGGTCAGAATTATTCTCAAAATATTGTATCCTGTGGAAGAGCCTGAGGTATATTCTGAAATGCTTGTATGCAATTTGTCACACTTGTTTAGTTCAGTACTGGCAGTCCTCTCTATCAATAAATACATAGCCTTCTATGAAATATATTATAACTGCATTGTAAGGTCAGTAGTGATGCAGTGTGATCAGAACAGGGGATTGTATGTTTCTCAGGCAGTTTCTGTGAGAATGCCTGTAGGATTTTTCTCTTCATATTTATAGTTTGCTGAGTTCATTTACTCAAAGCTTTTCAGCTTCCTTAAGAGGTCATTGAAACTGTTGGCAGGGGAGGAGTAAGCTACCTTGAAATCTCACATCTATACCTTTATTTTGGGAGGGTGGGTGTTGCCTCTGCTTGAGTTTACTTGTTCTTATTCAGCTTGGAGATTGTGAGCACTATTAAGACTTTGTATTAAAATATGACATAGAAAAATTGCCACTATCGGGTACTCATCAAGGAATTGTATGAAGTGCTTGCTTATTGAGGGCAGGGACTGTCTTTGAAGAGCCAAGAGGTTTTTCTTAGTTATATGTTCTTAGGCTCTGTGCCATAACCTAACTTTCTGTAATAATACCTATATAAATTTGTGCTTCTCCAGTGGTTCTAGTGAGGAATGGAACCTCATTCCCAATTTAGGAGGCTAGCTATACAAACCCTAAATAATTGAAAGAATATTGTACAGTAATATCTGCTACTGTTTCTGAGCTGTTGATAACCTCTTTCTGCATCCTAGATGCTCCTGAGGGAGTGCCAAAGCAGAAGCAATCTGTGTACATTCCTTCTGCCACTGCTGCAGCTCCAAAGGGTTATTATAGAACCTGCAAGCCAATAACTTACACAGTTGTGTGCATCCCATTCCCCTACTTGTCTGTCATGGATCCTTAAGAATGAAAAAAGACATAATGGATGCCTCATTCTTGAAATGATAGTGTAAAAAGAAAAGTCAACATAAAGTTGTTGGACTCAACCTTAGCATAGTTACAGACATTCTCAGGAGATAATCTGCTGGATATTTTTGGTTTTTTTTTTTTTTGATTGCTGTAGATGACTGTGCTGCCTGAACTGTAGGTATGGTAAATGTTGTTTACCAAGTCTGTATCAGGCCCAGTGAATTGAACTCAGCAGATATAACTAAAAAAGCAATGGACATGCTAACACACGGAAAAAAAGGTATTTGCAATTTTGTTTGTGACACCTGTCAGTGTTCTGAGCCTTAAATATTACTTCTAGATATGTGTATGAGAACACAGAATTTCATCTACTGTTAACTGTTGCACATTTTCATTAGTGAATCTCAGTACCAAACTATGCACTTACTCACTGGCCTCAGTGATTAGACAGACATGCTGAAGTCTGATCGACTGATCTTTACAAGACTACTTTTAGAGCTCCCTGTGTCATAGGTGAATATATATGATATTGTGATAAGATACCAGTGAGCTAAGAATTGGAGTTTCTGTAGAAAACATTTCTAACTTCATGTTAGGAATTAGGAGTTCTCAAGATTTCAAAGTTTCTTGCAGAACAATTCTTGAAAAACTTTAAGTTGGTGATTACTTGACATGTCCATGCGTCAGTTTAGACTCTTTTCCTTTTTAACATTAAATTAAGAAAAAAATTGTAAATATTTTTTGGGGGGAGAAGGGAGGAATTCTCAAAACCATACAGGAAATGTATGTGAAATATAGTTAAAATATGCTGTGTTATGATTAGGTGTTTTTGTGTAGTGAAAAAGAATCCTCAGAAATTCTGGTAGTTTCTGTTAGATATGCAGCATGTTGTGTAGAAGTAGTAGTCTTGGATTGAGCATTTTTCTTTAGCATTCCAGTAGCAAGTGTTAAAAGTTTTGAATTGGAGGGAAATAGGTGATGGCAAACAGCTTCTCAGCCACAAACTTCACAGTGGTCTGTAGTGGGCTCTGTTTTTCTCATAGCTGAATTTGTTAATACTAGGTTAGGTACAAGGCTGACCTTCAGCTAAGATAAATCTTTGTTTTGGAGTAAGTGTTGTCAGTGATAACCACCATCCTGGAGTGTTGTATTGCTAGTGAACAACAATCAGTAAGTAGCTCATGCATGAGGAAGAAAACATCCTAATGCTACCACTCACTTTTGATAGCATTTTGCATCCTCTTTGTATTTATGTAGATGATGACAACTTTAACCCAAAGGAGCACCACTTATTGTGGGCTGTCATTGGGAGAAGCTACTGAGCAGATTTACATCGTGGGAAATTGAGAATACTGACTGTTTTGAAGAAGAGAAGATAATGCTTTTCTCCCTTGCTTTTCCATAGCCCCTGGAAGGTGGATTGCCTTCTTGGGCAGCATATAGCCAGTGTGTGCAGATGGCTCTTATATGTTTTAAAAAACTAAAATAGTTTTGGTGTTGTAAACCAGAAAGTACAGGCACAGGATTCACATTCAATCTCACTTCTAGTTCAGGAGCTCCATAGCTGTGGTTCACAGTGCTTCCAAGGCACATATTGGTGCCTCATGTCTACATCTTTGTATGAAAAATAAATCTTCTGATCTGTTATACTCCTGTAGCTCCATCTTCCCTTTTTCTTTTCTCTCTGTGACGCGGAAGAGTAGGACAGAAGTGTAAATTCATGTATTGCTTGTGGTTGATGTAGAAACTTATTCAAACACATACTTTATATTCAATTTGTTACTCTTACCCAGAATTGTTTGCATGTTCTTAAAATCTGAATCGCATTATTTAGTTGAAGTGAGGAGATGGTTAGATCTTGCTGTTGATTACTGACTCCTGGGTTTAATTTTTTCTTTTAATTGGACTAAGGCAACTTACTACTTTCCCATCTGTGCCATGTGGTAAACACTTCTTTTCTTTTTCTGTGATAGCTACTACAAGGCATGACTTAATGTTTGAGCTGTTCACTCACCAAAGCTGGCAATGTTGATACTGGGTGTTTTTAACTGAGGAGAAATAGGTAAATAGCCTAGGTAAAACTTGTATCATCATGGATGGCAGAAATCGGGATTGTGACCCTGGCACCATCACAGTAGACCTGTATACTTCACCTGGGTGGTCTCTACTTTCTCTGCTGTAAAACATCTGAAAAGCATGATGGTACTTCTTGTTTAGGGCTATGAGCCCCTTTTCTTCCTGAGTTCAAATAGTAACATTTTGCAAGCTGTTGATGTACCATCTGCATTTCTGTAACATTCCAGCTGCATGTGTTAGCACACATTTCCAGATAGTTCAGACTACAAACTCAGTCATGTTTTCAAAGTGCACAAAAGCTTCATTTCCTAATGACTGCTAAGTTTGTAATTTCATTCTTCACTGTACCAACATTGCAAAGAAAATTAGTTTTTTTTTTTTTAAAAAGGAGTCTTTTAGCTATGCCTAGTATTTACTCAGCTGTTACTTAAAGGTAAGTTGGGAGGAAGATGGTGGGTGTTTTTTTTTTTCCCTATGGTAGTGAAATTGAAAAGGCAACTGCACTTTTATAGCTCCACATGTCATGAAAATATTGTGTGTGTAAAAGTGAGTTCAGCTGTAAATTTTTGAATTCTGCTCATGTTCTTGCAGCAGTAACATTGCAGGCTCTTTAGAGGATCAAGAAGGCTGGAACGTGGAAATGCAAAACCTGGGAGGTAGTCCAGTAGTGTGACGGAGGGTCACACTTGCGGCTGCTGTTAGGAGCACGAAAGGACGAGGCAGGCCAGCAGGAGGTCAAGCGGGAAAGCTTCTACTTGATTTTTCTGACTCCGTATTATATGCAATTTTACAGACAGGCCAAGATTGGCTACACAGGTAGCCACCTCTTCGACCTTGTTGGTGAACATCACCATCAATCATCTTTCTCCTCCTAGAGAGGAAGAATGTAAACAATTCTAATAATATACATAGTTTACTTGAAGCTGCGTGAGAACAAAATGCAAACAGTGAAAAGCAGGCAAACTTGAGGCAACACAGTAGTTTTTCAGGAATGGTTAGAGTGGCGTATTACACTTGGAGGCACAAATGGAAATGTTGGGCTTGTAGGGGAAAACTCCATGGTCAATGGACCAGCAAACTGTAAACCAGTTTGCTTTGTTTTCCTTTGCAAAAAGTGACAATTTAGAATCTAGTCTTGCTAAGACTAAGATAAGGTTTTTTCCCCTCAAAATTCTAGTTGATGGTTGGTCTGCTGCTACCCTTGATAAATGGAAATTTTAATTTATTAGTGCATTTTGTGTTTGGAAATAGTAATTTAGAAATTGTGCTTCACTGTTAATTTTCTTGGTTTTGGTCAGTTAAGACCCTTGTAACTTTGCATGCTATCTTGAAAAGCCCTTTGCTGTTACTTTCCTTTTTCTGTAATTTTACTGCAAACCAATCTCCCAGTAGCTTTCTTTCTCATGAGCTGGAGCGAGCTCCTTGTGTCTTTACTGTCTGGCATATTCTCTAGTCCTGTAACCATTTTTGTGGTTCCTGCCTGGTCGTTCTGCAATTTACCCCCTCTTGCTGTTCTGTTCTGCAGGGCCCTAGCTTAGAAACACAGATGGTGGATGATGAAACTGAGACTACAAGTGAAGAATTGCCTCCTCATCTGCGGGAAGAGCCTCCCGAAGGTACAGTGCTGGCAGTCAATATAAACTCTTTGCAATCAATTGAGGAAAATGTTCTGCCCAAGAAGTCTGATTTATCTGTCTGGCTTGAACCCATATCTGCCTCTTTTCTGAGAGGGATAAAGCCTTATCAGAGCTGATAGTTTAGCCAGCCTCCCAGCCAGAGGTCTAGCCGGCCTTAACCTTCTTTTGCATTTGAAAAAAGGCTTTACCCACTGAGGTGCAGACATAGTGCTGCATTCTCTTTAACAATATGCCTTCTGATTAAAATTGTCCTGCTTGATTATCCTGTCTTCAGGCTTACGAATAAAATGCTTCCTCTACTGTCTTGTTTGTGATGTTTTGAGTCTTCATTAGGGGAGACTCCTGAAGTAGTCCTGTTTTCTCTCTTTACTTCTCTCTGCAGTATCCTGCTATTGAAATTGCCCCCAGCAGAGACTTGTCAAAGTTAGGTATTCCAGTGATTTTGTTTCTTTTCACTGTCTCTCTTGGAAGCCGGTTTAGCCATCTGAGGAGGAGGCAATGAGATGCTGTCCATCAGCAGGAGGCTCAAAAATGCCAATTTTAATTAAAAACCTTGTTTGCAATGACATGCCTTGGATTTATACAGGGAGCAGATTTTTTCCCACTGTGCACAAGTCAGAGACATTGTATATACGCAGCAAAATTGGTGTTGCTTTCTTTTGAACAGGAGCTGCTAACATTGCTGCAAGTGATGATACATTCTGAGCTTTGTCTTCAGTTCAGTGGCTGCTAAAACACAATCACTCATAATCACTGTGGATGGCTTAAGCAACCCAGAGAGTGCTGAGATTCTTATTAGCAACTTACCATTAAAATACCATGACGTGTCTCTGGGAAACATAAATGTGTTTTATATTTTTCCTTTAAGAGAAAAAGGTGCTGATACAGCATTTATACTGACAGCCTTTCTTAAAGGGAATATTAACCAAGTGGATGGTTTTAGGAAGTTGCTGCTCCCATCCCTTCTTGTTGAGCGTTCTGTTAAAGTTTTCATATTAATTGTAATCTCTTGTTCTGTCATTTCATATACTTTGTGTTGGCAATTACAGTATATAGAGGTAAGTGGAAGGTAGGTTTCTTTTGCAACTCCTAGAAAGCCAGAAGGAAATAAATCTGGAGGATGTTGTGATTATTCTATATATACATGGAGGATATAATATTAATATTCCCTCCCCCTTCTTTTTTTGTAAGACAGTTCATTGTTGAAGTAAGAATTCTGGTCACTAGCTTAAGCAGATGGTAAGCCTAGAGACTATATCCTGAAATGTAAAACCCATCTTGTCTCATCAGTTTATCAGGAATAGGCTTAGATTTTGGACTATGGCTTTGACTTGTATAATCAAAAGAGGGTTTTTTTAAATATGGCTCAGTATTTTGGCAAAATAACTTTTTAAAATGAAAATAAGTGCTTTTGCCTGCAGCCATGCTGATTTGAATGACAATGAAATATGTCAGTGTTAATATTCTACTTCTGTGACTTATTGGGTGGTCTGGGAGAAGTATGTGGCCTGTATATAGCCACTTCGCTGGTGTGAGGAAAAAACTAGCACTTGAGCTGATTTGGTTAAGCAGTGATACAGTAGATAAAGTCTGAGCTCAGTAGGTACCTCTTAAACCTTACAATGACCTCAAGAGTAGCAAAATAGGAGTGATGTTGAGAGCACAACTGGAGCTTGAGTCTGCTTGGCAGAAGAAGTGGAAAAATTTGTCCTGAAGGACAGCAATAAGGATTATGCTGAATTAATAGCTGACTTTGGGTATTGATGAAGTTGAGTAATGGAAGTGTTCCTTAGAAGCTGCTGTCTACCACCATAGACCAACCAGAGTTACTATAAAGAACATGTAGTTGCAGGAATCATTGCAAATACCTCATGAAAGAAAAAGAACTCTGAAGTTCTTTAACTTACATACCACTTAGAGTACTATCTTATCTTTGTTGCTCTTCAGATTTCTGGTTTCTTCTGACAGCACTTCCCTAGTTATATCAGATGTTTGCAATACATAAAACCATGTATTGTTGTGACTGCTGCAGTCTTGTTTCCTGGGATCTATGAACTGGAGACCATGTCTGCTTGCCTTCTGGTAATGAGTGTATGAGGGATGGAAGGCTCTCCAGAGTCTCCCTGAATAGCACAATCCATTATTTCCCCAGATTGCATCACAGTAACTTCATTTCCTATCTTGCACAGCATATCTACTGCCCTTCTGAAAGGAGGGGAATTGGAAGCGCTGTTCTACGTAAATATTGCAGTAAAATAAAAGTTTGCCCTTCACGAATTTTCATATTGTGTTGCACCGTGACCTTCTACAAATAATGGAAGACGATTTTACATGTCCATCATGTGCATAACTAAATGGAGTAGGTGTACGTGTGCGTAGCAACTGGTACGGAATGTCAGGCGTTAGTCTCAAGTGCAGTGCGGCAGCCTGGCAGCATTTGAGGCAAGAGAAATACCAAAAGAGCCGTAGCCAAGACGGAGGCTGGTTATCTGTGGGTAACCGGAATCTGATGGATTTATCTGCTATTAAATTTAACTTCTTTTGTATTTAACTAAATCAACGGCGTAGATGAGTGAAACGTGCCGCTCCTGCCGGCCCCCGTAGGCGGTGTTGGATAGCTCAAGGGGCTTTTGCTCGGTGCCGAGGTTGCGCTCTTGGGGCCGCGGGGGGGCGCTGCAGGCCCGGCCATGCCGCCGCCGAGCCCGCCTTCCGGGAGAAAGCGTTTAAACCTGTAACTGCGCTCCCCGGAGCTACTGGGTGATACTGCGGGGGAAGCTTCCACACTCTGTCCCGAGAAGGCCGGTTATGCCCGAACGATACCTTACCTCCTGAGATCGTGATCCATCTGCCAAATTCATGGGGGTTTTTATTCCCCCTTCATCTTTAATACCTCTCTGATCCTTCTAACGTGCTTTTTTTTTTTTTTTTTTTCCTCCCCTCATTTGAAAGGCAGGCGCAGGGAGCAGTAGCAATTAGCATCTGGAGTGCTGGTGTGCTTAGCAGTTGACAGAGCCGGCTGTGTAGGACAGGTTTACCATCACCAGCCAGTGAAGGCAGAGAGCTGTGCAGAGGAGCACACTGCTCTAAATGGTATGAACTGCCTCCTTCTTTGCAAGAAATTCAGCGTGGCTGATTTGCATTGCCACATGTCTGAGCTGCTTTCACATAGATTCTGTGTGACCTTGAATGTTAAATGGAAGTGTGATTGCAGTGAGAGAACTAGATTTAGTTACGGCAAGGTGTTGCTGTACTTTGAGTATCTGTTGCTTCTTTATGCTCCACTTTGGAGTTCTGTTGCTGATCATTTAATACATTGCAGTGTTAATTGTTATGATAACTTCACTTTTTTGTCCTTTCCCACTGAATTAATCAAGAAAAGTGATAGCAATGACCTCTGGTGGTGATTAAATCTTCTGTGACGTTGTCTGTTAGGAAATGTCAGCACCTTTGCTGCATTTATCTCCTGTTTATTACACTATTTTTTGTCGGAAAAGTAGTTTTACTCTGTCAAACTGCTGAAAACTATGCATTTCAGGAGTATCTACTTCGTTGATACTGGGCCATGGCTATAGTTTGTTTTGGCCTTGCATTACTAAGTAGTACTGTGTGTACTAAAGCTCATTTCAAGGTGGGATAGTCTGGTTGCAAAGCTATACCACTGGTTAACAGTGGTAGTCCCTCTTGGGAGTTTACAAACTAGTGCTTTCCTCCATGGTCTTGGAGTACTAAGCATGAAGATCTTATCAGCCAACCTACTATGATCAGTTTGGCAATAAGCCTGAATCTTGTGTCTGAACCATCTGCTACTTCTGTAGTTTTCAGACCTAGCAGAGATGTTTCTTCTTTGTTGCAGACAGATTGGGCCTTGTGGAGTAAAGCTTTATTAAAAGCAATGGGTCTTAGCAGCTCTGCAGTATATAACAGATCTTGGGAAATTTACTTTCCCAATAACCATGGTGTTCTTAATTCAGATTGTTTTACACTTGCTGTGGGTAAAGAATTCACAGAGATAGTTACTGTAAATCAGATGATTTGCAGGAGTTTAGAACACCAGTATCTTGTGTGAGCCTTATAATCTGCCTCCATGGAGGCATGTAGCGCTTGCTGTTCTATATCTTCTGCAGGACAAACCTATATTGGATGCTTCTGTATGAAGCTTTAGGACTCCTTATCCACAGTTTGAGAATCTCCAATCCAAGTAATCTGAGAGTTTTGTGGATTGCTCATTCAGGATTGAGTTTTGATACTCAAAACTAGTATCTAGCATTTTACCTAGATCTGTATGGATCTAAGTAAAATAAAGTACAGTTGTGTTTCAGTTGAGGTGCTATCATCCATTTGAAATGTCTGAAATTAATTAGACTGTTAACTTCATGTTGGTGTGTTCTAAGAACATGATTATTTATTGAAACCAGCAGATTCCAGAGGAATATGCCTTTTGAAGTATCTCATCTGTGATGAGACCTTCAGTTGAAGCCCATGATACAGGTGTTTAATGTTAAAAAGGTATATGCCTATAGACAGATCCAGTTCTGATGAATTCTGACTCTGACTTTTCCAGTTATTGTTGGTCCAAATGTCTGCTGCAACAATTGCCACACCAAGATTTAAGTGATGCAAACTTTACCTGCACTGTTTTGTATCTTCTTATTGCAAGTAATGTTTAGTAGATCTGTCTCCAAACTGCCTTATATCCAAATTACCTCAAAGAAATGACCTTGGAAAATGATACAGTAAATAGCAGTTTCATTTCCTTTCAGCATCAAGCTTTCTGCTGATTTGTGTTGCCTTTTCTTGTGTAAAATAAGTTAATAAAGTTGTGTGTGGCACTTAGTGTCATATACTACATACTTGGTAAGTATGTGTAAATGTAGTCTACCAGAGCAGTATCTTGAAGTTGCGTGAAGTTGGCAGATGCAAAGCTATGGTGTCTGCTAAGCCCTCCTCTACTTTACTGAGTCAAACTACTCTCTTCAGTGTGCTACCTCGTAAGGTCTAACAGTCCAAGTCCTTTTACAGAGGACCTCCTTAAATGATCTGCGTTTTTTTGTCCAATGGCCAGTCAGTCTGGATTGACCTCTGCAGTTCTTTGGTTGCGTAACAAAAGCGAAAGACTGGGAAAAGGAACAGCTATAATCTATCCCAGCAGTGTGGCCTGGCAGCCAGGAGGGCCAACCATGCCCTGGGGGGCATCAGGGACAGCATCACCCACCAGGCAAGGGTGGGGATTGTCCTGCTCTCTTCTGGCACAGCCCAAGTCCTGTGTGCAGTTTTGGGCACCACAAGGTAAGAAAGACAGTAAACTGTTACAGAGATTGCAAAGGAGGGCCATGAGAATGATGAAGGGCCTGGAGGGGAAGCCATATGAGGAGAGGCTGAGGTCACTTGCTTCCTTCAGCCTGGAGGAGACTGAGGAGACGTCATCACAAGCTGCAATTTCATTGTGAGGGGAAGAGGAGGGGCAGGCACTGAGTCAGAGGAAATTTGCATTGGGTATGAGGAAGAAGGTTTTTCACTCAGAGAATTGTTGGGCACATGGTCAGGCTCCCCAGAGAACTGGTCACAGCACCAAGTCTGACAGAGTTCAGTAAGTGTCTGAACAATACCCTCAGGGAAATGGTGTGATTTTTGGGGTTGTCCTGTGCAGGACCAGGAGCTTTGATGATCCTTTGGGTCCCTTCCAACCCAGGATATTCTATGATTCCTAGACCTACTGTTGGCTTACTCTGTGGCTCTAGTCAAGTAGTTTTGCCTTCGTTGAAGCATAGTAGTATTTGTGTATGAAACAGAAATTACTGTTTTTATTTATAAATGAGGAGGGCGAAAAAGCAAACTAAGTTTTTGGGCTTTTATATTTTATATGGGAAGATATTTGAAAATTGAAACAGAAATTGTGATTGTAATGTATAAATAATACAAAACTTTGTCTGATACATAACTTGTCCATTTTTTTCTTTTTTTTGTGTTTTTGAGTCCTCAAAAAGGTGATTCGACTTGTTAGATAACCTTAAATAGAAAGGCAGGTTTCTTAAAAAGCAGAAAAAGAAATTAGCAGTGAGGCTGTCTGTTCTTTGGAACTGGGACTTTATGTACCTGGCATGTCCTCTCATCTGTAAGAGCATTTCCAGAGCTACTTCTGTAAATGCCCTGAGGCTGAAGAGCAACGTTTCAGTATCATCTGTCTCTAAGGCACTGATTCCTTGCAGCTGTGCTCTTCTGTTGCCCAAACCAGGTCTTATTTTTGCAAAAGAAAAGACCTGTAGTGTCAGCTCAGTCTTGTGCACAAAGTCTGGCTTGGTATTTCTGGTAGATTATAAAACCCTTTCATATCCATCAAAAGCTCTAATGTATTTCTATAAAATTTATAATCATTGTTTTAGTAAAGCTGGGGTTCTTCTTTGTTTAAATTCTCTATTTGCTATACTGGCTTCCTTATGCTTTATTTTATTTAGTTCTCTGGGGGAAATTGACAATCTGAAATGTGATTAATAAACAGTGTCTGTGTGTACCCCTTTCTCCCTCTCTCATCCTCCTGCCCTTCTGTATGCTTGTTGCTGACAACAGGCATCTTCCATTCAGCAGCTATATTATGTTGTCTATTAGAAACAGCATGAAAGCTATTGAAATGGTTTTTATTCTGCTTCTCCCTATTTCCTGATCTTTCCTCTCCACTATTTTCATATGATTTAATGAGAGGTTACTTTGACATCTCAGCATCCCCTTTTTCTAGCCTACTCCATGCCCTGCAAATCATTCTGTCACTAAGTGTTGTATGTGTGCACAGCATATGCTGTTAAGGGCAGCATAAATAGCCTCCAAGTGCCTGGTGGATTCCAGAAGAAAGGTTCTCATAACTTAAGTGTGGGAAACCTCTTATCAGTGGATCTCGTTAATACAATAATGTTGTGAAGTGTGTGAGTGACCATCCGGGTTTCCCTGAGGGTCTTCGCCCATAGGATGGGGCAACAGTAGTTTTACCATTTGCCTGGGGGCAGTATCTGTTAGAAAAGTGTGGGATACAAATGTAAAGATATTTCAGAGTGAAAGGTCAGTGGGAAACCTCTGTCAGAAGATGCATCTTGGTCAATTACTAGTGAATGTGTTTTATTCTAGTAATAGAGGTTTATACTGTGTATCTTACTACTTGGTCGAAGTGGCAGACATTTGTCACTGTTGTTATACTAGTTAGAGATATATGAAATAGTGTAAAAGAATGTATATTCTTTTACTATGGTGGGGTTATTTTTATTTTGGGGAGCAAATACATTAATGTAAAGATGCAGACAATTGTTCTGAAATAAATGTTGTGATTTAACCCCAGCCAGCAACTAAGGCTCACACAGCTGCTCACTCACTCCCCCATCAGTGGGCTTGCAGAGAGAATTGGAAGGATAAAAGTTAGAAAACTCATGTGTTGAGATAAAGACAGTTTAATAAGGGAAACAAAAGCTATGCACACTAGCAAAGCAAAAAAAAAAGAAATTAATTTACTGCTTCCCATGGGCAGACAGGTGCTTACCCATCCCCAGGAGAGCAGGGCCTTGGGAAGAAAAACATCACCACTCCAAACACCTCCCACTTCCTTCTTCCCTGCATTTTAAATGCTGAGTATGATGCCATATGGTCTGGAATACTCCTTTGGTCAGCTGGGATCCCCTGTCCCAGCTCTGTCTCCACTCAACCTCCCATGCACCCCCATCCCTTCACCACCATGGCAGTATGGAAAGCAGGAAAGATCTCAGCTTTTCTGTGTAAACCCTACTCAGCAATAATAAAAGCATCTCTATATTATCATCACTGTTTTCAGCACAAATCCAGAATATAGGCCCATACCACCTGCTGTGAAGAAAATTAACTCTACCCCAGCCAAAACTGCACAATCAATCTCTCAGGCTTGTAGTTATCAGTCCTGTTTGAAAGCTAAAAAAGGAAGCAGTTCCTGCTTGTTCCTAATGGACTGAAAAAAGAGTCAAGTAAATCTCACTTTTACATATAGCTACAGCCTGAAGTACTAAATAAGAATGAGCAATGCAGTAAATCCAGGTCAGGAGTGAAATTGAATCAATATATCAGTGTGTTAACAATGATGATATCTTGAACTGCTAAACTATCAGAGTATTATAGCAGGCAATTAAATCATAAGGTCGGTACATGAGGCTGTTAATTCTGCCTCAGAACCGAGTGAAATGCCCAGTTAACATTTCATAAACATCTGTAGTCTCAGTCTGGCTGCCTGCCTCAATTTCAGCTGTGTGTGAACAATTGCAGCCACTACTTTGACTACCAGTATGATTGCACAATTGCATCAATCTGGCCTCTTCTGGACTGATCATTTTGGATCACAAAACCTAATCTGATTCTGAGGAATAGGTTTTTTTAAGGCTGTTTTTGAACTTACGAATGAGCTGTAAAGTAAAGGGGGTTGTGTCAATTTGTTCATCCTGTAGGATATTCTAGGAGAAAATGATCTAATTTGAAATTGGGTGGAATTCTAGAGCAGTTTTTACAGAGAATGGTCTTGCACTAGTATGGGCATGTGTAATTCTGTCTTTATTTTTCTGAACACACTGAAGACCAATGCATGTTCCTTATTAATGTATAGGTTTATTAAACTACTGGTACATCTTCAGCATGTTATGGGGAATCTGTCCTCTTTCTATCTATCTGATACTTGTGTGGTGAGAAAGCCTTAGATAAATCCTATGTTTTAAGTTTGTTTTCTTTGTTATGCTCTCTCTACCAGTAACATATACTACTGGTTTCAGGTTTTGCCCAAAGTATGTAATACTCAGTAGGATATACCTGCTCTAAAAAGTTTGTTGCTTTATATTTCTGGATTTTGTATTATGAAAAATGAATGTATTTTTCTAGATGGCATCCAAAAGGAAAGAGGTATTCTTTATATAAAATATCTATTTTGCAAATAATGCTAAAAATTTGGCCATGACATTTCTATGAATTGTGAGAGGGTCTTAGTATATGGGATTGTTAAATGAGTGTATTGGAATATTGTTACAGTAGAAAGAACAGATTTATAGTAGTGAACTATATTTATTTCTTAGCAAATGAGACCTCCATTTTGGAGTGAGGTATTCACCTAAATACCTGCTCATCCATTTATTATTTTAAGGAACTAGTAGAGTTGTTGACCTCTACTGTTTTTTACTATTCCAAAACTCAAATTTTACTGTAAAGATATAATCAAAAATAATGAAGGCTGTGTCCTGTGCAGAAGTTTAAAGTGAAAACTGTTGTTTGTTTCTCTCCTCTTTCCCCATCCTCCCAATTTTTCTGGAGATTTGTGTGGGGTTAATGATGTGTTCTGGGGTTTGGGTTTGTTTGTTGGTTTTTGTTAGTTTGTTTTTCCCCTAGAAAGTGGAGAAGCTTCCCCTGTATCTTTTGGATGCAGAAGTGGGATAATTCTGGTTAGCTATGTGAACTCATCCTCTTTGGCTGAGCCAGTTGTTAGTATATATCACACTGGAAAGTGTGATTTTGTAAAAGGCCTAGTGCCTCTCACTCACCCTTCCAAAAGCAAAAGAACAAACCTCCAAGATTTAATGCAATGTTATTACAATATGTTAAAGCTAGGGCTCACTTTGAGAAATGCAAATTGAGACTCCAAATTTGGTTTAGTGTTTTTATAGCTTGAGAATGTTACTGTTGTTGCAGTATTTTGTTCCTAGCATCTTGAGAGTTGGTTTTTTTGCTCTAAATATTAGACTTAATTGATCAGGAAAGTGGGTAAACTCTTCCAGTCTATGGATCTTGTACTTTTACATTGAAAAAGGAAACCCCCCACATTTACAAAGTTTTAGTTTTAAAGTAAGTCAAAAATCTACTTTATGTTACATAGAGAAATCTGTTTTCTGTGATATCTGGAGATGTTTAAAAGATTGTGATTAGCTGAACCCAGCTCTAATTAAAATACAGTTTGGTGAGTGGTTTGAGCTTAACATGTGCTCACACAGCTCCTGAAAGAGAAAATGCTGCATTCAGCTCTGCCTGCATGTTACCGGCTTCACCCCACTGCATGGCCACGTGTACTTGAGTGCCTATGGAGACATAATGCCTTTGTCTCGAGTGGGTGTAACCGGAGTGATTGAACCTTCACATCATACCTACGATCTGGAGACTGAAGGATGAGTTGTCCAGCCGAGTAGTACCTGTTGTCTGTGTGTGAGCTTGTATGGAAGGCAAGGAAAGGCTTGGGGTCCCACGTGTGCTGCAGAGCTCGCCTGGCTTCCCCATTGTTCTAGCGAGGAAGAGAGATACAGCCGCAGGCATCACTGAAAACCTCTTTTGTGATAGCATACAAGAGGTCAGCTCTTGATGTTCGTGTTTCTTGCAGCTTCAGTGTATGGCACAGTGATTAAGATAGTGAGGAAAGCAGAGGGATCTTGGCTTTCAAACTTACCCCTTCTGGGTCCGATCCAAGTATCATTAATATGACATGAGACGTTTTGTTGGTATTTGATTAACTGGGAGGCTTGTTCTTGTTTTGTGTGACACATTATAAGTTAACCACCCGGCATGCCGACATGTGCGATTAAAAACAAACACTTAGAACTAAATTGAGGAGCCGGCTGCCAAGCGTGCGGCAGGGAGGGGCTGGAGCAGCCTGCCCCGCACTCCTCCGCTGGGACAGGCCTCACCGCTGCTCTCCTGAGCTCGGCGCCTTCCCAGTCCGCTGCTCTCTTGCCGATACTTGTTTTGAAACATTTTATTCGGCCGTCTCGCGCAGTTAAAACACTCCGGACACAACGCGGGAACGGCAAATGGCAGCTTATAGCAGACGGCCGCGGGTGATGGGCGCTGTTCCCGGGGGCTGTCGGCACCTGCGGGCAGCGCGGTGTCGCTCGGTCCGGAGCGGGAATGCCGCGGCGGCATTCCCGGCGCCATTCCCGGCGCTCCGCAGCCCGGCAGGGGGCTGCCGAGGGCCGCCTCCGCCCGCCCGGGCCCGCGGGAGCAGCGGCGCTGCCGCTTCTATCCCCTCACACCGGTGCACCTGCGCTTTCCCTCAGCCTGAATTCCCGCACAGCGAGAGTGGGTCTGGGCTTATTTTATAATTAACTTAGTAATTTCACTAATAAGACTTGGAGAGCTGGCAAAGCTTGTTTCCCCTTCTCATTCCCTTCTCTATTAACAAGATTTTTAACCTCCCCTCATTGTTAGGTCCTTGCTGTGGAAACAATTCCTCGTTTTTTTCAGCAGCAGGGTGTTTTTAAAAGGCGGTGTTACCCAGACAGGGAGCTGGATTTGTGGATACTGAGCATCCAAAGGAGGGAAAGCCATGACATGCGTGGTAGCTTTTGAAGTCTTGGTAACCCTTAGCTTTATTTTCACACCGAAATGCGCTTTCACAGTGTTAACAAAAAACCTTCTGCTGATTCAGTGGGCGCTTTCAATTTCACTTAGAGCAAAATGTGCCCTCTGACCTGTGTGCAGATATGCAGCGCTTGTGAAAATTCCCAAATCCTCTTGAGTGGAGCTGCTGAGCTACGATTATGTGGTGTTGGGTGGCCTGGGAGTGCCCTGTTAGTGCCTCCTGGAAGGGGCCGTGCTGGGAGAGGTGCGGGAAGGAGGGTGCTCCTACACCTGTCGGGGTGTGTGGGTTGTGGTTGCTTCAGCACACGGCTCCTGTGGCTGTGGCAGGGCTGTTCTTGTCAGCTCTGCAGCTGAATGCTGTTCTTCCAGGCTGTGTGTAAAATTGTTCCCGAAGTAGAGTAGTTCCTTAATTGATTATTGACTCTGTTAGAAAGTATTTTGGTGAAGGGCTAAGCAGACCTTGTATAAAGCTATCTTGTTCTTCTTCAATATCAGTATCTGCTTTCTTTTCATTTGAGGCAAATACCAGGGGAAAAAATACCTTTAAATGTACCTGCTAATTCCCAAGTTGAGATTTTAAGCCTTTTGTGTGTAATGATTTTTTTTTCTTCCCAGAGGAAAATATTTTATGCTTGCAGATCAAGGACTGACTAGATTAGAGGGAAAACAGCAGCAGCAAGTGAACTGCTGGGAGGGGAGACACACACACACACACATTTTCCTCCTGCTGTCATGAATTACAGCCAAGACCAGAAATCTGTAAAGACACTTAAAGTGTGGAACAAATAAGAGTGTTTCCAAATAGTTAGAGTCTCTGTGACATACCAGCAGTTCTTTTAAATGTCTTGTGAATTTATAGTAGCTTCTGGCTAAAAACTATTTTCAGAGTACTAAAGCAGAGTGTTTTTTCACCTGCCTTCTTCTAGCAGCACAAAAAAATTGAGGATTTCAGATGGAGATAAGGAGGGTTTTGCAAGGACAGGTTGGAAAAAATATTCTGACAGCCTCTCAGAAGGACCTACTTGAAGTCCATTAGTAGTCATAGGTTTGATTTGAGATCATGAGAAAGCTTTTAGTTCAGAGAAGCCAACCATCCCCTGCCCTCAGTTTGTCCTGAGCAAGCTCTTGTTCTCAGATGATCACTTGAGCTGCATTGCTTCTCTCTGCCACGCTGGAAAATGGAACTGTGAGTAATGAGTTGACAGCAAAGCAAATCTTCAACCTTTCTTGGAGTACCTAGGGTATTTTTTGGCTACTACAACTGATAAATAAGGAAGGGGTAGTCTTTGAATTGCACAGCAACTTTTAACTGCAGATATAGCTCTTGTTGCTAAAACTTGTCAGAATTTTCCTTTCAGACATCCAGCCCTTCAGATTTTGAAATCCATCTCTTGTTGGACAACTAGGAGTTTTACAGCCTTTAAAAGGGGTGGTTTGAGGGGTGTAAGCCTCATCCCATGTATTTTTCCATTTCCACTGCCGAGTTTGGAATAGATACTATTTGAACTTAAAGTTGTCTTCATTGTTACAGGCAGGGCAAGGTATCCTATTTTGCTAGAGAAAACAGTGTGATGTTAAAAACTAAAGCAATAAATATGCACAGCTGAGCGACTTCAGGAAGAGGAGGAAGTACAGGAAGGGAAGGAGGTAAGTAAACTTGTGTAAGTGACTCTGGTGAAGGTCTTGACAAGAATGTAATAATCTTAAATGAGATTTGTCCCCAGCAGATACTGAAGACATCCTGACCTTTTTAAACTCTGATTTATTCATCATGGGAATGGATTTTGTACTTCATTCACTCAGTGACTGATGGGCAGGAGTAATTTCTCTCTCAGTACAGAAGAGAACACTATGGTAGACTCCATTTGCCATACTGACAGGAACAGAATGCCATCAGCCACAGAGCTGGCCTAAGAAATATTTTCCTTTTCAGTCTTGCGCTTTTAATGTGTGCCTAATATATGTGTAATGGTAGGATGGAGAGAAGGCTACTGAATTGTATGAAACTTGAGTCATTAATTTCCTCTGCTGTCTGAGATCTCAGATCACAAGGAAAAGGAGTATCTATGGCTTTACTTGAAAGAATTGAAAGAAAAAAAAAAGGCAGTGAAGAAAATGTCACAAACACCCCCAATCCAACTTATGCTTTTTCTCTTGTAACACAATTTTATTAATTTATTTGCTTGCAAATATGCTCCTTCTATCTGTACATTCTTTAATCACTGTGGTCTCCATATACTCTATTTTCTTTGAATGACTGTATTGTCATGTGGATGTCATTGAAAGTAGTAGTGGTCAGCCCTTTAGAGGGGACAGTTATATCTTTTGTTTCAAAATACTGCAGGCAAATCAGTTTTCACTACTTTTTCTTGTGGGTAGCATTGGGGCGAGAGTGGGAAATACTAGAAGGGAAGAATGTGATAGTTGTACTAATGCTAAAGAACATAAAATTGACACTTTAGCTTATTGTATTTCAAAATACAGAAATGTAATGAGGTCTTGTGTCAGTGAACAACAGAACAGAAAACCCCACCAAAACACAAAACCCTAGAATTCTCTTACCCTAGATGTTGGGCAAGAGAAGTGGAGAGAGCAACTGTAGTAAAAAATTGTAGGAGGACTTATAAGCCATAGGGATTCTTCATTGGCTCTGGTCACTAAACAGTCCAGACTATTTCAGGGTCATCCCTTATGAGTTGTGCTTTCTGTTGGAGCATGTAAGGCAGGTTTCGTGTTGGGACAGGTGGTGATAGTGCTTCTATTCTGCAGGTTTTTGCCACTGACCAAAAATTTATTCAGGAAGTAACCAAATTACATGTCAGATATAGTGGTGACTGAGCATCCATGAATACAGGAGGAGAGAGAGGTAAGAAAGACAAGTGTCAGGATCAGTAGAGCACTCTATTTTTCTGTTCTGACCTTACCAGTTTACCTCCTGGCCTGCAGTTCTGGTGTGCAGATGCTTTGGAAGCTGTTGAACAAACCATTTCTGCCAATGCTATCTTGCTCTTCAGGCATTTCTTTCTGCAAGTAGATGAAACCCATGTAAAAGTGGGTAGCGCCTATGAGATGCTATAGTGTTTTCCAGAGAATCTTTCTGAAATTTCCAGTGAATGGAAGGCATCTCTAAACCATAGTTTCTTTTGCTGGATTGACATTCTTGTAGGCTTTGCAGAGAACTGCTGGCTCTGCTGGGGTAGACTAGCATCTTGGTATTGTTTTTCCCCAGCTTAATTTACTAAAAGCTTGAAGTCCATTACTGTGTCTTTTCTAGACCTGGTCTGCTGGAGATTTTAGTTGATACTAAAGTGGTGGTGCACTGCAGACCAAAGCATGCATGTAGTGATATGACTTGTGACACCAGTTTGCTTTAGGAGATTCAGGAGCCCAGCCAGCATGCTATTCAGAAAGTGAATACTGTGAGGCAGAAACTTGCAGGCCTTGAGAGATTTTAACATGGTTTGCACAGCTGGGCAGCAAGTCATCTTTTCACTGATATGTTTGGAGTTCTGTTGCTGGCTCATTTGAGACTTGCTTGGGATTCCAGGTTCTTCATTCAGAAGTTCTAAAGACTTCTGGATGAAGTGTAAGGCAGGTATAAAACTGTTGCACAAAACCTGTGGTATCTGAGGAAGTTAGCCTGATTTTTCTGGAAGGCTCTTGAAGTAGAGGCATGTTTATAGCGATTTAAGAAAGTGAAATGAATAATGTATTTTAGTATGATTTGGTATGATCGTATTTTGGTGTGAAATATAATGGTATTTTTTCCCTTTAGTCATTTTCCAAGGCTACTCTGGTCTGGTTGGTTGCAGAGGACGAGGACGCATCAATGAACTAACTTAAGTCACAGTAGAGGCAAACAGATCAAGTACTCAGCTTGAAACAAAATCTTCATGTTTCCTACCTCGTTTCTAGGAATTTTTCTCTAATGACATGTATATTAAATGTAACTAGTACTCTGAAAAAGACTGATCTTATTCTATTTATCTCACCAAATCAAAGCTTGTTATATGTTAATAATTGTGTGTTAGGACCCTCGAGTCTCAGCTGCATCGTCTGAGGCTGAGTACTCGTTATCAAATGTCTGCTGTGCTATTATTAAAAATGGAAAATTTTCCATACTAGGAAATGAATATAGAAACACCATCAAACATACTGGACTTCATACTGAAATAAATGGTGTGATTTTTTTTTTTTTTTTTTTTTTTTTTGTAATTCATCTATAAGAGAGCATCCTTTTATCTGTCTAAATAAACCTTTGCAGAATATGAAAATTCTACCACTGAATTTTGCACTTGCCTATTACATGGTAAACAGTGTCTTGGTATTTGACAGCTGCATGATAAAAGCCTTGGTATTTGCAGAGGAATGAGGATGCTTGCCAGGATAGGATGATTTAATTTCTTCACACTTCTTGCTGCTGCTGGACATCTGACTTTTTTCCCCACTTCATCCTTAGTGATACTTTCCTTCTTTCACTTTGAAAAGATAATCTACCACTGCTTCTTTGCTTTCATAGCTGTTTGCTGCTGACCTTTAACAAGCCCTGTAAATGTTAAACCAGGTTGTAGGATTCATACACTTTTTAACAAATAAGGAAGTTATAGAGCTGGTAAATGTTCCAGTATCAGTGAAGCTTTTTTAATTGTGTAAACCCCAAAAAGAATGGCTTTAAAGGGACAAAAGTAGTAACCATTACAGAAATGTCCTTTTCCCAAAAGGCCATTACCTTTTTAATACTTTTCCTATAATACCAGCTCTACTTTGCATTTCCTCTTTTCTCCATAAAGTGCTGGCACTAGAATAACAGCTGTGGCTCTCTGAATTGTTTCCAGCAGCTTTAGCCCCCAGACCAGAGCCATGGATACAGTTTGTGTTGATTGCTCTCCCCAAACTCTTCACCTTTTCCTTATTTGCGTCTATATGGAACTCATGGTAAAGCCGAGACGTACTGTGAGACACTAAGGTGGCACTCTTGGGGTTTTTTTTTTAATGTTTAATATGTTTGGGTATTTAATTTCAAGCCTGACATTAAATTTAACAAATTCAGTAATTCTTAAAAAAAAGTCATTTCTGAAACAACTTCATGCTTCTGTTCAAATACAGCTTTCCAGTATCTCTGAAATGTAGCCATGCTGCTGCTTAGCTTGTGCATTAAAACCATAATGGCCTGTGTGACAGTATCCAATGTGCTGTGATGTTCCCAAAGCTTAGGATTCATTTCATTTTGGAGGGCGAGAATCAATGTGTAATCAAATGAGTGATTCTGGTGTTAACAAGATGCCAAGTTCTCTAGTATTTCCGGCTGATGGTGGATAATAAGTGCATTGTTAATGGAATGCCAACACCTCTTCCATGCTTTTCTGTCTCAGAGGGCTTAAATAATCTTTTGAAATAACCTTGGGAATTTTAATCTTTACTAAGTACAACATTTTTCTTTGGTTTTTCTCTTTCTGCTAGCCCTACTGTATTTGCTTGCAAGTTGTATCAGTGATAATAACATCTAGATGCCTGAAAGTGATAACCTGGTGTTGTTTCTCATTAAAAGAGAAAAGAAAATCCTGTTTGTGAGTTTCTACCAAGAAACCCCTTAGCACTAGCATGGCACTGTCCAAATTTACATGCAGGATCCAGCTCCCAAAGATAATCAAAAAGAATTTTTCTGGTCTTTTTTTTTCTTCTCTTAAAATGAATGTGCTTGATCTGCCATCTTCTGTAGCCTAAATGTTTTGTGGGTCACTTGTGTAAGACTGGTTAAAACTGTAGCCTTGTAAGACAACTGCTTTTCAATGTGCTATTAGTTTCCAACCTACCCACCATATTTAAGGAAATCTGAAATGTATTCTATTGTGTAACATCAATAAAGATACAGGATTGATGAAGAGCAGTCTCTGTGAAGTGAAGGATTTGTTCTTGCAGCTGATTTCTTGCAGCAGTCAGAATTTTTACTGGAATATAACGGACTGGGTTACAGCTGCAGGTTTTGGGGTCTCTTGTGTTACAGGACAGACAGCTTGATTTTCAGTTGTGCCATTCATTTTTCAAGTATCAAGATACCTCTCTGGGTCTGAATGACCACCTCCTTATGGTACTGTGCCTGACAGTGTCAAATGCTAAATGCTAAAAAAGAACCATCTAGCTTAATTCTTAACTTGTCAAAGAAATCTATTACTACTTTGTTATTTTGAATGACTCATTGTTTCCCCTCAAGCTGTTAAAATGGGTGCATGTTTGGATGGATTATGATCTAAAAGATCATATTTTATGGGAAGGGTCGGCCTTTTGTCCCAGGCAATTAGTAATAGGACAAGAGAAAGTGAGTTCAAACTGTGCCAGGAGAGATTCAGGTCAAACATCAGGAAAAATTTCTTCACTGGAAAGGGGTTTAAGCATTAGAATGGGCTGGAGTCACCATCCCTGGAACTGTACAAGAAATGTGGCATTTAGTGCTATGGTTTGGTTGACATGGTAGAGTTCATTCAAAGGTTGGACTTGATGATCATGGAGGTCTTTTCCAACATTAATTATTTCTATCGTGGGCATCCTGCCCAGTCCTAGAGATAACAGTGTAATCACTTATCATTTAAAACCCAACCACTCCCGCCATAATTTGCTCTATTATTAGTGGCCAGTATGCAGTGCAAGTATGTAATTAATTTTTTATCTTACCTTGTATTATAAAATTTTCAAGTAGGCAAAACTAGTCTAAGAACATGGTAGTCAATAATGAGCAAGGATAGGTCTAGGTAGGGAAATGTTGACCTTTATTTTAGTACCTCTTGGCACTCGGTTTGCAGCAGGTTTTTAACTTCCATTCTGGAACTCCTGTTGGTCTTGCAACATAGTGAAAGGATACAATCCTTTCATTTTGCCATAAATCATGAGGAGGGGAAAAGGGCTGGAGAAATTCTCCTGGACATACTTTCTCTAGTGCACATCTAACCTCTGATCTTCTTCAAGAACTCTTGGTATTTTTTCTTGGTTTTGTAAGACTATGTGGATGCTTACTGTTTGGTGGAAATGAGTTTAATCTGAAGCTGGTGTTGTTTCTTCTGTGAAAGATGTGAAGTTGTCTTGAGAGGATTTTACAACAGAAATTTCTACTTGAACAATGTTATGTTTCTGGTGGAACCCAAGAGATGTGAATTCTATTGTCAAGCCTCTACATATAATTAGAAGGATAGTGAATTGTGAGGCTTGGGTTCATAACTGTGGTATCTGACCTGAATTTGATTCCTTGGATTTGATTCATGTTTTACCCTTCTGTTCATGCTCTTTCAATGTGTGTAACTTTTGATTTAACAAATGTAGCCTAGTGCATATAAAAAAACCCCAAACCACAAAACAAACAACTGTGTTGCTACTGATGTTATATTTTAATTGGACAATTGTATAGCTTAGAGGATTGGCCACAAAGGAGCAGCCAATTACTCTGTGTCTGTCTAAAAGCCTTTTTGTTACAGAATACTGATTAAGGTTGTGTAGTTTCATATTGTTTCATGTTATTGATTTCTACCAACCCCAAGTCAATGGTTCATTAATTGACAATTACCTTTTTTCACCATGTTTCAGAAAATTGACGTGAGCAACCTGAGGTGTTAAGTTCAATTTCAACTAGGTATCAGTGTGCCTGTTTAATCTCTAACAAGACCCATTAGGCTCCCTGTTTCAATTTTACACAAGAACATAAAGGCATCTCCACAGGGAGGCTATGACCCTCTCACTATAAGGAGAGCAAAGATAAGTCTTCACAGAAATAATAGGGAGTATCTGTGGAGGGGCTTTTTGCCCATCTGTATTGACAGGAAGAAATCGATATTTTGCCTGTCAGAAATGCTGCCTTAAAGTTTGGGGCCATTGACATGTAGCAACTTACTTGAGTTGTACCTTTAATTTGTTTCACTGTATGTGTTGTGTTGGAGTTGTTGGATACAAGAAGGTAAATCTTTGTTTAACATGTCAGAGGTGATAATGTTTGAAACTTAAAGCACAGAGCTAATTCTTTTTGAGGGAGAAACCTCGTGTATGAAACTTTGTTTTGTAAGATAAACATGGCCTTTGTTCAGGATTCTTCCCCAAAACGCTTGCCTATGTTATGTAAAGCAGTTAGCCTTTGATCAACAGTATGCTATATTTACCCTTCTAGCATCTTCATCTTGTTCATCTAGTGCCACTAGTTAGTCCTTCAAGTTCTGTGTCCTACCAGACAAGACAACTCAGTTCCTGAATGTTAATGCTTTTGGAAGTGACAGTACAGAGCATGAGGACATCAGCATGCTGATTATCCCACAACCCTAGTCTCTTCATGAAGTTTCCCAACAGTGTCTCAACCACAGTGAGATCCTTCTCTGTCTTCAGGAGAGATTCTTTAGGGCAAAGGAACAGTTGGCACAACCACCCTTTGATTTTAATTAGAAAACTAAAACCAGCGCTGCTTGAGAGCAGCTCTGCCTACTCTGGCCTCTGTATGTCAGCAGGACTTTATAATGGTAAGTGGCATGAGAAGTTTTCTCATTGTGTTTACTGCTTGTTGCTGTGGTGATTCAGTTGGTGTTTCTTGGTCTCATGCAGGGATTCAGTGCTATGAAGTTATGCAAAAGTTTGCCAATTTGTAAAGTAATTGTTGTTTCTCCCAGTCCTTGTCATCTTGTGCACTTCTGTGTCCCACTGTACCCCACTTGCACGCTCTTGACAAATGCATCATGAGTTGCATTTGCCTTGGAAAGATTTGTCTTCTGGTTCTTGCCTGAGTTGCTCCCTTACCTGACACCCATTGGTAAGAGTGAGTAGATCCTTCAAATACTTATCAGCATGAGGTGGAAGGAAATTTGCTTGTCAGTAGAAATGAACTCATGTTTGGAGCATGCAGTGCCATGTGCCTGCCATTGATTTGAAACCTCCTTCTTGTTACACAGCAAATTCAGAAGGTGAAGAGTAACCTGTGCTCACTGTTGTAAGGCCAAAGGTCAGGAACTTGACCGCAAGTGTAGAGAGAGATGAGAAAATTTGTGTTATTATTTTCAAAGAGTTACCAGGAACTTCACTCAATTTTGTAAAAATGATTAGTTAGAGACAGTCTCCTAGAGCCCTCCCCAGCCATTACTATTGTGTTGCTCTGTAGAACTCATCTTTCTGTCTTGTTGTTTTAGTTCTGATTCGCTGGGTAACCTCAGTGACTCAGAATTAGAAGATGATCTTCGGAGAGTTTCTTGGGAAGCTTGTGCTAATTTAGATTAAAGTAGTCTTCAGAGTGTCTTGGGTACTGTCCAAGTAGAGGCTATAATCCCTCTCTCCCAAAGGTTATTAATTCATTGATTATTAATTGTATCAGTTATCCTCAAGAACTTGTGACTGGGACACAAGGACTCCAAGTTTTCGAGCCATTTCTTTGGTTTTCTTACTTTCTTTCCGTTTTTTTCCTGATGTGGATTTTAAAAAGAGATCATTATAATATTACTTTGAAATAATATTTCATTTTGCTACTGCTAAGTATATCACTGTAAATATCTACGGTTTTGTTTAATTCAGTTAGTCTCTTAGAACAAAGGAGATTTATGGTTCAATTACAGACACTTCGATCTTTAATGAGTTGTGATAGAGGAGATTGTAGCAATTTTCATTGAGCTAAAAATTGTTACTAGAGTTTTCCAAAGAAACGGTTACAGCATTTTTCATGCTGATCAGTTTAAATATTAATTTTAGCTTCTCTTCAGGTTAAATAGTCAATTCATTTGAAGTTGATTGCAAAAATTTTGCTGACTTGAAAAAATCAGTATTTTATCCTTCATTTCCTCTTTCCCATCTTAGAAAAATTTTATTTTTCCTTCAGCTATTGCATCAGACAAATTGTTTCTGAGATTACAGTACATTCATTACATACATGCAGCCATGTACCCATGTTGGTTTCCCACAACTTCACTTTTATTTATTATTATAACCTCACTTGTCTTGATCTGTTTTAGAATGGAATCTCTCCTTTGCTTCATCTCAGGATGAGGTAATATTAAGGAAGAGGTGGTTGTTTTGTGGTTTTGGTGGTTTGTTTGTTTGTGTGCTTTACTGGCTTTTTCCCAGAGCAGAAGGAGCTGTTTTTAACATTTCCTCTCCTCCTCTCCTTGCTTTATTTGGTTCTGTTTTCATAGTGGGTTTGGAAGGGTAAAAGATAAAATAAACTGCAATTTTTTTTCTTTTGCACTTAAAGGATTTGAAACTTCGTAGGTCGCTTTTTTTTTTTTTTTCTTTAAGCCATTGACACAAACTGAATTGATGTGAAGCCTCAGGCCTTCCACTGCTGAATTTGTCTAGAGCATGAAGAATCTCATTATTACAGAGTGCACTTGAAGCTTGAAGTACAGAGAGGATGATGACTACATTGATAGTTAACTGCTGCACCCTATGAGTCAGTGTCATCAGTGCATTTAATGTCTAAGCTTGTGCCAGCATTCACATTCATGTGCTTGAGTGATGGCAGACAATAATGACTCATGCTTCATTTACTGGTGTCCTATCACTTTTTCTCTGGCTTCATGGACTTTTCATGTAATCTCAAAGAGCTATTACTGGGAAAGAATGCTGTCTCTATGCATGAATAAGGGTCAGAGAACTCAAAGGGACTCTTGAACATTGTTTTACCAAAGAAAACAGGATGTTCTTGTTTCTTCAGTTTTCTTGGTTTGTGTCATGCTTTCTGATTTTTATCCATCATTTAAGGATCCCATGTTGCAAGTTACCCCCAGAAATTCATATGGTAGGTGGCTGTGTTCATTTGTAAAATAGATGTGGTTGCTCTAGTTTAAAAATTAAAGCAAACAGAAACTGTGATATTTAAATATGTTGTACCAAAAGTGGTTCTGCAATTTCCATCTGTGTGTGGAAAATGGAGTGTTGTACTAATAAAGATCTGGAGAGAATTTAAGCTCATTATTACTTAAATAAATACTGCTTTAATAAATTAAATGTATTAATTATTTATTTTCTAAATTGAGAACCTTTGAAAAGTATTAGACAGAGGACATGTGGCATTTACCATCCTGCCTCCTTTCTATTCCCTGTTTTCCTTCCTGGCAGAAGCAATGCAGAGCAGTGTAGCTGGTGCCATAACTGTGTGACTGTAAAGAGACCAGACCAGGGTCTATTGTAAAGCTGCTTTTTGATGCAATATCACGTGGTCTGAAAGTTACTGAGAACTGAGCACCTTGATGTTTTTCTCAAAGAGCTGTAAGCTAAGAGGCATCTGCAGCTACTGAATATGGAATATTGCAAAAAGGAAGTTTTAGGTCATATTTGGAAATGAGAAAATATTTTCTGGCATGACTAGTCAAACATCTGTGAAAGCTCTGGGATTTTTGACTCAAGTCAGATGTGCAGTGTTTTGCAAATTCTCTTGTGTGTTTGAACGACTAAAATTGTTTTCTCATTAGTGGGACTGAGAACTGTAAACTCAACTACCTACAAGTGGAAATAAAAAGATGTATTAGATGATGTTGGGTGAGTAGCAGATTTTCAAGGAAGCTTAGAGATGGTCATGCTGGCTTCTGGTCTCTTTCTTCCTTCTGTTAAGAAGGAAACTGAGGCCAAAGCAACTTAGAGGGTCTAATGCATGCATTGTCAGGCAGCTTTGCATGTAGTCCCAATAGGCTTGCAGAGCAATGGCTGTGGCTCCTTAAAAATGAGGAAGCTGATATAAATATTAGTTCTCAAACTAAGTTATTTCCTTGTAGAGATACTGAAAAGGAAAGCTTTGGAAACAGTTTTCTGCCACAGTAGCTGAGAATCAAGAGTGATAGTTAGCAAACAAGAATGAAGCTGTATGAGATCTCCTCCTGACTGTGAAACTTGACATTCCTCAGCTCAAGAGTTGCAATCTCTGTTGCCGATGTTTAGCCACATGCTAAATATATACATTTGCAGTGCTCCTTGGGGAATGGTGTGTGTTTATCACCAATTCAAAAGTCCGGAATAAGTGCATAGTGTGTTAGCTGCCTCTCCTGCCATTGCAGACTGCTCCTTCTGAGATGGTGCAGCATTTGAGACATGGTAGCACCCTGACTGTCAATAACTTGGTGGTGGCTTCTGTACCTTGTTACATTTTAGGGGGCAGTGATTTGAAATCTGTCTTTTTTAAAACACAGTTTTGGCTCAGAACTTGATTACAGCCTGGCAAGCAATGATACCAGTTTGTGCTGAAAGATAGTAGCAAGTACTTAAACCAGCCTGAAAGATGCGCTCATGGCCTTTCTTAGATCTCTAAGGTGTAAGCTGGAATTGCAGTCTTAACTCTGCAACAAAATTATGGTTTTGTTCAGTATCTAGGTTTCTCCACACTGACACGTTAGGAGATCTGCTCACCATTATTAGGGCTGTGCCCTGTCTGAATGCACACAGATGTACTGGGCTCTTTTTGAGGCAGTATTCCTAGTTGCATGTGTTAGCCTTGGAATGAGAGACTTTTTTCCCCTGACTTTTTTTTCCCCTTTTAGCCATCAATCTTTTCAATTGATTTTAAAAATTAAAAGCAATTAGGAAGTTTTATTAAAAGACTGAGCATCAGATGAAGTTGCTACCCATTAACAAAATCACTAGAAGACAGTGCTTCCTATAGGGAGTTAGAGGGGATGTAAAGAGAGCAGGGCTGGAGTTTCTTCCCTGAATTATCATTATGCTGTGTAATGAAGCAGAAGCTTACACAGCCATGAACTAATTTGTTATGGCTCCTCATGAGGTCTGCAGTCCAGCTGGAGAGAGGTAAAGAGATGACAGTAGTTTGTTAGGGAAGGGAAAGAAGAAGCTTGCTTTAATAAGTTATTTGAATTTTTGGATTTTCTAATGCCATCTTTGTTCAAAAGCCGTTTGGATTAAATCAGTTGTGGCGGATCCTTAAATAGTTAGTGCTTATCTTCTTCCCCTGTTCCCCTCCCTCATGCCTTTTTTCTTGAATATCATGAGTGCAAAAAGAGAAGGTGGCTCAACACTGATGAGTGGTGCTGTTCACACATTGTAGTTAGCTATTACCAGCTTTAAGGGTAGAATGCTGTTTTGGATCTCTTTAAATGAGAAATATGTTTATCACAAGTGTGCTGAGCTGTGCTTCCTTTTTGATTCCTTAATTTTTAATGTGTAATGATTCTGCTGAAAGCACTTCTCTTCATAATTTTCTTAAAGCACTGCAAACTTCATTAATAAGAGCAGCACTGTTGTAACGTGCAGTGTGTTGCTGCTATATTAAATAATATATATTTGAAAACTGCATTTAAAATGATGGTTTGAAGTTATGTTTTCCATGAGCAAAACAGAGGAACTGCTACTTTGTCCTTAATTCACCTTGTTATGTTACAGATTGCAAGAAATACAAGAACAGTAACGTTTGGGGAGAGTTGTTTCCTGCTTATGTTTTTTATCACTGTGATCTGTTATTTTCAACATAGGTTGTAGAGAATGTCTTAATATTTTTTTTTATTAACTGATTTCACTTTATCATGTCATGAGAAATCTGATGAAACATGCTTAAATTATTTAATCCTATAGCTCAGAAATCTTTTAAACTTTTTTCTGAAAACATGAGTAAGGGTTTCATCTCTGAAGCTAACAGCCTGGATGTAGAAAAGAGGTCTTTCAAGGTCTTTACAAACATTTGATGCACCAGGTACTAGAAGTTAGTTTTCCTGCTTGGTTGCTCACTGTTTTGTTAGATTATGTCTGTTTATGTAGCCCTTTAACACATGCAGTTACATCGCTTTTTACAGATGAAAGTGGTATTTTTATTTTACTGTTTGTCTTATTCCTTCTTTTAGAGTTCCTTCTTTAGGATTATGGAGTCCTTAACTGAGATTTCAACAGCAAAACAAGCATATGTACTATGTGTGAATCACAGTTGCTACCAGGCTTGTTTGTAAGTGGTCCCAGAGTGCAGCTCTGTGTCTTACAATCTGGCTTTTCTGGCATGGAGCTCAACTGCTTTCCCTTGATATGGAACAGGAATTTTTTCTGATGCCCTTTATCATTCAACACCTTTCCCTCCCCTTCGTGCAGAGTAGCACACCCAAGAGTGCAGAGTGTCTGTCATTTCTCCTTAGCTCCCCAAGGATATTTTGGAGAAAAAAATACCCTATCCCTGTATTGTAGCAAAAGGGATGATACCTACTTGTCACTGCCAACCATTCTAGCTCTTTTGGCTGTCTGTTTTAAAATGCTAGTGGTATTTAGGAACAGCACTCTCAAATTTCAGGTATTTTTGCATACTTGGAGTATGTCACATGGTTCCTCTGAGTTCCTCTGGCAGTTTTAGACAACTAGTATCTCCTTGTAGGAAATATGCAGAATGTTTGTACTTCTGTTTTGATTTTGAGTTTGTCATAATGAATTTGGATAAAGTAACATCTAGGGAATATTGAAAGACCACACAGTTATCAAACAATGATACACTATATGTCTTGAATCTGTGGGTGTACATTTCCCCTTGCTTTTGTATGGGAGAAGAGGGTGAGGAACTCTTGTTTGTTCATTGGGTGTGTTGTCTGCCTGACTTCAGCAACCAGCCCCACTGAAATTCAAGGCAAATTCTCAGTAACTGGTCATCAGGTTCCTAATTTGTCCTGTACAGAATGCCTAATTCCCCTGTTTGCTGAAACCTACAAAAATTGGTAGAAGGGAAAAAACAAAGCAGAAACTCCCTGGTGAATAAAATGCCAAAAAGAAATTAAACTCTAGTCACAGCAAAAGGTGGTGAGTGTTGCCTTGCAGCTGAATTCTGCTACTGTCTGTCAGGTGTTTAATGCTTAGGGTAAACTAACCAGTGGTTTAAAAAACCCTGGAATTTTGGTGTCATGAAAAAAGTAAATGTATTTCTATCTTTTAAAGTAGAAAGCCTCTAAACTGCAGAAGCTGGACACAGCCTGGAAGACTCTGAATTGATAATTATAGGGACATGTAATTAACCTATGTGTTCTGTTGCAATGATGATTATCCCTCCTTTAGTTTTATGAATTTTGCTGTTGTGAAAGATGGTGTTCAGAGTAGCAGTGAAGAAGTGTCACTTGTGAATGAGTCTTTTGTCTACAGGTGCCTGCCTTTCTGCTTTACTGGTAGTGTGTAGAGGTCATAAAGCAAATCTCTGTATGCACTTCTAGCTACAAATAGATATACGTTAAAAATGCACATACAGAATAATAAATAAACACTTTGTTAGGTTAAAGAAAAACTTATCTGAGAGATAAGTTTGAACAAAAATAAAGGGTGATGACCACTGTATTAGCAAAAAGAAGCAAATTATTTCATTGCATAAAATTTTATTATGTGTGATTGGTGAAAAGAAGAAGGGAAAAACTTTTCTTTCTCTCACACAATAACAGTCCAGAACAATGCTTCTTTTGTGTGATTAACTCTGATATCAGCTTCCAAAAGTGAATCCCCATGGTTTCAAGATGGTACATTTCCCCTGCTTGTATTGTTGGCTGAATTAAATTTCCTTTTGGAGAGCTTATTTGATAACTCCTTTGGTCACTCCATGTAACAAGAGGATTCATCTCCCAGTGTCTATTTGGTGTTAACATACTATTTTGATTTCAGAATAATAAATCAATATACTATTGGAGCAGGTCAAGTGTTGCTAGGCCATTGTGTACTTTGGACATGTGAGAAAGCTTCTCTTAATTTAAAAGTAAAACCTCACCATGTCTCAGATGTGTTGGAGAATAGCTTAGGCAGGGAATGCTATAATCCATTCTTCTGAACGTAATTTGAAGTTTTTGTTTAGTGTATATAAATACAGTTTAAATATATAACTTGCATTTCTGCCTTCTCATCAGCTTTCCTAGTTCTGCTTGTAGAGCAATTATCTTTAAAATCAAAATAGACAACTGTTAAACTGCAATCTTAAGCAGTGTGGTTAGCTCTTAAGAAAATTTTAAGATCTGATACATTTAGGAACAACAACTACTGCCATTTTGTTTTGATGTGACTATCACTGTGGTAGAAAATAATGGGAAGTGCATCCCTGTTTTTAGCTGCTTCAGACCAGTCCACTTCACTGTCTTAAGCTGCTGAAAAAGGTGAATTTGAGCTAGATTGTGATACAAGCTACACACACACTGGCTGGGCTTTGTAATGGAGGTTGTGATCTCTGAAAGTGGAAACATCATTCTCATGTCTATTTTCCTGGGTGGTGTTTTTTGTTTTGTTTTTTGTTGTTTTTTTTTTTTTTTTTTTTTTTTTTTTTTGGAAGTACAGCATTGCTTTTGTAAGTTGCTTCATTTGTACTGTGGCTTTGGGTCGTGGAGCCAAATGGACAGTTTTAGTAGCCTGAAGATAAAAGAATGTTGGCATTCCAGTATATCCTCAAAACACTACTCTTGAAAATGTGTAGCTCAGGGAATGTGGCATATCAAACCCCTTGATTTTCATCACTGTTAACACATTTGAAACCTTTCAGATGATGTTATGCTCTAGTGGTAAGGCTTCTATTTATGTAGGTAAGCAGGATCATTGACTACTTGGCACCAGTAAGTTGGCATGTGTGTGATGGTTCTTCCACTACACTAGGTTGCGTTAAGCTCCACCCAGCCTGGCTTTGAACACTTCCAAGGATGGGGCATCTGCAGCTTGCCTGGGACGTCTCATTACCTCACCACCCACATAGTGAAAATTTTCTTCTTAATGTCTAAAACAAGCCTACCTTCTTTCCGTTTAAAGACATTCCCTTTGTCTAACTACATGCCTTTGTAGAAGTTCCTCTCCAGCTTTCTTCAAGACCCCCTTTAAGGTACTGGAAGGTTGCTCTAAGATCCCTCAGAGCCTTCTCTCCTCCAGGCTGAATAACCCCAACACTCTCAGCCTGTCCTCACAGGAGAAGTGCTCCAGCCCTTTTGGTCATCTTTCTTGCCCTCCTCTGGACTTGCTCCAACAGGTTCTGTGCCCTTCTTATGCTGGAGACCCCAGAGCTGGATACAGCACTTCAGGAGAGGGTCTCACCAAAGTGGAGTAGAAAAGCAGAATTGTCTTCCTCAACTTGCTGTCTACACTGCTTTTGGTGCAGCCCAGGATATAGTTGGCTTTCTGGGCTGCAGAAGCACATTGATGGGTCATGTTGAGCCACTCATCCACCAGTACCCCCTTGTTCTTCTCTTCAGGGCTGTTAACAATCCGTTTTCTGCCTAGCATATATTTGTACTTGGGATTGCCCCAACCCATGTGCAGGACCTTGCACTTGGCCATGTTGGACTTCATGAGGTTCACACAAACCCATCTCTCAAGCCTGCCAGGGTCCCTCTGGATATCATCCCTTTCTTCCAGAGTATCAGTCACAGCCCACAGTCTGGTGCTGTCAGCAGCCTTGCTGAGGGTGTGCTCAGTGCCACTGTCCATGTCAGTGACAAAGGTATTCAACAATGTCAGTCTCAATACAACCCCTGGGGAATGCCACTCCTTACTGGCCTCCACCTGGACATTGAGCCATGGGCCATAACTCTGAATGTGACCATCCTGCCAGTTGCTTGTCCACTGTGTCATCTATCTGTCAAATCAGCCCATACCTCTCCAATCTGAGACAAGGATGTCATGTGGGACAGAGTGAAATGCTTTGCCCTGTCCAGAATGTTCATCTTTGCAGTTCTCAGAACATCACCATGTGGTCGTGGAGCTGTACATTACACTGTAGTTTGGCATCCTCTTTCTTCACAAGGTTTCTTGAAAGTAAAAGATAACAAACTTACTACTTATAATTTATATTTATTTATATAAATTGTATGGTCAAATTCTCTTGCTTCAATTCTGTTTGTAGCTTATCCTCAGCCAGCTGTTGTGCTAGGGCTCTGCTACTTTGACAGGTGTACTAAATTTTTAACTTCAAATAACATGAAAATAAATCCAGCCTGCCAACCCTGCATTTAAATCCAAACAGTGCAAAGAGGCACTTGTAGCAAAGCAGTGTGAGAGCTCTGATGCTCCTGTCATTCAGTTTCTTCCTAATGTCTGCCACCTGGCAGTTTTTGTGACTCTAAAGTTTTCCTAAGTCGAATCTAGCACTGTGAGACCTTGTTGTATTGCATTTTGGTTGTACAGGCTAGAATAGTGCTTCTTTACACAGCACTCTATGGCTTTTGCTCAGAAGCCTGTGGATAATGTAATCTTGCCCCACAGTGAGAGCAGAGGCTTGGGCTGTTTTTCTGTATTATAAGGCTGCCACGCTGAAGTCTTCACTTTGATAAGAGTACTTTATCCTAGCTCATGCTGATTCAGCAGTGCAGGTACTGTCTGTACTCCCTGCTTTGTGGGATGACATCCCAATTTTTTTTCTTTCTCCAGCCTCAATTCTCCCTCCAATTTTGAGAAATAGTGATCCAGAACAGCATTTTTCTTCTTTCTTTTTGGTTATCTTCAATGCCGGTGAGATAGGTACGCTGTGAATCTGCCATGCACAAAGGTAGACTGTGCTGTTCTGTACACTATTGTCAGTGAACACAATTAGACAGAAGGCTGGCCTCCAAAGGGATTGGCAGCTTTCACTACAGCAAGAAGCATTGGTGTATTTGGGTCTTTGTTCCAGGGATCATTTGTAATGCTAGTGAAACTCTATGAGCATTTGCAGGATAAACCATATCTTGGAGTTCAATAACCATAAGTGACCCTGGTCTCTACTCTTTTCCTCCAGGCTGTGTTGTTAGGTATCATAGGCAGCATACAATTTTACAAAGCTATCTCTTTTTGCTCTCTTTCATGCTAATTTTTCAAGATACTGGTACTTCTTCAAATTGTTACATATACAGAAAGAGTATGTCTGTGATGTTAAACCTTTTAGTTTTAGGCAGGTATGCAGGTGTGGGTGGAGAAATAGGAGGCAGATTATTTTTCTACTTTTACAAGTTCCCTGTGTCTCTGGAGAAATGTACTATTGCCCACACAATAAGAGCAAATGTAAGAAAATTAAAGCATATTCTGGTAGCACACATGCAGTAATTAAGCCTAGTATAGTTTAAACAAGAGGTCAAAATTGCAGGCAAGGTCAGATACTTAAAATGAGAACAATTGCCTATAATCTTGGCCGATGAAAACTTTGATCAGTAATGGAGGCTAGTTGTACTCTTGTTCATTCAGATTATTGTAAGGTTAAGTTCTAGGAGAACACTAGTGCAGGAAGGCAATGGTTGTAACCTGTCTTGGAGGGAGGGATTTCTTTGTTTCCACTTCGTTCATTAACCAGCTCTTACAGATTATGATCTAGCTGGGAACCAGAAACTGTCTTTGGGGTACTTTAGGCTAGAAGCAGCAGTACAAAGTGATGGTGGGACCCTTTCCCTGAATCATATCTTCTCAACCCGTTTGGTTGGTGTGATTCTCTCATGCATTTTTGGTATCAACAGACATTGCCACTCTCCCTTCCCTCGCCGTCCCGTCCCGCCCCCCCCCCCCCCCCCCCCCCCCCCCCCCAAACAAAAACCTAACCCCAAACCCAAAACCTCAACAAGTACCTGCTTTGATCTGACATTTGTTGGGGAAGAACTTGGCATCAGCTGGTGCACGAGTAGATAGGCTGTATAAAGGTCAATGAACAAGCAGTCTGCAAAGAAGCACAGAAAACATTAATACTATGAGGGTGTGCTAGTATTGCTTCCTAATGTTTTGGGTATTGTTTGTTTGTATTTTTTTATGTTCAGAGTAGCAACATGAATGTTGGTAGTCTCAGATCAAAGGAAAAAAGTGAAATGGTGCAGCTCTAGTAGTTTTGAATGAAGTGAAATCATGGCCCTGGTACAAGATGTCACACTGCACAGCAGGACCTTCTGGACAAACTTTGCTAACTTCTGAATCTTAAAATGATCCAATTTTTCTTCAATAAAGACTGGCTGTACCAGTTCTCAGATTGGTGCTACCCATATTGCTTTGCTAGAAATCCATTTCTATGCCTTTTTGCTGAGTGGACATGACACTTCAATAACTTTAGGATGATGTCATATTTGACTTTAACAGGGTAGCATCAGAAACACAGTGGTATGATTCAGATGAGCTCTCACTACATTTTAATTTTGGGAAAGAAATTCTTAAATCTAGTTGTATGCTAATGAAGCACAATCAACATCTTTTCCTTGCCACCTTACTTCATGATATTTTCTTCCTGTGGCTCTTTTCTGTGACTGAGTATATGCTTTGTAAGGCAAACAGTCCATGTGTGAAAGGACTGTGTAACTCCGACAGATTTAATGCAAGTGGTAACCTCACAGAGTTAGTTTGCAAGTCCAAGGCAGATGTTTGATTTTGTCATTTTAATGAAATAAGGTTAAAGGTGAAAAAGACTTAGAAGTCATCTTGTCTCTCCCTCAGCTGATGCTTGGGTCATGAAACATTAGACTCTTGTGGTGTTTGTTAATGCTGCAGCATGAGATTGTCCAGACTGATTTGTTCATCCACTTGTCATCATCTTGGCTTGGAAAATGGTGTCAGATATGATTGTCATTCTTGTGTTTTGTGCTGGCACGTTATTGTTGTTGGGTTCAGCGACCATTGCAGTGGGCAAAGAAAATAGGCCTTTTCCTCCCCCCTCAAATTCAATTACAACTTTGGTTGTGGATATCAAATACATTCACAGCATCAAAGAACAAAAATAGTCCAAAGATGCTAGTCATAGCCATAGGCTGCAATATCATACTGACTCATTTCTGTGTGCAGTGAAGTATTAGGGGGGGGGAGAAAAAGGGGGAGATGAAGCAGAGTGCAGATGCAGTGCCAGGCTGTCTAATGCATAGAAATAGATGAGTAGCTTTTGTGGGGCCATGCTTTTTCTCATAGGAAATCTTGAATTTACAGATTTGTTCAAGGTGATTTGATCTTTACCATTTCCTGTCACACAATGTGTCGTGTTCAGATATTGCAATGCATCTATTATGACAGATATGGTAGATTTGGGGAGTCATATGAATGGTGAAGTGGGGAAGCTGAGCAATTCATAATTCTCCTTCAGTATGGCTACTGGAACACAGCCACTTAATTTTGGGGTTGGTGTTTATTCACTCAGTTTATCACTTAAGGGAACAAAAATAAAAGTACTCTGGCACTCATATATTAACCTTTGCTGAAAATTCAGCAGATATTGTTGCTGCTGCTCTTGGTCTTTCTGTCTGTGTCTTTATTGCTTTTTTGTTGTGTCATATCTGTAAATGTTTTCTGTGTTCCTTGAGATAGAAAGCATGGCTATTTTGGTCAACAATTAGAGGCTTTTTGAGTGCTTCTTCAGGAAGAAAAAGTGAAGTAAAAATGCACTTGCCAACTAGCAGAGAGGTTGCTTCCTCCCTGTTGAGAGCTTCGGTGTTCATTGATACCCTGTACAAACAGGAATGGATCTGGAGAGACCTACGTGAAATTCCTTCTTTGCCACATGTCCTTTGTTTTGTTTCTTCTGTATAGACCTTGTTAGAGTAAGCCATGACTGAAATAGCATTTCAGAGAGAGTGCAGTGTCTCAGATGTTTTTTGTTTTGCATTTTGTGTGGGGGTTTTCTTTCCTTCCTTTCTCCTATTAATTAGTTAGCACTTTGTGGAAAATCTGATCTGCTTGCTCATTGTTGCTTTCATTTTTGAGTTGTAGCACTAAAGTATTGCCATTATCCCATGAACTACTTTGTCTTTAATAAATTCACTCTTACTACTTTGCACAGGGTGTTAGATCAGGGGAAAAAGCTCAAGATGAGAGAACAAGTTTCTTCACTGTGTTGTGCTAATGTTCTGTCTCCTTTGAGCTGCTGGCTCTGGTCGTTGAGCCAGAAGCATAAGGAGCACAATCATTTAAACTGTTGCTTTTCAGTGAAAGAATGAAAATGTGTTACAGTGAGTGCCCCATCTTTGCAAAGTGGCTTGAATGTGTTCCTTAGAATAATAAAGCTTGATGAACACACACAGATGGATTTTTTCCACCTTGAAATGAACGTGTGTTCATGCTTATGTATGCATATGTGCTCCCAATATCAGAAATAAGAGATCCTTGCCCAAAGACAGGTTGGTTGTGGGTTGTTTTGTTTTTTTGTTGTTGTTTTTTTTGTTGTTGTTTTTTTTTTTTTTTTTTTTTTTTTACTTCTTCATACAATCTGACTATGTCTTTGGGCATTGAATGACTTCTACCGCTAGGAGAAAATAAATAAAGGCCTTGGAAGACTTTCTTAAAATAGTCTGGAGAACAGATGTTGAAGTTGAAAGAAGTCTCATGTATTAATTATCTTTTTTTATCTTACTGCCCAATCTTAGCTCACAGTCTTAAACTAAATCACAGCTTGTCCAATATAGCAAGTTTAGCAAGTGAATTGATGCTTGTTTCCAGTGCTTCAGACCCCTTATAGTAGAAACTAATTTCTTAAGTAACTAGGCTCTAGGGCAATATTAAATGCATGTTCATGCTTGGAATGACCCCTCAATCCAGAAAAACAGAGCAGCAAAACTTGTGTGTGTAAGGCTGTGCCATCAGAAGAAGAGTTGTGTGCCTGTCCAGATGAAACAGGGCTATGGGGAATGTATTAATTTTACCTACTTGGTGGACATTAAATCTGCATAACCCAGGGTACAGCATATCTCACTGATACTGTATGGTACAGTTTGGCCCCTTCCTCATGTTTATTGTGTTTCTGCTCAGGCAGAATAATGGCAGCCAATCTAGCATAATTGTGTTGAATTCTCTTAAAGAGAATTCTGTTCATCAGGGTTAGCAGACTGTTTTCTTTCATAGCTATGCTGTTATATTTTCTCTCTCCTTCATGACACTTTTTCCTCCTCAGTGAAAGATGGCTATATTTTTCTCCTACAACTAAGACTGATTACTTGGTATTAGTCATGTGAAGGATGAACTTCAGCTAAGTGAGAGAAACTTGTAAAATCCTTTACTTGGATAAAATTATTGTGATTCTTCCTTGTGTCAGGTAACTTAATCTCTTCAAGTATACACTGCCTAAAAAAGGGCATGTCCTTCAAAGCCCATCATTCATCTCCTTTTCTAACCTGAATAAATTCCTGGTATGTCAGTCACCTCCGTGGATTGTGTCATTATCACTGAAGGATTCTATTAGATTTTTTTTTTTTTGTTAATCTTTCCAAAGTAACATTTGAATACATAACCAGTATTAATATAGCCATTGAAATCTGTAGTAGATAATGAGTTGCATATAGGCAGAGAAGCTGCCTTAGTTTGGCTAAAGATGTTTAGAACAGCAAAGTGGAGGCAGAACTAGTTGGTTGACTAATCCTCATGTAAATGTCTAATTTTCCTTCCTTTGACATCTTCTCTGAATTTACCAGACTGCAGAGAGGTCTTAAGACTGATACAAAGGAAGTGTTCACAGTATAAAGATGAACCTCTGTTAGTGACAAGGTGCCCTGTAGATTGTCTTATCAGCCAAAGCAGATTGGGAGCAAAGTTCCCTTGGTATTTGCATATTAATAGTTTGTTTTTAATAAACTCAATTTACAAACTCTTAAGGGTAGAGTTAAATTCATTTTTTCTCCTGGCAGTAAACTTCCTGGGGAGATTTCTGTAAATCCTCTGTGCATAGAAAACTGACACTTCAGATGGCAAAATGTGAGACTGAGGCGTTCTCTTATTCCTGTGTGCAGCAGAGCTACGCAGAGTGTGGCTGTCACAGCCCTTTATGTCCTACCCCCTCTTTCTGCCTGCAGGAGCAGGTGTCTTTAGAAGAGGAAAGAGATGGCTATTTCTGTGTGTGCTTTGCTTAAAGCATTGTTGCAAGTCTTCTCCAAGTGTTGATTAGCATGACTTTTGAGAAAGGAAACACAGGTAATTCTACTTCATAGGCGGGAAGACTGAATAAAAAAGAAGCTCACTGAGTTGTCCAAAACTACACAGCAAGAGAGTGATGAAGGCAAAGAATCCTTAATATTCCACCCCTTACTCTGACTAGCTAAAGCAGCATTTATAACCTTAAAATTGTGATGTAGTCTGAAATGTTCCAGAAGCATGGATTCTGTTCCTGCATGAAAGGCGTAGGCTCCCTAGATTAGAACAAACAAGGGTTGTAAGGCATTGTTATTTGTGGACTATTTCCCAGTGAGCCATCATGTCAGTTGTGCAGTTCTAGTACCCTCTGAGTTGGGTGCTCAAGCCGAGTTACACCACACTGCCTTTCTGCTCAGAGCAGCCTTTATCTCATAGTGAAACTTTGAAGAGGGTTTGGAATGGTGGAGAAAAACATTCCTTTGAAAGGAACACACTGCAGTCATGATGAGATTTGTATTCTCAGATTTATCAGAGGTATTCCTAACTGCACTTTCCCACTGTTGTTAAGAATAATAAACAGGATATCTGATTTACTGTTGAAAATCGGTTTTGTTTAGGAGATTGTTGTTGTGGAATGGGCTATTTAATGTTTTTTCTGTTCCTGCAAGGACACAGAAGAAGCTGTTTCATCTGATGAAAGGGAACTCTTTTATTATGAGGCAAAGTAATGCAGGGTATTTAAAGCTCTCAAGTGACTCTGGTTGCAGTGAAAGTACTTTTTCTCTTAAGACTTTACTGTGGGTGTTGTACTTTCTCTCTAAACTTTAGTAATGATCTTTGCAAGCTAATCTGTTCCTCCCATGTGTTGCTTTTGAGAGAAAGCTGAACCTTGTATAGTTACAGGTGTATCTGCAATGTAATTTACTGTGTCTTTTCTTCACAGTCTTCATAGAAGACTTTCTCTGAGTATGGTAGTATCAACCAGCAGGACTTCCATACAGTACTTTTAGCTCAGCCTTTCCATTACAGATCTCCCCAGTGAGTGGCTTATCCTTAAGCTCAGATGTTTGAAGTGCTTTCAGGCTGAAAATAAATGTAAAAGTTCTCTGCCTAGAAGCAATCTCCACCCTAATATTCCCTTAAAAGCAGGTTAGCTGCAGAGAATGTCATGTAATCCACTGGCTGCCTATAGCACTTTCCACATGAAAGTGTTTAAGTACTTTTTCAAACACTAATTTAATACTTGCAGCACTTCTATCAAATCGGTGGCTTGATACCAAGGATAAGTAGATCAATTTCATACATGTGAAAACAGAAGAGCAGAGTGGCATACAGGAGGTCATGATTGCAGAGCTAGGAAAACAAGTCTAGTGTCACAAATTCCAGCCTGTTTTAAGAATAAGAGTCCTTAAAACAGCTGAGGAGTTGTTTAGTTTTTGTGTTTCTTCTGTCTGATATCATCTTATTGTTCCCAGAGATCTGTGTGGTGGTAAGTCTCTGATTTTTCAAATGTGCTTGTATGGCTCTTGATGAATTGAGCCAACCCCTTGATCTGGTTTTCGAAAAGTAGCCTTAATAAAACAATAAATCATGTTAAGATTTTGTAACAAATGACCTGATTATATGTCACTGTAAGTAGGGAAAACTGCTTTGGGGCTTCTCAGCATCTGCTTTTAAAATCTGCTTTACTTACATAGGTGTATATTGCAGTCAGGCAAAATAAAGCTAAACTTTGCTTTATATTTATGCTAAGAAACATATCACATTGAGGATGGACTCTTTTGTTTATACTTGATGTGATATGCCAGTTTCTTTCAGGGAAACAAAAGCCTTTGCTGTCAATGCTCCTGTACTTACAGAGTGCAGCCAGATTGTTGGAATGTGTTTTACAGTAGTTTGACCAAAGAGGAAAATTTACGATCTGCATATATTGCATCAGTGAGTTTTTTGCTTTAGTTTCTGACGTGTTCCCTTTTCTCTGTATTCTTCTGGTTTAGTTCCAGCAGATATAAAAATGGAAAAATATTATTTTATTTGATCTTGGGATATCATATGAGTTGTCTCTTATCTCCTCAATGTGTATGTGCTCATGACACATCTTAACCCCCAAGATTTCTTCAGGCTCTTGTTCTTACTTGCCTCTGGACAGTTGTTGTCCTATTCTTTGTTTGAATGCTCTTCAAAAATGTTTTCCTGTAAGCAATTGGTCCCTGAATGTCTGTCTAGCTATTTTCTAGTCTAATGGCCTACTCAGCAACCAGCAACTGTGAAGTTAGCTGTTTGGCATGGGTATTTGGAGAACTATGGGAGGCCTGGATATACAGAAATCTTGGTAGATGCATGAGGCAATCATCTTGCTTGTCTAACTTGAAATCTTCCATTTGGGAGATGGAGATGTATTACAGCATGAAACAAACCATTTTCCAAAGTGTTTAAATCTATAAAGAAGGAAATGGAAAATTTAGATTTCTGCAGAGCCTTTGACTAAGCCTCTTGTGTCTACCTGTTAAGACAACTCTTTGCTATGCAGCAACACAAATAACTGAGTTTCTGTGCTATTACCACTTTCAGATCAAATGGCAGTGTTTATATATTTGTGTTTAATAATACAGAATTGAGTGAAGGTCTTTAGTTCCCTGCAGAGACAGGAGTTGAAACCTGTGAAGTCTACACAAATGAATCAAGAATTGGAAGACTGACTTACTTTACGAATTACAATAGGCCCCTGTTTGCTATTGCATATTAATAGGAAGATGAAGGAAGAATGCAATAAAGACACAGCGTGTGTGAAAACCGAGATTCCATTAACCTGAGATCCTGTGGCTTCTGATGCTTGAGCATCACTCAGGATGCATCTGCTCTCAAGACACAGTTACTTTATGGCACAACTTTATGTATATTGACTAAGGGATCCAAAGGTGACTTTCCAGGTCTGTGTAGGGCCAGAAAACTGAAGTGACTTGAGCTATTGTATAACTGACTGGAGCATGCATCTCATGCTTGTTGCCATGACACAAATAGGGAGAGTACCGAAAGCGGAAAGAGACTCGAAGAAAAGTTAAAGGATGCAGCGTAATTAGAGGTGGTACTGTTGAACACTGGGGGCAGGGTGCAGAGAGGGAGAAAGGAAACAAATTATTCAACAACAGATGTTTCAAGCTGAAACTGATCTAGGAAAAGTAACCTGTAGGATTTGATTTTAACTTAATGTACTGAATTTTAATTTTTTGTCCTTCATAAGCAAGCGAATTAGGGCAGATTTCAAAGAAAAGTTTGCAGTCTTTTCTTCTCCCTTAATCTGCAGCTCTGTTTCTTTTATAGAATTATCTACATTCATGAGGCAACCAGATCGCTGTTGCTGAGAGCTGTAAGGCTCACGCTAAAAAAATCTATACACTGGAGGCAGCGTTCTGCCTCACAACTGTTTGCAGTTCTTACACACAAATAAAGGCAAGTCACAGGTGACATCGTATTCAGGTGACTTCTGTCTCATGCAGGGAGTACTGGAGAGCTTCAGGTGACACTTCATCCCACAGCATACACACTGCAATCAAACCTACTGCATTTCTTGTGGAGCAGTTTTTAAATGTAGACTGTTCACAAAGTTGTTTTGGTTTTTTTTTCTTTTTACTTTTGTAAAGGTAAGTCCTGTTCCTCAAAGTCAAGAATATGTGATTTTGATGCTTTTGCTAAATAGCCTTTTTGAGTCTCTTGGAGTCTTTGGCACATATTGGTGCAGAAGTCTGCTTCAGTGATGAGCAGACATAAATTTTAATTTGCATCCTTTTAAAAATTCCCTTGACGCAAAAGCTCCTGTGAGCTGAAGTAGTGCAGATGAGTTTCCTGTGTCCCAGCTCTCCACAGGGACAAGACTGCAATCACCTGACAGGAATATATTAAAAACTCTTTATTATAGATGAGTTCTAGTGATAATCTGCATGAGAGTACCTATATCAACACTTTCTGCAGTTGTCCTGAAGACTTGAGCTGTATCAATAGCTAGCATAGTAGGGTGGACTGGCTTTTGTACTGAAGATAGGCTTACAGATCTGCTTTGATATATTGTTAGAAATCAACAGTGAAAGTTCATGATTGGCTTTATGTTGGTTTTTCTCTTCTAATAATTTGTAATTTGTTCCTTGCTTGCTATTATTGTATTCTTCCCCTCACTGAGAGTGGAGACAAGCTTTAGCAAACATCACTCTGCTTCTGTCTTTGCATTCTGCTGAGAAGTGTGTCATACTTTGCTTATCCACAGTCTGTGCTCATGTGAATACCGGATTTTTTTCTTGGAGTAGATGGATTGAAAGACATTATAAAAGACATTTTAGAGATACTGTACTGTTGGGAGAGCTGTTAGAAATGACAAAAGAAAAACCACTATAGTTAGTTGCTTGATGATATTCCTCCCGACTTCCATGCAGGGGATTGCTCATTAATTTTAAAATTAGCCCCAGAAATACGTGTCCACCAATTACAAATTCTGAGCATTGATTCACCAGTCAAATTCAAGTTACTGCTTCTGGCAGCCAAACCACAAAAAGGAATAGTGTCTTGGCAATCAGACATGAAAGACCTTTCACCCAAGAGGTCCTCCAAGTCTCTCCCATCAGAACATACCAGATGCAATGATAAACTTAATCCTGAAAGTCACAGCTTGTTTGTAACTAGTGAATCACTGAACCCTGAGAAGCCAGCCAATACAGACTTTTCACAGCTGCTAGATGTTGCCATGTGCTGTGCTCATGCTGTTCTCTGGGGACTTGTCATGACAGCATTGTCTCTGCCAAAAGGGTTGTCATCCCTGCCAGGGCAAGTCCATGTGTTCTGAGCACCTGTGATGCAGGTAAAAATTTACAAATTAGGCCAAGATGGGAAAACAAAGACTCTTCTTGTCAAGCTGTGGCCATCTCTAATTTATGCGTGTTGCTACCAGCGTATTCATGTCCTGATGTTTTGGTATTTGGCAAGGAAGATATTTTAAGATAAAGCTTTTTTAGTCTTTAAGTAACTTTTTTTTTTTTTTTTTTTCATCTTTGTACTGTTTTATTTCCCTTGGCTCTCCACAATCAGTGGAAGGAAAGAAGAAGTTTTCCCAAGGCAGACAATCAAGTAAGAGCCTGATGTAACTGTTCTGGATTATCTCCTAGAAGATTCTTCATCTCCTTGTATTGACTATATGGGGATGTTGTACAGCTGCAGATTCACAACCTGCTATTATGCTTTATAAACAGTTCCCAATATTTTTAACCAAGCTTTATAGAAGTGGTTTGAGGTAGTAATGTTGTAGAATGTTGGTTTCATAATGATGCCACTTTTTAATTAAATGGTGACAAGAGGGGTTGTGGTTTTTTTTATGTTCTTAGCAACACCAGAAGTACTTTTGGTATTGTCTTCTGTTGCTCAAAGATCTACACATGTGAGATTTCAGTCTTCTGTTATAGGGTGAAGTTCGTGAGAGCTTTATGGACATAAGTTTTCCCAGGGTTTTCCATATTTTCCCTGTTATGTGTGTGCCTATTGCGTAGGATCTCTGGATGTTCAGTTATTGTACGCTCAGTTTCTAAACACATTCAAGTTATACCCTAATCTGGAAATCAACCTTACCAACAGTGGTGGTACATTTCTGTCAAAATTAAGCAGAATCTGGACTCTTGCAGAAGCAAGGTTTAGATAACTCAGTTTAAAATAAGAGCAAAGGTTTTGAGGGAAACAAATCTTATTTACCTTTTCAAAGATTCCAGCTGCATGCAGGTGCCCACTGTCAGTCTCACTTTTGGTCATGTAATGCTGTCTCTGTAATGAGCATCAATACAAAGCTAGAATGTGATTATATTGTCACTCTGCAGGTAGGATATAAATAGAGTTTTAACAGATTCTGCATCACTTGCAAGGCTCCTGCTGCTCACTGGTAGTGGTGATGCCTTAAAATGTTTATTAAAATGACTTGAAGTGTTGTTTAAGCAGAGTGTCTCGCAGAGTCAGCTAACTTGGTTGCTGTTTTCAATTCACTGTATCAATCAGAACTTTAGGTCTCTACATTTTAATTTCTTTTGCGTCAGAATCAACTTTGTCGGCTCGTTTCTACACCTCAGTTGCATAAATTGCCTCCTGAGCTGTCAAAAGTAAGTAATAGACTGCTTTGTAAAGAGCCTGTACTCTAAGGACTCTGGAAGGCTTTTTCCAGACCAGACATTTAAGTCCAAACTTAGGAAAAGCAGTTTTAGCTTTTTCTTTTGAAGTTTAAACATTACAGCTTAGGCACAGCCTGGCATTTTTAATTGCTGATAGTAAAGGTTCAGCCGTGAGACCTTTCAGCTGCTAAATGCTGACAAGCTCTGTCAAACATCTGGACTGTAGATGAATTTGGCAGTATTCTGAGAATCTAACCAAGCACACAGATGTAGACTACTGATGAGTGTCCAGGACTCAAGTGATTTTTCTTTTTTTTTTTTTTTTTTTAACTTGAAAAGCTGAAAATGTGTGGTTTAACCTTCCAGATTAATTCCCTATCTGCCTTAGGGAAGCAACAGAAAAGAGAGTGTTGAAAGCAGTGGTGCTGGCCTACTGTAACATGAACTTTCACTTCAGTAGTTCTAATATTTGATACAGAAATTTTGTTTTAACTCAGCTGTTATATTTCCACTGTAAAATCATAAAATTGATCAGTGACTTGATTTTATTCTGATCTGAAACCTGTGAACAGCCTTCAGAAACCTGACTTCTAGCTTTTCCTAAAAATGCATATGGATGAGTTTGCTTCCTGTATTTTCATTCTGTGTCATAATGTGTCAGTCTGGTACCTTGTTTTTATCAGGCAGGTCTGTATAACCTTCTATATAAAATGATGAGAAGTCCTCCTGAGGCTAGTTAAATTATTGGTCCTTGTACTAAGTATCTCCTCTTGCAGTTAGATTTCTTAAGTTCTTGTGTAAAAGGGCAGTAGAGCATGTCAGCAATTTGGATCCTTGAGACTGCAAAGAGTTTAGTCACGACTTCCTTCTCAAGCTTCAGGACCAGCCCTTTTTGATGAACACAGTGCCTGGTTTAGGTGCTAAAAATTAAAATGCTGTGTGTTTTATTTTGCATGTGCTTCCTATCTTTTTCTTCTGTGATTAGCAAAATTGTGCAGCAGTCGAACTCCTATTGTTTTTCTCTACCTCAGAAATGATTGTGCCAAACATTGAGTATATTTTATGATTTTAGCCTTCTGTTCCTTTTATTAGAAGATATTCTGTCTCTGTCACTTTCATGTCACAACCTTTTAAAGGTGAGTTGTTTGGATAACTCTTTGGGGACAGTCAGTTCTATCTCTGCTGTCCCTTAAGATGAGACTGCAGTGAGGTTGGCAGTTGTTGGAATTTGAATTTCTAATGACAGTCAGAAGAAAAGGATCTCTGCATTAATGACTATTCATGATACTTTTGAAATACTCATAAACTTTCAGTGGTTATTTCCATGTTTAAAGGATAAAAGTTATGCCTGGTCAACCACGATAGTGACACATTGATAGCAGTTGGCAATTTGAAATTTGTTTGCAGAAAAATTCCTATGTTTCAGTGTTTTTAAAATAATAATAATGCTACTACTAAAATTAATTTAGAGTTGAATTGTGAGTATTCAGGCAGTGATCAGGTCTCTTGTGAGACAAGGCAGGCTGCTGCTTTGTGGAAACAAGGGGTAATACCGTCTTCATGTCCAATATTTGATCCTGCAGAGGAGCTGCTGGAATGGCTCACTGTTTTTAACTGTTTCATTTCAGCTTATTTGGGGCAGAAAATGGTCTAGTGATAAGAAAAAAAATCCATTACTAAAAGCCTGTATAATCTGTGGCATCTTAAAAAAAAAAAAAGGACAACAGATTTCACACCAAACTGCAAGATCAGTGCAGCTGGCCATGGATTTAGTGGCAGTAAAAATAGTGTGGGTCTGAAAAGTTCACACCTACAGTATTTCTTCACAGTTTTCCTGAAACTGTGTTCCTGTAGTAACAGGAGAAATGCAAAACCCAAACTCTGAATTTAGGTTCAGTTAATCCATGCTTCAATTCCACCCTCAAATTTTCAGTTTTTCATAGCTGTTTTCTTAGTAATGTGTTGGAAGTGCAGCATCCAATATGAAATGCCTTTTTTTTTTAGCTGAAATAAGATTGGTGGTTCTAGATGAGATCTTAATTGCTTTTGGTTCACAACATACTCTGTGTTGCTAGGTAGTACATTGTGCAGCACAACATCAGTCTGCTGAAATGAGTCTCAGGAGAGGAATAACAGAATTGGGGAGCTTGCAAATTAGGTGTGATGTACAATGTCAGAGAAGTGGTGGAGAAGTGGACTAGAATTGGCCTTCAACAGCTTCTTCTAGTCCAGGAATAAGGGAAACTGACACAGAGATAAATTCAGCACAAGGGGTTAGAGCTGCAGTAGCTGTCTGGACTGCAGGTCAGAGCTGAGGCATGTCATCAGGTGTCAGTCTGAAGGTTTTAGCAGCATCTGCCTTTTCTCTGCTGGACTTTTAATGTATGGGCTTGCCTTTGTGAGTGCTAAAATATGCCTGTATAAAAATAACATATACTATGTGTAGGGGTTTTCTATAGATTTCACAAGAGAAGTAGTGAGAAGGATATAGACTCTTTTTGCAGTGTCTGTTCGTAGCTGACAACTCAGCTTTGTCAGCTCTGATGTTTTCCTTGAAAAGGCATGTTCAAAAAATAGAGCAAAAACACTAAGAAGAGAATGTTTTTAAAAGGGCACATACTAGATGAATATGTTGCTGACAGCCCCGTTGTCTTCTTAATAATCCATTTCACAAGAAGAAAAACTTACAGTGCACAGCGTTGAATTTATTTTACATCTATCATGTTTTGCAGTCCTGGCCCTGTCTCTGATTCAGATTTTTTAAGCTTTTCATCTCTCAGGTAAATGAAATAGTATTGAAACAGCTGTGTGTTGCCTCTCAGAGTATTGCTTTTATGTGAAAGACAGCAGTGTTCCATAGGACAGAAATTAGATATGCTCCTCTAGGGCAAAATACTTTCAAGTCAAAATGGCAGCCAGTTGAGTGCAGCACCATATTCTCATTGCTTCTCAGTGTTGGTCTCTGCTAGTTTTGCTGAAAAGATGTGTCCTGACACAAGATAGAAAAATGAGAATGGAATATCTGTGAGGGATAAGGGACAAAAATATGTACTTCAGGCATTCCTAATCCAGAGTATTAGATGCATTTGACCTGCAGGTGTTGAAAACTGTATCTATCAGATTTCTTTCATTCTCTTAGTGTAGTAATTTTACCAAAAGAAAGTGGGCAGCACTTTGTGAGATTTAATGTTTGTGAACTCAGTGCTGCTTTTTGCTCACAGTTTTATTATCAGGTTATTTAAATATTTTTAAAATATTTTTCCACTGAAATCTCTGTACAAAGATAGGAGAGGTTTATTAGTGTAGAACCTGTGCTGCCTTCTCATCTTTCTCCTCTCCTTTTTGTCATTCTTTTCTTTTCCTACAGTACTTGGAAAAAAATCATGCACTTAGCTATGCCAGCTAATATTTTTTGTATTCTAAGATGGCTATTATTTTGGTTAGAATTTCTTCGTATACCTGGACTACATTAAAAGAACGTGAAGTGTTGCACTTGTTCTAAAACGGCTTTGGTTAAACCTTTAGCCACTGGCTCTGTTCTGTATTATGACAGTGCTTAGTAACATGCTCACATACTGTAATTTCTCACAGAACAGCTGCCTTGGTGCATTGGCTTTTATTTTTCTGTGACTACATCTTAGGTACTGGACACAGAGCAAATCTCATGGTAGGGTCAGAAATAATTTCTTCTCAGGAGTGGTTCTGTAGTATTACTGTGATACCAATGACAAGTGTGGGTACAGTTGCATTTGTAGCAGTGAAACAAAGTATTTTCATCCCAACAGAAACTGCAGCATAAGGGGGTCTGTGATTTGGCTATGCTGTGCTTTGTGTTCAGTGTCTCAGCAGGTAGCTGGGAAGTTCTTGTATTGACAGGATGGTGGGGTGAAAGCAGAGCTCCTCCTGTCCATGTTTCAGTGCCTTGACCTGGTATAGTTCTACAGCTGTAGCAGCTGCACTCCAGGCAGCTGAGGCAGGTGGAGGGAGAGGCTGTGATCTTCTTTCCTGCTGAGATGTGTAAAATGGATTTTTTCAAAAGCTTGTAAACAAATAAATCACGGTGTTTTAGATTTTTAGAGTGGGAAAATCAGGGTCCACAAGTGTTACATAGTTGTCACATGTTTTGCCTCCAGTTTGCTGATAATCTTTAAAAGTTAATGAGTGGAGGTTGGCCTTTGATTGTATTTCAATGTAAAGTTACTTTTGCGTTGACAGCCCTTGATAATTGATTGTTAACAGACCAAAAGTCTCTGTGTGAATGATTCACACTTTCATTTTCTAATTCCACCTGCCACCCAAAACCTTTTAGCTCTATTTGGTCACAATATGAAACAACTGGATACCAAATTGCAGAAGTTTGAATATCTCCCCGCTAACATGTGGGAATTACTGTTTCCTCACACCAGTGTGCTTCTGTTATGGAACTTCATAGAGAGTCTGTCTCAGTGACACTGCTGTGAGTATCTCTGAGCCTATGGGAAACAGAGGACCAATTGAAGTTAAGAGAACATATACAAACATTCCTTTAAAAAAATCAATGTTCTGTGGGAGGTAATGATAAACCGCTTTTGCAGGGTTTTCTTTTATGTTTCTATTGACCTATATAATGTATAATGAGGTAATGCCTTTGTACCCAGGGTTATTCTTGGTTTTGTTCTTTTCTACAAGGGAAGTTACTGCACTGGCATTTTTGTATCACATCACATGTAGCAATTGTAATGTGGTAGTGTGAAACCTTTTATTTTGTTATCCTCAGGTTAAATTAATTTTTCTTTGAAATAATGGAAAAGCTTTGACTTTCCATCTTGGATAGAACTGTTGTAAGGAGTTAAATTTTATCTTCCAGTGTGCTAGAGTAGTTTTTGTGCCAAATAAAGTTGATATTCCATAGTACGTCTGCAAAAAAATACCCAAACAAAAGCTGCTTATTTTTTGTGTTTAACCTCTGGTGTCACTAGTTCTCAATAGAGTTTATTTGAACACTTGAGATTATAAAAAATTTAAAATTATATATCTAAATAAAAATATATTTAATAAAAATAATCATAAAGGTACTCAAGTAACTTTAAACATTTGTGCAATGTAGGGAAAAAATATAAAAGCTGGAAGGCGAGCATAGAAGAAGCATGGGCATCAAAGTGTTCTGTCCCAAGAATGAGAATGAGAGCTGCATAAACAAATGGGACCTGGACAATCCTCACTTCCCATTCAGTAGGAGCCAGGAAAGAACATGAAGTCATCTGGGAGTTGCTTAGCTGTCTTTATGGCGTGATCCGTAAGGCTGAGTCCACAAAGCAGGGAGCCAATCTTGCATGCTTTTAGCAGGAGAATTAGCTTATAAATCTGCAGCTGTTGTGTGCAGAAGCACAGGATGTGTGAGTCTACTTGCCAGGCTTTAGAGCTGTAGCTGGGGTTTTGCTTGAACTTTGAAATCAAGGTCTTAGGGAACACTAGGCAGATAGACAAGAATAGGCATGAAAAGTACTCGAGCTGGAGCAATGCTGCATGTTACTGATCAGAGAGCTTCAGGTCAACTGAGCAGGATCAGTGTGTAATGTTGTGAAAGGTATTAGGAGCCCTTTTGCCCTAAGCATCTGCAGTGCTTTAAAGGGGCTTTGTCTCCACCCACACAAACTCTTGGCTGGAGCCAGCTGTTTACAGCTTTGACTTCAGCAGTGCATGCACCTTTGAGGATCCTTTGTCCTGTGTGCCTCTGCCAGCTTGAGGCTGAGGTGGATCTCTGAGAAACTCTTCTTCTTTTCAGTTTTGTTACGCTTCATTAGAGCTCAAATCTATATATAATCCTCTAGAAGAAGGTAGAGGCCACCAAAGAACAAATGAGCTATGGTCACTTCTGTAGCTTCTGCAGAACAATATTAATGCTACATTAGAATCTCTAAAGCAATGCCCAAATGCTTTGGAGGGACGTGAGGTATAAATGAGTATGAAAAGTGGGATTTGAAAGGCTCTTGATGGTAGAATTAAAGAAAAAAACTCAGTTATAATGTAATGATTAAATGAATGAACAAAGTTCATAATCAGATTGATTATCTGGCACAGAATGCTGTTTAAATTGGTAACATGTGGCTTGTCAGTGCCTCTTGGGTAATATATGGAGAGCAAGGTCTGAAATCAAAGTCTTTCATGTTGCTGAGAGTGACTTAACTGCTGAACTGTCCTTTCCCAGATCTGCTTACCAGTTACCAGTCACACAGTATTACTCATCCATCTTGTTAGCACTGCCACCTGCAACAGGGCTTTAAAACTAGTAAGCTGAATTTTAGTCCTGAAGTACTGTTCTTCGTTTGCTACCTTTCTTTGCTTTCCTCAGGCTCCTGTCCCTATTGCATCTCTTCTGTAGATAAACTGAAGAGGTGTTTCAGAGCCATCCAGCCTGCAGTTCAGCTAAAATGACTTCCAGGAAGGCTCCTTTTGTATTGGTGGTGAAATTATTCCATAGATATCTCTACTTCAGCTTTGATTAGATTTTACAGACTAATTTAATGCTAGATATAAGAGGTACTGAAGGCATGTCTGGTCAACTACTCTCTCCTGAGTCCTTGTGGAATGTGAGTTTGTCTCTACTGAATATTTATGAAGACTTACCTTTTTCCTTTCTGAATATTTATCCAGGAGTGGGTGCTTGCACTCTTGCCTTGAAGAGTGTGCCATATTCTCATTCTTCTAACTCTGGAAGCTTTTCATCATATCAAGACTCGGCTCTCTCCAGAGTTATGTTCTTACTAACATCTTGAATAGTATATTTTACTGCCTCTCCAAAGATACTTAGTAGCTATTGATTGACAGGTTATTATCTTGCCATCTCATATCTTTACCTTCAAAACAAATATTTTTCTGTCTTCATTTGTCGGCTTCTTTGTGTTTGTTTGGTTTTGGTTTTTGTGTTTTTTTGTTGTTATTCACAGCTGCCTCTTTTCATTTTGCTTCTTTTCATCTGAAGTCTCATGACTTTGGGGAAAATCTTGTTTAGCCCACTCCATACTGAGTCAGCAAATTAATTAATGGAACAATTTAGGGGGCCTGTATGCTTGCAGTACTGATTCCTACCTTGCCCCTCTTCAGTGGACTAACTAAATTGATTTCCACCTGGAGAAATCTCAGGGGTACCATTTATATTTTGAGCAGATTGATGAAATTTAGACACAGTTTGTTAGTCTGTGATTTGGTGGTTTTGTTTGCTTGGTTTTGTTTTGTTTTTCTTTTACATTTTCATGCTAAGCAAGTATTGCCATGCAAGTAGCTGGTACCATCACCTTGCTGCTTTTTCTTGTGCACACCATGTAGAGCCAGTGGATTTGGTGCTTGACCTCAAGCAGAGTACAGAAATGTTCATGTCTCCAGGGGGGTAGCTGTGATTTGAGCAGCATAGCTAAGTTTGGGGACTCATTCTGAAAACCTCTTTCTATCCTTAGGACAACTTATGTCCAAGCATATCCTTCATATCTGCTGTTCCACCTTTCAGTTTAAAAATTTAAGACAAATAGAAAAACCACGTCCAACAAAATCAGAACTCATTCTATCTGCCTAATCCCTATGGGACATTATAGAGTTTTCTCATGCCTTAATAAATGTTAGTAAATTGCAACAAATTTTATTAATTATAACTTCGCAGCATGTCCTTTCCTTTTCCTGACAAAGGATTGGCTTTGACCATTTACACAGGTCAGGTTTCTCTCTGAAGCCTTTGGAAAGAAATACCAGCTAGTGCAGCTTCTGTCCTAGAAAGGGGTTGGTATGCTCTCCTTACATGAGTATTGTGTTTTGTAAATGAGCCCAGGCTTTCTCCTGAGTTACTGATCACAGCCAAAGACTTTACCTGCCATTGATGTAGAAGGACAGACATGTCTTCTAGCTGCCTGCAGAAAGGAGTGGTCCTGGGGGCTTCCCAGACAACCGTACAAAAACCAGTTCCATTCCCAGGAGAATAGCGTAAGACCCTCTCAGCCAAAGCTCTGGTAAAGAAGTGCTGAAAGTAGAGGAGAGTAGAAATGATCCAGAGCTCTTCTTACAGGTCTGTTGTGTGCAGCATAATGACCCATGTCTTGTTAAAAGCTACACACTATATTTAAGTGAAAACTGCGAAGAGAAGTGAATAGGAAAATAAACGTCATTTCTGTAGCTATTTCTGAACATAATTCTCCAATGCTCCCAGTAAAATTGTTCCAATTTCAGTCATTGTTGTGGATATTCAGTTCCCATTTGGACAACACAGGGAGGTGGTCAGCTGCCATCCACTAACAGAAGTTCCAGCCTTCCCTGCAGTGTACACAGATGGGGCTGGAAGATCTCACTTAACAGCCAGATACTGCACGTGTAAACTCCAAGTAAAATTGGTGAGAGTGCCCCAGGAAGTGTAGCTTTCTGGGGGTTGCCCATCACCAAGCTGATTGCATCCATGTGTCTTACTGCTCTATAGCCCTTAAAGAAATCTGAAAAATTGCTTTTGAGTATCTCTAATAGAGGAGCGTGTGATTTGAAATGCAGTTCTAAAACTATCTAGGTAGAAATAAGTAAAATATGCTGGATTATGAAAAGCCTTTGAAAACTCCAGTGATGAATGTAGAAGGAGTAATGTTCACTGCTTGTTTTTATCTTATTAAATGCATACTAGCACTTGAATTGCATTGTTTTAACACCTCCAAATAGCACATGTTTTGAAAAAGGAGATTTGACATCACAATTTTAGCAAGGGACTCTCAACTTGGACAGCATTATAACTCTTATTGTATATGAGCACATGAGTATATGGATAGGAGGGTCTGCTGGATCATTAAGTGTGCTCCTCCATAGCAGCAACAAGTGTGTTAAACTCAGAAATAGTCACAGAAAATGAACTCCACATATTATGGGTGATAATGTGCTTTTTATCAATGTAGTATGAATTGATAACCTGTAATAAAAGATCAGATATTGCAACTAAACTGTGCTGTGAAGCACAGCTGGAAAGTTTCAGTATATCACTAGCATTATGCCAGTGTATTTGCATAGCATTTATTAGCCAAAATTTGTAGATTGTTCTAGGAATTAAATTGTGTATCTCATAGAGAATGGCAAAAATCAATGCAAAAACACCTCCTGGCATCACGGCCGGACTGTGAGGCAGTGGCACGGTATAGAGTTTCTTTCCTCTCCAAATTCTTGTAAAGGATTTAACATCAAACATGAACAGGTCACAGCTCACTTAGGCTGCTGTCCATACAACTGCAGTAAGAACAGCAGCACATGGAGTGGTCCATTCCCTGGCATCTTGGAGCTTTGTTTGCCTTCTGTGGTGTTACTCCCATGCATGTGTCTAGACCCCCCACCCTCTCTCCCCGTGGAGGAAAATGTGGGGGCTAGAACATGAAATAGAATTTTATCTCACAACAGGTTTGCTCTAAAAAACAGGAGATGAGGTTGGAAAAAGTGTTTGGCAGTGGTTTTTCCTGAACACGGGGTTTGACAGTCTAGACCAGAGTCCTCTGTTCTCTGCTCCCACAATTTGAGTTCTTACCGCTGCCTCTCTACAGTTGTTTCACTAAGCTTTCCTACCTGATTTGCTCATAGCTTTTGCTGCTTTTATACTGCATATCCATCCTCACGCCAGGCTTACCTTCCCATCTCCTTGCTTGAGCAATCGGTGTATATTCCCTGTTGAGGAGAGAATGAAAGTATGGAGTGGGAGGCTTGTGATGACAGCAAATCAAGTGCTCTCAAACACTGGAGTAAATACAGAGTAGTTTTTGCTTGGGCTTTGCATAGGTGCTACCAAGGTCAAAATACTGCTCATTTGTAAATCTGTCCTGAAACACACACAGATGCCTACTGAGCACCCAAATCAGATGGAGATGAAATGGAAACAAATCTGCTTTCTAGTTTCTCAAATATAAAGTTAGCAGATGTGTGTATGTTTCTTCCTCATGCTGCAAAATCCCTTATGACAGTGCTTGAGACAGAGTTACAGATATTTGCTAGCTTTTGAAATTGGTCTTTGTTTTCTCCTTCCTTTTGAATTTCTTCTGTACTGATATTTTTTGCCTACTGGATAAAAATGTATCCAAAAAACCCCCTTTTTTCTTGGTTTTTGCCTTGGAAGTGTGACAGGTACTCTGAAGTCCACACACCATTGCTAAATTATGATACATTATTGCTTTTTTTTCCCTCTGCTCTGTTTTTCTGCTGCTGGAAGCATAGAGAGCTTAGGAGAAAACAAAGGTTCATGCTGCCTTTGGAGGTGGGAAACCTGAGGAAGGGTGACCATGACTAAAGCAGTAAGAGAAAGGACACATTGTAAAGGGAAAGGGAAAGGTGCCCAACAGATGCGAGACAGGGGGTCTGCACCAAGAGTCACAGAAGCAGGATGTAAACACTGAAAGCAGTCCTGAAAGGAAGGTTAAGATGTGTTTGGAGCTTATCACTGGAGGCACAGGCAAGCTTGCAAATCCTGTGGAAGTGGTCACACAACAGAGTTTAACCTTGGCATATACTGAAGTGTTTTGTTAACATTCACTTCGCAAATGAGTGAGTGTCCATTTAAGACATAGAAAAAATTGTGTGTGTACTATAGATCTCTTCCAAGACCAAGAGAGCTAACATGTAAATATTTTGTTCTATTCCCTTTGGTGGGATGGAGGCATTTGCCATGACTTCCTGGAAGCTGTGACCTGTTTCCATGTGGTGTGTGACCTGCTTGCTGGCGCTCCTGTGTGCAGTGGGGTTTCTCAGCAGGGCAGGTGCACTCTGCCATGTTGGCTCCCCAGCTCGAGCTCTCAGGAAAGGTCGAAACAAATGGTTTGATGTCTTGATAACATATATACTCTTCTCAGGCTGTGGAATTTAAATGAAACCAATGGTAAAGCCTAGGGATGTCAGAAAACTAAGTAACAGCTGAAAGACTGTATATAAAAGATATATATATAGGGAGAGTAATGGGGTTTTTCATGTGTGTGTATATATATATATATAAAGAAAGGGAAAGGAGTTATTTTCATGTGCAGCTGGAGGAAGGCAAGACTGAAAGACTGCCTTGGAAGAACTAGGGGTGTGGAGGAGGGGCAGGCATAATGTACTTTTTTTTTTTTTGTGATGGAAATTAGAGTTCAGATTTTTGCTGTAACTTTTCTGAGCAAGAGCAGCAGTTGATTGATTGTGTTTTAATTAGGTGCTGTAACGTGCACATGCTGTGGATGCATGTCTCTGAAAATTATGCCCTAAATTAACTCAGTAGTAGAAAGGCTTCCTTTTTAATGCAGTTAACAAACCAAACAAAACCCCAAACAGAAAAAATGCCCTTAATCTATACTCATCTGTGAACAATTTAACTCCTGATTTAGTAATGTTACTTAAATTTTAAACTCATTTTCTGGTGTGGTATATGAGCACCTTTTAATTGTTGGGTCACTTCAACGGTGATTTAGGAAAGCAGACTTGCTAATTGGGTATTTCAGACAGCAGTTAAATCCAGTTAAAGTTTGGATACCTTGAGCACATTTTGGTTTTAATACATGAATTTGACTGATTTGAGCATGAATTTTACAAACCTGTACATCTTTAGAGAGCAGCTGTTATTCCTCAGAGAAACAAGAAAGGCAATGAGACACTTGCTTTAGTAGAATAAAGTGTTAAAACCAAAACACGTTTGTTGAATAAGATGTTAAATTGTCTACTGAAATTTTGGGAAACCATTTTTACTCTTCTCAACTCTGGAAAAAAATAAGATGACTTGACTTCGTTTTGGAGGGATTTATAGTTTTAATAATGCAGCATTTCCCAATAATACTGCCATGCTATTTTGTTCCCTTTCCAGCTGATTTGGAAATGTGAATCTAAATTTTTTAAAATAAACCAACTCATATTAAGTTGAACATCAGTAATTTTCACAGGAACTGTGATCTAGTCCATTAAAGCAGACAAGGAGAATTTTTCTGAGTATTTATTCTTTCCATATCCAGAACTCTTTATTCAAGAGATGAAGAAGTTAAAGCTTGTCAGGCTGTGGGATTCCCATCTGAATTTTAAAAAGTGGGCTAAAAATTTGCACACACTCTGCAGAAGAGATTTTAAATGTAGCTAATTATGTCAAGATTGCACATGAAAGTGCCACTGAATAGCAGAAGCTCAGAGTTCTTGGTGCAGCCAAAGCTCTCAGGCTGTCAGCTCACGCATTCCTTGCCTTGCTTATGGCAGTGAGTGGCTGATGAAAAGGGGGTGGCTCTCACAGGACACAGGCTGAGTTTCAGATTTGAACAAGTTTATCCAGCCAGCCTGAAAGGGGCAAACCTGTGGTTTGTCAGATGGTGTGTTAGTCTTGGTAGCTTTTTGTTTGTAATGAATCCCCAAACATCTTCCTTCATATGCGTATTTCATGTGTACTGTGAGTAAGCACAGGAGCAAAAAACGTGTTGGTAATGGAGAGAGAATAGCTTGCAGTGACCCCTCAGTTGTATGAACCTGATGTTTGTTTAATCCTGGAATGTTTACCAGTAGTACTGGAAAGAGTCTTCCAGAATTAAAGTATTTTATTAGTTGGGAAGACAGTAAAGGAATTGTTTTCCAACCTCTGCTTTTATGGCATGCAGTTAAAATGTAGAAGTAGAATTGCTCCCCCTCCTCCTGATCCTGCCCTCTGGCAGAAAGGTCAGTGGATGTTTGTGATCTCTGTCATTTGTATCTAAATTCAGCTGGCACGCTCTGTTGACTTGTAAATTTGTAATGGATCACAAGTTCATAAATGACAACAGCAATATAACATGGATAGAGGCCTGAATGCAAAGGGATTTGCAAGGTCAGCTTAACATGTAGGTTTCTCTCTAATATTTGTAATAGCTGATATTGCATATCTTTCCAATATTTTGATTATCGTTGACAAGAAATTTAGCTTGTGACTTTTATCTGATTCAGTACTTTGATTATAAATTGTGAAACAATTAATTTCTAGTGAGTGCTTCAGGGGGAAGTAGTATTTCCAATAGATTTGCCTTTGGAAGTAAAGGCCCCTTATTAATTGTTCCAGTTTGATTAGTTGGTTAAAAACAAGCTTTTAGAATATACAATTCTCTTTTAGAAAAATTATTATCCTCCCAAATGTAGCTTGTGAAAGAAGAGTGAAGGCTTTGAAATGGAGGATTAAAGATTATTTGTAGATACCTTGCTCAATGTATTCTAGCTTTCTGAGATGTAGAGCTCTTTCAAGGATAGAAAATAAATGACTTTTCAGAGGTTGGATGAGAACTAATTCCATGTGTTGCTCTGGGTGGTAAACATTGATTTCCTCTTCGATTGAAGAAGCTTAGAATGTGTGAAATCCGCTTTAAGACGAAGAGCTCCCAGTGCATCAGTAGGGCCAGCTTTTTCCACAGTTACTGCAGTTTACTGCAATGCTTACATTGTTGTGAGTTGAGCAAGGACTTTATCTCAGTACGTAATTTTGCAGAGATTAGCATGGAAAGCAAAACATATTCCTTGTGCTACGCATTTGGAAAGCATTCTGCATGTGGTTATTTTCCAGTTATATTCTTAACTTTAGAATCAGTAGAAGCGTAACACTATAAACTTCTCAAGATTATTTGATGATCATTTACTGAGAGCAAATTACAACAATAATATATTGGGTTTCCAAGGTAGGCAGATAGATGTCCACCTAATGTTTTTATTCTCATTCTGTTTCAGCAGATGTCTTTTCTTTTCCTACCATGCTAAAAAATATATGGCATATATAGTAATCCTAATGAGTTAGATGCATTCCTGAATTTAAAAAAAAAAATCTAATGATAAGTTTTTGTATTCCAGGACAAGTAAAATTACAGTGGCTGGTATCTCAAGTTGTGTTTGGTTCTGCCATAGGTGGTCACTGAACATGTACTTTAACAGACTTTATTAAAAAAAAGTCTCAGTAAAGTACTGTCATTAGTTAATATACTTCTGAAGAAGTGATGCCTTTTTCTCAATTTCTCTAAAGTCAGTATCAAAACAAGAGCTGTAGTAAGGATGGATGCATACATAATATGCTTTTGAGATCTCCTTGATGAAGCCTGTCAAAGTACTTCTTTTCTGTGGACATAATCGAATGCCTGGATTCACTTGATGTATAGAGAAACCAATGCCAAGTGTCTCCTCATCTTTATCAGGAATAGAAAAATTAATTAATGTACAATGAACACAGTGCAATTGTATTCAGAGTCCCTGTTTTTTTCTGGTCATAGAAAGACTAAAAGACTGGGTTTTTTGGTGCCTATCAAAATGTTCAACACTTGAATTAGTTACTGGTGTGTTTAATTTAACTGCCTTGTATGTGAAGATACATCTGCTCATACATAAATGTACATTCTCAGATAAAGCTTGAGACAGAGGGCCTCTGGTGAGGAGATAATAGATTGCTCTGTTTGTCTCTGCCGGTATAAATTTCAATAACATGTTTAATAGTATATGGGTATCATTTTGTGGGTAGTTTGATCTCTCTGCCAAAGATCTATTTTGGGAAATAAAGCAGAAGATTCTTGATGTAGTATTTATACCTGGAAAGGAGCTGAGTCTCCTGTGTGAAGAGTGTAAAATCAGGCTGCTTGCTGTACCCGTTGAGTCAATCTTGGAGGGAGTGAGATAGTTCTGGACCGGTAATACTCAGCACATGCATTAATGCTTTTCATTCTGTCATCTGGATTACAGTTACTAAGTTTGCAAATGATGGACGCTTTGTGAGGGACTGCAAATATGTTGAAGGACACAGTGAGAATTGAGCATAATCTTGGCAGGTTGGACAAGTGGTTTGGGAGGAAAGTGGGATGATACCATGTAAAGAAAAGCATAAATTCCTAGACTTTAGAGTAATAAGAGGCATAAAATGCATGAACACAGAGTAGAGAATAACTGGCTAGTCAGCAGTTCCATAGAAAAAAGATCTGATGTCAATGTTTAGTCTGCGGTCCACCAAGGCTGAAGGGTTAAACTTGTGAAAAGGATGTCAGAGTGCACACAAATGAAATAATCCCTAAGGCCTAAACTGAAGTGTGGTGTTTTGTTCTGGGCAAACTAAAACACCTTGTCCTTCTAGGGAGGAGGTGAAGCAGTGGGAGTACAGAGGAGAGCAATGAGGATGATCAGCCTTCAATAACTTGGTTTCTGGAAGAGAACTGAAATATCTGGGCTGGTTAATCTAAAGAAGACAAGATGGGAGAGGGGATTTCAAAAATAAACTTCAAACACATAAAAGTCTGCTAAAAAGGAAAAAAAAATCCTTTTAGTATGGTGTGGGTAGGAGAAGTGGTAAAGAACTCTAAGCTGTTCTAGTAAGGTAGATGTAGACTGGGAAAATACTTCTAACAGAAATAATTCTGTCAAATTGTGAAGCAGATTGGGATATCATGGAGTCTTGATTGTTGGATTTCTTTCTCATCTGTGTTGGATTTTTCTCAGGAAAACCATAAACTTTGATTCTTCTGTGGACAATGGATAGACTGGACAACTTATAATTTCTTGTATCCCTTTTATTTGAGGGGAGGCGGTTTGCTTGTTTGGGGTTTGGATTACTTTTGATTGTTGGGTTTTCTTTTTTTTTTGGCACTTTATGTTGGACTGCAGATTTGTCTCAGGTGTTTTTATGGATGAGACATTTTGGACACTGTATATGTCTTTTCAAGTGTATAAAATACTATGATTTAGCCTCCCGGGTCCAAATTTCTCTGAACAATTCTCTACAATATCTAGTAGTAAAAGCAAAAATGCATTTATTAAGAAAACTGACTTTTAGAGACTATCAAGAAAAAGTAATTTTTCTTCTGTGATGATTTGAGAATTATGGCTTGGGGTCACATCAAAAACTGCAAGCAAATTTGAGAGTGAAATAGTTTCATTTGTCCCTCTTCCTTTCCATTTTATCAAACTGGCAATAATGGAGAGATGTTTTAATTTTTCATATTTCACTTTTAATTTGATCTATTAAATTAATTTTAAATATAAACTAGCTTCCTGTACCTACTTAAGGCTCTTTTAGAGTCTGAATATCTTGGCACATTTAATGTAAGCAGATTATTGTATAGAAATTTCTTATCATCTCTTCTGTTTTGGTTTTTACTGCTGACCTCATTGTTCAAGTACACATAGCACATGCCCAGCTGGTATAACTTAATTATGTTCAATTTATGTAACTTAATTATTAAACACCAGTTTTTAGAGATTTGATTTCTCTGCTTCTTTGAGCATTCTTGTTGGCTTAAAGGAACAGCTGTATGGAGGAATACATTTTAAAGAAGAAATTCTTTAAAACTTGAACCTTTGTTTTTATGTTCTTTTTTCCTCCTTTTCTTTCTGGGATCCTTTTCTTTCTGAATTTCAATTAGGTTGGTAAAATACTACTTTAAAACCAAAATAAGCAAACTCATGCAATAAAAAACAGAAGATAAAGGTGTAGTTTGCCTAAAATTTAAAATACTCTCAGAAATTAGACCTTAGGATGTTCATGAAATGTGACAGTGTAATAGCAGGGTAATTTTTTTCCCTGCTTCTCAGCAGAGGCTCCAAGGAATAAGGTTGTCTGAACATAGTGCTGTGAGTGGCAGCCTGAAAAGTTTGCTGCTAGCACTGGGAGACCCTGGATCATCTGTTGTATGCGTGAATGGGCAAGAAGTTTTGTGGGATGGAATTAGATTGCTTGGGAACAGAAGAGCTGAGTGGTGTGTACATGTAGACATTGCCCTTTATAAATGTTCAGCACTCCCTTTCTTCTGTGGTCAGTGAGGCACTTTACAGGGGTGATTCAGAACTTGGTGTGAATCATCTTCTGGAGGTCCTGTTTGTGTAGGAAGAAAAGGAAAATTGTGCCTTTCATTCAGGGATTCAGTCAGCTGCTTAAAATTAGGCTGGATAGATCTAAACCAAAATCCCTGCAGCTTCGAAAAGTGAAAAACTAAAGAACAAATGAGAAATCATGTTACTGTTACTTCCCTTAGTCTGTTAGATCCTTTTCAGGACATGAGGTGACCTTTCAACCCAAGATAGTCCTGAGCTCCTGTCTCATTTTGCATGTGCTCTCGGGGTGTGTGTCAGGCCACATTCCTGGCTTTAGACAGGCACAGCAGTTTGCATTTGAGAGCCTACCATGGTTCATGTGGGCAAAAGTCCCAGATGGGAAACTTGAAGAAGGTGAAGGCATAGTATGGTAAGTAAGTATACTTACTATAGTTAAATAAATAAATGTATATAGACACATTGAACAGCCAGTCCCCATTCCTCTAACACCCACTCTTCCCCCATTTCTGGAATCTTTATTTGAGAGAGGAGTATGGTCATACTTACACATCCATCCATCACAGTTCTACTTCTCATGAAGTAGGAGAGCAATTCTGATCGCTGTGGTAATTTTATGAGCACATCTGAGCTGAAAACGAATACAATTAATATAAACCTTTTTTTTTTAACACAGAAAAGGTTTCTGAGCCTGTATTTCAAATATTTATTTCTAGAATACCTGCCATTTTAAAGCAGAAAGTTCATAGTGAAAATGTCGATAATTCTTCTTAAACTGTTTTGCTTAGGAGTTGGGTTTATTCCAAGAGGAAAGATAAATTCAGATGTTTTTCTTCTAAATGGATTCATTTTTTCCTATCCATTCATTAACCACAGCAAAAATACTTGCTCTGCTTTGTTAGGTGTGTCCTTTTGGACTGCATCTTATAGGCTGTGTTCAGACTAAATTTAGAGGGAGCTTCACCATTCATTGCAGCCCTGTAATTATAACTGCAGTAACCTCAAAATTGATCCAACTAAATTAAAACACAAATTGCTTCTGCTGCTCATGCTGTTTGGATTACCTGAGTATTTCTTCAGCTAGCGATATTTTGGAAATTGGAGAAATTTCAGTTTTGAAGAAGTGGAAGAAAAGTAGCCCAGCTGAGCTTTGACATTAGAAACCTCTCTTGGCCTTATTTCTGATTATTTCCCCCTCTTCCCACTATCTGGGGGCTTTTCATCCAGTCATGACCCTTATGGCAAAGTGCCTTAGCCCTGCTGGTGAGAAAATGTCAATAATTCAGATCACATTATGCTGGAAATTCAATCAAATAGAAAGTTACCTATGTTTCAGAAACATTTAAAATTCCTAGTTATGTAGGAAGTTAATTTGAAGGAGCAGCTGAATGCCTCCTGGTAAATTTGGAGAGTTTCTCTTTAGTACCCATTTTGCTGGCTTGCTCTTATCGTATATTTTCTGAATTTCTCTAACCTTGTTCTTGATGACAAAAGACATTTGCATGAAAACAGGATCTTTGTTTCTTAAGTGTTCATCTGTTCCTGCTGTTTATTTCCAACCTAAAGTCATAATCCTCCGTTTGTGGCATCACAATTGGTTGCAGTGGAAATTATTATGTCATCACAAACAGAGGATTATGACTTCAGGTGGGGGGAAAAGCAGCAGGAACAGATGAACTCTTAAAAGCAAAAATGCTGTTTCATGTAAATGTCCTTGGTAATAAAGAAGAAAGGGAGGTGAAATACAGAAATCCAGAAAATTGGTATGGGCAGACTTGTGTCTGAACAGTAGGGCAGCAGATTTTCCTTCAGGCAGGAAGAGCTGTTTTAAATTAAGGACATGTCCACATAGAATTTAGGCTTTTAAATGTTTTCCCCTCAATTAAAAATATTATAAAAATTATAAAAGCTTGTACTCAAATACTGAGATGACTATACTGTTCGGGGAGAGATTTTTCATCTTCGTTAAGAATTCTTTTATTCCTTTGTGTATCTGTTTGTCAAGTCACTTCTAATCTTAAGGGAGTTTCCCTTTTTGTACCTGCTGATAGGATTTTTAAGCCCAAACCCCACCATTTGGAATGGAGCATCTGCCCTGTGTGAAGCAGGATGACCATGGTGGAAACCTAATCTAAACCACATTGCTGAGCCAATCAGTCAAAACGCTTTTCACAGGCTGTTTCCATTTAAAACCACAAGCAGCAAGCTGACATTTCTCTTCAGCATCATAAGATGGAAAGCTCTGAAATACCCAGAAGCAATCTCAGCTTGTACCTTATTTGGCTTTATCTGAGCATTTTCCCCCACCCCCTCCGTGCTACAGCTGCTCTATTCTTTAGTAAAAGGAGGTTAAAAAATTATTGATGCAAACTAAAAGGTTTGTAAGAACAGAAACTAAAATAACGAATAGAAATGAGGATAGGGCAAGATTAGTAACAAAGCCTATTATCTGCTTTCTGTGGTAGAAGCCAATTTGACTTGCTTTCATTAAAATTCTTCCTTGTTAACTTGGGTGATGTGTTGGTGATGGACTATTTGATGTCTGAGAAGTGGTGAGAAGTTAGCTGTCTAATGATGGACTAATTAGAAAGCCCATCCTAGCAGGATCCATGGAAATTGATTTGCACAGTGCCATTTTTTGCTAATGACAGTCATGAATACATTTGCAGTCCTTTACTTACTCTTCCTACCCACAGCTAATGAAAGAGAAGCGATCGTTAAGAGCTCAGCTATAGTCTATCTGAAGTTTTCTCTGCCTTGTAGGAATAGCCATATTTTAGGAACTTCAGCTTTAAGTAATATTCTTCCTAGAGAAACACGTGCCTTGATGTCTGCCTCCTCTAAAATGAGTATGTTTTTCTGTTGTATCTGTTTTTGAATTATCCTCACTGACTAGAGAGTCAGTGTCCTTTCTGTGCTATTTACAGAAAATGACCATCACTGCATGGGACTAGAAGAAACCATAAATATGTAATCTGAATAAAATTAAAATTAATTAGACAGTTTTTTCCTTCAAGGGCATAACATGTCCATCCACAACTAGGTCAAGTATTTTTAATATTTATCAGTCTAAGGCAAACAAAAACTATTACTCTTATCATCTCCTCTTATGATTTTATTTACCCAATTGCTTTCAGATGCCTTTAATGTGCCCAGATGGTATTTGCCCAGCCAGATCCATATGGCCCAGTATTCACAACCTGGAAGTTTTTGCACAAATATCTCCTGAATAAAATGTGGCAATCAATGCAGTGTGGCTATCCATAAGTACATCCTTTGTTGTCCATAGGTCTCTAGCTTACTACTACCTTCCAAGCTTCTCAAGGCCTTCTCTGGTCAATCATGATCTGGCATTACATTGCTCTTCTCTTTAACTTTTTAAAGTTCCTGTAAATTCTGCCATAATTAAGGAAAAATACAGACCTTTTCAACTATCCCTAAACTTACCTCTTTTAGGTGTGTTCTCACAGATGAAACCAGTAACTGGGGGTATTGCATTATGTTCCAGGAGTTTGCTGTATCAAAGTTTTCATATGTTTTCAGTGAAATGGATGTCCTATAAAACCTGTCCAGCAAAGGTGGAATTTAAGAAATAGAAGTGAAAAATGTAAGTGGACAAGCAACTGGGAGTTGAAAGCAAGAGGGCAAGCAAAAGAATGGTGAAACGTCATTGCTAGCAGCAGTGGAGACTCGAAACAAGGGGAATGGATAGCTTGAGGCTGCTGTTATCTGGATGGATTAGAAGAAGGGACAACAGAGGAATCAGAGTGAGTTATCAGACAAAATAAGAATGGAAAAGGAAGGAGGAATGTCTGAATGTCTGTATCTGAGTTTCTTAGGTTTCTTCCTAGTTAAAAGAGACAAAAAGGAAACGGGAATTCTTGGGGAGCCAGAGACAGCAAGAAAGTGGGGAAAACTTGGAAATCTTCTTGAGAGATTCCTCTAAGAGGACAGCTAATTTCCCCTGGAACAGGGAGACTATATGTAGACAGTATCATAAAACAACCTCATGTTGGTTTCAATGTCTGATTTAAATATGAACAAGAAAAGTCCACTTCGTTGTAATGAAAATTAGTTACCTTGACTAAGAACAAGGGGGGGAAAAAAACGCTTGTCCATCTTGCCACAAAGGAATTTAGGTGAGGTCAGCAGTTTAATTTGAGACTGAGCCTGCCCAGTTTATCTGGTGCCTGCATTCACTCCTTTACTTTGAAGAAGTTCCTATAAATTAGTTCCTTGAAGCAAAAATCTTATCTGATTTTAACGGTGAAAACTACTGTAAGTGTATTCATCTAATGGCTTACCGTTTCCCCGAAATAAGAAATTTTCTAATTTAAATTTTTTTTTCTAGCTCCTTCATTCAAGTTTTGTTTTGTAACATCTGTAAAATATATATGCATGCATGTATTATACCTATATATGTATATATGAGAAGTATCTAGATATGATAGGTGCAAGATTTTGGATTTCTTTGCTGTTTCAGTACTACCCCCCAGCACTAGCTACTCATTAGTTTTGCAGGCTTTCATAATATTTATTCCTTTTTGTTCCTGAAATGTAACCTATGAAAAGTATTAAGAAGAAATGGCAAATCTTTATGTACTTCCTGCACTATTATTGGAAGGGTTTTCAGTAGTCCTTTAATGCATACCATTCAACATCTAAATATGCTAACTCATATAAGGAAACATGTAAACACATGTAAACAAACAACTAACACTTTCTCTAAATTAGTATTTTTGGCATTTTTTAATACTAAGCTTAATTAAAAATTAAAATGAACCTGGAAAAGCAATTGAATGGATGCATAACTCAGATAAAGATATTCTAAAATGGCAATCAGGGATGACTATCCAGTAAGGCAGACTAGGGAAGATTTATATGTAGACCATATTAGGACTTTCAGAAGTAATATTTAGAAAAATAAATCATGAAAGATAAGGATTTACAGTAATGTGATCCACTAACATTGCATAACGTATTGTATTGATGACTGATCTTTTTAAAGAAATATTGCTATATACAGGCTCAAACTTTGGTTTAAATTAAAGTTCAGGTCATGTAGCTGTTTACTTACAAATAAATAGCCTAGATTAATGACTTGTTGGCATGCTTAGAACAAAATAAATGTCAATATGGACAAGTGGTTTGTAGTGTCATTTACTCCTACACAATTCTGAAAAACATATTAGTTAACTGTACGATATTGTGTAAAGCAGATATAAAACCATATTGAATGACAGAATTTTCTGAGACATGATTAACATTGATCATGTGGCTGAGTATCTGTGTGCAGTACTCAAGTCTGATGTGTTCTTTCTGTATGGAAAATACCCATGGTGCTGTATTTTAGAGGATTTGATAGCTGTTGATAATGGATGTGATGGGGAATAGGCAACCACTGGACAGTGAGTTCACTCTAATAATTATAAAATGCTTTGTGAATAAATCTCTTACTCGTCCAGCTCAGGTCAGAAGTGTAACCTTCATAGGCACTGAACTACCTGGCTGCAATGAAGCAAAATAGTAAAGGAAAGGCCACATTGATGAAAAAGCAATGAATGATGTTAGAAACCTAAGACACTTAGAAAAACAATAGCAATCTACCTAGCTGGTATCTGGTGTCCTGCCATCTAAAAAGAAATCACCTGCACAGTTCTGTTCTCACCTAAATGCGGCCTTTGTTCTGCTTTACACTTTCTCTCCCTTCATGTGTGCTTCTCATCTTTCTTCCCTTAACATGCCCTTTCCATTTCATATTCCCAGTGGAATTGCACTACTTCCTATGTAGACTCTTTTCCTTTTTACCACTGCCAAGAACTTTGTATTCTCTCTTCTCTTTCTTCTTCTTTGTATTTACTGGCCACTAAAATTCGCTTTTGTGAGCTATGGTATTCTTGCTTTTCCTCAACTGTATTTTAAAAGAGGAAGAATTTGGGTTTGTTTTATGGTGGTCAGTCTTTTAAGGTGGATGTGTGCCATGGAACTTCTGTAGTTCTCCACTGGGAGGTTTCCTTAAGCAGAGCCAGTGGTGTTGCAAAGCACAAAGATTAGATGATTGCTGTCACTTCTTGCTCAAGGTGGAGATTGTTTCAATAGGCCTGCTGAAATATCCAAAGATACCTAGCTTCTGTGTCATGCTTTACTGGGAAATTTCTTTTACAAGATGTTTGGATTTACTTTCAAAAATTCTAAAAATATATTTCCGATGCCCTTGTCATCTTCTGTTCGCTTGAGTTTACTGCAGTCGGAGCATACTGGTAAAAGCTGAGGCAACAAGCGAATTTTGGGTAAACTTCAATGCTTAGGAGCTCCTCTGGAGCTGCCATTGCTTGTATTATGAATCTCTTCTGAGTTTTGCTCCAGGTCTTACTTTCCTGTAAGATGATGTTAAAATGTAGCCCTTCTTAACCAGGGAAATCAAAGCCATTGTGCAGTTGGTAAAGCCAGCATTTCTAATCTGGAAAGTCCGTCCTAGATTTCATAATTTATTTAAGACTGGTGAAGTATTGGTAGAATTTTCATTGCTCTGAAGTGTAATTGAAGGAAGCAGATACAGAAAACCTTTTGTGTATTTTCAGTGGAGTGGTTAGGAAGCCTAGTCAGGGAACAGAGAAAATCTTCAGAATTAAGGTGATGAATCACAATGTTCAAGTTCAGCAATAACGAGTATTAGAATAACTTTTGAGTAACTCATTGACTGAAGTATGTTTTTAATAGTCATACTTCATGTTATTTAAAAAATGGGGACCTTCAAAATTTTTTTTAATGTAAGGGGTGCACATAAAGAATAGATAAGTTATCTTGCCTATTTAGAAGAGAAATGAGTAGAATATTCTTGTGCTACCTATTCATCAGTCATGTAAATTTTCTGCATATTCTGATTTCATCAGAGAAAAGTTTGTTTATCCCTAGGGAATTGCAACAGTGAGCTGGTGAGTCATCCTGCATTGGGTAGCCTTCCTAATCTGCCTTTTCCCAACAACCTGTCCTAGCAAAACCAAAAAACTAATATGCTTTGCACTTCAGTGCCCCCTTCTGCCCCCCATGATTATCCTTGACTGGGGTGTAGTCTGGATTTTATTAAATCAGGTGGGGTGAGGAATAGGACCCCACTGGATTTTCTTGCTCAACATGTTGCTTGGCTCACTGCCTATCTGTTGATATGATTTGAATTTTCTCTTTATCCCCTTCACAGTTGGGTAGCGTCATTTAAAGAAAAAAACCAACAGAACAAACAATAAAATCCTCACAGCTTTGAAAATCGGTAGTAAATAAAAGGATCCATGTCTTTATTCAGAATTTGAGACAGAATAGAAAGGGTCATGTACAGTTTTCTCTACTGTCATTTTTCAGGCTGTGCTAAAAGGAAATGAACTCCTTTGCCAGAGAAACATCTTAGAGAAAACTGGAAAAAATAGTTAACTGGATTTCTGCTATATTTCCTAGTTTCTAAGTTTCTGAAGTCCCTCAGAGTATTATGTTTGCATAGGTGTACTCATGGATCATAGAACACCACTGTTTTCAGCGTTAGGAATAAGTCTTTGTCTCAAGAACTCCCAAAAGTTTGATATCTCAGAAGTATAGTGTATGAAAGCTGAGGAACAGGTACAGGAATGCGATTATCAATGAAACCATTGTCAAATGTAACACTTTGCTCCTGTAGCCTTGTTCGCTTTGTTCAAATGGCTCAACAGCACAGAAACAGGAATTTTGAAAATGGCACCTCAGTCATGAAGCATCTGTTAACACCAAACATTAATTAACTTAGAAATGGTTGTGGTTGGTTTCCCACAGCAAACATGCCCTACGCAGACAGGCTTTGTATGTGTTGCCTCTGCAGTGCAAGAATTTAATTCTCTAAGTTAGGCATGATTCCATTTAATTTTGACACATACATTTTCATCCAAATCAAGTAATACAGACTAGCTCTTTAATTCAAAGAAATGTAATTTTGAAAGTCCTAGCTGCCCTTCCTGAGAGACTCTGGACCCAAACCCTTCCCAGGACCTCACCTGTCCAGAGATGCTGCACAAAATTCCAGGCCATGACCCAGCAGATAGGTCATGTAGCCTTTGCTTGCCCTCCAGAAAGGTGTGTGCTTGTCATCTTGCATAAACTGGCTGTTACTGACACTCTGTGAGTATTCTGAGACTTCTGCAAAGGAACTGGGCTTGTGCTCTTGGGCCAGCTGCTCCTGCACCTGCCAGTTACAACTGGATTCCAGTTTACCACATGACTTAATGGATTTTGCAAAAGACAGGTTTCATTCCCATGTGTTTAAAAACTGGGATACTCTCCTAAAATTATGAAAAAGCTCTAGGATGCCATGAATAGTGACAAAACAAGAGACTGGTTTATTGTTGCTGGGAGAAGTGCACGGCAATTGTTACTGAACGGGGCATCCAGCTTGCCATGACAGGCAAAAATCTTAGTTAGCACAGGTATGTTTTCCATTACATTATGGATGCAAATAAAGTTAGAGAGAACAGCTGAAACACATTACTGTGTGTCGTGTCTGCTTGAACTACTTTGGATTTGTTGGTAATGGGTAGTGTGCTTGGGAAATTGTACCATTTAGCCAGTGTTCAAAGCGATAGACACATTCAAACTAAGTCAGTGCATCTCTCCCTAAAGGCATTTTAAATATGAGAGTATTTTGCCACATAATTGTCTATTTCTAATGTGTATGGGATATCTTCTTGGTTGAGTATTTTACACTCTTCTCTGCAGTTGATCTCTACTAGATCAAGACCATTTTCTTACACTGAGAAAAGAGATTTGTATTGACTGACTAATGGCCCATCCAGTGATTAAACTTGCTGATTCTTCTGAAATTCCTAGCTGCTAGAAGGAGAAGCCAAAAGTGAGAGGAAGTGAAGGAATAAAGTAGAAGAAATACATCTATTAGCAGTAAAAGTATAGACAAATTATTCTGACTTTACTAATGGATTTTTTTAATCTTAATTTCTCTTTGTGAGAGGATAGGCAGTAGAGATACATGCCTGATACTTGTGCAAAAATATGTTTCAATTTATACTCATTTATTGATTATATTAATTTATATTCATGTAAGCAAGTAGAATCTGACTATTCTGCTTTACTGAGTTGGAACTATATACTGCAATATTGATTTCATCTGTCTCCTGTGTTAGAGACCAAGTGTGAGGCAATCAAGACTCTACAACCAAATATTTTTATCAGGTACCTTTAATCACAGGTGCCTGTTGGGATGTAACATGTTCTGCAATGTTACTCTCAGAGTACTTGAGTTCATGAGATGCTGCTTTGAATCTGCAGAGAATAGTAAGGTAAGGGAAGGAGGGAGGAATACTTGTCTTTATTAAGTTCCTCTGTTGAAATGTTTAGCTGTATTTTTATACTAAGTGAATCTGGAGTCATGCTTATGTGTGTCCGCAACAGTCTTCTGTACCTAATTTAATAATCTATCTTTGTTGCAGGAATATTAATGCTAATCTTGTGACAAGAGTGCCTTCACAAGATTTGAGATCTGTCTTTACAAGCCTAGAGAGCTGTGCAAGAGACTAGAAAAAAATGAAGACATATATGGGCTAGAGCTCTATATATTCAAATTTTTCATAGGTAGAAATCAAAGGCTTGGTAAGGTGAGAGCTCAAAGCACAATTATTTACTTCTGTGTTTTGAATCAGAACAAGATGAAAAATTCTTACTCTTTCTAGCAGTAAAATAAGTGAAGTAGGTGACATAGCAAGGAATGCTTAATGGGCATGTGTGTTGTCTCATAGTCTTAACCTGAAACTGTTGGGGAGGAAAAACTAGATGAGATTAAACACTTAACAATATTGCTTCTACTGGGGCTTTATGGAGGTGGCTGGGTAGCTGGGAAACCGTGAAGTGTCAGATGAACAGGAGCTGAAAACCAGTGTCAGCTGCTGACAGTGATGGGAATAGTGATCGCTGGACACCTGAGCAGAGCTCTCAAGTAGCTCTGCTGCTTAAAACTAGGACCTTATGGAGACCTGCTGCAAAAGTGCTGTGGGTTATTAGAGTGAGCCTGAGGTATCCTGACTATGCAACATGAGCTACATATAAACAGGAATTGGTACACAGGATAATCTGTAGGTGGCTTTGGAGCAGAGATGTTCCCTCATTTTTGGATGTGTCTTCAAAGGCCACTAGTAGCCTGTGTAATTCATGGAAGTGCTTACCTATGTCTAGCTGTGACAGAATTACCATCGTTTTGACACACAAGGTGTCACATCTAGAATGTCTGTTAAGCTTTGGGGAGAATATAAGCAGGCAGATTAGTTCAGTCTCCCTCCCCTTTTCTCCCAAAGATATTTAGGACAAGGTTTTTTGAGGAAAAAGGATAAACACTAATATATTGCTCTTAGGTATTACCTTTGAATATAAGATAGTAAGTTAGACTCACTGGTGAAATGAAGAGAATCCTGACTTAACTTAATGACCATCCAAACTGACCTTAGGAAGAATGGGGCAGAAAGAAGTTTGCTGAGACTCAGAGCATTGTAATAAGATTTAAGACAGAGCATTCAGTTTTTTATGAATATAAATAACACTCAAAATTACCACCAAAGAGGCTTCAAAAGCCAAACTTCGTGTTAGGAATGTTCGTGACTGTTAGGAAAGGAGCACAGAATAAAACCGAAAGCATCATTATAGCATTGAATAAATTCATGGGGCATCCTCATCTCCAGCTTTTTGTGTGGTTTGTGTTCCTTTGTCCCTCCTATCATCAGTCCTCCCATCTCAGGGGAAAAAAAAAAAAAAAAAAGACGTAAAGAAAAGTGGTGAATATAATTCAAAGTTTACAACAATTTCTGTGTTCAAGTAGACTGAGTCTCTGTACTGTGAAAAAGAAATTATGTGGAGGAAATCTAGATACAGGCTTCTTAAATTGTGGGTATCAAAACAGAGCAGGTGTTTGCTATATCTCCTCATACAAGAACTGGAGATCATTAATAAAGTTCTTGAACAAATGGAAGGCAATATTTCTTTTTCTTCATAGCATCTGTAAACTGAGATCTTAGTGCCATGAGTTATTTTGATGCAGAAGTTCGCAGAGGTCTGAAAAGTGAAAAGAATTTGAGAAAGAAAAATCCATCAGGACCTATTAAACACAAGGTTACGAGGTGTAGCTTAGGTCAAATGCCTTTGCTGGAAATACCTAGAAACTAGGAGAGCATACAGAAGAAGTATAATTCAGTATTAAATTTGCCTTGTTCTTCCCTTCATTTGTGCCCAGGTGTTGTTACCAAGTGAGAGAGATATTGGGCAAGGTGGGGTTTTGGTCTGATCCATTTTTCAATCATTCTCACTTTAAAAAAAAACCAAAAACCCAAGGTTCTTGCTTTAGGATATAACTGATGTTTCCTTTAGGCTAGTTAATTCCTTTATGTGCTTTTCAGAATTTGCCTGTAAACATCTGATAATGATTGCTGTGGAAAGTAGTCTGCTGAATCCTACCTATTGTCCCTCCCATCCAGTGCTTTGTACCTCACTGTGCCTATGCATTCGAGTGTAATTTTCCTTTTTTAAAGTATAGAATACTTTTATACCTGTGGTGTTCTGTGCAATTGTAGGAAGTGCTGGAATTATTAAAAAGAAACTGTGAGCTCTAAAGTGACACAGGAGATACATAATTAGGAGTACTTTACTACAGTGTTTAAATTCCTCTTCCTTTTTTTATTGACGCCTTTATTGTAAAATTGAAATCTAGAGCTACAAATGTTACGTAGTCCTACCTCATGCCTTCTGTTGAAGTTCCAGTCCTTTCCCCATGTTTGGTCTGTTTGTACTACTCAGGAGAAACAAATGAAGCCCTGAATATACCCGAGCATGGGAACACCTCCAAAGGTGTATTATGGTCATAGAAGCAGCAGCAATGGTGTTTTGTTAGTGTGGCAGGTCCAAACCTCCTTTGAGCTGCAGCTGCTCTGGACATTTTGCTCTCAGACTAGCTGCTCAAAGATGTCCTGAGCAGATCTGTGCTGTGTCCTGCAGAGCTCTCTCACTGTAGCATTTCCAGCCCCCAACTGGGAGGCAGCCTGTTGGAGAGCGCTGCCAGCCTGCTGATTTACGTCATGCTCAGGTTGCTCCAACTTACTGCGGGGCACACTTGGAATAAGCTGTACAATGGAAAAAGCAGCTTATTTGTCATGTCATACTAACATTTTATGGTCTCTTTTTAATCAGCATAATGCATTTTACAAAATTCTAGGTAAGCAGATACTCAGCTAGAGGAGATTGTTCTGCCTTCCCCTTCTGTGTCCAGTTACACGTATCTCCCTAACTTTAAAGATGGGATGAGCAATCTCCTGCTGCTGTTCTCCTCTACTCTGTGTTGTCTGGCTGTGTGGAATGGAGTTTCTAAATGCCTGTCACAGACTGTTTTGCACATGAGTGCAAAAAGGCAGGTTAGTGGGAAGTACACAGAATTGGTGACATACTGAGTTGAAAAACAAATGTTGGTTGCTTCAAGGCTGTAGAAGGCAATACATACAAATGTTAATTCATGATGTCGATACAAATGCTCTCCTCTTTGAAAAGCCTTGGGATGCCCTCAGCCGTGTGGTTGTCATGTAACAGCACATGCCCCCTTTCATGTAACAACATATGGCTCTTTTTGTCTTCTTCATTAGTGCTACAGTTAATTTGCAGAATGAGGGAATATTTTGCGTGAGTTTCAGATGTGTATTCCTTTCCTCACTTTTTCATTTAAAAAGTTTCATTAGTGTCTGTCTCTCTAAGGCCATCTCTTATAATGCACTTCTTGATTTTGTGACTTTTTGTTCCTTTGTAGGAGTTGCCACAATGAGGCTTTTGTTCCATTATTGGAGAATTTCTTATTGTTATAGTTGCTAAACAGGAATAAAGCAACTATTAGCATTTTCAAACACAGAAGGGTAACTGACACAATTGAAAGAAAACTGATGGTTTTCACCACAGTTTGGGATACAATGTTACTGATAAGATAGTATTCAATTTGTCATTTGTCTGAAAAGGTAGTCTGTTTTTTCCAAACTGAAATGAGTTCCTTGACTCTTAGCCTGATCCACACTTTCTAGATGATGGAATCTAGAGTTTTTGCAGATGGAGGCAGAAATATGAGACCGGATAAGACTCAGTACCTACTGCTACTGGAGAGCAGGCAGCATCACAAACAAGGTGCACTGCAGAACAGGGATGTCTCAAGCTAGCCCAAGGATGTTGAGGTAGTTGTTTGACAAGCACAGAGGGGCATTGGCATGCTGGGTTGATTTCACCTTGGGTCAGCCTTACTATCTTCTTAATTTGGGCTGAAGGTTAGCTCTGAATTTGCCTAGATTTAGAAACAAAACCTGGTACTTTTTGGTTGATTTTTCATTTTAATATGGCTGCCTGTGTTGCTTTTTTTTTTTAGTGTATGAAACAGGTATGGTTAAAATTGAGTTGCTAGCTCACTTATTTGGGTTTTTTTCATTGTAAACTCAGGGGAAAAAAAGGTATGGGTGGAATCTGTTCTGAGCTGTCAGATCAGATATGGTTTGTGCAGCTCAGTGCAGTTCAGCATGCAGTGTTTACTGCAGAAGAAAGAGAAGGAAGTATATATAGTTAATTCCTGCTGCACCGTTTTCTGTGGAACCTGAAAAGAATGGTGGGAGGATTTTGATTTTGTTTCTGTTTTTGTAAAAGCCATTTCATGTTTCCTAGGGTGTTGTTCACAACGAGCCAGATGTCAGCAGAACCCAGACCAGAACTCAGCCCTGCTTTTCCTAACACCTTGCGGTGCACTGGAAGCCTGGCAGGAAAATCTCAGTCATCCATCCTTAACCCATCCTATTTTGCCACCATTTCTCCTAAACAGTAACCCAGCAGAGTCCTGCCCCACGCTGCTCTCGGCTGCGGGCTTTTCAGTCAGCGCCGATAATTAGACTTTGAGATAAGCCATCTGCTTGCTGGCCCCCGGTGGTCTGTGTGGGCTTGGCACTGAGCTGCCGAGGCCAGTGACAGGTCTGCCGCAGGAGAGGCCCGGCAGTGACACAGCAGCTGCTCGCCGAGATACCGAGAGCTCTTGCAATCGAGCCCCTACGTGCCGGGGGTTTCAAACACCGCTGGCCAGGAGGAGCGCAGCGCGCCCGGCGACGGCGGAGCGGAGCGTGCGCTGAGGAAGGGAGTCGGGCTGGGAGGGCAGGGGCCTGAGTTCCGTAACGAATTCATCATTTCATCACGCCTTTGAGCATCCGAGCAGGGATGGGAAGGCATGTTTTGCCCGAGTTAATTCTGGCTGATTATAAATGGAGGAGAGCAGGGGAAAACCTGGCTCTTAAATGTTGTTTGCTCTGTGTTTTTGGCAGTCTTGTCCCCTTTATTGGGATCAGCACTACATGAAGCTGTAATGGCATAGATAGCTCAAATTAACACCTGATTAGAGGTTTAGAGGTACTAGGCATCTGTTTAAGGTTTTGTACTCTGACTGAAAGACCTTCCTCCGTTTAGAGTCACTTCCAGTTTTTCCTTTTGTTTCTCCTCTTGCCCATTAGAGGGATTTGATTAGAAATCCCTTCTCTGTTGTAGGCTTCTTTCTGCTGTGACTCTGACGTCGGAGTGCAAAACCATTATTATTATTACTGCGATTATTATCATTACTATTATTATTATTCCTCCAGTCTAGTCCAGTTCTTACTGGTGAGCAAAGAGCCTGTCTTCCTCTTCTTTTTCCTGTTGTGCAGTGAACATCTTGTGTGAGCAGAGAGGATAATTGTTTGGTTTCTTTTCTTTGTAAAAGCGAGCAGCAGCTTAGCTCAAATCAGTCTCTTTCCGCCTGGCTAGATTAACAGCAGGATAGCTGCAAGTTATGTTTTATTTGACAGGAAACTTCTTACTTGTAAGGGTAATCCTATGAATTCCAGCTCTGTGGGTCGGCTGGCTTCAAGGGCATCCCAGAGGGTGTAATGGCCTCATTCTGGACCCAGGAAAAAATGGAAGTATTCCTATTAATTTAATGGTCAGAAGCTTAAATTTCATATACTTTTCTAGTGATGAGGTGAAATTGTCAACAAATGCAAAGAGAGGACTAGGTGCCCACCTCTGCTTTCAAGAAAAGGAAACGGAAATGTTGGTATGTCAATTACTTGGAACATACTTCTGATTCTGCAGTGATGGAAACTGTGAAAAACCCCCATGTTCAAAGCAGATGCAGCAGTGACTACCATATGCAGTGTGGGGGCAGTGTGGTGTGAGCAAGTGCCAATCCATCGATTTAATTACAGCTGCAGTTTGATATCCCAAGCAGCAATTTGCCTTTCTGCCTTCCCTGGTGGACGAGATGATACTGGTAGTGAGAGAGGAGAGGGACTCAGGAATAAGCAAAGGATAACAGGGCAAAGAAAAAAAAATTAAGGACTATCAGTGGAAACCATATCAGATTAACAAACTTTAATTACATTTAATTTTAATCCTTAACATTTATCTAAAAGGTGATTGAGGGAAGGTTTATTAGGATTCTGTGTCCCTATAGCCCTTCTTTGAAAGAACACTGAACAAGATGATTGCTTGTGTCTCTAATTAGAAGTTTTTCCCCTCTTGATCACCTAAAGTCAAATTCATTTACTCAGCTTGAAACAAGGATTTAATTTGATTTTTTTTTTTTTTTTGCATCAAAAGATGTCTCTCAAATATGATACAGAACCACAGTCTGCTAATCAAGACAGAACCCATTACCAGCCCAGTTTTATGAATATTCACATCAGAGGGCAGCACCAACCTCATTAGGAAGGGTGTTGCAATCATTATTAAACTGTTGGAGTCCATTATGATTCTGAGTGCTGTAATGATGACTGATACCCACCGAGGGCAGCTGAGAAGAATACCAGAGCATAATGACCTCACCTTTTTTCATAAGCCTATAGGGCTTTTAAAGGCTTTCAGCTAGTGTAGTTTGTATTCTTTTAATCAAGTGTGTGAAAGTGGTCTTAATATCCTTGATTCTCTTGCTCAAGTGATGTGAGGAGAAACACAAGAGCAATTAGGGAATCTGGAGGTTATGTTTGGGTGATATGGTAAGTCAGTAATATGAATTTTTTTTCAGATCTTGGGTCTCTGTTAATGAGTAGATTCTTGTCAGTTGGACTAAAAGCTCAAAATTGATAAGCTGGATCAAGCCCCTTCTGTTCCTTCCTTGTAAAGTGGGACGACATACTGCTGCTGAACCTGAGTTTGATCATTTGGGCAGCAGAACTGCTGTAGCTAATGGACCATCAGCACTGTCAGCACAAGCCCTTTCTCCACTTCTCTTTTGCTTCCCTGCTCTGAGGCACATCCACTTGAGGTTAACTGTTTCTACAAACACTTTGCTACCCCTGCCTTGCTTTCTTCAGATCCCTGCTTTAATCAGGCAGAGTGAAAGAAGGTTATCATGAATTTTCTGACTCCAAATCCTGCCTTAGTTATATTTACATAAATTAATTTTGTGCAAATTGGCTTAGGATTGGTGGATTTTTTTTTTTTTTTTACATTTACAATAACCTGGAGGATGTGTATAGCTGTTAGTATACTTTCTGAGCTCAGAAAGAAGCTTCTGATCCCAACCTTCATGTAATTAGGAAGTAGCTGTACCTAACCAAAGAAATTTGTATTATTCTTGCAGTGTCAAGTAGCTGTCTACTGCTTTTTTTGCATCCTCAAGACAATTTACTGTTTTCTTTTAATTATACTCCTCTGTTCTCCTTGCATCCTAGACATCACCTTTCAACCCAGTAAGAAGCTCCCTTTGGAGTCTGTCTTTGCTCAGCCCTAAAGGGTGCTAAACAAGCTATGGAGGCTTCATGTGCCACCTGTTCCTCTTGCAAGCTGGGACTGGAACCTTGATGTCTCTCACAGTGCATCTGTTTTAATGTATTTTTAATTGACATTTCTTGCTACAATCTTCTTTTTATAAACTTTCAAGAGACTGTTAATACAACTGGTGAGGCTGGTTGTAAATTACTCTGTGATAATGATGCTATAAAAGGGGAGGCATTATGGGAAACCAGTTGTAAATTTCATGCAGGATGGTTATGTGCCACCAAAGAGCATAATCTCTTTCTTTATTCTTCTTCCAACTTGGCTTTTGCACTAAACTATTAGAGATCTTGAAATGCCAGTGAGTGTGTCCTAGTTGGTTGTTAGAGCAGTTCATGGCAAAAATAACATCGGTCTTTGTAGGATAGAAGAGACAGGAACTTCAGCCAACTGCAGTATTAATTAAATCTGGTGAGGGGAGTGGAAATTAGGGGTCTTGTAATAAGCTGGGCAGAATCTGCCTTTAATTAATGATATTGCCAAATGAATTGTGGAGAAGAATGTCTATCATTTTAACAAGGGAAACTGCAGTGGGCATCTTACAAAGATTGGGACACATGTCCTTTACAGTGATTTGGCAGAAATGCTGGGTTGTGAAGCAGCCTGTGTCTGGCAGCTGAGAGCATCTCCTAATTAGACAGTTTGCACAACACTTGTTGGCAGGAGAACATATCTTATTTAGGATCTTTGGGGATGTCCCTCAAGTAAACCTTTCCAAGATGACTGTTTAGATTAAGTCCTTTATGTTTTTGTCATATCCTGATTTACCCGTTTCAAAATTTTGTTGCTGGTAGCATCAACCATTTTTCCAGTAATGTTCAGCAAAGATGTCTCTCTTCTGAGGTAAACACGGACCTTATGAGAAGCAAATTTTAGGTGAGCCATTGTTGGATGGCAAAATTATTGTTACTACTAGGTAAACTTCATATTTTACTGAATGATGGATGCAAGGTCACCTTCTTAGGTTGATATGTTCTTTCATTATATGGCAATAATCAACAAATGGAAAAACTACAAACCTTCCATGTCTTTTGGAATCATTGTAATTTGTAGAAAGCTCATCATTGGTATGAGAAACAACCATTTTTTTAAACAGGGAATTTCCCTTGCCCTGGAATACATTTCATGTGTCATTTTAAACAGTTTTTATTTCAAATAAGTCTATTTTAATTGATCCCCTGGGAGTCTCTGAGACGTTCCTTGCTGCACCAGTTTTTGCATATTAATGTGTTTCACTATTAATAAAGATATGTAAATACCAAGTTTTTTTTAACAGGGCTTCGCCTCCATTATTTCACAATAGGTTACCATTCCTGCAGATATTTGCTGATATTAGTTAACAACAATGTCTCTTCCTAATGATCATCTTGCCCTGCAAAATAACTTGTGATACTTTGCATGGAACTGAATGAGAAGCAATAGATCAGCTCCAGTAGCCATATCCAATGCATCGAAGGAAAAGAGAATTTGCTGTTCCCTCAAGCCTTAAATTCTTGGGAGACACTAAAGATGCTGGCTTTTGACCTGCATTGACTTTTGATAAAGAGTCAGGTACTGAAATACTATTTTCCTTTAAAAACCCCACCTTCGGTGATTTGTGCAATCCTGAAATTGCTAGAGAAATTTTGTCCTTATACCTCTCTGAAACTCAAATTACTGACTCTTTTTTTAATCACTTGAGTACAGCTGCCATTTATAGCAGTTCATTTTGTTTGGTCATTTATAGACCCGCATAAATCTCTAGCCAGAAGAGTGATAAAAGGTAGAGAAAATGCACCCACCTTCTGAGATATAATTGTATGCAAGACAAATGATAGAAGAGTCTTTGAAAGCAGGAATTAAAGCACTGACACAGTAAGCATAAAGCCTGAAACAGTTTTGTTAGCATCTCTTCACTATCCATCACAGTTGGTCTTTCTTGCAGCTTGTCCAGTTTTCTCTTTGTTAGGCATCAGAGGATGACTAATATACTGCTATTCAGAAAAGTGAGGCTTTTATTGGCAGTAGATATTTTATTGGCAGGAGTAATGCTATTTTTAAGTTATAACATGCATTTTTCCCATAAATCTGTGCTGATTTCACTGTGCCTTTTTAACTGTTTTCCACAAGAGGCAAAGTAACCTTATTCCTCCTCTTATAGTAGGTTTTAAGTTATTGTTGGTCTACTGACATATAACCCGATGTTTTCAGGAACACTAGGCATCTGTTTTTCATATTGGTGTGCATGAGGAGTTGGTTATTTTTGGTGTCTAAAAACACAGCTTGGAGTTCAGCTTTTGGCATCTAGCTTTGGCAGCAGTTAAGATATCTTGAAACTTAGAGTGAGAAGTTTGACCCTAGTTAAACAGACATTTAGCCAGGAATTTTCAAGGGGCTTGTTATTTTCTAAAACTGCAGAAGTGTGACTCTGCCTATCCCTTTCAACTGATGGTAAGTATTATGTGACAGTTGGAGTTTGGGACTGTGTGTACCTGGAACACTCAGAAAACCAATCCAGTGCATTGACCATCTCCTGTTTTCCATACCAAATACCGAATCTTCTTTGGGATTGCGCAAGCTAGAGGTGCTCTGAAAGTAGACTGTAGAAATTGGCTGTTTTCCTTTTTTTCCTTCTAGGAAGTGACCAGCCCACTTATAAGCCTGGTCAAGTAGGAGGATAATTATTTGTCATATCCTCTCATGTTTACATGCCCTTCAAATCATATGTCAGTGGACAGTTACTTTTGGACAGATTCTGGCTTCCTGGTGATGCTTTAGATAGAAACACGTGCGCATTTTTACACATGTAATTTCAATGTAACTGCTGGAAAATCTGTTTCTGACGTGTTCTTTCTGATAAATCCCTTAATAGTCATTGTCTTCAGGGATAGGACACATTCCCCACATATAATTAGCCTGTCTCATTTCAGACTTCACAAGGAAAGCTAAATGAGTACTTTTCCATCATATTGAAGTTGTCTTCTTGCTTCCAACCCACAATGCAATTTCATATTTCAGGCTTCCTCTGTGAAGTCAAAACTCTGTTTTGAAAGAATAGAAAGGAAATGCATAGCAAATCAGGAGTAAGTTCACTTTATAATGTCTTATGTTTAAATGCACAGCAGAATATGTTGGGCTTGTACTTGCGCTTTTACATTTAACATCTGTGTTATTTGTACTGGCCTCTGAATCCTTTACCATAGCAAAGTTTGTGGTGCAGAGGAAATGGCAGCCAGCTGGAACTGAGGTAGACAATTACATGTGAGAATGGCACACATTTTTGTTTCCCTGTGCTACGTAGCTCTACATATGTCTATTTAACATAAATGATCTGACCTCACATATATAGGATCTACAGTTACCGCGGTATTCCCAGTTTGATAACCTGCTTTCAGTCACTTAATTTTGCTTTCCTTGTCAGCCATAGGCATTATATTCTTGGGCTTGCTTTCCCCCAAAGGTAAATACATTTGAGAAATTTTTTAGGGGGCTTCTCTGAGCACAGAAAGGGTGAATAAAATGTCTGAAGACAGTGAGTAGGGTTTTTCAAAGCTGTGTTGTATCAGTAGAATTGCACAAGTAAGAAGCTGAAATTTATCACACAAGTGCTTCTGTGTGACAAGAAGTGATTTTGCATCTTCCATTGAAGACTGGCTTGGTGCTTACAGTATGACTCCTTGAAGACCTTTTACCTGATTTATTGTATGACCTTGGTAAGAAAAGGTGTCCAGCTCAGAAAAAAACATGAAGACAATACTTTTGATTTGTAGTCTTTATAGTTCAGTCGAAGACGAGCCCTCTGGATCTTGCTGTTATATATGGAGTTTTCTTTCTAGCATTCCTTTCTACTGTCTGAGCATGTAATGTGAAAAAAAAAGCCTGAGAATATTGTCTTCCACATATTTTTGTGCTCAAAATTCAGGCAATAGCAGCATTAGCACTGCATGCACAGCCTTGTTGCTTTTTCTTTTTGTGAATATATTTGTGCATACTGTAATCTAAATGGCTCGTTGCATAGTGCCTCCCAGACATGTGTGCGTTTTTGTACAATCCATAAATCCCTTGGATAGTACCTTTTACATTCCTCCAATCTTGTCTATTTTCTGTTCCTCTCACTATTGCCATGGTTTAGAATCTTTATATTTTTTTCCTTTATCATTCAATTCATTATATGCATAATTCATTATATGCATTATGTGGCATGCAGAGAGTAGTAATGAAGTGCATGTGATTCTTCAGAGGAGCAAGTCTTTGTCCAAGTGGTTACAGCTCTGCAGGGTTGGGGCTACAGACCATAAGCTCGAGTTGTACACATATTTTTCAAATAACAGCCTTGCCTTCATTAGGTAATTTGCAGAATTACAAGGGCCACAAAAAGGCGCTTTTATTGGAAAAAGAATGTTGCCAGAACACATGCATTTGCCTCTAATCCTGGAAAGTGCGTACATATCTGGATATCTGGAATTTTACTAAAAGTTCCTTCTTATGTTTAACAACTATTGTAGGGGTGTTACAGGTTTTAAAACATAGCACTTACAATTTTCTTTTGCTGCCAGGGCATGCACAGTTGGACTTAGAGTATTAAGGTGACTTGGTTTTATAGGCCATATGGAAAATAGTACTAATAAAATACCACTCTTTAAAAGAACTCTTTAAAATGGCCTAAAATAGAGCAGCTTGGTGGATGGGATAAAAAAAAAAAATTATTCTGTTTAAGATGACCGATATGATTTGTTTGCTACCTCTTTAAATTTTTCATCACACCACGCTACCTTGTATTGGTTTAATTCAAAACCTTTAGAAATTCCTGACTGGAATGCAAGGACTAGATAGTGAAGAGAGATTATGGGTGGTGAATGGATTTGGAGCAACTCATCTGAGAAAGACCTGGGGAAAATGGTTGGTGAAAATATTAAATATGAGCTGGCAACTTGGGTTTGTAGCCCAGAAAGTCAGTCAAGTCCCAGTTTGCCTAAAAAACCATGGCCAGCAGGTCAAGGGAGGTGATTCTACCTCTCAATTCTGCTCTCATGACACTTTCACCTGGAGTGTTGCATCCAGCTCTAGTCCTCAGAACAGGAAGGATGGACCTGTTAGAACAAGTCCAGAGGATTCCCACAAAGGTTGATCAGAGGGCTGGAGCATATCTGCTATAAAGACAGACTGAAAGAGTCAGAGTTGTTCAGCCTGGGGAAGGTCTGACCGGGGAGCTGTCATTACAGCCTTTCCATATAATAAAAAGGCTCTTCTAAGAAAGGTGTAGAAAGACATTTACCAAGGCCTGTAATGGCAAGACAAGGGTGAACTGAAAGATGGTAGGCTTAGATTAGGTCTTAGGCAGAAATTCTTTACTCAGAGGATGGTGAGGCACTGGAACAGGTTGCCCAGAAAAGTTAATTGTGTTTTATCCGTGGAAGTGTTCAAGGTCAACTTGGACAGAGGTTTAAGTAACCCAGTCCATTGAAAGGTGTCCCTATTCATGGTAGCAGGGATAAACTAGTTGGTCTTCAAAGGTTCCTTCCAATCCAAAGTGTTCTCTGATTACACCCAGGTCTCCACAGTGCAATTAGTTAAATCTCTCTTGTGCTCAGCAAAGGCGGAGGAGAGGCAGCTGGCCAGTTAGAACTCCTTATTCTTGGGAGCCATGCTCTTTCAGGTGAAAGTCTTTGAGACATCACATCCTGACAAGATACCTACCTTTAGTGGCTGTCTCATGGATTTCTCAGTTCAGTTATGCAGCAGTTGTGCTTGAATTGGAATAATGCAAGTAGTTGTGATGCTGAGTCCTGTTGGAGTGGTGTGACATGACAGGACAGCCAGCAGTTTGATAGGCATTTCCAACAGGTATGTAGTGCAATAGCTAAAACTTCTCAGTCCCTCCAGTGAATGGTCAGCCCTTATGATGAGCTCATGTGTTTTGTTTGCGTAGAAGGAAACATCTGGGCATAGTTGAAATTATATTTAATACTGATGGTGAAGGAAAATTATGCCAGTGCCAAATGTGATGTAAAATTCAACCAATTAAAAAAAATAAAGCTGTTGTTTTCTCATGTGATTTTTCATTCCTGTCTCCAACAAAAAATGTAGGGGAGGTGGAAGGTGGCAGGTTTTAACTTGCATGTTGGCATCATCTAACAGGCTCAAGTGCAGTGAGAGATAAGTCAAGCTGACCAGGAACCCCTGAAGCCCCCTTTTTCTATCAGTAAGCATATGCAGATGTGCAGGTGGGAGGTTACAGCTTTTCTGTGACCAAAGATCCAACAGCCAATTTTGCATCTCACAGTTCAGGCACTAACTAAACTGATTTCCAGTGGTAGTGGGATTTCAAATTAGAGTGTGAACATGTGGAAGGGACAAGTGTGCAGACTTTTACATAATTTGAATTTAACTTGCAGAGCCCATCTGCTGGGGCAGTCTGTCCCATGGAGGTGCACCATCAGAAATATCCTGAATAAGGTTAGAACTGAGACTAAGGACGCATCTTTCACTCAGGTGTTGTGTAGATGGTTTAGTCAGCTGGAGAAGATGAATCCTAAGGGGCCACTTACCTCAGACCAGTTTTCTCAGGAGTACAGAAACTACTATTTACTTATGCATGTTTATCCTGAGAAGAAAGAGAGATAAAGGCAACTTTTCCTACAAATCTTGAAGTCTCAGTATTTTAGTCCAATATCATGAATCAGATTAGCAAACAGAGCTGCTCTTACATTAACTAAAGTAAGCAGATGTTAAGGGTGACAAATTGGATTAAAATGCAGAATTTTTAAGCGTAACTGATAATCTTACTAGTGCCTTTGCACTTCATGATGATAACAGGGTAAACCTAATTGTTGTTCAGAGTAGAAATTTGTATGGGGAGAGAGGGGCTAAGCAGCTGGTTTGGGTTTTGTTTCCTGAAAATACACCAGAAGGAAGTGTGTCTACCAATTGCCTATCTGTTTCTAGTGGGTTTCCCAGAAACCCAGCGTCCTACATCAAAGACAATTGGAGGGGTGGCTGGGAGAGACTGTCTGCCTGGTAATGCTGGCTTTTTATGACATTTAGCTACAGCAGAAAACAGATCACAGATCTGAAAGAAAACAGCCTAATGAGAGTATTCAGAAGTGTTGAAATAAAGATAATATTGTCTAGATGGTGACATAAAAGACAATTTTGTGTCTGGAATGGTAATGAGGATGTTTCCACCTTTTAGTCTCCTGACAGACTTTGAAGTAAAGAAGGGAAGAAATATAAGTAAAAGGGAAGAGTTGATGATGGCCAGAATACAGGGTTGGAGAGATCATAAAATACTGGCAGGAGTTACCAGAAAGTGCTGAAAATGCACCCATCCTACACTTTGCCCTGTATTAAAAAAAAAAAAAAAAAAAAAAAAAAAAAAAAAAAAAAAAAAAAAAAAAAAAAAAGCCATGGTTTTACCATTTGCAGATTGGCTGATAGTTAGCCACAAATGGGGGTAAAATAAATGAAGAGCCTAAAGAAACATACTACAATAAGAAGCCTTTTATTGTTAGCCCCATCAGAGCTTTCCCAGGGCTGTTGCAGTGAGTCTGTGAGCACCATCACACACTTGGGTGATTGTGGCTGTTTGCAGGCACTGCCACACCAGCTTTTGCTGCCTGCTGAGAATTCAGCCAACAGCAGGGCAGGTTTTGTCCTCCCATGAGATCCTGTCCATCTGACGATTTCTGCCTTGAAGCTCCTGCATGACTTAGTTTGCCGACTTAATTTACCATCTTACAGTGCTTCTTCCTTGCAGCCATCTTTTGAACATGTCTTTCTGTATGGTAAATTTTGTAAAAGCTGTGGTTGATTCATAGCACACGATTGCTTGGAAGCTGTCTTAAATCCCCTCTTTTGGTTAGCAGAATGAAACCTGATAGCTTGACCTAGAAATTGAAAGAAAAGAGGCGGAAGGGAAAGGAGAGTTAATGGATTAACTCTGCAGAGCAGCTGTGATAAAAGTTCCATGTTTCATTCTGCTGCTGTTTCAACAAAGAGAGGTTTTTCTTTAAGTGTCTGCTTTAACTCATATGGATGGATCTCTGCTAGTTGGTGACCCAGGAGAGCAAAGAACGTTCATCTGTACCAAAAAGTGCTGCACAGGTCCTTTTTCTTCCCTTGCAAACTTATTTTAAAAATACAGTTCTATTTTATTTAGAGATGGTAATGAAATGCCAGAGGTGAAAGGCTAAAAAGACAGAGGTAAACAACAGAGGGAGAATGTTTTCTGGTTAGCCTAATGGAGAACATGGTTAAAAAATATGTTGGATGTGGCAGGGACCACAGGGGGAGATGCCTCTGCTACCAGTGAGAGAAGGATCAATTCATGACCAAATCTTAGTTGTATTTTAAACATAAAATATATGGTTATCACTAGGTTTCTGAAATCACGTAAAAATGCTTCTGTGTATTTTGTGGAAGGCGACTGATTGATTGATTAAGCAGTGATCTAATTACCATATTATACTGAAGGAATCTAAAAAAAAGAAAATACTGGTGTATATTTACTGCCTTGCCAGTGGCAAAGGTCTGCACATTTTCTTTAGATAAGCCTGTTTCCTATTAAGAAGATGCTGATCATTGACATTTAACATCTGTGTCCAATAGAGAGCACATAGTTCTCTGAGAAAACTTAGATTTGGGAATGAGGCAGGGACCTAAAATTGGTTGTGCTCCACTGAGACATTCATATTTACTGGTGTCTGAGAGATGCATAAAGGCCTCGCCTGATAAATTATTCTACTGTCTTGCTTGACTCCGTGGCTGAACACTGGAAAGATCGCATTTTGCTGTTAAATGAAAAATACAGGGACAAGAAGGTGTCTGTCTTCCTGGTCTGCCTGTGTGATGGCTTTGCTGGCACCATCCATCTTGCAAAGCTGTGCACTTTTCAGTGACCTAAGAGATAAACTCTGTGTCATGCAGCGTACGCTGCCTCTGTTCAGCTGTAAAACGATCATTAAAAGAGCTCTGACCTTTCAATTTCTTTCCTTACGTAGCTTCTGGTGTGATCTAGCAACGGTAGAGTAACAGCCATGGACTTGGTAGTTCCCCAAATAATTTTCTTCTGTTCATTGAGAAACACTGCTCCCCAGCCAAGAAACTCACAACACAGGCTTTAGAATATTTTATTTTTCTTTTAAAAAGCATCAGTTTCTGTTCACTTGGGATTTGACACATTCAGATCCACGGGATATGTAAACTTTTGTCCTTTTTTTTTTTTTTTTTTTTTTTTTTTTTTTTTTTTTTTTTTTCCCCTGAAATTTTAAATCTGTAATTTGATTCTTTTGTAGCTTATAAACTTGAATTTTTTTTTCTTCTGAGAACCTTTTGATTTTACTTATGTAATTTTAATCTTTTTACGTCAAAGGGCAGTTCAGGTATGTGCTCTCTCTTTGCATTTAGACAGTGTTTGAGGTGCAGGTCTGCAATTTATCAGAGAACTGAGATGTGACACTTGAGCTGCTTGGCCCTGCAAGTAATACTGATTACCTGGACACTCAGATGGTTGAACTGCCTTGTCCCTTAAGTGAGTGTTCCAGTGAGCATGTCCAGGGTCATCTTGTGCTTGTGGTTTCTCTTCTGAATCAGGGAGGGAGTCCTTACATTTATGGAGGGGATGTCATTATATTTATCAGTGACCAATTAACTGAAGATTTTTAAGTTTCAGTAATTGTCTCTTTGGAAGAATGTACATTGGTTAAAAAGCTGCATTATTATCCAGAACAACTGGGCTACACAGCTAAACAAGTGTGACCATCTAGTAAGGGATGGTCATAGGAAGATTCTGAACATGAGAAGTGCCACCTAAAGCAGGGACTAAATAAGTTGTACATTGAAAAATGGAGGTTTTAGCCTCACACATGCACAGAGGTGATCTTTAGTGCTGTGGATGATTCTTTATCTGTATATTGCCAGATTTTCCAAATTGTAGCATAGCTGAGGTTGGGACTTCGAGTTTTTCTTGTGCCATGACTTGTTGCTCTCTTCTTGTCAAGCAGAATATAAAAACTTAGAATATTAGAGTGCAGATAAGAAGAAATTAAATAATACATTTATATTCCTATCACATCATAACTCCTGGTGTCTGTACTGAATGCTTTGAGATAGACTTATGACAAGAATAAATTCTGCACTTCAGCTGGCTGGTGATGCACTTCCTGATCCTTAAGTGAGAGTGAAGGCTTGAGGCAAAAGATCTTAGTTCTGTAATAGTAGTTAAAATATACATACACCTAAATGAATTGCAGTTAGGCATTTGAGACCTTCACTTGTGGTCTGTGGATAGGCCAAGTCTTTCAAAAGAGATAACTCAAGAATTTCAGACCCCAGACATGGATGAGAATGAAATCTGTTTGTAGCCTTTGAGCCCAGGTTCTGAGGTTGCCATAATGATGCGATTTTGCAGTTGCAGATCTTATATAAAAAATAAAAATGCACATCATTTATATTTTTGTTCTTAATGATCACACGCTCAAGCTTTTTTTTTTCATGCTCCAGATGAGATTCTCCTCTCATCATGCAACTCTAGGAGCTTAAGCTTTATACAGAATGCTAATATTGCAGGCTTTGTGATGAAACCCAAAATACTGACAGTGCTATGAGAAGAAGGCTAAGTTGCTTCAGATTATAAACATAATGAATTTTCAAGACCTGTGATGACTTTCAAGAGATCTTTTGTTGTTCAGCTTTTTTGAAGAAGATGTATGAAAATCATCTGAGAGCAAACAGCCTGCAGAATGGCACAGGAGGGAGTTTTTCATCACTGTTGTATATATCATTTAGCACAACCTTGAGTTCTGTCAGACTTAAATGGCAAGCTCACTGTTAATTTCAAAGTTTAAAGTGTTCTTTAATCTTTCCCTTATTTTGCTCACTCATAAATAGTATTATGGTTTTCACTGCTCAGTTCCAAAGTTCCCACCTGCACTATCAGATTGTCCTTGATAGGTGGGAAAATCCATCTTGCTAAGGGTTCAGGAGGTCTGCCTCAGGAAACAAGGCCCATAAAATACGGTTCAACAGCAGGTCTGTTTGCAGTATGAACATACGTTTGGTGGCTGCCTGGATGTCAGAGCTGAAGAAAGAAATGAAAATAAAGAAAATAAATACCCGATACTACTAAGTACTTGTTAATGCACTGAGTAGAAGAAAGAAAATCATAAAAGGAGACACTTTTTCTTAAGAAATTTTCTTAAACAAGGATTAGTTCTTACGTTTTGAAATATGCTCATGGTATTGTCACTTTCTAACTAAATAGAAAGGAATATTTTGTGAGAAGCTCTTGCATTCAACCCTTCTTCCCCTACAGCTTTCATGCTAATAAGCTACAGAAGCAGTTTTACAGAAGCAGTTTTTTACAGAGATCCCAGAAGCAGTTTTCCATATGACTGTGACAGGTTTGTTAGTAGATTATGTGGTCAAGGTGGAGTTATAAAGGGATTTTGTATGTTTGGAGCTTGTGAGACATTTTTAGTTTCAAACACATTTCAACTAATTATTCCCAGAAGAGATAGAAGTTTGGCAAAAATGAGGAGAATCCCCCTTTTTAAATCATCTGACTTGATTCCTCACGATCTAATATAGGTGAAAGAGAGGTGATATTAATCTTTTCAATCCTGGAATTACAATCCAGTTGGCTAGCTTTGGTGATAATTCAGGAAGTGGGTCTAGAGCCCAGTCTGCACGTAGCCCTATTAATGTTTGGCTGGGTTCCAGTATAAATAATATTCATATTGGTAAACTAGAAATTCAAATTTCCATTGCTAATATGCTGAGCTGGCCAGCTTGTTTTATTATATTGTTTAACAGCATGTTGCCCTGTTGACCAAGTCCATGTCAAACCGGAATGAATGCTCACAAAAAATGCCATGTCACCCCCTTCTCAGAAGCCACTGGAATTTTATGATGTATGACTTTGAACTGATGCTCTTCCACACAGACATTCACAAGTGTATAATGCCTTTGTTATTGTACTAAAAATTCTCGTAGTTTTTTTTTTTTTTTGGTTTTGGTTTTTTTTTTTTTTTTTTTTTTTTTTTTGCTTCGTGTTGTCTGTGTTAGACATGTATTTTCTATATTGGGACCATAGGACTGAAACTGTTGTCTTTTTCATGGGATCAGTGTAAGTTACTGGTTTTGGAGCTATTTTGCAAATGCAGTTTTTGTGAACTTTGGTTTATTTTTTGTTAATACAGAATACCAAAAGGTGAAGTTAGCTTTTCAGCAATTGATAATTCTCCTAACTTTTAAGGAAAGATACTGAAGACAGTGACTGTGCTGGTCTGATTGATGTTATACCTTCAGCAGTGGTGGTTCAGTTCGCTGCTAATGCATCACCATGCTTCCTTGAAGTCAGGAGAATCAAATAAATATGTGTATTCTGGACTTGCCGTCATTGGGTCAGAATGCCAGCCTTGGACCAGTGATCTAACACCTGGTTTAATTCAATCCTAAACATGCCTATCTAATCAAAAATTCTAATCAAAGGTTTTCTATTCTGCCTTTATATGAGGAGCCACTATCAGCAGCATAAAAGCTTGTTTAAAAAAGATGATGGTAAAAAAGTGAGATTCCCCTGGTGATACATCTGTAACAGGGTCACGTGTACTGGAAGGCACAGAGGAGCTGAAGAGATCTTCTCAACCTTCTGAAAGATGCAGCAGTGTTAATTTAGTTGGTTGTTATATAAGATGTACTACTCTATGCAAGCAGATGCAGGTAGAGTCACTGCTGAAAATAGTTGCTGGTAAAGTACTCATCATTTTTGCATGTGTCAATTATATTTGTGAATAGCCTTAATTTCCCTTATCTGTGTGACCTGGCCTATATTCCAAGGTCTCAGCTTGAAGTGCCATTTAAGGCCCTTGCGTTTGAAGAGTCCCAGGATATGGAAGAGTTGTTCCAAGCATTTATCTTTCTGCAGGTCAGCAGCTGTTCAGCTCACTCATGTCCAGCTCCCTCCTCCCCTTTGTGCTGCCCACCTGCATGGGGCAGCACTGGAGGAGGACAATGGGAGACAAGGGGAAAGAGGGCAAGAAAACAAGTCCTGGCTTGAAACTGCAGAGGAAGGTGTGATACTTTTGATGGAGCAAAATAATACTTTCCACAAAAATCATCGCTAAATTAGGTGGATGTTTTATTAGGTGCTTGTCAGGTAAAGAGCCTGTGGGGCCATACAGAGTTCTCAGGAACACTGTTTGAACTCTGCAAAAGGTTGAACGTGGCCCAGTTAGATTGGCTTGCTGGTTTTAGGCTGTCTTTATGTTGATGGGGTCTTTTTTTTTTTTTTTCCTAATCCTGATGATTCTACAGAAGACCATTAATCTCATTTATTTATATAGCCAACCTCTACTTTGATTAATTGTACTTTGAGGAGAGGGGTTGAGGTTTGAGGAGGCATCATCCAAGCTAACCAATTCCCTGGTGCTGTGGATCCATACTGTAGGTTGCCAGGTCAGCTCCAGCCATGTCTCTCTTTGCAGTCAGCAGTGTTGACTTGCTTGTGCTCTCTGAGGGTACCAGCTGGAGTCGTTTGGAAATGCTGTCTGTGAAATAAGTCATGAGGTATTTTCTTTCTTAGCATGAATTTGGTTTTCAGGGTAGTGACCATTTCCAAAATGATGCCAATTTGACTGTCATGCAGAAGTTCTCCTTTGCCTGAGACTTCATAAGTTTTATGATGATTATTTCTGGAAGTTACAATCATAACAGTTCTTCAGGCCAACTAGCTTTGCTCTTGCATAAATTTTGTGGTGCTTTTTGTTTGCTGGTTTGCAAGAAAATTTCTGTAATGTAAAATGTAAGGTTTCCATGTTGGGATGAAATATAATTGTTCTTGAAATATAATTGCACAAAAAGTGCAGATTATAGTGTGGGAAAGCAGCCGGTTCCTGATTGAAAATAATTTCATACTACTGTGTATAAGCTTGACTCAATTTACATAAGGTCGCTGTTCTGTCTGTCAATGCTTGTCACAAACTCAGGAGATGATGTAGTCTATGTGAAATGGAACAGGTTTTATTTGTTGTTGCTGGGTTTGGGACTTCTGCATTTTCGTTTGTGGCTTTGTTTTAAGTAAACATATCCTACTGATGGCAAACAGGGTTTAGAGCATCTTCTTATTAAGGACAGCTCTAGCTCTAGTGCCGTCTGTTCTCAGCTTTTGTGGGAAATACACTGACAACTGTGAAGCAGATTCCTTGTTTTCAGGAGATGAAGCTCAGCTTTGGGCTCTACTGGAATCCTCCTGGTTAGGTCTACCATGTGGGTATGTAATTACATGCATACAGTTGTGTATGCACGTAGCTGTTTGTAACCAGAACAGTGCTCATATGAGGAAAGATTTGCTGACAGAACTGCTTTCAGAAGAAGCTTGAAGAATTTCCTCTTCCTGTGATAAAGCAATTTCTAGATTTCATGGGCTGTTTTAGCTGTGATTTGACTCTGTTAAGGTGATGTTTCCAGCCAACTTTGTCTCTGACAGGATTAATTTCTTCCCCCAACCATTTGCTCCCTTGCTCATCTCTTCTGTTAGTGTAAAAGTTTGTGCAACTTTATGGTAAATCAGATTGAGGAGCTGACATGGGGTTTTTGGTCAGGGTAGCCTAAGGGTAATACGAAGAGGCTGGGGTAGGGAGGAAGGACTGCTTTCAGCAGCAATGTCAGCATCTGGCAGCTTTGCCCATTAGTGATCTGCAGCCAGAAATAAGCACTGGGATTTTTCAGAAAGGAAGCATCAGTCATTTCCTGAAACTGATTTTAGCAAACCACTATAGGCTCGATGTGGTGTGTGTTCAATAAAAAAATCTATCCAAATCCAAGAAACTGGTTTCCCCTTAATAATACTCTGGATGCATGAAGTATATGTTTGACCTTTTAAATTGCCCTGTGCCCATTTGCCTTCAATGTGCGTGTGCGCCTGCTTCAACACTGAGAGGTTATAAACTTAGCTTGTTCCAGGCTCCTTAGTTCTGCTCTGAATCATGTCCGACACAACTGTAATTCCTTTCTGGGGCTGTAGGATATCAAGTCTTTTGCTCACAGAGGGCCTCCAGATTCACTAGTCTTCTGCCAGGTAACCAGTCTGGGAGGAACTGAGGGCCCATGTTCTGGCAGTTGCTTTTTATGAGGATAATGATTGTGTTCAAGAGGATAGAATGTACATGAGATGACAGAGAGAGACCTTTTTCCATTTTTATTGTAAAGATGCTGGATTGCAGCTGGAACTAAGTGATAAGGAACATAGCAGAGCTGGAAATGAGCACTGACAGTCTTGCCTTCTTCTTGCCTTCTTTCAAGTGTGTTGTGCCCTCTTGGGACATCAGGGAGCTTTCTGGTTTATAAAGGCCAGTAAATGGCTGATTAGTGAGCAGAAAGGAGCTGTAAATCCTTGCAAAAACATACTTTGCATTTTTATTAAGTAAAAAGTCCCCTTGAATGATGTATGATCAAATGTGTTTGTATTTCCTATCAACTAAGCTAATTGATATGATTCACTGTACAGAAAAGCTTCTTTCCTGCGTTCCATTCCTTTATCTTAGTCTAGATAAGCTAGAAAAATATATCCTTCTTGTAAACTGGCAGTGACCTTCAGGGCCAATAAATTACATAAGTCTTTAAGGAGAAATAAGAATGTTGTTTCATTGTTCTCTGCCCTTTTTCCACAGCTAATCTAGATGCCCTCTATTACTGTCCACCAGTAGAGCATGGACAGTTTGCTTGTTCATTGCTTTTGAACTGAGAAAAGCCTTAGGAAACCAAATTAACTTCATTCAGTATGAGATGTCAATACAGTCATGAATGTGATTGCTAAAAATAGTGAATATAGCAGAAATAGGTAGCAGCCACAGATGTCCTCCAGTTCCTTCACAACCCCTATTTATCCTGTCAACTTTGTTTGAGGTGAGGAAATAAGGTGGAATTCCAGTGCTACCAGGGAAACCTGAAGCAAAATGTATAGATAAGTGTCCCTGACTGACTTGAGGACTGTGCTGACCTGCCCTTACTCTTCTTCACTGTGAATGGTTTTTAAAATCTTTCCTATTTTCAAGTAAAATAATGTAAGCAGCTAGAAAGTAATCTGAATCCAGGCTTTTCTTATATGGTTGCTTTAACAAAATGTATATTTTCATTAATCAAATACAAATGCAATTAATTTTATTGAATTACTTAATTAGAATGAAGAGAATTCTGTGGAGAAAATACATGGAACTAATGAACTTGATACTATTTAAGCATCTGGAATTGAGGTAATCTTTAATTTCAGTGCACATAACAAAAGTAATTTGGGTTCAATTAATTCTCTGTTTTCTAGACTGTACTGTTAAAATTCTTAGCACCTGGTAAAAGGAAAATAGTTCATAGCTTTATCTTTCCTTCTGCTTTAGTTGAATTTGGGAGGGTGAGGGTTGCTCCAGTGGCAAGTGATTAGGTTGTCACTGTGCTTTTTTTATCATTACTTGTCTGTAATTTTCAATTCTCTTCCCTAATTCTTTCTTATGTAAGATCTTATATGCATTTCTTCTATCATCTGGGCATGCTCTGCCTCTCCTTTTCTCTACTTACTGATTTTTTAGCTTTCCTTTTGAGTAGGCTTACTACTAGCCTGTGCTGTCTGGAGTCAAAAGTGTGCATGTTGTTTAGTTTTCCATGGCTTAGAGAGATTTGGCTAGCATGTTGTTAAATAGCCTGTGACTATTCCTTTCAGATGGACTACATGCTAACTATGGGAAAGGCTCTCCATGCTCAACTGTACAGTCACCAGTGTCAGCACAGCTCCTTTGCTTTGCATAAACTATGTAGTTCTGTCTCCTTTCTGAAAATTTGCCGACTGACGTACTACAAATTGTCTCTTCCCTTTCTGAGCTCTTTAAATCTCCTATCTGGGTGTCTTGGGATACAGAAGAAATTCAGTGTGAGATAGAGTTGTGTTCGTGCTTGGATGCTGTAATTATTTGTGTAAATCTGAACTGCTCTTTCAACTGAATCACTGCATTCAAGTGTTGTTTTCTGCTGTGCCAAAAAGCTGTGTATCTGGGCCTGCTTTTTCCCCCCTCCTTTTTCAATCCATGGCACAACAGGTAGGATAGCCTCTTTGCTTTATGTTCTCAAGACAAGGGTGTGTGCAATCAACTCCTTGAAACAAAATGCTGGGTTCTACGTTGCTTTGAAGCAATCCTGATTTTTAGTTTCCATTTGGTATATACAACATCCACTTAAGTTTAAGTGTAGTGAAAAGCAGCAGGGCTGTGCATCTAGTGACGCTGTTCTGTTCTCTGTTCTCTTACCAGCTGCTGTTCCCCAAAAGAAAGGAAAAGAGAATGGTGGCAGGGCAAGGGAAGCCATAGACTTTCCCAGCAATAAAATGATACTGTTTAAATGTGTTTAATACACTCTTAAGAAAAGGATCTGATGGTAGGGTTTGGAGATTTTAATCCAGTAGTCCCTAGGAAAGATGAATCTTCACTTGCTTTTTTTGGCAGAGTGCTTGATATGTATGACTCAGGGAGAAAAGAGGTAGCTGGCACTTTGGATTGCTCAATGAGACAGCTAGGAAAAGTAAGATTGCCAATCCATGCTGATTTTTCATGGGGTTTTTTTCTCACAGCATGAAGACAGAAGTTACTTCAATTTTTTTTATCTGTTTAAAACCAGAGGAACTAACCTAAAATTTTGTTTCCTCCCTCTCTCTCTCTCTGGTTTGTGGGGGGGTTTTTTGGGGAGAGGGGGTTTGGTTTGGTTTTTTTTTTGGTTGGTTGGGTGTTTGTTTGTTTGGGGTTTTTTTTTTCTTTTATTTTCATTTGCCAGAGCCTTTAATTTCTCACTCTTACAGTAGCTAGCTGTACCACCAAAATGCCACTTCTAGTGCACACTGCCAGAGACTGGGATTGAAAGAAGAAAAACCAAGGTTTTGCAAAATGAAGCACCACAATGCCAACGTCAGCAGATTTGTTGTCTGCTCTGTTCCTGCCCTTCCTACTCTTCCTGACCCAGCGTTGTGACTTCCTTCAAAGCCTGTCTTTGATTAAGTCATCATCTGTAGTGTTAGTCAGCTGTGAATGCTCAGAGACACCTGGAAGTAGTGGTAGGTCCATCGAGAGAAGTGCTGGCTGCTGTGTTTGGAAGTAACGTGGACAGGATAAGTAACCTCTGCTGAAAGGCAGCATCATCTGTAGCTCATCCATGGATGTGAGTGTCAGTACACCTGCTCATTATCCAGATAGCATTGCAGTAGAAAATGTGACTTGCAGATAGAGGAGAGAACTTTGTGTAAGAGCACAGTCTGTGCTGCCTGGCATGGTAGCTGGCCCTACTTGCCAGCTCATCACATTGTTGTAAGGTGCATCCACATCTCACATTTAATGTGTTAATGATGATGATATTCATTCTGCTCGTTTTATGAGCAGACTAGAAAAATCACTGGAAAGAGAAGAGAAAATGTAAAATGTTTGGAAGGGAGAGATGGAAGGTAAAGGAGAGGCCCACAGCTGTGTATGTAGGTTGACAGGTCGTCACTGAGTAGTGGAGGTTCCTTAATGCTTTTACTGTCTGTGGTGAGGTTGACTAGAATTTAAGGGAACTCCTTTACTAAAAAAGAATTGATCTAGCATTTCAATGTGGTTGGTGCCATGTGATACTTTCTTTACAGTTCCAGGAAATTCCCAAACATTTTAAGACACTAGAATATAGTTTATTTCACTGAATTTTCATTAGGCTAAGATTATAAAAACACCTGAAGTTGGTCTTTGAGGCAGTGGGAAATCTCATTTTCCTTACTACAGCTAAGATATCTCCCTCTTCTCATTCTTTCTGCTAAGGGTTGGAAGAAAAGGATGTGGTGCCGTAAGGAGTGTTACACTCAAGAAAGTTTATTCTTAAAATATGCTGGGCTCTATATGTTTAGGACTTTACAGAGGCCTTTGCTGAATCTTCTCTATGTGTTTTACATACCTTCCCTGCAGGGCAAGAGCACCCTGGTGCTACAACCATAGATAATGGACCTAGAGTGTGGATATTAGCCCTGAAAATTTGTCCTGTCAAAGTGGCATGGTTGTATTTGTTTGGTCTGAGGTAACTTAACAAATGTGAGACTGAAAATAAGACTTAGCCTGGCTCTGCATGCAAACAGATTGTCTGAGACTCACAGTGTAGGTTCAGGATAAGATCTTTGAACTATGCTTGTCTAATAATAATTTTTATAGACTGTGCAGCTAAGCGGAAAATCAGAGCATGAGTGCCAGACATGAGAGAAACAGGGTGGCTGGGGTGGCCTCTCATCTGTTCCTTCTGCTGACTGAGGAGGAATAGTTTCAGAGATCCACTCAGTTGTTCTCTAAACATTTTAAAGTTTCTTTCAGGGAGAAAGAAACTTTTGCTGTCAGGCAGAGAGTGTAACACAGAATCACGATAGTGCCTTGCAAGGTTTTGTTTAGTAATAATAAAGAAATCTAATATATCAGAATTCCTGAAATACTACAGTGTTGTCTTAATACCAGATGTGCATAGGTATCCCTTTGTAAGAAGAAATAAACAAAGGAGATAATTTTTTGGCATACTCCAACTTCTCCATATTTGCTTGAGGTACTTGAGACTTAACATGGGAAGAGGGAGGGAAATAGCTTGATCCCTTGTCTGTTCTGATTTTGGCCTTTATGCTGACACAGCTAAGAGGAGGGTAGTTCTGAATTGTTGCTGAAACTGCATAAATTGTAAGTCAAAGACACACTATGAAGAGATTGTGCTACAGTGTCCTCATATGTATTGAAGAGATGGTTCTGCTGTACGTTGTGTTCGCATTTAGTGTGCTGCTTGCATTGCATGCAAGAATCTGTAATCTGCAGTCAGTTCTTTATCTTAAAGATTGTAGGGCAGAATGAAAACAGAAAAATGGCCAGTGGACAGAGTGCAGGACTGATAGTCAAGTGAAATAAACCCATTTTCAGCTCTGCTACCAATGCTTTGTAAATTTTGGCACATCACTTTATTTTTGTGCCTCAGTTTCAATACCTTTAAATGGCATGAGTCCCTAGAAACAACTTCGGAATAAAAATGTTCAGTGCTTTCTCACAAGGGAACCTCCGTGTCACAACTGTAGGAGACCCAGTTTTTAGATGACTGCTGCACAGCTATATGAGAGCCTCTGCATTAGCAGAAACAAGATTTATCAGTTGCTGAGAGCTCCTTTGAAGGTCATCCTGTCCTGAATATTTACGGCGTTCTATTACATTTTTTTGTCTGTCGAGAAATCTCCTGACTCCTATTGCTCTGTAAACAGCACTTTGAAAACTGGAAGGGCTTTTTCCCCAAGTGTTCTGCTCCCTGTGCTGCCTGGTCTTCCTCTCCACCTACCTCAGGCTCCTCTCTCTCTCATTCTGAATGTCTGTGCTTCTGGTATTGCTAGCTGAATCTTACACAGCCTTCTCTCCAGCCCTTCTAACTCTTATTAAATGCAGTTTATCTCTCTGCTGTTAAGTAGTCTATTGATTCACTTTGGAGTTTATTAGATTATCGCTGTCTGGGTTTTGAATTTTTTTAAGTGCTTTTTCAGACGTGTACGTGTGCACATACGAAAATAAATCAATGAGCAGGGACAATGCACAATTATTTACACAGCTACTGCCACCACTCTGGTGTAATATTATCATTTAAATGCTTGCTGAGTATTCAGTCAGTGAAGGTCTGTACTGCATGCTCGACAGTGCTGGAGCCTGAGGGTAGTGTTTTTCATAGCTGTTTATTACTAAATATTCTTGATGGAAATACAAATACTACCAAAGCTCCATATGTGGTTTCAAGTACTGGGGGGCGTGTATTGTTTCAAAAATGGCACTAAAACTTTAAAATGCATCTGAAAAACAATCTGAGGTGCAGTGGGTCTCTTCAGGAGAAGAGTGATAAAACCAAGTAGAAAATTGATCTGCAAAGCCTGTAAGTTTATTTGTAAAATTCCCCTCTAGCAGAAGCTTAGACACTTGACTGAAGACTTGCTGCCAGTGCTGAGGTTAACCCTTAGCAGCCCAGACTAGTCTACATCACCTATTCCTTCCTAGGGAGACCTTTACTGTTACCTTTGCATGATTGCTCTGGTAAGGAAAGGCAAACAATTCATCCCATCCATGTCTTACAGTTATGTCTCTGAATGTTTTGGTTTATGGTTTACATTTAAGTTTGGAAATGCACTGCATGGTTTTATACTGTGGTGGAGCTGTCATGCCCAGTGGGTTATATTTTTCAGTGTGCTGGTGGGACTCAGACTTCCTCTGCTGGATCAGTTTCAGTTTCACCAGCTGGTAGAAATAGCTACAGGAATTTGGGGATTACAGATGTTCATGCAGCCAAAAAGGAAACAAGCCAAGTTAAAGGCATGTAGTTATATCTACCCCAGGGGCTAGATTTATTTTCTTGCACTAAATAAATAAATAAATAAAAATTGGCTTTTATTTTCCTGAAGATATGAAGACCTCAAAAGACTTCTTAGTGTTGTAGTTCTTCACTCCCCCCATTTCTTGGTAATATATCCTCCATTAGGAAAGAGTTTATATAAAGATTTTCAGCTCACCAAAATGGCATAGTAGCACCAGGAAAGACTCCAACTGGAGCAAAACCTCCAGTTTACTGAGGATGTGTTTATATAGGCACAAGCCTCAATTTAGCAGAACATTTAAACACATATCAAAACTCTGCTGTGGTGATTGAATATTACATTCAGAATCACAGAATGCGCTCAGTTGGAAGAGATTCACAGGAATCACTGAGTCCAGCTCTTGGCCCTGAACAGGATCATCCTCAGAAGTCACATCATGTGCCCAAGAATATTGTCCAAATACCTCATGAAGTGGTGCTGTGACCACTTTACTGGGGAGCCTGTTCTAGTGCCCAAACCACCCTCTGGGTGAAAAACTTCTTCCTAATATCCAACCCATTAGTGACCAGTTGCCAGCCAGATGTAAACCCATTCTATATCACCCTTTGTGCTCAACCTGTGAGCCATTTCCTTACCCTTCAACTGATGTGTTTGTTACTCACAGTATCCTTGGGGATGCTTGGGGCCACACTCTTGTGGAGGAAAAAATGCAAGTATACACACAGGCATGTATGCTCAAAGGAAGAGATTTCATACCCAGTATTAAAATTGACACAAAGCCACTAATGTGGATTCACAGGGTTTTTTGTAGGGTAAAGTCACTTTCAAAGAGCTTCTTGTTTGTCACCTCATTTTTTAACTGATTTTTCTTTCTTTGCTGAACAATTGCTTTTTCAGTCCCCATTTCAGTAGGGTATTTTCTTTCTGTGCCACAGCCATTGGTGTGGCACAATCAGAGCTCATCTGTTCCATTCTTGTGCTGAAGGCTGCCTCCAGCCTAGCTTTATTTTACCATCAAAGGCTGATGAAAAGACACTGTTGCTTCTCTGCTTGTATTTGACAAGCTCCACTGTAAGGTTTGCATTAGTTCAGCTGGAGTTAAAGACACGTAGTCCTGTTCTATACCAGGTTTTCTCTGCTGCCATATATACTGGTGTTTAATGTGGTTCTGCAGCCAGTGCTCTCCTGCACAGCCTAATGTGTTCATTTCCTTGTCACTTACCTGTGGTTTTGTTGATACAAAACCAGGGGCAGATTGTTGATATTATCCAAAATAGATTGCATTGCCAGAGGTGTGCAGGGTTTAATTTCAGGTGTTAAGAATTTCTATTCCGTGCACTGTGCGTCTCTCTGCTGCTCCCCTTTTCTGCACCTGCTTTGCTGGACTAGTTTCCATAGCAATAACCTCTTCAAGTTTTCCAGAGGTGTTACAGGAATGATTTTCTATCTCCTCCTCCTCAACAATTCAGGAAAATGGAGCTTATTAGAGATACTTTTTTGTCCTCTGTGCCTTGATAGGAGCCTGGCAGGGGCACTCTGCAATCCCAGGTAAAGCTGTCTGCAGCACACAACTGCTTGCCTATGATGAGGACCCCAGCCGGGCTGCCCACTGCTGCAATTTGCTTGACCTAATACAGGTTGTCTTTGCTTCTCTGTTGGCTCAGGCAATAGTATTTTTATGAAATGAAGGAGTAGGACAGATGGGGGGAAAAAAAAAAAAAAGTCGTCTAAAAATGAGGAAAAAGTAGAGTCCTAAAGACTGAGAGCTAATAATTCAAGTTTTCATCACGTTTTGTTCTTCTGCCAGGCATGTGTGGTACAACACAACTGTTCAACTTGCAGTTCAGTAGCATATGGGAAAATATAAATCCCTGGAGATGGCAAGCATTAAGCAGCTGCCTGGAATCCCTCAGGAGCCTAACGAAAGGGGGAGTTGGATATTAACATGGGCTATTTAGTTATTATCTTAAAAAATACTGCGTTTAGCAGCAGATATGAGGTTGTGGTTTGAAATTGCGATGTAGCTGATGAGTTCTGTAGCAGTGTGGCAAAACCTTTGTGACCTACTAAGCCAGGGCAGAGTGACCTGCAGAGTGTCTGTGCAAATACCACCCGAGGAGCCATTCTGAGATACTGCCTAGAGCTACTGCTCTAGCACCAGGTATTAGCCCACTGCCATTTCCAAATTTATAAGCAAACAGTTATGCCAGGAAAAGTTGTTATTCTTATTGGTCAGAAATATGCTGAAAGCAGTTCACAAAGCTGTGAAGTCTTGTAGGGTGACACATGTGAAAACAGCTCCCAAGCACAATGAGGAGAAGTTTGGCTAATAGACACCTTGGGAACAGCTGATTTTTCTGAAACACTGTCTGAGACACAAGTCTGTTTGGCTGGTGCTTGATGTTCCCATTTGGAATTGAAGTAGTCGGACATGAAATTGCTTTGCTTTTGTATTCTCTCTCCAGATTTGTGACCAGACAGCAGCAAAGTGGTGAAATTCATGGGAAAAGCCTCTCAGGACAGGAGATGAGCCCCATCCCAAAGCTAATGATCTCCACGTGCCTTTGCCCTTATCTGAAGTCTTCCAGAACCCTCAGTGTGCAGGCTTTTTCCCTTTAGCCATTTGTTTCAACCTTGAAAAGACCTTCTTGAGTGCTCTAAAATAACTATGTTGTCATTCCTTAGTTAAAAAAGAGCTTTTCTTCTCTCTGTTTTTTCCCCTTCAACCTCAGTTGTTCAGATGTTTTAATAATTCATATCCCTTTTGACTTCACACACTCGCTTGTGCTACCTGTAGTGCTCAGTAAGAAATGTGCTCTTTGCAGAGCTCAAAAGATCAGCTGAGGAATTAGTTAGAATGATGCAGGTGGAGGGTTGTGTTTCACCTCCTAATTGAAGTAGTAAACCTACAAGTGTTAGGGCTCCTACAGCAACCTGGTCAAAATGCCAGTGTATTGCTGGCTGTTTTCTCCAGGAAGCATGGATGCGGCCTTTGTAGAAGTGAATTGTTGCTGAAGAAATCGTGAATTGGAAATTCCCTATCTCTCTGTGTGTTACGTTTCAGCTGCAACGTTGAGCTCTTATGTTTTGCTCACAGTTACATGCACAGACTAGTACAGGGAAATTTGGAGAACCACAGTAGTTTTCCGTCCCTTTTGCAATTTCTCTGAGCCTCTCTTATGTGGAAATCCCAGGTGTTGTGCTATCTTACTGACTTAAAAAAATACCATTTTGACAACCTAATCTTGCAAGAAGATGAAGTCAAGTGTATTTCTTTGGGAAGTGTCTTAGCTGCATACATACAAGATTTGGTTTTTAATTATTGCTACACCCTCTAGCTATAATAAAAGACCTGTCAGCATATTCATGCTGTCCCTATTCATATTCAGAGGGTTGGAAGGTAGAGGTTTAGATTCATTCTGGATTGAGGTTAGGCAAGCAAGGTCTTTTCTTCGGCATAATGACTTTCAGCTCAGTTTGGTGACTGATCAGTTCAGTTATCTGAATTGTGTATGCGCAAAGAGAAGAAGGGTTGTGCTTTTGCATACATTCAATTTTCATATTTATAAATCAGAATCTGCCTCTATTTAAAAAATGAAGTGTCGTTTCCTTCAGCTTATAAAAACAGCTGCCACTGCCATTAAAACTTTGGAATGTTCCCTTGAGAATTCTGAGGATGCATCTATCTGAGCTTAGTAGTGGTCTGAGCTTACAAGTGGGAGAAAAGTGTCCCTTATTGCTCGAGATTTTAGGCAATAGATCAAAAGCTTCAGGTTTAAGCACCTATCTTTCTTTGGTGAGCCTGTCTGTGTGGGTAGTCACAGTGTTCCAAATGAAAAGATAGTCCTGCTGCAGCCAAACTTAGGCAGAATACTGCTCTTGACTGGTTTTTAAGGAGTTTGTTGTCTTAAGCAAACAAACCATTTCAAAGCGTAAGAAAGACATCTGGTAGCTTTTGGCAGAAAGCTTTTTCTCATTGTTCCAACAGCCTAACTACAGAAATAGAGGTGATGTTGTGGAGCCCCTTCAGAAAAAGGCTCTTTCTTTCCATTAGAGTTGGTGTATTGGATGAGGCTCTCCTGAATACTTAAAAGAGCACATTCACACCTTGTGATATGAAAACTTATGAGGTAGTTATGGGTGGGTTTGCTCCAAAACTGGAAGCAATTGGTCTACAGGGGTGAGTGAGATACAAGGCTGATGAATTCAGGAGCGCACCTTCAGTGACGCAGCTGTGCTGTTTTTGGGACTGATGCTGGAATTTCCATCTGGCATTGCACTGTACAGGCTGAGAATTATGAGGGGAAGGAGGAAATGTAAGAGGTCATTATCATGCTCTTTGGCTTAGGTTCCTTAGCTTGTTTCTGTGGGACTTTGGCACCGTGGGCGGTGCTAGCCTGCAGCTGTGGTGGTACCAGCTGGGGGAGGAGCACCCAGGAGGGAGTGAGGGCTGAGGTCCCATCCAGGGTGGTATGTTGGGACCATGTTGCCTTTAAAACTGTCTGGCCAAGCCAGAACACGGTTGCATCTCCATGCCTGACAAAGTTCTGTTGCGGACATACTAAGGTACAGAGGCTGCTTGCTGAGCATCTTTCTCCACCAGGTCTCAGCTTCTGGTAGGTAACTGTGTCCCTGCTGTGCACACCACACAAGGAGGGCAGCCTTAGGTCACCTCACATAAACATCATTTGCCAAGGCTGCACTGTAAGGACACAACAGCATACTTGGAACAAGCCTGCATGTGTTACATTTACCCTTAAATGTTCAGCACATTTATATTGATGCAGTTGCATGCTCTGCTGCAGTTACAGCCACGCCTCAGTTTTTGTTACTGCAAAACGGTAACTGCATATCAAGGATCTTAAAAAGGGATTTGTGGCTACATCTTACTCAGCTTTGTTACATCTTACTCTTGCCTATACCTCTTGTTTTGCAGGGCCCAGACACAAAACCCCTCTCGGGCTCAATTTTGAGTTAATGCACAAATTTAAGACCTTTTCCTCTGGATTTTGTATGCAGAAAATAAGAGGGGATAGAAGAGCTAAAGCTGACTACTTGTGTAATTTCATGGTGTCTTTTGGCTTTCTGGGTTTCATATCTAATTAATGAACTTCCTTGGCATCTGTGTAGGTTGTACAGCTCTGAGCTCATTATTGGCACCTTCCAGGCAATGACTGGAAAATGCTGAATGCTTTGAAGAAAGTGGTAGTGCTTGGGTGTTTTCTCTTTCCTCTTTTTTTTACGAACAAGGTCATCTAGAATGTCTTATTCCTTGTCTTTTTCTCATGTTGTTTCCTTCTTTATTTTTGAAGGTCTTCCTAAAGACCTTTGTAAGACAGAGAACGATGATGGATATGTATGCTCCCTGTTCTGGGCATCAGGAAAGCAGTATTGTCCTCTTTCCTCATGGAGCATTACAGCCCTTGCGTTGAACTGGTTTACTTTAGTTGTAGGGTTACCGTTGTGCAGTTCAGCTTTCAGTGCCAGAGAATTGAGTGATGACACTTAAGCCTACACTCATTTTGTCTCTGAATCATGCCAGCTGAAGTGGGATGATATTTTAAGTGGGTGGATTTTGGCCTTTTCATTCCACAGTTAGTCTTGTAAGGCTGGTAACTTCATATACAGTAAATATCTCAAATGAATCCCGTGTACTTGGATGGTAGAGTAAGAAATAAGTGTAAGCGCAGACCAAAAGTTTTGGCTGTGACATCAGCTAGTGTCACCTTGTCAATTGATGAGTGTTATCTGGAGCTTGGCAGCCGTGGTAAGGCAATGGCATTGCTGTCTGCTTGTGAGCTCTAGGCTTCTTGTGTGGCTATTTCCTGGGGCCAAGAGAGGACAGAGGAGCCCACAGGGCAGGCACAAAGGTGTCTCCTCTCAGGGGGATCAGTGGAGTCACAAACGGGTAAGTGTCAAGCCTGCAGACCTTCCAAATGCAAGTGTTTGACTGCACTTGAATTCTCTTTCCCTGGGGGAGAAAAAAGAGCTTTAATTTATGAAGTGAAGTGTCACAACACATTACAGCACATCACATCCCAGCGCGCCGCTACATGGAGCTGACATTTGTTTGCTTTAATTCCTCAAAATAGCTTTTATTTAGAGCAAATGTTCCCTGTTAATTCAAACAGTTCTCATTTTCCTGTGCACTGTACTTGCCAGTTCCCATGGGGACAGTTGTTCCTGTGGAGCTTTGCCCTGTGTTGGTAAGCTGTCAGGCTTTTTCAGGGGTTTTAGTTATTTTTCTTATTAGTAATGGAGAACTTCCTTGTTGCCCCTCAATCCAAATGCTACTAAACAGGAGGCAGCGATGCTTATACTTTTTAATTACAGTCCTGTGACATACCAAGTGCTTTGCAAGGAGTACGGGTGTTTCTTGGCAGAGGAGCAGTCTTTGTGCATTTGGTGATCACCTTACTGGCAGAGGCAGTGGAAGCCATCATGGACTGCAAGCTGTGTTCTGGATGAGATTGCTCTATGATGGGCTGTGGCACAGCCCACCTACAGGAGGTCTGTCTGCAGGGTCACCTGCCTAGGATCAATACCCTATTGTAGTGGGGGCTACATGGGCATCTGTAGTGAAAATCTAGAGAGGATCACCACTTGTGTGTTCAGCAAGGAGCTCCCATCTTGTTTGTGTACATGTCTTGTAGGAGGACAAGTAGTTGCTGGACTCTGTTCAGAGGTGTATGTGGACTCTTGCTCATGTTTTTATCAACTACAAGACACCTAATAAAGTCCTTGGGTCAGGATTGTTCTTCCATCTCTATTTGGCGTAAGCAGAAGAGCAAGGTGAATATCGGTGGCATTGCAGTTTCATTCCTTGAAATCGTCTTCCTTTTCCCCCAGTCTCCTTCACTATCCTTCATTTTTCTGTCTCCTGTGAGAAGAGAGCCAGAGCTGCCTGTGCTCAAAAAGGATTTTTGCCTGTCACTTCTCCAAATGGTTCAATGCATTAGCAAATCCCAGGTCTATATTGCATTAAACCCCGTGTCATAAAACTTCTATGGAAAACTGCTGCTGTCAAAGTGTGACTACAAGCAAGGTGGGAAGGACACTAAACAGTAGTAGGGAAAGCACTAAAATTCCTGATTCTTTCTGTATTGTATGCATTCCTGGAGACATTTCTTGATCTCTGCTCAGAACCATACTCATCTCTAAGTAAGTAATGTGAAAACAAAATGGAAAAATATCAGTGTGACCAGGAAGCTTGCAATGGATAAGCATAATACATGAAAGAGGCTCTATGGACAGTTTGTGTCTGTGGTGCTTCCTTTGATTACTGTCTCTTGGGGTTTGGGAATCACAAATAATTTAGCCCTTCTTCAAATAATGCATCACACAAACAAATCTGCCTAGACTTCTGAAATCTGAATACTCTGCTTTGGATGGAGCACTTGGGCTGTTGGTCAAAACAAGAACTTAAGATCTCAGAATAATGTCAGAACTGGTTTATTTTCAGAAACATTTTCCCGTATGGTTGAACAAGCTAAATGAGTAAGGGAGGCTGTTTTGGAAGAGAGAGTGTGTGGGGGAACAGTGTGATGCAGGAGGAGATAAGTGAGCAAGCAAGTTGATCTGTTGATAGGGGAGTCTCAGTTCAATCAAAGCAATGTTTATGTAATTTAATAGCAAAGTGTGCCTCTTGCTTTCCTTTTCTTTACATCAAAACTATTTTATTCTCTTCTGTTGTAACGTAACCTGCATACATTTAATCCTAAGTGGTCATGATTTTTGCTTCCCATAGTGTCTCCAGATGCTTGTGTAGGACTTGGCTTCCCTCCTGAAGTCCTTGTAAGGGGACTCTAAAATGCGATGGCCTGAGCTTTGAGCATTTGGAGCAGTCCTTTCTGTAGCAGAGGGATTAGCTAGAGCTCCTGCCACTCTAAATAAGTTATCAAAATGGCAATGAATAGTCATAGTGGGTAGAAGGCCTGATTGCATCAGCGCCTTTTCTCACCAGTGTTAACACCACAATGGTAAGCTGCCTTTAAGCAGAGGCTATGGGATCATTTGTATATAACAGCCTATAAAACTTATGTATGGTATTTTTCCCCCGTCATAACAGCACATTATTTCCCAACCATCCATCAGCATTTCTGTGGAGCTGATTCTTGTTCAGCTAAATAGCATCCTCCTTCTCTGGGCAGAGACCCAACTCACTTTCCTCCTCCTTTTTTTCATTTCTATTCCTCACTATACTCCATATCCAATGGTAGATAAATAATAACTTCAACAGAAACCACAATCACACAGCTTATTCCATGCTGCTCTGTGCTTTCTTTTCTGCTCATCATGGTGGGATGTTTTTCAGGGTTATTATTTATGAGCTAGAACTCAGAAAGCTTTTCCAAGTACAAAGAATGCCAGAGTTTTCCCTGCTTTCAGCATGGAAGCTTTAAAAAAGTTTTGACAGTTTTAATTTAGTACACAAAAAAAATCCACTCTCGGCTTATGAAAAGCAGTTACTGTTTTGTATTTGGGAGACCACTGTGTTACCCATTGATTCTCCCAAATCCAAGAGTTGTGGAATAAACCTCAAAGTGTTGATTTTCTGTCTGCAAGGATTATGTGTAAAACTGCTTCTGACAGTGTTGTTCCTTGTCTGAGACACATTTGTCTCAAGGGAGCATGTGACACTTCAGTTCCATGCCTGCCTTGCATTCCTCATGTAATTTAAGGTGTTGGCTTTAACCTTTAAAGCTTGAAATAGGATGAGTAGTGTTTAGTATAGCCCAGGTGCATCTGTTGATTTTGCCATCCTGCTAACAGCCAGTTGGCTCAAGGAGGAACAGTTTAACTGGAAGCTGTTGGTGCTGTGATACCTTTCATATGTTGTCTTGCCAGTGTCTCAATATGTCACCCAAAAGAGGATGGAGAAGGTAGATCTCCTGTGTGTTGGGTGTTGGCAGACACAGGAGCAGTCCTATGCTCTATAAAGTTCTGTGGGAATGCATGAGGCATGGGATAGGCATTAAGCCTATGTCCCCTGCTGTTATCCAAGCATGGGATACCTAACATTGTAACAGCTGTGAAAAATTGCTAAAAGTGAGCATGAGGGGAAACAAACATGGAGTATTTTCCTCTGATAGGTCAAATGAACAAGCCAGGGTCACACCGAATTACCTGGTGCTTTGTGGAGCTGCCTCTCCCTTTCCTATTTTTTCTATGCTGAGAAAGAATTGGATCCAGACCAGAGGCGTCCTCAGCTGCTGTGCCCAGTTAGGCAGAGCTCATGGATTCACTTCATCTTGTGTCCTCTGACCTGCTCCGGGGTCTGTACTTCATTCACACCTACTCCTTACTGCCTATTGAAAGTGATAAAAAGAACTTTCTAGAATGCTTTATCTTTAAATTATGTTTATTTGTATTGCCTAGTGCCTTAATGCATTGCTTTGCCTTCAGCAAAAGAAAAAGGTACTTGAATGAGAAGAAAGGGGTAATAGCAGTGAAAGAAGAAGGTTGTTATGTATCATAATGTTAGCATTCTTAGGAGAGATGCTACTCTAGTTGGAGGAACTAATCTTTGCTTGCATAAGTAGACAGAAATGCTGGCAATTTACAGCATCCGCTCATACCCAGATGTCAACTCACATTTCCAAAGAGAATCATCAAGTCAGGAGATAAACAGCTGGTACAGGCAAGAGGAAAATAAGCTTGTAAGTGTTTAAAGAAAAAAAGTGTTAATTTTTATGAAGTGTGGTGTGCTGGCATCTAAGCAAATGAAAGTTAACAGCCAAGAATGGGAAAGTGGAAGGGCTTCTTTTTTTTTTAGTAACATGAGAATTAGTGTCTTGGTACCTCTAGTAGCAGCTTTATATTTTTGTATCGAGTTCCTTCTAGAACAACTTCTTGTATGCTAGCAACAAAACAAGATGATGAACTCATCAACAAAATTGATGAATTTTGGTGCCTTGAAGTGCATTGAACTGACACGAGCATCACAGTATGTCCACACACACCTCTAATTTTAGATTTTAACCTGACACACGTGTCTTGCAATTGGAGAGAGTCTTAGTGGCAACTTCAGTGGCTTCAGGGAGACTGTTGACTGAGAGGAAAGGCAGGCCTTGGAGACATGTTCTGAATGCGACATACTCAAGAGTTCTCAAAATTAGCATCCCTTTCTTCCCGAGAGGTGAGACATTCGCCTAAACCTATAAGTATTGATCACTAGATAACTATTAAATATTTTCATGTAAAAACAAAGTGTTTCAGTGATCGAAAAGCATTAAATTGTAGCTTCAGGGAAAGCCAGTACTGGAGTTACTGCTGAAAGAGCATCTAATGGAGAATGCTGACTTGCAGCATCCTTTGCATGGAATGAGAAACAGCAGGTCTGCTGTTTGCCTGTGGACATCTTTTTGTGCAGGCAGGAGGTAGGTTTGCATCCTAATTGGCTTGATAACAAAGCAGAGTAAACAAATCTTAGGGAAAAAAAAAACTACCTAAAAGAGAACTATAAATTTTGTACTCCTTGAAGGAAAATGAAGTGTGCAGTGTTTACTGTCTTACTCCCTCCCTCTCATTCCCACTCCAGTCTTCTAATGCTCAGAGGGCCTAGCAGGGTTTTATGTGGAAATCATTGGGATTATCTCCCAATTTTTTCTCACATAATTCAGTTGAAAGGTTATACAGAACTGAACGATTTGGAGACTGGGAATCACCAAGGTAGGGGCTTTAAGATGCTCTCAGGCTCCTATCCAGCCAGAACAGTTCAATAGTTATTGGATGTGCTACTAGTTGGCTGAAAAATCCATCTTTCCTACTTTCAAAATTTTTTATCAAGGTCATTTTCTAAGGTTTGGCTAGGACAGGAGGGGGAAGCAAGCATCCCAGGTTTTTGACATCTCAGCCTGTCCAAGAGTACTGATAATGGCTGTGGTGACTTTCAATTTAAACAACGTATTTCTATGTGGTGCTTTCCAAATGGAACAGTGGCTTGCTGATGATCTCTGTGCTGTCCTGGTGTGGGAATCCCACAGTCTAGCCTGGCCCATGCAGCACTTCCAAGTCATACATGACAGTGCATGACGAAAGCCAGGTAGCACAGCTTGGAGACTAGACCTGAAGGCATATGTATGTGTTTGCCTTACTCAGAGAAGGACTGCTAGTTAGCAGGGGTAAAAGGTGCAAGGACAGGTTCCCAGATGTTGTTCACCCCCAGCAGCCGTGCCTACAGCTGCAGGACCCTGTGGCACTGCTGTTCCACATCTCTTCCAGTAACAGAACCTGCAGCTGCCAGCCCTTCCCTAGACTAGCATTTGATACAAATAAATTATAATGAGCTGCCTTAGCTGTTACAGTATTTACAGGATAAATAGTTTCCACTTCACAGCCATCAATACATTCGCCCTTTAAATCCATTAAATTCCTGACTGCTATATGCTCTCTTAGTATTGGGCTGACACTGATTTAAGGCCGGAAAACCCCTATTTAAAGCTCTGCATTAGTGAGAGTGAATGTAAATTGTGACCGTGCCATTTGGCCTGGGACTAAAAATGGCTGCAAAAGTGACACATTTCAAACTTTGCTTTGGGTTGAAACAGTGATGGTTCAGTGTTCTTCTAGTCTTAGTTGGTGGATTAGCAGGAAATCTGGAAATTAGTAGCACCAGCTTTCCTGTGAGTCTTTAATCTTAAAGCTAGGGAAACATGGCTGTTATGAACTGCTCTGTAGCAGGTCTAAAACCTAATTCTGCCCTGGACTGTCATGCTTGCATATTTTGATGATGTTGCTTCCATGAATCAGTGAAAGCCTTCCTGAAAGATAAGTATTTCAGCTGTGTTCAGTTCCTCTCCTGGACCTGTCACAGTAGCATCAAATGGTAGCTGTTTTTAATCTTTTTTAGCTGATTGGTGTAGAGGAATTGAAACAGACTTCACTTATTATTGATGGCTGGAAACAAATACCCTGCAGCCTCCCTCTTGCATTCGTAGTGTGACCGAGAGGGGAGAGGTGTAGAATTGGAATAGAAGTTCTATCACATTCAGCCTGCAAGGCTATTATTTGAGCTGCCTCAGAAATGTTTAATTTTTTTGTTGTTATGTTAAAGCACTGGCAGGTGGGTTTTGCTGAAAATGACACAGGTGAAGAGGTTTTATTTGTATCCCACACATATGATCTTCAGGGATTATATACAGCAGAATATGAAGCTCCTTCCCGTTTTTACATATTGCGGATTGCCTTTTCTTGTCATGTGATACGGTGTACATGTTTCAGAGCCTGGGAGGAAGGAAAGGGGAGGGGAAAAAGGAGATGAGAGAAGTGCATTCTTTTTATCTTCTCCTGGTCTATTTAGTATGTGGTTGGTACAAGCCCCCACAGCCAGGTACAGCAGGACACTGAGAAATGCAGGCCATGCAATGGCAATCAGTTGTGTATAGGCTAGTGATGGAATGCCATTTCAGGCTCCCACCGGCCTCTCATGGCCGGAGATTCTGTGCCATGTGTATATGTGAGCAGTGATTTTGTATGTGGAAGCATATGACCCTGAGCAGCTAATACAAGAGCAGCTGTACTTTCTTTATCCCACAAGAGCAGTCAGCACTGAACCCATCTTCTCCAAAGACACAAACCTCATGTAATTTTGCTGCTGATGTGTTTCTCAGGAATTTTTCCTGTCCTGCTTACATTGTTTCCATCAGGGACATAGAGCAGGCAGTGAGAATATGATTTCTGACACTGTATCCTTCAGTACACAGTGAGAACCAGTCCTGTTGTCCTTTTTGCTCTTTGTTTCCTTCCCCTTGCTGTAGAACTGGTAGGAGATTGCCAGTCTCCATTAGAAATAAGCCTCCTTAACTCCATTTGAGGGAGGACCATGTAGAGAAAGTATATGGCAAGAACTTGTGAAACACAGCCTGTCACTTCCAGGAAGTGGGAAATAAAAGGGAAGGTTGCTCTGCAGTCTGCCACCAACTTCACATGTGAACAAGGGTGGGAAGTTTCCTACAGGGCTATTTGTGGATAAAGCAGCCAAGCCATGTTGAGCATCTGTTTCATTATTAAACTATTGTAGTTAGCTGATTTCTCAAAACCCAGTCAGTTTAAGTAGGGGAGCATTCTGCTTTTTGCTGCGTGTATACCTGCAGGTTACTTTATTTGCTTTGTGGATGTGATTACTCTATTTGATGCTTCCTAACTGAAAAACAGTAAAGTCATTAAAGGGCCATAGGTGCCTTCTGGAGCCACTTACTGAATGTTGATAAAGGAAAATGCTACTGTAATATAAAATATAATCTGATCACTCTATCTAATTACAGACAAGAGTAAGCTGCTAAAGAAGGGTTCTGTAAGAATATTATAATTGCGTTCATACAGTATTTCCAACTTGAAAGCTATGAGCAAATATCAACTAATCCTTCCAACAGTCCCTGAGAGTGGGAAGGTAAATCTATTACTATTTAATAAGAATTTGTTTCAATTAACATTAGCCAGTGTTAAAATAACTATGAATTGATGAAAAAATTTTCAGTATTTGCCTACATCAGTTTTGAATGGCGCGGATGCCCCAGTTTTGAGCAACATTTCTGGTATGTCTTATAGATGAGCATCATTTGACTGGGAATAATTTCGGAAGCATCAGAAAAATGCCTATTACTTTTTATTTTCATTAATATTTAGTTCTTATTAAATACTAAATATTTGTGTTTGTTAAATATTTAACAAGCTATCTGGGGCTTTGTAGAATGTATTGTATTCAATAAACTTATACAGCATTGTATTATTATTTCTATTATTATCATCATTTGAGGAAATATTTTCCTGTACACCATAAAACTGCAGATGTTAGTAGTAATGTCTCTTTTTACAGCATAGAGCCATTGATATTTGCTCCTTTAATTGGTAACATTCTCTACCAGCCCCAGGATGGGGAACAAGAGTGGAAATTGTGCATAAAAATCATTAAGTGCAGCCTACGCCACCTGCAAGGCACAAAATGAACAAAATGCTGGTTTGGCTGCTTCTGGTTTTCAGGTTCTAGGTGATAGTCCTTGATGCTGATTTTCTGGCTGACAGCCCTACAAATTTCTACTGATGTCAGGTTGTGCTGTGGATGCTTGTTCAAGCCTTCCTAGTAAAGGAGTGACATTTCCTAGGAAAGGCTGCTCTAGGAAATATGGTAGTTCTTTTTCCACATCTTAGAGACTGAGAAATTCTTACTTCCTTTTGTAATGTGTGTCTCAGTGTTGAGTCAAAGATGGGGAGTAATTTCAATCATTGCTTTGTTTTTCGGTTGGTTGGTTGCTGGTTTGGGAAGGCTTTTTTGTTTGGTTGTTTTTTGGGGTTTTTTTGACAGTAGTTATACTTTTATTCCAAATTTATACCTAATGTGTAGGCCAAAAAATTGAATATTCTATTTGGAGGAGAAAATGGATCATTTATACTAGTCTCATGAGAACTTGGCTTAGTTTAAGTCTGAGGATTTATGCCCTGGCAACCTTGGAAAAAAAAAAAGCCATAGTTTTGGGGATTTTTTTTATTTATATTATCATGCATCATTTAAGAGCTATCCTCTCCATGCAGAAACATGCAGCAGGGTATGTATCATATTCTTGTTACTTTCCCAGTGAATGTTTTCTATATAATTTTGTTACATAAAACTCTTGGATTTGACTCAATGTTTAAATAGTTGTCAGGTGTTTGCGATAGATGGCTGAGTGTCTTGTGCCCCCTTTTTGCTCATGTATGCTGAATGAAAAGCTGCTGTTTGTCACTTGTTTGGCAGGCTCTCAGTGCCTCTACGCAGCTTGCATTAATGCTAATGGGAGCTGCACACACACTGAAGAGACAAAAGAGCCAGGTTCCTCCTTAATCTACGCTAACAGATAGTGAATACCTTGTCATAGTACCCAAGGTGGCCTTTTGCTGCCCAGAAATTCAGTCTACCGTGCCCTTATTGCTTAAACTGCTTCTAGCTAATCAGATTCCTCCCCCATTCTGACAGGTGAAATATGGAGTAGTGTATGAAAGACAAAGCTTGAACGAGCAGTAACAATTGGGTAGGCAAACGGTGCGTGCAGAAGATCACCACATCTTTCTTCTCTTGGCAGTGGAAATCACTGGGAAACACCAGGCTGGTGCAACTGAAGGTTTTGGGCAGCTTTCCTCACTGTTTGTTCTTTTTCAAATCTAGCTCCTCATGCTTCTGCCTTTGTCTGTAGGTGGTGTGCTCGGTACCTGCAGCAAACAGTCTGTCTGGGGAGGTGTGATGAGAGGGTGAGCAAGCAGCTGATTCTTTGTCAGCGCTGGGCTCTCCTGAACTCCTCTTGCTTCTCCTCTTCTTGGTCTTTTAATGTTTTAAAATAATCTTTTACTGTACATCTGATAGTTGAGAATTGCCTTTTTTTCTTCAGTATTTCACAATAAAATTGCCAAAGGAGTTGGGACGGGGCAGAATTCTGCCAGAAGCTGCTTGAAAGCAGAGTCAGTACTTCCTACCTGAGTGGTTCTCTTCCAGTGGTGTTTCCTTTACCAGGTTCCCTCTGAAATGTCTCTGTCTCAATACAATACAGTGTCTCAATACAATACAGTGAAGCTTGATAATGTCCATACTTTACCTGGATTTCCTTTTTATGACACTTGCAGCCCTTAAGAACAAATTAAAGTGATTGGGCTTTTTGGTGACTTTTATTCTGCATTACTTTGTCTTTGGAAGCACAGATTGAGGCTCCCAGCTGAGACTCTAGGCATACTTAGTGTGCGGCCTGCTTCTACTTTCTTCTCGTCCTGGTGTGCTCCTGTTGGTCTTGAGTGCTTCAGCAGCTCGAGAGTTGTTTTTTCTTTAGTCAGAGTTGATTACAGTGATTTTGAGACAGGAGAGTCTATGACCCCTCAGCCAGCCTGAGCATAGTCTTCCCAGTGGAGCTGCTGACCTGCTTTGTATGGACTGGCTGCCAGACGCAGCAGCTGTGGGTCTTCATCTGTTGTCATGCCCCTTTTACAGATTAACCTCTGCTCTTTTCCCATGGCATTATTTTGTCGGCATGTTGACAAGCTGCTTTGATAATAAGAAGTGGGTGTGTATCAACTGGGAAAATGTTTTGGCTCACCTGCGAATATTGTATGAGCCAATTAGGCAGCTGCGTCCCTCTCGTAACTGGGATCTGGGTGAATAAAGCCGGTGTTTAACTATAGGTGGCAGCAGCTTTCTAATGCTGTTATATGTGCATAGAGCAGAGATGATGCTTCACTTTGGTCTCAGCTCCCATTTTTCTTTGTTTGGCTGAGGCTTTTTTTGCCTAAGCTTTTGTAGGAAAAAAACTTAGCTAATTCGACAAGTAATTTCTTCTCAAAGGATTTTTTTATCAGCAGAACAGGATATGCTCTGATTGTCACAATCCTTGATACTTATTAATTTATAACTTACATGTATTTCCAAAACTACAATTCCAGAAGTACAATGTTGAAAAAGATTTCTGACTTGGCCTGATTTCTGACTACCTTCTCTGCTGTGCTGCCACAGGCTTTCTTGCACTTGGTGGAGGTGTACAGCTTCCCACACCAGCATCACATCAGTGCTGTGTTCCATGTAAACAACCCTTGAACTGGCTTGCTGTGGCAGAGCTGCAGCCTTCAAGCTGCAGTCAGCAGGCCCTTGGGGATCCATGTGCTAATTGAGGGGGAGCAGTGGGAGTCTGTTAAAAGCAGCCAAGAAAAATCAATTGACTGTGGACTCAGGCTTGCTTATACGGCTCTGCACCTACCCTGGAAAATGCCTTCAGGGGTCTGTAAATTGCAAAAGCTGAAAAACACTGAGTAATATATTGTAAGGAAAAACAAATCTCTGCACTTAGAAATCACCTTTAAATCTCTCAGTGTTAATGCAACAGACAAAAACATTTGTGACAGTGAAGCCCAAGCACTTCCCTTAACAGTGCTGTGATATATTGGTCTGTGAGAGTTGCAGCAAATGTGGTGATAGACATTCTGTTGAAATGGAAGAAACCTGCATCTCTCTTAAATCCCTGGAATTGAAAACAAAATTAACTTGCAGTTTTATGTGCTAGATCAAAACTTTGCTCTTGTCTTCACACGTGATCTTTCATGTGCTTGCTATAAGCTGCTTCTCTGTCTGGTGGGCATTGTGGCACTGACAGTGAAACAAGGACTGCTACTGGATATTTCAGAAATCTAGTGCCTGAAGGCATTTTGAGAAAACTAAGTACTTAGGAAATGATGGTTTGACAAACAAAAATGGTTTGCACTATGGAAACTGTCATTGGAATAGTATCCTGATTCCAGGGAGGAATTTCAAGTAAAATTTGAGAGGCTCTTTTCTATGCTCAATACTGTCACTTGCAATATAGGAGAACACAATCCAGTTTCTTCCTCTCCCTGAATTAAAACCAGGGCTCAGACTTCACTTTTTGAGACTAGGTGAGAGTCCTTGCCACTAAGTGATTTGGCAGCTCTTAAGAGCTTTCTTGCTTGGTCTGGAGCAAAATCTGAAAAGCCTCTTGATTCCATTCAGGAGAATGTGTGGAATTCTGGAGTGGCATGGGATGAATTGCCACTCACCTGTAGACACACCATGTTTTGCATCTGGACACCTGTTGACTTCTGTAGGCTTTCCTTCAGTATTCTGGCAGGTGAGCATATATACTCTGTACAGTGCGTGTGTTAATTTCCACATAAGGACTTTGGTGCTAAATGCAGGTGCACAGCTTTTAATATGCAGGATAACTGGTTAAAACTAGTTTAGCTGTCATCTCTGTATAGTACCACTTACGGCACTGAGAAACTAAATCTAACCCTTCCTGTATAGCTGAGAGGGTAGTGCATTCCATTCCAAGGGGCTTTCCTTGAGTCCCCAGTGATACTTTACCATCCATTTATGTCTCATAATGCTCCTTTCACCCCCAGTGTTATCCTAACTTCACTGTGCAGTCAATTAAAAAATGACAAGTGCTTGGTTTCCTAGGACTCTGGCGTGTCCTTGCAAAAGCCATTTCGCATCAGTCCAAGAATTAAACCACCAGGTGGTAGATGTGTCTCTCTTGCCCTTATGCCTGTTCACTCTGCAGCTTTCCACCAGCCAGGAAGAGGCAGCAGCATGATTGACCAGTGATATTTTCAGTTGTTGTTTTTGCCTAATGAAATGCTTCAAAGCCAGAGGAATGATGTTCTGATTTGTAGTCCACACTCAGAAAATGGTGGTTGTGAATGAGGCTGAGTTCATAAGCTAATACTTTGTCTCCTTGTAGAAATTACAGAGCCCCAGCACTAGTCATATTTTTTCACAGTCTTCATTCCCTCTTTTTGTTTGTTTGCTATATGCTTTTGAGAGGAGACTGTAGTGGGACAGTGAGTGAATGTAACTATTAAATTTTGCTGGAAATGATAGTGCATATTATATTCATACCTTATGCATCATTCTCCTGCCTTTACCTTCCGGCCCATCACATTCCAGTCTATTTCAGAGATTTAGATGCATTTATGTCAGATCTCCCATCCCAGAATACAATCTACATCCAATTATCAACCCTTAGGGATACATTAGATGTAACTTTTATATCTTCTTCTGTCAATAAAATTATAATCATGAAATGCACAAATGTCATACTTTGATTTCTAAAAGCATCACAGATAAGAATGAGATGAAATGAAAAGACTGTTATGCTGCATTTTACACATGCTTATATGCAGAAGATTGCCAAAATCTCAAGCTGAGGTATGTATCTCCTTTTTCTGTCTGCTACTAACAAATCACAGCTCTGAGCAAGCAAGTTCCTGCATAGGATGTGACAAAATTACATGCAGAGATGAGTTAGTGTTTTCCTCCATTTGTTCACATGCCATATCCGGGAGAATCACGAGTGTGTGTGTGACTTGTAAAGGTTCAGCAGGGTCTGTAACATACAGATTTCACAGGCCTATCTACCCAGGAGTACTTGGTTAAGTGAAACCAAGTTAATGAAAAGAGTTGAATTTCAGATTCATTAGAGCTCACTAAACCCCTTCAACATTCTGAAGAAATAAATTGTTCTGAGTTCTCATTAGCTTGCTCAGACTCCTTTTGACTTCTGACTGAAAATATCTGTATGGGAGTTCCTTAGTTAATGCACCTTAAATTTACACCTGTACTTAATTTGGCTTTCCTTGCCTAAGTTTCCCTTAATTGCAGACATACCCTAAGTGAAATAAGCCATATTAATTCAGGAGAGTCTGGAGAGTGGTAGTTACTCTCTGTCACATAGAAGTCCTGTTCTCCCTTTCAGACAGGTATAGTTAGTTACCTCTGCTCATGAAACAATCATCACTGATGGTAAAGAAGGAATTTTATATCCTTAAGGAAACTGCACAACACTTGAAATTAAAGGAGGAAGGGGAAAGGGAGAAGTTGTACTGTGTGCAGAATATTCTGTAATAGTCTGCTCCAGTGTGGTTTTGCACTCTTATCTAAATTTTCTGGTATTGACTACTGTCAGAGATAGAGGAGCAGGCTAGACAGTCTCTCACTGATTCAGGAGCATGGGAATTTTTATACTCCGAGCTAAGCCTCTGTGGCAGGGCTGCAGGCAGGGCTAACAGACTGCATAAAACAGAATTTCATTTTTAATACTTGTAACCCCAAGCATTTCAAAAGCTGAAATGCTAGTGTAAAATACTGGTATCTGACAATTTCTGTTGTAATTCTCAGATTTTAAGCTGGAGCTCATACCTGAATGCCAGGGAAATGGAAGGAAGAGGATTTTGTAAATGTGAAATACCTGAAAATACAGTAACTTGGTAAAGGATCTGGTGATCGCTAAAATTAAAGAGAAAACACATGGGCTGAGTTGTGTTTTTTAAAAAAAAACAAACCAAAAAGCCCCCACTGAACAAGCAAAAAGAAAGAAACAACCAAACACAAAGTTCTATTTCCTTGGACTCTAATTAAGGATGGAAGATTGCCTACCCCCCAAGAGGAAAGCTTTTTTGTCCATGTGTCAATTCAACATTTCACAGGTTGCCACAACTGAAAGCACATGATAACAGTTGCTCTACCATGTAATATCCAAGGGAAATGTTTACCTAGGTTCAGAAACATACAGTGATATCAGTGAGATTAGTGCAATAGCTTATACATAGGCTGAATGGAAGAGATGGGATTTTGGGAAAGATCATGAGCATAAATCTGATGGTTAACATTTTAGGAGCATAGAGATTAATGGGTTTAATCTCTGTCATGAGATTATATTCTCCAGAAATTTTGTTGAGGGATACCATGCTATGCATCTGTAAAATTCAGACATCTATTTATACATGCAATTGAAAAGTTTACAAGGATTGAACTGGTTTCATCCCAGGTCTGTTTGACCTCGAAGGGTTTGTTATCAGTAAACCAGGCACAAGTTAGGACTGGATGAAGGAAGTTTTAAAATGAGGAGGCTTTGATCTTTCTTTTTTCCAAATTGCCCTTTGAGATACAACACAGCCATATTGAAGTAGAGGAGCTATCGCTATAACAAATTGTGTCTGTGTCTTTTCACTTTTCACTGTTACACTCCTTCAAGGTACTGCTATTTCTAAAATCACCAGCATTTCTATAAGATGAAGATTAGTTATATGTTTATTTAAGCTTCCTTGCAGAAATTGCTTTCCCTGGTGTCTGTGCATGCATGTGCATGCATGTCTGTACTCTGGTGTATTAGATAAAAATGACTGGATGTTTTGGAAGTCTACTCTTTTTTTACCCTCTTTCCTTTCTGTGACTCTAATTTACAGTGTCCTGTGAACAGTTTGTGCTTGAGTAGATGACTGCAATATAAGTTCAGGAAGAAAACAAATGAGACTTGGAAGCGGCAAAGCAGATCTATTTGCAGAGGAATGGGTAACAAAAGAAATGTGCTGAAAAAATGCTGTCCTCCTCTGCACCTTTGGAGTGCTGTATAATTTATAACTGTTCTCTGCAAAGTGTCTGAGGCAGTGCCAGGTGGTGGGGAGTTAAATTAACCCCCATGGCGTGTAGTTATCGGCAGAGGCCAGACCTGTGGATCGATACCTCGGTGCTGTGAGTCACCGTATCAGCCGAGGAAGTGAATCTGTAAGCTCCTTATTTCTCCATTCTTTTAATCGCAGGCCTGTGTCTGGCTGTGATGAAGATGGAGCAGACGCAAATGTCTGATGCTTGAAGCTCTTTGATTTCTGAGTTGATGGGGTGAAGCCAATGAAATGCTGTGAGAGACTCAGAGGGCTGATAGTGTATTGTCTTTTTCCCAGTATCCTCAGTTCCCATTCTCTTTTCCTTCCTTCCTTACCCACAGATCTGGTTACACTCAGTAGCTGCATGAGCTGTGCTTTGCTTGACCGACACAGATAATTTCTAGCATCACTAGTTAAGCCTATTTTTTATTATTATTAATAATAAAGGCTGTTTTAGTCTCGCTTAAATGGATTAGCCTTGCTCCTGCCTGCTTTTTGATTATTTTTGCTGCTGGGGGCTCACTCTTCTGATGAGAGTTCTTGCAGATAGAGTTATTGCCAAGCTTATCCATCACTGAGGCATACCTAATATGGATCAAACTGGATGGAGTAATTGGGTTTTCAGAGAGCTACTGCTCCAGGAGAACATGTCATCCTCCAGGAATGAGAATTTTTGTTGTAGCTATGGAAGATACTTGCACAGCTGCTGAGTCAGCCACCTCCTTTTGTGCGCCCTCACACTTCATGGGTGCTCCCATTTTCTGCATGCAGCCCCTGGAATTCGTGCCTGTTGACAGTGGAATCTTCTTGCTTTCCTGAGGACCATGTGTGTCTTTCAAACCTTTTGCTACCCTCTCCAAATCTCTCTTTTAAAAGTTAATATATAAAATGCTATATCCTTCCCTGTTATATTTTTCTAATCTCAGACTTACCCATAAATTGCCCATGGGGAATGCACTGGTAAATTAAGTAACATATTGTTCTTTCCTAGCTGCACCCACTCTCTGGAGGATTGAAAAATTGCCATCCGTAGCCATCACACAACAGAAAAACAAACAGAATTAAACAACTGTAATTAGTTTCTTGTAAAGCTAAGTTCAATATGCCAGTCAAAACCACTCACCTTCCTTTCCCTCACAAGTGAATTGCTTTCTCTTTAGACAGTGACAGTAACCCTTGGCCTTAAAACCAGTTGCCCCTCAGCTGAGAATTGAAGCAGTTACAAGGTAAGCTGGCCTTACAATTGAACAGTGGTAGATGTGGATGAGCATGTTGAGCTAGTGGTTTTGGTGATTAATGAAACCTGAATTAAAGGTGGCTTTTTAGCCCTAACAGCTGAGCTTCCGGTTGTTGTTCTGTGTTGTATCTGTCCTTTCCCTCATCTTATATTCTGACTTTAACCTCACTTTCTAGTTCACTTCTTGCCTTTGTTCTGCATCGAAAGTTGCAGACATTGATCCTTACCACTGGGCATGACCATTCATGTCCTGGTTTCTTTCTTTTAAAAAAAAAATCATCTGAGCCAGGACTGAGCTTTCCAGATTTCTTATTGCTTCATTTTCAACCCACTGTCATCCTCTCCCAGCCATGGGGAGTAAATACATATGTACAGATTTCTGCATTGCTGTTCCTAGCATAGCCTGGGACATTCCTGCATAACAATGAGGGGTATAATTTATCTCTGTATGCTGAGTGTGTTGTCCAAATTGGTTGTCCCCCTTCATCTTCTCCCTAGCTTCTTGTACATGATCAATTTTTTATCCCTCAGCTTTCTTCTTTTTTATTCATATGTGAAAGCTCATGTAATACTTAGGTAAAATACAAAATACTTTTATGATTAAATTAGAATGTTTAGAGAGAGATTTTCATCCAATAGTTTTATTTGGAAAAACATTGTGTAAGGCCACACTGGACAACTACTTGTTTATTTTAGATACTTTAATTGAAAAATGTCTCTGTGAGCCTGAACAGACATAGCCAGTTTTAATTCTTACAGCTTTTACCTCAGCATAAGTTTGTTTATGGTCCCAAGATACTGGGTGAGACACATGTGAAAGACTCTCAGGGTGAGTTTGTGGGTCTTTGAGCTCAGATGACACCACCATGCTTCATCTCAGCCATAACAGAAAAATAACTGTGGTCATAATAATTGTGTCAGCCACAGGCAAAGGACTGACATTGCAGCAGAACTGCATTAAAGACATTTTCTTTGGCTCACTGGCACTTGAGGAGTGGCTGTAAACAAGCCACTGCAAGGAAGCCAGTGGACAGACAGGTAGACAGTAGCCGATATTGTCTGGATCCTGCTGATGGGAAGTTACTGGCTTTACTGGAATACTTCTGACTTGGCATTGGTTATCACTTGTGCATCAGCACAGAGGTTCTTGCAGAGGAGTAACTGAGATTGAAATAGTATTGATACAAAATATTGAGAAGCAATGTCGTATGCAGAAAAAGGGGAGGAAGGATCAGTGTTCCCTTTCTTCATTCCAGCATGATTTTATCTTTGGAGAGCTCTTGGCAGAGTTGTGAATGAATCTTCCATAGACTGACTCCAACTGGCTAGGTGAGGTCACTGAGCTTTCAAAATATTTGAGGTAGTGGTTTTAACCAAGTGACTATCTCAACACAAACAGGAATAAAGCAATCTTGTATAGTCTTGGTCACACAGTAACCGCTTTGTTCTGCCTTTACTGCTCAGTGGAATGATTTGGCTTGTTAAGTTGGAGGCTTTGCATCCGCTTGTGGTCATCTACCCCCATCTGAAGTCTGCCTGAGTCTGTGTTGCAGAGTTTCTGTGCTTTGCTTCTCCAGAACTGAATTTATATTTTCAGTTCTTAGAGTGAAAGAATTGAAACTGTGGTGAAAACAAATAGCTGGAAGCAGGTTTTTTTTTTTCATGTAACCCTCACCCTGACAGCATGTGATGCAATGCAAGTGAGTGAGGGGAAACTCCCTGCATCCTAGTTGATGCAGAACAAGCCAACATCTGGGAAACTTGCTGAAACCAGATGCCTTGTGGTAGCAGTGTCATGGTTACAGTTGTGCGCTGAGAGGAGTTTTAATTGGGGTGTATTTTTTTCCCTTTGGAAAGAAGGTGGCTAGCCAGGGACAGATTATACATAGATTTAGTTCTTAAATGTTACTCTGTAATTGTTTGGCTTATTTCTTTATAAAAGCTTAGCATGAAGTCACTGAGGGTTAAGGCTGAATTATGTGTTTCTTGGCAGTCCTGGTTTTCATTATTGACCAGAGGATTAAAAAAAATAGCGCCATCCGTGTCTATAAGGATCCCTCAGAAGTGAATCTTGAGTAAATTTGCCACAGTATAAATATTTGGTTTTTAATGCTGGGTTTAGGATTATCTTTTGTTTCTGTTTTTTATGTATAAGCCTAAGACAAGATTGAATGGGTCAATTGTATGAATTGGTAAACACGAGATTCCCTTTTTCACACACTATGCGTCTCTGTTAAACATTCTGCAATAACAAAGAAAGATGAAATGTTTGGTCTCTGTGGTGTATGAAGGCTTTCTCAGAGGCTAAGCACTTCGAGTAAATAAATAAGCAGAAGTTTCAAGTACAGACGTTACTTGTGAAGCAGAATGATGCTACACACACATCTAACACAAGCCTGCAAAAGCAAAGAAATGGAGAGCTGAGTCCTTGCTAGGTGGTTGAATAGCAGCTTTCTGGTAGTAGCTCCGGGCTCTTTGCCAATCTCCATAATCCAGGTGGATTATACTGGAGGTAGCGTACAGTCACTGAATCTAACTGATTCTAAACAAGTTTGGTGTTTTTTACTTTCTTTGTAACAGGAGTAAAAAGAGAAAGAAAACATTTCTTATCAACTCTTTTATGACTGAAAGTTCCAAACATTGCTTTCATTTCACCCTCTTTCGTATCTTAGACTTCTTGCTTCATATTTAATTTGCAGAGACATGGCGTCAGTCAAATCCACTGCTTCCTCCCGATGTATATTGTTATCTTTCTGTAGAGCTGAGGTGGATTTGGTTGGACAAAGGGAAACCTGTGGCCCCAGATCTACCCACCCATTTCTGTCTTGTCAGCAAGCTCCAAGACAGGGATATTCATCTGACATTTCTGCCAGAAATACATGATTTTTCTCTTGGGGACATTGCTTTGAATCAGCAGAACAGCTCTCCTTATAGATCTACCTCATAAGGACACCGCCACACTTTGGAGCAAGGCCACAATTTCGCTGACAATGTGGGAGTCAAGTTTCCCACTGCTGAAGTATAGCTGCCTCTCAAAAGGAGCACAACAGCTGTTTTATGACAACATTGTTTGAGAAAACTGCTTCTGCTAATGGTGAAACATTGCTTTTCAGCATAGTATTTCTTTAGAAATTATATGTAATTCAGAATTAATATTTCTTTCCAAACATGAAATTGAAGTGCAGCCCATGGATCTCTTGAGTACTGGTGAAAGAATTACTTGTGTAGATTAACTTTCTGCACAGAAGAACATTGGCAATGGGCTGTGAAATAAAGGTGGTTTTGGGGTTGTGCAGCTCAAAGTAATGTATTGTGTAATAGGACATGTAGTGTCTCTGGGAGTTGCACAGCATTACATACACCAGAGTTATATTCATGGACACATCGTGGGCAGCATCATACCTTCCACATCATGCACTGTTCTGTCTTCCCACCTGGAAATAAGATTTTTTAGCCTTCATGGCTTTGCTATCTGCTTATTTGAGATGACTTATCTGTAGTTGGCATTGTTTTGTTGGCAGCATACATCAGGCAGAGAGCAGCTGTTCATCTGTTCATTCCCCATCATATCCCAACCCACTTGCATGTCAACTTCACTGTACTGTTGTCTTATCAGTCATCTTGAGAAGGGGTGGTTTGAATTATTTTCACCAGGAGCAATTTGCCTACTAGTTTTCAGTGAGAAAAAGGTTTGCAATTACATCAAAAATAGAAGAAAGTACTGCCTCATCCCTTGTGATGCCCTTAGTAGTAGTTACTACTAGTAGATACTTAGTAGTAGCAAGACCTTGGGGTTATATTTTCTTGCCCTTCCACCTCAGAGGCTGATCGTTTTGCTGAATTGTGTAAAAAGACAAAGGTGATCACCATGTTTCTGCCTTATTCTACTCAGACTCTGTTGCCACTCCTTGTGTTTTTCTAACGATTGAATTTGCACATAGCTCAGCAGGGATGTTAATTCCTGTTTTCCGTGGATGTTAGCACAGCAGAATACTGGATACTCTGGTAACAGGACCTAAGTGGCTGAGTTGTATGCTGGATGTTCCAAAATCTCATGTTTTTCACACGTCTGATCCAGTAATTTGTGAAATGTCTGTGACTCCTGAATTTGTAAGATGTGAGCTTCATGAGGTGATAGGGTTCCCCAGAGAACAGCTTACAAAAGGATCAGAGCTTTCTCTGGGAGAAAGCATTGGAAAAGAAACATGTGCAATATATTATCACGCTCAGTAGGAACACAGACTTTTTGGATATTTGAGCTAAGTAGAGTTAGAAGTCAGTTGCATTAAGTCATCCATACAGGGTTATGCCACCTAGCTGGGTGGCAATCTAATCCACGTAGGTTTTTTTTAAGTCATCATGGGAATCAAGACTTACATTTGTATAAATAACTTGCCAGTACCTTGATTTTGCCATCTTTGAGGTCAGCAGGAGCCAAGAAGAAAAAGGTATAAAACTGAAAGACTTGGAGCAGTAGATTGAGTCAAACATAATGTAGATAGGTAGTGTGCCACATTTAGAAATCAGGATATGCTTAAGTCACAGACTGCAGCAGTCCCTTTACTGCCAGGTTTAGGCTTCTCTTGAACCTACTGCCAGATAATCAGTTATTGCTGGCAGAGATCTTAGAGCCTGACTTGAGGGCTGAACATAGTTATGAGGCTGGTATGCATCATGCTGTCCGCTGGTGTGAACACATTATGGTGTAGAGTCGAGCGATTCCAATTACTCCTCCTCCTTTGCTGCCCTACTCTTGAAATTAAAGGCTGCTGCTGTAACCCACAGCTCACTCTGATGCTTCTTCCTGTGGATTTCAGGGTATTCACATATAATTGTAACATGAGGTTTTATCAACCACCTGCATTATCCTGCTCTTGTGAGAATCACCAGTGAAAACTAGCAGATACGACCCATAATCTACACAAAACCTTATCAGACAGTGACACTCCTGCCACTCTGTTCAGGCAAGCCCAGGCACCACACAGGCAGGAGTTTGAGCTGCCATTACCATTTTCACTCTTCTTTCTTCTGATGCTGTTGATCGTGGAGGTACACAGCAACAGTGAAAACAGGAAAAGCAGAAGTTTTTAGCAAATTTTCAGTGGAATGATAGAAGTTTGGTTTAGCTTATATTCAAATGGATTGTCCCACTTCACTTGCATCTCAAGCATTTCCTTGCTTTGTAATGTGAGACAGCTGGTCTTGAAGTTAATCCCCAGGGTTTTGAGGGCTTTTTCTTCCCCTGGCAAACTTGAGTGGAAAGATGCTTCAGAAATATTAGCCATCGGCTGTCACTTAGTAGAAATTATAACAGTTGGTGATGGTAATAACATTGGCTTGAAACTTGCAGGGAAATGCAGGTCTAGCATATGGGCATCTAAAATCTGTGCAGTGATGGAGCTGAGGAACACAACACATTCAACTAGCTTTTGAGTCGAGGGCTCCGAGTTCAGGTTTTACAGCATCAAGCTGTCTTGGAATTTGGCTGCAGTAAGCAGTTAGTGTTTCAGTAGAGAAATTTCCAGTTAATCTTTTTACCTGCATTTGCCAGACAGACTGCACTGAGTCAGCTCAGCCCGGTCCCCACTGTGCAGTGGCTGCAGCCAGTCTCACTCCATCACTTTTAATGAATCTGAGACTCTGTGGTTTTCACTAATTTACTCATTCGCGAGAGAAATGAGGAAGTGTTTTCCTGTCTCTCTCTGATAATGAATGAGATATGAAAGAGCTTCATGGCCAGTAAGCACCCTGGAGGAACCTGAGTTTGTCAAAAACGTGCAAGGCGTCTTCATCAAAGCAACAAAATTATTTTCTTTCCCCTTACTCTATGAATTGAAAATTCACATGACAACAGCCAGAAACGCGCCCAGTTTTGCTTAGACAATGGAATTGACTTTGAAAAACTGAAGGTGTGGCAAAACTGATAATATCTTTTGCATCAGTATTTTTCAGAGGTGTATCTTGAAGTAATAATTGGTTGCCTGAGGCAGGCTTAAATGTGGGGCTTTTGTTGTAGTCTGGCTTGGTGTCTGTGAACCCCCACTTGCACAATGTAGCATTTTGTACTCCGTGCAGACTGTGGGCAGCAAAAGTTTCCTTCGAAGGATGTGTCGAATTCTGTTTACCAAGAATTTTCATTTCTGTTTGCTGCCATCTTCAAATGTACTTTGTATATATCAGAAGGGCAGAGATAAGAGTTTACAGAAGATTAAACAGGCACAAACACATTAGGAAAGACAGTAAAGGATTCAAATTGTTAATCAGAAATATTAAAGTCCACTCTATAAGTCTTCAGGGTTTTCAGTACCCAAACTTAATAAAATTAACCAACTGCTGCAGCTTAGCTCTAGTGCTTACCATTGCTATCAGAAGCAATCAGTAGGAAATCTAGCTTTATATGGTATAGCTCTGAGGTACAAACTGTAGGTTCCGCTTTGAAGTGAAGAACAGCTGCTCAGGAACATTGTGAGCCGTGCACTTTCAGCAAGGTAACTTGTCGCAGTGCTTCTGATTGCACACCTGTACTTCAACCCTTGTTAAAACACAGTCCCCTTTGAAAGGTAGAGGAAATAATTTTTTATTTACTCTAAAAATGCTCCAGTTTCATGTGTAAAAGCAGACAGTGCTTGTAGGAAATACAAACCTTGGAAAGTGAGCTGAGCACTTGTCCAAGGATTAAAATGGCTGGCCAAGAGAGAATTATCACCCTACAAACCTCCCATCAAAACCTGAAGGGGTACAAGTATTTTTTACTGTTGTTTGAACGTATCGTTATGCAAATGGTGACAAATATTCACTGAACCTACTATTTAAATATTATTGCATGTTAATAGAATATTGTGTCTGGAGCATGCAATGTTGCATGCAATTTGAATGTCACTTAGTAGTCCCCCCTCTCTCACTACTTCACTTCGATTTTAGCATTTTCTGGGCTCTTAAACTTTTGTCATGTATTGATTCCCATGGAGTTCCCAATTTTTTTATCCCCTACAGGGAGGCTAGACATGCTTGAAAAGGGGATTATCTTGATTCTGAGGTCTTTTTGTTTTGGATGTATGCTAGATGCTTACTAGGTGTGATGCTATTTCAAATTTGTTCAAATTTCAAGATTTTGTGGCTTGGATCAGATAGAATCTGGTGGTGCCAAGTTCAGGTGAGTGTTGTGGTGTGTGACATACATGCTTACGACAAGACAGTTTCTGGTCCAAAGGACTTGTTTGTGTTTTGCAGTGAAACCCGTCAAGTGAATGCAACAGGGAAGCAGAAGAGTAAAACTGTGACGCAGACACCTCATTATATGGATTGGCTTTCTGCATCTTTTGCCAGTTCAAAATCAATTTTTATATGGCTTAACTATTAATAGTATTCAACCCTGTTAGCAAAGAGGAGAGTGTCTCCAATGCCTCCTTCTGTATATGCAATAATTATCATCACAGCAGTTAATATCCAGCAGTCTGTGACTTGTCCCTTGAGCATGGAGAGCCTAGCACAAGCTCTTCTGAGGTAAGATGAAGGAAGCTCCATTGCTCCTGCAATTTATCAGCTTTCATCTTAACCTAGCTTCATCCTAAAATGCAGGTCTGAGGAAGCAGCTCCTCTGAGGCCATTTGGGCTCTTCTTTGCTGTGCTGTGGTTGTGCTCTCTGGCCCCACAGCCTTTGTGAGGAGTGGCTGAACAGCAGGAACACCTATTGGAACAGCCCCTCACCAGGGTGGGACAGTCCCTGCCTTCACTGAAGACAGCTCTAAGGCAAGATATGGGCTGACACATCCATGACCTTCTTCTGAAAGGGGCCAGGTATGGGGGAGTGGTTTGGCCTGCCTTGACAGCTGGACTCTCCCTGGACACCTGTGCCTTATCAGTGCTCATCAGCAGACTGATCAGACTCGCAGCTGGCAACCTTTGAGAAGTGATCTCTGAGGTTATATTTCCCTCACAGGCAGATCCTGAGCAATAGACCTGTCACCTGCAATACCTGTTGCAGTGCTGTGACAGCATGAGTTTGAATTTCAGGTCTTCCAGTGCTCTATGCAACATCCCAAATTCTTTGCTTGCATAAGAAAAAGTTTTCACAGTTCCTGTACTGAATGACATTCTGTTAATCAGGAGTGTGAAATACATCTCACCTGTACACATATAGAGAAGTTTCTTCAAAAAATATTTGAGTCATTAAGGATGCATTACATGGAGTAGAAGCTCCACACAGTTTCCGCTGCTGTGGGTACTTTACCAGCAGAAAGAATGATTCTAAAAATCTATTTAAAATTAACAAAAAGAATCATTAAGCAGAGTAGGATTTTTAAAAAAATGCACTTTCAAGCTGGGAAACCACCTCATTTAGTATAATGAGTGAGCAGATCCTTGGGCCCTGAAGAGAAGCAAATTGAAACAAAATGGCTCCAGCACTGACTTGCATAAGGATGGACTGAGCACGTGTCCTGACATGTAATGATCCCATCTTTCCCATGGGGCTTCAGTAAACAGTGCTCATTGTGACAGTACTTCTGGTCAGGATACTGTTTCCATGAGGAAGAGGAAAAGGGCTGGTAACAGTGTGGATGTGGAGTAGAAGAAGAGGACAAGAAAAGTTAGCAAAATTTGACGTCACAAGCATTGGACAGAACAGTGATAATGCTCACAGAAGTAGAGTGGGAGGCAGGAAAAGGGGAAGGACTCAGGGGATACCAAAGCCCTTGAGCTGGCACAGTTGAGAGATGCTTCCAAAGCAGGTACAGTTACCTGGGTTAAGAAGGAATAAGCAGTTCCTGGAGGGATAACTAACCCTCACATAATTCCTTGCCAGTCCTATCTCCTTTTTCCAAAGCTCAAAGATGTTCTGAGAAAGAAGAAATGAGCCCACCAAACACTAACTGATAGCAGCAGTGCGCCCAGCACGTGCATGTACTTGCACCTGCCCACACTCTTCTGCCTTACGCTCTTCTACGTTTCCTGCATTTTGAAGGTTTTCTTGAGTGGAAGTGACCTTCCTTAAGAGGAAGTTTAATCCTTGGCCTCTCTACTGAGTTATGTGGTGCAGAATCTATCTCCTGAGAACTGAACTGGATCTTTCAACAGCTATTTCATGTTTTCCATGCTAGAAATTACTAGGCAGCTGTGAAATGCAAATGGAGCAGTGGATCTCAGCTGACGGATGCTAGGATTTTCCTGTGCCACCCACAAAGTCCTTGGAGGTCTTGCTCCATTTGTAAATTCCAACTGCTACTTAGTCTGTTCTGGCTAAGTAGGTTTAATGGGTCACTGTGCTGAATATTGCCCTGCAGCAAAATCACTTGTCCACTTCGCTGGTACTGTCTGGAGAGTGTAAGATCCTTAATTAATAACCCACTTTGCGATGGAGGCAGGGGGATTGCTTTCTCCAGAGTGTCGGCTAGTCCAAATGTGGTCACAGCATAGGTAATTTAAAGCTAGATTATTACCCTTTTACAGTAACATCAGAAAAAGTTCAACTGTCCTTGTCTGTGCTAGCTAAGAATTCAGGAAAAGCCTAGAACTGATGTAGCAACTGCATGCATACTCTTCAATACTTGGTGGTCCCAGTGGAATGAGGCAGTGCACTGTCTGTTCTGCATGCAGCCTGCTGCTGCCTGATCTGTCATCCATTCTCTTTCATCTATGACTGTGCATGGGAAGCAGGGAGGCTCTTTGCTCCTCTGTCTGTGGCTTCTATCTTTTTTTTTTATTCTTATTATTATTGCATACTGTCAAAATGTTGTCTCTCCCAACACCTCCTTTTGCCTATGTCCCTTTGGAATTTGTGCTGAAAGATGAAAGCAAACCCATCTTTCTTGGCTACTAAAAGGCAGAAGGTGTATTCTGACATGTGCACAGCCCATGGAGACACAGAGATCGCACTGGGGATGAAGAAGTGAATATTTGGGCAGAGAGAAGCCATCTGTTTCTCTGGCTGAATATAGTGTATCTTCTTGTGGGCTCTGGGAGGTTTACTTACTGAAAGAACACCTATCATCTTGCTTATCTAAGCCTCCAGGCACTTGAATGCATCTGTGACCCAGTCTAGCACTTTATTACTAGTCAACACATCAACCTCAGCCATAGATATGGACACATCAATCTGTGTTTCATACTCCTGTAAATCTCCACTGACCACAAAACTGTTCTGCCAGTTAGCTAGTCTTTCTGGGGAAGACCAGCGCACACTAATGTTGGTTCCTGTATTTTCACTGCATGCACCATTTAGAGTCAGCTCTTTCTTTCCAGAGTCTCATTTCCGTGGTAGAGACTCCTTCAAAACCACTCAAAGAGGAGGAGGGGCTTTGGGAGCAGGCTGATGTTGGCATTTGGTGTGAGGGTCCCTGGAAGAATCAACAGGCACTTTAGCTGCCCGAGGGTAGTGCTGGGACCTGCAAGGGAAACTGTGGTCTTATGAAAAGTTGGTCTTTGCACATCAGCAAGATTTAGAGTGGAGAGTTGTCATTATCCCTGACCTGAAATAGGATTTGTGTGTCCCCTCACATGTGTCACCATCTCTGCCACCCAGCGCAATAGCTGTGTTGATGAAGAGCTTGTTAAGAAATACAATTTCCAATGTGACCTTTGAAGTCTGGCCATGCTCCCTTGCTCTTTTTCTTTTTTTTAGTTTGTTTGTTTGTTTTCTACTTACTTTATGTATTCACCGATTTGAAAACTTCCCTTCATGCTTAAATACATCACAGAAACACGGAATCATTTAGCTTGGAAAAGTCCTCTGAGATCATCAAGTCCAACCTTTGGCTGATCACCACTTTGTCAAGTAGACCATGATATGAAGTGCCACATCGTGTTCCTTGAACACCTCCAGGGATGGTGACTCCACCACCTTCGTGGGCAGTTCATTTCCATGTTTAACAACCCTTTCCATGAAGAAATTCCTCACAATGTCTGGCCTGAATCTAGCCTGAATCTAGGACATACCTTCTTATCTTGTTGCTGCTTGGCTGGGAGAAGGGGCTGAACCCCATATGGCCACACTATTGCTGATACAGGCCAGGATGCCATTGGCCTCCTTGACCACCTGGACACTGCTGGATCCTGTTCAGCTGCTGTCAGCCAGCACCCTCAGGTCCTTTTCTGCTGGGCAGCTTTACAGCCACTCTTCCCACAGCCTGTAGTGCTGCATGGGGGTGTTGTGACCCACAGGCAGGACCTGCCACTTTGCCTTGTTGAACCTCATACAGCTGCCTCAGCACATCAACCCAGTCTGTATAGGTCCCTCTGCAGTGCCTTCTTACCCTCCAGCAGATAAACACTCCTGCCCAGCTTGGTGTTATCTACAAATTTACTGGAGGTACACTTGATCCCCTCATCCAGATGTTATGGCTGGGCTGCAATGGAAGGGACTGAACTGTGGTTAGTGCCACACTGACATTGCAAAGTACCCGCGTGTGATAGGGATAGTTTTATCTCTCCAGCACTTGTCTGCTACGAGGAACTTTGGTACTGGAGAGGGATTTGTAACTGACTTCAAATTTAAGGATTGCCAAAACTTTAATGTTACTATTCAGAATTCCTCATGCTTCTCTATCCAAAGCACCGTTCTTAGTCTGGTTGGATCCTGAGGTCTTCTTAGATGTTCTGGTCCGTTTTCATAAAGAACTGAGCTGTTGAAACCTGGTGTTCTGGTTGAATTTCAGCAAGTGTGGTTATGACAGTGTGCATCTCTCTGCAATTTCAACTGGATTCTCTCATGTTTGTTTCCTTCTTAAATATTTGTATAACGATGTCATGTTTGTTCTGTCACACATCAGAGACCACTGGAATTTAGGGTTTATAAACTATAAATTTCCTTTTTTTTTTTTTTTTTTTTTTTAAGTCAAATACTGACTGACATTTGAGTGCCTTAGAAGGCCATTAAATTTGCACTGATTTTTGGAGGCTTTTGTAGTTAGTTCTTAGTAGCTTCAGTACTATTACCATAAGTTACAGAATGTACAGATGTCCCCAAGATTTCCTGCAGCATTAGGCATGGTAACCCAGCTCCATTACGTACCATCCCACCATGCATGTCCCAGCAGTTCAGGTGCAATCCCAAGTGTTGGCGCCTCACAGTGTGATCCTAGCCATGACACTGACCTCCTGCAAAAGAGATTGCTAGCAGCCAACCACATGAATACAGACTAATAGTAACTGATAAACAGATAATGGAATCTTCCTGAGCTCAGAGGAAGGGGTGATCAGTTATAGAATAGGAATTTTCCCTTGGCAGGTGTGGGATTTCACTTATTCTGCAGTCACAGTCCTGGCTCTCTTTTAAAGACTGTGAGATATTCTGGTTAATATCCTTGCTATATGTGAAATTGAAGGTTTATCACTGTCCTTGAAAATAAGAATTAATGCAGTTCCTTCTATAGTGCCAATTAAATCCCCCATTTAATTCTTTGAGCCAGCTGGAGATGTTTGTGACTGAGACTTTAGATGTACTCATCTTAGTCTGAGTTGCTGGTGGTGTTTTTCCTCTCTCTGGTGCCTTACATCCAGGACAGCTGCTTCTGAGGACGTTAGCACTTTCTAATCCCCTGTGTTCACAGCCTCCTTGTTCAACCCCTGTCTTTGATCTCAGATGGAAAACTGTATTTAGTTGTCTAAATATGAAACCCAGGTGGTCTCATCTTTACATATGAAAGTGAACAGTTAAGAATTGGTTTAAAACTGCTCAACTGAACAGAAACTTAAAGCTGGTTGTTAGAGGATTACATTTCCTTCTAGCAAATCATATTTGGTGTGTGGAGGTAGAAGGGATGAAGCTGGTTTTAGTCAAAATTTCTAGATGTTGTCAAATGCTTCTTGTAAAGCTTGCTGGTCCCCACAAAGTTTCTGAAGCAATTGCTGTTCTGGGTTCTGCCCTTTACCTGCACTGTCAATCTTCTTGAGCTTTTAGGAAGTCTTTCACCAGTGATAGGGTGGGAAGAGCTACTACTGTATGGATTTCTTAATTTAATGCAAATTCCCTTTTTTTCTTTGGCTGCTGCAGTATCTTTCTTGCTTCTTACTACACGTACAGGTGAGAGAAGGCTGTATATTCAAAGAACAACACTGAATCCAAACTGAGGGCTCTGATTCATGATCCATTCCATCTGTGTCCACCAAACTTGAATAGCTTCTGTATTCTTATCCAACAGAAGGTAGTTTGATTGATTTCATTTTCCTGTGAAAGAAGATTACTGATTTTATGCTTACCTTACTTTACTTTTCTCACTGATAACCACCACCCACAAAGCAGAGCTTGAATCGCTACCCAAACCACAGTACCTTGTGGGTTTCTAGTACCATATGTTTATGAATTGCGAAATTTTGCAATGACCAACACCTAATGATAAATTAGCAAATGGACTTGATTTTTTAAATTCCTTTCTAAGTTAATCTCTATTTAAAATTTAGTGAGCGTATTCTGACTGTACTTTGAAAAGCTTTGTAAACTTAGCCAAGTGTTACTGACTGTACTTTGAAAAGCTTTGTAAACTTAGCCAAGTGTTACTGTATTCAGAACTGTTGGTATGAATACAGCTAGTTCCTTGAGCAGTAGGACTTTTATCTGGCTGTTTGCTCTTCTTGCAAAGCTCCAAAGTATCCATAGCTGTGAGTGTAGAGGCCTGGTCAGTCACGCTTTGTGAAGAACCCATTCCTAAGTGTCTGCACAGAACCAAATGCCCTTTACTCAGGATTTTGCACAGCAATAGAGGAAATTAATAAAAGGAAGGCAAGTCTTGCATGTTCTCTGGCAGTCAGTTCAGTCAGTGTAACCTGTGCTGTCAACATTGTGGAGCAGGAGAGGTCGGCTCTCTCTAATCACTTCACTAGTGTTCAGAACTTCACTTTTCTCTTATTGGAGTGCTTGTCAGCTGGCCTAGCTCACTTGTCATGTTATCTGTTGTGTCTCTCCAACTAGTCTGTCTCCCTTGCATGAATGATAACTCTTTAATTGGGTTATTATGGGAGGATAGACTTGGCTGCAGGTCTCTGTTATAGAAGCATCATCATCCGTTCTTGAAATGAGCAGGGTATTGCCTTATTTCCCAAGAGCCCCAGCTATGAGGGGCTATGAGACTTCTTTTTTTTAATGAAGAAAACAATATTTTTCTTTTCCTTATTTTATTTTATTTTTTCCCCCAGAGAGACCTGATATTAAGATATTCAGCTGTCTGTCTCACTTCCTAACATGCAATTTGTCAGGAAGTGAGTTTCCATTAAATTCTTGATAATTAGCATACTTGGACTTTGATAGACATTTTTCCTTTTTGCAACAACTTTTTTTTAGCTCATTATCTGCATGCAAGATCAGTCAGCTAAATTCTTGTCTGTCAGACATCTCTATCTTTGCTCATTTTTAACCAGTTTGAGGTCCATAAGTATTGCAGTGAATTACTGCACTGAATATCAGATTTTACATGGATCACAGGTGAAATGAGCTGGAAAGACTCTGCCTAGAACATGTTAAATGCTTTCACCTTCCATGCCACCTGTTTTGAAATTACATTTTCCCAGTTTTAATGCTAGAAAGGAGAGCAGGGCTTCAGGTTAGGTCAGCAGTGGGGTAGTATCTGGAAAAAATGTTCTAATCCTTTAAAATAGGGTATTTACTACTCAGTCCCCCCTTTGGAAGTGACTGGCAGGACTTGAGAGACCTTTCTATGTACATTATGCTTAGTACTAGCTCGACTTTTGGAGGCTATCACAGGCACTGGATTCAACTAATTTTTTTATTATCACAATGTGTTCTTTGACGAAATTGAGTTTTCCATTGCTGTTGCAGCTGCTTTTTCAAAAGAACTGTTTATAAATGCACAGCCTTTTTTTTTTTTTTTCCCTGAAGATACTGCTTAAAAAACACATGAACATGGCAGTATTAACATGAAAATCTCTTCTTGCTCAGTTACTCATCCACTGGCCTTTTCTCCTGTGGGTGGCTGTTGTAAAAGAACTCTTGGAAGTGCAAACAGTGCTGCTAGTTCTCAACCAGTTCTGTCCAACAGCCTGTCAAGATGTCAGAGGGGAAGACTGCTGCAGCAAAAATCCAAGCCTTTATCCTGGATGACATCCATGGCAATGTTCCATAATTTTTGCCCCAGGGTAATGCTAAAGTAAATTACGTATTAAAATGAGGTAGGGAAAGTAGCAAAGAAGTAGCTAATCCCACTAAGCCATGGGCTAGAGAGAGCTTTTGGCTGTGAGCATGGAGTGGATAGATCCCAGCTGGCCACAGCAGACCATCCAGTAACATTAATTTCAACAGGGTGCTCAGCAGCTATGGGTTCTCCTAGGGATGCTAACACCATCCAGGGGCAGAGAGAGGAGGAGAGGATGTTCAAAGGGGACACACTACATGGGCCATGTGACTGTTCCTGAAAGGAGATTAAGGGAGAAGTAAAAATTGTCATGGCTCTGCACAAATATATTCCTCTCTGAAGAAGCATGGAGGTTCTGGGATGCTCTCACAGCAAGGCAGGAAATACAAACAGCAAATGGCATGAAAAGCTCTTCTCAAACTCTTCTTCTTATCGGTCCTCACTGTGCATGTGTGCTGTGATGGTGAACTTTGTGTCAGGTACTGTGTAGCTCTGACTTTGAATCCAGGGCAGACAGGGAAATGGCATTTGGAAAGAGAGCCAGACTTTTTGTGGCCTGTGTTACATCCCTTCAGTCTGGAGTGCAGATGGAAGCATGAGCCAGCTCTTTGGATTTTCCTGGCCCCAAGCAGCATGGCTGTCAGTGGCCCTCAGGTCCCCTATTTGCAAATTATTTGAATCTTGTGCACTTCAAAGGTACTGTCTGCAAAATATAATGATGAATGTTATGCATCAGCCTGTGGCTTCTGGCAGTCTGACTTTAAAAGAGGTAGCACAAACTTTGAAAATAATACCAGCGGGTTTTGGTTCCTGTCACTCTTTCCTATACCTAAACCTTGCTCATACTGCTGCCTAGTTAGGGTTGAGAGAAAGAAGCATATGGAAATCAATGCAGAAGTTGAATATAAGCTCAAGTCCAGTGAGTCACACTATGACCTGACCATAATTCAGGGACACCTACTTCTTTGGTAGCCTTCATTTTGTCTGGGCTACTTGGACAACAGGGCAAGGAGAACACAGGTTAACAGGGCTTAAACATTTGCTGTTGAATTATCTCTTCAGATACAGATATTGATGCAGAATGATGGGTGAGGCTGTCAGACTTCTCATTCAGGTAGCTGAGTCACTTAAAAGCCACATGGCTGAAAGGTTAGCCAAGGAGAAAGAGCAAGCTGCTTTCCCCACTGAGGTGGCTGCAGGCCACCACACACAGGCGTGAGGTTGCAGGCAACTTATCAGTGTGGTGCTGAGGGAGCTGCCTCACAGCTGCCAGCTGATCAAAGTCAGCTCTCCTCCCTGCTCTCCTTCAGAAGGGGACCCTGTCCTCATTTCTGAGCTGCTGCAAGCCGGATGGCTGCTTTTAATAGAGTGTGCACAGAGGATGGTTGTAGGCAATTGAATTAGGGTTGCGTTATTAGTCCATCTGTGCAATATGCTCTGTTTATTGACAATCTGGTTAGAGTGGCTGGAGCTTGTTAAAGGTAAAGTGTTTCCTACTGTTGAGTTTTGGGAGTTTTAAACCTGTTAAGAAGCCACACTTGAGGAAGGGCTTTCTTTAGACTGAAAAGGTGTTCCCTAAGAACTGTCTGCACTATTTTTCTGGCTTTCTGGGAGGGAGAATTGCATGGGAAAGGCTCATCAGATAGCAGGATTTGCTCTGTAGTCCATTGTAATGTGCACGTTCCCACTCCATCCGCTTGCGGCAAGGGGCAGCTGCTGGCATGTGAAATTGGTAGCAGGGCTTCAGGAAGAGGTCTCTTGCTTACATTTCTAGAAGTTGTCTGGTAGGGTCTGATCTGTGGCAACCATAAACCAATGTCAATTTCTTAATGTCATTTGGTCCATGAGGCATCTTTGTGAATGAAATTTATGCATCAGAAGGAAAAAGCACGTGCTGAGCTGTTGGTTCAGGAAAGTGTTACTTTTGACTTTTGCAGCAGATTTTGTGTTTGTGTCAAGATCTTGCCTGTAACAGCAGCCTCACTGTGGTATTTGAAATGGAAAGCTTATCTCTAAGGTTGGTCACTAAGAAAATAGGGGACTGATACAGCAACTGCTTATGCAACAAGTACACTGCTTTTTGAAGATAGCGGGTGCGCACTGTTGCCTGGGGAACAGAAAACTGCTCAGAATCATAAGTCTTTATAAAAACCATCAGGCTTTTGACTTCACTGCAAGCCCTTATTTCAGAGCTTGGGTGTCAGTGCACTCCCCTTCTGCTCACTAGCCTCAGATGTTTATTCTTGTATACCAGAGCTATCCATAGTGGTCCAGTCTTGGCTTGTAGATAAATCATTTTGATAGGTCTTTTTCAGTACTGTGTCCCCATAAGTGAGGTCATTTGTTGCACTTTACAAGACAACATAAAATATCTTTGGTATCTGTATCTGCTTATATGTTCATAGTGATAACCCCATGCAGAGAAGCAGCAGCGATGACTAAAGAGAGTGTGGGAGTGACTTAGGAGAACAGACATTGAAAAGCTTACATTGGTGTAACTTGACTATAAGGCAATTTATAAGACATGCTGTAACTGTATTTAGAGTTTGAAGGTAACAGGAGTATGGATAATTGTTTAGGGTGATCTCATGGGGATTCAGTTTAAGCAAAGGATCAAGTATCAGGATTATTTAGTAGATTCTTCACTCTGAATAAAAAGAGCCTCTGTCACTTTCTCTGTACAGAGGACAAAGTGTCTTAATCTGTGGAATAGTACTGCATAACACAAGAGATGCATTGAAGCATTTTAAAATAAATACTGTTTTTGAAATTATGTTAGGAAGCAACTTCAATTTCTAGAGGTCCAAGCTACAAAGGATGGCTCTTGAGCACTGTAAGGGTTCTTATTGTGGCTAATTATTTTCAAAATAATCAGAAGGAGCCAAACAACAAGCTCTTACTGAAACACAGTGCTCAACTTGGAAAATTTTAAGCAGTTTTGTTTGTACCAGCATGAATGTTGAAGTAAACCTGGGACAGCTTATCTTCAGTTACCTGAAGCAACACAGTATGAAAAGAGGAGAATAGTAATAGTGCATAGGAATGAGCTGTTCTTTAGACCATCAGCCTTACTGCAGTGTGTCAGTCCTGCTCAGGAGCATCTCTTCACAGAAAGCTGTGAGACTGCAAAAGTTAGTCCATAGGAAAATGAACTAGACAGTTGAGAGACAGTCTGCAGTTACAGGGATCAAACCTTGAAAAGCCAAGGATCACATAACATGTCTGCATTGTGTATTCATTCTCTTCATCTGGAAGAAGGAAAAGTTTAATAACTGAAAGCTAGACAGGGAATCCAATCCATACAGATACTACAGAGAGAGAAGACTGTGGAATATCAATGCACTTTGAAATCAGTATCCTGGTAGACCCTGGTGTATTTGTGATGATTTGCAAGTAACCTGACAGTGCATGAAATAATTGTCTTTGTAGATACGAAAAAACATTGACGTCGACTTTGAAATTTAAATGAAAGAAACAAAGTAAAGTTCTTTTAGATGCATAACCTTGGTGCATAGACTTACTTTTTTCTTTATAATAGGTTAATTACTTGAACAGGTATTAGTTAAATAGATTTCTGGTTTATTAAAAACCAGAAACGACCATGTAAGGATCTGTGTTCTTGAACAGTTACAGCATATTGCTTCCCACCCTGATAAAAGTACAAGCTAAACCAAAGTGATTTAATTGTCTGGCAGTAAATAATTGTTATTCAGGAAATGCTTTGTTTGGCCTGTCCTGTTGCCACTGTGAAATGCAAATCACAAAGCAAATAGCACTATAATCTCATTTGTTTGTGTGCCTGAGTGTGGTGCACACAGCAAATGCACAAGCGAGGCTTCAGTAGCCAGTTAGGAAACTGCACTGGTGTCCGATGTCTTCAGTGCAACTTCTTTGTTACATAGAGTTCTATTTGAACAGAAACTTTCATTGACCCATTCTGTCCTTTTCAGCATCTTGGGTTTGCTGTTATATGGCATCTGCAGTTAGTAGGGATTTATTCAATATTAATAGGTTGATTTTATCAATTTAAGTGTTCATTAAAGAAAGTTCCCTAGTATATGATAAAATCTTTATTCAACGCTATGAAAAAGTGGTAGAATTTGATGGTCCTTCTTGTGCATTTGATACAAAAGCATTTTACATTTCCAACAAAGACCAGTGCTGCCCTAATTACAAACTGTTACACTCTAAATAATAGAATTTAATCTTGTCTAGTCTCAATATCAGCATTTGCTTTATCAGTCTTGTGAGGTGGTGTTTGTTGGGAGGGCATTCAATTTCATGCTATTTTAAGCAATTTCACTGGCAAAGAACATAGATTCACAATGTATTTAAATGGAAAATGGAAATTCTCAGTAAAAAATTCTTAAGATCTCATTTGAATTAGATTATAGGTCTCTGTGGAACGTGAGTCTGTGTGTAATCCTAGGCCTTTCTGTAGCAGCATCCTTAACAGTCTCCTCCACACTGCTTTGTGGAAGAATATTTGGTTTAGTTTTACATTCAGCACCTGAGTTCCTCATTCAATAATTGAAGTAAATTCCCAGTGTAAAATACACAGAATTGAGAAAGTCCAGGGAAACACAGCTGAGGTGAGCTCCAGCTCTTAACTAGAGCTAATTAGCAAGGTATTGTGTTGTGTGTAGCTTAAATTTTTTTTCTCCATAAATCCTACACAACAATTCCACAGTTGGTGTCATTTTTGGTGGAGGGAGGACCATTTGCATTGCTTTCTGTGGCTTTGCCAGATTCAAGGTGTGTTCAGAACCAAGTGAAGAAGAGACAACAAATTGTCTCTTCTGCTATAAAATGTGCCAGGGTCCCATTGGAGGAATGTCCTCTGGTAGGAGGTTGAATGGTACATAGAGAACTTTCTCTCATAATCCCAAACCTCCAGGTGATCTGCATGCTTTCCTTTTGTTCTTAGAACCACTTGAACACAGCTATGGCAAGGTGCTGACTGCTGGTATTGTCCTGAGTGCCGGTAATAGGAGTGCATGTGAGCTGTGGAGGAATATTTGCTTACCAGGATTTCTTACTTTCCCTCTTTTCCTTTTTTCCCTTTCCTTACCTGCAACACAAGGGAATAAATCAATAATAAGTGAGAAAATACTGCTTGGGTTTATTGCTTAATTCCCTCAGTACTTGGTTTCTGGAGAACATAGGTTTAGTTTAAAGCAGTCCCTAAGCAACAATCTGGCTGTAATTCATGCTTCCTTTTCTTACCAAGACACAGGAAGCCCTAGGTCTTCGCAGAGATGAGTCTTTCTGAGATTGAATATATATCCTCATTGCTGTTAGGTATGCTCAAGATCTTTTGTCACACTGGACAATATTCACGTCTTGGTAATGACAACCTTACTTCCAGAAGTATTACATTTGCCCTAAAGTCTTGTTTTATCACCAGGTTTTTTTCAGAAGTTGTTAGCATGAGGGCAATATCCAGCTCCCACTGAGAAACTGACTATTTCTTTTAAGTGCCTCCATGGGAAATAAAATATTTTCAAAATCTACCTCAAGTCTGTGCTTGATGAGCAGGGTGAATATATAAATCCCAAGCTGCTGTCAGGCATCTTATTTTGTGTCTTAACTGCAGAAGTCACTGAAATCAGGAGAGGTAAGAATGCAGCTGGTAATTTGTGCTAGCCAGTCTTTTTAGCTCACTGGACTTAATGAAAGTGCCATTTCAGTTTGGTAATACAAACAGTTAAGCCTGGTTTTATTATTGCTTGCACAGACTTTTGTGTGAAAGAGATCAGATAAAAGCTGGAATTGTAACTACAAACCAGAAAAGGAAAGGAAGTCAGAGCAGGAAATGGGCATGTCGTGTCCCGTAATTTGCCAGCACTTCTTAATCCTCCATTGTTGTAAACTTCATATTCTATTTCTGTTTATCCATCCTTTTCTCCAAGGCTGCGAACTCAGAATAGCTTCGCTTGTGCTATCCCCATCTGTCCCAGCTGTGTGCTATTTCTGAGCGGATGATGCCATTTGCAGCATGCTGCCATACTGTGCATCTTCTGCAACAGGCAAATATCCACCAGAGCCTGTGGGGGCAACACCAAAGTTTATTACCCTGGTGACCTCACTCAGCTCTCCAAGAGTTGAAGGTTAATGCACTAATTTATGTATCAGTCTACATTCTGCTGTGGTACTGTTTCAAAATGCCCTCTGTGTTTCAGGGAGTGTCTTGAGTTCAGTACATTTAAATCACTTTTATATGATTTTAGGTTCAATAAGGTAAATTTGTTGCCAATATAAAATGTCTTCAAGTATTTCGGGAAGAAGGTTTGATTTGAGCTGGTGTTCATTATGGGAAAACTAATGGGGCCACTGATCCCATTAATTTGTTATTGACCCTTAACTTCTTATGATGGGTCAGGCATCCCTACTTTAGCTTTAGGACAAGTTTATTCAGTGAACAAATTCTCATTCCTGTTGAATCATATCTTTCTTTAGAAAAGTTTCGTTTATCTTTAGTGTCTGATTTTAATAATCTTTGCTTTGTATCCAGTCCTACTTGTATGTAACTTGAGCTATTCTAGGCAGGTTACAGAACTTTGGCAGGGTCCCATACCACATCCTGGTGTCTCCCCAGTACTGTAATATAACTGGCAAGAGATTTGTGCTTGTGGAGGCAAAGATAATATCTTTTTCCAGCTTAATCCATCTTGGGTCATGGCTTTTCTAGTTCATCATATAGAGACATACATGAAATGTTCTGCAGAGTACTTCAAAACAGCCCAACCTGCTTCTGGAAAGAAAAATGCTAACTCCGAGAGACTTGGCATTTCTCTAAAAGTGCTTGTGTTGTGGAAGCGCCAAAACACAAGCTCAGTCAGTAGCACACATGGAGATACAACTTATTTGGATCACTTGGTGAATGGGGAATTGATGGTCACACTCAAAGAGTTGCAGTCAACAGCTCAACGTCCAGGTGGAGGCCAGTGAGTTGTATTGGGCCCAGGGGTTGTATTGGGGCTGGCACTGTTGAACACCTTTGTCACAGACATGGACAGTGGCACTGAGCACACCCTCAGCAAGGCTGCTGCCAGCACCAGGCTGTGGGCTGTGACTGATACTCTGGAGGGATGATATCCAGGGGAATCCTGGCAGGCTTGAGAGATGGGTTTGTGTGAACCTCATGAAGTCCAACACAGTCCAACAGTGCCAGTCCTGCGCCTGGCTTGGGGCAATCCCAAGTGTAAACAGAGGTTGACAAAGAATGGATTGAGAGCAGCCCTGAGGAGAAGGACTGTGGGATGTTTGTGAGTGAGAAGCTCAACATGACCCAGCCCATGCTCTTGCATCCCAGAAAGTCACCCGTGTGCTGTGCTGGGCACGAGAAGCAATGTGAATAGCAGGTTGAAACTCCATTTTCATGAGACCCCAACCTGAAGTACTGAGTCCAGCTCTGCAGTCTCCAATATATGAGGAATGTGGACTTCCTGGATCAAGTCCAGGGGAAAGTGAGGAAGGTTGATCAGAGGGCTGGAGCTCTTCTCCTGTGTAGCCAGGGTGAAAGAGGTGGAGCTGTTCAGCCTGGAGAAGAGAAGGCTCCAAGAAGATTTTATTGTAACCTTCCAGTAGTGACAAGACAGTAGGGAATGGCTTCAAACTGAAAGATAGTAGATGTAGATTAGATGTTAGGAAGAAATTCTTTACTATGAGGGTGGTGAAGCACTAGAACAGGTTGCCCAGAGAGGTTGTGGACATCCAATCGCTGGAAGTGTTCAACGCAAGACTGAAAGGGGCTTTGAGCAATCTGTTGTAGTGGAAGGTGTCCCTGCCCACGTCAGGGGGTTCAGATCTGGATCCAACCCATTCTGAAATTTTATAATTCTATAGGTGTTGTCATAATAATAGAATTTCTTGTTTTTCCGTAATCTGTTTCTTCAGCTTTTTGCTTTCTCTGTCCTCCTGAAACAAAGAGAGTCTGCATGCCTTTCCTTATGCAAGAAGCTTTTCAGGAAGGACCTCTTCTGACAAGTGAGAAGAATGCTCCGTGCTGCAACAGTGTCTTGTCAGCCAGGGTGACTTTTTGTCAGGTGTCTACTGTCTCTGCATGCAGCTTTTCAGTCTGGCTTCCTTAGCTGTCAGCCTGGCAGCCAGAGCTCTGGTGAAGAAGGATAGTACAGCTGTGCTTCTTTGTCTGACTATAACATTCCCTGCCCAGGATACAGTGCCTCATCTCTGCCACATTGAAGAGACTAACAAAATTTGGAGGGAAGGAAGGAGTCAGTGAACTTCCTTAAAGCTTTATGACAATTTGTCTTTAACGTCCAGACAACCTGTGCCTTTCCTTGAAAATCTGTGTGTCTTCAGGAACCTGTCAGTGTAAGACATGGAGCTGGTCCAGGGTGGAAACCTGAGCTGTCTCCTCTCCTGCTTCCCTGAAAGCACAGTACATTTCCTGCACTATCCTGCCTAGGGCTGAGGTGCAGTCCTACAAATGCAGGTTCAGTGTGACAACCGAGGTCCTACACAGCACCTCACAGCCCATCTCCCTGGTTTGTAAATAGAAGCAAAGGGTGCCTTCATTCACATTTGCCTGTAGATTTGGAGCCCCTTCAACAGACGTTACTGTGTGTACCATCTGTGCACTCTACAAGTGTGCTGTGCCCCCGATGCTCTCTCATCTGCACGGCCTGAAGGCAGGCAGCACCATGCTTGTGTTCAACAGCTCGTGCTGTCTTCTGTGCTCGGTGCTTTGTTGAATTGCTGCTGTCCTGTCACGCAAGATGCCTTCTGTCTTCACTCTCTTCTTATCAAAATGGAATGCTACCTGGTAGGGGAGAGCATGGCCATCCTCATCTGGCTGTTGGGTCTGGTCTTTTGCCATGCTACTTACACTTCTAATGGCCCAGAATTTCTTATAAACTCTTCTTCTAATTAATTAAATTTGCAAGTTTATGTTTTCTAGTGGATCTTTTTTATTGAGAAATCTTATTTATATACAAACATACAGTAAAAATGTGAGAAAGATGTACCTTGCTGAAAGCACACTGACTGCAACTTAAAAGGCTTTTTTAAGCCTCTATCTTAGTTTCTGTATGCTTTTTATCTTTTCAACTACAGAGAACAATTTCCTCTGCTTTGAGGAAGTTCTGTAATTTAACTTCTCGTTTCCAACGTCCTCCTGTGTCTTTTATCTTATGTCTCAGAAATTTAAAGAATTTTATTAGCCACTTTAAGGACGCTACTTTAGCTGGAATCTGCTTTTTTCTGTAATGCCTTAAAAAAAGTATTTTAAACCATTATATTTCTTATAGTGTCTCTTATAAGGGCTGTATTTCACATTTGAACCAAAACTACTAGTCTTGGTAAAGTCTACACCTTCTCTGTAATACTTGGAATGAAAAGCATTTGAAGGGTTTCCAGGTTCCACCTAGGTCTCATTTCTGAGGACCTCCCCACCTCCTTCACTCCTACCTGTAGGTCTGGACTGTTCTCTCTCACCCATGCTCTCCAGGGAACTCTTGCTGCACATCCCATGCCATGATCTCTAGCGTCTAAGCAAAAAGGAGGGGATGGTCTCAAATGTGGGTTTGTTTTTCACATTGTGTGAGTTTCTTCTGCCTCCTCCCTGGAATCTCTACCTCTAAAGCATGTGCTGTTATAGTGTCAAATTTTCCAGGTGTCTTTGTTCTAAATGTATGGTCTTGTGTTCCTGTGTAACTTCTTGGAATAGCTTGTCTTGTCCAAAAGCTATGCTTTCACTCACACTGCTTAGCTGCAGAGTAATAATGATCTAGTCATCATGCTTCTTATTAAATATTTATATTGTGGTAGCACATAAAGGCTGTAATTTGGGTCTAATTGTGCTGATTTATTCAGACCAGTTCTGAGACCTTTGGTACTATTAACTCTAAGCTAGCAACCCTTCGACGTGTCCTTGTCCTTCACTGTCATTTTCCTTGGTCAGGTCAGCACATGAAATGGATCCCTGATTCCCTGGTGTGGAAACTGAACAGCCAAAAACTGCAGTGTGCTGACAGCTCCCCTGCTCTTGTTCTCTCTTCATCCTTTCTTTGATTTATTCTTGGAATTTTCTTAAAAAAGGGGACAGGGCAGCCTGTCTTCCGAATTCCCCTGCAAATTTTTGCCTTCATCAGTGTGTCTTTTCTATGTCTGTTGATTGTAAAGATCGTGAGGCAGCACAGGTGAGCAACTGCCTTCTTCCCTCACACATATAATGCAAATTGCTTCTCAAACTATATAGCTCAGCTGCTGCCTGTGCCTTATACATGTTGAAAAATCTTAATATCTTCCCCATTTTAAAAAAATTAATCTCCTTTAATCCTAGCAGCACTCTAAAGTTCAAAGATGTTCTACATTATGTGCAGGTAGGATTATGGTTTATTCGTTAGTAGAAGGGAAAGATTGATTTTGATTTTTTTTTTTATTGCATCTTTGGTATTTTTTTCTTTACTGAAATCCTAGTTGGTGCTTTTTTTTCTCTGCTCAGCCTGACTCTGCAGATGGTGATAGTGTAAGATTCAATACAAAAAGTAAATGCCACAAGTCTTATTGGAAGCAGCAAACTATCCTTACTCTTTCTGTGACAGATGTGTAGTATTCTGAATCAAGTTGTGCAAGGTGATCTCCCCTTACACCATCCACTCTCCTGTTAGCCATTGTGCTATCATCTCCAGTTTTCATTGTTTTAATGGGTGCTCTCGTCTAGAAGGAAGAGAATTTTGTATCCAGGGCAAGACATAAGCTTGTCAATAAATATTCCCTTCTTGCTCTAGGATTTCCTTAAACTCATAAGGTCCACTTGTCAACACAAATCTGTCATATCTTAGGCAGCAAATCACTCTAAGGCAAAGCAAAAGAAATTCTCAGCTTGAAGTGCCCCCAAACCCTTCTTATAGCTATAGGAGTGCTGCAAGATGTGTTTTGCCTTGTCTCTCTATGTGATTGAAAATGGAGCTTTGTTGACAAGCTGTAGACCAATTGTTTATTTTAAGAAAGTGGAACAGAATACATTGTTGCACAGAGCAAAGTCATCTAGCAGAAGTAATGAAGGCAATTCTGAAATAACATAGTTTTCTTTAGGGTTGGTTTGTTTTTTTGGTGGAGTTTTTTTTGCTTGGTTTGGGTGTTTGTGGGGGGAAGGTGTGTGGGGTTTTTGGGTTTTGTTTATTTTTGTAGTAGCTGGAAGTGTTTATTAGGACTGTGCTGAAGGTTAGAATCTTTTGTTCATGTCTTCATGTTTTGCAAGCGCTAGACAGCACAAAAGACGAGTGAGCCCTGGTCTTACAGGTCTGTAAAGGTTCGATAACTTCTTTTGCACAAGCACATACTCTATTGTACAACACTATTTCTGTATATCAAAGAGGCTCTTAGGGCTAAAACTCCTTTGTCCCCTAGTCACAGCTCAGATAAGTCCTGTCTGTAGATTATGATTGCTAAGATCTGACATGGGACCAAGAATTTAGGAATTGCAGGGGTTCTGTCCAGATTATAAAGTGGGTGTAAACTGCCAGTGTAAGAACACAGAGCAGAATTGGATGCTTCAACAGTTGGAAAAGACACAAATAGAAAGTCTGGTGCCACTCTGAATATGTCCAAAATTTACACAATTAGTGTGGTAAGTGAGGATATATGGACATGAAAAAAGAGGAGGAAGTACAAAAATAAACCTTTCAGCAGTTCAGTCTGGAAAGTCTTCTGGCATGATTCAATGACTGGTAATTAATAAGCAAGGAAAATCCAGAGAAGGAAAGGAAATAGGAAAAAAAAATAACGAAAAAACCAACCCAACAGCAAGCAACAGCAAACAACAGTGAATGAGTTCAATAAATTAAGAAAATTACATGGCCGTGCAGAAAAGCGTAGGGCAGACCCAGATGCCTGGGGTGAGGATTCTCCATCTAGAGTCAGAAACCTCTGATGTAACCCATAACTGAGTTTGAATATGATTAGGACTACAATTAGAACATGGTCACAGCGGTCTCAGCTATTCTGAGTATGGCTTTATGCAGCATCTGGAATTCAAAAACAGTCTGTGTAACACAAAAGCATATGCAGATTCATGTGAAGGTCTGTGTTTGAGCTGAACCAGGAGTATTTGTGATCTGTGAGCTGGATGCCTACAAATAGGTCTGTGAGGTGCTGTGAGAGATCAAAATGTTGTCAGACTTGGTTCCCAGTGTCCTGGTTTTAGCCTGACTCTTCTAAGGTGCCCCATAAAGCCACAACTGGCACCGATGCCAACCCAACGTTGATGTTTACAAGAAGGAGCAGAGGCCAGTTTCCTAAGCTGTAACCACAAATATGAAAGGGAGGGATCTCAGACTCATAAGGGAAACTGGGGGAACATTGTTTTCCTTTCTGAAGAACTCCCATTGGTCAGGTACAAGGCAAGCTTCTCTTCTGGCCTATATTAGGTTTATGCCCTCAATACCATATCAGGTTTGTGTCCTCAATACCTTACTCCTAAAGATTTTCATGCCAGCACTGTAAAGTTAAATAGTTCTGCTTTGTAACTGTGAACATCAAAATAGGCTAAAATGCATAGTGCTTCTTTTGCCAATGGGTTTTATTCTTGGTGTGCAAGAAATGAAGACTGGTTTGATTGTTTGGTCCTCCATGTGGCGTTGGTGAGACTGCCAAGAGTGAGACAGCCCATTAGATTCTGCAGTATTTAGATTTTTGTTGTGGAGAGTTTTGCCTGACTAGAAGCTGGTGTTATTAAATGCAATTCCAGCTAAAACAATGAAGTTTTAGGTCTTCCTTCTGATGCCTGAGCCATTCAGTTTCACTTTTACAAATCATTTCAAGTAAAGAGCATGTGAAGTTAGAAAGGTACCGTGAGCCAGAGGGACTCGAGCAGCAGGGGTGAGACAGTCATGCTACTGTGAACAGGAGGAATACAAAGTGTGGCTTCTCACTATCTCCCCGTCTTTTCTAGCCTGCCACTTCCCTTCCCCTGTGTACAGTATCTGCCGTCTGTGTGAGTGTAATTTAGTGCTAATTAAGAAGTGAGTGGGAGCCATAAGCTCATTTCATTTAGAACCTGGAAATGGCCTCCTGGGAGCCCAGAGATGGTACCGTCTGCTTTCTCGCCACAAAAGCTTCTCCACCTCACTGCTGTAATTCTAACCACCAAGCTCCAGATCTCAAAATTCAATGCCAGCTCAGATTTACGGCGCATTAAGCGACTGAATTAAATCCTCAGCATTCACTTGGCGTCAGCCTGACTGAGTAAAGGATTTCACGGGCTGGGGTGCTCTACAAGGCCATAATTTATAACGTTATGCAGAAGCTGCTCCTCTGAGTTTTATTTTGGCTTGCCGCAATTTCTTTTTATTAAGGCCCCAGTAGTATTTGTTGTTTTTCTGTTTGCTTTGATGTGGGAGTTTTAGATTAAATCTAAATAAATAAATGAGGTTTAAAATTAAATTAGGTTTCATTTGCATGAGTTGGGGAGTAAAGTGCATCTTTCTTTCACCATATAAAACGTAACAGACCCATTACCCATCACAGAGCCCTCAGTTGCTCCTGAAGAAAAATGACATTTCCCTCTGTGTAGAAAATACTTAAAAGTCCCAAGAATAGATTTATAGGAATATTTTAACCTTTTCTTTGATCCTTGAAATGTCATTGTTCTGTAGGCTACATTGCAAAACGTGACCTTTTATAGGAACCGTGGGATGGATTTGATCTTTGGAAGACGTTTTAGAGATAATGCACTACAGGGTGCAAAGAACGTTCACTCATGAAAAAAGAGCTGGAAATGATTTTGTCTGCAGATATTTGTTTGTGGTGTACCTGGAGGACAAAAGGATTGTTTATGATGAGGCTGATACTTCAGGGACAGCAATGAAGAAAAATAAGATAACACGGCATCTTCTTTTGGTTTAATGTGCAACAGTTTTATTTTCATTACATTTAAAAGAAAAATTTAAGTGGCAGAAGTTGTTCACATGGGGGATGTTTGCAAATTAATGTGTCTGAAAGGTAATAATTTTTTATGAGCACTAGATCTTTGCTTTTCAGTGTGTACTCTTGACTTCCTGATTGGCAAAACACAAAGCTGAGCAGTTCTGGGAGGAAAAGAACTGACACTTTGCTTCAGGTTTATGTTTGCCCTGGTAGTTTTCTCTTTCATGATGTGGCAGCCTGACTCTCTTGAGCCCATACTCTAGTTAGCTTACACCCAGCATTGTCTGTGCCATTCACAGTATCAGCTGCTGGCAAGAGATCTTGGCATGAAAAGATGTGTTTCAGCATTTTCACGATGACTGCAAGAAGCTTGTAAGTGAAGGCAGATGCGATTCCATGGAATCACACTGTGTGGGTGCTGTCTCTTTGTTTTGTTGATAACTCTTCCAAACCACCAGATCATTCTGGTAGATGTTACAGATATTGTGACCAAATACTGTCAGGTTGTACATAATTCCGTAGTTCTTTCATGTGCAGAATTTTCACTGAAACCTGTTGTTGTTGGCTATATGAATTGGATTTTCCCAGAATATGAGATGTTGTGTCCCAGTAGAGCTTGCAGTCCAAGCAAAGGGAAAATCTATCCAGTGAGAATGCAGTAGGAAAAAAAGTGCATGAGAGAACAAAGATCCCAGGTTGGCACCCTAGTTATTGTTTATCCCAGTTTAGGATGAAATAGAAGGCAAAAGTACCAAATGAATTCTTAGGCCATACCAAAATTAAGAGTTCCTGGCACTGACTCTTTGGGCTGCTGAACTGCCTGACCCCTAGTGAGACTGTGCTGGACCCCTGTCACTGTGGAGCTTGGGATGCAGGTTTAGCCAAGAATTCACAAACACCTGAAGAAGACAAATTGCAGAAGACTGAAGGGTAGGAAAGAGATACTGGCCTTGAGGATATGAAGTTCTATACAGCAACAACCTATCTTGCAGAGACTGAGAACTGTGATGTGGCACAGACAGGCCTAGGGACCTTTCAGGGAAGCCATGGAGACCTGAACAACATTGTCTTCAGAGACACTGGGCCTGAAAGGATTTCGTACATACCTAATGTGCCGGAAAAAAAAATTAGTGTCTGGGAGTCACTGGCCTTTTTCAGTGTGACATGCCTATTGGGAAGTGATGGCTGGTGACATTTTGAATGTAGGAAGTGAAATGAGAAAACAAAGATAGCTCAATGGCAAGTTGCATCAGGAAAATGATGTATATGTATATTAAGTAACACTACAGGTTCCTGACATTGCTCAAAAAATTGAGCTGTTACTCTGATGCTTTATACAGATGACTTTTTATGGGGTTGTCCCTCCACTGGGCAAGCAGGGTTCTTCATGGAAAAGACACCTGTCTAGTGTGTGTATGATGTTTAGTCTCTGTGTGCTGCCAAAGACAAGTTGAAAATTGGTCTGATTCTGTGATAGTAGTGTTGAAACATATAAGTGTAACATAGTTAACCCCAAAATGCTTTGAACAGCTGAGAAAAACTTTCAGATAAGCATGGGATGTTTTGCTTGTATTGTAGGGAAAAGGTGATGATGTGTAAACTCCTTGTTGTCAAGTGAGTTGTCAGCAATATTAATGTGATGTGTACCATATCTAGCTGCATCGTGCACTCTGTTAGAGGTCATGAGATTATCAGAAAATCATTATAGCATGAATACGTTTTATGCTTGGTGATTCATATGACACTGTGAGATTGGAAAGAGGATTTTGTTGTCTAGGGAAGCAGCCTAATCTGTGATAATCCAAGCATGTAGTAAATCATAAGAAATCACTGCATCTAAAAAGTCTCCCCCAACACCCAGAAGTGAACTTGCCCCTAGATGCATTTAGGATTGTTTCCTTTGCCTTCCTCCTATATGACATTTAACTATGGCTGCTGGATAGTGTGCTTACCTGTATTAAAGAGTGGGTGAGGGATAAGAAAGGCAGTATCAGATGCCTTATGAAAAAATGCCCTAAGAAAAAAATTCTAGGTGTTTAGTGAGACTATATTTCTAACTCATGATTTGAATGCATGAGACACCATATTGCATTGTGAATTCAAGCCCTCTCTGCCAGTGCTTAGGAAGCATCTCCAGCTTAGTTTTCTGAAATAATGCTCAGTAGTAAAGTGTTGCTGAGTTTGTCCTCTCTACACCTTGATGTGGGAGGAAACACTGGACAGAATCCAGAGCAGAAAATGAGAATTAAGTTTCAAGTAGATATTAATGCACTTTGTTGTTTTCTTCATTTCCCCAGAAGACTGCACAAAACAGACACTTCCCAAGATTCAAGGAGGGAATATAAGTCTGTGGCAGATCTCCGTCAGAATTACTGCACCTGTTTTTCCTCTCACTTGCATAATCCAAATAATTGCCTTTGTTCTGTAATCCAGTGAAATTGATTCATCCTATTCTTATATCTCTTTCCAGTTGGCACTCGGAAGGTGATCTGTGATACTAGGCATCCCATTCCACAGGCACAGTGAATCTGCCTGGGTCAGAGATCAGACTTGCCTTCAAAGTGAGACAGTTTTTATATTTTTAAGTATTATTGTGTGTTTTTCACTCCACTGCTGGAGGAGGTTTGGGGTGAATATCCCCCAATATCTTTCTAACATCTAGCAATCTGCATTTTAGGCATTTTTTGAGCCAAATATTCCATCTGAACCATCATGTCTGATAGTCACTGATAGACATGTCCTCAGTGAATTTATCTAACTACATTTGGAGTCGTTTATACTTTTGACCTCCAGAGAAATCCATGGTCTAATTCCCCAATTCAAGTGTGTGTTATTTAAAAAAATCTTTACTTTCATTAGTTTTAAATCTGCTGCTTGATCTTTTTGCCAACTGCTTCCTAGTTTGTGTGGTGTAAAAAATAATGAATAATCATCTCCTATTCAAATTCTGTATACTATTCATGATTTTAAAGCTTTCTATCATATTCCTTCTCAGTGGTATCTTTTCCAAGCTGCAGAGGTCTAAACTATTTATTTTGTTCTCACCTGGGAGCTGCTTTGTAACTCAACCAACAGAATTGCAACATTATTTTTACCTAGTTCTATTATGTTCTTTTCAAGGTAGAAAAATCATAATTGTGCATAGTATTGTAGATGTGTGTTCCACATTGATTTATACAGTAGCATATTTAGGACTTCTTAGTTCCTTCTTGGTTGGAGTTCATTTATGAGGGCTACATCCTTGGATTAATTTCACAGCAGAAGAATACAAAGGGATGTGATTGGAAAGCTGTGGCCTAACACAATCCGGTGGAGTCAGAAGCAGCCACGTTCTCCAGAATTGCACATACATAGCTCAGATCATGATTTATCATTTTCTTTCCTACGGTCTCCATCCATCACCCTTCATTTCACATTCTAATGATCTCGTTTCTTCAGTGTCATGAATTGCTCATCTAGAAAACTTACTAATGGAAGATGTCAGAAATGTAGGTGGATTCTGCTTCTGTGTTATTTAGGAAAATTAACACCTGGATGCCTTGCATTTCTGAGCTATTTGTTTTCACTTTGGATGCTGTATTTTCAAGGAGTCATTGCTTAATAATACCAAGGTGCTCTAGTTATTGCTGAATAATAGCAAGTTGCTGTAAGGTAGAAGGCTGAGTGCGTAGAATTTGTTTTATCACATGAGCTTAGTGCAACTCCCATCTCTTCAGCAAAGACCATTTTCCTCCTATTTTAAGAGGTACCAATCAGGGAGTATGAGAACAATTATATTCCTCCGTTATTTTGTGGCATGAGCCACATTGCACGAGTGCACATTCTAATTTAGGAGTGATTTTGTCATTCCCATTGGCATTTGGCAGGTTTCACAGTGCTCAAGCTTTGCCAGCCCTCCTACCCACAAAAGGTAATCTTTGAGTTGAGTGTTCAAGGAGCATGAGTTTTGAAGACTGAATTGAATTGCTAAGTTCAGAATGTTATTTGTTTTCATACTGGAAATTGCATTCTCATCCCAAACCTTTTCTTTCATCTGTCACTTCCTTCCCCCACTCCAAATTCCACATCCTACTAGACTGATAATCTTTTGCACCATTGTTCTGAACTTAGGAAAACATGATCTTGGGGAATATCTCCTCAAGATGATGTTGTTGGGAGTCTGCTGTAGAAGTGCAGCAGGAGAGATGTGCTTGAGAGGGGATGACTGTGTCATGGGCAGCTCAATGACTACACAGTTGCATCTGTCTAAGAAGACTCCAGCCAACAGAAAGGTGAACTGAGCAAAGAGAAAGTAAAGCTTTCCAGAGGAGTAAAAGCAAAGTGCTGTACCTTGGACAATTATCATTATGTCTGAGTCTTGTCCTGGAACTCTTGCAGGAAGTTGTGGCCATGCTCTACTACTCTTGGAAGCCACAAGTTCCTTTTTCTCTTCAGCATTGCCCTTTTGCTGCCAGTGACTCTGGAGATGGACAGTCACAAGACAAATTACCTACCCCTCTACAGGATATAGTTTGAGTCCCACCACACTGGCTTGTGTATAGAACAGCAAGCTGTGGAAAGCATCTGCAACTGCTTTAAAGCAGACCAAGATTTTTGCAGCCAGCCTCCTGACAAGTTGTGCTTGGAGAAAAAATAAGGAAAACCAGATGTATCGAATTATGGGCTGAAAGGTCCTTGTATAGGTCTGCTTGAGGTTTACTGTTGTTCAGTGCAAAGGCCTGATGCCTGACTGAGGATCACAACAGTGAGTCTGCAGGGTGGCTTTGTTCCCAGTGGTGTAATGTCACTTGCGGTGATGAAAGAAAACTCTGGCTGTGTAAAGAGACACCTGAACTTTTTGTCACCTTGAACACTATGCTTATCCTAGCTTTTCTCTTCCCCTCTGAGCCTTCATCTCTGCTAAGGTTCTTAGAGCACCATTTTTTCCAGGTGTTTGGGGAAGTGTTTTTTCCCAAGGACCTGTATGTGCTGTCATATAGTGTAGCTCAGTGATGCACATTAGAATATCTCCTCTGCCTTCACTCACAAAACCCAAATGTGAAAGCCTTTTCACTTCTTCCTTTTTCCCCTCCCCATGCTGACAGCAATGCACAAGTGATGCATTAGCAATGCATCTGAACTCAAGTCATGGCTGTCTGAAATTTCAGCCCTTACGAGAGACAGCAGACCGTGGAAGCCACAATTTTTTATTGTGCCCTAGGGTTGTTGTGAGTGAATCATCAAAAGAGTATGATTCAGTTGTAGCCATAACGTTGTTTTTTCCTCTGGTGCCACAGGCATGGAAATGCAGAATTGATATGCTCCGAGTGCTGGTCACAGGTGCTGCCTGATCCCTTTAATGCACGAACTATAATGGTTCTTATTTCTAGTGAATCTAATCCCTAGTACACGACTCCTCTTCTCAGACTAGGCTTAATTCAGGGACAAATAGTAATGTAGGGGCTTTGCTCATCTGTCTAGTTCTGTCTCTTACTCAGATGCTTCACTCTTCAGTGCCTTTTTAGATCTTTCCTATCAGAGCACAACCATCTCTGACACAGACACCAAGCAAATGTGTTTAGACAGCCCATGCTGCAGAATTTTTGCTTGTTTCAAAATGACTGTCGCCCATGCTTCACCAGTGTGGGCCTGGAGACCATAACTGCATAAACAAACTGTGTCAGGGATGAAGAGGTGCCAGACACAGGCACAGATTAAGACAAAGGACTCTAGGTAGTTCTAGAGACTTGATTTCTCGGTGTAGCTTAGGTTAGCTTTGTCAGATTGTCAGTCTGTATCGCATGATTCATTCATGAGATGTTAATTCTGTGTCTGGATCATGGACTAACAGAATACTCGCCTAAATTCTTACCCTCATGCCAAAATACCTCTCATTCCTGTTCCTACTTATAAAATGTGTGGTACTTGTGACCTTATGGAATTAATCCCTTCATTTCAAACCAGACGGTAGCTGCAAAAATCCTGAGGAAACATCTATGGAGAATTTTCTTTATGTGGTTTCTGTTTCTTCCCTGCTTCTTTCTCCTTTGTAACTTCTGAGAGCAAAACAATACCTCTGTGGACATGGTTCAAAAACAGTGAACAGGTTTCATGTCAGGGTTCCTCCTGTGCTTTGCAGACACAGTTCTGCATTCTTGCCTTCAGACCTAGGCTTACACAATAATTTTAATACACAATAACCTCTGCTCTGCATCGCCTGCCATGAATCAGCTTTACTACTGTTCATCATTTCTGTGGCTGTCAGGAAGCTAGATGGAAGTCACCTCTTCAGATCTTCTCATGCTCTCTTTCAGTATTGGACATGAAAAATAAATGAAGATCTCTTCTCCAGAAAGTTTACAGAAGTCCAGAGGAAGAGAGATGCTGTGCAAGGTGATGCACTGCATGGTTGCACTGGCTAGAGGGCTCCTTGTTCGCCTGTCTTTAGGTGATGTGTTGGGCAGGATTTTGTCATGGAAGCAGGTCTTCATGGAGTGGGAACAGGTGAAATGAAGCAGGAGGTAGAGCAAAGAGAGAGAAAATATTCAGAGTGACCACTTGAAGGTGAAAACGTTGAAGGTAGTAATGGCATTAGCAAGGCTTCAGTATGTGGGTTTGTTTATCTAGCTCTTGCTTACCAGGTCTCCATTGCTACCCTGAGCTCACACTACTAGAGAATAATGGCAGGAGTGTGCAGACCTTGATGGTCCATGTAACTGATGTGAGAAGTAGAATGTTTGCCTGCTGTCCACTGATTTCCAAATGTTATTAAAGAACGTTCATTTTTCTTTCACATTTCATGCTTCTTGCACTTTTTTCTACTCCTTTTCCAAGAAATAACCAGACAAAATCCCATATTTTTTCAAAAGCCTATCTGAAATTCTCTATGAGTGGATTCATGTAGTGCATTTTCCAGAGTGCTGCTGCTCCTTAATGCCCAATTTTTGTGTTTGGTCTTACATCATTCCTTTCAAAGTCATCCTGAGGAAGAAATCTAATGGCTGACTTCTAAAAGATTGCTCTAAACTTGGCAGGACCTCAGTTCATGGAGTAGAATAGTACATCGGTGTAACACAATGTCTGGGCAGTACTTACAGGGCAAGCAATTAAACTGCAACAACAGTGACCCTTGAAATGCAATGTCCCAACCTACGGTAAATTTTTTCATGTTAAAGGTTATGTTGCTTCCTCAGGAACCATTTTGGGAGATTTTTCACATCACAGTCTGGTTGTAATTGGTGCATGCTGCAGATTTATTCCTCCAACAGGTCAAATAACCAGTATATTTCATTGCTAAGCTGAGCAGAGCTTTTATTTTCTCGAATTATATTTCTATCAAACATTTGTTTGTCTGTTTCATGGTTCACAGAAGATTTGGACCTTCTGGTGCTTGCAGCAAGTGGATTTACCCAATGGGTCTGTTCTTCTTCCAGCTTCTCCTTTAGTGGCAGCTGTTGCCAGCAGAGGAGTAGTTTGTGTGGCCAGTAGTGTGTCATTCATGCAGCCACAGCTTTCTCCCCCCCACCTCCCTCACCCCAGATGAAAATGTGAAAATACATTGCAAACTATCCCCATAGGTGGCTTGTAAACTCTTACTGTTGCAGCAGTCTGAGGCCCAGTAGTAGTTTCTGTATTTATTGTGCTTTCCAAGGTTTGTAGGGTTCGAGTGTGAGCGGCTTATACTAAGCTTGAGCTTCCTAGTCTGTGCCCTACCATGGATCAAGAGAGGGGACAGAGCTCTAGAGAGTCGAAGAGAAAGTAGGAGAACACTAAGGAGGCAAGAGAAAGCGTGCAAAATTCTGAAATTACATATCATCAGTTTTTGCAGCAAAATCCTGTCTCTGCTTTTTGCTGCATTTGCATTACAATATAATATTTAATAATACTATGACAATAGTTTTCAAATAATACATTATAATGGAATATGGCAATTTGTATGCAAGTTTAGAAACCTTTGTAGGATTTTAATTTTCTTGTGCTATGTTTCCCTGTTGTCATGGGGTGTCTGAATTGGACCTCTTACAGATATTCTCAGTAAATCATTTGCACTAATAATTTTGCAAGTAACCTTATTAGATATGTTCTTTCCTGAAGCTGAGGCAGCTAATGATGTACCTGATTTGACTATTCATATATACACTGAATGGAGTACTCCTTAGCTGTAATTTAGGGAATAAGGTAAATAAATAGGGATCTAAATTAACTGCAGTCTTGCATTAACCCTACATGTTATTCAACTTCCTTTTTCCCCCAGAGTAATAAAGTCCATCTCTGGTCTGTTAAGGTCAGTCTGCTTATACTAAAATTTAAATTGCATTCTTTTAACTGCAATTATTTTTCATATCTCATTGAGCTTGGCCACATTTTTTATAATGTAAGTACGTTTGGGGGAAAGGGATGGGAGGTAATTACTTAACCATTTTCTCATGTAAACCTCTATTTTCTAGTAATGTTCAATGAGGAAACAGCAAGGGGGAGGCGAGGAGATATTACAAGAAATTACTATCTGGATCTTGTCCTGTCTGTGGAAGACTTTTAGCTTAAGTGCTTATGGAGAGAATAGGAGAGGCAGATGCAAGTCCATCCTTTTGGGTCAGAGGCCTTTCCATCCTTTAAGAGCATTCCTTTTCTAACAAGCTAGAGAGTGTTTTGAGCCAATGCCCTTATTCATGCTTCTTGCAGTCTTGTGAAGGTTCTGATGGTGAGAATGCTGAGTTGGCTGGGAGAGTGCTTTAATTCCACTTCTTGCTCCATTGCATGTTTAATTATTTTTGCATAGAAAAAGATGCTAAAAGAAGTCCATTTCATAAAACAGGGCAGCCTAAGTATATAGTACTCCACAAGCAGTTTGGAGATAAAAATTTGAATCTTTAGGGCCATTGAGTCTAGTTTTCTTCTATCCTTGGTGAATGCTCTCACCTCTGAGCTGTTACATAAAACTTATTGCACTGCCAGTTTTGTGAGTCCAACTATTCACTTTCATAATTTTTTTTTTCCTTCTAAAAAGCACTATAAAGGGCATGTTGTTTTCTGGCTAAACTAGAATGTTTCCTGTTGAGCAAGGCAGTGGTTTATGGTTCTGTCTTCACCATGCTGAAGGATTTTATACTGAACTTGAGTTGAAGCAGATCTTTCTCTCAGTTAATTTTTTTTTTTCATAATATGTCTGTTTCAACGTACTTGGGGAGCTGTTATTATTACTGTTGTTGTTATTATCATCATCGTGGTCATCATTAGTATATAGCTTGGCACCAGCTCTGGATTATTTTGAATGGGTCTGCAAAGTTTGTTAGGATAACTTAATATTTGCAAACATTTGCAAGTGCCACATTTGCAAAATTTCAGAGAGATCAGGATCTCTGTTAGAAAGCCATTCTGGGACCAAAGGTTGAATTCATGGAAAACCACAGGTCAAGTCTAATCCAGCAAAGCACAAAGGCACCTGCTTAATTTTAAGGAATATGCAGTGTCCTATGGACTTTTATGTGTCTCACGGTTTTAGAAAGCATTTTTCAGGACTGAGGTAGAGCACTTAGTGCAGGACAAAATCAACTCTTGAATGAGCTTAACAGAAAACCCCACAGGCAAACTCAGCATGTGCTTTTTAAACATGTATAATTGGGTCAAATGAAAACTAATTCCCACTGGAGTCTGGCCATGCCCAAGGAACCCTTCCAGGATTATTCTTTGAAATCCTTCAGGCAGAAATATTTCCATGCCAATTTCTACTTTAAAACCTTTTGATTGTGGAGTTGTTCAAGAATAGGCTCATAGAATTCTTCTTCCATGAGAATTTTTCCTGATCTCCATATCCATCCCCTACCATCCTTCTCCCTCTTGCTTTCCTCACTGCTTCTCAGCACACTGGAAAAGGTCAGAAGCAATTTGATCAAGTGTCCCAAGAAACAAGTGTCTTTGAAGAGGGTGCAGGTCTGTGAAATTTGAATATAAGAGGCTAATCTTTTGAGGAATTGTTGGGATAGAAATAGAGCTTTATAATGAAAAATCACCATTGAACCTTACATCTAAGTATTTTAGGTTAAAGAAAAGCAAGTCCTTTCATTGGGGGAAAAAAAAATGCCTTCCTGCCAAAGGTGTCTTCTCTCCACTTTGCTGCCTGGATAATATATTTGGGCTGGGTTTTTCTCCATCCTTTGATACATACTCTACAGACACCAAATGAATTAACAGTCCCAGAGGGCTGTCAAAATGCAGAAAGTTATAAATCAAAGACAGACTTAGCCTAAATTGGTGTCTGAATTCGTGAATGAACTGACACATGGCTGTGCTTGTTCTCTGAAGCGAGACCTGTTGAATATCTTCAGCTCCTGACCTTACCCTCCCTCACCAGAACTGCCTAGCCTTTTCTTTAGTTGATAGTGCGTAACAGATGCTGTATTGCTGTTGAAGTGTACATTATTCTTATCTGCTGGTAAGAGTTGCAAAGCTGTCTGTTTATTTATTGATACAATCTAAGACTTTAGTGGATCCTGGCACGTGTTAGCATATGCTTTCTCCTTGATATCCCAGTAGGATTTGTCTACACTGGAGACTGAGCATCTTCACTTTTGCTATAGCTCATTTAAAAACATGCAGGAAGTCAAGCTGCAAAACAACTAGTTAGTTTTGCAAGTGGAAGGGGAAGCTTACACATGCCAGTGCTGTACATTAAATCTGGAAATTAACCATTCCGATTTGGCTTACACATTTCGCTGTCAGGTGTAGGTCTTTTCAGTACTAGCAGGATTCCTCCTTATAACTGAGATACAAGGTGAGAAACCCTCCAACACTTAGAGATGGGCTTTAACTCAAAGTTTTTGGTGCATTTCATTTTGATCTTGGCTCTCTGATTTCCACAAGTTCCACTTTACTGTGAGATCCTTGGGCTGTTGAAAGCTGACACACGATGTGATACTTCTCATAGAAAATTAAGGTGCACTTGCCAGAGGACGATATTAGTCCTCCCTGCTATGGGTCGTTTAATGTGTCGTCTCTGCTAAATGGATCTTCTCGGTGATATTTTTCATTCTTGACAGTGAAGACAGACAATCTGTTGAGAACAAAGGGGAATTATTTTTTGGTTTTTGGCAGTAAGGTTTCTCTTTGTTTTAGGACTGCTGAGCAGAACAGCTAGATTTCATCTCTGGATGAACTTTAGTCTTCACACTCCTGTAGGAATACCTGCAGGCAAGGAGTGTTTAACTTCCAGCCAGTGACAGGAGAACACAGCTGATACCATATACTTTCTCTAGCTGCAGCCTCCTTATGTAATACATAGTTGTCACTTTGTCCATGCTGGACTGTGCCAGCAGGGAACTAATAATCTCCAGAAAAAGGTAGAAAAATGATGATATCTGTTTTGTTTTAAACAGAGTAGTTTGAGCTTCTTTCTGGTTTCTTTTTTTTTGTCTTTTTCCCCAGGAGGTTATTTTAGTGCTTCTATAAGTAAAAATAAGTGCTCAAGATGGCAGCAGCAGGGGGTGGAATGGTCCCCATGCTCCAAGCAACTCAGCAGAGCTGAGTTCTGCCATAGCAGGGGGGGCTCCTGGTCATGCAGAACCCATTAAAAGGGAGAGGCCTCCTAGGTTTGCATAGCCAAGGGCAGGACCTGGCCCCAAGCACACAAGTAGGCTGCTGGGGAGTGCAAGTCTTGGGATTTTCCCATCAGGCAGCAGCTCTGATGTTTGGTGAATTCGTACATGAGGCAGACTGCAGTTTAGCCTAATGCACACTGGTGCTTTGGGAGGGCCCAGAGCTTTAGAGTTTTGCTGCATTTAAACAAATTAACATAGTCATGGCAGCAAATGACTGTGATTTTTCCTGAAGATGAACAAATTGTGGGTCTAATAGAGACCTGCTATTTCTCAGAAATTAAAATGCTGCTTCCCTAAATGAGGCCAGGGAGGATGATCAGATATATAAAGAAGGAAAACACTGCCAGACAATATCTGGGACTGGATAGTTCACATGAAAATACTCCCTGTGTCAGAATCACCTAGTCTCTGTGATAAGAAAAATTTTCCCCACCTCAGAGGATATTGAGTACCAAGATTTTTACATCCTCTTAAAAACAGCCCTTTGTCCCTATCAGTGCTGGTGGTTTAATTTTTTTTCCAGTGGACAAACATTGATTTTTCTTGCTGCCAAACCCTGCGTTTCTAATGGACCTTGAAATTAACATGATTTTTTTGGTGGTTGTTGTTGTTTACCTCCTTGTTTGCACACCAAGAGCCTAAATGATGTTGGCACAGCTTGAGGAACAGGTTTCTTGAAGTTTTAGTTGAATGCAACAGGGAAAGCACAACACATTTTTTTCTCCAGGCACAGCACAAGTAATGACAGCCACATGGTATTGAGGGCTGTTTTTGTGTATCTGTGACACTGATTGAAAGGCTTGGGAAAGCTTGCATTTGTTTAAGATATCTGGGATCCAGAGGGCATTCTTTATCATACTCTGCTGGGATGATTTCAGTGTGCTGCACATACAACCTTGAGGTAGCAGCTCCTGCAGTACCCTGTAATTCTGCTCTGAGAACCTATTCCTATGGAGAACCTATTCCTATGTTTTAAATAAAACTTTTGTGAGGTCTGTAAATTAATCAGAGATTGATTCAGAGAAAGTGGCAAATAAGCTGAGATGAACAATGTTCCTAAAACTGTCTTATGTATCAGAATTCCTGTCCCTCCTAACCTTATACATTGGGATGCTGAATTGGGGCGGTACCCTTGTAGAAAGCCTTAGTCAATACAATAATCTACTCTTGTCCAGCTAACTTTTGCCGTCTCAACTGGCTATAAATTACAGTATACACCTTTTACAATAATTTGAAAAACCTAATGTCTGAGTATTTTTTGAAACTTCATAGCTGTTCTTCAGTCACAGTACTGAAGTAGATAATAATAGCAAAATAGATTTCTCCCTTCCTTTGATGTTCACATAACAGATTTTTTAAAATAATGTTTTAAAGCCTGTTACTAGAAATTACTAAAGATGAGATACTCCTGAGCTCTTGCGCTTGGGAATGTTTGGTAGTGTGAGTTATTTGAGAGAGCTTTTTTTACCCCTGCACAACAAGAAAGCCTATGACTGAATCCCAGCTCTGCTGTCAGCAGTTTGGATCCATATAGGCCTAGTCTCTTTTTCTTAGCTATCTATTTGAATAAGATGTCATCTTTGGCAAGAGCTCGTGCTCCCTTGTACTGAGTGTGGGATAGATATACCACGGAACCATTCTGTATCAAACCTGACTGGCAAAGTGTCCAGAGTATTAGGTCAGCAATTTTCCATCAAATTGTTATCAGTTATTGTTGATCCAGTGTGAAGGTCACAAATTAAGCAGAAAGGATTTGGGCAGTTCAGGGTCAAGATCTGAGAAGCTCTTATTCAGTAAGAATAACAAGGTCCTTGTTAGCTATTGCAGCTGGAAATTCTTTTGAAATTATTGTGTTTATTTAGGAAAATGACTGAGCAGCAGTGTGACACTCTACATTTTGTATTTGTTTTCACTCACTGACTTACAAAATCTGTTCACTTTCCATCTCCAACAATGATTTTTCTTCATGGCAGAGGCACAGACTTCACCTGGGATTTGGAAAAATCAATCTATGGCATTGTTGTCACCGGTGTGGAGCAGACGTAAGGCAAGGACTCGAGGCACATGTCCTAGAAGTGCAGAGCACCCTCATTGGTGCTGCACTGCAGGCTTCAATCTCCTTCTCCTCTTTCAGCTCTGCAAGACCAGGAGTTGAAAATTTATGCATGTTGGTCAAGTCAGTAGGTTGAAAGCTTACGAGGGGCAGGGCACAGAGATGATGGATAAGATCACCGCTTCTCAGTACTGCCTTTTCTTGCTCCTTCCCTTCAGTTTTCTCAGTGCAAAGCCCCCAGAGGTGAGGTTGTACACCAGGACAGAATCACTATCATGAGGAAGAAAGCCAAGAGATTTGTGGTCTAAGACAGTTTGAGGGAACTCATTTGGGGGGTAAGTCAGCAGTCTTCTGTCAGTGAGATAAAGATGTTAATGAAGCAGCACCTTTGTTCGATTAAGTTTATTGCAAGCCAGGATTAGAAAGTTTTTTCTAAAGACTTCTGCATCTCTTGGCTACAATGCTGTGGGGCTTGACTCAGCAGCATTCAGTGGCTTTCCCTGCACTGTGTTTTACTCCTATTCATTTCTGCTCTTAAGATCGAAATGTCGTATTAGATTAGGAGTTCTACACCTGTCAACACCATGAAAGGCTTCCGTTTCACTTTAGCAGGAGTGGGGACTGAGGTACTGCGTAGCTGAGGGCATCTGATGGAGTTTGGCTAATAAGATCTGATTTCATGAGGTTTGCATCCTATTAAGGCAAGATGGGATCAGGCCTGTGAGCATGATAGAAAAGTGCAAACACAATAAAATGGCTCTTATGAATATTAATAGGCCTTGAAACAATACAAGGCAAAAATGTTGATGAGGTGGGGGTTGAGCAACTGCTATCTGGTGTAGCACAAGAGCCTCCCTTTCACCTTGCTTCTGTTTGCAGCTCGTCACTCACAAACCCTGACAGATTTGGGGATGGGGCTCGGGAATTTGATAGCTTCCCTGAACCCATTTCAGCTCTGCAGCTTGCAAGCTCTGTATAGGTACAAGTGCAACTAAAGTAGCTGATCCCTATGCACCAGTTGTCAATCTTCCCTAGCAGCCCTAACCAAGCCAAGATCTGCTCTTCAGTTATCCAAAGCATTGTTTTTAAAAGTAGCTTGGCTTATTCTTTATAATCCCCTTCACGGGCAAGATGTCAATGATCTCTCTGCATCTCTAACCTCAATATAAAACATCAGCAGGTAAAGCTCCTGTATTTCCCTGCATTTCTTGGACTGGCTCACAGCCACAGCTCTGTCTCCCTCTGCATGGATTGCTTCCTCAGCTGTAGCGCAGGTTATGGTGTAGTGCTGGTTATGTTTCTGCATGATCTGTCCTGTGATGCACCAGTTTTGTTGCTTTTCTGCAGTACTTTCACAGAGGAGTCAATTAGTGCCTGCCTGGTATCATCCACTGTAGCTCTCTTTTCTTGCCTGCCTAGCAAAGGAGTGCCCTCCTTTGTGCGTATTCAGCTTTTGAAGTAAAATACAGATGTGACCCGTCCCAGAATCCCACAGCAAACCTTCTCTTTGCCTCATTTTATGGACTGAGACCCAGAAGCAAAGGAAATTAGGATCAACAGATCGTTATGATTAAATCTTTTGCTTCTTTGAGTGTGCTCCCACAAGCAACCCTTCAGCAGCCCCCTGCCCAGCCACCAGTGCCACTCCCATTTCTTCATGCAGCACATGGAGTTACCAGACCTCTGGGCTACAGGAATTCAGGGCATGTACTGGCCTTCCAATTTCTTTGCATTTTATTTCTTAGAATGTTCATCTCTCTGCAGAAGTGTCTGAAATCCCCAAGACATTGATTATATTTCTTTGAACACATTTCTTTATCAATTGAATTATTTAGTAAAGAGGTATGTTCATATTTTATTGATATAATTTGAGGTAATCTCACTCTTTTTCCCTTAGCACTTCTTTAAAGAAAACAGCATTTCATCCTCTGTTGCTTTGTTTTTCTTTCATTCATCCCTGAATCTCTAAACATTTTAATTCTTCTTTTGGGGGAGAAAACTCACTTGTGGAGGTTAAGTGATTTGCTGCCATTTGTAGAAGCAAGCAGCAGTCAATGAGAAACAGCATCGAGGTGTCACGCCTGCTACTCTGGCATTGGCCACACTGAAGTGGTGTCAGGCAACAGATGGGCCAGTAGTGCTGTCCTTCCATTTATTAGTGAACTGCCTGATAAATGATGGGGCTTTTTTAAGAAGGCCCTACCTAGAGTGGTCATTAATGGTTTCATGGCTTGAATTGACTTTCCTGCCGAAGCCCTTCCTTTCATCATCTTTGCTGGTCCTTTAAGTTGCTTTCTGCCTCAATTTCCCATATGTTAACTGGAGCTAGCTGCATCAACTTGCTTCACTGCAAAGGTGGATACATCAGAGCCATAAAAGGTTCTGGCACTGTGACAACTGTAGAATCTGTGACACCAAGATAGCCCTCTTCAGAAAAATGGCTCTGTATTAACAGAAAAACTCCCTAGGAAAATGGGGCCTGGTAGGTTAGACTGAAGCACCTAAAGCTTGTTAAAGAAGCCAGTAATGGTAACTTAAATAAACTGCCCTCTGCTCTTTGGTGGCAGAGAATTGAGAAGCCAAGTCCTGCGCCTGCACCATCGTATCTGGCCCCTGGTGGTGAGAGAGGTGTTTTATGCTTGGCCTCTTCAGGGAAAGGCTGCTTGTTTGCATTGTATTTGTGGCATAATTACTAATGGTACAGATCATTTTTATTAGCCAAGCTGTCTGCATTAAAATGATAGATTTTTTTGTATTATTAAGAACATCCAAGGGAGTCTCCGCAGCAGCAGGAGAAAGATGATAATTTTTCGTTTAGCTTAAGAGCAGATGGTTACAGAAACATTCTATGTAAATAAATTAAAGAGAAGCCACCCTCGCTAATAGTTAAGTAAACAGGTTTGGAAACAGCCGTCTCAGGACCAGGCTTTTCTGTTCTCTTCCTTTCTCACAAGAGCTTCATCTGCTCTTCAGCTTACAGGCCCATATGGGTAGGGTATTAATTAAAGCAATTTGCTTTTGGACCAGTGTCATCTAAAACAACTTGAGTCCTCCTAGAGCAAGACTATCACTCTCATGCAGCTTTCTTGAGCACTAAAGAATACTTAGCCAGCCTAAGCATCTGGGTAGTAATCAATGTTATTGATAAGCATTTCCACATGCCTTCTGTTACGGTAGCAAGGCTGTGAGCGACATGAGGAGAAGTGTCACTACCGTTGCTGTATTTTAGAGTTGCATCCTGCAGTCTCTGATGAGTGCTGTAGTCACAATACCATGCTACCCTCAAGAATTTCAACTCAACAAAACAAGTAAAGTAGAAGTGGAGAAATGAGAGGTAATTAAGGGTGGAAAGTAATTTCATAGCACAAGGGCTGCAAATGCCTCAGATATGGTAGCTGCAGAAGAAAGCAGCTTCTCTTCCCACCATCCAAAAGCAAACAGATATTGTAAGGAGGAAATTGTGAAAAGCCTAGAGTTTAATAGGTTCACAAAATTAAAAGCTACAAGAGCTTTGAGGACCAAGAAAGCTTTGCTTGATCTTCTTTGAGTGGTTCTCTCTGCCCATGGAGTTGGAACAGGAAGGTAGGCCAGTACTCGAAAAACAGTCGGACAGGACAGTTCCCTCTTCTGTCTTTGCAACCAGACTGATCCAAAAACATCACCTGGGCTTCTTCCCAAGGTCTCCAGTCGCACAGCCAGGATTCAGCACATTTGTAAGAGGGTTTGGGGTCTCGGGGAGTAGCAAAATGCAGCTTTGTTTTCATATAAGGAGGAGATCACATGCTGATGAAATGGTGGTTTTTCTCAGTTGGTGGAGGCTGGAGCTGGAGGAAAAACCAATCCTCTTCCTAGTCGGAAGCAGTTACTTGCCTGGGATGATTTGCACCATTTCTAGATTCCAGCACGGATTTTTCTTTGGATGTGGATATATGAAAAAGCATGATACAAAGCAATTAGAATATTGCCATTACTGAGAGTAATGCTTGGATGTCATATGGCAGAAACTGATGACTAATGGCAAATATATTAGAAATGTAACATTTGTTAACAGTACCAGGAAAAGAAAAGACCGTAACCTAAGGGCTAGTAACAAGAAGTGTGGTGTAAACTGAGAGCTCATTAGGGGGTTGAGGGAAGAGAGGGGTTAGAGGTTAGAGTATGTTAGTTAATGAAAGAAATTCCTATACCCTATCAGTATATGGAAAACCAAATACAATTCTAGATTGTATAAGGCAAGCTGTCCTTGAGGGAGAAGGCAGTACCATGGCTTTGTCAGTTCTCTGCACACTGCCAACCACCAGATGCAAGGAAATCAACATTAGACTGCCACATAGATAGAGGGAAAGGCTTCTGGGATGAGGGGGACAGTGGAGAATCCATTGTATACATGAGAACTAGAAGTGTTCAGCTTGTTTAATCCGGCAAAACAAAAACTGAGAGGAGATATGAAAGTTTTCTATAAATACATCAGAGGAGTAAACACCAGGGAGGGAGAGCAGCAATTTAAACTGAAAGACGACATTGCCACAAGAGGAAATGGGTATAAATGGCCCATGAATAAATTTAGGCTGCAAATTAAGTTTCTAAGCAAAAAAAAAAAAAAAAGAGTATGATATTTAGATATCCAAGTACAAATACTAGGACAGATAACCTAGCTGTTTCTGAAATGGGATTTGGTAACTTTTATAATAACAAAATAATGTGCTTAGCTGTGGCACCCCCACTACCATACCTGACACTGGCAGACTGAAAATTATTATCCTGTGGTTTTGTATTTGCATAGGGGAAGATCAGCCTGAAAATACACTCTCCATATTTGATATTTCCAGAGTCATCACCAACATCATCAACAGAGACATCATATGTATAGCTTGTGTGCTTCACTATAATTTCAACTATTAATTCTTCAGAATTAAAAAGAAGTTCCAAACAAACAACGGTCTGCCTTCAAAATTGTGAATTTAAAATAAAAACTTGTACTTACCTAATTAGCTATGATAGGGTCCTAATTTATGAGAGCAAGCTCTTTTTTCAAGGCCTAGGACTGCTTCTAAGTTGGAAAATGCTTAGATGCAGGTGTTTAACAGCTATAGTATCAAGATTCAAATTGTCATTTGTGCACAGTGAAAATTTCCCAGCCAACCTTAACTGCTGCTGATCTTTCACCACCCAAAGCCAGTGACAAGCCTGTTCTCAAGCAACATATATCCTTACCGCATCAGTGACTCTGAAAATTGAGAAGTGATCTGTGTGTGGTCTACCTTTTTCTTGTTTGATAGACTGATTTTTTTTTCATTCCTTACTGTAGCATTTAAACGAAAGTCTGTGTGTCTCAAAGCAGCAAGATACTTTAAAAGAAGTTTGCAGTGAAGAAAATTCTGTTGTTCACTAAATGTAACCACACAGTGAACTGCATTGACCAATAAAATAAGTAGGATTTTGATATATGACATACACTTCAGAGCATGACCGAGGTATGGATTGAGGGGGATGTTTATGCCAACAAAAGATTTTTGTCTAGACAAACAACGTTCCTATACTACAGATAAAAGATTTTAAAGCTGCAGATAGGTAGCATCTTATATTTTTTTCTCTAAACCTCCTTGTTAATAATTTCTTGTCCAAAGGTGTAAGGTAGAAATGAAGACAGAAGGTTTTAAGAAGGTAGAGTGGAGTAAAATTTCAAAGCCTTTCAAACCTTCCTATTCATTTGCTTTCTAGCATTAGGGTAGTTGGGGGTTAAATGTCTGACCTGTGGATCTGCAGCCTTTTGCTGGGTGGTTTTGCAAAACTGAAGGATTTTTACTTTGATTAACAGGATAATTAGTGCTGTATTGTAAGCATAAGCCTCACTGAGCTTTGTAAGTATTAATTTCTTACCTTGACCTCAGAGACTCACCACAATCCTTAATGCTGTACAGACTAGACCTGGAGTGTCTATTTAAGGACCTCCTGTGCCTTTAGCCAGTGCCTCTTTTCTGCCCTGTATTAAGCTCCCCTTTGGCAATGGTGCAATTTTATAGCTCCTAGGTGGGTTTTTTTCCAGGTTTCTGTCAATCAGCTTAAAAAATTCTCACTGCAGATCATTAATGCAGTGAAGTCATGTGAGCCATGAGAGCCAGGGTCAGGAAGCTGTGAGCCTCTATGTCACCAGGGGACAGAGGAGAGGAGAGTGGTAGCATTATAATGGGGCTGCTTGGATGCCGCTCCCCTGTGCTGACCCAACACCAGTCCCCATACCTTTGTCTTCCCATTGCCGCTGCTCCTCCTTTCACAGTGGAAATCAATCCCACAAGTGAGTCTAACTTGCAATAAAGTCTTTGTACTTAAGTTGCTGACTCCAGAGAAAAGCTGGATATTGTCATCAGTCATTTTGCCTATACAATATCTCTCAGTAGGCAAATTTTCTGCTGGCAGCATCCACTGTCACTCTTGAATCTTTTTGCAAAGTGCCCATTAGGTAGCTCCAACCTATACACTAAACTTGAGAGAATTCAGAGTTACACATCAGGAATCTGTGCTGTTCTGAATTTCCAAACTGAGCGACTTACTTCATAAGTAACAAACTGATGAACCATGATCCTTGAACAGGAAAGGTTGTGTATGAGGCCATTGGTCTGTGTTAGCTGAGCAGGCTCAGGCATTACCTGGGATATCTCCCAGAAAATTAAACAGGTGGCACAGCACAGCTTGTTTAGTGTAAATCAATCAACATTAAATAAAAACTGATTCTGCTTTTGCAAGTCTTATATTATAATTAAATGTGAACACAAGATGTCTGAAAGTTTGCAACCCCTGTTGTGATGTTAAAGTAGTGGACACCTTCCAAAGTTTGGATACATGACAATTTAATCCAGGTGGTTACTGCCCTGGTGACTACTCTTGAAAACTCGTGGTGTTTTCTTAGACTAGGAACAGCCTTTCTAGACAGATTTTAGTTTTTCCAGACCTAACAACTGCTTTTTTATTTTCCACTGTTTATGGATGGAAATTTTGGTGTTCCAGAATCTAATCTTAGTGAAAGCTAATTCCCAGACAAGCTTCAATTTTCCGTGAAGGAAAAGGTTGTGGGGCAAGGACAGGTTGTGGGGCAGAGGAGGCAGGTGAAGGTAGAAGTGAGTGGACTGAGTGCTGTGTCTGTGCTGCAGTTCGGTGGCTTTCCTGGCATTCAAGACCACCTGGACTGAATACCTAGAAATGCTCTTCCAAACATGCCAGCTCTGTCTCAGTGTGCTGGCTCCTGGGAAGCTCTGGTATGTAGAATCCAACCATCATCAGGGCTTGCCATAAGAATAAATTTGTAAGCAGACCAGATTTGGCTCTTGCTGTAAATGTCTCTGAAAAGAGCCATTCTTTCTGTCTTGCCTCCACCTCCCTTTCAGACACATGACCAATGTTTTCCACAAATGGAGAAGTTTACAGTTCTCCTCACATAGTAGCTCCTGCCAGAAATTTTGTTTTAGTTGCCACAGCAACAACTTAATGGATTTTTAAAGCCCCTGCCACTGGCCATGCCTCTGCCCTGTTTGTTCTTCCTGTGCATTCCCCTAGCACCATGTGAAGCTGCAGAGGCAGTGACTGAGATCTCTAATAACCCAGTAATGGATCCAATTATGGCTGTTGGTGTTTCTGTTGAGAATACATTAATAAGTAAATTCGTGCATAAGGATGAAAGAGAGTGTTTTTTAAGCTGCCTGAGCAGTCTCGAGGAACAGTGGCCAGGTTGCTTTTGCCAGGCCCTGGGGGAGGATGGCAGCTGAGGACTCAGCAACCACTCAGCTCCCCTTGGGACCATGTCCACAGGCTCCCTAGCTGATGGCTGTTGTCTTACAGGCGTGCACACCAAAGCATTTGTTTGTGCTTCTTCCAGTTGCACTTCAGATGTCTCTGTGGGGCAGCTGAGTGCAGGTGTGTCTGCTGACAGAGCCTCTCCCTTGATGGCAGCCCAAACACAATAAATAGCACTCCATTTTCATTAGTAAGTGTCACTGTGTTCACACAGGTGTGAAGGTTGTGGCTGGGAATGGATTGGGCAGGACAGAAAAAGTACTAGCAAACTTTTGCAAGAAATGTTGCATGTTTTGAGTGCTGCTCTGTAAGTGCAGGATGATCCTTGCATCCTCTACACACCACCAGAAAATCTGTTTCTTCTTCTGTATCACTGTGTTTCCTTCACCATCTACTGATAGAAGACACATCCGTCTTTACCTGGCTGGCACACACGGGGACGCACATCTGTGGCCTTCTATCATCCCTCTGTGTGCCCTCCTCTGTTGCCAGTTTTCCTTCCTTGCCTGCCTTTTCCCAGCTGATGCATGGAGTGGTGGGAGAAAAAATGTCTTTTGGGCAGTATCTGGCAGATTTTGAAAAGGAGTCTAGAGTATCATCTGTCCCAGAAGAGAGCTGAAGGGACAGGTATTTGAGCAGGAGAGGTTGGCTGCAGAAGACCTTTCATCACCTTTCCTTTTCCCATTCCCTGCATATCTGTGGTGGGAGGAGGAGATAGTCATACCCTAAGATTCAGGCAGTGATCTCATCACACCCAAAGTTATTTGTGGTCACCAACTCCTGCTGTTATGTATATCCAGATATAAATCTTTCTGCTTGTTCTAGGTACTCTTCCTCTTCCCATGTAATTGTCCATTTGTCCAGATTCCAGGGTTGCACAGATGCACTTCCTGGGTTCATTTTTCTGGTACTATGAGTGTCTCTGTATGAATTGGGTTAAACCAACTACCAGGAATAGTGTTAATTCCCCAAAGTCAGGCTTTTGTACTTTATGGATAGAAATTGGTGAATCTCTTGAGAAGTTTATGTCCTGTAAGATATCTAGTGGGCTCTGTAAGCACAAGGGTGATGGTGTCCCATTGGTGTTCAGAAACATCTGTGAAAGAGATTCAGCATCAGTATTTTCTGGATTGAAACTACTATTATCTGAGGAGTTGTTGGAGGGCTGCTTTACAGATGAACCAGTGAGGAGTAGGCTGGGAAAGGCTGACAATATGTCTGGTATTTGGTATAGATCTCCCTTTGAAACCTTGGATTTATTTCTCTGCATGTTTGTTTTATATAGCCTTTATTTCTGCAGTGAGGTCTTGCTTTCCTGCCCTGCAGGGGTTTGCAGAATTCACCAGCTCTTGTTAACTGTTGGAAATTTGAAATATTAGGGTAGGAACTACACTTAGGAAGCAGTCCCTTGTAGTGATTTGACCCTGCTGGATGTCAGGTGCCCACCAAAGCCACTCTTTCACTCCCCTCCTCAACAAGACAGGGGAGAGAAAATATAATGAAAACTGATAACTTGAGATAAGGATGGGGAGAGATCACTCACTGATTACCATCACAAGCAAAACAGACTCAACATTATGAGATGATTTAATTTATTACAAAGCAAAATCAAAGTAGGAAAAAGAGAAGTATAACAAATCTTAAAAACACCCTTCCCTCCACCTCTCCCTCCTCCCATGCTTAGCTTTATTCCCGATTTTCTACCTCCTCCCCCTCAGAGATGCAGGGAGAGAGCAATAGGGGTTATGGTCAGTTCATCACATGGTTTCTGCTGCTGTTTCCTCCTCAGGGGAAAGACTCCTTCCCCTTCTCCAGTGTGAGGTTTCACCGACAGGAGACAGTCCTCCACAAACTTCTTCAGCATGAGTGCTTCCCACAGACCACACTTCTCCACACACTGCTCCAGTGTGGGTCCCTTTCCATGAGTTGCAGCCCTTCAAGAACAGTGTCCAACCTGGATCTGCCACAGGGTCACAGGTTCAACCAGCAAACCTGCTCCAGCATGGGCTCCACAAGTTCTGCCAGGAGCCTGCTTTAGCCTGGGCTTCCCAGCAGGTCACAGCCTCCTTTGGGCATCCACCTGCTCCATCTTGGGGTCCTCCAGGGCTGCAGGAGGATCTCTGCATCCCCACTGACCTCCATGGGCTGCAGAGGCACAGCTGCCTCACCATGGTCTGCAGCACAGGCTGCAGGGGAGTCTCAGCTTTGGTTCCTGGAGCACCTCCTGCCTTTCCTTCTGCACTGACCTTGGTGTCTGTGCAGTTGTTTCTCTCACATGTTCTCACTTCTCTGGCCACGAGTACTTCTGTGCAATAATTTTTTCCCTTCTTACATGTTTTATCATGGGGGCATTACCACCATTGCTGATGGCCTTGGCCAGTGGTTGATCCATCTTGTAGTGGGCTGGCATTGGTTCTGTCAGACGTGAGGGATACTTTTGGCAGCCTCTTACAGAAGCCACCCCTAATGCAGCCCTGCTACCAAAACTCTGCCATGCAAATCTAATACATTTCTGAAAGCAGTTTCTGGTCAGTGAGCCCATTTCACTTATAGATCTGCCCACATGATCCAAATCCTAAGAAAGTTTAAAGTAGTCTGCAAAATAAGATATTCTTTGATATTTGTCTCCCAGACATCAGGGAGGCTGAGAAGAGAATTGAAGGAGGGCTCATCTCCTCCTTGCTCAGCTGATGTCTCCAGGTAAAAGGAGTGATTCTTTTCCGCTCTCTCCTAACCTCACCTAGCTGTGTCACTGGAGAGTTCATTTCTGTTATGCATCATTAATCTGAGTTTCTAATAGCAGTAAAAGACTCTGAACTTGGTTGACAGAGAAGTTAACAACCAGTTTGCCTGAGCCCTAACACTTGATCATTTAGCCTTGGTTATTAACTGCAGGCAAGGACCAGTTTCTGGGAGATAATTGGGGTCATAAACAATAGCTGTGTAATGGAGAGCATGCCCTAGGAGAGGGACTAAACATATTCAGCTGCAAGAAACTTACTGCCTTTGGACAGCATCCAGGTGCTGCCATCAGCCAGCTAGGGAATGAGCAGCCAAGTTGTTGCTGTAGGGGAAGAGAGGCCTTTAGTGCTTGGCAGAATGCAGCTGTGCGAGCACAGGATGGCCCCAAGCTGGAAAGATGCTTGAATGCAGCCTCAGGAGGCTTGATAAACCTTCTTAAACAGCACTTTGGAAGTTGGGATTGAGGGCCATGTGTCTTTTAGTCCATTTCAGAAACAGGACTCACCATTAAGGAGTAGTAAGTTTTGCAGCCTGGGCTAGTTTTGGTGGTGACAACTGGATTTTCCAAGTTGAAGGTCCCTCTTGTCCTGCTCCTGAGTCCCTTTTACCTCATGGGGAGAATGTGGAGATCTCTGCTGCAACCTGGGCAGCAGAACAGTGGCACTTCATCTGTGCTAGCACCATCCAGAATGTGGTGGAATGTTTGGTTTGGGCCCAGGGAGTTCTCTACCTCCTCCAGATGTGCCAGAGCTCCTGTGAGATGTAGGTGTCACTCAGTAGCCACTCTGTGGGTCAGTGGCCTTCCCAGTACATTGCCCTTCCCAGCCCTCTCCTCAGAGACTGTGTGCAGAAGGGCTTCACTGCAGCACCTGATGCCAGGGCCTCAGGCTCTGACTCCTGCTCAATCAATTGAGGAGCAGCTGAATTTTCCTCTTGTGCTGGGGTCCCTGTTGGTGTCTCCTGGTCAACAGCTTGAGGCGTGGCTGCATTTTCCTCTTGTGCTAGAGTCTCTGTTTGGGTTGCCTGCCTGACACACAGAGAGATGCCAGATTTTCCTCTTCTTGTGCCATAGGTGCCAGGGGGTTGCAGTGCCCCTCTTCCTCAGGAGCACCAGGTAAGGCTGGCTGGTTCTCTGGCACTGGCAGGTTTGCCCACCCTGCTGCCTCTCCCAGCTGCTTGCTGGGGCCAGAGGCTTCCAGCCCCTCCAGCACCTCCTTCTTCTTGCCTGTAGCATCATCTAGGTGCAGCTCAGGAGGTAATTTCCACTTGTGAGCCTGAAAAGAGAGCAGGGGATTTGCAGAGGTTGCCTGGTTCCCCCAGCCAGCATCTGCTGGGCCCTGCTTGTGCATGGCAGGCATGAAATGCTAAGTGCAGGGGCTCCTAGGCCATTTAGGCTCTGTGTTGTTGGAAAATTAAGATTCCTCTCCCTGGAATCCCCCAATACGGAGTTGATTGTGGTAAGGAAAAGGTACAGAAAAACGTCTATAAGAGCTAGGAGGGTATTTAAATAGAAAAGTTTTTTGTCTGTAGTTTGTAAAATAAAACTCAGTTTCTGACTACTGAGCCCATTAAGAAACCCTGCTGGGAACACAATATACACAGGGGTTCTCCAAGCCATTACAAGATGTTTTGTTTCAGGGGAAAGCTTGTTGGGACTGGAAGATAGTTTGATGGGATTTCTGATGTGGCATCAGCCTCTGATGAGATTCATGTCACTCCAGTCGCTCCCTGTATGAATCTGATTGGAAACAAAGGGAAGAAAATAAAGGTGCAAACGAGTTTCTGTAGTGATTGCACTAGCCAAGCTAGAGTGTGGCATGGTGGGATCTGGTGTTTCAAAAGTTTTATCCTGTCAAGAATGAGGGTAGCATGTGCGTGCATGTGGACCACAAGCTGAGCTGGGCATCTTTATGTGAAATTTGGGAAGAACCTGACACACAGATCCTGCAGCTCTGCAGTGTGGTACTTGAAAGCATCCTTGGATGCTCCCTCATTTTTAAAGGAATCAGTTGTTCTGCCCTATTGCTCCCCTGTGTGTACAGAACTGCAGAAGAAAATTTAGGGGAATCAGTAGAGGAGGGTAATGTTGTTCTTCGTTTCCTGATAGTAGAAGCATGACAGCATTGCCAGGCTAGGCTGCATCACAGAATCAGGAGAGTAAATGTCTTCACATGAAGGCCTGAAAGGCTGCTGTAGGTGTGCAGCTGCTTTTTTTTTTTTTTTTTTTCACAGAGCCCTTGTTCTGACAGCCAAGTCTGGCTTTGCTTGGCTTTACTTCACAACAGGTAGATACCAGAGAAGGGAAGTGATCCAGAGGGTTCTTGGATTCTCTAGGCTTTTAGCCTTCCACAGCACATCACTATCCCAGTCAGGCATACGGGAAGATTTTCAGCAACTGTTTAAGCAAATGAGAGCAGAAGTATTAGCTATGGTTTTGAAACTGGTCTTACATTAAGTCCCTGCTGGGAGCTGGGTTCACCAGGCTGAAGGGACATCTTTGAGTTAGGGAAGGTCTTGCAGAAATACGTAGGGGGTTGTTTGATATTCCCCCTCCCAGTGCAACAGAGATGCACTGCAGGATAAGAAACTCTTCAGGAGAACTAAAACTGGAATAGAGAGGGAATTGGGCTCTCTCACTTCACCCACTGTGATTCTAGTACTTTATGATCAACCGGTCTTCTCCAGGCAGTGATAGGGGATATCCCAAGATAGAGTCAAGACTGGCTGAGGAGAAAGCCAAGAGGTAATAGGGGCTCCTTCCTTTCAGATAAAGCCTGTTTATCCCACGAGAGACTGAGAGTGTAGGGACTGATTTGTGGCAGCAAGCAGGAGTCTCTCTTATTACAGATACTCTTCCAACTATATGAAGCACTAATCTCAAAGGGAGGCCTAGATATCCTAGCATTTCTGAGAGCCAGACTAGACCCTGGCTCTGTGGCAGTCCTGCCACAATAACAAAGGAGTCCAGTTTACCTGCAGCACCAGGGAGAGCCCCTCAGTAACCACCCAGAAGCCAAGTGTGCATAGGATCCCTGCTATGCTGTATTGAACTCTACCCTGGAAAGATAAAGGACATGAAAATGGAAGGAAGCCAAGGGAACTGTCACACTTGTGGGTTCGTGTTCCTAAGCAGCAGCTCTTTATCTGTGCAGTGCAGAGGAGGAGGTTTGATGTCTCTTTGGGCAGTGTTAGTGCTATCTCTAATTTATGCATTCCGGGCTGAGATTTCCAGGTGAGGATCTCACTGAGGAAACAACAGGTAGGACCAACTGCCTCTCTGAAGTGACAGGGCAGGGGACACTCGAGAGGTTTGGGTGCAGGACTAGGGGATGATTTTTGCACTAGAATAGATCTAATAGTCTGAGACACTGATGGGTCCCATCCTTGTCTGTTCAGCCTGGCTGTGGGGGAGGGATGCTCTGCCTGTTTGCTCCCAGAGGCAGCATACCTGCCCACTCATGACTGCAGTGCTCTCCCCTTGTCAGCTGAGATGTGAAACGAGTTTTTGAGACTAGGCCATCAAATACCTTCCCCTAGCAGAATAATAAAGGCCTATCCTGCCTGTTCCTGGCATACTGGAGCATGAGCCGGCAAGCATAGCTGTGCCTCCCCAGTAAATCTCCAGCTCAGCTGCTTCTGTAGGACACAGCTTTTTAGCTTAACTGCCTTGTTATCCTTTGGATAGACAGAAAGACCACTGGGATGAATAGGTCATTTCTTTGAGTCAAAGGTCAGTTAAAATTGTGCCTTTGTTTTTTGAGCTGCTATTAATTTTTTCTTCAGTTCCTGCATGTGCCTTGGAGAGGAGTAGGGAACACGTAATCAGAATAAATGCAGAATTTCTGAATATTTCACTGGTGCCAGCCATCCCACTGAAAAGCATCAGATCCATTGCTCAACTTTTCCAGGAGTGGAAAGAAGAAATGTCTGGACCTGGATCCTTGCCTACTACCAAGGCAGGATATTTTCCCAAGTTTACCAGAAGTATTTTTGGACAAATTCTAGGATATCTCAGCTGTAAAATGTTCAGGTTACAATCATGTGTTTCCAGAGATTAAGTGTTTGAGCCTTTGATAATATAATGGCAGAGTACACAAAAATATTCATGACAGTTGGTGAACAAATAGAGGGGACTTTTCATGTCCGATATTGGCATCCTAGAGCACCTTCCTGTTAGTTAGTCTCGCTCCTATGCTTCACCTCAAACTGCTGCTGGGACCTAACTTCATGTGCTTTTTTGATAAATTTTGAGTTAGCGCAATACTGTTGTAGGAAGGACTTTTAGCCTCACTGGACAGAGGAGGCTTAACTGAGTCTGCCTCTGTTTAAAATCCACTGGGTAGCACTAGAGCATGGAAGAAAAGTTATTTCTTACATAAGCTTGGATTATGTTATTTACTCTCCATTGTTTGTAAGGGCCTCATAGAACCGTGAAAATGACCTTTATTTCTCTATAGATTTTGTCCTTTTTCACTTTACAAATATTGATTTTTTTTTCTCCTGTGTCTTTATCAGAGCTGAATTAACAAGACTGTTTAACAAGATCCTCTGATTCACTTGTGGTCTTTTTGTGCCAAGTACTATCACAAGCAGCTGAAAGCAGCTCAGTGAAGAATGTGCAACCACTGCTACAGAATTGACAGAGGAAGTGATGTGCCCTGATAAGAGCTGAGCTAGCATGGGTCAAAGAGCAGGCTTAAAAAGATGGTCTCTTCAGCCTGGGCACAAATGCTAGGAAGGGTTATTTGTAAGGAATAATTTTTTCTGTTGGAAAGCTCTCGTCCTCATACCTTTAAAGCTTGAGGCCACTGAAAATCATTGAGTCTGCTGGATTATTTCTGTTCCACCCACAGATCCCCAAGTGGGATCAAGAGTCCATATTTCATGTCAAGAGGTGATTCCTGTTTTTGTGATCCAAAATCTTAGTGTAGCAGTGATGAGACTCCAAAAGGAAAAGGAGCCATTGGTGCTGCTTTATGTGCTCCTTCTTGCCAAGCTTTTAAGCAAGCTTCTTAACTGATCCAAGTGCTTGTAGGTAGAGCAAAAAGTGAAAATTGAAGACAGGCAGGAACATAAAGTTCAAACAAGTTGAGTCTGGTCTGATGGCCACTTTTGATGCTTTCAACACAAGTGCAGGGAAGGTAGAGCCCAGCTGATAGCTGTCCCTTGCTGTTCATACTTGCCATAATGCACCAGTGCATTTTCTAGCACAGGGCCCAGAGGATGGTGAGGGTAGGCAGGAAGCACTCACCGTGCTGGAATCTCTTGCCTTTCGAGATCACCTTTCCACTCTGTCAGCAACCTTGAGACATCCTATAGGCTTTTTAGTGACCTGTCTGGTCAGTAGCAAAAGCCCATTTCTGTATCTATTCCACATGGAGAGATGCATTTCAATGGAGATAGAATGGGGAATGTCCAGATTTCTTTCTTCCTGAATGGCCAACACCACTTGTAGTTTTGCTCTAGTTCTCTCCTCTGGGCTCATCTTTCTTGCAACCTATGCACCATGGTAAGATGATATTTGCATGAAAAGAGCGTTAAACCAGCTGCCTATGGAATGGGTAAATCCTCATCCTAAAGCCCTTGTGAGCTGCATCAGAAGGATGGCAAGCTTCAGAGAACTTTGTCCTGGTGTGAACTTTTTTCTCTGCAAGATGAGTGTGTCAGTGGGAGCTGGGAGATTGTTTCTCAGTACCACAAGGCCAACCAGTTAGTGTTCATTAGCTTCCCCTCTGCAAAGGGTGGACTTCTCCCTTTCCCATCTTGCTGGTCTTCGCAGAGCTGGAATTAACTCCTGCCTGCCAGCCCACTCCACTGCAGGTCATGCAGGATTCCCAGCATGCTGTCTGGGCAGTCACACCGTCCATGGAACATCTCCATGGCCAGGAACATGGTGAAAAGAGGAGATACAGCTATCAGCAATAATGCTGAGAACAGAGCTGGGTCTCCAGGCACCTGCTTCATCCAAGTCCTTTCAAGTAGATGATGCTACCTGTCTGGCAACCCATTTGTGTTTTTCTGGAGCACATGGAGCATTACCTCTGGATTGTGGGACATCCTGTCTTCAGCTTCATTAGAGACCATCTCTACACCAGAGTAGCTGAAGTCTTGTGAGAATCCCAGGATATCCTAGCTGAAGGAGACTCTGGCTGCTCCTGACAAATTGCTATAGCTATATAAAAGAGATATTTCTGGATCAAAAAACCCAGTCACCTCCTGCAAAGGAATGGCAAAGCAAAGCAGCAACTATTTTTCAAGAAACAAAAACCATATCAGAGGAGATCTTGGCTCTGGTATTTGAAAGCACTTAGGAAGTGTGAGGATAAGTTTATGTTTCTCCTCCAATTAGTGTTTCTTGCAAAGTGAAACAGTTTTTTAAAAAAAGTGCAAATAGCTGCTGCTTTGGCCATTTAGTGTGTGTGGGTGGCTGGCAGTGCCCTTGGGCTGACTCAAGCCTGGTCAAATCCCTTGACCACTGGGTTATTACCTGCTCTGAGGCCAATCTCCCTGAATTCTGCTTCAGTGAAAGTTTGAAGACTACCATCGTGTTTTTACAAAGAGTTTCTGTTTTGGTGACATGAAGCTTCCCAACAAAGGGAGTCAGGAAGCTCCCAAGCAACTTTGCCTCACAGAGTCAGAGCTTTGGCTGCTTCTCCCCCAAGGCTCAGCAAGGAAAACAAGCCACTCCATATCACTGTTCATTTACCCTCCTGAACCCTGTCTCTCAGTGCTTCAAGGTGGATGCTTCAGCAGTTAATACTGTTCCTGGGGCATGTGCAAGGAACAATTAAAGCTCACTGTACCATTGAAGAGCCCTGGGGTGAGCTGGGCTGTGAAGACAGCTGCCCCCATTTTGCTGTGTGCAGCAGCTTCCTGAACAGTCCTGTTGGAGAGAGATGAGTATATCTTGCTGATTGCAGAGTTAAAGTTTAAAACTGCAGGGCTAAACTCAATGTGGCATTTCTAGGCTTTTTGCTGGTGGCAGCCATCATGGTTTGTAGCATTTGGTGTCTGGGCAGAGCAGGGCTGGTTAAAGCCCAGCTGCTGAGCCTGCAAAGTCTTTTCCAACAGCTGCAGCATAGGACTGATGGCAGGAGTGAAGCACAAGTGTTCAAAGAACAAACACTTTGTAATGCTCCCTTTAACATTTTGCCTGTGACACTGCAGGATCTAGGTCTTTGATCCAAAAATGACAAAAAGGACGGGAACAGCAGTTCCTTCCTCTCAGATGTAAATGCTTGTTACAGATGTGCCCTGCAAGGTTCAGCTAAGCTTTCTCCAGCAGCAGACTTAGAAGAAGGTGATGTTGATCATACTCTGGAGAAGGGTCATGCTAGGTGGTGGACAGTGAGATTTTGTTTGTGCCCAGCAGTCAGAGTGGTCTCTGCCTGTTTCAGCTGCTTGTACTAGCCAAGGAGCATATCACCAAAAACGAAAGTGTCAGCTGCAGGATAAACTTGTGCAGCCCCACCATAGCAAGCTAGCATGCATGGGGTGGGGCAAGTTTTCTTCTCACCTTTGTGACTTGTCTGGAAATTGGAAACCCCTCCAGAGATAAACTGAAAGTTGTCATTGGTGCCTCCACTGAGAATGGGAACAGGAATCATATCAGTGCCAGTCATGACGATACAAGTACAATTTCTTTGTTTAAAGCACTGCACCAACTGTACCTAATTAACCTTCATGACAGCACAGCAATACAAGGAAATAGGGATCATTAACTTCAGCTTCTTTACAGAAAGAGAAGAGGAACATCAGTGCCAGCCCCATGCATTTCAAATTGAGGTAGGCTTGAAAAAGTCACAAGATTAAAAATAACAATAATCCTCTTGGGGTTCTCAGAGCATTAAGAGTGCACTTGAATCAAGCTTTCAGTTTTTTCTCCAAGAAACATCAAGACTGGAAACTTGTCTCCCATTTATGCTTGTTTGTGACTCAACAACCAAGGCTTTCAGAAAATCACATATTCTTAATCACAGTGGGGCAGAGGCAGTAAAGGTCAGAATGACTTGCTCAGTGTTGCTTAAAAATGAGCTGGGGAAAGCTGGGACTAAACTGTGTGAGTAGTTGACCCTCCACCCCCTGCTTGTTCCTCTAGACCAAACATTTTTCTAGGTGAGGGAACCTGCCTAAATCAACCAGTGGCCACTTAATAGCTGTCAGAGGAGTAATTCAGGCTTGAACTAGTGACCTCACCCCTTCTTCTCACATCTGCTGAGGGACACACTGATGACATTGACTGTTTACATTAGGTCTCTGAGCAGCCTGGCTGCTTTGTCTGACGCCCAGCAGGAATGGAAAGACGCAAAACCAGTGCTGCTTCCTGAGTGCTCTCCTGGCTTGGGGCTGTTTTTATAAGTTAGTAGGAAAGAGCAACTTGCACAAGTCCTTCTGAAAGTAAAGAGTTCACCCTGCCTGTCATATCACCTGCTGGCGGGGGCTGAGGCCAAGAGTAGTGCCTGTGCCATTCGTGCTGGGCAGCAGCACAGGCTTGATTCTGTCTCTCCAAATGAATGCAGTGCAAAACCCTGAAGAACGTCATGGCAGAGCAGGAAGGTGTATCTGTTACTAAGAATCTCACTTCTCCCCAAGCCATAGATGCTGTTAGGCTCAGGTGAGAAAAACTGCCCCCGTGGGCAGGACCCCTGCTCTGGAAGAGAAGCCAGTGGGGAGTACAGGTGGCGGTGGTCAAGGAGAAGAGTGTGGGGAGACACCTCTGCTCTGTGGGGCCCCAGCCCAGAATGCAGGCATTCATACAGGAGAGCCTTTTATTCAACTCTTTTCTCCTACTTACTCTTCTGTTCTAAGCTGACATGGGGTGAAGTGAAGCTGAAGGGACCTGTGAAAAGGCCAGGTCATTGATGGAGAGGAAAAAGGGCTCTGCAGATTGTGAACAGCTTTCATAAGCAGCATGGGCTGCAGCCGGCTCCAGGGAATAGAACTGTTCCCCTGCTTAGGTGGTGTGTCTGTCTCTCTGATTATTTTGTGTATTTCATCTCTGCTGTCTGTCTTGCTCTTAATCTGGGCTCCTCTGTGCCAACAAAATGCTTAGCTCGCTCCATTGTCTGAGAGACTAATTTGCACTGTAAATCTGATGCTTATCTTACATGACAGCTTACTGTGGGGTTTATTGCAATCCTGAAGACAAACTAACCAGGGATGGCTTGAAAGCTTTCAACGCATCATCTGGAATATACAACAAATATGACCCATTTCAGCTTGCCACCCAGTTAGGATGTGGCCCCTTGTGGTTGGGGTCACCAAGGATTTATCTTTTTCTGTTCAAATCTATTAAAACCTGAGCATCTTTGGGTTTTGGTTTGGTTTTTTCATACATTTTGTTGATAGGTTTGGGGGGTTTTTTAGTGTGGTACATCTTCTGCTTTGTGTTGGAGCTGTTAGAGTGCCTCTGCAACAGCCTCCCACCCTCCCAGGGTCAGATCTTCCATCCCTTCTGCCTGAGGAGTTTTAAGGGCTGTGGGAGTGGCTGCAGACCAGGTGCAGGCAGTGTGCAAGCACCTGGTGCTCCAGTGCACTGCCGCTTTGTTGTCTTTGCCTAGCTTAATCAGAAAGAACCTTTGTCCTTATCTTGTCTTCATCAGTATTTCCTGACACTTTGCCCAATATGTTCTAGCTCTCTGCTGGCAGAATAACATCCTCCCTTAATCTCATCTGCAGTTGCCACCTTCTCTCTGGTCCGTAGGCTGTCCACCTGCAGGCATTCACATACCATGTAAGAGATTCTTACACTAGTGTAGTTCAGATAGCTGGGCAGCTCCAGAGGCATAAATCTTCCTACAGATAGGTTCCAGGTAGCCTAAGATGCAGTTCTACTGGGGGAGAACCAGAAAGATTATTGCTACTTTGATATAGGTCTTGGTTCTGCGACTGAGCATGTCAGTAGGTGTTTAATGCCCAAAGCTCCTGCATTGCAGTCCTCTGGGACACAAAGGATCTGCTTCCTCAGACAGGGAGGCAGGATCATGAGACCTGCCATCCTTGAAAGGATAGTGCTTGTTTGGAGGACCACTCTGCCTTCTTCCTAGTTCTGCTTTACAATTGCATGGATTTCTGGACCCCTCAGTTCTTCCTGCCCTTGGACTGCAGGCAAAACACAGAAATGGCTGTACTGGATAACCACTGTGGAGCATTTGAGGACTAGCAGCTAAACTGGACATGGGGCCAATGGGTCTCAGTAACGTTGAGGGAGAGGAGAAAAAGAAAACCTCTTGAGAAACTGTTGAGGAATAGGTAAGGAGTAGGTTGTAAACTGGGTAGACCTGAACACTGGAAACTCTATACTGCCCCTTCTCCAACTCCATATTGCAGTCTGCCTTGTCAGATAGATGTACAGTTTCAGGCTTATTCCAAGTCATCAGAGCTAGTGAACATCAGACTCCCTGCCTAAGGGAGGGCAGACTGGAGAAGCTTAGGGAAAAATGCATAAATCCAAGAAAACTCCAAACTCTGCAGAATTTTAGAGGAATACAGGACGAAAATACCTAGGGAAGGATCATCACACCACCTGATCCTGGTTTAGGGTTAGGGTTGAGAGAGTCAAAAAGCTTACAGCTCCAGGAACACTGGGGCTTGAAAAGACATCCCAAGGCAGCCCCAGCAGGGCCCCAACATTGCTGCTCCCGCATTTTTCTGATATGGAAACCCATGGTGATGTATTAGGGTTACTCTTAGGCTATTGGGGAATATTTCAGCACCTTCTGCTGGGCTGTGATAAGCAGGCTCAGGATGCTTTCACAAAAACATTGGAGTCTGATATGGCTTTACTTTATGCGAATACAACAAAACTGCAGTGATTGAACAGCCAGCAATATCCTTCTGTAGTCCTCTCCACCTAACAAGATGCTCCAATGAATAAAGCCATGGGAGCTTCCATCCTTCAGGAGAAGATCTAACAAAGCTGTAGGATAACCAAACGTGCCAGCATCATTCTCAAGTAACTGCTATTTAGCTTTTTAGAGATGTGACTCATGTTCTGCCTTTTTTTTTTTTTTTTACCTTTTTGTCTGCATTTTTTTTACTGATGCTCACTTAGTGATTCATTGGGGGGAAAAAAAGGCACAGCCTATAAACATTTAGGTTTTCTGCTCCTCTGACACAACTTATTGTCCATCTCAAAATTATTGCCACTAAGCACGATCTGCAGTTGCAGAAGCATATTCACCACTTTGCTGTCTTTGTAACAGAGCTGGAAACACAATATTCATTACCCCAGCTGAAACTATTTTCTTACACTGTGAGGTCAGAGGCATTATTTCATGCTGGAGAATTAGGAACGTTAACAGGTAGGGTGGACTGGCCATTTTCTGAACTGAATCACCCTCCCAGAATGGAAACTTCAATGGATTTAACATCACCTGCCCACCACCTTTACTTTTGTGGGTGTTGTCACTTGTGTTTGAACATAGCACAAGCTATAGTGGCATAATAAAAGCAGAAAAATAATTCTCATAGTTTAGGCCTGCAAGTCTTCTACACCAGCTCCCTGTGGACTAAAGGGTGGACACACTCCTTTTTTCCCTGCTGGGATTGCTTTATTGTGTTTTTGCAATTATTAGTAACTCATCTCATGGACAAGAACTGACAGTGAATCAGAAGTCAGCAGATCCAAAATACCTTGCCCAATGAAAAGAGCAGCTCTTGCATTGCTGCCTGCATACCACTTTGTTAGCTGATACAAAAGGAGAGGGTTGTGTGCAGGCCAGCAGGAGAGTTGTCAGGTTTGAATCCTGTGATAAGCAGTTCAGAGTCAACCCGTTCCCAAGAAGTGGTGAGCTGTGAATGTTACGTCTGCAGTGTTGTAGGCAGGTGTGATGGCAGCTTGGGTGGGTATATCATGCTGGCCTTGATCCAGCTGGCACAGGTAAACCAGCAGTGACACCGTGTAGTAACTTAAGCACTATCTTAACACTATTAAATACATAGCTGAGATCACTGGAGGGCTTTTGCAACCCGAGGTGACATTTCTGTCACTGTATCTTTACTGCAGTTTGCTATCTCTGCTCACTCAATTACATCTCTCTCAGATAAGTCTGTGCTGTGCCTCAGTTCTACATGTGACATGAGCCCAGACCTGCTTCTAAACAGATGCTTCTGAGGACCTGCAGGCCACACAAACATGTTGCTGTCTGTAGTTCATGCCTCCTGTGCTGGCATTAGTCTTTGTGGTTTACTGGCACTAGCTAGCATGCACGGGAGGGGAATTACATCTCTTGTAAAGAGGGATTTGCTTTGCACTGCAGCATGAAGGTTTGCAAGTTTGGGGCTGTAACTGACCCGCCTTCTTTTCTGCTCTGTCACACAGGCAATTCTGTTCCCACTCCTACCTTCTCAAAGTCCTTTCCTACTATGCTGTAGGCCTGGGATCACCTTGGTTTCCCCTTCAGGCACCAAGAGGTCTAGGGCTGCGAGGCAAGGCATTATGCTTATGAGAGCGTGTGCCATGGTTGACAACCAATCCTGGGCAAGAAGAGGTGCCCAGGGAGGTCTCCAGCATGACCACATCTGACATTCCCTTTCTCTCTCTCCCCACAGATGCCAGCAAGGACCACCCACAGCAGCAGGCAGGAGTCATCTGGAGAGTGACAGGTGGCCTATTCAGTATCACCCGGGGAGCTGTGGGGGCCACACTGGGAGGAGTTGCCTGGGTGGGCAGCAAGAGTCTGGAGCTCACCAAAACAGCTGTGACCAGTGTCCCCGCTGCCGGCGTTGGACTGGTGAAGGGCAGCGTCTCAGCAGTGACCGGCGGCGTCGGAGCTGTGGGCAGTGCGGTCGCCAGCAAAGTCCCTTTCACGGCAAAGAAGAAGGACAAGGCTGACTAATCCCTGTCACAGCTCCCTTCCAAAAGATCAACCTGTCCATACTCTCCCCCTACCCAGCACCTCTTTGAGTTGGAACCAGCTGCTTCAGGGAGGGTCGAGCACCCAAGCAGACTCTGGCTGTAGCCTGCTCAGCACTGCCTGCCTGGCTCAGAGCTCATAGAGCCACTGTCAATGCCTTTCACTCCCATCGCCTACTGGGAACCATCTTTACTCTGAGGACTTTAAAAGTGCAGTTGGTCTCTGTCTTGTAGTTTCCTTCCTCCCTTCTTGCTCTTTTAAGCATGGAGGGATGGGAGAAGGCATCAGGCTCCATCTGCCTGGAGGTGAGGGGAGTAACAGGGGATGGGAGGAACTATGCTTGGCTTGAAGTGTGGGTTGTGTAGTCAAATTCAACTTCAGCTGGGAAGACAGCCTCTGAAGCACCCCTCCCTTTGGGAGGTGTGTTTGGGAGATGTGTCTGGCAGAGCACTGCAGAAGTCCCATTGACACAAAGGAGAGATACTGTGAAGAGGGGGAAGCCTCCCTCCTGCCCTGCACCTTTTACTTTTTCTTTGCAGGGCCCATCCCCACAAGCTGCTCCCAGTCAGTTACTCCCCAGCTGAATTGAACCCTTCAGAGAGGGAACCCTCAAGCTCAGCAGAGCAGCTCTGGGGTGATGCCACACCAGAGTATGATACATCCCAGATCATCTACTTCTGAACAGATTTTCTTGGTAAGAGGGAGGAATGTGAAAGCTGCCGTATGTTCCCATTTAGGGAAGGAGCTGACAGTGGCACTTGCCAGGCCTCTGTGATATTGCAGTACAGGCAGTGATGTTCCACAGAGAGACTAGGCCTTTTGTTTGACCCTTGAAGTCCTTCCAGTATCCCTGTCTGTAACAAGGGCATTTTGTCTCTTGGCCACACTCACACTCCACAGATACCAATAGTAACCAGGAGCAAGTGTGTTCCCAAATGCCACCCAAATTCTGCTGCAGGGATGGAGAGGAAGCTGAGTGTTGCTCTCCCCATGACCCAGCACCCCAGGAGTGGTGGCCTGAGTGTGAGTGGGTTGCACCATGTTGGAGAGCACTTCCCAAGGAGCTGAGCATGCTCCAAGAGCAGTTAGCCTGCACAGGGCACCAGCAACTCCTCTTCAACACACTGCTCCTGCAGGCCCAGCCCTGCTCCTCGAAATGAACGTGTTGCACTAAAAAGCCCACCCATAGTTGTAGTGCTGCAGAAACCCAGACACCTGCATCCATCTGGGAGTCACAACCATCCTCACCCTGGCTCGTGGTGCTCAAGGGTGGCATTGTATACACACATACAAACACGAACGTGCACTCACTCACTCACTCACTCCAAGGTCCCCTGTAATTCTTGAGACAAGGAAAGCCACAGGCTCCACCATTAACTCTGCTGCTCCTGGCTTTGGCAGGTGATTTGCCGTGGTCCATAGGTGTTGGATGCATAGGCAAGTGAAGCAGTGCTTGTGCTGTATTTTATAAATATGCATCTATGTTAGCGTGCGTGTTTACGTGTAAGTCCACAGGCATGTCTTCAGCTGGGGAAACAAATCTGTGCCACTGCTGCAGAGGAGTCTACATAGTCATCTTTGGCATTTTCAGCATATAGCTTTTATATAGGATCAAAAGAAAATCATGTTTTAGAGGATTTTTTTGCCCTCTGTTGCCCAAGAGCATAGTTTATTGAAACCAAAGGAATGTGAAAAATCCCCTTTCTCCTGTCTGTGCTGTTTGTTTTCACTCAGCCCTATCTTTTGGACATTGAAGCCAGCCTTCTTGATTTTCATTTCCCCTTGGAGGTCGTTGCACTTCCTGACTGCTCTCTTGTGCTTAGGATTTGGACATCAGGAAATATTTAAGTACCACACACACACACACACATCCCTGCCACCATTTTTGCTGAATGTTCTTGGGCTTGTGATGCAGTTTTTATTCTGACCTTTATTAAATCCACATTTTGGGATGTATGTTGCTGTGTCCCCCTGATAATCATGCTGGTGTTAGTCACACTCCATACCCTTTGCCAGGTAGCCGCTGCTGTTTGTGGTGGTCAGAAGCTGCTGATCTCCACAGTTTGCTGCTCTTGATAGCATGAGAGGGGTTTGACTGACATTTTTGTTTCTGAAGAGGAAGCAGCATTTGGTAGGTGTGTGCATTTCCTCACTTTGTGTCCTTTGTTCTGGTGAAGGCCAAGTTGACCCAGACATGTCAGTTTTGTCTCTGAAGGCAGCAGCTTCACAGAAAGATCAGGCCTTGATGTACACCTCTACTTTGCTGGGATGCTCATGGCAGTTGTCAAGGCCAGAAGAAGTCTTGTCTGTTCTCCCTTTGTTTCAAATGCCCTGCAAAGCAGGAGGACAGTTTGCACTGCATGGATCTCTGCTCACTGCTCTCCCTGAGCACATCTCTTCTCTTATTCCAGATCACAGACTGCCCTTGAAGCGAACTCTTGCCCCAAAGCTGAAAGATGCTTGTGTGTAACTAGCTGTGTTGTCACCATCCCTCTGAGAAAGATAGCTTCTGGATAATTTGGACAGATGAGTCTTCTTCCTAAACGCCCCTGTCGAGTCTTAGACAGGGGAAGATAGAATCTAAGAACCTTCAGCAGCCAGCCCTGGGTGGGTGGTGGGGGGCTGATCATGCTTTTGACTAAATAATGTCTCACACAGGCTCTTGCTAGGGGAGGTAGTACATCCTGCCCAAGCTGTTGTCTGCAGGCACTGTGTGTACAGAGCAGGAGTGGCAAATGGGATAAGGTGATGTAAGGAAGGCCACAAAGGCCTTGAGGGTTTCCCATTTTTTTATTTCTTCTCTTTGGTGCATCCTTGCAGGAAATAGAGTAAAGCCTACCATTTGTCTGGAACTGCCATTTCTTTGCAGGATGGCCTGGAGGAGAAGAGATGAGTTGGTGAGGAGAACTCCCAGCCTAAATAGCTGTTGTTACAGCCCAGCTAAAGGAGAGCTCAGGGACCACGAGTCACAGGAGATCAAATTAACAGGCAGGAGTAGAAGATTAAATCTACTCCCAAAACAAGGCCTCACACTGCTAAACAGGCATTCAGGAATAAGTAACTCTCCAGGACACAAAGACTTTAAGAAAAGTCTGTGCTAGGCCTGCTCAGTTCACCATGGTGACCAGTCCCAGCCTGCTTTTCTGGGCATTTACAGTGCCAGAGCAGAGGGAAAACAGGGTCAGTCTTCCCAGTCTGAAAGTAAAGATGTCTTCTGACAGCTTTGGTTGCAGGACAATGAGATCTGGATTGGATGGGGAAGGTGTTGGCTCCTGTCAGATGCTCTGTTTTTTTCTCCCCCACTACCAGACTCCAGCCACCTGGGCCACTGGTACAGCCCTTCTCTCACTGCCCATTCATGGTACAAAGGGCAAAAACTGCATTGTGTGTAAGTCCCATGGCTACCAGATGGGGTGCCTTGGTACAAAATAGGAGGGGGTGGCATCGAGGTGGAGGGAAGGATTGAAGGGAGTTGGTACACAGCTGGGGAGAGAGTGATGTGACAGGAGGAGTTGAGGAGTGAGGGAACAAGAAAATAGGGACCATGGAAGGAATTTCCTTCTTAGGACAGGCTTTGATTCAGAAGATGAATGCAATGGCATTTCTCCTAGGGAAGAGCACAGAAAAGGGAGTTTTGCTGTGTGGTGGTGGTGATACATGCCTGGCTTGTGCCCTGCTTCCATAGTAATGATGATTGCTAGCGATTTCCTTTTAGATAGATCAGTGGATGGTTGAAGCATCAGATGATGCATCCCTTCTTATCATCCACCCTTCCCAAATCTCCCTCAGGCTTTTGTCATGATCTCCCCATGATGGGGCTGGGTGTCCCCCATGTTGGAGGTGGGATGTTGCCCTGTTCAGAGCCCTGTGTCCCACCTTGCCTGGCTGTTGGCCTGTACCCAACAAACATGTCCTGGCTGAAAGGAGACCCACAGGTGCATCCTCTCCTCCCTTTTCCCTGATTTTAGTGTGATTATCCTTTACTTTTTTATCCCTCCTTTAGCTTTTGGTCTTGCCTGTGGATAGAGCTCCCCAAAGCTTTTGCTGAGACCTTCATTAAACATCCACACTTGCAGTGTCTGGGAGGGCAGAGGGTGACTGCCCCCGCAGCTCCCCTGGCTGGGAGAGAAGTGCATGTCTTCCACCCCTCTCTGTCCCCTTGTGTTTTGTGTGTGGAAAATCTTAACCCACTTCTTTTTCTCTGGGTTCCCTTGTTGGCTCTTATCCCTTTGGGTGGGTCATTTCTGTGTCTCCATTGCAAAGTCATCCCTGTAAAAACAACAACATGAGTGGGAAGATGGAGATGGTTAGAGAGAGCTGCAGAGCCAGGGCCCAACTCTGCTTCTGTAGGAGCTGAGGAGGCCTTTGGTAACCCAAAACTGCAGCCATGCAATCCCGTGCACAGTGCTGGGCTCCAGAGAACACTTCTGTTCTTTATCATTTCATTGTCTGTAATTGGTTTCCTACTGAATTTGTTTGCTTGGTTTGTTTTGCAGTGTGTTTCTGGGAATATTCTGCATCTCTGTATTTTAATTACAGTAAAATTTGAGGATAAAACCCATGATTATGCTGGCTCTTGTTCCTAGTGGGGGGAAATGAGGAGAGGAAGCACAGTTGAAGGAAGATGTTAGAGATTCCTTGGGAAATTAGATCTCTCCCCTAAGGGCTCTAGATGAGGCACCAAGCAAAGCTGAATCTCCATCCCTGCTTAAACTAGGACATAGCTTTCAACTGCGGTTCAAAAGCCATTTTGCTGCAGGCGCCTTTCCTGATTGGAATGGTAAGAACAGTTTGGATAAGACTTCTAAATTCAGTTTTTTGTGTTGGTATAAAGACCAGGGCATAAGAGGGCTTTCAGGCTGGGGACAGCTGGCCTAGCCCTGAAAGTGGGATCTCAGCAGCTAAAGATGGGAAATTTTGCCTCTACAGTCGCTGTTCCTTCAGGCAGGTTTGCATAGCTACTTTTCCCAGCTGAGAAAGCAAATTCTCCTCACAGCAGCCTGCTCTTTCTGCAGGAGATGGCAGTTTGACATCCCTCCCCAGAGCTGCAGCAAGCCCCCATGGGGCAGCCTGACCCTCTGCTGGCTGGCTGGCAGTGTTGGTGCTGGGGGGCACAGCCAGCAATTCCAGCCACCTCATCTGCTCCACGGGCACTTAAACCCAGGGCAGAGCCACGCAGTGCTCCTGCGAATGCACAGCCCTCGGGGAGGATTGCTGCTCAGTGGCCGGGCAGTGCTGGATCAGCCACAAGACAGGGTGTCCCTTTTACTGGGTCGAGGCCAGGAGCCAACAGCTCAGCTATTTGTTAAGTGCTGACAAAAGGATTAATTTAGTAACTAATAACAGGGCAATCAAGCCATTTATTTGGTTGGCATTTTGCTGCCAGCTGCCTGGGAAGAGCAGCACACAGCGCACCAATAAGGCTGTCTGCAGCCACCTCTGCCACCTGCCCCGTTCCTCCGTCCTCGCTTGCAGACTCAGGCAGGCAGTGTAGCCTGGGAGGCACCAAGTTGGTGGCAGGAGCAGATTTGGCAATGACAGGGAGGTGAAGACAACTAGGCTGCGGTCTCTTCCAGGAGCTGCCCCTATGCCCACTGTGGGGAGGGAGATGAAGGAAGTGCCCATCCCCCAGCAAGTGCACGCTATCCCCCCATTCCTCCTCACAGAGCTGGAGCCATCCATGTAGCCTTGCAGACAGCACAGATGAATTACAGGTGCTTGAGCTGTGAGGCCTGAGGAGAGAAGCTCTCAGGTACATCACAGCTTCTCACCTTTTCCTGCAGCCCAGCTGGTTTGCCACATTAAGCCAAATCACAAAACACCACTAACAAGCTGCTTCTCCAGCAGTCTTTTAAGGGGTGAAAGGATGGTGCAAAATCACCGATAGTTACAGCTTTGCCCTGTCTCACTCAGGCAACGTGTCCCATCCCCCTTGTGTGCAATTGCAGCACCCAGTCTTCTCTCAAGTCAGAGTGGGGTGAAAGCTGGTGGACAGCAGCGCTCAGAAGAGACCTTTGGAGAGAAGACCTGCCCAGGTAGGTGGGCTGTGGGTGTCTCAGACACCTCTGGGCTAGGAGCAGGCCCAAAGCTGGGAGTGTGCAGCTGTAAGTAGATGTCACAAGTTGTGGTCTCATCTCTTTGTGGGTCGCTGCCCTGCCTGGCTCCAGGAGCAACTGGGAAACTGCCGGCCCATTGTTGTCCTCTGTACCTGGGGACTGGCCCCAGTGGCTTCCCATCTGCAGCTGCTTGTGGTCTGCAGGACATATCTCAAGGGCTCGACTGCTGGGACTCCACCAGCTGGATTGGAGGAGCTGGCCAGCTGTTTCATGAGACAGGAATCAAGTAGACCAGCAATGTCTTGTGTAAGGCTTTCAGTTGTTCCTGCCCTGCATGCCTGGCTCCCCCATTCAGTGGCTTTCTGACCTGCCCAGCCCACAGGCCCAGGTGTCTTGCAGGTAGCAGGCAGCTCATGAAGGATTACTTGTGTGAAGGAGCACTTGTGTATTGCCAAGATCATCTTGTTCATTCATTTTCATTCTGGCACTTTCATGACCCGCACCAGAGCACTTTCTCTGTCCACCAGGGCAGGCCATGCCAGCACTAGCATCAGCACTGTCAGACATGGTGGAGGGCAGCCTGATGGGAATGGGTTCACTGTGCTGGTGCCATTAGCACTCTGGAGTCAGGCACTTCAGCAAGCCCCATGCCCCCATGCAAACCAACGAACTTTCAGGTCAGTAAATAACCACGGGTTCTTCCTTTTAGCTTAACTGCTTGCATTTTGACACACTTCAGATGCAAACAGGCACACACCCGAGGAGGTGGCTGCAGCTCCCTGCCGCCCTGGGGGCTGTGATGTCTCCTCCCCACAGCCTTTCCCTACCCACTCCCAGCTGTGGAGGAGTCAGGCAAACCAGGACATCCTGATGTTTGCTTGGTGGTGCATCCACCCCAGTATACTTGCTGAGGTCTTTCAGTTGGAATTCACCCCCAGGTCAGTTTTATTGCACTTTTATTTACAGAAAACACAGAAATAAAGCATTAAATGTGTTGGGTTTTAACCAAATGACCCAATCACTGTTTTTCCTTTTTTTTGTTTGTTTGGGTTTTTGGCACAAAGAAATATCACAGGTGTTACCAAACAACCATGTAGGAGCAGCTGACCAACTGCCCAGCTGCTCCTACAGGACTTCAACAGACAGACATGTAGCACTGAGATGAAAAATGAGGAGGTTGTTCCACTTTCAGCTTCCAGTTTAACCTGCTCATTGGGGGCAGGGGGAGTTATTCTAGAGGGGATGACACCATTCATAAATTATATTTATATTTACCTCTTACATTGTAAAAGTAAACAGTGCAAAAGTACAGTACCCCAGATACCCTTCGGTTTGGAAAGCTTGAAGGTTGCTTTATACATTTTGTGTGTTTTGTAAACATTGTTACCCATCCAGAGTTCTAGCTCTTGCTTGGAGAGACCCAACTCCTCCTGGCATCCAAAATGTATTGAGGGGCAGCAGTCACTTCCCCTGGACTCGGCCGTTGAGATTCCTGCTCAAGGTTTAGTGCAAATTTTGGAGAGAAAAAGACAAGAGAGAGAAAGAGGGGGAAACAAAAGGAAAGAAAATAAAATAAGGCATCAGTTAGAAACAGTACGCATCAAAACCAGGCCTGTTGGGGCTGCCTTAGGAGAAGGGCAGGAAGTCTCTCTCCTCCACCAGGCTGATGGAGAGGTTCTTAAGCTCCTCCTCAGAGCCAGCAGTTTTGTAGCCGAGCTGTGCCAGCACCTGCTGGCAGGCGTGCTGGGTGAACGCCACGATCTCGTAGGACAGACGGAAGCGCCACTTCTCCGCCGTGGCCGCCGAGTTGCGCACCGTCCCGTACTTGTGTTTGGAGGAGGACCTGTCTCCTCGGGTGTTGTTCTGTATCCAGCGCTCAACATTGCTGTCCATGGGGATGCCCAGGAAATCATAGATCTCCTCAGTCTTTTTCATGGGATTTCTGGCCAGGTCTTCGTACCGCACCAGCATGTACTTGCCCTTGAGCCACGGTGGCCGGTTGAGGCCGGTGGACACAGAGTTCCAGAAGTCCTCACACACTGTGGTGAGCTGGGTCACGTCCAGGTTGTATGGCTTCCTGCCAGTGCCATCCCAGATCCTCCACAGCCTGTAGGTGTCTCGGAAGGTCTCGCTCCGGGACGCTAGGATCCCCCGGGGGTCCCTCACCAGCTGGATGACCTTCAAGTTCAGCCGCGGGTCCTCCACCAGGGCCCGGAGGTCACTGACCTCGGGCACCCGTACGGTTTTGATGGCCACGTGGCCGTGCTCTCTGCAGGACTCGGTGGCCAGCGTCAGGTTCAAGGTCCCACACTTCTTCACGCAGTCTCCTTCCTCCAAATGGAGATCCACAGCTCCCAGGGACTCACATACAGGTGGTGAGCACAGGGCCTTGCTGGCTCCCCTGCGGAAGAGGCGGTCGGTGGTGTGGTTGACAGGCTGGGGCTTGATGTAGTTCTCCAGGAAGTAGAGGTCGCAGTCATACAGGCTCCTCAGCAGGTCTCGGCTGGCCCCCAGCATGACCCGCCTGTCTGTCGTACTCTTGCTCTGGGTCAGCTTCGGGATCAGGGTATACTGGACGTGGTAGAGGGGCTCAAATAAATAGAAGACATCGAAGTGCTGGTTGAACAGCTGCCCAACAAATGAAGAGCCGCTGCGGGTGGTGGCAAGGATGAGAACATGAGTCTTCCTGGAGAGGTTATATTGGAAAGTGGGATTCTCATCGCACAGCCTGTCAGCCACATCAGTGTCCTGGCTCAGGCTGCAGTTCACAGGATTAGGGATGGGGCAGCTGTGGAAGGACTTGGCAGTGAAGGTCCGGATTGCTGTGTACTGGATTGCAATGGATGCCAAGGCTAGGAGGAGTACAGCCTTCCAGGAACATTGCATGGCTGGTCACCTTCATGGAGCTTCTTCGCAGGTCGTCTTGGTGTCTGCAACCCAACAGAGAATTCACAGGTTGAGCATGGACTGCCAAGTATCCAACTGATGCAGGTACCAACAAATGCCCTCCTAATGTATGTCCATTAGTCATAACTATGTGAATCCCAGTCACACACTGCAGAGCCCCATTTCAGACAAGAAAAACAACAGGCAGAGGCTGGCAAACCTGGAGAAATATGTCCAGCCAGGACTTTAGCCTTGTTCCTTCTAGGCTGTGGATGTACACAAATCTTGTGGCCCACAGCTCACCCCATTCCCTGTAACCCAGGCAGGGGGATGTTAGAACCTGGTGCTGACACTGTCTGTGTGTTTCCATTCAGCTGTTGCAATGACAGCAGCTCTTCCCCAGCTGCCTTGAGAGGTATTTGTCACCCCACCAGCCAGTGCCTTTCACCCCCAGTGCAGGAGCTGTAGCAGGGAAAGGTCGGGGGATGGTGCTGTCTTGTCTCCATCCTTTCTGTCCAGCTGTCAGGATAAGGGATGGCCCATACAGGCCAGCAACATCCTGCTTAGGAGAGTGGCAGTGTCTCTCCTGGAGCTGCAAACCTCTGCACAGAGGTCCAACAGCCAGCTCAGTCTGTCAGCCTCTGGGAACAAGCACAGCCAGAGCTGTGCCCTCAGCAGTGAGCTCATGGGGCTGGTAAGATCCTGCCCCACGCTGGGATTTAGGGCTCTCCTATTCTGAGCACCGGGGGAAAAAACAATACTACAAAGGCGAAGCATGCAACATTGCATCTCTTCTATACTCTACTGCTAACCAGGACAGTAGCCCTTGGCACCAGGGATGGGTGCAGGGAAGGGTAGGGCTGTAGTTGCAAAGAACAACTTCAGTGGTGCTAGCCCTGCCTTGCTGCTGCCCACACATGGGCAAGGGTAGGGGAAACTGAGCAAGACCCTTGGATGGGATGCTCAGAGACCATGAGGAGGGGAGTACCCATCATGCCTGGGAAGCTGCCACATTGCTGGGAGGGGATGTAACTGTGGTGGTGCTTCAGTATTCCCCCTGTTCACTAACCAAATAATGTTCATAGACTGCCTGCTGCTCTCCAAAGCACAGCCATTTCATATCCACATACTGTTGTTCTCAGAGGATCGGTGGGGCTGGGAGACAGGACATGGAGGATGCATTCCAGAAACTCCTGACAAGCTAAAACATCCGTGTGTGCAAGACACACCAGTATTAGCAATGGTTTTGAAGCTCCCCTGCATCCACTTTTCTTTGCCCATCTTCCTTCCGTGTGCCTCCTCCTGCAGTGTGGTACATTCACCTGCCCATCCACCTCAGACAAACCAAGGGGACAAGACCCAAGTATCTCTGCTCCTCACCCAGCAGAGCCCACTGTATCATCACTGCCACTGCTTCTTCTTCCCTGCTCTCCGTGGGTCCCCAGGGAGAACAACATGCTGGCCCCAAGCTCATGATGAGGGCTTGGTCCCCTGCTCAGCCCCAGCACACAGGTCACTGTGGGTGGGACTGTCAGAGCCAGTGCTGTTGCTGCTTGTGCCAGGTCCCTGAGGGAGACCAGTGGGCCAGCAATGGATTTCAGCATGTGAGGGCTGTTTTAACCCAGAGCAAACTGAAATTCCTGATGGGCTTGGGGCGGTGCAATGCTCCTGGTGTTTGGTCCCTGGAGCACCCATAGAAGCTGCCATGGTGTGTTGTTCCCATATCCTCAATGTGTTCCACTGTCTGGGGAGATCCTGTCACCCAGCAAGTGACACCAGGAGGGCAGCTTGGACTTGCAGGTGAGTAAAAAAGCCTTGTATTTTCTAAATTAATATTTTTATTGTTTACTGATTGCCCTAGCTGATTTGTGGAGGCAGGAAGCTTCAGGAACTATCAACTGAGAGACCTCTCATTGAGAGCAGGGGTCTAGAGCAGGACACCAGGACAGCTGCTGCATGCAGCCTCCCACCAGCGCTCCCTGTGTCTGTGCACAGACAGCTGTGCTTTAGACCCAAAATGGTGCTTTGAATACAGGTTGCTTTCACCTGGACTGCTGCCTGCCAACGATTGTGGCACATGGCTGGAAGACCAAAGTCAGAGATGTTTGGCTATTGCTGCTGCTGGACTGGGGTTACCCACCCTGCAAAGGGGAAACAGGGCCCCAGTGTCCTCATGGAATATTCTATCCCTTGGATAAAGTGTTTTTCCAGGTCTGCTAAGGCAGAGCAGGACAGGAGAGTCCCGGCTGGTATCTCCTGGCCCTGTGTCTTCTGCATGTTGCCTAGGTGGAAATGCAGTGGGAATGCTTTCCTGCTCTCTAGTGATGGCCAACCACACTGCATCCTTCACACACAACCTCAGCTCCTACTCTTTGCTTCGTTGTTGATAGATGCTGGAGCAGATGAGACTCAGATTGTCCTGGTTATAGCAGAAACTTGCTGCTGGCTCCCCAAAAAAGGCAAACCAGAGACCTTCTTGGTCCCAATGCCCACCAGATCACTCACAGGCTGTGAGCATTTCAGGTTCTCCACCCACACTGACCCATTCCCCTTTGCAATGTCCCAAATGGCAAAGGGGGAAAAACGGGGCATTGACTCACCTCCTTGACTGAGCAAGTGCTAAACCACAGCCCAGCTTCAGCCTTTGCTGCCCCTTGACACCCTTGGTGTGTGCCCTGCCCATCTGCTGAGCTGCAGCCAGGGAGGGGAAGGTTTTGGGAGAAGGCTTCCCTCCCTGATGTCTCATCTGTGGCCTTTAAAGCCAGACAGAACCTCCTCTCACCTCCCAACTGGCTCTCCTGCCTCCTCCCATCACTGCCTGTCCCTGAGGGGCTGAAGTTCCTGCTCAATCCACTCCCGGGCTCCTGGGGCAGTGGTGACTGGCAGCTGAGTGCTCTGGTGCAGCAGAAGCACATGGCACCTGGGAGCTGCCAGGACAACGGAGGATCACTTTTACTCCCACTGCCCCTTGTTCATCTGTCAGACAGAGCCAGGCTGGTGTGAACACCTGCCAAGGAGAAGCTGTGCCAGGCTCCACACAGCTCAGAGTGGGCAGGCTGAGCAGTGGACTGCAGCCAACATGCCCCAGGAGGATGTGTCCTGCACACAGGCACAGCAGGACAGCCACTTGCACTCCCATTCCTGCCCCGAGGAACCTTGTTCTTAAATTGGCCTGTTCCTCTTCAGGCACTGATACCCAGGGCCAGCAGTTCAGACAGCAGCTGGAGAGGGCCATGGGGCTGCATCTGAGAGTCCTGTGTGAGGCATGGATCGTTTTGGCTCCTCAGCTCCAGACCATGGGAGTCATCCGAAACGCTGGCCTTGTAGATGTTTCTGTGCTAGAAGTGTTCTCAGTCGAAATCACCCTCTGCTCTGTCTCCAGCTCAGCTCCACCAAAAATGATGAGCAAATGCAGCCCAAGGGTGGGAGCTGAGTTCAGCGTGTTCCTCCAGGCAGTTGGGACTATGAGATGGAGCATGGGGTAGGGGTACATCACTCACACCTTCCAGCCCCTGGCACTGCTGGTACTCCAAGGGGCCTGCCAGAAGGCAGGTGGGCTCTTTTGGCACTGTGCTGGGGCCACCACTGCCCCTTTCCCAACCCTAACCCCCTTGTGGTCACAGCACACCAGACTGCACGCTGCTGCCTTGCCTGCATTTCTGTGCAGCTGCCTGCAGTCGCACTGGGACCAGACTGTCCACAAGGGATACACAGCATCTGGCAAACGGCTCTAAGTGCAGCAGGAGGCCAGCCAGTGCCTGGCACAGGGACAGGAGCATTGTCTGTGGGAAGAGGAAGGTGCTGAGCCTTTCCTCTCCCCTGCCCCACTTCCCGCAGCCTTGAGCCTGGAGGAAGGGAGAGGATGGGCGCAGGCAGTGCTACCTCCCCCATGCACCTGCCAACAGCAGCGGATGCAGAGTCACCTGCCTTCCTCTTCCTCCTCTTCCACTGAACTCCCAGCACTGCTCTGAGGGAGATGAGCAGGCGAGAAGCCAGCAAGACAGCCCAGGAGCGCCGGGGAGATCGGAGGTGATGAATTAAGCTGAATGGCATCTGTGAGTCACCGGTGCGGGGAGCAGTGAATGCGGCCGGCCAGCCATTGTGCAGCAGGGACCGGGGGCTCCTGTTTTGGGCACGGTCTTCCTACGTTTGATGGGAATTACCTGCTTCTGGAGCTATGCAGCCAGGCCGTGACACTGAAGGCTGCGCTGGCAGCTGAGTTCAGGTGCTGCCAAGTAGGCTGGAGTCTGTGGGGAAGTTGCAAGGGTCAGTACAACTCACAGGTCTCCTCTGCTGCAAAAGCAGCTAGGTGTTATGCAGGGCAGTGCCTCAAGGCACTGTGGTATGCTCATCCTCGTGGGGGGCTCCCACAGCATCTCCACATGGGCAGGTGCCTAGACTCCTGCCCCAAGCCTTCCCTGCAGGTCCCCTTGCTCCCTGGAGGAGCCCGTGTTCAGGCAACTGAGGAGTGTTGGCAGCTTTAGACAGGAGCCCTTGCAGTTACTGATACTGTCAGTGCTGTTCCCAAGGCTCTCTCACAGGGCAGTCAAAGAAATCCTACTCTTCTTAGTTGCCATCCAGGCTGTCCCCTCTCTCAACAGCTCCCCAGAAGTTGTACCCTCAACCTGGCTGGGCTCATCCTGAGCTCCCTTGCCACTGCCAGGGAAACCTCTCTGCTTCCCCATGGCAGGGAGGAAAGGAAAAGGGAGTGGAAGGTGTGGGGGTCTGTGCAACAGAGGTGCCTGCTCAAGCCTTCGTAAAATCCCTGGCACAAAGATGATGCACTAGAGGAGTGCCCGAGCCTTGCCAGTCCTTCCCGCAGGCCTGCCTGGTGCCAGTCCAGCTACCGGCACCCTCTACCCCCAAAACTGATTCCCGCCAGCAAGGCTGTTTCCATGGAAACGACAGAGTGACTCAGGACTTTGGGACCAGCTGGAAAACACAACTGTGAGCAGTGATCGCCTGAGCAGCGCCGGGTCTCGGTGCCAGGGAGAGGGGTGGATGCCTGCAGGAGTGGGCAGGGCTGCGCACCTGCCCGCCCGCCGGGCACAGGCACACCAGCACACCCTGCACAAGGCTGCGAGCTCTAAGGCAAAACCCCTTTCTTGACACAAGTGAGAGAGACTGCAGCAGGCTCACCAGGGGACACATCCCAAAAATGTGACTCACGGCAGACAACCCCTCTTCTCCCTTCCCCTTCCCCCACCCAGAAGACTCATGCATGCGTAGTCACCCAGAGAATTCATAGCACCAACTTCAGCGCCTGCTCAGCCCTGCACCTGTGCCTCTGTCCCCCTGCCCAGCATGTAACACCCCTGCATGCCTTGCCCAGAGCAGTATGGCTTGTTGAGGGCTGCTGAGGGGGACAAGTGGCAGCCAGCATCCTGCGGTGCCTCCCTGCCCAGCCAGCAGCTCCCTCCTGCAGCCCCACTCCTCCCCACCTCACCACCCAGGCATAAAAGTTAAGTCACAGGTCTGCAAAACAACTCTCAGCCAGTGACCCACTGGCAAAGGCCCTGACACATCCCAGTGTTCTCCCACTGAGCAAAGTTTATCCCCTTAAACAACGTTGTGGCCACTGAGGCAGAGAAGACAGGCTTCTGGTGGGGTGCAAGCATCCCACTTGGTCGCAGTGGCTTAGTCATGGTGTTGGCTCTGCAAAGGCTGGCAGACACCAAACATGCCTGTGGGCCACCCAGCCCAGGCACTGTCTGCCTGGACCCCACCACTCCCCAGAGGAAAGAGAGATCACTGAGAAAAAGCAGCACCAAGCTGTCCCCCTCACCACAGGCACTACTTGACTTGGAGCACCACCACCGAGATGTGAGCAGGGGTGGTCTCTGTCCCCAAGCCTCCCCCTCAGCAAGCCCCTCCAACATCAGATCCTGACGTAGTGGGAATGAATTTTCAGCCTTGCCTCCTCTTCAGCTGCACAGGACCAGAGCTTCCTTACAGTCACAGCTTCAGATGCCAGCTGGGAACTTGTGCCTGCCACCTTCATCGGGTGCCTCACCGTGTGCCAAGCGGAGGTGCTTCATGCCCCCCAGACTCATTCTGCTCTTGCATTCATCAACTCTTGGAGCACTTTTCTTATGATAAGGTACACGACTCCTGTGCTCAGAGCCACCCCAACATGTCCCCTGTTCCCCTATATCTGTTCATTCCCTCTGCGTTCCAGAGGGAGCGACAGATCTTTTAACAGCAGAAGATTACTGATCACTTTGACCAGCACTTAAACAATCACAGGACTTTCAACAGGGAATCCATCTCTTTCCTACTGGCACACAGCATACACATTTTCAGTTAATTAATCACTATCAAGTAATGCCAACCACAGACGGTCCCAGAGTTTTCTTATCGCAACATCCACCTGTGCCTGTTTATCCCTCATCTGCTGAACTGCATCTGCCTCTTCCCGAGGAGGCGAACGCCTCACTAAACCAAATACAGGGAGGTTTGTGCTCTCCACCTTCCCCTGAGCCATCCACCAGCCTGCTGGTGCCTGCTCACTCCCAGAGCACTCCCTGGCAGGAGCCGGAAGGCTCTTTTGGGATGAACGCGCTCATTCACCGCCTCAAAACACTCTTTTGGCAACGTCCCCAACCTACGGCCGTGTCAAGAGCCCAAATCTCGAGCCGCACAGCTTTCCCGTAGGATTGCTCCGTGCTATGGCGTGCTTGCACCCCACTCTGTGAGGTCTCCTCGTCAGCCTGCGCCCTCACGGCAGGTTTCTCAGACCGCCTGGAGGTCTGACAGCAAACGCCGGGGCATTCGCTCCGCCGGCTGGCGCGGCTACACGGCCGGGCAGGGCATCTGGCCTCCCTGTGCCACCGGGGACTTACTTGCTCCAGGCGGCAGCTCCTCGCCCAACAGCAGCCCAAGTTTCGCGGCAGCTCGTTCCCGCGGGTGTCTGGGGCCAGGGCTGCTGCGTCCCCTCCGCTAAGGCAGCCCCGGGCGGCGGCTCCCTCTGGGCGCTCGCAGCCCGGGCCGGGGTCCCGCCGCAGCCGGGCTGGGCACCAGCGGGAAAAGTCCTTTCCGCCGCCGCGGGCGACGTCTCGCTGCCTCGGAAAGTTGGTGGCGCGCAAAGGGTTACGAGGGAGCCCCAGCCCGCCGCCCCCGGGCACCCCCGGCGATCTGCGCCGCTCTCCCCCCACCCCCGGCGCCCCTTACCTGGCGGAACGCCCCGGCGGGCTGCCCCCCGCATCCCCGGCCGCGGCTCCTGGGGCGGGGGACGCCGAGCCCGGCCCGGCCCGGGGGCGGCAGCCGGCGGAGCTCAGCGGGCGGCGCTGCGGGGGCTCATCCCTGCCCGCGCTGCCGCCCTGCCTTGCCCTGCCCGTGCGGGCGCCCGCCGAGCGGGGCCGCCTCTCCACGCCCTCCGCGCCGCGCCGGGCGAGGGGCGGGCGGGCGGCGAGGGGGCTGCGCCTCTCCTCTCCCTCCCTTCCTCCCTCCCTCCCTTCCTTCCTCCCTCCGCCCGGCAGCGCGGACGGACGGGCGCCCGCAGCGCCAGGCACCTGCATCGCTCCGGCAGAGCCTCCGCTCCGCGCCGCCCCGTGCTGCCCGCACCGCGCCGCCCGCTCACCGCAGCCCGGCCGCGGGCTCCCCGGCTTTGCCGGCAGGAAGCTCCCCGTTTCCTTATTTACCTCCCCGAGGCGCCCGGCCGGAGCGGCCAGAGCCCCTCCCGCCGCGGGGGTGGGAGGGGGGCCCGGCGAGGCTCCCCCCGTGAGATGTGTCCCGCAGCCTGGGTGCTGGCAGGGACGCTGCGGGCCGGCTGGACGCGGGGCAGCGGGTGCCTCACACCCACCTCGCACCCCGCTGCTGGGGCACCCGCAGCCCCTCGAGCCCTGCCGGACTTGGTAGCGATGATGGTGCACATTCGTTCCCTCGTTTTCCGGCGGCCTCTGCTCATCAAAAACAATATTGTCGTGGGGGCTGGTTCTTCAGCGCCAGGAGTCCTCCCTGTGCCACCTAAATCAGGGCTCACGGCCAGGGTCCAAAACCATCCTCAGTGGTGCCAGTGCCAAAATACTGGCAGGGGATGGCACCTGCCTTGTGAAGGTGGGATGGGACAGAGGGAAAAGAAGCATGGGAGTGTGTCAGAGCAGCTGAAGTGGCTGTGCTCTAACAGTCACATTCTCCCTTCTGCTTCTGTTCGACCCCTAGAAACAGGTCAGACATTTACTTTTGGCAACTTTGAATGTTTCCCTTTTGTCCAGTGCTTGCCAACTAAACTGCATTTTTTAGCAGTTTAACTGCAGCTCTGCTGAAATGGCAGCTGCCAGCAAAAGATAGGTTATGATTCTGGAGATGCTACAATAGATATTCATTTTTTTTATATCCCTGTTTTATTGGGGGCATGTTTGGAGCTGCCTGGGCACTGGGCACAGCAGTTTTCTTCTTCTATCCATGTGAACAACATCTATCTCCTGAAAAACCCTGAGCTCTGCAAGGCGCTGCCTCCCCAGCTCATGGACTTCCAAATCCTTACCTCTGACTCTAGGATTTGCAATATGTAACTGTGGGATCACAGCACCAGCATGTTCAGCAGCAGCTTGGAACTACACTTGGCAGGGAGCAGGCTACGAGTAGCAGTGGGGCCCAGGTCTCTGCTCTGCACTTGTGTCAAGAGAAGAATAAATCGCTGGGAACACAGGTCTTCCACTCTCAGAGGCCTGCCAGGCTGTGACAGTGAGTTCAGAGCTATGAGATTGCCTTTTAAACTCGGGAAGCACAATGGCAGATTGTCACATTTGTTGTTTAGCATTTTGGACTCACATTTGCTGTTTTAGGAGTACCCAGATCTTGTGTGTCCAAAAATACTGGTGTTTTTCAAGTTTTTTTACAATATCCTGACAGCCCTAGCCCCCTTAATCTAATTTTAGAAAACTTTGTAGGGATTTTATATTTATAAACAGTTGGTGCTTAAATATTATTTCCCTCACCATAGCAACAGCTCCCCATTGTAGCATTCGCTATACAGTGCTATTGCATTGGAGTATCCCTGTTTTGAATGAGAAAGCCCTGAAACCACTCGCTCTCTTGCTTGTTTTCCTACACCTTGCAAAGGACAAGGACTGAGGCTCCTGCCTGTCTGACTCTTCCCGGAGCTGGGAAAGTGCCATGCCACCAGCTGCTGCTGGAAACAAGCCGGTGGCTCTGGAGCTGCTGTAGCTCAGGTGATGTGCTGGCTCTGGCCATCCCCTTCTGCTGATTCATTTGCCATGGTGTAGCCCACCTTGTACCTGCGAGCTCAGAGCACCTGTGCAATGGCCTTGAGTGTCACCCCATGTGGCTTACAGGCTTTGACAGCTCCAGGTGCCCATGGCTTGCACCTGACCTGTGCTCCCACCTACCTGGCACCTCCAGCAAGCTGTGGGGAGCAGCCACGAGCAGGCATCCAGCTGGCTCACAGCCGCTGCAAACTGGGGGCAAAGGCACTGGAAGTGCAGGAATGGCAAGATTTCAAGGAGTTTGGCCAAAGGGGGCAGGAACCAGTCCAGGGACCAGTGCCAGGAAGAAATCAAGGGGCTCAGAGTAAGAATACGAGACCAGGCAGGCACCTGCGTGCTTCCCAGTCTTTCCAAGGAGTCAGGGTTTGTTCCTCTCTCACACGTCACTGACATTGCTCTAAAATACATCTGCAAAAATCCAGGGCATCCTGCAACAATCCCAGAGATACCTGGACTCATACCCACAGGTGTTGTGGAGGCTGTCTCATACAAAATAAAGCAATTTGAGAGAATGGTGCAAAAAATGAGGAATTAAACCAGGCTTGAAGGAGAAACAGATGCTTCTGATGATTTCAGCTGGGCATGATCATGTTTTCTGATGCTGTCCTGGTATTTTGAGTGTTAATCTAGAGAGATGTTGTTTGTTAGTACAAATTACAGCTCTCTATCTCTGACTGTTGAGTATTAAAATATTAATTAGGCTCTGTGGTGTGTGTTTGTGGTCAGTTTGTTTCCAGAGGGAAGGGCTGCTGTGGCTGTACCTCACCTTCATCAAGAAAATTTGGTTCTGTTTAAAAGGCCTCATTTTTCCCCTGTGTGGCTCCAGGCAGGAGAGCAGAGAGACTGCTGGTGACTCGGTGAGTCAAGGAAACTCACCTTGTACATTTTCATCTGAGCCAAAATGCGGTTTGAAAATATCCAATTTTCGTGCTCTTCAGCAACAGATTTCTGCACAGAGTTTGTATTTTCTTCTCTTAAGGTTCAAAAAAACCTTCCTTAACAACATGTGTGGGAATATATGTAATGAAATATGAATGTGGCTGTTAAGGTGATATGAAGGTTACTGTTCTAATCACTCCAAACGCAGTCGGGAGCAAAGTTATGACTCTGTCAGTAACTGGCCCTGTTACATACCCCAGATATCTTGCCAAACACCGGTAACATAAAGAGCAATGCATTAAAGCACGTAAATATAAAGGCAAACTAATAGAAAACATCATTTGTGTGCTGAAGCAAGGCATTTTGCAAGTCTGTGTCAGCCGGTGTTGTGTTTGTAAGCCCACCTGCGAGCTCCGTTCTCTCTGCCGGAGGAGGGGAGGCAGCGCTCCGGCAGCAATGCGGGAGCACTCCCGCCTGCCTCGGGCTGTCCGTGCTGGAAGGAAGCGCCTCTCCGGGCCGAGAAGGGAAAACTTTGCTGCCGTCCCCGGAGGATGGGGAGGTGTGTGGCAGAGGAAGAGCTGCTGCTGGCTCGGCTGGGGCATTGCAGCAGGCTGGGAGCCGCGGGAGGGCTGCGACGGAGCGGGGATGCCGCTGCCTTTTCCCCGCCCTGGGGCTCCCTTTGAAGGGCTGGGGGGGTGCGAGCCTCCCTTCGAGGAGCTTCCAAAGTCTGCCAGAGCCCGATGGGGTTACCGAAGTCGTTCCTAAGCCCTGCAGCAGCGCCGGCCGAGATTTCTCAAGAGTGATTTTTTGATACCTTGATCTTAAGGGACAAAGACGAATATTTTGGGGACATCTGACTTTCAGAAAATGTTCTTTCTCATTGGCCTTCATGTAGAAGCTTTAACAAAATACTTGAGACTTATCATGCTTCTGTATTTCAGAAGGGGAGATAAACAGCTCATGCTATAATCCCTTCTCTTGAGTAGCTTATAAATTCTGTGTGTGCAGGAGTGGTAATGTCCCAAGGATGTGTTTATTTACCCCTGCCTTTCACTCCCCCTGCTTCGGTTTGCCCTCCCAAGAGTCTCAAGAAGTCAATATAAGACATAAGGTAAAGGAAATGGATGAGGACAAAAGTTACTGCCTCAATGCTATGCAGTCACTTTGACATACTCACAGAATCGTGGCTACAGACCAGTTTTAAATTGCTGGGCAGGAGTGGTGGGAGAGATTCTCCTCCTCTATACAAAATTAAACTCAATCAACCACTCATTTGTAAACTCCCAGATTTTCAGTGCCAAATAGTCATTGTGGCTGCTGAGCCTTGCCCCTGTGGGTGACAGGCTACAGCCTTGTACCCAGTAATTCCCACACCAGAGCTGTCAGCATGGGCACACCTCTGTCTCAGGAGAGATGCCTTTGCTGCTGTGAGTGAGTTGTTCCAGAGCTTGATGTGCCTGATGGCGAAACATTCCCCTTATTTCTAGGCTGGAGACATTGAGTTTTGGCTTCCAGCCACTGGATCACATTATGCCTTTGCCTATTAGATTAAAGAGCTATCTGCTATCTGAACTATTTCTCCTGTGTAGGTATTAATAGATCATGATCAAGGCACCTCTTAACCTTCTCTCTGAGAAGTTAAATAGACTAAACTTCTTTATCTCTTATACTGAATCAGAGTTTTCTGGGCTTTTCATGATTCTTGCTGGTCTCTGCAGCCTGCCTTGATGTCTGTTTGAAAACACACCCCACAAGCACAGAGAGCATCTCAGGTCTGACTGTGAGAGCAGCTGTGCTAACTCAGCTAAGGATTCTGCCTTGGCTCAGCACACCTGCTTAGCACACTGTGATCCACAGCAGCCTGGGCTGGTCATACCCCTAGCACCCCATCTAACTCCTGAGAAACCTCCCAGGAAAAGGTCAAACCTTACAAGCTCCTCGAGTCTGCCTTACTCCTAGCACAGAAAATACCATAAATGGGACACAGTGCAGTTCTCCTCCAGCTTTGCTCAGCCCCTCACAGGCCTGTTCCCACCTCTCCTGAGGTGAGGTCAAGAGGAAAATCATCTACTGATGGAGACTCCAAGCCAGTATCAAAAGCCATATTGGACTTAGGCATATCTTTGAATTTTTGTTTTCTTCTCTTTAAAGGTGCACTTCAAGCTTCACAATGTTAAATATGCCCCATGAATCATGCTGTATCCAAGTCAACACTTTTACTCAGCCTGAATCTTTTGTAGTTCCATTTCCTCAGAAGTTAGAAATACAGTAGTAACTTTAACACTGCTTCTGGTGTTTTTAATAAAAATCATTCACATGTTGTGAATTAGCAGAGGGGTTGGGTATGAATTTACTAAGACACTCCATATTTCACTGGACTGAGAAAGGTGGATTTGTGAAAATGTCAGTGAAGACTGGAGATTGAAAGCCTGGTTAAAGAGCAGTTTGTCTTTTTGACAATTCACACCCCTTCCTAACCAGTCCTGGGCTGCTGCCTCCCTGCCAGCCCCACAGAGCCTTTCCAGCTGCCTCAGACAGGTAGAAAAACCCTCAGAAACTATTTCTCAGTAATTCTTGGTGGCATCAGGTACATTGCTTTGATCCCAGAACGAATTTCAGGGCTGTCAAAGCCAGCCACGAGTGCCGCCTTCATGCTGTGCCAGGGTAAGGTGCTCCACATTCACACACTCACATGTCCTGAAAATTCCTGTCAGTGATTAAAGAACAGGGGTCATTCAATCACGGTGCAAGATGTAGGAGAAGAGAATACAGGTGGCCTCACCCCTGATAATAGCAGCTGTGTTAATTAGCCAATACAGCCTTGGCCCTGATGAGCAACAGCTACATCCAATAAGGATGAGTGAGATAAAAGAGGGGGTGAGCTGCTAAGGGGAGTATCATCATGGAGGAGGAACCTTGAGGAGCATGAAGCAGAGAATCATGAAGCAGAATCCTGGGGAGAGAGAATTGCTGCTACAAGGTCAGTCTGGGTCTGTGGTTAGGGCCTGTTGTTGAACTTGAAGCCGTAGTCTAGCTAGGTAAAAGCCTGCAGTCAGAATCTGCAAACTAATACATGCCCTTATAGTTTAGCAGGCAGTTTCCAGCAGTCAGTGACTGCAAGAGAAACCTACAGGAGGAGCTTGCTGCGGACAGAGTCAGTGAATAGTTGGAGTTAAGATGACTAAGCTGTCCAGAGAAATAAGCTAGGACCATTTTTATGCTATGTTTAACAACAAGTCTGTGCCTTGGCTCGTTTTTACCCTCTAACAAGGGGGCTGCTGCAACACAAGACAGCATGGTTTTAGAGAGTGGAATGTGACTTTATTATACAAAATCTTTAATGTGTTTCCCCATTTGTGTTCTCTTATGTACAAACACCAAGATGTGTGCCCCCAAGGGTTCTCCAGGATCTCTCTGATCCAGAGGACAGGGGATGTTCGTTGCTGGGTCCTTCCTATGGTTCCTGTATTCCTCTTGCTGGGAAATCCTGAACTAGTTTATTGGACTGATATCTGTCTGTTCAGAGTTGTCTTTTGCAACTATGTTCCTGCTGGGTTAACAGGAAGTAATAACATGCTGCTGTCTTCTGCTAACATAGCGTTTGTCCTGAGGCTTATCATACCTGGGATTGGTGGTGCTCTGCTTGACTGACTGGAAGTGCATCCTTGCTTATGAATGCAGCCTTTCTTTTAGCCCCTGTTCTGCTTTTCCCCCAGTTCACGCACACGTGAGTTTGCATTGGCTAGCATCCATACCAGCCTTAATATTTCCTTTAAAATACTCTGTAAGGACTAAGACAGGGAATAGCCTGCCACCTGCTAGGCCTGGATGCCACGTGTCCTGTGTGTAGTGGGGAAAGAGAGCCCCCTCCTTGCAGACTGCCAAGGCTGGAATGCTGGCTAGAGATGAAGGTGTAGGCTCTGCTCAATCTTAGAGCAGGTCTGTCTCAGTATTCAAACATTTTGGGTCAGGTTAGTTTCCTATTTTGGAAAAAAAGGATGCAAGGTCTTAGATTGTACATGGTGCTGTTTACTGTTACTTGCAACGCTTTGTGGATTTTTAAGTTGCTCTGATGTTGGTATGGCCATAGCCACCACATTTTATAGGTGATCCCCACAGAGTAGAGGCATCTTGAGAGGAACTGGCCAGTCCCTAGGGAAAGTGTGGAGGTTGCTGCATAGTGTCTGCAGTACTTGAGGCTAGAGAAAATTCTGACTAGAGAGCTATAGTTCTGTCCTGAGATACTTCTGCCTCTATTCCAGTTTAGGGATCACACTGGTGAGGGTGTGTCTGCCATAGGGAGCAGGGTGCTTGCCCAGGAAGGGGCTGCTTGCCTGGCCATGTAGCAGCAGGAGGTGATGGGATCTGCTGTGGCCCCAGCCCTGAGCCCAAGAGGCAAGGCCTATCTCTGGCACAGCATCCAGGGCAGTGGTACTCCCAGCATCCCAGAGCTGTGTCTCAGATGGAGAGCCGAGTGTGACCCATAGCAGCAGCATGCACAGCATCTGCTCTGCCTCCTCAGTCCTTTTGATGTGGTTGTCACACTTCTGCAGAACCTTGAATTAGCTTGGCATCAGTGAAGTCTCTCATTTCACCCTAAACTGCCTGAAGTTTACAGAGCCTGCACATAACTGGGATGCACGTGAGTTGGTGACATTGCCACTGCAAGCCCAGAAAGTGCCCCAAGCATCTACCTGTCTCTCTAAGGACAGATGGGTCCCCAAGGAGACCGTGCCTCCTCCAGCTGCTGCTCAGAGGGTGCAGAAGGCTGTGCACTGAATCCCTATGCAGTCTTGGGTACCAGCCTCGTGCCCCCTCCCAAAAGTACCATGGCATCCATGTGCCTGGAAAGTGCCTCCTCACTGGCAGCTGTGCATTGTTCCTTGCTAGTGTGCAGGGCTGCCCTGGGAGGGAAGGGGATGAACCTGCTTTTCTCTGCTGGTAAAAGTGGGGAGCTGCTGCTTCACCCTCTCCTGAAACACCCTATCTCTGAAACATTGACCATGTGTCCTGGCACAGGACCTGGCTCCAGGGTTGGAAGGGAAGATGTTGTTTCCCATCTGACCGGTCATGCAGCCAGGTCACTGTGGAAGTAATTTTTCCTTGACACACCTCTCAGGAAAGTAGGGTTGGGAGAGGCTGGGGGCTTTGCCTCTGGTGCCCTGCCACCCCTTGTGAGGTACATCCTAGCCTGGCCTCCCTTGGCTGCAGGTGGTGGAAGCCTTGGGGCCAGCTTCCCCAAGCAGGCATCCTTCCTTCCTTCCTTCCTCTGATTTGTGCGTGCACTGCTGGCTGCAGGGGCCTCACGTTTGTTTACTGGTGGCTGCAGGAGCTCCAAGGGCTGGGGAGAGCTGGAGTCCTCCCACTGTTCCCTCTCCAGCCAGGCTGGATCCCACTGTCCCAAGGAGAGGGGGAGCAGGGAGCACGAGGAGAGTCCACCAGCTGCCTGCGGGACTGGAGTGGTGCTGGCCTTGCTGAGCCGAGCTGCAGCTTCACATGGAGGGGCTGAGGACGGGCAGCAAAGTCAGGTCTGGAAAGCTCAGAGTGAGGCCGGGCACGGGGGAGGAGGAGCAGCGCAGAGGCCGCTCTCCTTTGGGAGCTGCAGAAGCGCACGCCAGGTGCCTCATGCTCCCGCGGCTCCCGGCTGCGGGCAGCGCTACAAACCGGCCTTTTCACGGAGCGCTGCGAGGCCGGGGCTGGCAGCGGGCACGGGCACCCACCGCCGCCAGTGTCCCTGCTCCGGCCCTGGCGGCGATGAGCCCTCCCAGGGAGCCGGCCCAGCCGCATCGGGGGCCGCAGGAGCCAGGAAAGCCGGGGCCGTCTCCCACCCCGGCCACGCCACTCCGGTGTTACAGCTCGCTCCGTTCCTGGGCGTGCAGTTGCTCGATAGAAGGGCTTGCCCTGCAAGCCAGGCTCGGGAAGAGGGTGGAAGGTCAGGGCTTTGTTCAAGATGCCGATAGGGAGTTCCAGGTGGGGCCATGGGGCCCACGTGGGAGCTTAGACTGGGCACCATGCAGCCGAAGAGGCCACAGCCCCACGGCATGGGACACGGGCTGCCTGGGGTGCACGGGAGTTTTCGCTTCAGCCTTCCCACTTGTGTGCCTGTGGCTACTGCTGTCAGGATCTGAGCGTCGAAGTCCTGGATTAGCTCTATGATACAGGTTCAGGAGGTGCTGTCCAAGTTCACCAAGCTCCCGAAGGCCTCCTGCTGCTTCCCCTGCCCCTGCTCAGGGCTTTCCCATGCTTTTGGCTGTGCTGGAGGGGGTACAGGGAAGAAGCAGCCTTTTCCCCACAGGACACCTCGTCTGCTGAGTCTGCACGTTGGTGCTGCTTCTCCTCCAGGCATAACACTGGAACTGATTCCCAGGCTGCTGACCCAGCACAGTGACAGGCAAGGACACTGTCTAGGGCAGGCACACTGCCTGGTGTCCCCAGAGGCAACAGGATGCCCTGGGTCCTCTCAGGCCAAAGCAATGAGCAGGCTGGGTCTCTGGGCTGGGACACCTCCGCTTTAAACAGGTACTGCCTGGCTCCTCCTGGAGATGCCCGTGGAAAAGGTTCAGGGCTGCAAAAGTGAATGGCAGTGAACATTGTGTTTGTGCGCTGTTATCACAGCAGCCAGCAACACATCTCAGGACTGTCTCACGGCCTCATCCTTCCCTGAGGAGTGTGGTTAGATAACATGCAGAAACATGGTGGATAACATGGAGTCAAAAAGAAGAAAGGGTCACACATGGAGCACAGGAGGTCAGCTGAGGCATGGAGCCTTGCTGGGTCCTCAGACAGGTGCAGGAGATCTCTGCAGGACTCATGGAGACTGGATACTGGGAGTGTGATGTCTTGAGCCATTCTGTTACCCCATATATTTTTGACCTCTTACTCTTTGTTCTTTCTCAGTGGTTTCTCCTGCAGTCCCAGGCAGCTGTGAAGCTCCTTGCTTGCACCTTCTGGTTTGATTTGGTGGGCCACTTGATTTTTCCACTTGTTCTTTTGTTGTGCCCGTTTTAGAGCTGTATTGATTTCTCTCTTTGCGTGACTTTCACAAAAAGCTGCTCTTTGCTCCCAGCTGTGGATGCTGGTTTTTTACCATCCCTTCACTTCCCTTTGAAAACACTTGCTTTGCTAACCCCTGCAAGCAAGGAGACACTTAAAACCCCTGAGGATGGATATATGAAAGGCTTGGATGTATTCCCCAGTGTAAACTACAGCAGCTTGGGGTCTGCTGTAATTTAAAAAGCCTCCTCTGAGCTGGTTGTGCCTCATCTGTAACCTACCCACTCTAGAACTGGTCCAGAACTGGCAGCAATTCAGTGGAAACTGAGGGGTTATATTGGGGTTTGATGAAACTGCTCTTTCCCAGGAATTTATTGGATGCCATCTCATTTCACTGTGGCTTTCACCTGCCTGCTGCTGTTCCAGGACCAAGGGAACCTTCTTGTGACTCCCTAAGGACTGAATCATGGTGACCATCATGATGCTTGCAGAGTGAAGGTTTCTTCTGACTTCCTGTAACCTTTGGAGAGGCAGGGAGAGCTGAGCAGGGATTTCAGGCACTCACTGTGGTGGCATGTACCCACCACCTTTGCCAGATAAAGAGGCGGAATTTGGACAATGCCCTGCCCTGCAAAGGGTCATAACTGTGGCTCCCAAGGGAAGGATCAGAACCAGGTGCCTGACTAGACCTGGGTGGGTTTGTGTATTGCCCAGTGCCCCTGGAACCCTGTCCCCTCTTTGTCCCCAAAGCCCTGAGGGAGCAGGTGAGAAGGCTCATTGCTTTCTCCTGGAGCTGGGGCAGCCTGAGACATCTGACAGTGGGGTTGCATCCAACATGCACAGGCATCATCTGCTCCAGCACCCTGCCACCTGTCCCTGCTGTCCCCTCTCCCCCTGTGCTGCCTGGTCCCACCATGGTCCAAGCAGAGCTGACAAGCCAAGCACATTAAAAACTTAATGTAAAACTAATTTGCCAGCCATAAAAAAAAAAAAAAAGTGGAAAAGGCTTCAGCACATTTTCTGCTCATTTTATTCAGCTTTCCCATCAGGCAGTGTGTGCCTCCCATCTCTGAAGAGCCAGCTCTCACTAAGCACCATGGTGGGAGCCTGGCCCTGCCAGGGAGAGAGGGGCTCTCTCAGGGAGTCAGTAAAGGGGAAGGTTGGAAGGGGCCTGGGAAGCAGGGGGGACCCTGGAGGAGGGAGCTTCTGGATGTGAGGGAAGAGCTTCAAAGAAGATGCTGCCACCAACTTGAGCCAAGTTTAGCCCTGTGCAGCTTAGGAAAGGTCTGGGACCACCTCTAAAGTTTGTGTGGGCAGGGGGTTAAGGCCACAAGGAAACTGGCAGGGACTTCATGAGGTTTCAAGTCCTACCTCCTCCTCAAATCAGGGTCAGCTATGGGGCCGTACTGGGTTGCTCAGGGCTTTATCCAGCCGGGTCTTGCAAAACTCCAAGGATGGAGCATACCATGATATCTGTGGGATTTTTGTCCTCAAATAGTGGCACCAGACCCAGTTTCTGGGACTGTGAACTGTGTGAGGGATCTGGGCATCTACCGGGCAGGGTAGGGTGAGGCATGAGATGGGAAAGCTTGATGATCGTGTTTCATTGTCTTGCCAAGGAGCAGGGGTGGAAGAATGATGGATCCCTACAGGATTGCAGGTTGAAACTGAGTAAGATTTGAGGTTGGGCATGGCTGAGGCAATCAATGGGCAATCTGTGCTTCTGGAGAGCCCCAACAGCATCCTGGGGTACCGTGTCCAGCCTAGGGTGGCTGCCAGAGGCTGAACCGGACTGGGACAGTTTGTATAAAAACAGGAGAACGGGCTGGGAAGCTAGTATGTAGTGAGTAGAAGAGCCTCATATCTGCTTAAGAGATGGAACCAGGGTAGCAAATATCTAAGGGAGAAGAGGGATCAAGCTAGAAAGGGGTGAAATTGGGTGGGTGGTAATCCCAGGTCCAAGGCTGCAGAATGGTCCCTGGGAAGGAAGTGTAAAGCTTTTAATCAGCCTGGACAAATGTCCTCAGGGAATCAAACACCAGCCAGAGAGCTGCAGGCTGTGGGGGCTGCCTATGGTGTGGCCTCTCCCCAGGCTGCTGTGGGCAGCAAGGAGAATGTGACATCCGTAGAGGACTCCACTCTTCATGTGATGCTGGTGACTCACTGCACTGTGGAGGAGAGTGGCAGCCAGGGCCCAGTGGCTGAGCCGCAAGAGCTGAGACATCTGTCCCCAGTAGGGAGCCCCTCAGAGAGGGCTTGGGTGAGCCCAGCCCTTGGGATGTGTCTGTGTCAAGTCATCCCAAAAAGCATTACCTAGGAACCAAGACTGCTAATCCCTTCCTGCTGTTCCAAACTTGCAGAATCCTGTTTCCTGTTTGCAAACAAACAGGAGCCAGCAGGGCCTGATCACCACTTAGCCCTCTGGTCATTGCATGCTTCTCCACAATATTGCATTAGGGTCATTGAAAGCTCAGGATTAGCCTTGGCATCTTAATATCTGCTGCTATGTACATGAGGAGTTGCCTATTTAATATTAGCATGCACATGGAAGTGCAGCAATTTAATACAAACTATATACTGGTGTGTTGTACTAAATGCATATTAATCCAAAGTGCTTCATAATTCTGCATAGCTATGTACTGAGTGTGCAGTGAGGTATTTAAATTTGTAACACCTATTACTACTGACTCACATTAAACCACATATTTATCAGATTTGGGGTTTGATGTCTGTAATATACCACCAGAAGCTGGGATTCTTTTCAGCCTTCCAAAATCTTTTTCCGCTGGTTACCATGTCTGTGATACCAGGTCAGCTTGGGTCAAATCCCTAGGAGCTCTGGAACAACATTGCCCTCATGGAGACATCCCTACCACAGGAGGTGTTATTGTGAAAATCTCAGAGGTGGGAGCACTGGGATTTCCCTGCTGTCATCTTTCTGCTGGATCAGTCAGAGCAACTGCTGTTGTATTTCTCTGCTGTATTCCTGTGGCACAACAGTGTGTTTGTCCGCTGCTCCCCCCAGAGCACACAGAGGGGCTGGAACTGCTCTGGGGAGTCTGGCAGGGAGGGAAGCAGAGATTGGTGAGTGAGGGGCTCAAGAGCATGGCTGTGGCATGTGTGGGAAGGCTGTACCTGGCTTGCAGGGGGCAGCCCAAGGAATGCAGGGGTGCTGCAGGCAAAAGCACCTGCCTTAAGGAGTGGAAAAGTCAAAGAATGGGAGAGAAACTCAATGGAATTGGCATCAGGGAAAAATACCAGAGTAAAGGAATAGGCTTCTGCCTCTGAAGTTTTATGATCTTGGGCAAAAATCATTCAAATGCTGGGCAAAAATTGGCTCCATCCTCTCTCTCATGGCTGTGCCTCTGTCTGTGCCCTGGAGTGCTGGTCACTCCCAGCCTCCCTGCTGCCCTCCCTCAAAGAGCGGGCACTGAGCTTCTCCCTGGCAGTGCATAATTCATTCTGCAGCCCTGGGGGGGCTGACCAGGACATGGCAACAAGGATGGGTTTAGCTGTCTATGGTCCACAGAGGTGGTATTCAGGATGTCCCATCTGCCACAGCTTCCCTCTCCAAGGATCACAGGTAGTGCCCCCAGTGCCAGGCAGCTCCATGGACTTTGCTGGTCTTTGGAGAGTTCAAGTCAGCAAAGCTCCAGCCCTGCAGCACAGAGCCAAGGTGTGAGCATGTCTGGGATTCAGCAGAGGAACTGCTTGGTCCCAGCTGCCTTCCTCAACTGCTGTCTGGAGAAGGGAAGGATCATGTGCTCAGGCAGTCAGTGATGGATGGCAGGGCAAGTCCTGAGATGAGGAGATGGATTGCACTCCTCGTGGGAGGAGCAGGAAGGAGGCTGAAGGGCAGGGGCAGTGCATTCCCTGGAGCTGTGCAGAGCTGCTGACATGGGAGTTATGGCTCTTTGGCATTGCAGCAAGGTCCACAAAGGCTGAAGGTATGAGAGAAAGGCTACAGGAACAATTGGGAGCAGTAGCAGTACCTGAAGGGCTGCTTAGATCCCACTCCCAGCACCTTCTCACTGGATGTGTGGAAAACACTGGGGTCTGTCCTGCAGCACTGAGCTGCTCCATTGTCCTGCTCCAGCTGCAGAGAGCAACATCCTGCCATGGACGGGGCCTCCTTCCCAGGGCACAGAAACACCTCTAGCATAGAACAAGAGAAGAGAAGGAGCAAACAGGTGGGACCTGAACCACCTTCTCAGGCAAACAGCAGTCTCAGCCTGTCCTGGAAGGCCAGGGAGAAGTGATGTTTGTGCCCATGTAGCACAGCTTGGGTTGTGCTAGTGCTTTTATATTGATGAGCAAAAGAGCCAAGGAGTGATCTTTCTCCAAAGCATCAGGCAGCTCCTAAGCTTGCCTCCAGCAAGTTCTCAATTTCCCAACAAACAAGGCAGTGATTTTTGGGTGGAAAGGGATACAGTAAGTCCATTACTGTCCACAGAGCACCTGCTGCCTCTGTTATTTCTAACCGGCTCTGTGAGAGGAGTGAGTGGGAGTTACTCATTTCTGCAGTAATCTCTGCTTCCCAACAGCATCAACAAATGCAGGCTATATCCCAGAAAACGGCAGGGGAAAAAAACCAATGTCTCCTTCTGGATAAGGACAGTGCTTTTGCCCCAAGCAGATCACTGCTCAGATATAGAAGATTTGCCACAAGCCAGGGAGATGCCCAAAATGTGCCCAAACCCACACAAGAGTAAACTGCTATCCTATCTTCCCCTCTCTCATTCAGCTGGGAGGGGGGAAAGGCATGTCCTGGCATCTAGAGTTTCAAGCGTCATCCTCTGATGGATAGTCACAGCTGAGGTTCTGGTACAGCAAAGTGGGGAGAGACAGTCCCTGGGGGCCGCTGTGACCAGTGCACTCTTGAGTTAAATATGAACCCTCCCTAGGAGGGAAAGTGGGTCAGGGCAGTCTCTCTCAGCTCACTATCAGGTTAATTTGATTCCTCGTTTAGTCAGAGGAGAAGGAAATTGTGGGCTCTGACTCCCACCCTTCCCTTTGATCTGTTTCGATTGCTGCAGGCACTTGCTTCTTTCTGCAAGGACTGGATTCAGAGCCTTGAAAAGCTGATGATTGTTTGCAAGACAAGACTGGAGCAGAGTGAGATGGATTTGGGGAATGGGTCTGGGAAGAACCTCTTCTCACAGCAGAGCAGTGGCATGGGTCAAAGCAGCAGCTTTTTGCACGTCAGCCCTACTAACCTTGCCTTGCTGCTGGGCTGCAGCAGCAGTTCCCCAGGGCTCACCATCAAGGACAGCTGGACATCACTGTTCTCCCTGCCAAGTGCAGTGGTGAGTCCAGGTCTTCCTGTCCTGGGGAAACAGAGGCACCATGAAACTCAGCACTAAAATAACTTGTTCCCATCTCGGCTTCCAGTGGTGAGAGTCCAGGGAAGGTGTGGGGAAGGCCATCCTTCCCTGGGCTGATGGAATGGGAGCTCTCCTGCTCACCTAGAGCCTGGGAGAAGCTGGGCAAAGACCAGCACGGTGCTGGTGAGTGGCACTGGTGCCTTTGTGGTCCCACAGCTGTGTGTTTGTCCCATGTGCCACAGCTGCCCTGAACCTGTCTGTTTCCAACACAGCCACCGTGTCCTGGCTGCAGCTTCCCACCCTGCAGGTTACGGCTGTGCAGGCACCAGGCACCGTGGATCCACCTGTCCATCCATCCTGCTGCTGCCAGGGCTGGCCCACGTGCTTCGGAGGGGCCGAGTGAAGCCATCCGAGTGTTGTTGGTTTATTTTGCAGGCGACGATAATTTTCTGCCTGCTGCACACTCTTTAATTAACCGCTCGGAGGATGTGGGGCGAGAGGCGTAATGAGCACTGCGTTTGCATATCAAAAGGCAGCATCATTAATATCCCCGCGCTCACAAGAGCTCTCCGGAGGCGGGCGGGTCACGGGCCCTGCTCGGTGTGCGGGGGGCTGCTGTGCTCAGGGCACCGGGGCTGGGGTGGGCAGGCAGGGCAAGCCTCAGCCCCGTGCCCTGCGCTGCCAGCCGAAGGGCTTTGTCAAGGCGGGGAGGTAACAGGGCACTTTCTAAGCAAACTGGAGGTCTCACTGAGGATTTTTGGCAATGTTGCCCAAATCCAGCCACATCCCAAGCTGCTCTGCAGCAGCTCCTTTTCTTGATTCTCCTGCCAGCCTGGAGGAGTTGTCCCCAGGCGACCCGTTGCTGGCCAGTTGGAGTGGCCCTGGAAGGCTGCACTGAAGTGGCTGATTGTTCAGATAAAGCTTATCCTGTTACCCAGGCTGTTTGTTGCCGTACGGCATTTGCACAGAGAAGTCCCTGTAGATCTCAATTTGGCCATGCTCAGACAGCAGGATTAAATGTTCCTTTGCTTCTGTCTCCTGCATGGAGGAAATCAGCTACCCGGGTGATGGTTTACTCCTACACATGCACTTGTCTTTCTCCTTAACTCTCTTCTAATTAAATATAAAAATTTCCCAGGGGATAGGGAAGACAGCATGCCAGGGCATCCTTGGCGCTCTCTGCATGTCTGGACACAGTGTGCTTACTGGGATTCTGTCCTTGCCAGGCTCTTGAGGTTTTTTGTCAGCAAGAGACTTGTTTTGAACACTTGGGTTACCCATCCACTTACCGGCAGGCTGAGCAGGCAGCCCCAGGTGGGCCTTGTCTGGCAGGCACTTGGTTTTGCCTCTGAAAAGCTGGGGGAAGTCTGTGTAGGCTTTGTGAAGTTCTGGGATGAGGAATGTGGTGCCCAGGATTTCTTCTGCTCTGCTCCCGCTTTCTCTGTGTTCCTCCTGCTTCTGTGGAGCCTGAGTTTGTGTGGATAACCTCACCTAGATTGTCTCAAAGAGATAAGGATTTGCAGCTTCTGGGGGAAAGGGACAAAAAGATTTCTAAGGCTTAATTTTCTCCCTTGATCATCCTCCCAGTTAAACAGGGCACTGAGAGATACTGTTTGGGGCTGCCTGTAGCTAGGAGCACACAAGCCAGGGCACCGAGAGGGAAAAACACCCTGGTGGAGGTGCAGCAAATACCTGCCTCTTTTCCTCCCTATCCAGGTGCACTTGGAAATGCTTTTGGAGGAAGTAACCCTATCTAAACAGGAATACATGCACTCCCTCAGTTGAGGAAACCCTTCCTGGCTCCACAGCAGCCATCTCTGTCTGAGCCTTTCTGTGGCCATGGGAAAGACAGGGAAGGCTTTGTGAAATACAGGAGCTCTGGTTTGGTAGCAGAGCATGTTATCAAAGGGAATTCTATCCTCCAAGTTCATTATCCATGCTGCCAGTCAACAAAATAAACTGATTTTTGTGCTGTGCCTCAAAAACTTTATATAAAAGCCAACCTAAGATACACTTAAGTTGATCATATTGCAAGGCAAATTTACTACCAGGTTCCTTTAAGCTGGTTAGAGGTGGAACAACACAACGATCAAATTAAGGGCAAAATTAAGATTAAATTGATAGGTCTGAATGTTCGAGTGCCAAGTGAACACAGCCAGTAATCACATCAAACAATGTGGCTGATATTAGAAAGGATGACATGGTATTCATCTTCCATGTGCTCTGAGAGTCAGGGGAACAACTGAATCACTTTCAGGTGGGGCTTCTGCCAGTGTCATGAGGGCATGGAGGCAGGGAAGGAGCTGCAGGACACACAGGTACCCAAGATCAAGTGCCTGCTGCTGAGTGAAACTCCTCATAGCAGTCTTCCACCTTGTTGAAGCTGAAGCCACTAAGGGTAGGGTGGCACCGTGGTGCCATTGGACCTTTTGCATCTCAGATTTGACTGTTGAAAAGATGCACATAGGAGAATAAAAGTGGGTTTAAATGAGTATTAGTTCAAAGAGCTGGTCGTGGCTACCAAATGCTTCCTTGGAGGGACATGTCCTTACAATGTGTTGTACGTGGATATTGAGCACTTGAATTTTAGTATTTTCATCCTGTCTGATGAGCCAGGTATGTGTTTCCTTCCTTATTTGCTGGGATCAGAGCAAAAAGTCCATGTAAACAAATTTTCCTGTCATCCCCAAAGATCTCACTGCCATCTCTAGAGGGTTTTCTGAACTTTTAGGTTTGTTTCATCTCTTCTAGCGATGCTGCTCTATCCAGAGCTCTTTTTCTTGGGAAGAACAAACCACCACAGGAAGGAGGTATAGCTCATACAGGACCTGTGGTGGTTTGTGATTCCCAGCATAGCTTGCCTTGGTGGGCAGATGTCTGGGATGAGGAGGCCAGGATCTTCCTTCACATGCATAGCAAGGTCTTGTTCTCCTCCTCTTTTGGAGATCACTTTCCTGAGGAGTATTTGGCAACTTGTCTGTGAAGCAGGAGGAAGGATTAACCATGAGCATCACCACTGTCATATCTGGCTGAACCACAGGGTACTCATGCTCAAAAAGGAGGAGCTGTTACAGTGTGTGTCCCATGCAGGTGCTGGGCGCTCCTTAGTCCTGTCTCTCTTCACTGCCTGTTATTTACCTCCACTGCTTTGGTGTCTCATTCCCTTTCCCAAGGGGTTAAGGGCAGCCAGCTGTTCCCATCAGCAGTGTGTATGGCACAGATGTATGTGGCAGTAGGGAGGAGAAGAGGCTCTACCCCCAGGCAGGGAGGGCATGGCAGTCAGGGTTGCTGGCACAGCATCGCTTTTTGGAGAGAAATCCCGACCATCCTTGTTTTTTGTCCAGGACAGTTTAATTGAGTTTCCTCAGGGAGAAGCATTTCCATCTAATTCAGCTCTTAATTAACCCCGTGCACCCCAAAGAAGCTCCACAACCACTTGTAAATTAAATATGAAAAGCATTATTTATCTATGAATAGCAGCCTAATGGCTGCAAGTCTGATGTTTATAGTTGCTAATGATGATGGATACGGGAGAGAGAAGTTGGGAAGGAAATGGAGGGGAAGAGTTTCTTTGCTCTTAAAAGGTACAGACACAGATGTGTAAGGGATCTGTTCCTGGGGCAGAAATGGGCTATTTCCTCTCTTGAGTAAAGATTAGTGTGAAAGAAGCACCAGGAGATTGGAGAAGCATATTCCCACTGTAATAACCTGTATCCTATACTGTGTTGTGGCAATGTGAGCCATGGGGCTGGTGTTGTTGGAAAAAGAGAAAAAGGAAAAATTGAACCTTCTTGTTGCAATGGGAAATAGTTCTGTGGCTGACAGGAGCCAAAGAAAAATGCTAGGACCATTTCAACTTTTCCGAAAGATGGCATGAGAGATGGAGATGCCGTTGGCTGATGCACTCACCTGTCTCCCCTACAAGCCCTTTTTTGAGCCTGGGCTTTACCTCCAGCAGAGTCACTGCAGGGTTCACTCGCTTAACACTGGCTCTGTTGGTGTCAAAAAGATCTCCACAAGCACAGCTGCCTCTTCGGAGGCTCAGAGGGAGAGAAGAAACAGGAGAGTGGCAGGTTGGGGCTGATGCCAGTGCGAGGGTTGGCTGGGGAGAAGCCAGGGGCCCCGGGCTGTGTGTGAGCCGGCTGGAGCTTGGGCAGCCCTGTGAGCCTTCAGCTTGGCATTTTCTTAAGGCTTTCCACTTCCTATTTGGTCTCCGCGCAAAGGTTTTGTCCCTTTCATCAGGAGGGAGAGCTGAATCCAGCTGCCTGCCCTCTCACAGGGGAGGTTTCCTCCCGGTGCAGGTGGAAGAGATTCCTGGTGAGGCATTCCCCAGGGCTGGCAATGGCTGGCCCTGACAGGTCCGCAGCTGTCACGCAGACCAAGGCAGGGGTGGGATAGTGCGGATGGAGGGGGTGAAGGCCACGTTTGGGGCAGTTCCTCAGCTATGGGATGCTCTGTGCCGAGATTTAAGACTGTTAAAAGTTTGCAGGCACATGGTGCCAAGGAGAAGAATTTTTGCTCCTGGGAGTTTTCTTTGTGCCACCCTCCTGCTGTGCATTCATTGTCCTATTCAGCAGTGCAATATTAACTCTTGATAGTAATGCCTGTTTCAGGTAGGAGCTGCTTCTGTGTGGGTGCAGACCTACCTGGGGCAGGGTAAGGAGCCAGCCTGGCACCCCAAGTCAGTCAGAGCACCAAACACAAATGTACAAAATGCCACCAGTAATAGTGATGCTCTGGATTGTGTGTTTATCTAATACTGCCTCGAATCTCACTGAGTTTCTGGCCTCAAACAGCAATTTCCTGTGTCAAAACCACCGTTATTTAATCTCACGTTGGGCAAAGTTGTGTTTTCCCACCTCATCCCTGCTTTTGTTCCATTGACCAGCCCTTCTGCTAGGCAACGGGAAAACTGCTTTCACATCTTCTCTCTTCCTCTTGCTAATTTGGAAGGGTGGCTAGTGCCTCCCCTCCCTGACAGCTGGGGTGCCCATCCCTCAGTCTCCCCCTCCTCCTGCTGGCCCCACCACAACCCTGCCCAGCGCTGTGCTACTCTGCACATCACCCGACCTGTCCTGGCTGCAATGAGGCTTCACCAGCTGCTTCTGCTCTGTCAGCAGGGATTGTGGCCTGAGGTGTTCCTGGGGCATTCCCAGCTTCTTCTGGAGGATGGTAGAGAAACCTCCCCGGGTTTACAAAAGCCTGCAAGTTTTATGCTGCAAAGTGCATTTCTTTGCATCAATACAATTTGTCTCTGTAGTACCCATCCATACAGTACCTCTGGGACTCTCTGACACTCCTTGCTGTATCCTGTGCTCGTGAACCTGAAAAATTTTGTTCTTGTTCCTATCTCCTGTCTCTGCTCTTCCATCCAGGCCGTTAATAACACCCTTGCATAGCAGGAAGCCCAGCACGTGTCCCGACTTCACCGCTGCTAATGATTTGCCATTATAAACCCAAACTATTTATCCTCTGTGCTTTGGGACTTCTTGCCAGGTTCCCATGCAAGAAAAAGATGGTGCCTTTTGCCCTCTGGCTAATTAGCTTTTCTAGCAGCAGTCTGGACAATCTTTTGTCGAAGGAGTTCTAAATAAATAGCCACTTCGTTGTTCTGCATCCGCCGCTGGGCTGATACGTTCAAGGAAATCTGGGAGATTAGTGAGACATGGTTTTCCTCTGAGACACACACACTGGGCTGTATTATGAGATGTTCTGTTTTTAATTATCATTCCAATCAATTTGGTGCACACAGATGTGCAATTTACTGATCTGTAATTCCCCAAATTACCCCTGGAGGCTTCATTTTTATTGTCGGTGTAACATTTGCTACCAACTATCTGCTGTTTGGTTTTTTTGGGGGTAAGGCTTTCTTCTTGTTGTTTTTCTGGTTTTACACCTTCAGCCATCTGCTCTCCAGAAATCCATTTTGCCTCATTTTTTTCTTTCTTGTTACCTGCTGTAATTTCTTGTTGCCAGGCAAGGTTTTGATTTCCCCGTTTGGGAGTACCCCTGTGTGCTGCAGCCGAGCTGCAGGTACGTGGAGCCCGTTCTGGGCTGTGACAGCGATCCACTCTGCAGCCAAACCCTTTCTGCTATAACCCCGTCTGGGTTTCCCCAGCGTAGCAGGCAGACACAGATCCCACTGCAGCTCCAGGTCTACAGCTTAATTAATTAGTGCTTGTCGAGTGCAGTCAGGAGGTTCTGGGGAAGATGAACATGTCGTAAGTGCCCTCTCTACAGAGAGATGTAATCGCTCCTCTCGGGGAGCTGTGGTGTGAAGCAGAGGCAGCTCACAGGGCTGGCACAGACAGACCTTCTGTGAGGAGGGGGGCAGTTGGCTGTGTCTCCTCGAGGAGACACAATTTCCTCTCAGGAAATGGGTGAACAAAGCAAAGAAATGCAGCAGGATGGAGGTGTCTGCATCTGGCCAAGAGCTCTGCCAGCTGGGGGGCATTCCCTGTGGGGCCAGGTGCCGGTCTGACAGACCCCAGTCCTGGTCATTACTGGAGTCCATGCCCCAGCAGCCCTGGAAAATCCTCTCCTTATTCGAGCCTTGCATTTGTGTCCCCAGAGGATCCCAGACCCGAGGGTTCTCCCTATAAACACCCTTATCTGTGGCTCACTGGTCACATGCTCACTGTCTCTTCCAGGAGGTGCTGAATCTCACGCTCCTGGGATGCTCTGTGTCCCATGGGGTGCTGCAGCCCTCCTCTGCTTATACTCTGTGGGTACTTAATTATTAATAACAAAATTTTCCAGCCCTGCTCTGATGTGGGGAGCCACAGAAAAGCTGGTGGCCCCTTGAGTCTCCCACACTGGACCTAGGCATGAGACACCGGAGAGATTAAATCCAGCCCTTGCAATGATGGGGCTGGCAGTGCTGCAGGGGGCAGGGGCTGCTCGAGAGGGAGATATAAAAAGCACAGCAACCTGGCAGTGGCAGTGCCTGCTAGGTTGGATTTAATCTCCATTTAATTCTTTCTCAGATAATCCAGTCTCGGCTGTGGTCCCATGCTCCCTGACCCTTAATCCTATTGTCATAGAACCTGTTTAGTGGGGAAGCTGGTGAGGGCTTCTGTGAAATGCCTTGGGGCATCCCTCTGGGCCCCAGCTCTTTGTCTGCCCCTGTTGCCTTCTCCTTTCCTGCTGGCATGGATCTGGCACTGACATACCCCCTTTCTCCTCATTCTCATCTCCGCTCTCTTTCCTCCCCTGACTTTGACTCCCTTTTCCTGACTGAGAGACTCTCAGCCCAGAAGCAAAGAGCAGGCAGGGAAGAGAGATCCAGCTTAGCTCCCAGGCACATTTACTGGGCAGCTGTGAGGTGATCTGTCCGGCAACACAAGCTAGACACCAGTTCTGTAAGCTTTGCTCTGCTTTGGAGGAGGTGATTGTGATGGCTGCAGTTGGAGGGGGCGAGCAGAGCAGCCATCCCTCATGTGCAGCTTTCAGGAAAGAGGTTGGTGCATGACAAAGCAGCCAGTCATGGTTGAGGTGAGGACGTTGCCGGGAGGAAATCTGTGTTATAAATTTCAGAACTAGAGCTGATGGAAAGGCAGGTGGGTTTACAGTACAAAACCTCCCCCACTGTTCTCCTCCACAGTCCACTCCTCTGGGGGCCAGAGCAGAGCACAGCCACCAGGGTTGGGTCCTCCTCACTTTGGTCAGCTGGAAACGCCTCCACGTTGCTGTTCCTACTGGTGCTGACACACATTTGCATTTGTATTTCCAGAGGAGTGGGGCTGGAAGCATTGACCCTGATGTGCAGATACACTCACACACTTCTGAGGGTTTATTTGAGCAGCTTCCCTGGGTGCCCAGTGTGAGCACTCTGCAGCTCAAAGCCTTCCTTGGGGGTGGGTTCTCTGTTTGTGATGGATCCACGTTGGCTCGTCTGGGGGAGTCATTGCTGGTGCCTTTCCAGGGCTTGCTGGGTTACTGCCAGACCATAGAGGACTCTGACCCTCCTCTGTGGCTGTCAAGCCACTCATTCATAAACAAATTGTGCTGGGAGTCACGCAGCCAAGCAGTGTGGTCCTCTGGGGACAGGAGCCGTGCCTGACTGACAGACTGCACTCCATTGTTGGCTTCCCACCATCCTTCTCGGAAAGGCTGGTGGGGTTTGGATCCTGCCATGCCTTGCATGTTCCCAGCAGGAGCCTTTACCCTCCACTGAATTTGGGACTGAGAGCACAGATGTTCAGCTCCTTGGAGCCAGACAACAGGGAAACAACCTGTTTCTGTTCCTGTTCCTCTTCACGCTTCCCTGGACTGACACTAAGGGCAGATTCAATCATTTTTGAGCCCGGATAGGGAACAGAAAGGTGAAGTGTCCTGAATTGCCTGGGAAAGTTCATGTCTTTTCTGCCTTGCTCATCACCCCGCATCCCTCCTCATTTGGGAGTAAGGCCACAGAAGACATGGGGTCACAGGCCAGTAGGTTCAATGCAGGCTCTGAGTGCCTCCCAGGATGCTCATTTCTGTCAGCTTTTCCTGCAGTCTCTCCTTGGCCCTCCAGCAGTGCCCACAGAGCTGGGACCCTGTGGAGATGGTAGATGGCTCTACTAAAATCATCTTTTGAACCTGAAGTTTTGCAGGAAGACACTTCATCTCCTGCTTCTTTGCTCTTGCATGCATATGCAGCCAGAAAAAGTGCTGTTCCCCTAAGGTGAAGTAGTAGGATATTAATTTTCTGAAGTTCTCGATAAGCTATTGAAGATTAATTTTAGGGAAAGCCAGGGGATATGATGGATTGGAGCCCAAGCTTGCTTAAATATGCAATATTAAAAATTGATCGTTGTCTCTCCTTGTCATACACCCTGCCCTGGTGTCTGGGGCAATCCCACAGTCTGACAAAATGCCAGGGAAATACTCAATAAGCCCCACGCCCAGCTGAGTGCAGATTTTAATAACTTGTGTTGTCATTATTATTTTTTAAATCACTTTTATGAGTTTTTGTTTTGTTTAATGCCTGGCTCTGTTGTGCAGATTGGCAGCTGGGGGCTTGGAAATTCTTCTCTACATGCCAGGCTGTGAGACATCAGCATACACAGCACAACCTGTTTCCCTGTCCTCCCTGCCAACCCCAGCCATGGGGGTGATGCTCCAGGTGACTGAGGAGCCACAGGGAAGGCAGCCCATGGTGGGATCAGGGGCCTTGGCCAGGGAGACTGACAGGTGCAGAGGGCCGGTTCAGACTGGAGACGCCCAGAGGTGATAGATGCAGCATCATTTTGAGATTTCTCGGCTGGAGGAGGCAGCACTTGGTGCATGGAGTGGAAGTTGCATCTCAGTCTTGCCTTCCTCAGTTGGAGCTCGTGGGCAGTTAATCCCTTTGCATCAACATGGCATTGTAAACATTCACTCTGATATTTCTCACTTGCAGAGAAACAGCAAAACTGCCAAAATGTTGGAGTTCATCAAAGCAATGAAGAACTCTTCCAGGTAGTTTTGAACCTGGCTGCAAAGTGGGGGTCCCTCTGCAGCATAGAGCCCAAGATGACTCTATCAGGGCACTCAGCAGCAAGAAGAAAGCTCGGTGGGATTCCCATTCATTCCTGCCTGGTTGAGGAAAGTCCAGGCAAAATCCACCTTATCCACTGTAATCAGAAAGCTGCTGACATTATTTTCTTCCCTGCAGTTAATGATTGCAGGAGGAGGGATTTGCTGGCATTTGCACTTCACAGAGAGCTGCAAGAAGAGAAAGTGGGTCCCACAGAGGTTTCAGGGAGAAAAAGAGGCATGGTGTAATCTGGCATCAGGCTTTTCTAGCCAAAGTCCATTTTCTATTCATAAACAGCATAACAATACTGCGCTACTGTAATGCCTGATGCAACATAACCATCTTTAGGGCTAGTTTGGCCACTAGCTACTCCTTTGCTGCCCATCAGGGGTGACTGAGTTTCAGCTGGACTGCAGCAGCATGTATGTGGGACCCTGAGGGATGGCACTGTGACACATTTTGCCACACATCTCCTGAGATGAGGTCAGTATAAGGACCCACAGTTGAATACAGAAGAGTAGCATGCTTGAGCAAAGAGCTATTATTTGCTAAAGGTCTAGTCTTCCCTGATTTGCACTTGGGCTGTAGTAGCACTTGTCCTAATGATTCACCCAGGCTCTCCATTGCAGCAGGCTGATGCTGAGGAGTGATGTGTTTCTGTAGCACCCAGGGGTGTGCTTGGAGTGCTGCGACCCTCGTTAGCAGCTCCTGCGAAGGGATAGGTTCAGAGCCCTTATCTGCCCAGTTTTAAATAGATGCCAGCTGGCCTCCACAGCTATAGTCTGGCCACTTTCTTCTCACCCATGTCCAGAGGTCCAGGAATGGGGAGGTGCAGCAGAAAGGGTAAGCGCACCATCAGCCAGCCCTAGCTTGAATGGACAAGAGAAAACTGATCATAGGCTGTGACGTGCTGGGAGACAGTGCTGGTGCAAGTACTGAAGAGTGGTGCCAAGCATGGGTGTTACACGGGCATTGCTGACTGAGGATGGTACGAGCTGAGGACGCACGGGGTTGTTTTGGATGACAGTTCAGGACACAGCATTTTTGTGACAATAGAGCATGGCTCTCTGCAGTGTGGCCTCCTGGATACCCAGCAGCTCAGGTGGGTTGTGCTCTTGTGCAGATAAACCCACCCTGCAGAGATATCAGCTCCATGCACACATCAGCAGCCATGGGTGCAGCACTGTGTTCCACGACAAGGCAAGGCCAGGCAAGGGAAAAAAAGCAGGAAGGGGTAAGGAGCGGGGTGTTTCTTTTCTCCACCAAATGCAGTTTTATTTCTACGTTAAAAATTTATAGAGCCCTTCATTTAATATTTATAAAGTGAGTGTCTTGGTGATAAATTACTAAGGAACACAACAGGGCAGCCTTACTGCTTGTCTTGGACTGCTGGATGGGGACTAGGAGCTCCCCTTTCATCCAGTCTGCCCATGCTCTTCATCCAGCATCTCTAGGTAATATCTTGGTTTGTGGGACTGATAAAGATACAGGACTGGGAAGGAGGCTCCTCACTTTTCCTAGCCAAACCTCAGGGTGCCTCCAACTGAGCTGCTTTCTCCCCTCCACCCTCAGTTTGAAGAATTAGACTGCTTTGAGCCATGAAGTGCTGTGAGGGACCCTGGACTGGGATCAGAAGGGGTTTTTCAGGCAGCGGGCAGCATGTAGTGGAGGCAAGGAAAATAGGGGTTCAAGTGAGGCCAGAGAGTAACCATGAAGGACTGGATTTCCATGAACTTGGACAACATTTCAAGGTCACCTGAGCATCCTTTGAAAACTGGGCTGGGTCAATGCTATTGATCCTCCTAATCATTTCCTCTTCAGCAAAACTCCTGAACTCACAAGCAACCCATCAGCCTCCTGCCACAGTATTCCAGGACTAGCCAGGAGCCAAAGAACCCCCATTCTTGTGGATGTGGACCTCTGTGACACCTCTAGTTCCTTCATGGTGTGCCAGAGTTTGCACTCCCAGGGGAAGAAACACAAGGTAGTGCAGAGTGTCAGACCCTGGCTCTGGGGAAAGCACATCCTTTCCACTCTGCTTCCCCTGCCCCTGAGATGGGTGTTCTGGCACAGGGCAGTGGTGCTGGCAGGAGAAAAGGGTGGTTATGACATGTTATCCAGGCTCTATTCCGGACTGTCCACATAGCAGCCACACATCCCTGAGCTTTCCTGTTGCTGCAGGTGTCCTGCTGCTGCTGCTAGCAAACCAGTGAAAGCATCAGTGTAGGCAAAGTATCACAAACTGCCTGCATTTCAGCTACAGAGTCACCGGCTGCTCTGGACCGGGTTAAATGGCACTTCCCTGGAGCATTTCAGGAACATTTTCTCTCTCGCTCAAGTTCCCTAACTAGGCCCAAGGAGGCAGCAAGGGAGCAGACGAGGTGGCCGAAAGCAATTTCAGCCCTTCTAAAGAAATAACTGGCATGTAACAGTGACAGGAAATTGTGCAATTAGTACAACAGGGCAATGTCAACAAGCTCTTAACGCCAGTTGTTATGGCAACACCAGGAAAAGCAATGTCGGTGCTGGAAAAATCCAGAGACTGAGAAATAACAACAGCAGCCGCGGCTGGCGGGACGGCTCTGGGTTTGCCTGCGGGGCTTTGGTGCCGGCAGCATCCCGAGAGCAGCCCAGGGTCGTGCCCACCACCCCGAGGCCAGAGAGCGGCTGGGCAGGGGTACAGGACCTGCTCCGGCATGCAAGAGGCCAGAGCCATTACCAGGGACCAGGAGGAGTTTCCCGCACGCAGCCCCATGAGGCTGTTCCCTGTGGCACTGCCCTGCAGGAGGGACAGCCTGGAGCAGCCCACTCATCCCTAGACACAGAAGCAGAGCATCGAGCAGGGGAGAGCTGGCATCCCCGGCTTGGCTCATCATGCCAGGGAAGTGGCAGTGAGTGAATTGCATGAGAGAGAATACTGAGTGGTTTTCTGCTAGCAGAATTATGGTGCTTTGGGTCTGGCAGCACGTTCTCTAACCCTGGTCAAACGTGTGGCTAAACATGTCAACACGATGTGGCTCTGTGGGCAGCTGGATATTTTACATCCATGCCGGAACTTTCTAGCCCCAAGTGTGTCCCCACTTTAACCTAGCACCTCACCCTCCATGCCCACAGTGGGGATGATGCAGGGGAGAGGAGAGAGGCAGAGAGTTGCCCTGGACTCAGCTCAGCCCTCCATTCCTACCTGAGCCACGCACAGCTGTGACCTGCAGCAGCCCACAAACCCTGAGCAACTGGCTTGGCTTTCCAGCTCGAGCCTGGACTTGCCTGGTGATGGCTGAGCAGAGCTGTGCTCACTCAGTGTCACCAGCCCAGCTCTGCACCCCTGGCTCACCTATGGTGGGAAGTTCAGCCGCACAGAGGGGCTGTGATTTGTGGGCTGCAGATGGAGGGGGTCTGCGGTGATGTGAGAGAGAGCCATTGATGCTGCAGCTCAGAGCGACTGTGACACTCAGCAGTAGAAAGGCGGGGAATTTCTCAACATGCACAAAATGTGCCTCTTTTACCCTGTCCCAAAAATGTCAAAATGGAAAGGATTTATTTCAGCTCACTGGGGCATACAGCAGCTCCCTCACTCCCTGTGCTCCTGCCAGCCAGGGCAAGTCCCTACAGCAGGGTTCCCCCAGCAGTGATTCAGACTTCTCTGTGGCTTGCCCTCTGCATAAGACAATGAATACTCCTTTCTCAGCATCCATAGAGCTCTCTTGGTTGAAATTTGGTGTCCACAGAGCAAAGTAAAAGATTCAGGTTACTCCCTGCTCCTTTTCTGGGTAACATTAGATCTTTTCTGGACAAAAAAAAAAAAAAAAAAGGCCTTTGCAGGAGGAGTAGGAGAGACTGTAAGGTGCTTTCAGAGAGAGCCAGGATTCCCAGAGTCACAGAGAGCATCATCCTTTGCAGCTCAGCTCTGTTGTTGAGGTCTCCTCTAAGGCTTGAGAAGCCAGAGCAGCAGCAACAGCAGAGGGATGCTGGTCTATGAGAAGCTGCTGTAACATGAACCCCTGTGAAAGTTAAAAGCATATGGCTTCAAAAGGAGTAACATTCTGAATCCTTTGGAGAGAGCTGAACAATGGAAGGATCAAAGCACCAGAGAGAATTATGTTTTGTTTAAAACTGGTCTTACAGCAGTTTTTGGGGGAATCTTAAGAAAACGTAATGGGATTCTTAGAAAACAGCAATGCAAGCCTTGCAGCTGGTACAATGAAGACGAGCAAAGAATTCCATGTGTTGTTTGTGAAATGTTATTGCCCTTGAAGCAGTAGCTGACTTAGTCATTCAAGTAATTTAAGATGTTGGTGACTGAGTTTTTGAATACAAGGGGTGCTTTTCTACCAGCAGAGAGCTATGTGTTGCATGCTTCCATCTGGCCAGACAGTAACACCTTTCTTCATTCCACAAAGCATCTTTGTATGGGACTGCTTTTATCGATTTTGCTGGAGCTGTTTGCAGAGCAAACCCTGTAATGTGTCTGTAAGGAGGCACAACAGAGTCCTCAGTGAGGTGGAAGCTTCTGCAAAGCTAATGAGCTCCTAATGAACATGGTTGCTTACCTGGTGCTCTTGCCTCTGGAGGCAGTAAGAGCATGTGTACCATGGTGGAAAAACCTCTAGCACTGCTCCTTTCCAAAGACGACAGAACCATCAGATCTCTGTCTTCCGGGCCTGGCGGGATGTGCTGTGGTCTGTCAGTGCACTCTGCAGATTAGGTCCAGGTGCAGGAGCATGACAGCAGAGTGCAGGAGGGTGGGGAAAGACTTGTGCTGTCTCTGCACCACTCTGCAGCTGCTACATCAATTTCAGGAAAACTATTCCAGAGAGGTATCAGGGAGCTTTGATGAGCCTATTTCCCATCCCAGCCCACCTGCTTGGAAACATCTGGAGAACTTCAGCATGACATTCCCTCCAGTGCCACTGGATGGTTCCTTGCTGGGGATCACAGTGAGCATCCTATATTGCCTGTGGCTGTTTTGGTTTCCTGTCTGGTTTCCTGCTTGGTTTCCTGCCTGGGATTGGAAGCAGGGCAGGAGTGATCCCATTCTCACACTGACCCTCAGCTCCATTTCATGCTTGTCTTCTTCCTTCTCATCATCTATTTGTTCCCCAGTCCCAAGTTATCTGCTGATGTTATTTAGAACTGAAGGAGGGAGACTTTCTGCCCCTCCCAGTGAGCATGGTCACTCTCCAGCCCACACTGAGCATCAGTGGACAGGAGATACTTTGTCGACTCCAGGAGAGCAGCTCCAACCTGTTAACACATTTCTTTCATCTTTGATCCTAGTGAGGTCATGAGGAGAGCAAGTCTGTGATGCCACAAGCAGCCCTGGGACATCTGTGGGAAATCAGCTTCCTGCTGAACACACCATGGATGTCCTGTTTACTTACATCTGTACCAACTCTCTACTCTGCATGAACACACAGAGTAAAGAGGCTGGCAGTTTTGGAGTGTAGCTTGTTTGACTTCCTGGTGAGTCTGTCTTGGGGGGACTTCATCCTTTTTGAGAGGGACTAAAGTGAGTGGGCTGGAGAATATGCATGAAAGGAAAGGAATATGTGTGAAAGGAAATGCAGGAGGATAGCACAATGGCAACACAGAAGGCGGGAATTCTCCAGCAGCAATCCCAAGCTCACCTTGGCACACTTGGGCTCACAGCAGGGAAGGAAAGATGGAAAATCTTTATCAGGATGGTCAGTTCTCTTTCGTACTGCATCTTGCAAAGACAACAACCTTGCACCAGGCAGCTCAGTTGGTGTGCTGCCAGGACAGATGGCTGCTGAAGGTGAGTGTGGCAAAGGCTCTCCTCAAACACCTAGTGCCTCTTTGTGCTGTAGTCTAAGCCCAGGAGAGGTCAGGAGCAAAGGGAGCCTGAAACATTGGAAAGGGCATGCTTCTCTGGCAGGAAATCTCACCAAAGGCTTTTGAATGTGAATGGTTATGGTTTGGACAGAGGAAGAATGTGCAGAGAGCACCAGAAATAGGACTTAGGACAGGACCTGTTACCCTGAGGTTTTTTACAGGTGAGTTTTGCACTCTTGTGTAAAGTTTTCCAGAGGCTGCAGCAAATCTGCAGATGAGAGGAAGGATGTCCCTGATTCACTGTCTTCTCAAGGGCCAGGAAACACAATGTGAAAATACATGGTGAAAATAGTGTACACAGTAGGACTTATCTCAATGAATGGTGCAAAGACGAGCAAGAAAATAATTTGATTTACCCATCACCATGTATTTCAGCATCCTGGCTTTTGTGCTTCTGAGGCATGCAACTCGAGGGCCTCTCCTTCCTCCAATAGTCAAGGTTTCTTATGTCCTGGCTTTTCCTCTTGCTCCTGGCTCAGTTTTCCAAGTCCTTTGATCAACTGAGGCTGACCTCACCTTCTCCTTCCTCTCTCTGGACTGTTCCTTGGATGATACTTGCAGGAACAAGAGAGAAGTCATAACTTCTCCAGCCCTATTACTGAGCGTGTAAGTTTAGCTCCTAGAGCCTCCCCTCCCAGTCTTCTTGCTCCTTGGCCATACTGAATATATGCTTGTTCTGTGCTGCCTCCTTTGATAGCTGCAGAGGAAGCCTTTGCCAGCAGTGGATCTGTCTGATTTTTCTCACTTCACCGTGGCAGCTTTGGAGCTGCTGAGATCCCTGGAGACTCAGCAAGTCTTCAAACAGTCAAAGGAGCTGAGATCCGGTCTCCTGAGACATCTGAGCACAGCACAGCATCCGCTTTTTGATACAATGCTATCAAGACATTTCTCTGTATTACCTTTTTTTTTTTTTTTTTTTTTTTTTTTTTTTGCAAATCAAGAGAATGGAGCTGGTTTCTCTCCTGCTGTTGTTGGGGGCTGTTGGAGAAGGAAGTGTTTTCATTTCAGCTCTTGAGTCAGAGAATAAAGGAGGAGGTGGGGGAGAGGAGGCAGGAAAGGAATATCTGAGAGGATGATAAGGGAGAACATCTGCTCATGGCTTTTCTGTAGGGCTGATCCTCTCTGAGCCACAGGAGGAGGCAGTCAAAGGGCATTGCCTGGTGCTGGAAAGGAAAGCCCAAGTGGCTGGAGGTGAGCTGTAATGAAGGGGAGGTGGACAGCTGGGGGGCTGCAGGGGGCTAGGACACACCAGGGAGCCCAGCAGCACTTGGCAGAACAGGACTGAAGGAGCCACTGGCTTTGCTGAGCTTCCAACCAGAAGCCTTGACCCATTAGTCAGTAGGTGACTGACTAATTGCTGACCCATTGGTGCAGTGCAAGCTGACCTCCTCCTTTCACCCATGCAGGGGAGGTATTGGTTTTTCCTCCTCCCAGTTCTGTGAGGCACCCTGTTGTACCTCTAATGCCATGCAAAGCCACCCACCCACAGGGCTTCCTGACCTGTCCTGTGCTCTGCCCTGCTGCCCAAGCCCACCCTTCAAGTACTCATGGATCCCTTGTCTTGGGAGCTACCTCTGCCCGTGATTCCTGGATCCCAGTCCCTGCTCTTGCCCTGGAGTGCTCCACATGGAGACTGTCACAGGGATCAAACTGCTCAGAAACGGTGATGCTCCAGGTTATCTGGATGAGCACCCACAATGTCCCCGGGTAGCCCCGGGAGCAGGATCTGGCAGCATTCTGCCTGGAGTTGCAAGGCAAATATATGATTCCTACTCCTCATCAAGCTCCTTCCTTGGGTTTAGCTTGTGACCTTTAGTATAAGAAATACCCTTGGCACACAGTATCCTTCCTGCTTGGCTTAGCTCCAAACTTCTACCCCACTGGACATCCCAGAGCCTTCTACAGGAGTCTACTTTGTCCCAGTTCTGCTTTGCCATGCTGTAATTTCTGCCTCAATAAAACCACCTTGAAACCAGAGCCACGCTGAAGCCCTCCAGGCACACTCTGGGCCCATGCAGGTACTCTCTGTTCACTTCCCTGTTGTGTCCCTTGGCACCAGCAGGACAGGATCTTCAGCCAAGCTTCTGCTGTCTTCGTGGGTCATCTCAGCAGGGACCTTGCTTTCCCTTGGAGCTGGCTGCAGGTGTGGTGCCACTGATAATAGGCCCTTAAAAGTCTCCCTGTACAAGCAGGGAATGCGTCAACTGTTAATACCCACATTTCCCACACTGCCCATACTTATTCCCTGCTTCCATATGCATATTCTCTGACAAGCTTCCTTTCTTCTGCCCGAAGCAGGTTCATTTTTAATTCATCTGTGATTTCCTCTAGCTGCTCAGGGCACACAGACTCTCCGGCTGCATCCCTGCGTGAGAGGGAAGGGAGAAATGAAGGATGCTGGCAGAGTATGGCACTCCCCCGCCACCTCTCTGCACTTGATCCCAGCATCTTGAGAGTGCATCTCTCCTTCATTCTCCCCACAGAGTGTCTAAGAGGCTTTTAAGCCCCCCTCACATAGGCATTGCACTCAACTCTCCACTAATCTGTGGTGCTATTTATTAACAGACCCAGCAAGGGCTGGGCGAAACTTGTGAGTCATTAATTCAGCTGGAATGATGAGCTAATGAGAGGAACCTTGCTAGCTTCCCTCCCCACTCCTGGTTGTTCAGTGCATATTAATCTTCCTGAGTACATGTGCCAGCAGCATCCCCCACAGCTGAGCACACTGCTGCATGTTTGCTTTATGGGCCGTTGTTCCCCGTGCCCAAGACCTCTGCTTGACTTGCTATAGTTCTTCCCAGTGAATTTGTTCCAAACCAGATGATTTAGTGGCAAGCAGAGACCTCGAGATAGCAAGGAGAGGCTGTGCACATTAATGAAGCCCCTGTTAGTACTCTTGTGCTGTCACCTGGGCGGGGCCACAGCTAAAGTCCCCAGTTCCCTTTAGCCTGGTGGGACCAAGCATGGTCTGTCCTTCTGCACATGGTGAGGGGCTCTGGGGTATGAATTTGTCCACACGGGCTGGATGACGGTACTTTAGCTGCTATAGGGGCAGTCGCAGCATTGCTGAAGTATAATTAATTCTGTGCACTACCCAGGGGGAAGTGGGGAGTTTGAATATCAAGGCTGTAAAACTCTCCTGGGTGAATGCATCCATCTTGATTTGAGCTTTGTGAGCTTTCCCAGTTGTATATCTCCTAAAAATATTCCCACAGAGTCACAAATTCCTGTAGAGGAACTGAAAGGCTGCCAGCAAGAGGCTCACTTTTCTTACTCTTAGAAATAGCCCACAGCACTCTCGAGATCCATTGACCCCCGGCTGTAAACCACCGACCTGCAGCTTGTAGGGGAGGAAAATGAGAGGGCAGCACTGTGATTTCCACCCAGATAAAGCTGTGCACGCCAAAGGTACCAGGGCAGGCTATTAGTTTAAAAACCCTGCCTGCCATTATAAACCTGGCACCATCAGGCCAAGGGCTGCTCCCTGAGATGCTGGGAACAGGCAGCTGTCCAGTGCCTGGCAGGGTCTGGCGCAGGGCGAGGCTCGGCACACGCCAGGCTCCACTGCACATTGTCTACAGCATGGTTTTCACTTTATCTTCTGACCAAAAATGTTTGGTTTCTCTTTAAAGGAAAATTTCAGAAGTCTGGTGGCTGATACCAGTGGAAGGACAACCACTGGGTCTCAGCCTGGGCCAGGAAACAGCAGTGAGTGTGGTTTGATACCATCAAGCAACAACCCAGTTTTAGGTTTGAGCGTGGGAGGACTCTGCTTCTTCCACAAGCTCAGATGGCTGCTATTGCCTGAGCCCTAGGAGCAGGATGTATTTAAATATTACTGCTAATTGGGAGTATTTTAGGTCTGTATTTCTCCCAAAAATTAGTTCTCTTGATTGGAAACTTTAAGTCAAGGCATAAAATAACTGTAGCTTGATAAACCTCATGTAAATGTAAGTACTCACAAAATGTATGTTTATTGCTCCAAACTTAATGCTGAGCCACAAACTCAGGAGGCACACAAAACCTGGAATGAAACACAGCACCAGAATATGGCAGCAGCACTGGGCTAAGGACTGTCCTTGACTCAAGGATGAGCTTGGTCACATTTGAGAGTCTGCTGCAAAGACCAAAAAGGAGAAAGCCTCATTTCCACCCTTGTCCTAGCAGTGACATCTGCAAGGTTGAAATCTATACTGCTGAAAATCCACAAGGACCCCATAGCCAGAAACCAAGCCGAGTTCATTAACTGCCTCTAATGCTGCCTTTAATAAAGTGTATGGCTTTTAAATGCAAACATATTTTAAGAGACCTCTTTTGTCTTGTATCTAGGACAGGTAAGGCAGGATCATAAAACCAAGTGCAGATTCTGACTTTGCACATGTTTTGGTTAATTACCATCCAAATTAAAGCTTATTCAACTGATGAATTTTTTAAAAATCATCTAGTGAATAAATGCCATATTAAGCCTTTCAACACAAAGTGAAAAAAAAATCCGAATAAATGTTAATTACATAATAGCTCTAATAAGCTGGTTTAACTACAGTGGAAGCTGGCAAAAAGCAAGTATTGGGTTTTGCTGACCAGCACCAGTCAGTTTGCTTCAGGAAAACAGGGAAGTAGCTCAAATGTGAAACAAGATTAGAGTGGATTATTTAAAGGCTTCCTGTTTACAGATTTAGATCAACTTGAATTGAAATCAATTCATCCTTCCTGCCTGGAAGCGGTTTGCTGAGGAAAACGATGATGGTGGCAGATCAGGGATTGTGGCAGGTGTGATTCCCCCTCACTACCTTTTAACCTCTCTCGACAGACAGATGTTGTACCTAGTTTATATTTTTTTTTAAAAAAAGGCTATGAGATGAGTGGATCATCTATCAGTACTTCTCCTGAAGAGACATTATTGAGCAAGGCATTTCCATTTAACCTAGGATGTCACAGTTGCTGGATCTTGCCATGGAACTGCATGGTCAGCAATACCCTGGCAAGGTCCTCACCCTTGCAAGGAGGGAAGCAGGATGCTGGGTGCCTGGCCACAGTCCCCAAGCACCCCAAAGCTGCAGTGAGACCCCTGTGTCTCCCATGTGCCCATCCAGGAGAGGGCCTCCTCCTCGCCACCCCCTGACAGAGCTGCTGCAGCTGGGGCCGGTGTGACAGACAAATCCCCAGCGCCCCTGCCCGCCAGATGCCTGGCACGTCAGTGTTGCTAAGCAAGGAGAAGTTTTAACGTGTTGATTAATGCCCTGACTCTGGGTGAGTAATTAGAATTAATGTGGGATATCAAATCAGGAAATCAGGCATTATTAGGAGGAATTAGTGATTTATTTTCATTTTACGCCTGGCTCACCCCAATCCTCCAACACAGACGGGGGATTTGGCAAGAAATGAAGTTCTTTACTTAGAGCACAAGGATGAAGAAGTACGTGGTGATGGGAGGAGGAGAAAGAAAGTGGAGAGACAGCTCCTACATGGTTAATCTCATCACAGCCAAGTCTCATCACTGCCTGTGACTGCTGCAAGCAAGGTGCAGAGCAGCAGTGAGGGACCATCGCCACTGCCTGGAGTCGCAGCCGGCTACAGCTGGAGACATGGCGAAACCCCAGAAGCCACTTGAGCAGGGAAGTGCCATTCTGGTGCAAACCCTGGCTCTTCCCTGCTCTGGTTGCTTTTGCTCATACAGACCTGTGGATAGGACAAACATGCCAGAGGTAAATCCATGCCCATACAACAGGCAACATGGCAGCACGGCAAAGCAGAGGGGAACCTCACTGGTGCTAATACTGGGGGTCTTGATCCTCAGAGGGGTCCTGCTCTGGCACAACAAGGGAGGACAAGTGGTTTCAAGCCCCACTGGGCTGCAGAACCTTTGCCCAAACACCCCGCCACATCACAGCCGACTGCTCCAGCACTGCTGTCAGTCAGCATGTGGTTGCAAGCCTGCACGTGTGGCTGACAAACAGCTTCAGTAGACAGCTTCCCAAGCCACCACTTGGTGGGGGTGAAGGCAGGCTGGAAGTCATAGACCCATGGAATTGTTCAGGTTGGAAAAGACCTTTAGGATCACCGAGTCCAACCATTAACCTAACACCACCAAGTCCACCACTAAACCATATTCTGAAGTGCCACATCTACATGTGTTTTAAATACTTCCAGGGATACTCACTCCAACATTCCTTTGGGCAGCCTATTCCAATGCTTGACAACCCCTTCAGTGAAGAAATTTTTCCTAATATCCAACTTAAACATGCCCTGGCATAGCTTGTGGCCATTGCCTCTTGTCCTATCACTTGTCACTTGGAGGAAAAGATCAACCTCCACCTTGCTACAACCTTGGTAAAAGAAGCAGGAATGCTTGGGGTGGCTTGGCAGAGACAAACTGCAGCAGAAGCATCCCACTAGCCTTTCATCACCCAAGCTCTGCATTTGCAGGGAGAATTTAAATGCTAATGAGACCAGAGCTGGTGGTGGAGTAGGAGACTCAGAACTGCAGGTGCCCAGCTGGAGTGCTGGTAGGAAGAAGCAGGGGGTAACCTCAGGGGGCAGTGCCCCAAAAAGTTCCCTTTCATGATCAGACCCATTTGCAAATTCATCTTCTCAGGCAGAAGTTTTAGGCAGATTTTTTTTCACTCTTTCTTTTTTTTCCCCAAGATGAAAATGTCATTGGTATAGTTCATAGAACCCCCTGTAGCATCTCAGCCATATTTAGTGCCTTTGATATGTGCAATGTGCACCCTCTCTCCCTCCCATGCAGTGGGAGAGAGCTTCAGGACCAGTGCTCAATATGCACAAAGGCTGTCTCTCAAAAGTTTATCTTCACCAAAAAAGGCAGGCAACCTTTCTATTTATAATTACTTTGAGTCTATAAACAGGTTAAAAAGCCTTCTCTCTCTCTCTCTTTCCTTTCTGTTCATTTGCCAGAGAAGAGAGGAAAGCAAACAAGCATAATACAAGCCACTGTGTGGCTCAGTCAGGCTGTGTAGTGGAAAAATCCTGTGCTGTCCTGGGCATTGCAGATGGAGCCTGAGTGCCACAGTCAGCCTTTACCTCGTTCCTGAAGTTTCCGTCCCAGCTGGAGAGGCAGTCGATCTGCTCTTGCACAAAAAGAAAGCAAGACTTAATCAATGAGGTGCCCCAGGAAAAAAAAAAAACAGTCCCTGCCCTGGCACACAGTCCTGTGCAGGGAGGCAAGGATGAAGAGCTGGGTTTGGCAGAGTATGAAGACAGCGAGAGTCCTGTCTTCCAGGCAGGAGGGCTTGGGAGGTTTCAACCCTCACTAAGGTTCATTGACCATGCACTCTCTGAGGAGGCATAAGAAATCGCAGAACTGACTGCTAAAATGCAGCCTGCTGTGAAACGTCGCAAGGGTTTACATGTAGATTTTAATCAGAATTGAGATGTATTTGTTTAATTAGCACCACTGTAACTCAGGCTCGAATGGAAAAGCTTCACCAAGGAGTCAGGTTAGCACAGAGCTGGACACTGGGCACCCCAGGAGAACAGGCTGGATCCAAAGAACCTGCTGCACTGGGACAGCTTGATCACTCCTGCGTGAGGAGGCAGAAGAGGCTTTCTAATGTCCACTGGCAGGGCAATCAGCTCTTGGCTTTGAAAGAAGATGCTTTAGCCTGAGGAAGAAAAGCTAGGGGCCATTGCAGCAATCTGCAGTCGCAGCCCAAGTGTGGCAGGAAACAGTGGTTTTTCACCAGCAGCAGCATATGTCACTCAGTTGAGTTGTGAGGCTTAAAGAAAAAAAAACAAAAAAAACCCCCAAAAAAACCCAAAAAACATCCCACCAGAAAAAAAAAAAAAAAAAAAAAAAAAAAAAAAAAAAAAAAAAAAAAAAACCAAAACAAACAAACCCAAAGAGAAAGAAACATGTCTTTAGAATAGTCTGCTTTCTCAGCCAGTGTCTGGAACATTTAGTCTCTGCCTGAAGACACCCCAACCAAACCTGGAAGGAGAGGGGAGGGGTGAGTGCCAACTGGCACCTGCCAGGCCAAACACAAGGACACTCTTCAGAGCAAAACCAGGAGCTGCCTCAGCTGCATCTGAAGGGGCAGGGTCATCCAGCTGGGGTTGCAACATGCTCCCAGCTGCTGTGTGGTGGCACTGACAGCCCAGCTATGCAGTTGCACATCGGCCATACCAACAGCTAAGAGACATGAAGATACCATAAAAAACCTGAAGATGTCTGCATGTAAATTTTGGCCATATCAGGTGTTTCCAGCGTCACAGAAAGAAACTGGGCATCTGCTCAGACCTGCTGGCAGAGCTGTGGCATTCTGCAGCCTGGGATTGGGCACAGCTACTGAGGCACACCATGGCAAGGAGATGATGAGGAGTGAGAAACAAAGCCGAGGCTGAGGAGAGACAGAGAGACAGAACTATGTGGAGGGGAAAGCCTGGTACAGAGGGATGTGAAATCACCAGTGGGACAGGGTGGACGGCAAGGAACTGAGGTCCCAGATGGCAGGTGGCTGCTGGCTGTGGAATAGGAACTGTGTCCTCCTCTGGCCGTTTTCAGGGAGAAGCAAGTGGACAGTGACGTTCCCTGGCCAGCTGTGAGGGAAAACTTGGATTACTGCAGGTGTCGCTTTCAGTGCTGACTCCTGTACAGAGCAGGAGTGGGCTGAGGATTTTAAATAATGAGGCACGATACGCCTGTGAGCTCAGTGATGGATAGAGAGTGGCATTAAATGGGACTGGGTGCCTGTCTTTATCTAGTCTTTAGCCATCACGGAGCAGGTGACATAAATGCTGAGCACTGAGGCCATGGGATCTGCCACCTTTGCTGGCCTGGAGGCAGGTAAGGCCAGCAGCAGAGTGCAGAAGGGGCTGGGGACATCACAGACCCCACAGCCCTCTTTGCTCCATGGTGCTCTGGAAGGTCCCTTCTGAAAGGAAATGTGATTGGAGGTCCTGGCTTACTAAAAATTCTTCTTACATACATCCTCAATTCAAAAGAATTTGAGGAAGAACAAGTCAAATCAAAGCTTTTTTTCCATATTAGGTTCTCTGTCTCATTACATGGAGCTAAAAGATGTGCCCCCTGCCACTTATGTCCCTGTGACCCTCTTCCTTTGGTGTTGTCAGCCCTGATGTCACAGGGATGGGCTTGACTCACCCTGTCCAGGGCTGCAGCTCCTGCTCCCAAGGCAGCACTGCCACAGAAGCCCAGAGTGGGAGAGGGCTGACGGGTAACCCTGAATGCCCAGCCCCAACACTGGGCTCTGCAGAGCTTGTCTCAGAGGCACATGGGCTGCCATTCTGCCTTCCACAGTGCCCCTCTGCTCCTTCTTGTCTAAGGACTGGGATGGGTTTGCCTGCTGCCAGACACCAGTGCCCTTCACCCCCTCATCTCCTGGAACCTGCAGGGCACACCTCAGCCGGCCCAAAGCAGGGGACTGCTGAAACAAAGTCCTAAGGAAGGGAGCAACATGTGCCATGTGGGGACAGGCCAGGGGCCAGAGCAAGCACAGAGGTCCCTGGCTGCATTCCAATGCCTCACCTGCTGCACTGGCCCCGGGATGGAGCCCTGCACTCCCAGTACTGCAGGATGGGCAGCTCCCGGGCAGGGCAGATGCCATGGGGGCAGGCTGGCCACAGGCAGGAGGCTGCAGGCAGCCTTTGGCACCGGCAGCGGCAGGCACACAGACAAGGCTGGGCTCCACTGCAGCAGATTGATAGGTGTCTGGTGGAAAACATCCTACTGATAGGCCGAGAACAAAACGCAAACAGGGAGAAATGACAGCTGTTCCTGTAGCTTTTCCATCATCTCTGCCGATAGCAGCCGCAGCGCCTGCAGCTCCGCGATTGATGCATCTCCGGGGACTCCGGGAGCACGGATGCCACAATCAGGAAGGATAAAAGAATTGCTGCTGGAACCCAGAGGAGACTTCGGATCCTTATCAGGAACAAAAAGGACATCAATCTGGTGGCAGCACAGGCCTGTCAGATGCAGCCACACACTCAGCAGCCAGCCGGGCAAGGCTGGCACAGCACATCCACGGCTGCCAGGCCCCCGCCCCTCTCAGGGCAGCTCTGTTTCAGCCAGGCAGCATCAGGCAGCAGCACTGAGACCCAGGACTGCTTGGCCAAGAAAATCCTTGGCAGGAAAGATGTGGAAAACAGAGCAGGAGATGAGCCTCTTTGGAGTCCCATCTGGCTCTGGCCTCCTGCAGCCTGACAGACCAGCTGGCTGCCCTGTGAGCCCCGGCCAGAGCTGAGGTGTGTCTCCAACCCTTCAGAGTCCTGGTGCCCTGAGCACATGGGACTGCTTTGCACAGCACTGACAATGGTGAGCATCAACTCCTCTACAACGCACAAAGCTGGCATTTCTCTTTCAAGTCTACAATCAGGTTTAGCTTCTGGCCATGCTGAGAGGTGGGGAGGAGACACAGAGCATGCCTGTTGGTTGAAAAGCACCCAGGTGCTTGTGTAAACTGGTCTCCTGGGACTTCCAGCCAAACCCTGCTGTGGGAAGCCCGGCTGCTGCACCTCTGATACGTGTGAGGAGCCTGGTACTCACATGTCACAGCAAACACAAGCAGCATCCCTTTGTCTGCCAGTGCTCATGGCTTGGAGCTCCCTCCTTGGGGGCACAGTGATCCCAAAGGACCTTACTGCTGCGTCTCCTGATGCAACCTGGCTGGTATGCCTCCAGCTTCTTCCGGGGTAGGACAAACCAGCTGCTTGATAACCACACCTTTAAAACACAAAAAGATTAAAGATGGCCTCACAGGACAGTCTGTCACCTGGGCACAGCCAGGTCCTGGGCTGGCACATGTGCCTCTGTCATGGGTGGCCAGGGCAGCTGGGCTGGTGAATCTGGAGCTGGCCAGAAGGATGGAGGCTGCCAGCACTAACTCTGAGGCTGCCTTCTGCAGCATCCATGCCTCCTACTGAAATCTTACATCCCCAGAGCCAAATGTGGAGCTTCTTTACTCTCTGGTGTGCCACAACAGGGCTGAGAGGACTAAGGCTGCTTCCAGGACTGCACACATCCCCTTCACCCACTGTCCTCCACCCCAAGGCAGGTGTATAACACTAGGAGCACCATCCCCATAAAGCTAGGAAGAGTTGATTGACATCACCATGCCATGAGCTATTGCCTAATGCACTTGGGACAGCTTCTGGTGAAAATACAGCCATTTCTTAAAGTCCATTCCCTGTCTGATGGGGGAAGTAAGACAGCACATCAGCAGCCTGCCCTGAGCTGCTCCCCACCCTGCAGACTGGCTCAGGGACCATGGAATGTCATGGCCCAGAGGGATTCTGGGATGTGCAGGTACACCAAAGCTCTTCTTTAGACTTTCCTGGTCATGGTGATCAGTAGCAAAACCAAAAGATTTGGGTGGCAAAACCAATTTTTAGGCACCGGGGAGTTTTGTTTGTCTGTGCACACAGACACACGGCCCTCACACGTGCACAGCCACAGGGAACCACGCTGACTGAGTTAAGCATGGCGAGACCTGTGGTGCAGAGCAAGGGCTGATGCTGTGTAAAGAGTTCCATTCAGTTCAGAACCATAGCCAAGGGAGTTTCAACATCATGGGGAAATTACATTGTGGCTATTTGAATGTCCACTGCTACTGTCCTCTGGAGAAGCCTGGAGCTACTTCTCCCTTTTCTGGAAAGTTTGTCTCTGTTTGACTCTGCTCTGCATGAGCACTTCAGCTGATACAGGGCTACTGGAGAGCTGAGCTCCAGAAGAGGAGGGTGTTTTGAGATGGGTTTGAAGTGCTGCAGCCCACTCACTGGGCCATGCAGGGCAAGCCACAGTGGTGAAGGACGGTAGTGGGAGACACTTGGAAAAATATGAGGATTTGGAGACAAGGTTTTGAGACGCCCAGCAAGCTGGAGAGCTGTAAAGGGTGACCCCATTGCTGTGCTTTTCTCAGGACTTGCTGTTTCTTCTGTAAACCCAGTTCCCAATGGCAGGAGCATGTTTTTCTCTCTCTCCCACCTCACTTCACTTTCAAATAAGCTTCTATCCTTCACTGCTTGGAGAGACACTTTGAAAACCTGACCCCGATGCACCCTAAAAGCTCAGAAAGCAGGAAGTAAATAAAAAGAGCATTTTCTCTTCTAACTTAAAAATCACATTTAAGAAAAAAGCCCAGCAATCTTGTAACCCTTCTTGCCCTGATTCAGGAGAACATTTTTTTCCTCTTTCCATTCAAGGCTAGTGCCTCTGGAGGATTTAGAGTTGTAGTGCCAGTGCAGAAGTAACCAGTGTGGCCTCAGTGCCCCTTCCTGAGGATGTTCAGTTGTCCCAGTGGCTGACTAATGCTGTCACCTGCCAGCCAGCACTTACTGGCTGTGGGGCACTATAGCACTGCTCTCACTGACATACTTTTGTGATGCAGGGTTTTACCATGAGCATGGATGCAGCCATAGAAGCTGTGCCTGTGCTGAAAGCCTTGCCACCCTTCTCTGGCCATGGTGACTTTGCTAATGCAAAGTCTAATTCATAGTCTGACCAGGGGCTAATGCGCTCACCTGGAGCTCTCTGGTGGCCAGTGGTCCCTGTCCTAGTCCCAGAAGCCTGTCCTGGACACACAGGTGTCTTTGGCAGAGAGGGCATCCAGCCCTCAGATCATCCATGGATGAAGGTGCTCCATACCTGCTCCCCATTTCTACTCATCAGCTGTAGATGCTGGCAGGAGATCCCGAGCTGGAAGCAGGCTGTGAGGCACTGGCAGGTAATTGCTAAAACAAGCAGGGCTGCATTAATTGAGATGACGGCAGCCAGCAATGTGCTCTCCATTAGGCTTGGCTCTGCAGCAGCCTGTGGGGAAGCAAGGAAGACAGGGGCCAGAGTCTGCTTTGCTGCACTGATGCTTCAGGCAAGGCAGTGCAAGGGGGCAGATGGGAAACCTGTCTCCCTCTGGGTACTCTGAGCATTGTTAGCTGAACCTCTGCCACTCACTGTGGCTCCACACCCCGCTGGTGTGGGCTGTGCCTTATCCAGCACCGGAGCAGGCTTAGCTGATGTGCACTGGGGGATCCCTGCCCGGTGGACAGTCCTGCCAAAGAGATGCAAGTGGCTGACGCAGCCGCAGGGTGGGAGGCGAGCAGCCATCTGTGACAGGCATGTGCATGCCCAGCAGGGAGCGGCGGGGGATCTGCAGCCTCCCTTTTCGCCCCCTCTCCTCCCACCTGTCCTAGAATCGTGCTGGGAGGTACCGCAGGCCCTGGGGGGATGTAGCAGCACCCTGTCCCCGAGCGACTCATTGACGCAAAGGGAAGATATTACTCAGGCAACACGTGAGAGTGGGAAAAGAGGGAGGCGATGCAGGCCAGGGTGAGCAGGGGTGTGAGCAGAGCTGAGGAGGGAGCTCAGGGCTGTCAAGGCAGGAATTTGGCCTCTCAGACCTGGGGAGTGGCTGCAGGTCAGGCTGGCTGAAAGTGCAGCAGGATAAAGGGGCACAGCACAGTCAGATGTGCTCTGGGTCCTGTGGCCTCAGATCTGGCCTGGGGCCACCCTGCCAAGCTGCTAGAGCAGGGATGCTTTGGGTTAGCCTGGACTTGCCATGTCAGAGGGTTAACAGCACAGTCCAAGGTTGCTCTGCCACCTTGGTGGCAGTGGAGGAACTGGGAGCTGTGGCCACAGGAGCTAATGGTTGCAAAGTGAATTAGAAAGAAACTGGTTAGTCACAGTGGTTTGCCTGCAGTGACAATGAGATGGGCAGGGCTGGAACAGGGTGCCTAGAAGATGGGCAGCAGCCAGTGACCACCTGTGCCATCCTCCCTGTTGTGTGTCATGGGCTGGGCTGCTCTGGAGATGGATGCTTCCTGAAGCAAGTGGGTCCCATCCACCAGGGATGCACCACTGCCCAGGGAAGGCTGTCACCAAGATCAGGGACCCTGCTCTGTATTGGGGCCAGAAAACAGATACAGCTGCCCAACGCTGTGTGCTGCAGAGATCAAAGCCACCCTAATCACAGGTGTTGCTTTCAGCTCAGCCACAATGCTGCCCACTGAGCTGTGGGAGAGTGGCTCAGTCAAGGGCTTTAGGAGAAATGGTTCAAAAAGACAGCCAGTGTCACTGATGTGGGATGTGAGAGCCAAAGGCAAGGGCAGAGCCCCTCTGAGTGTGAGAAGGGGGCTTGTAGGCACTGCATGGCCCAGAGATGCTCTTGCAGCAGGCTGTCTCTTCCACACCCAGGACACAGGCATGAGGAGGGACACCAAACACCTGCAGGAGTATAAACATCTCCTCTGGCCCTGACCACCAGGAGCTCAGGGACCCCAAAGGCAGAACCTCACTGCATCCCATAGTGGGGCAGCTGGCAGGGAGAAGGGAGGAGCTGGATGCAGCTGTTATGGCAACAGAAGTTCTCAAGATAGGGAAGGGAAAAGGCACTCTTTAAAGCATGTTTCCATGACAACAAGCATCTTCAAAGGCCTCTATAAAAACAGAAATTTAAAAAAAAATAATAAAAAGGTTTCCATAGAGGCGGGGACTTCTGTGAGCTGAGCTGCTTCAGGTGCTTTGAGAGTTAAATGAAGAGCCTGGGACTTCCTGGGAGGGGATAGGGCCAGCCCTAGAAGGCAAAGGGGGAGTGGGGGCCAGAGTTTTGCAACCTGAGGATTGTGTCATGCCCCTTTCCTCCACCCCATGTTTGCTGGCTTTTTGCTAGGTGGGTCTTTGCCCCATAAGATGCCCAAGTCTGGCAAATATGGAAGGAAACAAATAGCCTGGAAGAAGCTGAGGGGCAAAGAAATGGCTGTGCTCTTGCTCTGGCTCTTCCAGCCTTGCTTTCCCTACCCAGGGAAGGACAACCTCACAACATCCCTGCTCACAAGCAAGAGCTTGTGAGTTCCCCACCTTCCAGGGATGGAAGATTATAGATGGTGTTCTCTGGGTCAACGCTGCAGCTGGGAACATGCAGAGTGACTGCCTGCTGAGGACAGGGATGTGGCAGCACAGCCATGGCTGATGTGACAGCAAAGAGCCAGCTGTCCATGTGGGAGCAGCAGTGACAGCCTGTTCTGTGTGGGGATGGGATGGGATGGGATGGGATGGGATGGGATGGGATGGGATGGCACTGCACCAGCGTGGTCAGGCACTGGGTCCACCCTGCACAATGCTGAGCATTTTGTGTGCTGTGTGTGCTCTGGTGCTACAGGAACTCTGCAAGGATGGGCAAAAAGGATTTTCTTTCTTCTTAGCACACACCCCTCCACTAGAGGAATATCAGACATTCCTGAAAGGGCACAAAATTGTATTCAGCCCTGGTCCTGGCTGCACTGTGTGCTGGGGGTGTAGGTTACCCCAATTGGGCACCACAGCAAATTCTTTCAGAAGGGGCTTCAGCCTGCTTTGTGTTCTTTCTCCTCTTCTCTTCGGAGGCAAATTTGCCCCAGCTTTCCGTATTGTGTGACGACAAGTATATCCCTTTCCATGTTCTCTGGGGTTGCTGCTTGGTCTGCAGCAGGGACTGGCACCAGCACTGTGAGCAGAAATGAGTGTCCACGAGCTGGCTTTAGAGTCATGAATCTCATTAGTTGGTGCTGAACTGCAGCCTCTTTCTCTGCTATTACCACTGCCTCACACACCCCCTTACCAGATACCATTATGGTTGTCCCACCCTAAAGACAAAGCCTCCCTTTGCTTGCTTGGTGAGCACTGACTTCTCTTTACTTTGGGATGGGGGCACAGAGGTGGTGGGTAGGAGAAATGCTCTGATGCTGAACAGGTCTTGGCTGGAGGAGCTCTTTGAGGCTGTGGAAAACTATGGGGGCTCCAAATCTCTAGGAATTGTTCAATAAAACAGATGAAAAGACATGTCCCAGACAGCTTTTGCTTCCTGAATCTCTTCAGTGTGGGATGCACTCAGTTTTAGCTGATATAATTTAATCTGTGGTCATTCATCAAAGAAAAGAGCTTGCAATTAAAAGGAGGGACTAGCTGTCAGAGTCCTGGCCCTGCAACTTCCAACTGGTTTTCTCTCAGAGTACTCCCTGAGGGGTTATTGGCTTCCCTGAGAGGAGATGGACCACCCTACAGTGCCTGGCTCTGCATCAGGAGAAGATTCTTCAACCCCTTCTCTGCAGAAATCTGGACTTCCATGCCTTATTTTAACACTGCTGCTTAGTTTGTTGACTAACAAACTCTACACTCAAATGATCCTGATGCAGACTAATGCTCCCAATCCTGCCACTAGGCCTTAGGATGTTGGAGAGCAAGCACTTTTCCAAGTCCATGCTCTACAATCACATACATACTTCCACTCCTTTTTGCCTGATGCAATAGTCCTGTGCATGTTCTGGTCTCCACTTTTACCAATAGATTTTGAGATGTAACCTTGCCTGAAGATCTTTTTGAGAGACTTTTTTGTTTAATTGTCTGCCACAGCACAAAATTTGGAAAGTGGTGCAGGAGAGTTTGGCCTCACACAGTGTAAGAGGCTAGAGGTATATTGAAAATTACAAGGAATAAACCAGAAGTGCATTAAAGGGCTTCTGTCAAGTGTGTATGTGAGGAAGATTCTACAAAACCAAAAAGGTGCAGCTCAAAGGACTGTCTGAGCTAGCTGGCTACAGCAGGGCTACATGGCAGAGCATTTTCCTAGCTTGGAGAAGGCAGAAAGGGAGTGATCCAGAGTCCAGCACTGACTGCCCAGGAGTCCCTTGTGCTGCTGCAAAGGCAGGAGGCACCACAGCTGCACTCCAGCTACTGTTAACTCCCACCAGGAGCTCCAGGTAATAACACCAGGGTAAACCACTCACTTCAGTTACATTTATCAGGCAATCAGAATCACATCAGCAGCCCCACTAGTGCAAAATGAGATATGAGAACCCACGTGCTGGGAAATGTGGAGTTCAGCACGGGCTGTGTAACAAAGAGCATGGTTAGTCATCCTGCAGGGATCAGGGTGATCCCATTCCAAGTGCACTGGGAAGTACGAACAAGGGATGAGCTGGGGACAAGATGCACACCAACAGACCTCACTCCTCTCCCTGCAGCCCCCAAGCACCTGCCTCGGGACCAGTTAATGTGGAACACGTTGTGGGACTGGCTGTGCCCATGAGGTAATTCCCCTCCAGCCTTTGGTACTTGTTTTTCTCTAGCATGTCTGCCTGTCTAGCAAGGGATCCTAGAGATCAGACAGAGCTGGAGTGGGGCAGAAGTTATGTGAGTGCTTGTGTTCAGTGAGCTCTTGGGAATTATCTTTATACCCTTTTCATATCCTTTGATGAGTAAGTGGAAGCAGGGAAGGGGTTCCTGTCTTCTGGGTCTTATGATATGGACCCATATAGTAAAAGAACAGGGCAGCAGGGAGGCAATGCCACAAGATGCCCTTCTGCCATCAGAATACAAGCTGCTGCAAGGAGCCCTGCAGCTCCTGGGTTATGTTACAGTAGCCAACAGCTCCTCTGTGAGGCGTAAAATGGCCCTTCTATGCTTTAATCCATGGAATAATTTTCAGGCTGCAACTTGCTGTGCATTGGAGCACTGTCAGCAGCACTCTTGCTGCTCATATCCTGTGTTCTTGATACACACAGAAAGATAGAAGGGATTCTTTCTGTTTGGCTGCAGCAGGAGCACTGAGCCTCCCTCCTGGCCCCAGGACCAGCCTGAGCCTGCTTTTCAGCCTCACATAGACTTCTCCTCCTCAATTGCGTTTGCCCTCCTATTTACACAGAATCACAGAAGATACTGAGTTGGAAGGGACCCACAAGGATCATCTCCTGGCTCTGCACAGGATCATCTCCAGAAGTCATAGCATGTGTCCAAGTGTATTGCCCAAACCTCCTGAACTCTGTCAGGCTGGTGCTGGGACTTTTTCCCTGGGGAGCCTGTTCCAGTGCCCCACCACCCTCTGGGTGAAGAACCTTTTCCAAATATCCTATTTAAACCTCCACTGACACAACTCAGGCCATTCCCTTGGGTCCTGTCACTGATCACCAGAAAGAAGAGATCAGTGCCTGCCCCTCCTCTTCCCCTTGTGAGGAAGTTGCAGACTGCAATGAGGTCTCCCCCCAGTCTCCTCCAGACTGAACAGACCAAGTGACCTCAGCCACTCCTCATACAGCTTCCCCTCAAGGCCCTTCATCATCCTTGTGGCCCTCCTTTGGACTCTCTAATAGTTTAATGTCTTTCTTATATTGTGGCACCCAAAACTGCACACAGGGCTCAGCTTTACTGAAATCCAGAAAGATTACATCAACTGGCTTCCCTTGATCAACCAGGTGGGTTACGTTTTCATAAAAGGAAGTCAGGTTTGATAAGCAGGACTTTCCTCTAATGAAGCTCTCTGGCTGTGGCCAGTGACTGCATTGTCTTTCAGCTGTCTTTTGATACCTCCCAGAATAATCTTCTCCATAACTTTTACTGGGCCCTGAAGTGAGATTGACAGGCCTGTAGTTTCCAGAGTTCTTCTTCTTGCCCTTCTTGAAAATCAGGATAACATTCACCAGCTCCCAGTCAGCTCAGACCTCTCTGGATTCCCAAGACTACTCAAAAAACATTGGGAAAACTTTTGTGATTACATCAGCAGCTCATTGAGGCTGCTTGGATTAATCCCATCGGGCCTCATAGATTTGTAGGGATCCAGCTGGAGCAGCAGATCCTGCACAATTTCAGGATTAACTGAGAGCTATTCTCACAAGTCATGGTCCTCCAGCTCAAGACTCTGAGGCCTGCTTCAACCCTCATCTGTGTTGAAGATGGAGGCAAAGAATGCATTAAACAGAGCTGAACATCCAGAAGCAGCTCCTGCCTGTGGGCAGCCCTCCCACTTGCTTTCCTGCTGCTCCAAGAAGTTTGGGAGGTCAGAGTTCCTTGCCCCATTTTCTCCCATTCATTCATGAGTGCTGGACTCATGTGGGTCCTTCAATCTTCTTATTGATATTCTAGATGTGAAAATGTTCAACATCATGTCAACAGGAGCCAGAGGTTAAAAAGCACAAATACAATATCATGAAAATCCTCCTGTGCAGCCAACTGGAATATCAGGGGAGCAGGCAGCTGGAGAGAGCTTTGCTGTCAGCCTCCACTCTGCCCTGGGTTCTTCAGACCAGGACTTTTTCTTGCCTTGGGGTAGTGCCTCCTCAGTACCAAGATCCCAAGCTAAAGGGAGGTTGAGGATTTCAACTTATTAGTTTTGGAAGACACACTTCCAATTTGACACCCTGTGCCCCATGCCAGCTCCTGTGCCCCCTCAATTGCTCACAGGTCCTTCAGGGACAACAGAACTGTGTGCTAGCTTTAAAGCATCCACTCCTGCATTTGCAGCATGGTCCTCATGCTATACATATTCATTCAATAATAGCCAAGGCCCAGTGTATTCCCAGCCAAGCTTGACCTAAATTCAACAGCAAGGTTTGTTCTGCAGCTTGAATTGCAGTGGATAGCAAAGTCTACAGAGGCTGGAGGAAAAAAAACAAACCTTGAAAGGGAGAAACTTGGACTGAATAAAATCTGAATCAAATCACAGCCATGTCCTCTGTGTTTTTTAACTGGAAGTTCAAATTCCATTTATTGTTCCCAGCTCCATCATTTTTAGTTTCCAGTGTGCTGCAGGATTTGTGATCTCAAACGGCTGTAATTGTTATGCAGGGAAATTTTGACTGCTGTGGCTGCTAGAAATAAGGCAAGGGCTGTGGTGTAGTTTGGATGATGGCTTACCAGGTTTCAGAGTTAGCCCTGGGCAGAAGGTTACTGCCTCTGTGAGGCATTACTGGTTCATTCTTTCATCACCTATGGAAGGTATTCACTGGGCTGTTTTATTTTGTGTTACATTTATTTTGTGTTACGGCCATGACATTCAGGCATAAAGAGGTAGTTTCAACAAACTGTTCTCGGGGAAAAAGAAAATATTCAGGGCTTAATAATGGCAAGATAAACAGGTCTTATTCACGTGCCTTTAACCACCGTAACCCCAGGAGGGTTAGAGCAATGATATGCTTAATCCTGGCCTGCTTGGCCAACTCTTAACTTTGTTAGTCAGCTCCCTGGAGGAGGAACAAAGCTGCTCACGTATGTACAGCTCTAAGCTATTGGCTGTGCTCCAGAGTACGGTCCTCTCTGCTGGAGAAGGATGCTCACCAAAGCTTTGCATGTGCTCATTCAAACACAAGCCCTGAAGAAATTAATGCTCAACAGATCCCACCTGAAATGCGCAGAGAAAGGAAAATGCCACTTTTCCCTGAACAGTGGCACGGGCACGCTGTTGGCTTCAAGTGTGTGCAGGAGCCAAATGCTGGAATGTTTCTGTTAATGCCTTGTGCTCCTGAAGAAGCTCGGGCTCTGATACCCTCTTTAGCAAGGCCTTGGGTCCACCTCCACCATCTCAGCCAGCTCAGCAGTGCTGGAAGAGACTGGGAACAAAGCTGGATGGAGCAGGATGAGGAGGGAAATGCCTCAGCTGGCCCTCCCCAAAAACACATCAGAACAAACCAAGCACCTGAAGGAGCCAGGCAGGAGTTTTCAGCGCCCAGTTAGGGGCAGACACTCTGCCCAATTGGCCAGCCAAGCAGATGCCATAACAGATCCACATCTTACCTGAAAAGCCAGCTTCAGCCCAACTGCAGAGAACAAAGTCAGAGCAAAGCAAAAGCAGAGTCACCCTTTGGTTTCTCCACCTGACCTAGCCTTAAAAACTCAATTTGAAGGTGGCATTAGGGAAGTAAGACATCGTTTATCAGGAGTGACAGATACAATCTATAAATTAGCATGCTCAGCCTGGGAGTCAGGAGGCAGAGATATCTATCACTTCCTCCCCGGCAGGCTGATACAGGCACACAAATTTGGCCAGTTCCCCAGAGCATCATCCAGTCTCCAGCAGACCTGACGACCCAGAAGTGCTGGGGAGGCAGGGGGGAATATTGTGTAGGAGAGATTTGGAGAAGAATGGAGCTCCTGACTCCACTCCAGCCTGTCCTCTGTGACCTGGAGACAAGAAGACCCCCAGCAAAATGGGTTCTCATCTCAGTCCAAAGGCACATTGCCTTTTTAAACACTGTCAAGGCATCCAAAATAGGATGAGTTGCAAAATGGCTGCAATCCATTAGGGAAAAGCTGGCTATTTTAAGATATTTGTACACAGTTTGCATCCAAAAGAAAGCATAATCTATGGAAATGGTATTTGCTTTTTATAAATATAAACTGCTGTCTCTGTGCTCAGTGAATCTGGGGGTTTACCCCAGCCCTGGGAGGTTCTGGATGATTTTTGGTGATGCCTGGCATGCCTTTGCTGTAAAATACACACAAACAAGGACATTGACAACACTGTCATGAGACACTTGTCTCACTGAATCCCTTTTCTATGTAAAACCAGGGAAGCTGGCCCAGACGCTGGAAATGGGTTCACCAGGATGCCCCAGCACAGCCTCACTCCCACCCCAGGTACCTGGGTCTCTGAATCAGCCAGTCCCTGTGGGCAGGAATGGCTGATGGGGTGGCTGAAGGGACCACTCCCTCCAAGCACATGGAAAGGAAATGATTAGGGGGCTCAGATGGTGCAGCCAGGAAGACTGTTAAAGGCCTCGTAAATAAGCGTCCATGTAGACAGCAGGTACTGTGGGGCTTTATAGGCCTATAAAACACCCTGAGCTGCCATGAAGGCTGGAAGGGTTGGGTAGGAAATCTAATTTCACAGGATTTAAAGCAGGTGAGAGAGATATAAATGTATGTTTTTAATAGTAATTAATGCTGCCATTCAGAAGCACTTAAGCACCAGGTTTGGAGAGTTTCCAAGGGCTTGCCTCGTAAATCACAGCCCACTACCTGTCTGCCCTGCTCCTAAGGGGCTGGGCTACTGCTCTCTCACCTGACCTGGCCTTGGCAGGGGGGGCATTTCCAGCTCCAGGCAGAGAGCTCAGCATCGCTGCAGCCAGGCTGCTCCCGAGCCATGGCAAGCAGAGCCATCCTCAGCCATCCTTTAGAACCGGCTGTCACCCTGGGGTGGTGTCCACTTTCCCCTCAAGTTTATTCCCTCTTCTTCAGAGACAGAGGGACAAAGGAGCATCTTCTTCACACTTTTTTGCTGTGGGCTGCCAGTTTTCACCCTGCATTGCAGAATAATTTCTGCGGTGCAGGCAGTCGGGTCCCAGCCAGCTCCTGCCTGGAATGAGTGGAAAGCAGAGGCTGCTGCAGCCCACGGGGATGAAGGGGATAGTGGGGGGTGCCCGGGAAACATTCAGGAACTGGACAATGCATTAAATCCGTGATGTTTTGTGTCATGCTGTGATTTCTAATTTGTCACCTGGGCTTGATTGCATACCTTTCTTGGGTGATGACAGAGGCTAGCGTGGGCAGCTGGAGGTGTGCCCCATGCCTTATCATCCCCATGCACCCCAGAAAGCAGTCGCAGAGCTCCCAGCCCTTGCTGCATTGTGCGCACCCACTCCTGCCTCCCACGGCTGCAAGCGAGGGGCACAGTAGGACAGCATGGCAGGGTCCCCCTCCACCCCGCCCCAGCGCTGCCCCAGCCTCGCCCCGGTCCTGCCTACTCGCAGCCCAGTCCAGCCCCAGGCTTGTCCCACCCCAGCCTGGGAAGGCTCCAACCGTGTGCCAGCCCTGCCCTCTAGTGTCACTTCTGCCACAGCCGCTCCTTGTAATCCAGATCAGTCCCCCAGCACCGCTGAAACGGATGTGCAGTCGAGACTTCGGTGTGACTGTTCCAAACAGAGCTTGGCTTTCACGCCAGGGAACAGGAAAGGGGAAGGATCCAGGCTCAGATATTTGCCAGATGATGTTGTAATTTGGGGTGGAAGGAACTTGCTACTACCTTAACCTCCAGCCTCTGCCTGCGGCCCAAGGAGGTACCCACAATTTCCACAGTCCAGGCAAAATTCTGAGGAAGCCAGGAGGGGACAAGATAAGCAGGAGAAACCTTCATTAACTCTTTCTTATGCGCTTCTACTTATGCACAGTGAGACTATCCCAGCTGGGGATACAGCATGCCCCAGATGCAGAGTCTGAGATGTGGCCAATTTTATTAGCTGATGGGACACCTGCACTGCTTCCAGAAATAGCTCAGATTTGCAAAGCTCAGGGCTGCTTTGATATGGTAGAGCCCTTGTAGAGGTCCTGTTGCCTCTCTACAGAGCTGAGTCAGCATGATTGCTCCAGGGACCTGGCACCAGACGTCCAGAGATGGAAGAGCCCAGGCAGTGCTGGTTTTCATCCAGATTCAAAGCTAGTTTGGATCCAGCTGGGAGTTAGCCCCTTCTGGGCTGAGCTCCAGCAGATTCTGTGTGAGTGCCCCATGTTCTAGGGTCCAGGAAGGTGTCTGAACTGGGTGCAGCTGATCCAAGCACTTTTCAGCTAGTGTCATCAGGCTGCTGGAGGACAGCATGTGGGGGAGGCACCAAAGCATCTTTGCAGCAGCTGTCTGGGCCAACAAAGCTGGCACAGAACCACAGCTAAAAAATTCACCTAGACCAAAAACTGTTCCAATTCCACAGTGACACCAAGCCTTCTCTGCACCGGACTCCTCTGGAGTTCCATGTTTTTCCACGATGAAACTGCAGCAATATCTATTATCCTGCTACAGCAGCAGGAGGGCTACAGCAGTAAAACTCTGCCAAGGCCATTTCTCCTACAGACCAGGGGAGTCTGGAAAGAAGCTGTGTTGTAATGGGAAACACTTGTGCTAGAAACAGGTGTTGTTTGAGGACAATACTAAGAGATTACTCAATTGTCTCCTCTGATTCATGTTTACAACCCTAGCAGAGAGAGACCTGATTCAGCTGTTCTGTTCTGATAAATCAATCTTAGATTTTGCATTGATTTCTTCTCCTGTATTGATCATCAGCAAATACTGAACAACGGTATGACAGCTGAGACCTGTCGTTACCAATCAGTATCTGCAGTTCAAACTTGAAGCCTTGGAAGCTCAAGCCAATTTTGACGAGATACACAGTGAACCAGAGGAATCACCAGTAGGTCCAGTAAAGTAATACCCCTGTCACAATAAAGTAATACTCCTGTCACAGATGAACCCTCCTGGGTTATTGGTCCCTGCTTGGACACCATTGTGGCACCATACCGCCTGTTCATGGCCTGAGCATACTCACACACATATGCATATGTATAGATACAAATATACTTACATGCTTGTATATATGTGTCTGTTGATGCATGTATGAATCTAGATTGGTATCTTAACTTGTAAGCTCCATACTTTATACATGTCAGCATCAAGGATGTTTGTATTAACCGGAAATCAGATACCTATGCTTGTAAAGATCAATAAACTCTTAAATACACTGGAATGACCTCACTGCTGAGTGGATTTTTTTTCCCATGTCCCATTCTAGGTAGTGGAATGAGTGCTATGTTTAACCCCAAACCCAGAAACAAAACTGGCAATGTTTTCTGCTGCTTTGTTTGCTCTTCTACATGACCTACAGAGGGCCTATTCCTACAATAACACACGGGTCGATATGTCCAGGTCTCTTGTGTGGCCAGAAAATGCAATCTGTGCTGTCTCACCACCAGGTTTGACGTACACCCCAAAGCCCATTGCTGTTTTATCAGCCAGGCTGCTGGCTATCATCTGATTGCATGCTTTCAAGTAGGTCACCTAATTTTAGTGGGAAGAGGAGAGCTATCCCCTCGGAGGAGCAGCACCTCTCAAAGTTAAAAAGGTTTTCTGATCACATAGGAAAGAAGTAAATAAGATGCAGGAGTGTGTATATATGTGTGTGTGCATGCCAGCAGCAGGCATGGCATCAGGCATGCTACACGCCAGCAGCAGTGCAGGCACCTCACAAGACATGGAAACAAGGACACTACCAGCCAGATTTCCCTACATAAAGAACCTGTCAAAGCTGCTTGTTTTCCAGACTCAGACCTCCACTAGTGATACTTGTTTACTTTGTAAGCACTCGGGCAACATGAAGCAGCACACTCCAAAGCCAGAAATAATCCTGTGCTGGCCCCTCACAATAAGCGCTACCATGTTAATACACAACCAGCAGCAAGGTCTCATCTGCATAAAGACATGAATCTTTGCTGCTGCAGCTTAATAAACATGTTCTATAATGAAGTTACAATTATTTATCTTCTGCAAAAGCAAGGCTAAAAGGTAACTTCATCTGCCTGTAACTGCTTGCTTGTAAAAGAATCAGCAAAGCTGTAACAAGATCCAGAGGCCTGAAAACTTGAACCAGGCAATGCCAAGCATAAAAAGGAGTGTGCATTATTTAGTGGGAAAGAACCAGCTATGAGAATAACATTGCTAGTGCCCTATTGAATTCAGTCTCTGGAAGTATTTTTAATCAAAATTGATTTTTTTTTTCTCACAGAAGACCAGGTTTAATTCAAGTAAGATTAAATTCAGGAAAGCTTAAGACTGATGTCGTGCAGGAGGCCAGGCTACATTGTCTAAACATATTAGCTTTATAACCTATTTATTCTTACCTTTTCTCTGAAATTTCTAAACCTACAACTTTAAATCACCTTCCCCCCAGAATAAAGCACCCTTGTGAGGCAGGTAGGCAGGCAGGGCTGTGGCAGAGTAATTCTGCTGGTCAGTTTTGCACCTAGGAAAACCTTTATTCAAAGCACTTGTCAAAAGCATTGCCATGCAGAAGACAACCTAGGCAGACTGTCCAGCACAACTGTCACAGAACTACCTCATTATTCAAGTACAAATCACTTTTATTTTGGAACACACTGTTGGCACCAGGGAGTTATATTGGCAGAGGTGAGAGAGTTATTCTGGTTGATTTTCCCGTATGGCAGACATGCCATACATGTGTGATAGGGCTGTAGGATAATCCCCCAGAAGAAGCAATGAGGATTTTATTGACTGGGATAGTTCAAACTTCTGCAGCCAAAGCAATCTTCTGCACACCAAATGAGTGGACAAGATGCAATGGGAGGGGTTTTCTGCCTTCTTCAACTCCCATGTTTAGTGTAGAGGAGGCACTTTGAACAACACTAGCAAGTGGCAGAGAGAAGAAAAAGAATTCTATCTGACTCTGATTTCTATCTGCCATTCTTGCAACATTAGTGATAAGAGAGGTCAAATTCCTTGAAATTCAAGCCAAATTATATGATGCTGAAGTCACAGGTAAGTATAACAGGCCAGGAGGACTTATGGAACCAAGAGAGTGCCCCACACGTAGACTGATTTATTTTTTTTTCCTGACCAACACCACTTATGAGAGGACTGCTGGGCTGGGCACTGGAAGAAGGTGGATAGGAAAGAATACAAGATATGAAGTAATGAATAAGTGCTAGCTGACTCAGGATCAAAGTGTGGCTGAGCTACAGGGAATGCCCACTGGTCATTTCTATAACAGGCAGCTTTCCCTGCCTTAATGCCAGCCCCTCTGCAGAGTCACAACCTGCTGTTTCCATGGCAGGAGCTGCAGGCCTGCATCCACGGGATACCACATGCCATCCGAGCTCGGGCAAGCACCATGCGTGGGGTGGCTCTCCCGGCTGTGAAGGCAGAGAGAGGAGGTGCGGGAGGTGAGCAGGCAGAACTCACTTGAGGTTGCAAGAGCTCTACCACGCACTTATCACAAAGTGCAGTGCTGAGGTGTTGCTCAGAACACAACCCCGAACACTCCCTCACCCTGCAGGGCACTTGGATAGTCCAAAGCAAGCACACTGGCACCAACTTTCTTTGTCCAGAGGGAACGTGATTCCCACCAGACTCCAGATGCTCTTGAGAAGGCAAGGGTTGAGAGGAAGGGCAGCATCGTTTACTAGACCAACTGATGCACCTGGGAGGAAAAAAAAAAATCATGTATGACTTCAGAGATTTGAGAAAGGCACCTTACACCTGAAACACCTTCCAGCCGCACCAATTGGCCTAATTAAGTACATCACTTTTCTCTCTACAACCCCTACTATTCTTCTGTCCTTCCCAGCTGTAAGAGCAGCAAAGATTGCTATGGGGGCCAATTAACGCTGCTGGCTTTGCTTCCAAAATCCTCTTAATTATCCCCTGTGCAAATTGCTGGGCCCCAGGACATTGCAAACCAGACACTTTGCAGCAGTCTCAGCTGAAATAAGAGAGGGTTGTAATGACCAGTGGTTGACAGAACTCACTGCTGCCTCCCCCACCACATGGAATTTGGCTTTAATTTTAATTGATTTCATCCTGTCCAGCAGTTTGAATTCACAACATCCTAGAGTTTGTTATTGAAAGGCTTCTTTGTTAAAAAGCACCATAAAGAGAACATGGGATGGTTTGGAATGTGATTATGGGCAGATGGGTGTTTTATCCCTGGAATGATGATGTGGGCCTGTGGGATAACTGCATTAGCATGAGAATGTGTGCAGCCTATCTGAACACCCAGGCTACATTAAAAGCACTTAGCCCCTGTATTGCTTGCAATGTAGTGGGGTAGTGCACAAGTCAGCATAGGCTGTACCTCAGTACTGGAAAGGCAAATGGCATTGGCAGAGACATTCTCTTGGTTAGATATCAAAATTATTGATGCAGGAATGGGGACTAAGCAGCCGACTCTTGCCTGTGCTGTCCTTGCTAGCACGTCACCATGCCTACTTCATTTAGGTTGTATTGGGAAGGGTTTATTTGCCTCCACAAAATTGCAAACCCATTTTCTGTACAAAAGACTTAGGCTGCAGAGCACACTGCGCTTTTGATGGGATGTGGGCAAAATCCATGCTAGCAAACCACTGCATGTCCAACACCCAGATCCCACTTGCCCCAGGATGCTGACACAAGCCAGCAGAGCAGTGTTGCTCCTGACAGAAGGACTGCTTACCAGTCTCCTCCTGCCACACACTGCCCAGTGGGTACAGTGTAATATCCATGAGCTTGACAGCCCCTCCCCAGCTATCCCACAGCAAGACCCTCCCTCCTGGCTGTGGAAGGTGCCCAAGGACTGTCCCCAGGTGACTGTTCCTCATTAAACTGCCCCAGTTGCTCTCTGCCCCTGTTCTTTCACCAATCCAAGACACCAACCCACACAGAGAGATGAGGTATTTGGTTTGTTTACAGTTCTGCACAGAAAGGGGTGCTGGATGACAAATCCACAAAGCCAGCGTGACAGCTACCAAAACTTTTCAGTATTAACGCATTTTCACAAACAAAGGCATTGTTTCCTATAGAACAAAGCTAATTCATTGGCTTTTATCGATGTTACCTAAATATTACCTAAATGTAACTAAAAGTTACCAAAATTTTTTTATTTATTAATATTCTATCTTCTATAGACTGATGACTTTCTTGCTTCTTGTGGTTATTAGTCCACATGCTCAGTCTTTCTCTTCTTTTGGGTCAGTGGGTTTCCTGAGCTGGTGGTCATAATCTCCCCCGGTTGGAATTACGTTTTACCCAGCTGGAGCTGGTCTCAGTACAATTGCTGAGTGGTCTTCATTAGTTTTTTCCTTATCTTAGGGGTCCTGCCAAGTGTCCTTAGGGGTTGTAAATTCTACATTCTTTGTGTGTCCGGCCAGCTTGCCCCCCAAGCTTTGCTGACCTCCACCTGGGTCTGAGGTCGTTGAAACGTGTCGAGACCTAAACCTTAACAAGGATACTCTGCCGACAATTTTTTTGATACCCGGGCATCACTTAGAGCTTGCTTGTTCGCCGCTCTCTGTTCCACGGATTAAATCTCCTTTCTTGTTGATTCGGCCTGGAAGTACACAAAGGTGAAATATCAAAGACCATCCTTTCTTAAGAATTTTTTCCATAGGCTTCACGCTCGGCAGCAGGCGCCCAGGCGGCGCGGCGGGGCCCCGGGGCGGGGCGGGCGGCGGGGGCCGGCGCGGGCCTTCCCCCGCCATGGCGCGGCGGCCGGGGCGGTGCCGAGCGGCGCCCGCGGGGCGTGAATAAAGGCCGGCGGGCGGGGCCGCGGCGCTCCGGGACGCGCGGGGCCGGCGGCGCGGGCGGTGAGCGGGGCCGGCGGGCGGAGGGGAGGCGGCGGCGGCCGCCCGGCCCGCCATGAGCAGGGCGCAGCTGACGCGGACGGGCATCCTGCGGATGGCGCTGGGCGGCGGCGCCGACCCGCTGCTGCCGGCGGAGGGCGGCGGGGGCCGGCGGGCGCCCTTCCTGCTGCGGGCGCTGCGCATCGCTGTGGTGGTCTGCCTCTACTGGTTCACCTCCATCGCCATGGTCTTCCTCAACAAGTACCTGCTGGACAGCCCCTCGCTGCGCCTCGACGCCCCTCTCTTCGTCACCTTCTTCCAGTGCGCCCTGACGGCCGCCCTCTGCCTGGGCCTCAGCCTGGGGGCGGCCTGCGGGCCCCCCTGCGCCGGCCTGCCCGCCCTCCGCCTCGACCCCAAGGTGTCCCGCAGCGTCCTGCCCCTCTCCGCCGTCTTCATCGGCATGGTCACCTCCAACAACCTCTGCCTCAAGCATGTCGGCGTGGCCTTCTACAACGTGGGGCGCTCCCTCACCACCGTATTCAACGTGCTGCTCTCCTACCTCCTCCTCAAGCAGACCACCTCCCTCTATGCCCTTCTGGCCTGCGGAGTCATCATAGGTGAGGGGGAGCAGGAAGGGCTGCACCCATCCGACAAGCCAGCCCCGGAGAGGCGGTGGTGGGGCGTCTTTCCCTTGGGAAGTCATCACCACCTGCATAGCAGCTCCTTGGTGAGGCGGGGTAGCTCAGGGCTCATGCCTCGCTCCGTCTCTGGCAACCAAATTTGTATGTCTGGAGGATGCAGGTAGCTTGTTAATAGGAGAAATTGCTCTTATTTGACATAGCTCCCTTTGAGCACTGAAGCCTATCTATCCTCTAAGAAAGTTTGACTTGCCTGACCTTTTTGTTTCTTCTCCCTGTACAGGCCATAAAATAGCAGGTGGCTCTCTCCCTGTTCCCAAATCCTTGTTGATTATTAACTTTGGTAACAGTAACATTTATGTCAGCACCACTGGCATCGGTACAATAGAGCCAGCCAATTGTTTTTTTACAATAGGCTGAATGTGTGTGATTAAGGGTTAGCTTGATGAAGCCAAGTGTAATACACCACCACTGTGGTGTTTGTGTGGTTAGAATGTAGGGCAAGGCATTGAGTGGCCTAAGAGGAATGCTTTGTAAGTCATCCATTCCAAAGGCAAAATAATCCCAAATGCTACCTTCCACTGAAGGCCCATTTGAATTCCACGAATGGTGAAGTGTTGATTTCAGTCTGGTTCCAGGTGTGCATGCATTCACTTAGTGTTAGACAACTGGATGGAATCAGATGAAAGTGTGAGAATCTCATCTCCACGGAAGAGGTGAAGAGGAACAGAGCTACTACATTTTCTACAAGTGATGCAAGCAATTGCCTTCAGCTAACCTTTTGTTCAAGCATTGCCCAGGAGGGTGGTGCCTGGCAGCCTGACAAGGTTTCTCGAAGATGAAGACTCTGTCCTCCTGGCTCCATTTCCTTTTGCCATGAGAGCATAGCCTGTGTGCCTATAGCAGCATAGCTGAGCATCCACTGTGGCCTGACACAAAGCCCCTCCTGTCTGTGCATCAAACCCATTTGTATCTGGGCTTAGTTTCAAGCATGTTAGGTGCTTTGCAGGCAACTTCCCAGACAACCTCCAACAAGAAGCAGCTAATGAAAATCTGGTGCAGTGCTCCTTCAGTGGCTCATCTCCCTTTTATGTTTTGCTTATGAGCTGGATGGGGAGAGGTCTCCCTCTCTGCCCTGGACATGCAAAGCCTGTAGTTCCTGTTTTGGAGGTGCTTAGACAGTGCTTTGCCCATCAAAGTTTAATATGAATATACAGCACACAGTTTCTGCCTTTCAATTTTTTTTTAAATCCTGTTTAATATTACATCCATGTCTTTCCATTTTCTTCTCTGACCTATCTTCTCCTTCCTGTTAACAGCAGAGAAAAGTCTATAAGGCTGTTTTTTCCTAACTTTGAAGAATATTTTTTCTACCTGTTTGTGAGTTTTCAGCTTTTTCAATTTAAAAAAAAAAACACACCAACAAAAAAAGGTCTCCTGAAAATTGCCTGTATGCAAACACTAGCTGGAATAATAGTTTCTGAACTAGTGCTGCCTGCTCAGTGTGGGAATCATTCCTCTGAGGTTGAACTACCTGCACAGTAAATTTCCTGCACTCCCAAAATAAGTCTTCCCAGGACACTAGTCACGATATTTTGTGGGTTCACTTAATAGAAGGGGGAAACCCTTAAGGCTGTCTCTTGTTGTTGTTCACTACAAAGTAAATGATGAATTTTTGACTATGTTTTGAGCCTTTCAGCAGTTGTTCAGATGATGCCTGATTTGTTTGGTTGCAGGTGGCTTCTGGCTGGGTGTTGACCAGGAAGGAGCAGAGGGCACTCTGTCATGGACAGGTATATTCTTTGGGATCTTAGCAAGCCTTTGCGTCTCTCTCAATGCCATCTACACCAAGAAGGTGCTGCCTGTTGTGGATGGTAGCATCTGGCGCCTGACCTTCTACAACAATGTCAACGCTTGTGTCCTGTTCTTCCCCCTCATGGTGCTGCTGGGCGAGTTCCGCACCCTCTACCACTTTGACAAGCTGGGGAGCCCTAGTTTTTGGGGCATGATGACCCTGGGGGGAGTGTTTGGCTTTGCCATTGGGTATGTGACTGGACTTCAGATTAAGTTCACTAGCCCACTCACCCACAACGTGTCTGGGACAGCCAAGGCCTGTGCACAAACAGTGCTGGCTGTTATCTACTTTGAGGAGACAAAGAGCTTCTTGTGGTGGACAAGTAACTTGATGGTGCTGGGGGGCTCCTTCGCATACACATGGGTGAAAGGACTGGAGATGAGAAAGGTGCAAGAGGATCCTAATGTCAAAAGCAGTGAAAGAAATGAGACTGGTGTGTAGGTGGCTCCTGCACCTCTATTTTTGGCCTGGGGGGGATAACCTTTGGTGCTCCTTTCCTCCTGGGGAGACAAAGAGCAAGGGTGCAGGAAAAAGGTGCATCTGCAAAGTGCATGGGGAACTGTGTGCCAGGAACCAGAGCCAAAGACCTGACTGGATCATGTTTTATCTCACCCTGTGTCAGAGTTGGGGAAAGCATGTGTTGTAGAGATCAACTGGGGTGGTTTTTTGTGATTGTTTTTTAAAATGGATATTGTTATTTACCTAATCTAGGAAATTTGCATCTTGGGGGGGTGGGGGTGGGCTCATATCAGAAAAACACTGGAATGGGAGCTTTGTGTAGTTATGGATCTAGAATTAACTGAATGAATGCAATCTGAAGTTATAAAATCCTGAACCTGCAGGTAAGGAAGAGGCAAGTAGCCAGACTGTTTGGGTTAGACTTCAGTAAACTGTTCTGCTGTGTAAGGTTTTTGCAACAGCCGTTCTTCCTGTTGCCCCATTCAGTGCAGAGGATGGAAATTCTCTCCCTTCTGGCTATGTACAAGTCTAAGCAACAGCAGTGCCTCCAAAGCACCTTTCCAAAGAGTCGGTATCACATCCTTCTGAGGTTTTTTCCTCTGAGGTGTTGCTTTACACCTGGTTTCTCAGTTTGAGGGAGCGTGCTGAGACTCAGGAATTAAACTGCTCATTCTCTCTGCACTGTGTCCAGTGAGGGAGAGCATGCTCGCTTCAGTGGCCTTTCTCGTGGAGGAGTGAGCTTGGCCTCTGTGTCACTGGGTGACAGGAAGGAGCGGAAAAGTTGCTCTGAAATGCTGCTGGAGGGTGGGGTTCCCAGTTCAGGAGGGTTTGCAACACTTCTCTTTACTCTCTTTGTAGGGGGCGAGTTTGTATTAAAAACGGGTTGTTACGCATTCCCTTGTTTCAGGGGACTTGTTTACTTTGTAGCTCCTCCAGTGCTTCCAGTTTGCCTTTTGATTTGTTCCTTTTAGATACCCCCATGGCCAGCCCAGTGAACCCTTCAATGCAATGAGCTTTGCTCGACTGCATCAATCCCTTTGCTTGGAACTTGCTGTTGAACAGATCTGCAGAAATCTCTGCCCAACCCACACCACACCCCCTATCTGGTTCTGTGAGACAGAGTATGTCTGTGCTGCGATTTCTGATTCCTGGGGTCAGCAGCAACATCCTGTGGCAAGCTGTGATGTTGCACCAGCTTTCTAAATCCCTGGGCCTTTTAAACATAAAGTTACTCCAATAGCGATCCTGAGCAGCCCATGCCATTGCTTCATATCCTGCTCCGTGGGTCCTACATGATACACCATGGCCCGTGAGTGATATCTGGCCACACCTCCCGAAGAAGACTCCATTTCTGCCCAGCATAAGTTCCGGTTGAATCTGAGGGAGTGGAAGAGGCTCCTGCTCCAGGTTTCATGGCCACAGATACCTTTACGATGCTGGCAGCCATTTGGGGTCCTTGAACATCTTTTTGTTGCTTTTTCTTTCCTTAACGGAAAGGGAGATTTAGCGCTGACGTGTAACGGCCGACCCTGCTGACGGAATTCGGGGGTCGCTCTGTGCCTCTCGGGGGCGGCAGCGACATTTCCGGGGCGGTTTCAGGCGGCAGCTGCGGCCTCGGCCGCTGGGGGGCAGCACGGCGCCCCGGCTCGCCGCCCGCCCGCCCCTCCGCGCTGATTGGCTGTCGCCGCGCGCGCCAATCACGCGGCGGGGCGGGGCCAGGGCCGCGGTTCGGGCGGCGGCGATGGCGGCGGCGGCCGCGCTGGGCCCGGCGCCGGCCCTGTGCCGCTCCGTGCACTGGTTCCGCCGCGGACTGCGGCTCCACGACAACCCGGCGCTGCAGGAAGCGCTGCGGGACGCCACGTCCCTCCGCTGCATCTATATCCTGGACCCCTGGTTCGCCGCCTCTTCCGCCGTGGGCATCAACCGCTGGCGGTGAGTGGCAGCGGGCCGCGGGTGGGACCGTGCGGGACGAGGAGGTTCCCGCGGCACCGGGGCGCTCTGGGCACGGTGTGGGCCCTGTCGCTCAGGCCGCAGCAGCACACGTTTCCGTGTCGGGCCCGCTTACTGCTCCTCCCGGCCCTTCCTCGGGAGAGCGGCTGTGCCTTGTCCGCTTGGCCTCGGCTCGGTTTTCTCGGCGGTGCTGCCTGACTGTGTGGGAGGATGCCTTCAACTTTATGTAACGTCATTAGACTTTATCAGGGGGGCGAGTGTATGAGAGCAGCAACCGATGGACGTGTAGCTTTGGGAAACCCTTTTCTTTGAATTTAGAGACGAGGGCAAAGAATCCTCTTCAGCTTCGTGGCTGCACCACGCCTCCCCTCTGCCCTTGGGCTGCCGGGCGCGCGTAGGCATGTGCGCACGCAGCTCCGTTCCTCCCATCACTCCGGTTTTTTTCGGAAATACACATCGGCCGCTGCTAAGAAAGTAGAGATGAAGCTGTATGGGCTTTTCCTCCTCTCTGCAGATGGAAAAATGTATACCATGAGTCATGTCTGTGCAAAGATCGAGATCTCATGTACCTGTAGCCAATAGCATTACATAATGCTGTTGTATCAGTCTCAGCAACCCAAACATTTGGAACCCCAATCCAGATAGGGATTCTCCTGGTGCAAACAAGTGAAGCAGATCTCCCACTACCCCCTCGGAGGAAGCATCTAGCTAAAGATGCTTTGAGAGCTCTTGGAAATGTCACGTGGCTGTGCACTAGGGAAACTGTAGTTGTAATTGATTGCCTATGCTATGTGACTTAGCTTCAGCCCAAGGAATGGGATTGTATGGGTCATGTCTATGTGTTTCTAGAATCTCACAGCAGAGGCTGGCTTAAGAATTGTAAATGTACAGAAGTTACCTTAGTGTAGTAATTCAAAGTACAGAAAATTGTGAATTCTGTTACAGGTATCTGAATCGATCTTTCCATAGAACAGACTTTCTACAGGCGGCAGCAGAGAGAAATGCCTTTCACGTGCTGCTGCTGTTACTGACTGTCCTCATTTGGAAGAACCCAAGTGGTGCCACAACAGATTAATTCCTGATCTGTTTAATCCTTGTTTGTTTCCACCAACTGTTGTGAAGGGAGGGAAACAGTTAGGAGTCTTCTTGACGATGTAATCATGGAATATATGAGCAAGCCAAGTTTTTAAAAATAATATTTTCTTGGAGGTGTGGAACTACTGAGGATGTCAGAAACGAGCACCACTGGCTGTTAGGCAAAAAACATATTAGCAAGTTACTTATGTTGGCCAAAGTTCTGTTCATTTCCATTGTGAGCCTTGGCCATGTTTTGCTAATTTTTTAACCCAAATATTTGTATTCAGAGTTGTGTTCTTCAAAGGCAAATGCTTATGTTTTATGTAGTTCTCACAAATTTTTCATGTTGATAATCCCTTGTTATTTAACTGCACAGCATGTATGAGCCATATAGGATTAATTCTTGTTAAAATTTTTACAACGCCTGGGACGGTTGATGCTCATACTTCATAAACGGAAATTGGGCTGGGGCTCAGGGAGTGGTTTGTTTAGGTTACCTGGACCTGGTTCGTGGTGTTCCCTTTTGTGATAGAGTGCCCTTCTTTCTGTGAACCCTGCACCCTTTTCTCCCTCCAGAAGTGCAGGGCCAACTTGTTCCATCTGGAAGCTCACAGTTCTCATCATGGGCAGTGCAGCTGAGGAGAGGGAAGTTACCGCTTTGCAGTGCAGTCGTAGCTTGGCTTTCCTTAGCTGTGGGAGGTCTTTAGGGAGCTGAGGCTGATACTCGCTCCTGGCAGATCACACTGCAGACTGGGCATGGAGGATGGAGGGCAAGGTAAGGGTTGACAGGCTCACTTCCAAAGGGTTGTGTGTTTACCAGCAGTGCCAGATTATGAGGAGACAGTAAAGTTTTAAAGCTGGTGTCTTTTGCAGAGCTAAACAAAACAAAGTGAAGTTACTATGTAGGTGGGGTGATGTGTGACTGGGAAAGCAAATATTATACATTTGGTGTTTTATAGCTTAGTAGGGGATCAGTAAGACATACCATTAAATGCAGAAAGCACTTACATGGCTTTTTAGAGTTTTGGGGTGAGAGGGAATAGATGAATTTCTTGGTGTGCTCTTATCTCTGTGCCTTCATGGTGCAAGGTGAATTGCAGCTCTCTTTGCAGCTCAAACTCAAACTACAGATGATTCTTGCCTTGGGAGATCTTGGTGCTCAGTCTTGTGCTACTGATGAGCTGGGAGAGCACTCTCCTGTGACATGGTGTATTCGTAGCTAGAACTGTAAAACTTGCACAATTCTTGCAGTATTTCATTACTTTTCTTGAAATAGTGCATCAAAATTTTTCTACTGCATATGCAAAATCCCTTTCTGCTCCAAAACCTGTGCAAAAATATACAGTAGGGGATTACATGATTTTTGCTTTTCTCCATGTAATGTGGAGAGAAGAGCTGACAAGGGTGTTCTCCCACCTCTGAGAGAGAATGTGTGAAGTGGGTTGCAGTAAGAAGAAAATCCTGGAAACCTCTTGGATCTGGACAAGCACAAATTGCATATGAATGAATGGGAGCTGGCTGATGCTGCAATCTTAAAAGCTGCTAGACAGACCATAGATAAATATGAATTCTTGTTTTCTGGTTCTTGTCCAAATTTCCAGTTTGATTTGGTGATGCAGGTTTGCTGGACTTCCATGGAAATTCTCATTTGCCTTTTAGCTGTAACCCATCTGACTGACACTAACTGCTGTTTTTTCTTTGCAGATTTCTTCTCCAGTCCCTGGAAGACCTGGACAACAGTTTAAGGAAACTGAACTCTCGCTTGTTTGTTGTGCGAGGGCAGCCAACAGATGTCTTCCCAAGACTCTTTAAAGTAAGAAAATAATTTTGTGGAGCATAATGAAGAAAAATTAATGACCTGGTGCTAAACTTGCTTTCACTCCTTAATGATTAGTGATTCCTTTCGCATCTCTTTAACTATAACTAGTTCTTCACTATAACAAACTTCCCTCCGTAACTTCAGCTAACTAACTATTCTCTATAAGGGCCAGCTTGGGAGCCAGATCGCAGCTGAATTCAGACTTGCAAAGAAATGTAGTTGTAGGGTGTAACCTGGTATCAGGGTGCTCAGGTTTCTCTTTTTGGATGGTCTTCTTGAACTTTGTTTCTCTAAGTCACCTCTCACAGGGCTGCTCTGTGACACACAGACCCTTCATTGTTTAGAGCTTCTTCCCTAGTGGCTATTTGCTTGCTGCAGTTTTTACTTAGGAAGATTACCGTGTCCACAGACCTTTACAGACAACAGAAGTGCACTGATCTGTATGTGAATTGCAAATAAGATTTTGTGTTAAAATTTCAAAATTCAGGAGCTTTTATGTTAGCTGACCTTCCTTTACTTTTCTGTTCAAGAGTGCAGTTTAGTCATCTCAGCAGCAGGATGGATATAGTTTGTGTCCAAGCATCCTGCTGATGTACTGTTTAGGATGTGGAATATGCAGTTACCTTGGTGATCAATAATGGATTAGTGGGGTACATTTCTAAAGTGATATGTCAGTGCTGCAGATGTCAGGGCTAACAAGAGCATCTCCTTGCATATCAGAGCTTCTCATACAGTATCATTCTTTTCCATTCTGCTCTAAGACTGTATTTCCCCATGTCTTTGAACCTTTTTGACAATGTCTTTGATAGTGTTACAAAACTAAATGAAAAAAGCATGGCTCCCTGTAGTCATGAGTTGAGAGTATCATGAGGTCTGTGCCTTACAGCACAGAATTAGTGTCCCCCAAATCCTACTGTAGACCAGCTGCCGAGAAGGAGAGAGAACCTTAAATCTGTACCCTCCTTCTGTAAATGGTTCTGATGTGTATTTTCTGGAGGAGGGCAGTTGGTACTGGGGAGAGGAACTGGACTGTGCAGATGAGAAGGGACACTGATACTTATTTTGGCTTCTGCATCTTAACACATGACACAAACTATGTGCTGCTTTTAGCCTTTTCAGATTCTGGATTATTTTTATCTTTTGGTCTGCAAATAAGTTCAGCTGATAGTAGTTCATGCTCTCTTTAGTTTAGGGTATTCAGAGGATAATTAAAACTTTATCAGAGAAAAATGCCTGCTTTGGTTAAAGAACAAAAAAAAGTTGGCGGATTCTGAAATTTGGAGAGATTGATTGTGTAATCAGACAGTAATGCATTTTGCTGCACTCTGGTCTGGGCAGGTGAGCTGATGAGTATCTCAGATGTGCTGTATCATAGCTGAAAGAAGTAGACGGAAAAAAGTAGTAGAAGGAAGTTTATGCTATTACACCGTAATTGTGTGGCTTTGGTAAGGATTGAGGCCTCTCCAAAGCTGCAACCCTGAACGCTGAACTAGTAGCAGCCCATACCTCACAGTCTGCTTTTGTGGACAGGAGAGTTATGTCACATTTGCTACTGCAATACTTAGACCTAATGTAATTTCTGCTCTGGCTGCCAGTAGCTGAGCTATGTTGTCACTAACAGTCACTGCAAAGGCACTACTGTGCATGGATACCATCACAAGTATACTTGTTAGCAATGTGTTAACTTTGCAGAAGTTTCTTGTCTGGCTTCTTCTGAATAAATGTCTGTAGTTTTACCTCTTCTGTAAAAGTGTGCTGTTTGTTCACTGAAGTATTCTCACAATTCCTCTGGGGTTTTTACCCCCTACAGTTTTTCTTTGGTCTAGGTTAGATACTAAGAGGCAAGTTGTTAGTCATGATTTTTCTTTTGTATATCTGCAGCAATTTACTGTCATACAGGTAACAGGATTTCTGGTTGATTGTGTTCTGCTTCCTGTGTACTACTGCATCACATAGAGCAGTGGCCTTCTGTAGGAAATACATGAATTTAAAGTGTTGGATGCTTACCTAAAATCCCTGTAAGCCTTAATGGTTTTTTTATTCCATTGTTTCAAGGTAGTATTGTGTATTCTTTGAGATCAAATCCATCTTTTCCAAGCCTTCCAGTTGATACTGGCTTTCTTATAGAAGAAAGAAAAGTTTAAAGTGAAATGTTAAATCACGTAGGAGCCGGGCAAGGCCTGGAATGTATCTGTCTGACCCCTGCTCTGAGTTAGAGATGCTGTCGTGTTCTTATTTTGAAAAATGGGTGGAGAATCTCTTTAAGATTACATTCATTGCTTCATAACTGGTTAATTTCTCTGTCCTTCCTAAAATTAATTTTAGGGCTGAGTCTGCAAGTTTAGAAATGTAGGTAGCTTGTACAGTTGTTTTCTGCTTCTAAATCCCCTTCCCCATCTTTGGCATTATTTTTAATGGTCTTCAGGGAGCTAATCACATTTGTTCTTTGTGCCTTGCTTCTGTTTCGCAGGTAGAAAAGTCTCCTGTATATACAGGGGTGATTTAGACTGTCTCACTAGAATAATGTGGTTCTTAGTTGTGTGAGGGTTTTCTTAATTGTCTGTAGGTTTCTGGTTGTGTTTGTTAAACAAATCTGTGGGCTGCTGCTCTGCTTGATGGATGTCTTGGGAGGGTCGCTGTGGAAACCATTAAACCTCTTCTCATAGGATTCATTTTCTGAGGGAAAAAACTAGGCCATAGACTTTGAGAACAATCTGTGCTCTAGAAAAACCTAGAAGAGGCTGAGTGCTCTTCCATAAGGCCTATGCCATGCAATTTGTGAGGGATCTATTAAAGGTAGGAAGACCAGAATAAGTGCATGCCTTGACTAGAGGGGCTGGATCTACGTGATCTTTAAGGTTCCTTCCAGCCTCAACCATTCTAAATTCTCCAGTTCTAAAATAACTCCAAAAAGGCAGGACTTTAAATCTGAATTGCAGTATCATACTCTACTGTGAACACCAGAAAGGTTCACTCAGTTGCTCTCCTATGTCCTGCAATTTTCTGTTTCTTTCTGTTTGGGTTGGACATTGCTTTCCTATTGTGTGATGTCTTTAGAGACATCAGGAAAAATTTAGAATGTATTGGTTTTACTTAATGTTGCCACATAAAAACAGAGAGGGTTGAGCACAACTTCTGTTGAAAGAATTTTCTGAAATGCTTTTTCTGCAAATGCTGGCAGAGGATGGTAAGGTTACTTCAGGACAGCATGTGCAACAAAACGTGGTATTGGTAGGCTCAGGGACTGAGCTGAAACCTAAGAACAGTAATAGAAGAGAACTGAACCTCCTCTGATGTGTTTTAAACCTGACATCTACAAATTTGCATAGCAGATGTGATGTTTGCTAGAGCTGATAAAATTGTTGCTTCTTTGGTTATCTCAAATCCAGATTGCTGTTCCTCACAGCAACGCTCTCAAAACTTCCAGAATATTAAACTGCTCAGGAATTCTGAAATCTTAATTTGTAATTGTGCTGGTTAGAAATATTCTTCTGTTTGACAGCTGGCTGTATTGTTTTTGTTGCAGGAGTGGGGAGTCACTCGTCTCACCTTTGAATATGACTCGGAGCCGTTTGGAAAGGAGAGGGATGCAGCTATCGTCAAACTGGCCAAGGAGGCTGGTGTGGAGGTGGTGATAGAGAACTCCCACACCCTCTATGACCTGGACAGGTACGGAGAGAGAAGGGACAGAGGTGCTGTCTAGGCTAGGCTGGGATTGTCATGTCTGCAAAGACTTCAGTCTCTTCCATTACACTGACTGCTGTCATGCCGAGTGAGCCTATAAGGATTACTCTGCACACTCCACTTTTGATTAGAACACGTCAAAGTGCTCACAGTGACGTGAATGTACAGAAAGGTGTTGTCTCAAGCTTATTAAACTCTGTACTTGAGTGTCATTTAATTTGCTCAGCTGTGTCCTATTGATTGCTCTCCTTGAGCATGTCCTCAATGTATGGAGTGCTTTGTTCTTGCTTCATTGTAATAAACATAGTTGAGCTGTTGTCTCAAACAGGTTTTGAAAGCAGGGCTTTTAACCGACATCTGGAAGAAGTAAGACAAGGTAGATTGGGACAAACTTTCCTTTTTCTAAAACTTGAATGCTTTGTTTTTGTTGTGTGTTTGCTGTGTTTGTTGTTTTGATTATGAGTTTTATATATTTACTTATATGTATAATCTTTCTATATACATGGGATTTTAAATGGTGGTGACAGTCTTTCAGCTAAGACTCTAGGGTATGCTTGACTTCAAAGTCAGTACAGTGTCTCAGTACTATTCTTACAGGTTGCTTGCTTTCATTTCTTTCTCCCTTTTTTTTTCTGCTTTTCTTTCTGGTGTGACTTGGCCAGTAATGCTGAATGTAGATTTTCTTCTATAAATATTTAACATCTATGATTTGCTGTGGGAAGGAGCTTTGCAGTTAGCACATATTGTATGGAAATGTTTGTCTGTGGAGGAGGAGGATTCTTGAACCTGTCTTCTAATTCTTCTAATTCTGCATCAGAAGACCGTGTTTATTACCAGTGTTTATTACATCCTCACCTTTCCAATGTTCATCACATTCATCTTCACGTCACCTATGTCTTTTCCAAAGTGGAAAGTTTCAGGTGGAATCTGTTCTAAATATCTTGTAAGTTTTCTAAATCTAAATCTCTTGTAAGTTTTATCACCTTTCTTTATACTTTCAGGTATTTCTAGAGCTGGAGAGTGGTGGTGAAAATGACAACTAGTGTGCAAAATGTAGAAGCAACATGGATTTTTAGTATGTTGTAGTGTGTCTTGTCTTTTCCTAAGTCGGTAGCATTATTTCTGCTTTTTCTAAGTGCTGCTAAACATTAAACTGATGTCTCAGGGCATCCTTCCAGAATGGTCGTAGCTATTTGAGAGGCTGCTGCTGTATAAATAAGTTTAGGATTGCATAGCTATGCATATGGAGAAACAACATGACCAACACTACAATTTCATCTGATATTTTTGGCAGCTGGTTATGTGGTATATAGGGAAATTTTTAAGTTGCTTTTTATCTTTAGCTATCCCAGATAGCTTATTGCGTCAGTAAAGTTTATCATCGTGCTCTTTCTTGTCCCTTCCCAGATATTTTGTAAAGAGCAGCAGAAGCCCTAGCTCAGCTCTGTGTAGGACTTCTCTTCCTGTTGGAAAAATAGATTCCTTCTCTAATTCTGTATATCAAAGAATTTTCTGTCAGCATGGACCTTTCCTTATTGCAAATTATTGTGGTTTCTTAAATTTTTTTCAGTGAGAGATCTAGTCAGGTGGCTTCTCAAAATTCACATAATATATATCAATTAAATCTCCCTTGCCCCAGGCTCAAATGTCTCTGATAGATTTTCAGGCACAACTTCCCTTTTACCAAGGCCAAATTAACCCTCAAGCATATTGCATATATCCATGTATTCACTGTTTACCATTACTATTTTCTACCCATCTGCCTAATGCTTATATCAGTCTTCATTTGTCCCTCTTATGCCCCTGAAATGCTTTAAAAAGCTGGAGTTGTATTTACTTTCTTTTTTCCTCTCACAGTATCTGGACAGTTTTGTATGACATGCAGCAGCTATTAGTTTGTGTATTTCATTCCATCTTGTACAATTTCTGGATAAATATTTGGTGGTCCTGGCCAGCTTTTCGAGCATAGCATCATTTTGTGGCACTTTTTCCTGGTCTCCCAATCTGATAGAATCACATCTGATAGATTTTCTTAAAAGAAACCAAGAGTCATAGATAGCTAGACCTAGATACATCCATAGTGAATACACCTGCAAAAATATATGCAGGGGTTTTCTTGTGCTGTTACAGTCTCTCCTTTCTTTAATGAACTGATCACCTCTTTGCCCTATAAGTATCTTGGACTGTCTCTAAAGGGGATGTTTTTCGTTCAGGTTTTTTTACTACTTACATTTTTTAAGAGGCATCTCAAACTTTGATTTAGATTAGAAGGTGAAAGAAAGCTGTGGTTTTTAATTTAACCTACCAAAGTTTGCTGGGTTTCTATCATTGTCTTTATTTTCCCAAAAGATTCTACCTCTGTTGTTTTAGCTGATGCTATTCTTTAATTGTGTTGACTCTTGTGATCTTTCTCAAATACTTTTTCACATCTGTATGGTATTGTTGCTCCTGGAAGAGTGTTAAATTGACACATGCTAAAGTCACAGTTAGAGCAAGCAAGTGATAACTAATATTTTCAGATATACCTTAGCACTGTTTAAGACTAAATCATGAATTGACACTTCTTGTGGGTCCTTGCTTTCTTGTTCCGTGGAGCAGTCATTTATGGCAACTAGAAAACTGGGTTTTGGCAGGTGATGGGGTGTGATAGATACCCAGTCTGTGTGGATGTACTTGAAGTCTCCAGTTACTCTGGCATTTCTTGATTCTTGGCATCTCTGAAATTTCTCAGCAGGTGGTAATACAGTTTAATACTGTATTTCTCCTGGACGTCCCAGAGTATCTCTCCCTCCAGCTATGTTATCCAGTCTTCTAACTCACAGTATGTGTTGTTCCTCTGCTCAGCATAATGCTTTTTCTGCATAATTAGCAGGTGGTAATAATACCTGGTGGCGGCATCCTACTTCTCATCCATTTTTAATCAGGTTTCTGACAAGATTGTCAGCCCAGTTTCAAACAATTTAGACTAATCTTTCACTCCTCCATAAATTATTGCAGCACTTCTCTTGTCTCCTGTAGTGTATTCCTGGTACTACCTCTACCAGCTCCTTTTAAACATTTGCCAAGAGCCTGTTCAGTTAACTTTTGAATTTGACCAGTTTTACCCAGTAGGAAGATTAGTGTGCCCCTTGTTGGCACTGCCAGCATAGCAATGTGATTATCAGAGCATCTTTCACCTCCTCTTCCCCAAAACAAGGAGGAGGGGGGGTATAGAAAATGAACATCAGTGCTGGAAGATATTCAGAAGAAAATCTGGGAATTCCCAGTCAAGATTAGCAATGCTCAGATTGTAGAAGTCAGACAGAAAAAATAATCTCTTGAGTATCAATTTAGCCTGCTTATAAGCCTTTACTTGACAATTATTCTGTCTGACAACTTCCAGATGACAGGTTGTTTTGTCTCTTCCCTCCATCTGCCTGTTTTCTCCTCCTTAGGATTTAAATCCTTCGTAGTGTGTTTACTGATGGTCAGCACTGTGGTTGCTGTAATCCCAGCAGGCTGGGTTGTTCAGCGAGAGTGGCTTAGGTCAGAAAAGAACACTGTGATCTTGTGTCTTTGTAGTGTACCTGATGATCAGCTTTTCCTCACATACCCTACCTAGCCTAAGGCTGAAATGACAGTAGGATGTGTTCTCTTAGGAGCACGTACTAACTGAAAGGAACCAAGCATGGGGAAGCGTGCATGCCTTGGTGTTTCTGCAGTTCAGTACACTATGTCAAAAAGGTGGGTTATTTCTAAGAAGGTTTACTCAATCTTCTGCCTGCCACATCTTGTATCGTCTCCTGTCTCTGGTGTCAGGTGTTTTCCCCCACTGCAGATACCCAGCCTGTCACCAAGTCACTTCTTCAGCTCTCATCATCTCAGTATGTGTTCTGCAGAAGTTGAATTGTTTGTTCTTTGTTCAGATCAGTTGGTTATCTCTCCATCTCTCTGAATGTGTAGAAATACCTCTTGTTCTACGTACATAGAGCCCTCCATGAGCTCTGGAGCAGGGATTTGGATCAGAGCAATTGCATAAGCTGGCGAGGCCAACAAAACAGTCCGTGTGCATTGGGCAGCCTGTGTGCCCAGTGCTGGCAGCCAGCTCTTCCTCCCGCAAGGACGTGGGGGAGCACATTCAGTCCCTTGCCAGAATCCAGCCTTGTCATTTGCAAGCGAGCTGAGGTGTCGGGTATTTGAGGCCAGCAGCTCTCCTAAGCTCATTAGCCATCCTGCAGGGGCACTTCTGTGGAGATGATTCACAAGCTGCACCTGTGAGGGCGTGCGTTTGAGTCTGCAGACACTCTTGTCACAAATGACTGACTGTAGGATACCTAATAATCATAGCAGTGGTAGAATTTTTTAGTCAGGTTTGGGTTGCCTGCTTTCCTGAGGTAAAGTGTAACTGATGATGAAACAAACCATCATAACTTCTGGCCTCAAGGTACTACTGTCAGATAGTGCTGGGCAGCATATTGCTAGTTTGGTAGAACAGCCAGTTTTGGGTGTGGGCACTAATCAGTGTTAGGTTCTGTGTGATGAATACAGTGATTCTCTGTTCTGCGTCAACTAGAACAACTGCCACATGTGGCAAATTGGGCTGAGGGAGATGGATGAAGCAGGGGTATTAAATCCTGGGTAGAGGCCTCCCTTTTTTTGCTAGTGAAAGTGTATGGCCTGGATTAGAAGGTCAGTATGAGGAAAGAAAGGACTCCTGCTTGGGGAACTTACTGTACAATTCTTTGTAGAGGAGGCTGAACAGTACCCAGTACTGTTACACTGTACAGTGTAACAATACACTTACAATACCCAGTAAGTGTAGTATAATATCCCATATTGTGCAATACCCAATATTCTTGACTTCTTTTCCTGGCAGTATTGTGAAAGGTCCAGATTTAGTGCATAATGGCAGTGTCAGGTGCTGTGAAATGTGCAACTTGTCGTAGTCCTATCTTAAAATATTTGTGTCGCAGATGCAATAACTCTTTAGGAATTCAGGAGCTATACTAGGTATCTTTACTCATGTTCACATCCTTGAGGATTTCAAGTACAGGCACTAGCATCCGTCTGCTAGTTACAGTGATTTGCTCCAAGTAGCTAGCTGTCCACAGAAGTTTTAGCTGTGAATCTTGTACAGTGGTGTGGATATCAGACTGAACAGCAGCTTTAGCAGGACTGAAAGAAGTGGCAGTGTGGAAGAAGTAGCTTCCCTGCCCCCATCCTAAGCACCTCATGTGGTGCAGCTTTGTCACGTTTTCTCTTCAAAGCTCTGAATTTCTGTGGAAGCAAGTGAACCTACCTAGAGTGCTCTATCTGGAAATGCCTCACTTCTCATCCAGTGGAAACACTGATCTTCTGGGGATCTTTGGCTGCTCTTGTTTGGGAACTCACAAAGCATCCACAGAGAAGAGTGTGGTGGGTAGTATTCATGAGTTCTGTCATTTCTTGCCATCTCTGGGATGGAACATGGAGACAGACAGCGAAAAAGTGCATGCAGGAAAGCAGAGAAGATGTGCTCCGGTGTGGTGATTCAGGACAGAATGTGTTGGCTGTAAGGCCAGTGGAAATACATCTGTCCCCGTGTATGTCTGTGTCAGATTGCTGTGCCCACACCGTGGCCATATTTACAGCCTGGCACTAAAAATGTACAATACTTTGCACTCTGTGCACATCCGGATGGCCCTCCTTTCCTGCCCTGTTCCTTCATCTCTTTATCTCCCAGTGCTTACAACTTAAAGGCAGAAAACCGGGAGGAAAGTGCAGGAGAGTTCATTTTTAATCTGTTCGATGGTGCTGCCCGTGTGAAGGCTGCGCTTCCCTGGCCGGGTGTGTGTGAGGGCTGGCTCCCGGCCGGGGCCGCTCCCGGGAAGCCGGGTCAGCGCGCAGCACACGTGCGGGAGCGCCCGGCGCCGGCGTGTCGCTCCGCCCCGCCACACGTGCGGCCCCGGGGGAAGGGGCGGCACATGGCGCCCGCCCCAACGCTCGGCTTCAGGCCCGGCCCCTTGCATAAGCTGTTGATTGTAATGGCTGGGGAAGGCTGCTCCGCTGCAGCTCCAGTGTGAGCTGTGGGGTTGCCTGCCTCCGCTTTATGTAATGCTGGCGATCCCTGGCGATCGGCTTTGCTGTTAACTCCTTCCGCTCCTGCAGGAGAGGGGTTAAAAATGGCATCTTTCAGCCTGAGGAAGTTCACCTTGCCCAGGGGGCTTCTCAAAGCTCTGTCCCAGGAAAAATAAGACTGCGTGGCCCCAGCAGGCAGTGGATGCTTGGTGAAGTAGAGGAATGGGAAACCTTGACTGTCTTTCTCCATAGTGTGATCTGACACAGGTCAATACCATGAGACAGTGCTGCTCGTGACTTTATGGCATGGAGGAGGATAGTGATCTCTCTAATCACAGGGAGAGAGGAATGATGCAAACTGGGATTTGTCTCATCCAAGATAGGTGGAGGAGGGGTCACTTAGCAGGCTGACTCTTCTGTGTCATACAAGAAGGAAGTAAGGTCAGAGTCAGGATATCACAAGGTGTCAGGGGAACAGATGCATGCCTAGGATTTGGCACCTCAGGGAGACAAGCATTAATCAGATAGAGATTTCCTACAGGGGTCTGATGTGGAGCTCTGGAGAGAGATGTGATGTTCAGCTTAATTCAGCTGGAGCTGTTTTTGGTAGGGTTTTTTTCCTATGGAGATGAGGAAGTATGTGATGTTTTGTCTTCTGATGTATTTTAGGATTTTGGTTGGTTGGTTTTAATATCCCTTAGAGGGATGCATCAAATGAAATGTAAGTCTGTAAAGATTTCTGTATCCAGAGTGAGAGGCTACCCTGAACAGAGATAGCAGGGTCCAGTTTGGATGTCATTTCCTTGTGTCTTGTGTGGTAGTGAGGCTGTGTGGTTTCACCTTGTTTATTTTATCTCCAGAATAATTGAGCTGAATGGCCACAAGCCACCCCTCACCTACAAGCGCTTCCAGGCCATCATTAGCCGTATGGAGCTCCCAAAGAAGCCAGTGAGCACTGTAATAAGTCAGCAGATGGAAACATGTAAAGTGGACATCCAGGAGAACCATGACGATGTCTATGGGGTCCCATCCCTGGAGGAGCTGGGTATGTGTCAGAAGTGAAGGCAAGGACTACTACTAGCTGAAACAGGATCTAGTGGAACTGTTTCCAGTGGCTGGCACATGTTCTCATCTGACATGAGCTGCCTCTAGCCATAGAATGGCCTAATTTTTTCAACAAGTGCCGAACCTTGTGATAACACACTGGTATCCCTTGCACTGCTGTTGATGCCCAGCATCCCCTTTAGCATTGCTCTGAAGTGCTCTGCATCTGTCCTTGTGTTCTCTGCTGTACTGAGCATGTAACCACTGTGCTAGGATCTCATGTCCTCACCAGCTGCGTGCCTCCTACTGCAGTCTCAAGCACCTTGTGTAACAGACCTGAAGAGGTAAACTAACTGTGTACCAGGTTTAGATAATTTCATTCAGTTATTACCAAGCAGCACCAACTTGAGAACTTAGCAAGACAAAAGATATTACCAAAATTCCTTTCACTCATCCTGCTGTGCCTTTCAGTCCTGTAAGACTCAAAGAAGGAGAATGAATAGCTTAGGTGTGAGGAGTGCAAGACTAACATCAGAGATGTGAATCTAAATGCAAGGAAAGAAAGGACTAATGCAGAATACTGTCTGTGTGTCTGTGACTGGAGGCTCCATACCAACTTTATAGGAAGTATCTACTGGTACCTTAAGGCACAGTTTCAACAGTCATATAAAAGCATGGGGCTTCACAGCAGGAGTGTCCTACGGGCTGCAGTCCTGCATGGATCTAATTTATTGTTGGCCAAATGTGAGACTGCCTGTAACCTTACACTACTCTGCTTGCTGCCAGAGGAGGCTCCTCTGTCTGCCCAGAGCAGTGCAGGGGTACTGCATTATTGCTTCCCGCTTTGCAGTTGTTCTTTTGCACTAATCCAGTGCCTTCCCCAGCACCAGCCTCAGCAGAATAGGAGCCTCACCAGGAGCAGCTGGGCTATCTAGTGAGCTGCTGATGTCAATGGCAAGGTGTTTTATAAGGCAGAGCTGTGAGCAGATGTTTCACTGCCAGCTGCTCTGGCCTTTGGAGCAGAGCCCTGTGAGTCGTGCTGACACACCAGAGAATGCTGGCTGTGAGCAATGGGGAAAGTCACCATAAGGCTGCCTGAAGCATTGCAGAGAGAGGCCCTTGAAGTGTAGTGTCATGAGCAGGCTCTCCCCATATCCTACATGATTTGCCTGCTGTACAAGGATTAGAGCAGCAACTAAGCTGAATTAGGCTACTGTAGTATGTACTGTCTTGCTGTTGTTAATGCATAATCCTATATCTATGCCCTTTGTCTAGGCATGGCTTCAAATCTTACAAAATTCTTTCTCTCAGGCTTTCCTACAGATGGTCTTGCTCCTGCAGTTTGGCAGGGAGGGGAGACAGAAGCTCTGGCACGGCTGGATAAACACTTGGAAAGAAAGGTAACTCATTATTTAAGTGGCAATTCCTGCAGACTGTGCCTCCAAATTAAAAATGTAGTGTTGCCCATTACCACGTTCTTTGCTCTTCTTAGCAGCGGTCATAGCATTCATCTCTGGAAAGGAGTGTATGCCATTGTTGAAGTACTCCTGTGATTTTAGGTTTTGTGTGGAGCAAGGAGCTCATGGACTTCCTTAGCTCCAAAAATTTAGAGCAGCGTATTATTTATGCTGCTGTTTGAAGCACATTCAACTCTTTTCCTTTTTTCTACTTCTCGGTTTCCTTTAGAGGAGTGCAAACTTGGAAATTCTCCTATTAGGTTGTTCAGTCCCTGCTGCACACTGCACACCATCTCTTTTTCATCTTTACCTGAGGTATTAGTGTGAGTACATGCTTATAAAAGAATGCCTTACCCTAGTCCATCAGCTTCTTAATAGGTTGTCTCACTGGTGGGCATTCCTTGAGCCCCTTGTTGAAATAATCAGATTTTTTTCAATGGGGCTGATGCTCTTGATTATAATGCACGAGGCAAGCAATTTCAGAGTAGTGAAAGGTGACCCAGCTGCCAAACCATGACTCAATTGTAACCATTTTGTACTTCTTTAATTAATGCTGGATGGCTTGATGTCAGTTGTGGAAATCAAAACATAAATACTTGTGCTGAAGAGGGAATAAATTATCAACATGATGCTCAACAAAAGGGTCTGAATTTCCCCAGTTTTCTTGTTCAGTGTGTGAAATGAGATAGGCATACCTGAACATAAACAGTTGTGTTAGCTTGTATCCCTGGGAGCTCTCAGGGTTGTTAGCTCCTGTACACAAAGCAAATTAATCCTCCTGGGCAAAATAACTGCCGGTTTAAATCCTGGAGCAAAGATTTTGCATTTCTTGAATGAGGCATGGGGTTTGGGATTGCCTGCTGGAAATCTCTCCCAGCAGTGGTTGGAAATAAGTAGAAGAGACTGTGCTGTCAGATGTGAGTGGCCTCACCACCTGCACAGAGGCTTGCCTTTAGCAGTGTACTGCAAATACAAGGGGGTTTAGGCTCATTTCTCCTGAATCTGTCTAGGCATGGGTTGCAAACTACGAGAGACCAAGGATGAATGCCAATTCATTGCTGGCCAGCCCTACAGGACTCAGTCCCTACCTGCGTTTTGGCTGCTTGTCCTGCCGCTTGTTTTACTATCGTCTCTGGGAGCTGTATAAGAAGGTAAGACATGGTTCACCTGGAGGGCAGGTGGGGTTTGAGCATATATAGCATGATGCTGGTTGCCAGACAGTGTGCCAGAATTGGTGCAAAAGATACAGTTGCCTCCCCTAATGTTTGATTGTAGGGCTGAGCTTGTTGCTACTACAAGAGGAGGCTTTTGGGTAAGAAAGTAATTCTCCTGTGTATACTCACACAGGCCTTAAATCTGGTGGTACCTTGTTCTCCAGTCTGGACTTCTGTGTTACGAGCCACGTAGAGCATTTGACTGTTAATTTATAATCATTCCAGTCACTTGTTATTGTACTGAGTGAACCTGTGTCAGTGCTCTGACTTCACCATCTGGGCTTTCTGATAAGGAGTGATCTGGCTTTGAGCTCCTTGATAGCAGTGGTCAGTAGCTGACTTGGGAAATGTGTGTAAATGCGTGGGTGCCTCACAGCTCAGCTTCATGAGGCCAGTCTTTCTGTGCTTGTGAACATCCGTGTTCCCTCTGCACAGGTGAAGCGGAACAGCACACCCCCCCTCTCTCTGTACGGACAGCTTCTGTGGCGGGAGTTCTTCTACACAGCAGCTACCAACAACCCAAAGTTTGATCGCATGGAGGGCAACCCCATCTGCATACAAATCCCCTGGGACAGGAACCCTGAAGCCTTGGCAAAGTGGGCAGAGGGCAAGACAGGCTTCCCTTGGATTGATGCAATCATGACCCAACTGAGACAAGAGGGGTGGATACACCATCTGGCCAGGCATGCAGTGGCCTGCTTCCTGACCAGGGGTGACCTCTGGATCAGCTGGGAGTCTGGAGTCAGGGTGAGTCCTGGCATTTTCAGATGTTTGCAGGAGGTCATAAGGAAAACAAAGTCTCCCTGGCACTTGCTGCAAGGATGGGCACACAGGTATGGCTTTTGCTTCATGTGTAAAAGGTGCATGGAAGAGAGGATTTGCTGGCAGTCTCTTGGCCAGCCAACAGCCTGACTTCTTTCTGCCTTCCACTTGCAAGGCTCTGACTGTATCACAAGCCTCAAGTAACCATAGCTAAATGTATTTGGGATCCACTGGTAAATACAGACTACGGTTTTGGGGGCATTTTAGTTTGGGGGAGGGTGGGTTGTGTTTGTAAAGCTTTTCTCAGTCCATCTGTTTCTTTACAAGTTTAATGTCACTTCTTAACCAGACCTTTTTCCTCCTTGTAAAATCCATCACCGTGCTGGTCAGGGAGTGCTCCATGACTGTGAATTCTGAGTCTAGAGTCTCTCAAGGAAAGAGGTAAAAGACCCTCCTTTTGGGCCATCTGAAGGGACAGACAGATGAACCTACCCAGTGTACATACTGCCCTGCACAAAAAGTGGAGGCAGGAGCATCTAGTAACAAAGCTGACAAAGAATATAAATTAAAGTGCTGCCTAAAGTGCAGCATCTCTGCATGGATGTGAGTGAGTTACTGCTGAAACCTTTCTGCCTCTTGGTGGTAGTGTGCTCTGGGACTTTCAGAGGGGTTCTTTTTCTTGCTTTGGTTCACATTCTTCTGTGCAGCATCCTCTCCCTTCCCAAGGCAGGTGCTTTACACTTGTTATGCCTGCCAGGCTAGGATCAATATCCAAAGCTTGCTCCAACACTAGGTAGTGATTTAGTCTGTAGCTGCATGATAAGCCAGCACTTTATCAGTGTGAGCAGACCATGCTTCCCTAAATGAAAGTATCAGGAAGTGAGATATGTGGACCAGCCAACTGACTTCAGCCAGCAGATCGCCTCAGTGCTGCTGCTCTGTTCTCATAGCTCTGTGCCTGCCATTTGAAATAGCATCTTGGGTCCTACTGCCACAAAGTCCTGCCCAGGGAAGGTCTCAGTGCCTTTTCCTCCAATTGCTGCAGGTGTTTGACGAACTGTTGCTGGATGCTGATTTCAGCGTGAATGCAGGCAGCTGGATGTGGCTCTCTTGCAGCGCGTTCTTCCAACAGTTCTTCCACTGTTACTGTCCTGTGGGCTTTGGACGTCGCACGGACCCCAGTGGTGACTATGTGAAGTAAGTGATGTTATTGGAGCTCATCTTTTTTTCTGGATCTGTAAGCTGAAGTCAAACAGTGGCTCACAGGTGCACAGCACTTTCTTGCATTGTGTGTGCTACACTGCTTTTTACTTGTGTTGCAGGAGGTATCTGCCCAAACTAAAGGGATTCCCCTCACGATATATCTATGAACCATGGAATGCCCCAGAGTCTGTGCAGAAGGCGGCCAAGTGCATCATTGGGGTGGACTACCCCAAACCCATGGTGAACCATGCGGAGACCAGCCGACTGAACATCGAGCGCATGAAGCAGATCTACCAGCAGCTGTCACGCTATAGGGGCCTCTGTAAGTACCAACAATCGCAAAAGTTTGTGTTTTTAATAGGAGATAAAATGCTGGGAGGAAAGGTCATGACTTAAAATAGGTATTACTTGTCTCTCTGGCCTGTCCTTGCTAGAGGAAGCAGTGCCTGCCAAACCTGCTCTGTTGGTTTCCAGGGGAAGCTCTATTATGTTCTCAGACAGCGAAGAGGGGATTGTGTTTAGGTCTGAGAGCTGCTGATAACATGGCATCATCCATATACCACCAATGGTCCATTCTTCACTTTGTAAGAAAACCTCAGCAGTATATTCTAAATAAATTCACTGCTGGATCACACAGTGTGTGTATGTAGTCAGCACTGGGTCAGTGTAACTCTGAACTCCTCCTGCTTTGGGATATGGATGTGCTGGTTGGTGATCAATAAGGTCTTTCTGTGAAAAGCTTCTCCCAGCCTAGATTTGGTTTTGTTTTGTTTCTTAACTAAGATCCTCTTGCCATTCTCTAGGTTTGCTGGCATCTGTCCCTTCGTGTGTGGAAGATCTCAGTGGCCCTGTCACAGACTCAGCTTCAGGGCAGGGCTGCAGCACCAGCACAGGTGAGTTGGAGCTAATTTGTGTGCTTTTGATTTTCATATCACCTTAAAGGTTATAGGCAGGAGAGGATCCTTTTCTAATAAGAAGCAGGTGTGTAGCTAGGAAAACATAGATTACATTAGCATCCCTTTACCTTTCTTTGGAAGTCCCCAGTGAGCCTTCAATTCTAAAATGGCTGAAGAGTAAGAGTTCATTAATGTGACTCTTTTATTGCCTGTATGGGATCATATACAGCCACTTGAGGGAGAAGTGCAGATCACTGTAGGGTTAATCAGGTATAATTAAGCTGTCCTCTGTCAAAGGAGGATACTTTTGTGTTTTTTCTGGATGACTTAATTCTGCTTTTAATAAAGATTTTTTGGTAAAAGTTTTCAGGGAGGTTGTGACCAAATGTGTCTGTGCTTGTGCAGTCTTCTTTCTCCCAGCTCTGTGGCAGGTTAGGCCAGGGTGTGCTTATGAGGCCATCTAAATGCAGAGGAATCATTGCAGTGACTCTTCTTCTTTCTATAGCAGTGAGGCTGTCTCAAGCAGACCAGGCTTCTCCAAAACGCAAACACGAGGGAACGGAAGAGCCATGCCCTGAAGAACTGTACAAACGAGCCAAAGTGACAGGTCTCCCTGCTTCAGAGATCCCTGGAAAGAGTTTGTGATTGTGAGTAGTTCCTAGTGTGATCTGGCTTAGACTGCCTGGTTCTAGAAGCTAACAAGGCTCAATCTTTACTCCCACCATTTTAATTAAAAAAAGGACTTCCTTGTGGAGGGATGTGTAAGGTTCCAAAGTGTAATTCCAGAGCCCAGAAATGTGGCAGTGGTCTGCCCGCCGGATGTTCGGATTTTGCGTAACTCGCTGTTAGCTCCGCTGTCCGGTGGAGAGCGGTGCCCTGCTGCTGGAACTGTTACAGAGCACAGCTGTTGGTGCCTTTGCTCTTGTGTGGCTGCTTCTCCTTCCACAGAGAGGCCTCACAATCAAGTTTTCCCATCTGGTGAGGGTATAGGCTAGAGCAGGAGAGCAAGCAGGTCAGTCATCTGCCTGCAATGCTCCAGATCCCAGGAGGGAAGGAGCTGGTCACATGTTCTACCAACTTTTCAGTATGATGGGGAGGTCAAGGCAAATTGTCTCTTTTACTTTCCCCTACAGCCAGCAAGAAGCACCTTGCAAGTGAAGAGGGAGAGTGCTGAAGAGGTCACCAGAAGAGTAGGAACTGCTGTCACAGAGGGACTGGAACTTGCGATCTGCAACAGAAAATCCAGTCTCATATAACTGTGTAATTCCAATAGCTGCCACAGAAGGGCACTGCATTATCTGTGCTTGGGAATATTTGGCTTTCTGATATCCAGAGAGCCAAATACATCTTTTCTCAGCCATGCCCAAAATCTGCCCATGTTAAAAAGGGCCAGAACATTCTGTCAACTTGCTCACTCCCAGGTGTGTCTTTCTTTTCTGACAATGGCTCAGTGCACATGACTTGATGCATTGATGTAGGAATCAGCATCTGCACATCTCAGAAATAGTGAACATCCTTTCTCATCAATAGTACTTGGTAGTGATGTATGCTGATTAATTCAAATTATAGTAGGAGTTAAGAAGGAAGCTGCTACAATGTCAAAAATAGAGTACCCATCCTACGAGAGAACAGGGAAAACCTGGTATTTCTTTCATTAGGCTAGGCTGATGAGGAAGGAAATGCTTTCTGAGTAAATCAGGGTAATGCTTATGAGGGATGGAAACAAAATGAAGGTCAGTTGTAGCACAAGAACAGATACATTTGAGAGGCACTTAAAATCTTCCCTGCAAAAGAACCTTGCCACTGCCAGGTGAGCTGTAGTGCTATTGCCTGGAATGGGTGGCTTCAGAGCTGTTAGACATCTGGGGAAGAAGAACTTTCTACAACTCCCTGAAAGGACCTTGTAGCCAGGTGGCAGTTTGTCTTTTCTCCCAGGCAACCTGTGACAGGACAAGAAGACACAGTGTTAAGCTGCACTGGGAGAAGTTAAGGCTGGATATTAAGGAAAAGTTCTTCACAGAAAGAATGGTTGGGCATTGGAATGGGCTGCCCAGGGAGGTGGTGGAGTTACCATCCTGGAGGTGTTTAAGAAAAGATTGGTTGTGCCACTCAGTGCCATGCTGTAGTTGACATTGATGTTAGGTCGTAGGTTGGATTCAGTGATCTCAGTGTCTTTTCCAGCCTAGTTGATTCTGTGACTCTGAGAAGGAGGAAGTCTTTTGAGAATAAGATCATGCCTTGATATGAGCAAAGCAGCATCTCGGAATAGATCTGATCCAGGTAATAAGGAAGCTACACCTGGGCCCAGCACTCTACAGCGTTTCCTTCCCTGAATGAGAGCTCTCAAATGAAGCCTCTGGTGTGTAGCCTGTGCAGTGCCTGATACTGATAGGATGTATTACACGTCAGCTCCTTGAAGTGAGTCTTCCTCGAGCTCAGAGTCCAGTGTCCATTCCATTTTCTCTTTTCTGTATTGGCATCTGTGTTTTGAATTTCCACACAGTGAACTCCTGTACCTGCCCACTGCTCCTTGCCACTTGCATTCACGCTGGTGCTTTGTAGCCTAGCAAAGTGACTGTGTAGCTTTCCTGGCTCTTAACCATACACTCCTTGCCGAGTCCTGTTACTTGTCAGGTCAGCACAGAGCTGACAGAGCACCTCTGGCCTACCACCAAAGAGTACAGGGGAGGGTAGTACTGCAGAAGGTTCTCTCCCATGGCTGTTTCCAAGAGGAATTAGATGGAGTAGCTCATCCCGTGCAATAGGCTGCTGTTGGCACTGTTTTCATTTGCTGTCCAAAACCTTTCATCCCTGCCTGACACAGATAGTGTGGGGCTATATGTGAGCTTATGCAGCTAACTGCTTGGGGAGTACAGGAGTTGTCTCCCACTGAGATAATCAGATTCAGTTTTGGAGCCTGTGTTTGAACCCAGAGCAACAGGGTTGTGAATAGAAACTGAGTCAAATGTACCTGAGAAACCTGAAGTGGTTGAATGGAGTCTGTGAATAAATTTAATGAATAGCTGAATAACCTTTCCTTCCCATTCCCTGGGGCATTGATCTTACGTTCTTTTTCTGCAGAGAATCCACTGGGCAGACTGTGAACAGGTAGAGAGTCACTTTTCTTAACCTTACTTTCTTCTAAACTATTACTCATAGTCTGCCTAGTGGATAACCCAGTCATCAACAGGTCTTGTCCCCTTCAGTCTGACCCAGCTGTTACTCCCATTGTCTTGGGGGTAGAAAGGTATAAAGAAAAAGAGATACTCCCCTAACCCCATCTTCTGCTGCAGAGAGGAGAAAGGGGAAAAACATGCACTTTGTACACATAGGTTACAGAAATTGTGACTTCTGTCATTTGGAGAGTTTCATGCTTAGGCAATGGTCTGTAAATACAACTTTTTATAAATGTCTTTAACCCTCTTTTTGCTGTTGTACAAATTATTTCACTTGGTAAATTGAATTTTTGGGGCTGAATCAGTGGGAGTAAAGAGTCAGAGGGAGGGGAGGCTACATCTCTTAAGTGATCTAGAAGGCTTTGTGGAGGTGGGGGAGATGACATTTTCAAGGTTTCTGTCAGTACCTGGGATATGGATGGTGGTATTTGGAAGAGATGAAGCTCAGGTAGTAGCACTGGGAATGACACAGACACTTCAGGCCAGCCAAAGAAAGATAAGGGAAAAGCTTCCTTCAAGAAATCTTCGTAGGCTGGGATTCATCCACGCTGGCATCTTTTCTCAACTGGGTAAAACTGTGTGACAAGTAGGGAATGACTGTTCATTGTTTTTGCTGATATTTAGAATTGGACATGTTTGGTTAAAGTACAATATGGTAGATTGAACAAGTCTACACCTTGCTTAGCTTTGTGACAAGTACCTCCTCAGTGGTGGGTGCTAACAGTTTGAGTTCAAAAAGCCTTGGTCAGTTCTTGGGAAAGAAAAAGCCATCAGTAACCATTAGTAAAGATACCATCTTTGTTTCAGAAGCAGCACAGGACTGCTGGAGGCTGTTGTAAAGAAAGTGGCATGAAATGGATGCCAGTTTGGAGATTTCTATTCCCTATTTTCTGTGTCTAAGGCCAGCTGGAAATACCTGACCTGACATAAGCACCCCCAACACGAGCATAGTGTGAGCTCTTTGCTCAGGCAGAGGGAGCAGTTGCTTTTTGGTTCTCTGAGAGCAGTGGCTTTGGGATGCTCCCCAGCATGGTGTGAAGGCTCCTTTCAACTGAGGGTGGATACTGGGGCAGAGAAGTCCTACAGAGCTGTGAACAGTTACTCAACTTGGGTATCCTGTCAGTGACTAAGCCTTGGCTAATGACTTCTAAGTCATGAAGTAGTATTAAATATAGTAGACTTAGCAATCTAATAACTAGCAAGGACATAGAGTCAGGTTCTTGTGCATACTGCTACCCTCCTTGGTGCTCCTGTGTAGACCCACTTACTGAACCTCTATCTTAGCAGAATTACATGAGGTACATTACTTTTCCCTAGTAACAAGCAAGGAAGTGCATGTAGCCATGCAATTCCTTGTCGAGGTTCAGCAGTGGGGCTGATCTGGGACAGAAGTGCCTCAGCTCATGGTATTGCTGAATTGTTCTCTTGTTTCTGGCAAGGACCTTCTGGTCTTGAAAAAGTAAAACTTCAGTGCTAGGGGTGGCTCACATGTGGCAAAAACCTTTTGAAAACAGCAGCCTGTGCTTTAGAAGATTACGAGCCAGAATGGCATTAAACTCGGTCCAGTTTTTTCTAGCCAGAGTGTAATAATGTAAACTAAAGCTGGAGAGATTGGATTTGAGGCTCCTCCTCTGTGCTGGCCAGGATATCTGTTTTACTCATCAAAGGAATGATGGTGATGTGTCTCAGGATTGGAAATGGGTAACCTTGGATTGCTAACAGAGACTTGACTGCCTGCTCCATGTGTTGGTGCTTGGGAAAATTGCCTTCCTCCATGTCTCTTTGGTCTGCACAAGGAAGGAGCTGGAGTGGCTTTAGGAGGGGCTGGCTGAAAGGTCTGAAAATAGAAAAGACACCTGGATATGAAGAGATGGAGCTGGAAATGTGGCCATTTCAGGCAGAGAAGGAAAGAGCAGCGAGAAGGATGGCTGATGGGAAGAAAATAGAATGCTGGTCTGGTATCACAGCTGCATCTGGGTGGGGATCAGGTGGTTCAGCTGGGGGAGAGGAGCAGGAAAACTCTCAGCACGTAACCTCTCCTCAGATTTCCTTTAATGCTGAGAATAGTTGGTATGAAGTGAACCTGATGGTCAGTTGGACAATTTGAAAGAAAAATCAGCAGATGCCTTGTGAGCAGAGATGCTGGCTAGGACGGAAGCAGTGTCTCTTAATTTGCAGCAGATGTGCGTGCGCTCTCCCAAGGGGCGCTGTGCTCTACTGTGCATCTAAGGAAATAGACCTGACTGACAGCAGTGCAGCTGGAAAGGTCAAATTGGGTCTCCTGCCAGGCCATCCTGAGCCAGGGCTGGTGACCTGACTAAAGGTCAGGTCACTAAGGGGTGAACTTCTGGTGCTTGGCATCCAAGCAGAAGGTGAGCTGCAGTGGTGGTGATCTGGCTGTGGGGCAATGCAGCATCCATATCTTCTGCTCCTGGTCAGAGGCCAAATAACAGCCATGCTGCAGAGAAATCACATTTTGTTAGGTGGGGTTTGTGCTTTGAGATGGAGCTACATCAAAGCTCCTTGAATGAATGAATGCTGGTGAGTCTCTTAGGTCCTGCATGTAATACAGTTCAGTCTGTGCATCCAAACAGCGAAGGAGACGTTTAGATCACTGTCAGGAGGCTGCCCAGGGTTACCTGTGCATGGTGACCCGGGGGTGTGTGCTTGTCTGCATGCTAGTCCAGGAGTAACATCTCTTTCCAGTTTGTCTGGCAGGAGGCTGAGAGAGAGGACTGTATGCCTTGGAGGGCTCTGCTTGCTCTTCTCTGGAGAAGCAGCTGACATCCTGGGTCTTGGCCAAGAACTAATACCATCGCCTCAATGGCAGTCAGCTCTGTGGTCTGAGAAACACTGATGGGACCGGATGTATGTTTAATGTTTGAACTGCTGAAGGAGTGCCACTCCTGCCATTCAGGACTGTCACAGACAGGGACTGGGAGCACGGTGGGCACACAGGGAATAGGGAAAGTTCTCCTGTTCAGGTACAGAAGTAGCCTTGGTATCTAAAAATACTGATGCTGTCCACTTCTATGCACAGCAGAACCTGCACAGTTTTCTGAGGTAGCCTGCAAAGCATGGGAAGAAGAGGCAGGGGAGAGAAACTTGCTCAGGCCAGTAAGGAAAAGTAGCAGCAATGAGTACCACCCAAGATAAAATGCTTCTTGGGACATAGCTGGATGCAAAAGTGGGTCTGTCCTTTCTGGGGAGAGACCTGAAACCTTGAGATGCATTTTTTTTCCCCTCCTTTGTGCCTGTGGAAGGTGTGTGTACGCTGCTTTTTTAATTCCCTTTGCAGTGCTTGCAGCCCTGGTAAGCTTCGACAGGGACAGGGTTTGTACTGGGGCTGCCAGACCTGTTGCCAGGCGCCGCAAACATGCCGTGGGTGCCGAAGCGCAGCGTGCCTGTTTCTGCTGCCTCCAGGCACCTCCTCGCCGCCGAGGAGACCCCCGCAAGTGGCCCTCTGTGTCCAGCCCCTCGCCCTGGGCTGCTGCCTTCTCCCTCGGCCAGCTGTTCCCTCTCCCGGGATTGCTCCTCCCGGCCTTGGGAGAGCCCGGCCGTCCCCGCACCTGCCCTTGAGGGCGCAGCCTCCATCTGCGGGCACAGCTGGGGGCCGGTCCAGCTGCGGCACATCTGTCCCTCCGGGGCCGGCGTTCCCCGAGCCCCGGGCGGAGCGGGTGGGGTCGGGGGGCGAGGTGACGCTTCTATCTGTGCCGTGCCCGTCCTGCAGCTGCCGCCGGGAGCCGCGGGATGGAGCCTCCGGGCCGCGCCCCCGCTCCCCCCGCCCCGGCGGCAGGTATGTCCCTCCCCGCCGGCACCGCCAGCATCCCCCTCCCTTCATCCCTCCTTCCCTGCCTCCCTCCCTCCCGCCCGCCCTCCGCCTGCATGGAGAGAGCCACAGAATGGCGGAGCGAGAGAAAGGAGCTGCATCCCCGCCCGCCTCCTCACCCTTCCTGGGGCTGCACCTCGCCTCGCCCCCCAATTTCAGGTACCGGCCGCCGTCCCCCCGCGGAACCCTCTCGAGGCTGCCGCTGCCCCCTGCCCGGAGCAGCGCTCCCCATCTGCTGCAGCCCCCGCCCGCATCGCCGCGCCGGTCCCCCTCCTCCTCCAGCGCTTCTGCCCCCTCCCCGCGCATCCCCCGCCCCAGCCATCCCTTCTGCCCCCCGCCCCAGCCGTCGCTGAACCCTCACCGCAGACATCGCTCCAGCCCCCCCATGGCTGCTTAGCCCCCCCACCCAAGCCATGTTGGCCCTCACCCCACACATACACCACTGCAGCTTCCTAGCCCCCTGCTTGGCCTCGTCTCCTCCTCACACCCTACTCCCGCCCCCCTCCCTGTCTTATCTCCTCTTCCAACACCTCTTCCTCACGGAAGAAAAAAAGCTTCATCTCTCTCCCCTCCCCAAGGAAAGCCTTTTTCTAGCCCTTTCCTAGAAATCCCAGGTGCTTCTGCTTCCTTCCTGCCCCTGTGAAACAGGAACCCCAAGTGAGACGGTGGGAGAGTGCCAGAATTGATCTTCTTAGCAATACCAAGTGCTCCCATCGATTTGGGATGCAGGGGCTGTGTCTCCACGGAAACCCAATGAGGTTTGTCCCAGGGACTTCCGATGGCGTGGGCCAGGCCAGGGATGCCTGGGCGTTTTGGAGCCTCTGGTGCCTGCTGAGGGTATCTCTGGGACAGGGATGTGCTGGGTGGGTAAGGGAGGAGCCCTGCCCCTGCCTGCAGGTGCGGTGTTCACTTGCCATTAGGGGAGGCTCGCTGCTCCTGGCAGCCGTGCCCTTGTCAGCCATTGCTCTCTGCCACCCAGGGGTGCTGGGGGGAGAGCTGCCTGAGAAGGGGGAATGGTACCAGCTGCTTTGCATGCTGAGATTTTGGGTGGAAAGGAGGGAATGGTCTTCACCACAGCTAAGATCATGCCCTCCTCTGTCAGGCCCAGCCCCTGAGGCTGGGGATCCCGTGGGTCCCTGTGAGGAAACAGATGGGTGCACTTGAGCAAAGGAGGTGGTGTTCAGGCAATTAATATTTGAAGGGCTCTGCTTCTGGACCCCCTTTGCTGGTGGCTCTGGATCTTTGGCAGCTGCCTCCTATTGCAGCGCTGCCTGCGAGAGCTGCTGGGAGCTGTTGCAACATGGCTGGTTTATCCTGCAAAGCCAGCGACTGAACGCTGCCTCTGGAATCATCCTCCATGGAGAGGGGGCTTGGCCACCAAGCCAGGGGCTGGAGGCTGAGCTGCTGAGCAGCTCTGGGCCTACCACTTGGCTCTGTCCTGGATGTAGTGGCTGCCCCCTGGGCACCCTCCTGCTCCCCAGCAAACAGCCATGCCCTGAGAGGGAGAACGAGCTGCTGCTTCTTGCTGTGCCTCAGACCTTTGGAAAAGGAGCCCCGTGTGCTGCCAGCCTGCTCCAGGGAAGAAGTGACCTCGTGAAAGAGGCTGTGCAGCTGGGTGGAAAACTGGGGAATCAAGGCAGGAGTGCAAAATCCTCCCCGGGCACCAAGCTCAGGATGTAAGTGGAAGAAAATGCAGTGATGTGTCTGAGCCTGGGGCAGGGTCTGGCAGATCAGAGGTGATGTTGTGGCGGGGAGTGTCGTGTGAGAAGGGAGCCATGCTTGTGAAACACAAGCTGAGTTATGTGTCACAGCTTGGTTTGTGCATGTCCCAGGTCCTGCATCTCTGCTGCAGGGCTCAGTGAGGGGTCATCCCCCACACATGAGCTGGACCTAGCAGTGATGAGTGCGATTCAGAGTGAAGGCTCAGACCATGGCTGGCAATGAGGTGAGCCCTGCCCTCTGCCTCTACTTGCTGCCTGTAGGATGAGGTGTTTCAGATTTCTGCCCTTTGGTACATGCACCTGCACTCCCAGCTCCAAGTGGTGACATGCCAGCCCCAGCATTAGGGGAGCAGTTGGCTTGAATGGAGAGGGGGCTTGGTCCTGGCCAGCAAGCAGACTGAAGCTCTGAAGAGACAGGCATAGTGGCCTGGCAGCGATGGTTTGGTGTTGTCTGAGAAGTGAGAGGAAAAGGATGGGGAAGTGATCCCTCCTTTAGCCAGGAGGTCCTCCAGAGGTGTCTGTTCATCACGACAAGAATAACAGCATTTCAGGAGACAGCAGTAAAAAAGTCATTCTCATCCAGCCTCCCTGTTGTTGTTAAGCTTCCCAAAGTCTTGCATTGTGGTCTGTGTTTACTGGGACTCCTTAACATCTTTCTCTGGGTCATTGTGTTGCAGCTCCTTGCCCTGCTAAGAAGCTTTGCCAGTGCTTTGTTGCAGGCTTTCCTGTGAGGGGCTCTCTGGGACCTCTCTGGGTTAGGGATCCCTTTACCTAGCATTAGAGGGGCAGGGAGGACTGGCACAACTGGGGTGCAGCTGGATGCAGGACCCTGCAGAGCTCACAGTGTTGCCACAGTCCCCAAGACTGTGGTTCTAATGTAGCTGTAACCTAGGATCACTCAGTGATTGCCTCTACCTCCTTCAGCTTTCCCTGATAAAAGCAAAGGGCATCTACCTAGCTACTGGGCAGGAGGGCACCTAGGGAAAGAAACCCTAAGGGCGTTTCTTTCCATAGGTCAGGAGAGAGGGGAAACTACTCCACTACTCAGAGAGCCCTGTGTGAAATCACAGCCCTTTGGGAAAGGAGGGGTCTCTGGAAGAAGAAGTTCTCTCCACCTTGTCGGGAAGTTCAAAGATTCACCTTCAGGCTGAGGCAAAAATCAGTTCTAGCACTGTGATTTGTTTAATGTATCTGTCATGCTCATCTGGAGCTGTCAGCAAAGCCTGCTTGGAGGAAATGAATGAGCTGGGTGTCGAAATGGGGCTACCTGTCTTCTTGTGAGGGGAGACGAAAGGGTTGTCTTCCTCTGATGGGGAGAGAGAGGCGCCTTCTCTTCAGTTTGAATACAGCAGTCTCTGTGGCCATTGGGATGGAAGAACAAGAGAGGGGCCAGCAAATGTAGGTTGGTATTATTTTTTCCACTGGTGCTGGTTACAGGACTTGTACACAGCACCTAACAGCAGACTATCAGAGTATGGCTCGGGCAGCTGGGCTCTTTGGAGCACCCAGCTTCATCACGCCATGTTGCCCTGGCCAAACCCCTGCATGGCAAATCCTCTGCAGTGGCAGTGGGCTGACAGGGGATGGGGTCAAGAGAGGCACACCAGCCAGGACTGATTATAAGGCTGTTTTTAGGACAAGCTGCTCCTGCCATGGGCAGGTAACATCTGCCTCCATTCATGCACCCATGTGTGTACTCTTTGCTCACGGTTCCTGAGAATCCCAAGTTTATCCGTTCTCATGCATACAGCAGGACTGCCCACCTTCAGGTGCCTCTTGGCACATCCTTCAGGACAGCACTCATAACCTGCAAGGACAAGATTTTCCCACCCTCACAGATGGAGACAGACTCCCACATACCTGTGATGCTGTAGCCATTGGCAAGGGAAATTGGCCAAAATACACATGTAGGCCCTGCTCAGTCACTTTCACTGCCGATGATGGAGCTAAGAGGAGTCAGAGCTGTTTCCTTTTGCTGGTATTTTTAGCCTCTTTGAGAAGCAAGAGAGGAAGGAAGGGGTGTTTCCAGCACAGGGAGCAGAGGTGGGTAATGGAGAGCCTTCCTTACATGTCCTAGGAAGTCCTGGAGCATCCATGTGAGAGGAGCAAAGGGCGCAAGTAATACGGAGATAGAGATTTCTTTATTCATTGCATTAATTGAGGTTTCAAGCAGATGAGTTGCCTTCAGGCAGAGCTGATAGGGAAGACGGAGTCCTGAATGCCATTCTTGTGGGGCTGAGTGACAATGGCCACAGTATCATGAGTGACATTCACCAGTGATGTGGCGATGGTGGGGAGAGAGCTTGCAACAAGTTAACTCAGCAGAGCAGTCCAGGCCCTGAGCTGGACTCCTGTGGATATCACCCACTTTAATCTGTCCAGGAGCAATGCTGGGTTCCAAGCAGATGGTGGGAGATGCACCCATACTTGAAACTCCTTGAGTGGGTGTCAGTGAGGAGCAGGAGAGCAGTGCTGTGATGGGTAGCAGTGGGAGTGCCACCCCACTGTGTATCAGGGTGGGTGCAGCTCGTGTGGAGGAGGATGCCCTGTCCCCATCTCAGAGTCATGGTGGGTGCCTCTCCTAGAGCTACTTTGGCTTCATCTTGATGGAACAAGGAGTGAGTAGGTCTGAGAGGCATAGGAATGGTGGAGGATTATCTGAGGCCACTGTGCCAACATCTGTCAGCAACATCTGATAGCCCCTCCTGAAAAAGACCCCTAATTTCCTTCAGCAGAAGAAGAGGGGTGGGAGCTGGCAGAGCAGCTCGCCAGGTGTTTCTCTGGCCCTCAGCGTGGGTTAGAGGTTGGGGAAGCTCAGGGATGATCCTGCCTCAGGCAGGAGTAGGTCTGGGGGTTAGGTGGGGAAGACAAGGAAAGGACAGCGCTGCTAGCACTGCTCTGTGCTGGCTGGGCTTGTCCCTTGGTGAAGGTGCTCCCCTCAGCTTGAAAGTGCAGCTGGCCGTGACACCGGTCCCGCTGTGCTGGAAACACTCTGGCCTTTGCATCAGTGAGAGGCCTCACTCCACCTGGTGACAAGCCAGACAGATGCTCCTGTCTGTGTCCCCCTGCTGTGGCGGACAGCAATGCTGCAAGGGCAGGAGGAGGCCAGGTGCTGCAGGTTTCCATGCTGGGGTTAGCAGATCCCCTGTGCCCACTGTGGGTGCTGAGGAGCCGAGTGCTGGAGCAAGACCAGGAGCCAGGCTGGCTGGCTGGCAGGCAGAGGCAGTCAGCATCCCCAGCAGAGTGCAGGGACTTGGCGCTGGCTCAGCTGGGGAGGTTATTTTTTTCTTTTTTTTTTTTTTTTTTCCCCTCCAGGACAGCTGATTCCATCTATTTTTAATGAGCTTCCCCAGGTTGCGCAGTGAGGATACAGAGCAGCACCGGCAGCCACAGACTGCGACGGGGCAGGCGGAGAGGCAGCGGGCACCCGGGGCTCGGCTGTCGTCTCCCTCGCTGCTCCTCACGGCAGCTCTGGGATTTTTTTTGGTGTGGGAGTGTGTCTCCCAGTGAAGGGGGGGTCCTCCTCAATGCAGCTGCCCTTCAAAATGGAGTCGAGCACCGAGGAGGAGAGCTGGCTGGAAGATCAGTGGGAGAAATGGTAGGGGACCGGCTGGGCCCAGGGGAGGGGGGACTGTCCCGCGGGCATGCAGGGGAATGAGGGGCGGCCCCTTGCTCCTGGGCACATCACCCTCCTCTGTGAGTGATGGCCACGGGACAGGAGCAAACTTGGCACGCAGTTGAGCCCAAAGTTTTCCTGGCTGCACAGGGATGTGTGGCAGCCAGGCACCAGCGTGGCAGAAGGCGTCTGGACACCTCCTGCTGCGGCCCAGCGCTGGCAGGCCCGGCCGGTCTGGAGAGCCCGCTCAGCGCCTCCCCAGCCCCGAGGGCCTGCGCTGGGCTGCCTGTCCCCAGCCTGGAGTGGGGGCACTGCCACCCTGTCAGGCTGCTCCCGCAGAGCCAGGGAGCCCCTGGCAGCCCCTGGGCCGTGTTGTGCCTCTCAGCAGGACCCGCAGTGCTCGCTGCGCTCCCACGGCATGGCGGGCGGAGGCCCCGAGCATTAGCAGTGGATGATGTCCCACCCCTGCGACCCGTGTAACCGGAGAAGAAATCAATTTGTGCTTTGAAGGCTCATCATGAGGCTCTTGCTCTGCGTTGTCTCCCTCCCACGGGCAGCAGGAGGAGATAGGCAAAGGGGGTCCAGTCATCCCACCCTGTGCTGAAGGCTGTGTCCTCGCATTCCTGTTGTGGGTGTCAGTGAGGAGCAGGAGAGCAGTGCTGTGATGGGTAGCAGTGGGAGTGCCACCCCACTGTGTATCAGGCTGCCTCCATGGGTAGGGTTGTTCCCTGTTGTCTTCACCCCCGGAGACCACTAGTGGTGGGGTCTTCAGAAACACAGAGGGAAGATGCTGCTACCCACATGGGCTTCTCCCGCTCCTTTCCCTCTCCAGGAGCTGGGACAGGGGAGATGTTACCCCTCCATGGTACTGGGTTGGTGCCACTGCAAGGGGGAGCCCCAGGATGTGCAAACAATGCCTAAAGTGAGGGTGGGAGCTCTGCGGGTCACAAAACACCGTTCTCATTCCTTTCTCACTGCACTGCTGTGGGCCCAGCCAGACAGGGATGATGGGCTTGGCATAGCCCTTTCACCCAAGTGTCTCCCAGCCAGAGGAGCTGGGAGCAAAGGGACATGATGGCAAGCAAAGCAGTGTCCACGGCCACTCCAGACAAAACCCAGGGGCCTGAATAGGTTGGCCAAGGACTTTTGAGCTGGGCTCTTTTATTTACCCCTGTGGTAATGAATAAATGAGAAGAGCTTTGAGGTACCACCATGTTGAAATATTTTAATGGTCAGAAGCCAGGAGCACCTCACCACTCCCCCAGGGCTCATCAGCACATTTTCAGCTGCTAAAATGAGCTCTCTTGTTTTGAAGGGGTGTAATGGGTCTGTGTGGCTGGGGCTGACAACCGTAAGGTACCCCTGAGGCCATGCAGACCCGCTCAGCAGCACCAGTGTTCACAGAGGTGCCCACAGTCACCCTGGGGAGTGATTTTGGTGCAGAGGGAAGTCACTGCACCCTCTTACTGCAGGCAGCTGGGCTGGGACATCCCTCCCAGCAGCTGCTCAGGGGCTGGTTGTGCCATAGCTGAGGGGATTGCTGTGCTTATAAGTTCTGTGAGTCTCGATGTGGTCACCTGTCCCAGCAGGTCCATCCTCCAGCTGTGCCCTGTCAGGACCCCCAGCCTTTGCCCTGTTGGGTGTCTGTTCCCAGCTGAGACCATCCCAGAGGCTCCCTGGAATGATGTGAGCAAAACAAACCTCCTGTGATAGGGGTGGCTATGCTGTCTGTTCCATGTTGTCTCAACCTGCATGTCCCTGCTGTCTTTGGTCAGGCAGGGACTGCTTTGGGAGACATTCCTCCTGCCTCCCAACATCCATGGACCATGCCAAGCCCAGCCATTTGATGGGGACAGACCTGTGCCCTCTGGGAACGAGCTGCCTTCCCAGCCCTTCTTCCTGGTAGAGACTGGGAGAGCCCCTCCCGGGGTGTCAGTGCTGCTCCCAGCCCACAGGCACCATGGCACCCTGCACCGTCCTGTCCTCCACTGAGGCAGTGAGTGACCAAGCCATCTCCGCTCCCTCCAGGCTCACCCATGACATCAGCCTTGAGGAATTTGAGGATGAAGACCTCTCTGAGATCACCGATGAGTGTGGAATCAGCCTGCACTGCAAGGAGAGCCTGGCCACCCGGGTAAGTGTGATGAGGATGGGCAGAACATGCCAGTGGGGCTGGCAGGACCGTCAGCCCATATGCCGGACCATCAGATCCCCAGACCGGTGATGCTTTCTCAAGGAGCCCACTGCCATGGCCCAATCCCCTCTGCTTGGCAGTGCCCTCTGCTCACTTCAGCACAGTGCAGGTCCTTTCTGAACCAGCCAAACTCAAGGGACAAAAAACGCATCTCAAAGCTGGTGCATTTTGGTTCCCACTGTGTTATAGGGGTTGGAGTTTGTTCCTTAGGGATGAGCCCAAGGATTTGGGTGCAAATGGGGGCATGGCCCCATTTGAGCAGAATGACCAGCGAGTATCTGGCACCTGACAAGCGTTCTCAGGAATCAAGGACATTTGCAAGGTGGCACCAAAGGTCCTGGGCTGGTTCTTTTGTCCCCACATGCATCCCTGAACCTGGGGATGCAGCTGGGTGGCATGGTGAGAGTGGTCCTCTGCTCACCCAAGGTGTTCCCTCTGGCTTGCTAGCTAGCTGTAGCTAGAGCTGTTCACAGGTCTTTAGGAGGCTGGAGACCTGGAGGCTCCTGAAACAGGGATGAGGGAGGTAGCTCTGAAGGCAGCAGGCAGCAGGTGGAATAAAGATGGGAGCTGGGAGGCCTATGCAGGTGCTGCAACTGGGTCTCCCATGCGTCTTAGAGCGCACTGTCAAGAACCCGTGATGGGGTTCACACCACTGTTTGAACTTCCCCAGAAGGCCATGAGGGCAGAAATGTGGAGACAAATTGATAATTACATTGGATTTGGAAATATGTAGGGTGTTAAAGGAAAAGCCATGGCCTGAGCATTCTCACTAGCACTCAAGGAACCCCACACACACCGCCTGAGACTGCTGGGAGCAGAGTCTTGTTGTAGGCAGGCAGCTCCAGTAAGCTGACAGGTGCCCTTTTGGACCCCTCACTCACACTAACACTCACTCTAAGGCTGGCTCCTCCTCCTTCAGGCTTGCTCCTAGGTTTCCTGTAGCAAAGTCCCAGGCTCAGATTTTATAAAAATAAATAGTTTAATGGTACTGCACCAGGTCAGCTCAAGCTGGGTGCCTGTGGCGAAGGACCATGAACAAAGAAACCCCTGGGCAATTATACCCATACTCCTCAGAGACTCTCCCTGCACCTCTTGGTCCAGTGGTGATTTTTGGGCGGGGATCTTCTAACATCTTACTGGGTTCTTTCTCTGTGTCTGTGCAGGCAGGCCATACTGTTCTTATCTTGTGGAGTTACAGCTTCTGCTGACAGCTGGAGTCTCCTTGTCTTCTGGTTTGTACTTCTGGTGCACCTGCTCACTGGCAGAACATGGGGAAATAAAAAAGCCCTAGGCTTGGGATAAACACTATTCAGCAACAACCACAGCAGCATCAGTGTGTTATTAATGCTCCTCTCATAAGAAAGACAAACCACAGCATTGCACCAGCTACTAGGAAAATTACTAGGAGAATTAAGTCAATTCTAGCCAAAAACATCTCTAGGTGTAAACTCACAGCTTGTGGCCCAAGGCTTCAGCAGATCTAGCTACTGGTACTAGCCAAGTAAAGCTGAGTAAACAACAAAGTAGATCACACAGTATTGTAACTCTGTGAGCCTATTCTAACTTGTTCTACTTAAAACTTATTTCTTTAAGCTAAGAACTAATACCTCTCAACACAGAGTTCAGAGTTTCTGCATTTTGTCAATATGTTTCATGCTAAAGGATGCAAATGCTGGATGAGCAGCCAAGTGGTTTGAGAATCATTCTGTCCCTCAGAGGAAATACTTCCTCTGCAAAACTGATAAAGACCCAGTGAGGACAGGAAAGGCACAAGAATTTGTCGCAGATTTAAAATTAGAAAGTGAATTTGTGTCGTTTGGAATCCCTCACTGCAGGCAGGACGGTACAGGCAGACCTCATCCTTGGGTGTGAAGGTGTCTTGCTGTGCTCCTTGGTCTAATTTGTGACCTTCCCAACAAAAATTTGTCTGTTCCCAGGTATGGGGCTGCTACTCAATATCTCTGCTCTAACTGCAGCCTCCTCCTGCTCTTGGATGTTATGGCCAGACTTCCCTGGCACAGTCTGGCTCATGGACTTTGCATGCTGAAAGGAG